>NC_088683.1:121729748-123060998 GCF_028017835.1 Emys orbicularis
AGGATGCTCTTGGGGTTACCGCACAGGACTGGAAGCTAGTTCTGCTCCCTACTCTGCCATGGACTTCCTGGGTGACCACTTAACGCCAACATTTTCAAAAAGATCCACTAATTCTTTGGTGACCAGCTTGAGCGTGATTTTGAACCAAACACCTGCATCTGATTGTTGATCTGAACTGGCATTGTGCCTTAAAATCAGGTCCTATGCATCTCGAATTGGGCACCCAAAAATTGCAGTCTCCAAAAATCAGATGTCATTTTTGAGAATTTTGGCCAAAACATTTCTGTGCCATAGCTTTCCCCATCTTTAAAATTGGGAGAGTAACACTTGGCTAACTCAGAGAAATGTTGTAAAGAACTATTCGTTGTCTGTTAAAGTACTTTGAGATCAATGGATGGAATGCAATATAAAGAAGTCTAGGTAGTGTAACTAAATGAAAAATATGGCTGTGTTCTGCTGTTGTCAAAGTGGTATGGTATGGGGAAAGGGGTTTAAGCTTAATTGAAATCTGAAATGACATATTACTAAATGCTATACTGTAGCAGCCTGAAATTAAGCATTATCTTCTATCCAGTGACTATGCACTGGATTTGTTTAGCTATCAGTATCAGAATATAAATTGTGAGTTTTAGTCAAGAATTCTGAAAGGTTGTCCTATGAAATAGAAAGATAATTTTAAAAAAATCATTATATTGGTGAAGTGGTTGCTGCTGTTGCTTGCCTTTGAGTGATTTGCTTCCATAGTTTTCCGTATGATCTCTACCTACTCGATGTACAAAGCTTTTTTATTATTTAATGAAAAATTGATTTATGATTTTGCTTAGCAAATGGTTTGTGATAATGCAAGTTAAAATATTCCATACTGAAAAGAAATTCTGTACTTTGAAACTGTTTGTGTGCCTAATTGTGCAAGGTGCTAAGTTTCTCATGTTCCATGGACTTCAGTTAGCTTTAAGGATTCACACAGTCAGCACCTTCCAGGATCAGGTCCTACGTGTTTGTGTGTCTGGAAGTTGTAGCTTGTGAATTCAGATCCCAGTGGAGTCTCCCATACAAAAATGATTTATCAATGCAGTCATTCTTGGTCACCTTACCTAGGTAATAACTTGCATTCCCAAGAAACGAAAAGATAAATGAGAATGGAGAGAGCTGAATCCAGCTTTGTGATTTCAATGTGAGTTTTATACTGTCCATTTTTAAAATGACGTGAACTTTGGTAGTCGTAGGAAATGCATTCATGTCCATCTCACCGGATGCAATAGTTTATGCAGAAGTGTTTCTTGTAAGGCACACACAATCCCTTTAAAGATTATCACATGAAGCCATATTTACTTCAGAGGTCTGTAATAATTACACCTTCACTTGAAAAATCCCCAGGACTTTGGCTGCTGTGTCACAGATTTATACTCAAACATTTCCATTTGATGCGCAAAGTGTGAAGTACTCTTTAGTGGCAAGACAATTATCTGATTCTACTAATAAATGAATGCACTAGTAGTCATTTTTAATTGAACAATTATAGGATATTGCACTGTCAGTTGATTATAGAAGTCATTTCATAAATGTCAAAAATCTCTTTAAATGAATTATGAAGCTCCAAAATAACTCCGGCAATCAGCCAGCAATAACACAATAATCTGTTTACCCTGTTGTCAGGCGAACTATCACCATTTTTTTTTTCTTTTGAGGGGGGACTGAATCTTAAGGATTATACTCCAGCTCAGACTGCTGCAACCACCTAGGCTTTAATTAATAAAGACTGTGAGTGTTGTCAAGAGCTTTGCCATGTATTAAATAGCAAGAGAAATTAGAGTTATTTTTGAAAAGACACCAGCAGCAAGCATAAGGATATCTCTCTTCCCTGAATGAAGACAATTGAATCTAAAATTGTGTTACTAACAGTACAGTGGAAATTTTTCCCTTTAAATGCTTCACTGTCTACTGCAACCTTTATTTTGGCATGATACAGAAGCATAATATTATAAGATTTACCTTCTTCCCTTGTTAACCGATACCTCTGTTTTTTCCCCTTTGGCAATGAACGCATACGCACTAATGGCTGTCTTCACGCTTAGAAATAATAATGGGCCGGATCATACCCTTCTCTAATATCCATGTTGTGGACATTTCCCCCAGAATTTCTTTCTTCTTCTGCCTTCCCACACAAATGAAAGCACGTGTTTGGCCCACAAGCCCCATGGATACACTAAGATCTGTGTTTTGCGTGTGTGTGTGTGTGTGTGTGGAGGGTGTGAGGGGTCAGAGGCCCTGACCCTCTCCATCATCTCTGTCCTTGCTCTTTTACAACACGGCTCTTTCACTGGTTGCTCCAGATCCTCTTTATATGGGTGGATCCGCATTGTGTAAGGTAGTCTCTGGCTGTATTAGAGGAATCTCCCCTGGGTACAGAAGGGTGGGTGGGCAATGCCCGTATGGTCAAGGTAAAGAGATGGGGGCACACTGCTGCAGAGGAGGTGACCCCCTTGTGGGAGACAGTTGTGTGCAAAGTGGACCCTTTGCTAAAATATAGGCGGCAATGCTGTCGAAAAGCATCCAGTGATTTTTGGGTGCCCCACTTTTTGGTGCTCAGTGGGAGATGCCGTGGGTGTGGATCTCAGAGATGCTGAGCCCTCCCCACTCCAAATAAAATTAATGACAGCATTGAGTGCCCAACACCTCTAAAAATCAGGCATTTGGTTCCTCAAACTGGGCACCCCCAAAAAGAATGGACACGCTTGAAAATGTGGATGATAATTTTTGGGTGGGTAGAACTGGAGTAGCTGTATCTCTGGCTTACTAGAGAAACCACAAATCCTTTTATCTCTTGACAATATAGGGAGGAACCTCTGCAAGCTTGGGTTTTCTCCTTGGCACATGTATGGGTGCAGCTGTGCAGGATGTCAGATCATTTAATCCTCTGAGGCTAAAGTCCTGCAAAGCCACAAACAGCCCAGAAAAAAAAGTAAGAGAATTGAGTCGTAGGTGGTCTTAATTATGCATATAATTAATCTGGTATCTGCATGACCTCTCACTTCTTTAAGCCATTTGAGGAGGCTTCACATTGGGAGCAGAAGAACCCTCCTTATTGTTTGTCCACCATAGAGTTGTCTTTGGCAAGCACTGCATAAACTAGCACAGAGGGTAGTGTTGGGAATTGAGCCAGAGAGAGGATGCAGCTGGAGTGATACAATCACCATGCACAACCTAGGTGTGCCTGTGGCTGAGACTACTATTCCAGCCCTGAAGTTGGAGTAGCAGTTGAAGGACAGATATACTGAAGCCACTGGTTGGTTGGGGGCATATATTAATACTCAGTCTTTATCCACATCACCCACATTAAATCCAGTTTCTTAGGGGAAATGAAATCCACCATATGTGATCATTCACCCTGGGACTAGCACCATATCATGCACACTGTCCAGTATATTGGACTAGCACCGTTAACACTACTCTAATGACAGTCAATGAAATCTAAATTAAATATTTTAAATATACTACATATGAAAATCCATATCTGGAACAGATTTCCTTATCACCTTGACTGAACACAGGCAAGACCAAACTAGTTTCTAACATGGTTGTGTAAGGGACCGGGGCATAGGTGGTCTGGTCTAGTGACTACAGCTGCACTGAGGTCTGCCCACCGGGGACGGTGGTTGCAGGCAGGAGTTGGAGGAATCACAAGAGACAGGTTCCGTAAGCAAGAGTCAGGATCACAGTCAGGCTGGAGTCTGAGACCGGAGATCAGAGGAGTACCAGTCTGGAATTAGGAGGCAAGAGTAAGGGTCAGAGTCGGGCTGGAGTTAGAGGCCTGAGGTCAGGAGATCAAACAAAGTCCAACATTTTAGCAGGCTGAAGATTGTGTGACTGCCCAGACAACTTCCTGGGGCAACCCCTGGGGTTAAATAGGGTTCTTGGCCAATCAGAGGGCTGCAGGGTGCCATTAGTCTGGGTCTCTTGGACAGTACTTCCTGCAGCATGAACTCTGCATGGTGCACCCTGGCTGTGTCTGGTTTCCTGGTGGCACTGTGGGAATATCAGATGTCCCAGGCTCTGCAGGCCTGGATTCTAATCCCAAAGTCCTTATAGGCTGGGATGCTGTTTAAACTAAGTAAAAGTTAGTGTAGAAAAGGCCTATAGGGACTGAGTTTTGTTATCTAGGAAGATGTTAACATAGTTTCTGATCTAGACAGGAATAACATTTTCAAAAACACCTAAGTGACTCTGCAGACCCAGGTTCTAGTCCCTAGGTCCTTACATCACCCCTCACCTTCTTCAGGGGTGCCCCTTTTCTGTCAGGGTAGGTTTATCTGGATGGTCTTGATATAACCTTTCTATCAGATCATGGGCAGCAGGTAACCAGAAGCATTCTTTGGGACCTGTCCTCCCAGTCAATTAGGTAGTACAGTCTCCTCCTCTGCCATTTAAAGTTGAGGATTGCGTGTACTACATATTCTTCATGTCCTTGGAGCTGGACTGGTGGAGGTGGCTTTTGGGACCAATCGGGAAAGGAGTCATCTGTGTAAGCCTTCAGGAGGGATACATGGAAAGCGGAATGTACCTTAAAAGGTCAAGGGAGCTGTAATTTGAAAGCAAAGTTCTGGAAAGGTCCAAGGAACTGGTGGTCTAGCTTGTGGGACAGCCTGTTTGTACGGAGGTGCTTTGTGGCAAGTCAGACGTTTTAGCCTACCATGAGAGCTGAGCCTTCCTGGTGTTGATGGTTTGTATACTATGTATAGATAAGGCTATGTTTTAGTCACGGGTATTTTTAGTAAAAGTCATGGATGGATCACGGGCAGTAAATAAAAATTCACAGCCCATGACTTGTCCATGACTTTTACTATATACTCCTAACTAAAACTTGGGTGGGGGATTGCGGGTGCTCTGGGGGGCAGTGTGGGGGCACCATGGGTGCTGGGGGAGGTGGCCTGGGACGCTGCTGGTGCTGGGGTGGGGGGACTGGGCAGTGGCATGCAACCTGGGACCCCCGCTGGTGCTGAGGAGGGGCAGGCAGCGGCGTGCGGCCTGGGACTCCTGTTGGTGCTGGGGGGGGGGAGGGTTGGCGGGGCTGGCAGGGGCTCCCTACACAGCTCCGCGTGTCCCTGGCTCCTAGGCAGCGGAGGGGCCAGGGGGAGCCGCGTGCTGCCTCTGCCTCAAGCGCCGGCTGCGCAACTCCCATTAGCCGGGAACCGCAGCCACTGGGAGCTGCGGGGACGGGGCCTGCAGGGCGGGCAGCGCATGGAGCCGCCTGCCTGGCCCCTCCTCCACCCAGGAGCTGCAGGGCAATGCCAGTGGGAGCCGGGGAGCCCCCCACCCTCAGGTAAGTGCCCCCCGTGCCTCTAACCCCCTATCTTAGCCCTGAGTCCCCTCCTACACCCAAACTGCTACTGCTGGCCCAGGGGCTGCACCGGCCACTGCAGAAGTCACGGAGGTCATGGAAAGTCATGGATTCTGTAACTTCCGTGACCACCATGACAGACTTGCAACCTTACTTATAGTCCCTTTTCACATCTTTGAGGTCGTTCTTAAGTTCCTCCTGGATATGGTGAATTCATTGGACCCAGTCGGCAGCTGCAGGGTTTGAGGAGGCTGCTGGCAAAGCCAGGTGGAACCATAATTGTCAAAGAAGGGACTCTGCCTTATATAAGAACTCAGCATGTGGCAGGAGGGAGAATTAGTTGTCTTGATGGGAGTTGACAAAGTACCTCAGGTATTGCTCTAATACTTGGTTTGTCCTCTCCATTTGCCTATCTGTCTGGGGATGATAAGCAAAGGAGGTAAAAGTATGAAAAAGGAGGTAAAAGCATGTCCATTAGCTGGAATGCTTCATGCCAGAAGCGCGAGACAAATTGCAGGGCTTTGATCTCAGGTGACACAGGCTGGAAACCCATGAAGGTGGACCAGATGAATCACTAGGCATTGAGCCTTTGTTCAGCAGGGGGCAGGCTGTTACAGGGGACGTAGTATGCCATCTTGGTTAGTTGGTCTACAACAGTCAAGACCTCTGTGTGAGTCAGGGAGTTCCACTATGAAGTTCAATGTGATTGAGGCCCATGGTCTAGAAGGGGTTTCCTGGGTGCTGAGGGACTTAGCATGTGGAATGTTGGTGCGTGCACACATGTCACAAGAGTTAACATAGTCCTGAGCTTTGGCCTGCATATGGGCCACCAGAAGAAATGGAAAGCTGTGTGGAAGGTCTTAAGGCTGTTGAAGTGACTTGCCAATGGAGTATTATGGCAGAGATGTAGCACTTCTAGCTGGGGGCACCCTGTTGGAATGCATGACCATTGAGGTAGGTGCTCCCTTCCTGTGTGGAGCACTGCCTCTTGGTTCTGGCTCTTTGCTCAGGCTGTTCCATCACCTCCTGGGCTAACAGATCACCCTGCAAAGCGGACAAGATTACATCAAGCAGGTCTTGGTGCTTTGTGGCACTGAGGAAGTTGCAAGGTTTTAGGAGCAGGGTGATTCTTGGTTAGGCTCCTCGCTTTCTTGGTAGGATTCCCCTTTTGGGATAAGGTGTCAGTTTTCCCATTCCTGGTTCCCAGCTGCTAGGTGATGATGAAATCAAACCAAGAGAAAAATAACACTCACCTGAGTGGTATTTGGTTCAAGGCTTGAGCCTTCCATGGATATTTGAGGTTTTTATGGTCTGGAAAGATTTGCACTGGTTCTTGGGCTACCGTGAGGTGATGGTGACACTCTTTGAAGGCTGATTTGATTGCAAATAGTTCTTTATCTAATATTTCTTAATTCTGTTAATCCAGGATGAGTTTTTGGGAATAGTAGGTTTCAGAGTAGCAGCCGTGTTAGTCTGTATCCGCAAAAATAACAGGAGTACTTGTGGCACCTTAGAGACTAACAAATTTATTAGAGCATAAGCTTTCGTGGGCTACAACCCACTTCTTCGGATGCATATGTTATGCATCCGAAGAAGTGGGTTGTAGCCCACGAAAGTTTATGCTCTAATAAATTTGTTAGTCTCTAAGGTGCCACAAGTACTCCTGTTATTTTTGGGAATAGTAGGTGCAGGGGTACAGGACTTCCTGCAGATTATTCCTCTGGGAGAGTAACCCCAGGGCTAAATTGGAGGCTTTGGCTTCCACTATGAATGCCAGGGCCAGGGCTGGGTGTAATGGAATTGGGATGGTGGTGAAAGCAGCCTTGAATTGTTTGAAAGCATGGTGAGCTTCAGGTGTCCAAACAACCTTGGCAATCCAGCGGGACATGAGCCTGGTCCAGATGGCCTTCACCTTCTTAGAGTGTATCTTAACACCCTCTGTGGAAACGATGTAATCCAAGAAGTCCTCTGTGGAGGACTGGTCAAAGGTACATTTTTTTCCAACTTCATAAACAGGCCATGCTTTCATAGGCTTTCCAGGATGTACAAACACAAGTATGTCATTGAGATAGATCACTACATACTGGTCCAGGATGTCACTAAATATGTCATTCACAAAGTGTTGAAAGGTCACAGGAGCATTGGTCAGCCCAAATGGCATTACTAAATGTTCAAAGTCCCCATAGTGGGTTCGAAACACAGACTTCCATTTGTCTCCTGCCCTGATGCGCACTAGGTTGTAAGCACCCTTGAGGTCCAGTTTCGTGAAGATTCTGGCAGACCTCACACAATCTAGTAACTCTGAGATCAAAGGCAGAGGATACTGGTTTTGGATTGTGACATGCTTTGGGGCCCGATAGTCTATGCAAAGGACTGGAGCCCCTGCTGGGAAAGTGGAACACTGGGTGAAGCCCTTGGCCAGGTGTTCCTAGATGTATTCATGAAGGTCTGCCAGTTCAGGCTTGGACATTGAATAGATCTGTCCATAAGGGACCTTTGCCCTGCGTTGCAGATCTATAGGGCAGTAATAGACTTGGTGTGGAGGTAGCATGTTCATATTCTTCTTTTCAAAAATGTCCGCATAATCCCAACATTTTTCAGGGAGATTGGGATTTAGGCTTGGGAATGATTCCTCCTGGCTAGCTGCCACCAGCTGGAGTCCCTCCACACATGTGGTCACTTCCAATCGGCCTTAGGAGCCCAGGACAAGAAGGTTGGGGCTAGCTCCTCTGCACAGGAAGACCCTTAGGCAGTAGTCAGAGGGGAAGTTGATCCTCTTTTCTCTCCAGGAGATGCAAGGGTCATGCTGCTCCAGCCAGGAGATGCCAAGAATTAGGGGGAAATGTGAGGAATGGATCATGTTGAACTGTAGCACTTCCCCATGGTCCAGGATTACAGTCTCTAGGGGCACTGTTTCTTGAGTCACTGGCCCTGAGGACAGGAGGGACCCATCAATTGTTTCTATGAGAACTGATGTGGACTTTAAACAAGGAAGATTCATCGTGCTTGAGTGGCTTTGACATCTATGAAGTTATCAGTAGTCCTGGTATTGATCAGAGTCCCTGAGGGGAGAGGGGGGCAATCGGCTTGGCCCCATCCCTAGTAGGTAACTACATTTATACTTGGAAGTGTGGGGAGGACCCATGTGTTCTGGATTGGGTTTCTTTTGAGGGCTGGGGGTTAGTTCCTTAGCATAGCATCTGGGTGGTGCCCAGGCCGGCTCCCTCTATATGGCCTGGGCACACTTGTTTTCCAACTTCTTGCGGGTTTGAGGTTTGCAGTGGGCATGAGGTGAGAGTATGTCCTGGTGCTCCACAGTAAAAACATAGGTTATTGCACCGTAACTATTCCATTTCTTCCAAGATCAGGTGTTGGTGTTCCAGATCAACCTGCATCAGTTCATGGTTGGGCCCTGAGATTTTTGGTGTAACATGTAGGTAGAGTGGTAGCAGGGTGCCCCTCCTTTTCTCCCTTTGTTTATGCAGCCGGATGTCGATGCGGAGAGAGAGGCTGATAAATGCATCCAAATGCGTCTTGGTGCCGGTTAGCTCATCTTTTACTTGCTCACTGAGCTCATGCCGAAAATGATGCACTTGGGCTGCCTCGTTCCACTCAACATCAGCTGCGAGTTGCCAGAACTGGGCAACATACAAGGCTGTTGGCCCTTGCCCCTTGCTGAAGCCTTCTTAGTGCTGCTTCCATGGAGCGAGTGCAATGAGGGTCTACAAAGAGTATGGAAAACATATGCAGGAAGGCATTCCAGTCCATTAACGGTGGGCTGCTTTGCTCCCACTCCAGTGCTTCTTCTGTAAGCAAACTGGTCACTAGTCCCACCCCGGACTTGTTGGTGGGATACAGTTGAGGGCAGGGCAGGAAAAGGAGATGGCATTGATTCAGGAATCCCCTGAACATCTGGCGATTACTATCAAAATGTTTGGGTTGTGGTACTATGGGGCTCAGTTCAAAGGGCAGTGGCCTGCAGCATGGAATTCTGGGCCTGGAGCACAGACTTTTCTTCCTGGGACTGTGTTAGCTGTTCACAGAGTGTCTGATTTTCTGCTAGGATCTGTGCCACTGGGACGGTTTAGAGTTGCATGACCCTCTCGTGGGGAATCCAGTACTCCAGGGGGTCCGGTGGGACTGAGTTTTGTTATCTAGGAAGATGCTAACATGGTTTCGCATCTAGGCAGGAATAACATTTTCAAAAGCACACAAGTGACTTAGGAGTCCAAGTCCTATTTTCAAAAATTATTTAGGTATTTAGATATTTTGGAGTGTAAGCGTCTTTGAACTCCTCCACTGAAAGTCCTCCTAAGTGCCGAAGTCACTTTTGAAAAATGGGACTTAGGCTCCTAATTCCCCTTGGGTTTGTGTACACAGTGGCGGCGGCCCATGTAATGAGTCTAAGCGCCTGGGTCGACAGACTCAGGCTTGCGCTACTGTGTTAAAAAAAGCTGTGTAGATGTTGCGGCTGAGGCCCCGAAGCTTAGGGATGGGAGGTGAGCTTCAGAGCCCTAGTTTCAACCTGAGCCACAATGTCTGCATAGATATTTTTAGGGCAGTAACATGAGCCCTGTGAGCCTGAGCCAGCTCTACTTCATTCATATATGCTAGACACAGTGCATAGAAGAGCAGCTAGCGGCACTAGTGCTGAGGAATATATCCCCTAGCCCACATGGAAGGAGATAGTTGTCAGAACCTCCTGTCAGTTAGAAGGCAGACAACAAACCGAAGCCTGGAGAGGAAAAGGAGATGCCCATTCCCAGCAGCCAGGAGAATCTCTTGGGAATAGCAGACGATCAGCTTTGTTTTAAATATGCTTCAGATTTCAGTTGTAAGGCTCTGATTTATATCCCATGTAACGCCACTGATTTAATGACACTGGATGGCATGTAAGTCAGTGAAGGATTTAGCCCTATAAGCTGGGGGCCTGCTTTGCCACTTCCTTGTACCTTGTCGTCATTTACACTTTCGCCAAGTTGGTATCCATCACAGCCTGACTGGCAGATTTAATACCTACTTTGTTCTCACTTTAACTGACTATGCAAGGCAGTGGAGAATCAGCCCCATAGAATTTTAATTGGTATTGAATTTAAATCATCATAAATTACTCCACTTTAAATGTAGTTTTATTCCTTAAAATTGTCACACATGCTACTGAAGAGCCCTTGCAGGGACCCAGTCCCTGTATCTGTCTTGGCTAGTAAGATAAAGCCTTTATAGTTAGTAGGTGGCTGAGACCTTGCCATATGCTGTTGGTAGACAGCAGCAAAGCTTTATCTTGTGATAAGCATACTAACAGCAATCTGTTAGGGTTTTTTTTTATATAATGCACCAGCACGTGGTTAATTGACATTCATATTACTGAACAAACTTGTAAGTAATATGATTCTCCCAGGAATCACATCAACTGCACTGTGGGTAAGTTTAGATTTCAAAGATGCCACGGTCCCTCACTCTGTGATGACGGAATTGAACAGCATTAACCTTTTCACTTGCACTAACAAAGACAAGTTAAGACAAGATGTGCTATGACTACTGCACATCTATGGTTTATTTTTGCCCAGGGCCCTCTACAATTACCCAGCACTTCAGAGCTAATATCAGTAGCATGTTTACCTTTTTTTTTTTCTTTCAATATTTCTACAAAATGACAGCCTCATTATCTGACAAAAAAATAAACAGGTACAATATGGGGTGTGTATAATATATATAAAGATTTTATAAAAGGATATTCTAAGCTATTATAAAGAGATCTAGCAAGAAGAAGATCCCTATCTTTATAAACTGAGATATGTTGCATATAATATTGTGTTTATGCCAATAAAACAACTAGAAAACATAGGGACAAATTGTGCTCATTTATACCCATGGAGCCCCATTCTCGGTCTGCAACTAAATGCACAGTTTGGCCCAAATACTGTATTTTTCAGTGATTGTGGTATGGTATTTTTCACTGTCTTGTACTTTGCATAGTCAAAGTGAGAACAAAGTAAGTATAAAATGCTGCCACTCGGGTTGTGATGGATACCAACTTGGCAAACGTGTAAATGACTACACAAGGTGTAAAGAAGTGAAGAAGCAGACCCTCAGCTTATAGGGGCAAATTCTTCACTGACTTACATGCCATCCAGTGTCATTAGATCCAAGGAGTTATATGGGATATAAATCAGGGCCTTACCACTAAAATGTAAAGAATATTTAAAATATTTTTTGTGTTAAAGGTTCTAAGCAAGATCAGAACTCCATTGAGCTCAATGATCTAGACAGATAAAGGGTGCAAGGGGAAACAGAGGTGAAATGTGTTGCCCAAGCTCACCCAGCCAATAAGTTGCAGAGCGAAGAATAGATCTCACCTGTCCTGACCAAGTGTCCAATGCCTTATTCGCTGCTTCTTTGGATATATCTGCACTGCAAATAGACACCCATGGATGCCCCATGCCAGCTGACTTGGGCTCAGGCTAAGGGGATTGTGGTAGGGTATCTGCCCCATCCCCATGCTAGAGGGGGCTGCAGCAGGCCAGTGCGCCTGTGCAGCCCAGCAGCCAATAAGAGAAGGGCTTATTGGGAGCCAATCAGGGCCCGGATTGGAGACAGCCAATCAGGGCCAGGCTCAGCCCTATAAAAAGGCTGCTCTGAGAGAGGAGAGTCAGTCTGTCCCAGACCTTCAGGGAGGAAGGTCTGTCTCCTGGGCAGGAGACCAGCACACAAGACAGCATAGTGCTGGGCAGGCTCAGGGAAGCAGAGTGGAGCTTCAGCCTGATACCTGCCAGACTGCCGGCCCTGAGTAGAAGGGCCTAGAGGGTGCAATGGGGTCAGAGGGGAAGTGACCCAGGGAAGGCTGAAGGCAAGGGGAGAGAAGGAGGGCTGAGAGTAGCGGCCGGGCCTGGGTCCCCCCGTTCCCCCTTGTGCTGCACTGGGCTGTGGAGCAGTGGCCGAGTCAGGCTGCAACCTGCCCCCTGACGTAAGAGGGGCTAGACTTGGGGGTTGCCAGTGCAAAGACTCCTGTTAACCCCCCCCCGGAAGGGGGTGTGGATGGACTAAGGGGCACCGCCGGAGGGCAGTGGTCCGGAAGAGGACGCCACAAACCGGAGAGCGATGCGGGTCCACACGCCAACCGAGGGCGAGACAACGGACAGGACACCACCAGGAGGGGGCGCTCCACTGGACAGAGCTAATTCCCAAGACAACCAGTAGGAGGCGCCAGGGGGTGAGTCCCAACCCCGTCACAGGGATGTTTAACTGCGGTGTAGATGTTCAGGCTTGGGCTGCAGCACGAGCTCTGGGATCCTTCCACTTTGCCAAGTCCTAGAGCCTGGGATCCAGCCTGAGCCTGAACATTTACTCCACAGTTAAACGGCCCCTTATCTAGAGCTCTGTGAGTCTGAGTGAGCTGGCATGGGCCAGCCACGAGTTTTTAATTGCTGTATAGACCTCCCCTCTGAACTAGCTCAGAGGATTGATAATGGGAATCTAAAGGCTTTAACTCAATGGTGCTGGTTCAGACCTGACCCAGTTGGCCTATCTGAAATCAGTTAGTGATCTCAGTCTAGTTCCCACTGAACAGTACACTACATCACAAAAATACTACTAGCACAATGGCACCTTTTGGGGGCTGTCTCCGCAGATTAGCCATGGGTATAATATTAATAATTAATATCTAGCTCTTACATAGCACTTTTCAGAACGAACACAGTAACCCTAGAGGTGTTCGCTTTAGGTCAGTACTAAGGCACATGGTGGGGTGTTGTGGAGAATTTGTAATGCACTGTTCCTATTCTAGGGCTAGCTATCCAGCATTTTTCATAAGCACCAATCTAACTAAAAAGAGGGGGAGAGGGATAGCTCCTGAGGTCGCTTCCAACCCTGATATTCTATGATTTAGAAAAGGCTGCACACAGAAATACAATATTTATATATAAAATAACACACATGCTTTGGGGAGAAATGGGAGAGTATAGTATCCTGTCAATGCAGATATGGATTATATAGTATTAATTCTTAGTTGGTATTGTAATTCTCTACCACACTGCTGTCATTTTAAAATCCACAGATATTTTAGTAACACTACACGATGATAAAACCAACAGAAGAAAATTGTACCACAGTTACTGCAGATGAATATAAGGTACAGCCCTTTGTGCACATGCTTGTTGCCTTGTGCTGCCCATTTGTTCATTTTGTAGTCACACTGGAAGGTAAACTTGTATTGGAGGCTGTCTGTGGTATGTGATGTAGACTATATTGAAGCAATCTTGTAATGAGAATAGATTACACCTATGTTATTTCTATTTGTCATTCCACTCCTGTGAATTCTCTGACAGGATGCCGTGACTTTTCAAAGTATTCTGTATTGGGTATTTTGATTGGTTGCCCATTCTTTTCCTTACTAACAGATGAAGCTCTCCACGAGACATAACTCAGGTAGGAAGGTAGATATGTTCAGAAGTTCCACAACATAGTCTTGGTAGCATGTTACTGTGCTAACCTGCTGTGCCCCCACTTTTAGTTTTGCTGTTTCAGAAGTGCCACCTCTAGCAAGGATCACAAAATAGATCAGTCCCAGTTTAGTGACATAATAAAATGGAGGTCCAGGTTTGAAATCTGACTCTGGGCCAGTTTTGACTCTCAGTTGCACTGGTGTAAACCTAGAGCAACTCCATTTAGGTCAATAGTAAATTGACACTGGTGTAACAGGACAGAATCTGGACCTTTGTCTACTCACTATTACTTTGACGCAACAGTAGGAAATACTATGGAGGCGACGCAATGAGGCCTGTGATACTCAGCACAAATGTCAGCTAATCAAAAAGCAGCATCATTATCAGAATTTGGAAAGATGCTGAATTTAGCCCACTCAGCAGGTGGATATTCGTGATGGCGTGATTCCCATCTAGTTGGAGGTAGACAGAGATTATACAAGGGGAATAAATAAGACGTCCAGAAACATGCTAGTTTGATCTTGATACACTGTTCCCTACACACTGGTTTTGTGACCTGTCTAGAGCATTGAGCCTGTGTGTGAGCAAGTTTCTGGAGCTTCACTGAAGTCAGGCAGAGAACTGGGGCTTTAGATTCTTCCTTTCATTGGAAAGTCCCAATCTAAGTTTCTACCAAAATGGGTAGCACTAAGCGGCAGCAATTCTAGGTTGGAGAAACCTAACACTAGAGGTGCATGTGGCCAAGGGGGAGAATAAAAATAAAACAAAGCACAGGAGTTCTGATGCCATTTCATTTTTTTTCTCGAAGGTGCCACCTTTTGGATGTATGTCAAACTGCATTGGTTGGGAGGCAAGGTAGACATTTTGAGGATATCTGCAGGAATGTTAAGGTAACAAGGCATTTAACTTACATTACTCTTCTCACGCTTTGAATTTTAAAAGAGGGTATTCTTCAAATGATTTGACATTCCCCTCCCTTTCTAATAATAAATATTGTACAGTAGAATCATCTTTAATGAGATATCGCAGTGGACAGAATATTATCTCAGATGACTCCTGCATTCCTGGATTATTTTGATGAAAATGGAATTTCTTCTCAGATTTCCACAGCAGGCTGGCTGGGATTGCTGGTTTAAATCAAGATAGTATTGGCACAAAAGTCAGAATGCAGAATGGAGTGGCACCCAGCAGCGGGGAGGTGTGGGTGGGAGGGGCGGTATAGATTGGAATGTTTGTGGGGAAGCAGGAGGCAAATGGAATGTCAGTCAGGAAGTGATGAGAGGAGTGGGTGGAGACACAGTTGGAGGCGTGGGAGAGAAGTTAAGTGGGAGATGTTACTAAGGCCTGGAGAGGAAAGTGGGAGTGAAAAGCTAGGAGGTGATGCTAAAATGGGAGGTGGTTCTGAAGAACAGGTGAGGGGGAAGGCTGAGCAACCAAGAAAGGTGGCAGCAATAACTGAAAGGAGCAAGTTTGATTAAGATCACTCTATTAACAGGATAACTACCATCCCTTTAGATTTCAGAGAAGCCCATACCCACCAATAAAGTCAGAATGAGAGGATTAAATAGCAATCCGATTAGGAGACAGCCATAAAAAAAAAACAATCTGCAAAGACTTTAAATGACATCAAGTCCTGTACTGAAAAAAATATAAAAGAATGAAAGCGATATAAAACTTCATGCTTTGGAAAATAAGTCAACCCTACTTGACAGGAAGTTAGGAAGAAACTTCTCCTATGGACATGCTCTTCTGTTTTTGCCCACTGCTGGTTTCTTGGATTTACCTTTGAAGCATCTGATATTGGCCACTGCCAGAGATTGGATTATGGATTAGATGAATCACTAGTCTGATCTGGTATGGTAAGGATGGTTAAGGCACCAGTCTAGGAAGTGGTAAACCTTGGTTCAATTCCCTGTGCACCACAGACTTCCTCTGTGAATTTGGGGAAGTCACTTAACCTTTCTGTGCCTCAGTTACCCATCTGTAAAATGGGGATAAATAGCACTTCCCTATCTCATAAGGGTGTTGTGAGGACAAATACACTAAAAACTGTTGTGATGGTCTTTGAGATGTGCTCATGAACAGCGCTATATTACTATTATTAGTTATAATTCCTATATCCCTAATAAAAATTATATTCACATGCATCTTGTCTTTTCTCAAAGAATTGGTACCTTCTGTATTAAAAGACCTGGGTTTAGATTTTCACACCTATTCAATCTATGTCAAACACCACTTAAACCCTTGTCACTGTGTCCCCAATAATGAAAATTATGCTAATTGGTGTCCTGATTAAGCGGCACATAAAGTAGCCAACCTCCTTAAGAATGTTACAATTAAGCAAAGGATCCTGTATAGATTATTAAGGTACCCTAACATTTCTTTTAAATACCTTTTTCGTTTATACCCTTTGTGTTTGTGCGTGTTTTCTGTTGTTGTTGAATTAAAGTAACTGTGAAGCATTAATTAATTTGGCAGGTAGGAGGAAATTTCCCTATATCTTGGTTGGTTTCATAAGCCTTTTCTAGTGGTTCTCCAACATTTTCCTAGTGTGAAACGTATCTTGAGAATCTCTCACATGAACCACTCCCCTTTCAGTTCAAGATCGTGCGGCCACCTCCTCTACATTAGTCATCACATAGCATCCCAGTGGCAACTGCAGCAATTGCTCATATGGAAAAGTAATCGAAGGAAAGTATTTAATGTATTTTTAGCTGTCTCTTAATGGAATTTAGCAGCTGGAAAACAAGAAGGGGAGCCAATGCCATGCAACCAGCCATCTCTTCAGACCACCATTTGGGAACCACCGGCCTATCCTGTTACTGCCACTGATGCAATGATTGCTAAGATTATACCGATTGCAGAGGTGTTGTATTAATATTGATTTTTTTTTCTGATTAAGTCATTAGGCTGGGAGTAAGAAGATTTGGGTTGTATTCCTGGTTTGATCAAAGTCACAAATTATGTCTAAGGCAAATACATGCAGTTTCTCTGAGTAAAATTTCAAAAAACTTCTAAGTGACTTAGGAATCTAAATCCCATTTTCCAAATTGGCTTGGGTCCAGATATTTATATGCATTTAGATGTTGGTCTACTCAGTGTTGCAAGACCTAATTGATTTAGAAGCCTAAGTTTCATTTTAAAAAGTGATTTCAGTTTTTAGGAGCCTAAGTCTCATTGACTTTCTATAAGTCACTTTAAGTGCCTTTGAAAATTTTACCTTCTCTCACTCTCCATTTTACCATCTGTAAAATGGGGATAATAATACTTGGCTACTTCTCAGAGCTGTTGGGGGAGTTTTAATTCGATTATGTTTGTCAACACTGTGAGAGTCTCCTATGGAATAAGTGGAAAGTATGATTTTATTTATTTTTATTCGATCACTCTTTTATTGTATTCAGTGGGAAAGCTTGAATAATCCATAGAGTTGTCAAATACACTGGGGAAGCCGGAGTTCCTGATTTTGCCCAGCATGCTTCTGGCAAAGAAAGGACCTGAGAGACATTCCTAAATGAAAAATATAAACAAACTCCTGAAGCTATTCAGATACTTAAATGATTACTTTTTTTTTTTAAATATGGCCTTTATCAAACAAATAAAATACATTTTTTGCCTTCATTTCCCCCCCCCCATTTTTTTGGTGGTGGGTTTCCCCAGGCATCAGTGTGTGGGTAGTCACTCCCTTGCTCTATTGATTCTGACAAGGACATGTGCTAAGGAGCCCAGTCCTCCCTGAGGCAATGACTAACTACAGATTTAACAGGTCCAAGCAAGGAGGAGGAGAGGTTCTAAAACTTGTCATTTTTCTGCGCTCATCATTTCACCCTTTTAATCTCAACCTTCTCCCGGTCTATTTCACACCATCAAGGTGTGTTATAGCCAGGAGGCAGACTCCCAGCAACTCTGCAGAGCCCTTCCAGAGTTGGCTGATGTGGAGGATATAATGCACCACTCTTCAGTAGATGGGAAGTACCTGTAAGAGCAAGCAGTGCTCTGTATAAGCCAGGATACCCTGTGAGGACAGGAAGTGAGGCAAACACAGTCTGAAATAAGGAGGGGGGGAGGGAGGATTGGGGCATCCCGTTGTATTAGCTGTAGGGGACGGAGGTGATGCAACTTGCAAAATAACTTTTGGTTGGTTTTTCCTGAAACAAGTTAATCGCTAGCCACAGTTACCCAGAATTGGCTACGGGACGATCCAACACGCAGGCCTAGCAGAAGATGAGAATCAGGAAAGACTGTGTGGGGCAAGGTTAGAATAGTCTATGCCAGAGGAGATGTTTGTGTGAGGCCCAAAGTTTTAATATTAGATGCTATGAGCACATGAAAGGTGAAGCTTGATGATCTGGGCTCCACTTATAGCTGTTGTCTACACGAGGAAATTTTGTATCTTTTTTTCAGCAACAGTTTTGAGTTCTGTTCTAAAGCTACAAACCAGAGTTTTCAAATGAGTGGGAAAATAAGTTCTTCTACATTTAGATTTTTTCTTGACCCCCAAAATTATTATTTAAATAACTCTCTCCTGCTCTTGTCTAATCTATTAAATATGGTACGTCCTGGTAAAAAGAAAAGATTAAGTGCCAGAAGTATGGCATAATAGAAACACTGCAAAATACAATATGGATGAATATATTCAAATATTTCTGCATTCTTACAGGGTGTAAATCATTGCGCAATATGGCCAATGGCTTTTATTTCACTTACCAACATTTTGTTACCTTGAAAAAATAACATTAAATGTGCATCTGACAAAAGCAAGAAAATTCTGAGATTGTTTCCCCTAAATTTTAAATTCAATCTGTGTTGCATCTATGTAGGCTTATGAAACCAACCAAGATATAGGGAAATTTCCTTCTACCTGTGTTGCAATAATACATACAGTATTTTACAATAGGAAACGTCATTCATTACAAGACATCTACAATATTTCATTATAGACAGAGCAGTAGACAAAATGGCACTGTTAACTGTGACTTGTCTTCCTGTTATTGGTGTGCTAATCTAGAATCTTACAATTCAACGTTGTTATTCTTTGTGCAGGTTTGTAATTTGCAAAATAACCTACATATCCAGTTTATATACACTTTATAATCTAAAAAGATACAAAAGCACTTCACAAATATATACAGACTTTTTAAATGCAGTGTGGAACATGGCAACTGTTTAACAGCACACAGCATCCCTGTATTTCTGTCGCTGGGTATTTAAAGAGGTCAAATACTTACCAATTAAAAATAAAGAGGGATTTACTTATTTTTTTGCTAGGGAGAGTGTGGGCATCAGGGATAAGCTGAGGAAGACTGGTTTTGATTTTACAAAAACAAACCCTAAATCAGCCTTGAAGATTGTTCCTACCTCCTGAACATCATACCTTCTTATCTGCCTGAGAAATCACTCTCAGGGGCTGATCCGGAGAAGCACCGTGTACCTGCAACTCTTTCTGACATCTGAGAGTTGCAGCTGCTCATCACCTCTCGGGATGAGGCCCTTATGCTTCTTTTCTTTCATCTGGGGATAATACCTACTCCTCGGGGGTCTTGTGAAACTAAATTAATTATTATTTGTTGAATCAATGTTTATAAAGCACTTTGAAGAGGAAAGGCTCTGTTATTATTGTAAAATATTTTAAGAGCTATGTGCTACGTTATAGTTCCTTTGTAATTAGTTTTCTTTCTTTTAAGATTCTTACATGTATTTTTGAGCTGACTGATAGTGTTTGGTGTAGAATCTTATTGTATCTCCAGCTAAATGCAGTGCTGTAAAAGTCTACAAGAAAGAATTGATGTATCTGGGATTTTATCCACCATGTCCTCTTATGATATTTGTGCAAACTGCTTTCATCATGCTTATAAGGATTTATCAAGATGCTTACCTGTTGGGAAACTCAGCATGATTTCTTGAGGGTGCAATCTGGGGCTGAATTATGTGATCTCCTCTTCTGCTCCTCTAACTATTCGTACATCAATGTCTCTACCATTGTAATTCTTTTTGGTCTCCTCTTTATTCAGCAGTTGCTGTACAAAACAAATGTATGTTGTGCTCAGAGAATACTGTATATCATATACTTGTATCCAGCCAATGAAAAGAGTGTATTCAGTGCACGTAAGCAAAATTGTCTAAAAATGTCTTGCTAGGGAAAGCTAGTGATAGCCTGTGCTTTATGTTGTAGAATGTAGTATAAAGAGGTATAGACAAGAGTAGTACGAGGAAATTGAGCAAAGGAAAATTTTGGATGAATGTCAGGAAATATTTCTTAATAGTGAATATCTTAGGCTTTGGAACAGTCTCCCTAGAACGATGGTGGAAATCCCTTTGCTTGTGTCAATTAAAACTAGACTGGTTTAAGCTCTGGGGAATCTACTGTAGGGAACAATACTGCAGTAGTCACTCTCTCTCTTCCATCTGTAACGCCTGTGCTTGAACTTCTGAGTATTAATTGCAATGCTGTTTTACCCTGACTGCAAGGGGCTGAAATATTTTCTTTGGCATAGGAATAGGACAGGCATTTTTTAACGTCCTCCCCCTCCCAGGTTTCCTTCCCTTGTGAGGAAATTGCTGGGTGGGAAGTTCAGCTTCATGAAGAGGCAGGACCAGCTTTACAACTGATTGATCCCCAAATGGCTGGACAGAATATTTAGACAAGAAGTTTCCCCTCTCTGCACCTCTGCCACTGCAGCAGGAGTTTGTGTCAGACTGAGAGTTGCCCAGTCCTTTGAGGTGAGGGGATAGTGCAGTCAGGTACCCCTGTAGGCCTTACCCCTGGGACTGCTTAGATAAGGCCAGCCCTTATGGAGATACTAGGCAGCACAGATGTTGTTTAGTTAGTATCGGAGCCATAGATCATTACAGGATCCTGTCAGTAGCCAATGGTCACAATAATCTTTTTTATATTTGTTACAATGAAGTCCTCTCTCTTCTGAAAGTCTGGTCATTATGGGAGAGACAGGGATGGAGAGTGGGTGCAAACCCAATTGATTGCATTACATTGTGTGTGAGACTAGCTCCAGAGGGGCTGTGCCTAGCACATTTTAGATTTTATTTCTTCAAAAAACCCTTACAAAGCTGTAACATGACATTATTTAGAAATACAAAGAGGCATTGAGGATAATCAGTGATGCATCACAGAGAGGTCCATTTGTTTCCATTTAACAAAGGAAGGTTAGGGTAGTACATCATCTTGCTGCTTCCATTTTGTGCATTTAGGAAACTGTCTGTCCCCCAACTAATTGAGAAGCGAAACTGGTTTAACACTGTAAGTAAAGGAGCTATTTTCCTCACCACTAATAAGGGTTGCTGCAGTTGTAATACATACATATGTATATATATTCTCTGTTCCTTAAAAATTCTGTCAATCTAGATATGTGCATCTGTGATTTTCTTGCTACTGTTTCCTTCCATTCTCATGGTTGCCTTTTATTTGATCTTTTAAAGTTTCCTGTTCACTGCTCTATCCATATTGTGGTAGCATCTGGCCACCTTAACTGGATCAGGCCATAAAGAAGTAATCACTGTTTACTTCTTTATTAGGGCCTGCTTCTGTCCCCACTCAAGTCAATGCAAGTTTGGTCATTGACTTCACTGGCAGCAGGATATGGATCAAGGTTGGGCATTCTCAGTATGGGCGTCAGTGAAGAGACTTGAATCAAAATTCCAAATTTCAGCACTTTTGAAGTTTGGAACCAGATCCAACTTTGCAAGCTCAGGGCAGGAGGTGCAAAGGGGTGATAGGTCTCATGTATCTTTCTGTGCATCTATACCAGCAGTCTCATACATAGGTGCTGACTCTGTGGGTGCTCCAGGACTGGAGTACCCATGGGGGAAAAATTAGTGGGTGCTCTGCACCCACCGGCAGCCAAGCTCCCCTCCCCATTCCCCCTGCCCCACCTCACCTCTGCTCCACCTCCTCCCTTGAGCGTGCCGCGTCCCCGCTCTTCCGCCTACCTCCCAGTGCTTGCTGCCACCAAACAGCTGTTTGGTGGCGTAGCAAGCTCCGGGAGGGAGGGGGGAGGAGTGGGAATGTGGCGTGCTCAGGGGAGGAGGCAGGGAAGAGGTGAGGCTGGGGTGGGGATTTGGGGAAGGAGTCGGAATAGGGTCAGGGAGGGGGCGGAGTTGGGCCGGGGACTTTGGGGAAGGGGTTGGGGCAGGGGTGGAGTCGGGGCAGGGCAGGGCCGGGGGCAGAGGGAGGATGAGCACCCACCGGCATGAGCAGAAGTCGGCGCCTATGGTCTCATATAGTGTGCTCTCTCTTTAATAAACAGTTCATAGTTTCTTCTTCAGTACCGCCTATAGCCCATAAATTCTGAATCAGCTCCCTGAAACCTCTGTTTACAATTATCAGTCCTTCTCACATTCCCTTTTCTATTGTTCCTGTCTACTTGCACATCCCTTCATCCTAATGGCAATTTTTCTATTGTATGTGAGTTGCAAAGTAGAAGCATGAACTAGTGGTGTCAGCACTAGTGCAGGTCAGGAATTTTTGGAGGAAACTGTTTTCTTGTCAGAAAATGCTGATTCGTTGAAACTGTTAGGGGGAAAAGGGTCCGTTTTGACTCTTTTTTTTTTTTTTTTTTGCTTTGAAAACATTCAATTTTTTTTTCAAAATAGTCAAAACTTCCTGTTTTGACATTTTTTCCATCAAAAATTCTGAGTTTTGATTGAAATAACTTCATTTTGAAATTTAAGTTAATTATGGTAAAAAAATTAAAAATGGTCAAAATCAAAATGAAACATTTCAAAATTATCATGAGAATATGTTTTGATTGACATTCTTTTTTTCAGATTGTCAGTTCATGAAGATTTTTGAGATTTTAACTTTTTATCCCAATTTCCAAATTTCAATTTTTTTCCCAAGATGGAAAACTCTTTCCTGCCCAGCTCTTGTCAGTGCTCCACCAAGGATTCCTGAGTCCATATCCTGGATCTGACACCAACTCCTTTTGCGGCCTTGGGTAAGTCACTTAACCACTCTTCCTCAGTTTCTCCATCTGTAAAATGGAGGGAACAACATCACATGTTGTGAGGCTTAATTAGCTGATGGCTCTATGGGACAATAAAGACGAATACAGGTTCACTGCCTGTTAGATTATGAAATGATAGGGTGTTGTAATGCAAAGGGTTAATTTTGCCTCAGTGGTCAATTCTGACCATTTCATTGAGGGGAAACACTGTGAATTAAAAATTGTGAGGTGGGAAACTATTAACTTTTTCTTTTGTTATTAATCGTTTTGTTATTTATTACCATTTACTTTGTAATTATTGCTTGAGAAAAAAAATCTATCATTGCTGTGTGCCAGCTTTAACTGCAGCTGCGGATTTAGAGACGAAATTCAGGCTTCAGCCTTTCCCTGGGGCTGATGGACTTCTCTTTTCAAAGTAGGACACTTCTATCTGATGGCATTAACCATAAAATCCCCCATTTCAAGTCTATGATATCCTGAAGGACAACGGCTCATTTCATTTCTTATCAAGAAATCGGGCAGATCAGTCATATTTCCCGAATCAAATGACGTTTTCAGAAAATTCATTTGAACCAAAAATGAGGTTTCCTCTCCACAGACTCCAATTAGTCTAAAAGTGGTTTTCTGATGAAAATTCTCAAAATAACTGAGCTGTATAAAGGAAAAATCTATATCTATATATGTATGTATATAAATATATGTACACACTCTCTCTCTGTAAAAGCTACAGCCGGAGTACCCTATCAAGCAGTATAAATCTTTAATTTTGGCAATCAGAATTAATAGTGAAATACTTTAAGATCTTTCCTTTGCTTCCTTTTATTTTTCTCCCCCTCATCCCCTCACTCTGGCTATTCCAGTGGGAGAGTGCTCGCTCATTTGCTCCCTAAGTACACAAAATTAGCTGCTTATCTGTTGATCTTCTTACATGATCCTTTAAAAATCCTTTCTCTGTATGTGTGTCCAAGGCCGCTTTTGCCTTCAGAGGAAACCAAGGCAAGCCAACCCCCGGACTTTTCCTTACCCACTCACAGGGGGCCTGGGCCTAATTAAATTGCTCTCAAAGACAAGAAGGGATGAATTTCTTTCTGCCCATCTCCCTTGTCACCCATTTAACTCAGCTGAGATTCATTCACTCCTTTTTAGTTATGTTCAAAAAAAAATACGGAGGGTGTTCATTTGGCATGATGGAAGGGGAGGGAGGAGGAGAGGGAAGGGAAGGGAAGGAAGGGGGGCACATATACTCTTAATCTGATTATATTGTATAGGTGTAAAATGCTAGGAACAAACAATGGAAGAAAAATCGAGTGCAAGAGTGCCAGAGGTGGGGTTTGATTTCTCTCGCTGAATGGGTCCTTCAGTTATTTTATTTTATTATTATTTTTAAAAAACTTAAACTGGAGAAGAGCCTGGATTATTATTTTTTAAATATATACATTAAAGAGGTAAGCCTCCGTGCTTCTGTGCTGGCTCTCTCTCTCTTTCTCTTTCCTCTTTTCTCTTTCCCTCACTCAGATTAATGAGGGAGGCCTGGGAAATTAGGATGAGCCTTGCCTGTTAATGCCGCGCTGCCTGACAGAGGCAGAGGGGAAGAGGCGGCCACTTTGGCTCGACTGCTATCGATTGCACCGGGAGGGTCACAGGGGAGACACCACTGCTGCTGCACGTCTGAGGGAGCGGGGAGGGTGGGGGTTGTGGTGGTAGAGGAGAGGGGGGAGCTTCGGCTCTACCAAACAACAGGGTCCCCTGTGCATGCTGAAGCCCAGCAAAGGCCTAAGAAGAGCTGAGCAATTAGCCTTTGAAGGTCATCCAAAGCTCCCCCTCCCCCATACACTCCCTTCTTTCCTTTCAGTACAGTATCCTCCTTCTCCTGCTCCTTCATCACCCAAACCCCAAACACATCTGAGGAATCCGTTCAATTAAATCTCTCTCAGCTCCAGCTGGCTCCTGAGTGAAAGGTCAGTGGAGTCCAGGAGGGAGAGAAACACACACAAGGAGGAGCTGGAGCTGTTGCTGCTACCACTGCCTCTTCTGTCTTTCTCTCCCCTCCACTCCTCCCTCTGCTCACCTCCCCTCTTTAATGATACCCAATGGTCAATCACTCCCCAGCAGAGAGAGAGATGCCCTGAAGCATCATTGTGGTCAGGAGCGATCGATTGGGTTTTTAAAAAAAGATGATAATGATAACCCGTGGACATAATGTCAGAGAGTTTGCGGTACCTCTTGGAGGCTGCTCTCACTCTGTCTGCCAGGACCAGCGAGAAGCTTGGAGGGGCCCAAGAAAGCCTTTCCCCCCACCGAGCCCACTTAGCCCTGCCTTAAAGACAGCTAATTAGACGGAGGGCTACTCTGTCTGTTTACACTGGTGGGGTGGGCGTAGGTGGCAGGGGAGGGTCTTACACCAATGGTAAACAGGACTAAAGCAACCTTTGTCCTTCAAGTTAACTGAAGATAATCACATAGAGATGTAGATATAAATAATACATACACACATGCACTGCACAGTCCAGACACAAATATAAAAATATTATGGTATTCTACAGTAATCACCCCCAAATACTGCTTATTATAGAACGTATTGTTCTGGGCTATAACTTTAAAACACTTTACCTCTTTTTTAATGAGGACAGATACAAACATACACCTGCCTATGGTTGGGGAAGAAAAACAAACTTCCGTAGTTTTCCTAAGGCACCTAACACCATGGAATCTAAGTGCTGATAGATACGTACACACATTTTTAATTTCTTTTAATTTCTTAGCATATGTCTGAGTAAACTGGCAAAAATAGCAAATAAAGAAAACGGAGACTTCCTAAGTCCCCTAGATCACAGCCTAAATAGGGACTTTTGGGTTTTTTTTTAAATATGTATACACAATGGGTCTTTTAAATGTTTAAATAATGTATTATCAGAAGGATTTCAGACCCTGCTGGAAAATGAACTCCCCCATACTTCATCCCAACATGTACTTTATTAAAAAAAAATATAAAGTTTGTGGACCCCCACACACCCTTTTAGAGGCTATCGAATATATAACCCAATACAAATAATTTACCATCCCCCACACAGATTTTTTTGTTGTCACATTATTTTCTGCTTCATTTGATGAACAAAACTACATTTTCCTCTGCACCTATTAAACTATTTGATGATGCCTTTTATTTTGTACTATAATTGGGAAAGCAATCATGTGATAAAATGTAAGTTTGTTGTGAAATAAAACAAGCGACGTTGAAAGCATCCAGATTATATTGTCCGAGAAAGTTTCTCATACATTATATCCATTTAGAGAGAGAGAGAGAGATTATAATATTATTATTTTTAATTTTTGCACATATAGGAAGAAATTGTTGAGTATTGGAAGATACTTGTAATAGACACAATAACATTATTGCATTATTCTGCTGTTACCTACCATCTTCCTATATTAGAAGGATGTGCAAGGGGTATTAAAAATAGCTATAATATAAAATAGGACATTTCTCTTCTATCTTTTTTCGGACAGCTGGTTTGTGTGTGTGTGAATTTGGTACACTATATATAACTGAGTCAGTAGAAGAAAAAGATGCCAGGCATATGTATTAGCAAGATTGAAAACTTGGGTTAGCTTTATGGGAAACACACAGAAGAATGTTAGATGCCATTTGGTATATTGCACTGAAGAATCACAAAACACCCATTTGGATTTTCTTAAAAAAACACTTTGCCTTTAATTAAACACAGAAGCATGATTCCAGAGAAAGAGCTAAAAAAGCAGTCTCACCTTTTTGGAAGCTACCGGACTTCTTCAGCATGTGTGTCCTGTGTCCAGATTAATTAAAGAAATGCAGGTTTAAGTTAGAATATGGGTTGCAACAGTTTATTGTACTTTTATTGTTCCAAGGCCTGTGTATCAAATAGGAATTCAGCTACTTATATGGATGCAAGTTTAGACCATATATAATTAGAACTCATTAACCCTTTACCTGTTGGAATCAAATTCTGTACGAAGCACAATCTAGCATAAGTCGCCTCGATTTAATTACTGGTTAAAACGTTATTTCTACAGGGGAAAAAAACTTGTCTACTGTGCCCAGGAATCAGTTATCTGTGAATAACAGTGTTGTATGGAAGATCAAAGATGACAATGCTTTTAATCACCAATGACAATGTGCAGTGTGAAACCTTTTCCAGGGAAACACAGGAGATTCTTTGCAGTGAGAGTCCCAATAAACAGAGGAAAGCTGAAGGAAGCAGTACAACTTGGTTTACCTGCTGTGGTTTAGTGGACTGAGTACAGAGTTGGGATTTACGAGACTTGGATTCTGTTGCTCACGGTATGACCTCAGTTACTCCATTTGTTTAAAAAACAGCGTGTGGAGGAATATGATAATCTTAACATCCCTCGCCCTTCCCTAGCTTCAACTGGCAAAGTACTTAGAGATCTGCAGATAAGTAGTTCTCTAGGCCTGATCCAAAGCTGTTTGAAAGATCCTCAATGACTTCCCATCAGACCCTATATAAAGGTAACATATTATTATTGCTGTTTTATCTTTGCACAAATATCTACCAACAAATGTAAACACATTTTCCCCCATGGTCCCAGTCTCTGAGACGAATCCTGTTTGCTGTAGTCAAATGAGTAGTCCCATGGGCCCAATAGACCGAGCACGTGAATGAGGTGAGGAAGATTTGGCTCCCTAATAAGCTGTTGAACACCAAACGCTGTTGGATTTCACTGAATTATTCCACGGAATATTTCTTTCCTTTTAACAACACAGGGTAACAAGTTAGTTATACCATGATACCATCCAGTTAGAGAAATCATAGAGTGGTATTACTGTAGGTATGAAATTTCCGGGTGTACTCCTTTGTAAAAATAAATATGAAGCCACATGCTGCAAATTAAATATTTTGGGATGAAAGGTGTTTCTTCCTATATTAAAGCCTTTTTAAAGTTCCTATCCATGTGTAAGATATTGCAGTATTCTCTTCATGAAGCTGTATTACAAGCTAGCATTGCAACAATAAATAAATTCAGACAGTGGTATCTCTCATTATGGTTCCTTTGTAGATTTTTACTGCTTTGTATTTATGCTGCACTGAGCTGAAAAGTGCATTTTGTAGACCAACATCTAAAGCACATTTATCTTTCCCACTTTATTCATGCCTCCTCTTTTATCCCACCTTATCTTTAGACCCTTCAACACTATCCAACACACTGTTTAGTTTCTGAGAGAGGTGAGTGGGTGCAATGCACTGTGGGGACATTTTGATTCCATTTTGGCTACCAGACATCCCAGGAAAAAATGAGTTAACCTTAACATTGGAACAATCACAAATACTTCAAAATTGTCTGTGCATTGAAATTGCAAATTATCCACCAAAATATTGAATTGAGTACTCACTGTCTGAAGTGACAAGAGATTTTCAATCCTAAAATAGGTTTCTTTGTCATTAAAAGTCACTTTAATATTGCACTGCTTACACTGTATAACGTAAGTGACGCAGAATTGTGGCATAGCTAATGCATCAAAAGCCAAAAAAGTGACTGTGAAAATGACTTTGTAGTGTTCCATATTTATTTCCTCTCAATGACTCCATGTCATATTTACTCAGTTTACAAGCCAAAAGATGCTTTTCCAACTGCCTGCCCTGCAAACTCAACCTGAAAAAAAATCATGCTGTATTCTTTCTGCCTCTTAAATCATCACCAGGTTAAAAAAAATCTACAGTCACAATTTAGCTGACAATTCTGTTGATGATGCATGAGGCAGCTCTTCGGTAGCTGTATGTGCAGCAGTAAAAAAAATGGTTTTGGCAGTAAAGCAAGCAGATATGACTCAGACATACAGATAACAAAAAATGTTGAATAGCCAGGTGCTATTTTTACATAGGGCCTAATTCTGCTCAGCCTTATGCATGGTTCCAATGGGACTACTTCTGGACTAAGGTGGTCGGCAACATGAGTAAAGCTAGCAGAATCTGGGGTATAGAAAATGTGTTGATTATACTGACACTATAAAAATATTCATGTACCAATAATAAAAAATCAGGCCACACCTCAAATTATTCAAATTAAACTAAGCCATGTGCTCAAACACATTTTTACGTATTATCTGCTATTTGCATTTATTTAGTTACTGTTTGGTTTTATGATATGGAAACAGAAGCTTAGTGCCTGATTTAAAGTCAAACTGTCATCTTCTGTGATCCTGTCTGTTCTTGCAAGCTAAGCAGTGTTGGATGGGGTCAGTACATGAGTTACTAGGAACTAGAGCTGGGCAAATAATGGATTTTGTTGGTTAGAGAGACAAGGTGGGTGAGGTAATATCTTTTATTGGACCAAGTTCTGTTGGTGAGAGAGACAAGCTTTTGAGCCACACAGAGCTCTTCTTCAGGTCTGGGGAAGGTACTCTGAGCATCACAGCTAAGTGCAAGGTGGAACAGATTGTTCCATTTTTCCAGATTTTTTGGTTCACTGTCAAGCAAAAAATGTGGGGTTGAACTGAAAATGAATTGTTTTGAATTTTTCAGCAAATCATTTGAACATTTCATTCCATCCAAAATGAAACATTTCATTTTAATCTGAGTATTTTAAATGTTTTTTAAATAAAACGAAAGAAAATTTTGAAATAAAACGTCACTTCAAACCAAAAAAAATCAGAATATTTCATTTACAAAATGTCAAATTAAAACATTTTTGATTTTTCTGGTTTATTTTAGTATTTTTCTGCCAAAAATTCATCAAAATCTATACAAATTTTCAGAATGTTTTGGCATCGCCAACTCTGCATTTTTTGCCCAAAAAATGTTTAGGGCGAAAAAATCCAAGCGTCTCTACTAGGAACATTTCAGATTTAATTTTTAGAAGTGCTGAGCACTTGCAGCTCCTTTGACTTGAAAGGGAGCTGCAGACGCTCAGCACTTCTGAAAATCAGGCCCTTAGTGTGTAGATGCTAGAGGACATGGTGATTCAGTTGTGGTGATTTCTTCTGGCACAGTATTGAATTACTTCACTGGCATAGTGTTAGGGGACACAGGAGCAGATGTCTTTCATATGAGATGTACAACAATGGTCCTGACCACTTGTAGTCATTAGTGTGTGGAGTCACTGGACTCCTAAGCACACATTTTACTCTCACTCTGGAAAATATTAGTTCTAAGGGATTCACTTTTTGTAAGGATTAAAGGCGTGTTAACCCTTCTTTCCCAGAGGGACCCTACCTAATTCTATGCTAAGTAAAGTTCTCTGTGTGTTTACAGTGGCATGTAAATGCTTAATGCAGTAATAATTTATACAGCAAGTTTTACTCCTTAAGGTTCCCAAACCACTTTAAGAATTTAAAACCTATGCAAATGATAAAAAGGGATAGCTCTGGATGAACTATTTGTAATGAATAATTTATTTGACAAATCTATCCCTTTTTCCCTATTTGCAAATTATCCAAGAACAGACTTTGATTCTTTTGTTCATTATTTGAAGTTATTTGACTAATGGTTTATGCAAAGAAATTTCAGCCTATGGATTGCCTGCAAACTGTTAGACGTGACTATTACTTCAAGTATTAGCTATTTGTAATTCACTGTTTGGCCTTTGAGATTGGTTACCTGCTGTAAATAACATGGTGTTGTTTCTTCATGCTCTCTAGGTGACTTTAAAAAGTCACTTCTGGCATGAACATTCATAGGAATAGAAAAAAAATCCTTGTAAAAATATTTGTGGAAAATGAATAAAAAGGACTGTGGATACCATTGAATAAATAGGCAGTTTTTATCCACATTAATATTTTGAATAGATTTCTGCAGAATTCACAAAGGGACAATTGCTGCTACTGAAATGTAGCCACTTCTGGGGTGGAACACATTTTAACAGCACGGACCAACATCACATGGTTGGTGTAGGGCAAGAAATGGAAAATGCCACATCCAGTTGAGACTCCAGGAAATTTATAAAAACAGAATGAACCTTGTTGGAATATGGTGAGGGCACTTGGGCAAATAACCTAATCTTGAAAAAATTGTCATGAGACCTTGAATGACTACGGGCAGTCACAGGGATCTTAATTGTACATCTTCTGTGGAAGAGAGCACCTGCAACAGCATAGCAGCTTCTAGCACTTTGCTGGGACACTGTTGCAATACCAACTCAGACAGGAATTCCAAGCTGGGTAATGCCTATGTTCTCTACCTCAAATGAGCACTGTAGTTTAACTTGGTTACTGTATTGTTCATGTAGTCTTGCCCTAAACTGTTGTGTACTTCTGCCTTATTTCACCAAACATTTTAGTGATGAATCAAGCAAGTTCTTATATATTTGGTATATCTGTTTAAGATTATACAGTGTGTTGGGATCTTCTGAGTTCAAAGGCACTGTAGAAGTGTTTTATTATAATTGTTGTCAGAGACAGTCTTTCTCAAGACATCTTTGAAAAAGAATGACTTGTGTGTTTTTGATAGATGCTTGTTTACTTGGATGGCTACATTTGATGTAAACTCTTCTGTGAATGGATGGCTATTAAAGGCATACAATTTAAAACACCCTGCAGCATGGCCTACTGAATATTTGAAATATTTTATTATATGTGTCTGCGGGGCTAGATTTTTAACTGCTCAGCACCCACAACTGGAACCAGATTTTCAAAAGAGCTTAGCTCCCATTCAGGCACCTCAATAAGGTCAGATTTTCAAAAGTGCTCACCACTCAATATACTGACCTCTTTTGAACACCTGGTGGATGTAGGCCCAACTGTCCTTTCACTTGCACTGTTGTAAATCAGGAGTAATTATACTGCAGTCAGTGGAGTTACCCCAGTGTAAAATTTGTATGAGCAGGGAATCAGGCCTAGAATATTATTTTGTATTCAACTGAAAATTAGATTTTTTTTTAAACCACTAAGAAGAAATCTAACTTTAAGATAAACGCTTCTAGCAATATAATACTGGGTAGTGGGGATACATTTTCCCGGAGGTTGAAATAATGGGACTTGTATTGACTTTAAAGTGTGGGTGTGGTCAGAAAAGTGACCATGCAAAAGTTGCAATTATTTGCTGTATATCTGTTAATTGTGTGTCTTCAGCATATATCTACTACTCACTTTAATGACAAAGTGTGGGATTTACAAACATGAGTTAGGAGGACAGCTGGGTGAGAAAGGGTTTTCCCATCCTGTGACATTTTTTTGAGATTTCAACAGTTTTTCCCATTTTGCACTGGAACAAACCTGAGACTTTTCTTTTTTGGGGAGCAGGAACAAGAGAAACCCCAGAATAGCCAAGTGGTTGATTCAGAGCAGAGAATTGAACCTTAGTCTCCCCTATCCCAGGTGAAGGCCCTAACTATCTGGCTATAGAATCTGTCTCGTCTACTAGAGCTGTTCTACTTTGTTTAAATAATAATATATTCCTTGGACTAGACTCAGAGAGAGACTTGACTGTAGCCTGGTGTTTAGGGCACTCACATGGGATGTGTCTATCTAGTTGACTATTCTGGCATGTGGGATGTCTTTCTCTCTGTTTCATTGAAAAATTCCTGACCATCTCTACTTAGGCATTCAAGTCCTTCTGAAAGTCAGTGGGACTTGAAAATCAATGGGATATGAAAATCAATGGGACTTGTGCTCCAAATTCACTTAGGTGCTTTTGAAAATCCCACCCCAAGCCAAGTTTTACTCCTGCCAGAAATACAGCCAATACAGCTATGGAAGAGTGAGCTGGATTTTATCCTACCTCTTGGCCCATTTTGAAGAAATAAATAAACAACCCCATAATGTAATGTTTAGAGAATTGCTTTTCTGACTGTGGCTGCACTTTAACTGGTGACACAATGCTAAAAGCTTGAACAGTAGTATGGACTTTTAAAGAAAGGTTTCCAGACCTGCACAATTGAATGCCTCTTTAAAAATAAAAAAGTATTTTGATTACTGAAAGGCAGCTATTGCCGAGCCCAACCGGGGAAAAATATCTTTAAAAGAAGTCCCTGCACATGATGAAAGGAATGAAGAGCCAGTCTATGAAACTGGTTGCTCAGCAGGTATTCATGGGCTGGAATAATATGTTGGTCTGAATTTTATCAGTGTAATTTTTGACTAGGACAGTGAGAATTACAGTAACTCTCTGGCTCTGCCAATGACCCGCTGTGTGACTGTAAGCAAGTCACTTAACTTTTGTGCCTCCGTTTCCACATCTATAAAATGGGGATAATAATGTTTACTGAACTTTATAAACCACTTTAAGATTTATGGATGGAAAGTACCATCTAAATGCTGAGCAGTGATATTATTGCTTTTCTCAAGATAATATACATGCAGCTCTAAATCCTCCTTGCCTTTCTCATGTGAGTAGTTTACAGGATGCAAAGTCACTCTGAATCTAAATCTAGGATTGCAACCATCTCTACGCAAAATTGGGTACTTCTTTTTTTAACTCCTGGGTGCTTTTTTTTAAAGGCAGTTTATCAAGTTTCCATCCTAATCCATCAAGACGAGCAGATATCAGAGGGCTGACAGTAGATATGTCTATCAGAGTTACATTAGCAGCCCTGGTTGCTTCCCCACGCAGCATGCTCAGAAGAAGAGATGGAAAGTCAGCTGGAAATGCTGACACTGGACAAGTAGCAGCAGCTAGAAAATTCACAGGAAAATTAAGTCTGAGGTGATATTTAAATGTTCCTCAATATGGTAGATTTTTAACAGTATGAATTCACCCAAAATTCAGTGCACATTTAAAAAATGTCAGCATACATTTATATGTGGTGCTGTTCCTCATTTCATAATAAGTAATGATGTATTACAGTAATGTCGTATCTTACATTTACAGGGTACCATTCATTCAAAAGCACTTTCAAACTTGGACTGATACCCAAACCATACACAGGGATAACTTCATCCACCACTGCAAGGCAGCCACGTCTGGAGTCGGCAGGTAAGTAACTTTGCACAGCATTACTACATAACAGTTTGGGACAGGAAACTGCCAGGAAAATTCAGGAATGCAGAATGTAAGTGTTCAAGCTGGATTTGGCTAGGGTCCTGGAGATAACACCCTTATTTACCTTACACCATGTATTGTAGTTGCAATTCTTAAAAGTATTATAGATACTATGTACCTAATCATTAAATATTTGAGGAGCTATAAATGGTTATGTTCCCCCACCCCTCTGGCATCTTCTCCTTCCCTCCAACACAGTCCTCCCTATGGAATCAAACCAGTGGTAAATTTATGTGAGAAATAACTGCTGGGAAAAGCATTCAGTGCACAGTTACTGTACTGGACTTCCATTTCCACACTGCTCCAGACCGAAAACGTAACTTCTAATACTGCTTGGCCTCTTCACATCTGTTGAAGAGATCCTAGGGATACGTCTACACTGCACACTAAGCCAAGGCTCTGACTCAGGTTTGAGCCAAAGCCCCCCCTTCTATCCACACACAAATCAGCCTGACAGGTCAGCAAACACTCAGACCTCGGGTCCTAGGACCTTGTTGGGGTGGGGTCAGAGCCCGAGTCCCACTGACACATGTGTCCAAGTCTTGTCACTTTGCAGTGTGGACACAGTTCAGACCCAAGTCAGAAGGTCTGCTTAGTGCAGTATGGATGCATTACCACAGCTGTGAGATCCAACAGTTGTAAAGCCAGGTGTAAAATTCAGTCTGTACACGGGCTTGGCAATACTGAGTCCACAAGCCTGGATCCCACGGACCCATTGCCGGGTAGACATACCATTACAGGCCTAATCTGTTGATAGGAGTTTGCCTGAAGTGAGCAGGAGTGAGCCCTAAAGTCAGTCTTGGCTAAAGGTCCAGTTGGCAATTTACTGGGGAATGTCAAATTGTGTGGTGATAAACATCTAAATCTTTTACATTGGCAGTTTTTATGTCTGCTAATAGTTCAAATTTTGCAAATGCTTCTGAGTTTATTGCTAGATTTTTTATTTTTATTTACTTGAAGATCAGTTAGTGTTAGATGTGATAGTCCTGGTTTGGGAAAACTTGTGCCAATGCTACAATTTTATAAGATTTCCCAACCCCTGTCTGGGGGAAAAAGAAAAGAAAACAAGTAAGTAGTGATTTCATGCCAGACTTGATGACACTTCTAACTTTTCTGTTGGAGAACTTCCACCCAACACAGCTCTATATGAAGAGGGCCCATAGGCAGGGCCGACTCCAGGGTTTTGGCCACCCCAAGCAGCCAAACAAACAAACAAAAAAAGCCGCGATCACGATCTGCGTCGGCAATTCGGCGGGAGGTCCTTCGCTCCGAGCAGGAGTGAGGGACCGTCCGCCGAATTGCCGTCGAACAGCTGGACGTGCTGCCCCTCTCCGAAGTGGCCGCCCCGAGCACCTGCTTGGTAAGCTGGTGCCTGGAGCCGGCCCTGCCCATAGGCAGAATTATATTTTCCAGTTTTTGTGATAAGCCATTTTTTCCTTCTGTCTGTGACACAACTAATGGTGACAGGGTGAAACAGACAGGAAAGGGTTAAGGGCTACCTCCCTGTCGCATTACTCAGTAAAGACCTGTCCTCTTTCCAGAGTTAAGCCGGACCAGGGGAAAGACTCTAGAGACTGCAGCCTGCTTTGGTTAGGGGAAGTGCTTTGTTTCCCGTTATTTCAAAAGATCTTGTGTTTAAATAATAAACTGTATCCTGAGGCAAGGGCCTGAAACAGACTTGGGAGTGGCACTGATCCTTTCCGGGGCTAGGGAGACAGTCCACCAATTTACACTAATAACTAAACAACAGTACTGATAATTTAGGCTAGTGTTTTCAATGTAATTATAGAAGAATATCAATCTGGGGCCAAAATATTCCCTCAACTATACCTGTTCTCTCCTGCTGGGCCAAATTCTTCCCTGACTTACATTTGGTGCAATCCCAACCTATTTCCTGATCTACACTTAGTCAACTCCATTGAAGTCAATGAGGGGCACATTGGGTGTAGATCAGAGTTGAATGTGTAACTGAGTGCAAATTTTAGTCTCTGTTATATATGGAGGGGGGAAACAAATAAACAAGAAAACCAACAGCCTACAGAGCGAGACTTTCAAAACTAGTGACTACATAGTGCATACAAATAGAAATGTTCACATGCAAATGTGTCTCTTAGACACAGACTCCCTTTTGTATAGGCATGCACAAATATAGGATTTGTACAGTAAGTGCTGTGCTGGTGGGCTATAAGGAATATTTGCCTAGTCTGAGCTGCAACTTTGACTTCAGTACTAAATAACATTAATCCTGCACTTTTACATAATAGCTGTGGTTGAGACTCTCAGAATACTTCACAAATATTTGGGGCCTGGGTTTCAGTTCTGTCACTCAGGCAATGTAAAGAGACCTTAGCGTAGTTGAGAATCAGTCCCTAGCAGTTACAGTCTAAGCCTTCAAAAGCACCCAAGTAAAATAGGTGCTGCATGGTAAGAATTATTATTCACATTTTACATTTGGAAGAACTGAGACCTAAAAAGTCTGTCTCGTATTCATACACAGCTAGTCTGGGGCAGAACGGGCTAAAACTCAGCTCTTCTGACTCCAGTCCTATGCTCGAACTGCTGTATATGTTACTGTTCTCTAGATAGTCCCTCCTCACCCCCCAAAATCCCTATTATTTCTGTTGTCCTAGTGAATTCGTTTTCTAGTGTCTCACCAAACTGAACTAAACAAGGGTCAATGCTGCCACGCTCTAGTTAAAATCCATATGTTCACCAAAATGCCATCACTTATGTCTTGCAGTTTCTGAAACATTAGGTATGATGTTCACATTATTACTCGCTAAACAGTTTCTTATACCGTGTAGGCCAATGCATATCAAAATTCATGAATTCTGATGGTTACAAAGAGCTTTTAATGATACTTTCAGAGGATGAAATATATAGGTTTCAAAAAGGTATGCGAAAATATGGATATTAGGCATAATGGTTAGAGGTAGGAGGAGCACACAAGATCAACAAGCTAGACAAGTTCAAAAACCTTTAGTGATTGTGTAGCAATCTGTAATGAAAATTCAAGTGCCTTCCCTTTAATGATCCATTTATCTCTTCGACATGATTTTTTATCATTCTAACTGGCAATGTTCCTGTTTTCTGGGTGTTTACTGTGAATTTGTTTTGTCAAACAAGTCTTTAATACCAGATAGGTTAGGCCGCTTCCTGAAGATTTTCACTGAACAAATTATCCTTTTTTAAAGGAAAACAAAGATACATTATTTTATATCTAAATTAGGAATTCTGACAGGCTCCTTGTTATTGAAGGAGGGGAGAATTTAAGAGGCTTTAACACCTTGTCCCTGTGACGGTAGGTGTATCTTTTTATGGAATCATTACTATAAGTGGCACTTTTAAATTCTGTTATATTTGTGCATAGATTATCATGTGCATAAATAGGTTTGGCGTTTGGAAAATGGAGAAAGAATCATTGTATAATTGCAACTCAGGGATGAAACATTGGACAAATTAAAAATAATATTTTTTAATAAATTCTTCTTGGGTGTTAATAGCACCTTTTTATTATTAAAACTAAGAATTCTTTTTAAAAAATTGTTTATGGGACCTGATCCTGCATTTTGCGGCCTCAATAGTCTCCTTGAAACTTATCTCCCTCAGTTGTCATTTAAGTTAAATATTCATGAAAACATGTCTATAAATATTAAGTATGTTGATTCCTATTTAAAGATACCTGTCTAAGGGTTTGAACCTGCAACCCTTAATGATGTAAAAATCCTGTTGAGTTCAAGAGGGCCACTCATAAGTGGTAGGATTACTCATGTGAGTGAAGATTGTACCCTAAATATGTGGCTTCATCTACTGGACAGTGTCCATGGAATGTTATAAGGCCCAATTTAGGTCCCATTGAAGTCCCAGTCAGAAAATGTGCTCCAGAGCCATATTGCTTTTGGGGTATTGATCGATCTGGAGATTTAAGAATTCTTCTAGTTTATAGGCAGGCTCTGCTGGCACCAGTTAGTTTTCAGCAGTGCTGTGTATATAGTCCCAATTATTAGGCATAGACCCTGGACACACATGGAAATCCTCTCTACTGCAGCCTATAAGGCAAATGCTATGATGAAGAGAAATTATGAGACAGGACCGTTGTTTACAATAAAATGGTCATTTTGACAGGTTAAACACAAGATTCTTTTTATTTGAATGGGAGATATGCCTGAATAAAGACTGTAGGATCACAAAGTAATCTTAAATTATCCCCAAATACCACCAGGGCCCAATTGTCCCAGTAGCATGATCAGTGCCTCGACCAAAAAAAAAAGGGATAGTTATTTGGTATAAACATTTATTGCACAATGTATATTTAGCCTGGTAATGGTAACAGAAAATTACTTCCTTCAAAACAGATAATATGCTTTCCTCTATTTGCAAATTTTCTAACATTATGTTTTTATGTATTGTTCTGTAATTCTTATACATTATCATCTCTCTCTCTCTCTCTCTGTCTGCCCCTCCCCCCCCAACAAATTGATTTTTTTGGATTAAAAACAAGAATGATGACAAACCGCATACAGCAACAGAGAGTCCTGTGGCACCTTTAAGATTAACAGATGTATTGGAGCATAAGCTTTTGTGGGTGAATGCCCACTTCGTCGGATGCATGTAATGGGTACATGCATCCGCATACAGTTACTTGTACTCTGCCTCTGCAGGACAGGTGGAATTTTAAGGCACCTTCCAGTGTAGCATACGAGTTGCGCCTATTAATGAGGCCCCAAGGTCTGTAGGTCATTCACAAGTAATTATTTTTTCAGATTACTCCTAACAAATTCTGCACTTTGTACATAGACATTGTCCAATGGGGGAGCTATAAATCGTTTTGGGCCAGAGTCGGGTACCTGTATTCACACTAAGTAAAATCTTACTGAACAACTAGTCCCACTGAAGTCACTGGCCTTACTTCTGGACGATCAAGGTGCTATTCAGTGAAAGTAAACGTATCAGAATCTGGCCATTACATTATAAAGGTCTGAGGAGGCCTCTGAGTCATTTTTAGAATTAATAAAGTGAAATCAGAAAACATGGAAAATACAAGATGGTGTTTGCAATATAATCGCTAGCGCACGGTACCTAATTTATTACTTTGATGTGATGTTTATATTATCACTCAAGATTTTCATAGATTAATCCAAAAGATGTGATTAAAAAAAGAGGCTGAAATGTTTGATTAAGGTAAATCAGAATCTCAAATGAGGGTGGGGAGTGTATGTTGTAACAAGAGTCAGTTTGGAGCAATGAATTAAGCATATTTTTTCTCTTCTCTTTATCCGTCAACAATGCCCACATTCAGCAAAGCACTCAGACCTGTGCTTAACCTTAAGCATGTGAGTAATCTCATTCCTATTCAGCAAAGCATTTAAATAGGTACTTGCTTAAGTCTCTGGCTGAACTGTGACCCCTACCCCCAGTATAACAATAGTTAGGAGTCAGGACTCCTTGAGTGTACAATACATATTTCATAATGCAGGGTTTTAACGATCACGGTACTTCTGATATTTTTCTAGTGATCTGGTAGAATTAATTTTAAGATTTTTTTTTAATTGGCTAAAATAATCCTGCATTGTTTGACCTAGGTATATGGGGGACAGGTTAAACCTGGAGACTTCAGAGATAAGAAAAAAAGAGTAAATCTGTGGAGTTAAATTAGTAAATAATTTAGAGTGCTTAAAACAACAGTGTTCACACATTTTTAATTTAAAGCCTGCTAAATCCTTTCAAAATTCATTTGTATTTGCAATTACTTAAACTGAGAGTTGTGCACTGTGGGGAGTGAAACTATAGATTTTAAGTACATAGCTGGAGGTAATATATAAATTCAATTGATCAGTCTGGCAGAGAATTGATGCCACAATTTGTACCCAATGGCACTTTCTTTTTCTTACCCGACTGGCTTTAGAACATTATCAGAAAGTCAATATGATATGCCAATATAGTGATATACTTGCAGTCATAAGTCCCTTTTTCAGATTAAACCTTAGGTGCTCACATTGTGGATTATAATGGACAGACAACCTGACTCCATCCCACTATGAGTTGCTCTGAGAGCACTTGACTCGACTTAGCTCCAAGGTTTCAAATGGTTATCAATGGCCCTAACAGCCAGCCAAACCAGTAACACAGGCTGTCTGTCTCTACAAGACAAAACAGTGGGCAGAGGATAACATATAGCCCACACTGCAGTCTGGCTGCAGCTCTCTCTCTATCAGCTGCCTGTCTCTAACTGGCTTTCAACTCCTTGTGATCAAGTTTCCTTTATAATGTCCCTTAGTCTCATGTTTGGGTTCTCTTTCTCTCTTAATTTATTAATGCTATCACCCCTCAGCATTATCTTTTGAACTCGTTCCATTCCATAAAAGTCATCTTTAGGAACTCACAAGGAGCATCTTTGAAGCATGCCTTTTGGGAAAGTGATGTTTCTGCATGTAGATAAAATGGAAGGTATCACTTCTGAATGTACTGGGATCAGGCCTTATATTTGTTATTTTTATAGAAAATACAGAACATTTATTCAAACACAAACTCATAATCTCTGCCATGACAGAGAAAATTAAAAGGCCATTCACAGCTCTGCCTATTACATTTTCCCCCCTGTGAAATTAGGCTGTATACAATATGTACAATACCATCTACATTTTGCTGTGTATGTTAATTTTCTGCTGAGGCAATGACCCTTTCCTCTCCATCCATGTAAGATGTGAGGCTTAGAATGAGAGGAATCAGAGAAATATTGAAAAGGTCTATTGGCTCAACAATTGTCTAGCTCTCTCTCAGCCAGTGCAGGATTGTTCCTGGCTGTACATTCACAAGTGCTTTGTTCAGTGTAGTTTTAAGTAACTCAGTTAATGGGCACTTCCACCACTTTCCTTTCTGAAAACTGTAGTAGACTTCACTGTTGTTAATTTATTCTTGGTCTTCAGCCTAACTTATATGGAGCTCCATTTCATTACTTATATATCCTGGGACCACCCTAAACTTTTAATCTCCCCAGTAGTGTTTATGGCCTCTGAATCCCCATAAACAAAGTTCATACCCCTGTTCATTTGCTGCTTAGCCAACCCATACATATTTAGTTCCTTAAAGGATCAATTCTGCTAGTATTCATGTTTAGAACTCCCATTAATTTCAATAGGAATTCTTGGCATGGAATGCATGCAGGATCAGCCTGTTAATCTTCCTTTATTAGTCAATACTTCCATCAGCTTAATCATTTCTCGCACTTCTCTGCAATCCATACAATTTGTTAATGTAAGAGTGACCGCTAGATACTGACCACTGACATGTGACCGGGGAATTAACCTTTATATTCCTGTCCTTGGTTGGATGACTGGGGACAGGAAATACAGTTCAGCCACTCACTGGCACTCCTATGTGTCACAGCTTTATGATAATCAATCAGTACTTGATGGCATGCGGTATTCTATGTTCAGCCTTAACAGTTCTGTGTAAGAAGGGATTGCAGGATTGCACCTTCTTGCTTTGTGACAAGATAATTCTGCAGCCCCAAAGTGTATTTATGTGGAGTTTCTTTTTCTTCCATTATGAGAAAAATGTATTTCACATCTCTACTAATTTAGGCCTTGATCATGTCCAACAACTGTGGACTCTACTAACCATCGGTGTTCAATTGAAGTCAGTAGGGCTCTACGTAAGTACCAGGGTAAACCCACACAGGTAAGGCTCTAATCCTACGAACACACCTATGCTTAACTTTTAGTACATGTGTAGTCCTGCAGATGTCAATGGTTAAAGTTCAGCATGTGCATAAGCATTTGCAGGGTGGGGGTTAAGAGTGCAGGTCTGGGGATTGAGAGTGAAATTCATCTGCAGTGCAGAGGACCCATGCAAGTCCCAATGCCACAAGTGAGCCTGTGCCAAAGATTTAAGTAGAGTGTGGGTCTTCCACACTGGAGGTGAACTTCACCCTTAAGAAATTTAGCAGAATGATATGCTGTCAGGCTTGTTTTTTCACTGGTGGTCTCTTCCACCTTTAAAGAAGCAGATTGGAGACAATATCCTCTAAATGTAGATCTGATTCTATGCATGAAAATAAACCCTTTTTGTTATGCTAAGATCAGTGAAGAACCAGCCTCCTTAGCCATTTGGATTTTCTATTTTTTGCACATTGATTGCTTATCAGGAAATTAATAAATGTGAAGGTAAAAGGACCTGCACACATCAGGGCAAAAAAGCAATAGCCATTAAATCTGCAACATACAGTATATGCCCTTTCAGCAATAAGGACACTGCTTGAAATTGTCAGTGTGACAGATTTACTCTTAATAGCTTAAGCAAATTTCACAGTTTACCAGGGTAATTTTCAAGTAAGAAACATTAATGTGTTTGGAATAAAAAATAAAGATTATAAACTTCATGCACATCTACAGGGATTCAGCCATAAGTTTTGTGTGTCTATTTGAACTATTTAGGATATTCTGGCTGGGATAGAAGCTATTGTTTCCGGTGGGAAAGCCATTTAACTGGAAATTTTCCTAGAATTTTACTATATGTACAATATTTGTTGCTCTACCCCATTTATCTGTGGCATTTCGAGGACTCACTATATTAGGTGCAATGCATGGTATATACTGCTAGCCGGGGGCCCATGATTGAATTCAATTTACCTGGGAAATGGTTCAGTTAACATGTTCAGGAGTAAAGTTTGCATTGAAATATGTGTTTACTATTTATGTTAGTGACAGTATGTCCACTAGTCTGTTTTCTTTTCTTCTGCCCAAAACTTCCCACCTTGCTACCACCAGTTCATCTCCAATGGTGGTCACACTTTGGAGACAGGGATCCAGGTAGCATCATGTTGTCTAAGCTCGTTCAGAGAAAGTCTGCTCAACAATATGTTTAAAACACTAGTGTGTACCAGTGGCTTGGGTTCACTGTCATTACCGTTGTTAAAACAAATAGTGAGACATTTTAGAGAAATAAGGCTGGCATAAACAAAGCTTTATGGTTCTGTACTGCAAAGTGTTTTATATAGAAAAGCAATTAGGTGTGTGCTTTACTTCAAGTACTACAGTAGTTCTTTTCAATCTTTTCCACCTTTAATTTTAAGGCTATGGTTTCTAGTTTTTAACGGTGTCTGGTAACCCATATTACTGTCACAGGTTGGTGTTAAGGTTGTGTCTGAATCAGATTTGAAGGAGTTGAGTGTGTGCATTGTGGGTGGGGTAGTACATTAAAAGTGGGAGAGTATTTGTTATAGAAAGATATGAGTGTGAGTGTGTTTGGGTGGTGGGATGTGAAGAGAGGTTGGTCTTGATGTTCATATTTTTTAGATTTTCCGAGGACAAATTCTCTGCTGCTGTAATTTGGTGTAGCCCCCTCCCTTCTATGGATCTAGGTCAGTTTGCACCAGCTGAAATTCTAACAAGCACTGTTTGTGTTGGAAAAAAAAATTGCCAACCTTATCCCTAAATTATTTGTGTGTGACTGTATGAGGGGTGGGTGGGTGGTGAGCTATATTTGTATATACACAAACACACTCACAGATATACAGGAAAAGTAGTAAAGAGATCAATTTGCCTCATTTCAGATGAATTAATTTCACACTGATTCAAAATATTTACAGTTTTGCATAAGATGATCATGCTATGGCTATGAAGAACAGTGAGTATTAATGCACTGTAAGTAATGACATGCGCAGCAATTTCTCAGAGAAAAATAACTGTCTGCAGCATCCACACAATATTTAAATTAGTAATCGCAAAAGAGATGCTTAGATTTTAAAGCTTGTTTTGGGAAACTCTTATCTTAGTTAAGATTTCTAAATTAGGGGGGTTGAAAATGAAGAGGCTGACTTTTTTTTCTAGAGAGCTAAGACTGATGCTAGAACTTCTCAGAAAGGAGCTATTTTCACCATCTTTTTGATATATTACTATTTAACTACAAGATTGAAATCTCAGACTAATCTCATGCCTGGGAGAGTCTCCTATGAAGTAGTTATATTTCACCTGTGTAGGCCATTTTGGTTTTATATATTTCACTGTGCCACCCTTTTTTCATAAGTCTCTAGGGCCATGTCTACTCTGCAAACTTTGGACGACATCAGTATATCACTTGTGCGTGTGCATAGTTGGCTGCTTGCATCGGCGCTGTGCCAGGGGTGCTTATGTCAATGCAAAGTGCACTACAGGTAGTTATCCCAGTGTGCCACACACTGCTGTCTGGCACAATGCCTTCTGGGAAGTTTTTGCAATGTGTTGTGGAGCTAGGGATCAAGTTCCACAGCATGCAACTTTCTTCATCCCATAATGCCATCCATATCCCACAATTTTCGCACCTTTCTAAAAAAATCCCACAAACCCACCCAGTACTTTTCGTTGTCCAGTATCCCTGAGAGAAGCATGGAGCCTGCACTGCTCTGCACTGTTGTCATGACCATTGCAAGCATGCATGAGCTTCCTGTATTTGCAGACCTGCAGGAAGAAACACAACAGTGGGGAGTATGATACTACTGTTGAGAACAGATTGCTGAGAGACTAGTGAAAAACAATTCAAGGTTGTTGGTGGCATTCACGGAGAAGCTGAAGACCATGGAATGCTGCTTCTGGGCCTCAGAAACAAGCACTCACTGGTGGGATCACATCGTAATGCTGATTTGGGACTATAAGCAGCAACGTCAGAACTTTTGGCTGCGAAAGGCCACATTCCTGGATACGTGTGCCAAGTTCAGCCCACCTTCCAGCACAGGGTCAACAGAATGAGAGCTGCAATAACAGTGGAGAAGCAAATGGTGATTGTACTGTGGATTGTTATGGGTCAGTGGGAAATCATTTTGGAGTTTAAAAATCCATAGTGGGAGCTATTGATACACCTGTTCTCAGGGCCATAAAACATGTCCTGCTACACAGGACTGTGACTCTTAGTAGTGGGCAGAATATAGCAGATGGATTTGCAACAATGGGGTTCCCGAACTGCGGTAGGGTGATATATGGCACGCATATCCCTATTTTGGCACCAGACCACCTTGACACAGAGTACATCAACAGAAAGGGCTCCTTTTCTATGTCATGCAAGTGTCAGTGGATCACTGGGAATGCGCCACTGATATCAGTGTCAAGGAAGGTGCATGATGCCTGCATCTTTTAGTTTTCTAAAATATAGAGAAGATGGAGTACCTATGGGATCCCACACCCATAAAGTTGCTCCTGGACTGATCAGGCAAAACGACACATTAACAGCTTTTATTACCTCTTTAACCATGAATGAAGCCCAAAAGGGAAGCCCCAATTGAAATGGACTTAATAAACCACTGTTTGGCCCCTACCTAGGTGATTCCCTAAACCATAGCACACCTGGTTCAGTCTGGCACAAATGCACTCATTGCAACTGAAGGAGAGGGGGTCTTTGTCTGGGAGGCAGGAAGAAAAGGGGTTGGGGCTCCTTTAAGGGTCCCTACTGCATTTTGGTTAAGATGGAGAGTAAATCTGTGTACCCCGGGGAAGGGGAGGGGAGGTATTTATATTCCCCACATTCTGGAAGGAACTCTCCTTCTCTCTCATCTGTCACTGATGGAGCACACACCCTCCCACTGTTGGAATCAGAGTAGGACTGAGACATCTCCATTAGCATACAGAATGAAGAACAGAGACAACTCCCCTAGCCTCATCTGCATGAAAGATGGGACAGGAAGACATCTCAATTGCATACAGAATGGAGAACAGAGAACCACACTGAATTCTGGGACCAGAAAAAGCAGGGAAGCACTGCATCATGGGAATCTCTGCTCCAGATGCTAATGAACCTATGCCTGCACACACCCAGCTCAGCAATTATCAGACCAATTCTAGTAATGAATCCTTAATTGATATCCAAATACTGAAGCAGCCTAGTTGCATTGTGAGCTCCCTGGAAGAAAACACCACCCATAGCCAAGAGTGATCAGCTCCTATTGTCTAGTCTAAAGAAAACCCTTGAGTCATCAGCTTACCTATAAACAAATCTATTGTTCTCCCTTGAACAATTGTATTTTCTCTACAAAAATCCCTACTCACCCTCCAGTCAGTGTTCTGATGCTTAGATCCAAACTATGCATCAGTTCCACTGGAACTCCATCTTCTCCTGACTGATTGTGCTGGGGCCTCTGCCTGTCTCCAGCACTCAGGACCCTCCGCTACCACCATCACCTGGGAACCCCGACCAGTTCAAGCCTCATGGAGTGGGTGAGATCCCCCCTCTTTCTCTGTCTCTGTTTTCCTTTCTACCTTAGGTATTAACCTTTAATAATGTATGTTATGTTGGTTTAGCCCTCCTTGTGTAGTTATCACTATTATTCAATAAATAACTTTTATGGTTAACTTGGTTGCTTCTCTCTCTCTTGCTGAACTTTACTCTTTTGTGTTTTTAGCGTCCCCCATTCACTCTACAGCAACGCTTCTTTTACCTAAGCTAAAGATCCCTGCAGCGCTCAAAATACTGTGGGGTTTGCTCATCAAGTAGGTTACTGCCAGTACAATTGTGATGTGAGAGTGGGGATAGGGACGTGCTGAATCTGGGACGCATAAGGGTAACAGCTTGAAAGTGCCGCTTGACCCAGTCCATGGAGCCCAGGAGCATATAAGGAGAGGCAGCTTGAAAGTGCTGCTTCATCCAGCCCAGTGAGTCCAGAGACATATAAGGGATCAGCTTGACAGTGCTGATTGACCCGGTCCACTCAGACTTGCTCTGTTAATGTGTGTGTGTGTGTGTGTGTGTTCATTCATCCGGTTCTGGGGCTGGAGTAACCCAGCCCTAGGGAACCTAGGTCCTGCAGGATAGCTCCATTGGGAGGGGACTTGCAGAAGGGAGAAGTAGAGCTCCGTATAAAAACACAAGTGACACAAGCAGTACATTGCAACAGAGGGTCCTGTGGCACCTTTAAGACTAACAGAAGTATTGGGAGCATAAGCTTTCGTGGGTAAGAACCTCACTTCTTCAGATGCATCTCTGTTGCTTTTTACAGATTCAGACTAACACGGCTACCCCTCTGATACTTGACACCAAGCAGTACATTGATAGGATTACAGAATCCCCTTCCCCAGAAGAGTAACCCGAATAAATGAGTATACCCCAAAGTAATGGGCAAATCTGGTAACAAACCTTCCAACAAGACTTTTTATGGTTGTTCTCCTATTCTTCTGTATGTGTACTATGAACAAAAATGAGCATCTGGTACAGTAGAGAAAGCTCTGCCTTTTTTCCAGCCCCCACAAACCCTCCTACAAAGGGAGGGGTGTGGGACTCCAGCAACAGGCTGGGACCACGTTGGGAAAGGAGAGGGCAGATGGCCACCTTCCCAGGGAACAGTTAAGGACCTGCACTGGGCAATTTATTGCCAGGTATTCCCAGATATGTTAAATGAATAAAGTTGCAATCTAATTAAACAACTCCACTGCTTCTTCCTGGGACAATGGTTGGGAAAGGCTCAAGTTGCTGTATATTAGAGATGGACAAACTGGTTTGGAGACAAGAAGTTTTCCCCCAAACTGACTGTGTTGTAATGGTTTGAAAAGGTTGGGTAAACGTTGTGCACCTGTGTGTGATTATTTTTCATTTTTATATATTTGCGCACTTCTAGGTTCCAGTTAGTAAGCAGATGTGTTGAAATACTTTACTGCTGGGAAGGCAACTTTAATAATATTTTCAGTTCCACCAGAAGTAGGAAGGACCAAAAATCTTGCATTAAAGCCCGGTCTTTATTGGAGGACTGTACAGTTTTGCAAACCCAAGGTGTTCAACTAAGTTTTTATATATAGTATACAGTCATGTAACAGGCTATTTTGAATGGAGTGGGGCAGATCTTTTAACTCTTGTTCGTGTGAGTAGTCCTTTTTCAGGCAAGTTATCCCACTTGGGCAACAATTACACAGATGAGAAGGGTTTGCAGGAATAGCCCCTATGGTCCCAATCATGTAGTGTGCTGAGAATGTCCTGGAATATTAAAGGAACTGGGTTAAGAAATTGCAAGCCCAATAGCAAGGATTTTTAATGAATTTGTAAACTCGGGGGTCTTTCCCAAAGATGGGAGAATTGCAAATGCAGAACCTAGATTTAAGTAAGGGAAAAATAAGTAATTGGGAAGCTACAGGCCTGTTAGTTTGATCTCAACGGAATGCAAGGTCTTAGAAAAAAATTAAAGAGCGTGTATTTAGGGACGTAGAAGTAAACAGTAATTGGAAAAAATACAACATGGTTTTACAAAAGGTAGATCATGCCAGACCAACCTGATCTCCTTTGAGAAGTTAACTGATTTTCTAGACAAAGGAAATGCAAACATTTGATACAGTCCCACATGGGAAATTATTAGTTAAATTGGAGAGATGGAGATTAATACAAGAATTGAAAGGTGGGTAAAGAACTGGGTAAAGGGGAGACTAGAACAGGTCAGGCTGGAGGGAGGTTACTAGTGGAATTCCTCAAGGATCAGTCTTGGGATCAATCTTATTAAACATTTTTGTTAATGACCTGGGCTCCCAAAGGGGAGTGTGCTAACAAAATTTGCAGATGACACAAAATTGTGAGGTATTGCCACTACAGAGGAGGACTAGAATATCGTACAAGAAGATCTGGATGACCTTGAAAACTGAAGTAATACAAATAGGATGAAATTTAATAGTACAAGGCACTTAGGGCATGTCTACCCTGCAGTTAGACACCCATGGCTGGCCCATGCCAGTTGACTCAGGCTCACGGGGCTCAGGCTGTAGGGCTGTTTATTTGTGGTGTAGACATTCTGGCTGTGGCTGCAGCCTGAGCTCTGGGACCCTCCCACCTTGCAGCATTCCAGAGCCTGGGCTCCAGTCTGAGCCCAGACATCTACACTGCAATTAAACAACCCCATAACTTTAGCTCCGTGAGCCCAAGTCAGCTGGCACGGGCCAGCCACGGGTGTCTTATTGCAGTGTAGACATACCTGAGGGACTAACCACAAGAATTTTTGCTATAATCTGGGGATGTGTCAATTGGAAGAGACAGAGGAGGAGAAAGACCTGGGTGTACTGGTAAATCACAGCATGACTATGAGCATCCAGTGAGATGCAGCTTTGAGATAGGGAAGTGTTAGTACCATTACACAAGGCACTGGTGAGAGCTCATGTGGAATTCTGTGTGCAGTTCTGGTCTCCCATGTTTAAGAAGGATGAATTCAGACTGGAACATGTGCAGAGAAGGGCTGCCAGGATGATCAGAGAAATGGAGAACCTACCTGACAAGAGGAACCTTAAGGAGCTTGGCTTATTTAGCCTAACAAAACGAAGGCTGAAGGAAGATATGATTGCTTTCTATAAAGACATCAGTGGGAGGAGTGGAGGGGGGGATTACTTAACTTAAGGGCCAATGTTGTCACAAGAACAAATGGATATAAACTGGCCATCAACATGTTTCGGCTTGAAATTAGGCTAAGGTTTCTAACCATCAGGGAAGTAACGTTCTAGAACAGCCTTTAAGGGGAGTAGTTGGGGCAAAAAACCTAACTGGCTTCAAGACTTAGCTTGATAAATTTATGGAGGGGATGGTGTGATGCATAGGTGCTGACTCCGTGGGTGCTCCGGGGCTGCAGCACCCACGGGGAAAAACTGGTAGGTGCTCTGCACCCACTGGCAGCTCCCCACCCCGCCCCAACTCACCTCCGCCTCCACTCCACCTCCGCCTCCTCTCCTGAGCGCGCCGCCCGGTCCTACTTCTCCTCCCTCCCTCCCAGCGCTTGCGCCACGAAACAGCTGTTTCGTGCGGCAAGCCTGGGGGGGAGGAGGGGGAACGCGTCATGCTTGGGGGAGGAGGCGGGGCTGGGGCGGGGATTTGGGGAGGGGTCCAATAGGGGCAGGAGGCACAGAGTTGGGGCAGGGGTGGAGTCGGGGCAGGGACGGGGCCGGGGGAGCGCGAGCACCCACCGGCGCCGAAAAAAGTTGGCGCCTGCGGTGTGATGAGATTGCCTATGATGGCATATGGCCTATCCACAACTGCTAGTAGCAAATATCACCAATGGCCAGAGATGGGACATTAGATGAGGAGGACTCTGAGTTACTACAGTGAATTCTTTCCCAGGTGTCTGGCTGGTGGGTCTTTTCGCCTTCCTCTGCAGTGTGGAGCACGCGTCACTCGTTGGTTTGAAATAGAGTAAATGGTGAATTCTCTGTAACTTAAAGTCTTTAAATCATGATTTGAGGACTTCAGTAACTCAGCCAGAGGTTAGGGGTCTATTACAGTAATGGGTGGGTGAGGTTCTGTGGCCTACAATGTGAAGGAGGTCAGACTAGATGATCATGATGGTCCCTTTTGGCCTTAAAAGTCTATTGGTCTATGAGCTTGCTCAGTGGTAGTTGAGGGCACTCAGCATAGAATCAGGCCCTTTATCGGTACACTTACCTACCTGAAGTAGGTATCGTACATACTCAAAGGGCTAAATTGAAGTTGATGAGAGCAGCTTCTGTCCCAAAATAGCCAGCGTACACTTACAGGAATTTGACATTGCTTAGTTCTAGTAAATTATATTTAGATTGTTAATAGGGATAAAAAAATCTCTGATTTTTTTCTTCTTCACTTTAATGACGCCAGGATCATTATCCAAAGGGAACATATCAGGTCAAGTGTTAACAATATGTGCTTTAAGAAAAAAACAAGAACCAACCATCTGTTCCAAAAAAGCTCTTACAGCAGCATCAGAGAGACTCGTTAAGGATTTTTTTAAAAAATGCATAGTGCAATTCCTTTGTTCGGTTGAATTTGTTTAAAAAAATCAACAGATTTGTATCAATGAAATGACCCAGAATAATTTACATTATTTCTATATGATATATATTTAAAATGGAATAATTTTAGATGGAAAATGCAAAATGCACAGGTTGTCTTCTACTATTGCTGATTTTGTCTGAATAAACCAATACATTAAATATTATTTATGTCAAACAATAGTTTCCTTATATGATCTCTTACAAATGTGGTTTTATTAGTATTAATCAGTCCCTACAATATAAGGACCATGAAATTCCTACAAATGAGGCTCGGTTTTCCATTTGTTATTAGTAAAGTGTTGCGGGGTAAGCAAACTACTACAACAGTCATCTTCAAAATCACTAAATGCTGGAAGGACAGAGCTTTATTTCCTGTTGGAAAATACCTCCATGATTTCTCTTAGCCATAACAAGGCTTGTGAACCTACCATTAACTCCTTTACCACATTGCTTGCTAGTTGATCAATTGTTTAATTATTTTATGTTGACAACAGAATTAAATGATTCTGGGCTGGGCTACTGGGATGAGGAGATTCAAGTACCCCAATCCTTGGGGTAGCTCTGCAGCGACTGGAAGCACTTTAGCATCAGCCTGCTGGTTCGGGCCCTGGCAGGGAAAGGAAGCAGCTGGTCATTCTCTCCAGTGACCTCAATGGTGCAAAGTTGTCTTTGAGGTGGATGAAAAGGTGAGGTAAAAAGTGATATGAAAGGGAGCTACCCTGGTGAACCAACGGGACAAATTACTTATGTATGACATATCTTTTCAGATGATGTAGTAAATATAGTCAATGCATTTCAGGTTATGGAGTAAATAAAGAGCAGGTAATCATAGGGGACCAAATCCTGGAAAATGATGCACAGCCTATTTATATAAGCTGTATGCTCAGGAAAGGCCCACAAATTCACTGGACCGAGGAGTGTAACTCAGCATCTGGTGTGCAGCCAGGTCATGACTGGTTACTGCAATTGAATGTTGTTGCTGAGGTGGCCTACTGCTCCACCTCATGCAGCTTTTGATTTCATGGATTCTTGCTGTGTGCAGGTCAACCGGCCACACTCTATCCTTCCCCCAGTACACATCTCCACTGCTTGTTGATCAGCTATGGAGAACTGCTATAGAACTCTGTGTCTGCAGTGCTCTGAGGTGTATGGTTTCCTTTTTAATAGCCTTTCTGTTGCTTGGCTCCTTTTTTGCAGAAGACGTGTGGTGTTTCTGCTGTAGCTGTGTTTTGAGACTGTATATTAATTACTTCTTCTAGGATGGGGCCTTTCAACATATTATTACAAAAAATATCACCAGTTGATTAAAGGTTCAATCTTTAATCACTGTATGTGGTAAGTTCTGATGTAGAGATGGGTCCCTATCAAAACCCTCTCCCTCCCCCCCCCGCCCCGCTTCAAACAGACACAGACTTGAGGGAAATTAGCATCTGCATTTGGAGTTAAGGCTCGTTGATAATTTGAGGTAGTTGTGAAGTCAAACTTCAACTCTCTGGTCTGTGTGGTCTGATTCTGAGAGGTGCTGATCTTTTGTAGTTTAGATGAAACTGAGGTCCCTTGCATGCTCCTTGTGGGAGGGACTGTGTTGCCTTCTGCACACTGCGCTGAGGACATTGTGTGCAATTTTTCCATATTAACAGGAATTTTAATCTAACAGGGTTGCTTTAAGCAAAGAAATAAAATGAACTGTCTGCAGATTGTGTCCTTGGCTTCTGAGAAATATTCTGTTCCACAACCACCTTCAATTCAAATTGTAAAAAAAAATAAAAATAAAGAAGGTTGATCTCCTCCCACTACCAAATACTGTATCTAACAATTAGATTCATTTAATGAATAAACAAACATGTAGAAGGAACACAGATGTTTTGCTTAAGTTTTTAAAAAATAGTTTCTGCAAAACACAGTAAAATCAGCATAACTGGCACAGGGACCCCAGTGGAAATAGAAATGTAAAAAATGAAGAACATCTATGTGCCCTTTGTGATAGGAAACAACATGTGCCAGATCCTGAGCTGCTGTAAATTGGTGTGGCCCTGTTGAATTTCAATGGAGCTATGCCAGTTTACCCCAGTGGATGTTTTGGCCCTCCATTTGTGATTGTTGTGCTGGAAGAATTTTAATATTCTTTGCCATTGTAAGACCTTAGCAAGCACAATAGAAAGGAAGAACAAAAGTGAATAAAGATCCTCATGCTGGGAAATTGTTTTTGCTAACAAACATCAACTCAAACCCATTTAAAGTGTGCCGACAATAAGCAGCCCTCCTGAGAGTGGCTTAATGGCTAAAGCCCAGGCAGAGGATTCACAAGATTTTGGTTCTCTTCCTAGCTCTGCCACTGAGTAGCTGCATGACCTTGGCCAAGTCAGTTAATCAAACTATTGCTGTTGTCCCATCTGTAAGATGGGAATGATAGTGTTGTTGTATAACAATCATTATATAACATGCATAAAATGTCTTGGGAGACTCAGACAGAAAGTGCTTGAGAAGTGAAAAGTCTATAATTATTTATTATTAATTAGTCTCTGTGTGCCATTTATGGTTTTTAGAGTCACTTGTATGCATTGCACATAATCTGTCTTCTGGCTATTGTGATCAATGACACCCATAAGAAGTTAATTTGTAAATGTCAGCTCTCAGAAGTTGCTATGCAAATGTATTCTGTCCGCAGGGAGTGATCAGCCAATCAGAATTTGTTCTGATGGTACAATATTTGAAACTGCACATCCTTGATAGAGCTTTGGTAGATGGGATTCTATAAAAATGGTTGTCGCTGGTTTTGTTAGAACACTCCAAAGCGAAGAGCCTAAATATGAACCTTGGGTGTCCTGGTTTTCAAAAGTTCTGAGCATCTCGCAGCTCCCTTTGACTTCAGTGTGATCTGCTGGCTGCGCAGCACTTTTGAAATTCAGGTCACTTCAATGTGTGCTTAAATATGGATGTAAGCCACTAACTATAGGCTTTTTTTTTTTTTTTTACAATCTTGGCTCAACGTTCCAGCCTTCTCATGTAATTGAATTACATTAACTGAATAAAATACTTCAGTGATATAGTTTGTTTCCCAATTCTTGATGACTAATACTCTAGATGTAGTGGTTATGATCCAAAATTAACCACACCTGGAATTTATCAAGGTGCTGCAGATGAAGTGGATTTCATTGTATTTGTGAGCAACCAGATTTCTAAGAGCAACTTCAGTAAAAGGAAATCCATATACCTCAGGTGTCTGACATCACTGACCGTTTTCTTTGTGGTTAAATTTGTAGTTAATTCCCCTGTTCCTCAGCACTGATCAAGAAGTGTTCAGCATGACTGGTGCGAGGGGGAATTGCAAAGGCCTTTCTGCTCCCTCGATTCTGGAATCACGCAGCTCTGGCTACTCTAACTTACTAAAGCTCAAGACTGTTCTTATTTGTCTGAGCTGCCTGCAGTCTTACTGGACCAGGGTGGCACCTTAGGACAAAAGTACACAATGGGCATTCCCCCATACTTTCCCTATACCTCTGTAGAAGCCATTACAGCAGCTAAACATCACCTGAGAGCATCCACCTACATTGCAGTGATTCTCCTGTGGTCACTAAGCCACATTCAGGACTTCTTTGGGCTAACGAAGCAGTGCAAAGCTGCCCCCACACTAGGGGTACTCTAGCCAGATTGTCTTCAGTGTTTACATGTCTGTTTATATTTAGGGAAAAAATAGCACCAGAAACCATGAAATCCAAGTTGTAAAATTCTGCACATGACAAGCTAGAGGGTAAAATGCCTGAATGTGCCTAAGCCCCTTTGTCAAAAAGGACATAGTGCTTAAGAGCCTGTCAATGATTGTCAGTAGGACTTAGGCACCAAAGTTAATTAGGCTCATATGAAAATTGTATCCTGGGTGTTTTGTGATTTCTTCAGGATCCTGAGATGGGAACTGTTCACTTTTCTCTGTTGCTGTATCGTATTCCATATATGATGTGGTTCCATATATTTTTTAAAAAAATAAACTTTCTTGTGTCCCTAATTTTGTTCCTTCTAGTGTCTTTTTGTCCGTTTTTAGTTTTCTTGACCTTATCCTATTGTTCTGTTCCCTCAGTCCCAAATGCTGATGGCTTCTAATTTAAAGCTGACCTTTGTAGGTGTCTGTGGCTTTCGAGAGTGCTTTACCCTTTGTTGAAGTGGATTTTAACTTCACTTTTTATTTTAAAAAAAGATCAGTTGGGAGACTCTAATGCTTCCAATTCAGCTTTTTCACTTACAGTACAAGTTAAAAGTCAGCCTGGCTGAAGAAAAGGGAGAAAGGGGGAAAGCTAGAGTGCATATTCATGTAGTAGAGTAGTGCCTGGGTGCCATTATTATTGAGGATGGCTCATCATTTCTATTACTAGTGGAGCTCTCCATCGAAGGAATGGATCTATTTAGTGTTAATCATATCCAAATAACTCTGCAGTATTGTGAGTATTGAATACGTTATCAGTATCAAATTTTGCAACTCTTTCACTGCTAGGTATGCGTTTTGGTTTTATTTTTTTAATCTTCACAATATGTATTGAAATATCTGTATCCTTTACTCAGAAATAATACATATTTCCTTATTTTCTTCCAAGGCACCTTTGTTTATCTGCTGGCCTATAATGATTCTCTCATTTTCAACATTCAAATGATCACGTCTTCACTGCCAGCCCTTTAGGTCCTCTAAATGCTGTTGAGCTAGTGGGATTGTGGGTACGTGATTTTGAGACATTTCTCCCACAAACAAGCTAACCTCAGGTAATGACCAACAGGAACCCGAAATCAAATCTGGATTTCCCTCACAATAGTGTAGAGCATTCTGAATATTTCTTTAACCAAAGGGCTGCTTCTTTTGGATCATAGTTTTATTCCTTTTGTGACATGGTGCCTCCAGATAACAATGGGGACCTTCCCTTGCAGTGTGGATGCATTCCACATTGGAGTTGTTAATGTGTAGAGGGAAGCCTGGACTTTCCCATCCCAAAAGTCTAGGCAGGCTGAGCTCTCCCAAGGCATGAATTTGATCTGAGAGCTACTAAAAAGCAGAGGAGCAGCTGATCTGTCACAGACACATTTTTTGTGTGCAAATAAATTAATAAAAGTACCCCTTTTGATGGACAGGAAGAGCTTTAAAATCCCAAGGCTTGCACATTGACCTGAATGTGCCGACAATAACTTGTTAAATTTTCACAAAAGGTATTAATCCTATTTTTCTAACATCAAAAGGAGCCTGATTCATAAAACATTGCTTCTATCAACGTTCTAGAATTTCGCTATAGATCTTTTCTTTTGGAAATGGATGCATATTGTGTGTTGGATTGATTATAACAAAAAACCCTGAAGTGTTAGTCAGCAGTGGCCTGAGGGAACCATCTTGGCAAACACACAAATCTAAGTTTTATAAAATATCAAAAAGGAAGGATACAGAACAAAAAAGAAGAGTCCATTAAAAACATGAAACAGATGAGTTTCTGTAGCTGAAACAATAATATATCAACACTGTCAAAAATCATAATTGTCTCAACACTGTAACATTATTTATTTAATATTGAGAAATTATTGCAGTCTAGTTAAAAAAAACCTCATCTTAAAAATGCATGAAAATAGTATTAAAGTTAACATTAAAACTGTACAATGGGGGACTGTGTGGCTCAGAAAATTGATAATGGGATATGGAGCCTTTCAACCCATGTCATTAATGCTTGAAAGTCATTACCATGTGCAGGATATTTGGTCATCTATGAAAAATGATATGGTAGTTTTCATCCCATTTCAAGTGGCAAATGTGTCCATATCACAGAGACTTACTCACACAAGTGGCACTAAATACTGTAGTATACTTTTGGCACAGTGGCCAAGGATTGGATACAGGTATAAAGAGTGAACTATATTCTTTCCCTCAGAGGTAATCACATTTAGCAAGGCGTATTGATGGGACAGCATGGAGAGTTCTGTCATATGGCTGCCCATGCAGTAATTTTACAATGGATAGAGAGGAATGCAATACCCAGAACTGTCAGGCACCTTTCCACCATTACTAACTATTTAATGTGAAATTCTTCCCTTTTATTATTACTGTTGTCATTATTTAACATTTATAATGCAGTAGAGCCCAAAGGTCACAATCAAGTCATGCATGGTGCTAAGCACTGTACTGAAGTAAAGGGCTCACACCAAACCTATACACCCACTTCAGCCCTCTTCTGAGGACTTAAAAGAGCTTTGAGCAGGTCCTCTGCAGATAAATGAATTTTACCCTCATGGACTAATCCTGAGAAGAGCTGAGTGAGTATGTCCAATGAGAGTTGTGGTACTGAGAATATGGGAAAAGCTTTTTCTAAGTTACAGTGCAGTTTGGATGTATTCCTAACACATATCCAATGTGCTTTCATTACAATAGGATGTTTGCAGTTGTAACTGTGAGTTTGCAGAGGCTGTTCACTAGACTTTCAAGTGTAAGTGTGAGAGCATTTTTTTTGTGTGCAAGGTGGGGATTTGCATGCACCTATACTTTTGCACATGAACAACCCTGACTTGAGCTCATGCAGTAGACATTTTTCATATAGAGTTTGGGCATGTTCATATGCATTTCTAAAAATTTGGACCTAAATCTTGTATTGTTTGCCATTTCATGCAAGGATCTTAAATCACCGTACAAATATTAAGTGACTGAGCTTCACCACGTCCCTTTGAGATAGGAATTATAAGACCTCTTTTACAGAAGGATAAATGGAAAATGCCAGTAGTCTAAGGGTATGTCTACACTACGAAATTAGGTCGAATTTATAGAAGCCGGTTTTATAGAAATCGGTTGTATACAGCCGATTGTGTGTGTCCCCACATAAAATGCTCTAAGTGCATTAAGTCGGCAGACCGCGTCCACAGTACGGAGGCTAGCGTCGACTTCTGGAGCGTTGCACTATGGGTAGCTATCCCACAGTTCCCTCAGTCTCCGCCGCCCATTGGAATTCTGGGTTGAGATCCCAATGCCTGAATGATGCAAAACAGTGTCGCGGGGGGGTTCTGGGTACATGTCATCAGGCACCTCCCCCTCCGTCAGAGCAACGGCAGACAATCGATTCGCGCCTTTTTACCTGGGTTACCTGTGCAGACAACATACCATGCCAAGCATGGAGCCCGCTCAGCTCAGCTCAGCTCACCGTCACCATATGTCATCTGGGTGCCGGCAGACGTGGTACTGCATTGCTACACAGCAGCAGCTAATTGCCTTTTGGCAGTAGACGGTGCAGTATGACTGGTAGCCTTCATCGGCGATCTGGGTGCTGGCAGACGTGGGGCTGGCAGACGTGCGGCTGCATTGCTACACAGCAGCAGCCCCTTGGCTTTTGGTAGAAGATGGTGTATTACGACTGGTATCCGTCGTCGTCGTACTGCAGTGGCTGAAACTCCGTATGTCCCCCAGTCGCTGCCTTCCCAATGACGATGATGGCTATCAGTCGTAGTACGCTATTTTCTGCCAAGTGCCCAGTATTTTCTGCCAAGCACCCAGAAGATGCTGAGGGCTATCAGTCATGCTGCACCGTCGTCTGCCAGCTTAAGATGTAAAAAATAGATTTGTTCTGTATTCATTTGCTTCCCCCTCCCTCCGTGAAATCAACGGCCTGCTAAACCCAGGGTTTTGAGTTCAATCTTTGGGGGGGGCCATTCTGTGTGACAGTTGTTTGTGTTTCTCCCTGATGCACAGCCACCTTTGTTGACTTTAATTCCCTGTACCTGTACGCCATGTCATCACTCGCCCCTCCCTCCCTCCCTCCGTCCGTCAGATACTAGTTTCGCGCCTTTTTTCAGACCAGACGCCATAGCACTGGGATCATGGAACCCGCTCAGATCACCGCGGCAATTATGAGCACTATGAACACCACGCGCATTGTCCTGGAGTATATGCAGAGCCAGGACATGCCAAAGCAAAACCAGGACCAGCCGAGGAGGCGATTGCAGCGCGGCGACGAGAGTGATGAGGAAATTGACATGGACATAGACCTCTCACAAGGCACAGGCCCCAGCAATGTGCAAATCATGGTGTTACTGGGGCAGGTTCATGCCGTGGAACGCCGATTCTGGGCCCGGGAAACAAGCACAGACTGGTGGGACCGCATCGTGTTGCAGGTGTGGGATTATTCCCAGTGGCTGCGAAACTTTGGCATGCGTAAGGGCACTTTCATGGAACTTTGTGACTTGCTTTCCCCTGCCCTGAAGCGCCAGAATACCAGGATGAGAGCAGCCCTCACAGTTGAGAAGCGAGTGGCGATAGCCCTGTGGAAGCTTGCAACGCCAGACAGCTACCGGTCAGTCGGGACTGAATTTGGAGTGGGCAAATCTACTGTGGGGGCTGCTGTGATCCAAGTTGCCAGGGCAATCAAAGACCTGCTGATATCAAGGGTAGTGACTCTGGGAAACGTGCAGGCCATAGTGGATGGCTTTGTTGCAATGGGATTCCCAAACTGTGGAGGGGCGATAGACGGAACCCATATCCCTATCTTGTCACCGGAGCACCAAGACACAGAGTACATAAACTGCAAGGGGTACTTTTCAATGGTGCTGCAAGCCCTGGTGGATCACAAGGGATGTTTCACCAACATCAACGTAGGATGGCCGGGAAAGGTACATGATGCTCGTGTCTTCAGGCACTCTGGTCTGTTTCGAAAGCTGGAGGAAGGGACTTTCTTCCCGGACCAGAAAGTAACCATTGGGGATGTTGAAATGCCTATTGTGATCCTTGGGGGCCCAGCCTACCCCTTAATGCCATGGCTCATGAAGCCGTACACAGGCAGCCTGGACAGTAGTCAGGACCTGTTCAACTACAGGCTGAGCAAGTGCCGAATGGTGGTGGAATGTGCATTTGGACGTTTAAACGCGCGCTGGCGCAGCTTACTGACTCGCTCAGACCTCAGCGAAAAGAATATCCCCATTGTTATTGCTCCTTGCTGTGTGCTCCACAATATCTGTGAGAGTAAGGGGGAGACATTTATGGTGGGGTGGGAGGTTGAGGCAAATCGCCTGGCCGCTGATTACGCGCAGCCAGACACCAGGGCGGTTAGAAGAGCACAGCAGGGCGCGGTGTGCATCAGAGAAGCTTTGAAAACGAGTTTTGTGACTGGCCAGGCTACGGTGTGAAACTTCTGTTTGTTTCTCCTTGATGAACCCTCCGCCCCCTCCCCCACCCAGTTCACTCTACTTCCCTGTAAACCAACCACCCCACCCTCCCCTCCCCCCCTCGAGCACCGCTTGCAGAGGCAATAAAGGCATTGTTACTTCAGATTCATGCATTCTTTATTAATTCATCACACAACTAGGGGGATAATTGCCCCATTTCAACCAGGTGACCGTGAATGATATCACTCTCCTGAGGATAACAAAGAGCGATAAGGAATGGATGTTGTCTGCATGCCAGCAAACACCGGGACCATACGCTGCCATGCTTTGTTATGCAATGATTCCAGACTATGTGCTACTGGCCTGGCGTGGTAAAGTGTCCTACCATGGCGGACGGGATAAGGCAGCCCTCCCCAGAAACCTTGCAAAGGCTTTGGGAGTACATGAAGGAGAGCTTTCTGGAGATGTCCCTGGAGGATTTCCGCTCCATCCCCATACACGTTAACAGACTTTTCCAGTAGCTGTACTGGCCGCAATTGCCAGGGCAAATTAATCATTAATCATTAAACACGCTTGCTTTTAAACCATCTGTAATATTTACAAAGGTACACTCACCAGAGGTCCCCTGTGTGCCCTCGGGGTCTGGGAGCACACCTTGGGTGAGTTCGGGGGTTACTGGTTCCAGGTCCAGGGTGATAAACATATCCTGGCTGTTGGGGAAACCGGTTTCTCCACTTCCTTGCTGCTGTGAGCTATCTACATTATCTTCATCCTCATCTTCCTCATACCCCGAACCCGCTTCCCTGTGTGTTTCTCCATTGAAGGAGTCAAAGCACACGGTTGGGGTAGTGGTGGCTGCACCCCCTAGCATGGCATGCAGCTCCGCGTAGAAGCGGCATGTTTGCGGCTCTGCCCCGGACCTTCCGTTTGCCTCTCTGGCTTTGTGGTAGGCTTGCCTTAGCTCCTTAATTTTCACGCGGCACTGCTGTGCGTCCCTGTTATGGCCTCTGTCCTTCATGGCCTTGGAGACCTTTTCTAATATTTTGCCATTTCGTTTACTGCTACGGAGTTCAGCTAGCACTGATTCATCTCCCCATATGGCGAGCAGATCCCGTACCTCCCGTTCGGTCCATGATGGAGCTCTTTTGCGATCCTGGGACTCCATCACAGTTACCTGTGCTGATGAGCTCTGCGTGGTCACCTGTGCTCTCCACACTGGGCAAACAGGAAATGAAATTCAAATGTTCGCGGGGCTTTTCCTGTCTACCTGGTCAGTGCATCTGAGTTGAGAGTGCTGTCCAGAGCGGTCACAATGAAGCACTGTGGGATAGCTCCCGGAGGCCAATAACGTCAAATTCCGTCCACACTACCCCAAATCTGACCCGCAAAGGCCGATTTTAGCGCTAATCCCCTCGTCGGAGGTGGAGTAAAGAAACCGGTTTAAAGGGCCCTTTAAGTCGAAAAAAGGGACTTAGCCGTGTGAACGTGTCCAGGCTTAATTCGATTTAACGCTGCTAAATTCGACCTAAACTCGTAGTGTAGACCAGGCCTAAGGTTCATAACAGATGAATGAAAGTTGGACAGCAATGGGGTAAGTGGCTTGAAGATGAGACAGTGGCTTGAACATGCACCAGACCCCCACTAGAACGCGGGGTTTTGGATCCATGCGCGGGGACCGCGTTACCATGGATTCCAATGAAGGTAATTAAATTTGGGATCCATGCATGGTCCCGCGCTATAACCGAATTTGCGCTATAAAGACGAGCGTTCTAGCATGGGTCTGCTATTAGCTAACAGATCTTATTCCCTCCCCCACCCCTGCAATTTTGAGTGTATCTGAACTCCATTTTGAAGAAACATATGAGAATTTATTGTTTTGAGTGGAAATTATAGGAATATCATGAATTTTGAACTTGTTTTGCTTATTTAGACCTAAAACTCAAAGTTGAACTCCAGGGATGAGAAGTCACATGAACTGAAACTAAAAGTGCTCAGCTACTACAGTGATACCTCATCCTAGAAATACTTAAGATGTGGGTGGTGGAAGCCGTTCTTATCACAGTGGTGTCTATATTAGTAAGTGCAAGAGTAAAAACAATTCTCATCATAAATTTTCAAACACACATAAGAGAGTAGTGTTGGAGGGCCAGAGCAAACAATAATCCAGTAATGTGATTCTGCTGCTTTAGTGCTAGAATTGGTGATCAAGCCACATTGTTCTGATCCAGAAGGTTCAGATTTCAAATACCCCCCTGCGTGCTACCCAGTCCCCTCCATCCCCCCACAATTCAGGTGTGTTCAGAACAAAGGTTTTCATTCAAGCCCATCTCTACTAAGTGGCTGTATGGTAGGTACATTACTCTTCTTAAGACATAAATAAAGTGTTTTCTCTGAGCCACAATTACTACTTTAAGTTACAACTGTAAGGGAAAGTAAGACTGTGGTGTTCAAATGAAGCTTGACAGTCTGTGTAGCAGGCACCAGCCATCTGTGCTATGGCAGCACTGTTTGTATTTTAATGTTTAAACATACAGCAAAGATAATTAAGAATAACTATAATTAAAAATGATTACAACAAATTACTTTTCCCTCAGCAGTAATGTGTGACTGTAACTTACAAGTTACTTGATAAAGTAACCTTTTGGTAAGCTAAACAGAATAGCATTGCAATCCCTACCCTGTTTCTGACAGTTTACAGATTTTCAGGGGGATTTTTTTCCTAAATGATAAAAGCATTTTACTTACTGGGCTTCACACACCCATTTGATGTGCAGTAATTATTGCTGAAGTTTCATCCTTCATATCAGCAGCTTCTCTTGCTCTCTTTTTTTCCATGAAAAGATTAAAAGTAGTTTATTTCTTGGAGAATAGAAAGCCAAGTGATGGGAAAAGAACACACGCAAATTTCTCTTTTGTTTCAAAGAGAAAATACTAATATTTGTCTCTGAAAAAAACAGCAACAACCCCAAAACAAAAACAAAATAACCCCCAACCTACATTTTAAATGGAGAAAACGTTAGAAAAAAGCTAGACAAAATTCTGGTACAATGTACCCTTTCCAAATAACACAAATACTTTCCAATTATATAGCACCTTTCATCTAAGGCTCTGTAAAGTCCTGGTCCTACAATGAGCTCCATATGGGCACTCTTCTATTGACGTTGATAGGGTGCTTTGTAGTCACAGAGGTCTGTCCTCCTGGAGATTGTGGGGTACTGAGGTCTGAGTTGGACTTGCAAGCTATTACTTTGTGGTGGAGAGCGGGATTGGTCCTGCTTGCAGGTTAGGGGCTTTGTAGGAAAGTCTGAGATCAGAGTCATTTCTAGAAAGAGCTAGCTTAAAGGAAGGTGTCTTTTCGGCTTAGGGAGCAGCCTGTTCGCTCTCTCTGTGTTCCTGGGTTTTTCTGTGGCGTTGGTCTGCATTCTAAGAAAGAAAGTAGTTGCAACCTTCCAACAAGAGTATTTATATTTTTTATCTAACTTCTTTGTGTGCATTCTGTGAACATAATAGAGATCAATGCATAATGAGGCCCTACGTTATTTATGAATGTCAAAGGCTAAATTTTCAGAAGAGCTGTGAAGACTTAAATGACCAGATCTTAAAAAGTTCTCAGTGCCAGGGCTGTCGGAAAATGGTTATTTCCCCCCAGAAAATATCGGTGAAAAATCAAAATGTGAAATATTTCAGCCCCCAAATGAAATATTAAGATTTTGAAATGGCATTGTGGTGTCTCATAAGAGTTGTAGTCCGGTTTCCTCATTCTTCCATTCTTCTCTATAGTCTGGGCTTTGTGATTGGACTACATCTTCTATGATGTATCACTGTCTCTCTTTTTGGCAAAGAGAGGTAATACATAATGGCAGTTGCATGGTCCTACTGCATCACTGGAGATTTAATCCACCTGGGTAGTCCAGGCCATAGAGGAGAATGGGAGCATGAGGCACTAGAGCTACAAGTTTCATGAAGCACAACGGTGACATGTCAAAATCAAACTATTTTGGTTGTTGGCTAAAATATTTCAGTTTTTCAGTGTTTGGTTTTTCAGGAAAAAACCAAAATTTTCCACAGAAAACAAACACATTTGTTTAATCAATTTTCTATTGAAAACTTGGTTAGATGGGACTTTTTTGATGAGACCTAATCAACATCTCGTGTGCTGAGCGCTGTTGAAAATCTGATTCTAGGTGTCACAACCATTGTGAGGCTGGTAGTGTTATATGCATTTTTTAAAAGGACAAACTGAGGCACTTAGAAATTGAATGATTTTCTTATGGCCACAAAGGGATTCTGTGGCAGAGTCAGAAAGTGAATCCAGGGCTTGACCCCCGGCTCCCAAGTCATTGCTTTAACCAGTGTGCTTTAACCACACGGTTAAGTAAAATGGGCTATTGTTGTACTGGAGGTTTGTTTTAGGTAGTTCAGCTTTTCAAAATACAACATCACAGATTCAAAAACAGACCGCTTAAAAGAAAATAAAAAGCACTTTATAGCCTCACTAACTTACAAAAAAAGCACAGTTGTCATTTTACAGAACACATAATTTAAATACTGCTCCAGTGCAATCTAACACAGTGTTTAAAATTAATAATAAGGGCTACTGAAAACAGGCTTAGTTAGGCTTGACAGGTGAATTAAAATGCATGTTTTGAAAACTGAGCTTGCTACCAGTGCCATTCCTGTGCCTTGGAGGTGCTGTAGGTGCTATACCATCGCAAAGGACACTGAACTCCATACAACTGAACTGTTTCATCACATGGTGGTCACTCCGATGAGCAGAATGAAGAAAATACTGAAGTGGGACATGAATAGAACATTGCAATAATGTGAGGAAGAATCCAAAACTCTTTCCCAAACTAATGTTTTATTTACTGCTTTAAGTAGTTTAGTGCTGTTCTAGCATGTAATATTTGATAAGTGTTATGTTTTTATAAAGTTTGCATTGATACAATTATCTACCACTCTTACTGGTGAGCCACAAAATCTCCTTGCTTTAGAATAATATTATTTCATCAGGCTGGTGAAATCATGTTTGAATTTTTTTCATATTTAAACATTATGGGCCAAATTCAGCTCTGATGTAATTCTGCATCTGTCAATGGAGTAAGACTAGAGATATATTTGAGTTTATGGATTAATGTAATGATAAGATAACAGCATGCTTTATAATCACATACGTTATGATGGGAAATACCAATTAAGTCAGCTAGTCCATATCTGGGGTCCCAATTCAGAAGAGTTCCCTACAGTACATTCTTCAGTGCTCTTGTCTTTAATTTTAAAGGACTCAAGCAATAGCATTTCTGTCTTGGGAGACTATTTCATAGGCTGTCAGATCTCACCATTAGGAAATGCTTTTTGAAATCTAGCCTAAATTTTCCTTTGCATCGTTTCAATCTCAATAAATTAGGTTTAAATCCTGTCTTCTGCCACCCTAAACAATTCTTGTTTATTCTGAAGTAATTTGTAGGTATATGTATTTAGTTTTATTTTTTTTCATGAATTCCTCACAACACATGCTATATGCTATCAGACTCTGCATGTGTTTCAGTCAACACATATCTTAGATGCACTTTGGGTTCCCATATGGTCAGATCGGTGGACTACTTCAGGTTAAATAAGAATCAATCCAAGCTTCTTTTTTCAAACATAAAGATAAATACATTTAATTTAAAAAAAGTGTTATGTTTTCCCATCCTTTCTTTGAGAGGGACTGGAAACAGAAATACCAAAACACTGCAGGAAAGGCTGCATTTGCTGAATTTCCAGCCTGGCCAAATCCAGGAAATACTAATGATTTAATGAGAGACTGATTTTGTGAGATTTGAGCTTGATTTCAAGGGATGGGCCTTACTCTGTAATTTCTTACAAAGAAATGATTTATAGTAAAAATTCACTAGATGCATGTGAGGGCTGTGGTAAAATTCAAGGCAGGCCAAGCAACGGACTATGATGAATTAGTATTTGAAAAGAATCCACATAAAAATAAATGAGGAAAACACTGAAAAAATGATAAAGAAGTGCTAAAAGATTGCAGTTAATGGTATAGTTTCTCCAAAGATTAAAAAAAACAAAAACGAAAGCATTTTACTACTATTCTAAATGCTTTCCTTACAAAGAACTGAGTTACAGTAAAAGTTCACTAGATTTGTGCGATGTTGCTGAGGAATGTAATGTGGCAAATTTATGGCCTGAGCTAACTCCTATTGAAGTCAATATGAAGCTTTCCATTGAAGTCAATGGAACCAAGATCAAGCTTTTGAAATCTTTATTTAAAAAAAAACAAAACCACGAGATAAGATTGGAAACTGTAAGCAGGGTCAGAATCTTGGTTCCACTGAGCTTTACAGAAAAATGAATGGAGGTGATGGTATCAGGGAAACAGTTCTGAAGCCCTGATTTTCAAGGCCAGCACCAGCCCTGACACAAGTTGAAGGTGCTGCCAGGTCCTTCGTTGCTGTGGCAGAGCTCTGCTCTGCCATAACCCCAGCTTCCTGGCCCAACACATCCCTGAAATGCCTCTTCCTTCTCCCTAGCCAGGAGAGATAGAGTAGGGGTAGGCACCCAACAGTTGCAACGCTGATAAACCAGGTTTTTCTCCTACAGGGGAATTCTTGTCTGGTCATTTACAGCTCGTTTACAGTCCCGTGATGCCATAAGAGTGGCAAGGAGCCATAACTCAGCTTGTGAATCTGGCCCAGTGAATTTAATATAAGAAGAGCTGTGTGTTGGACAATACCTGGCAAAGTGCAGTTTAAGAATGACTAGCATGGACGGAGGCACTGAGGGTCAAATCCTTAATTTACCCACTAGACTACTTTCTTGATCTTACGCTCATGAGGGAGAGAAGATCAGTGGATAACACTTTAGATACTTAAATGCTTCACACACTCTAATAGCACAGCATAGACTGTTAAATTTGCAAAATAAATCTGTCAAGTTTCCATATGACAAATAAATAACTAAGATAATAGGTTATGGAACAAGAGGAAGAACAGAGCTTCAGATAAAACTGATTTAAGGTCTTGCTAATTATTAAAATGTGTCCATCAATGTATTGTGTGTCTTTACATATTCAAAAAATAATATATACAGAAAAAGTATATTAATATATGAAAAATTAAGGGGACTTGGTGGCTCAGGGTATTGATAGTTGGAAAAGGAGCCTTTCACTTCTAGGTCACCATTTGGAATCTAGATCAGGCAGTACAGTAACTAAATCTACTGGCCTATCTAAAATGAGTTGGTAATGAGGTTAGCTTGGTTCCCAATAGATATGTGTTGTATCACAAAACCATCACCACCACAATTGACACTAATTGGTAGCCAAAGACTGAATTATCATGAAAACTGAAGTATCCTTTCACCCTTTGTAGGTGCTGACTCTGGGTCAGTGTGTATAAACAATGGTTGGAACATCTCAAGGAAATGTGTACATTGCTTCTCATGCTATCTTTTTTCTGTGAACAAAGAAGAGGCTTCAGGACTGTCAATTTGGCACTTTTCATGAACGTTAAATTCACAAAAAGCCCAGGAAAAATGTATATTATTAATAATAATAATAATAATACATAAATAAACACCTAGCTCTTATACAGGACTTTCAGTAGGGCTCAAAGCACTTTATGAAGGAGCATCAGTATCCCCATTTTACAGATGGGAAAACTGAGGCACAGAGGGGTGAAATATAAAGAATATATAAAGAAAAGAGTGTACTACTCAGAGAATCCATCACAGATTTTACACTGAGGCTAGTGCACACCAGGAAAGAAATTCAGGAGTGTAGTCAGTACTGTGTAGTGCAAACACGGTCAATAAAGTTCATAGCTGATATATCTCACTCTGGTGTCTCAGTTCTTTTACTTAAGGTAGTGCCAGTAGCCTGGGATACAACTTGTAGCAGAGCACACAGATATATATGAATTGTCAGTTTCCTTTATGTAGGGGGATTTCAACATTATTAGTAGAACAATTTGCTAAAGTTCAAAATTGGAGGACCTGATTTTTAAACTAGATAGGCTTTAATTTGTACATGCATTTAACATGACTACACACACTAATCAAGTACCATATTGTTTGTGCAAATAGGTAATAGGGTCATTGTTGTGCAATTGCAGTAATTAGACAAACAAGTTAGTTGCTCAGTGGTGCTGGGTTTGTTGAAAAATCAGGCCCAGAAAGTGTAGAGATATTGACAGAAATGTTACATTTTCATGTTTTTTTATTGTGCTCGTGTGTCTCACTTGCCTCTTGAAGTTTGTCAATTTTTATGGTCTATGAAAAGTGCTGGAATGACTGGAGTCCTCTGTTGAGCCACAAAGTAGATACCACATGGGGAGTGCAGGTTCCGTCCCTCACCAAGATGCCTTAGCCTGGCCCTGGATGAGAACGTTTGCCATGCTTCTTCATACTTTAGCTTGTCTAATGGGACTGCCAAGAAAGGGGCCAGTAAGTGGAGAAGTCTGGTGCAAATTTTCTGACACTGACACCTTTTTACTATGAAATGGACTGACCCAAGCAACTCATTTTATTTAGACCACCTAACAGCTATCAGATGACAAGGCCTCTTAATGGTTAGCAGCCCAAACTAGATTTGAACTAAGCACCTACTGATGAAAAGCTGCATCCAGTATCCAGTTCCCTGAGCTACTGAGTCCCTATTCTCACTCAACATAAAACATTGCAATAATGTGAGGAAGAATCCAAAATTTTTTCCCAAACTAATGTTTTATGTACTGCTTTAAGTAGTTTAGTGCTTTTTCTTGCATTTTGCCTTCCTTTACTACAGCCAGTTTCTTTACTGCCTAATACTATGGTTTATACATAAGATCTAGATTCTTGCTTTCCATTTGTTTCCAATAAGACATTTATTTGATCTGACCTTTACCTTAATTTTCTTCACTGATGTATGCCATTTTTCCTTTCTTAGACACACAATTTTTAATCTTATGTTAATACATGTTTTATATTTCCTTAGGCCCTAAGCCTGCTGCCTGCTTTCTATGCTCATATTCCTGCTTCAAGTAAAAATAACTCTAACAAAGCTCAGACCCTAAACCTGAAGTAAAAACTGAGCAGAACCCGATGTATCACTTTTCTTTTTTTTTCTTTTTTGTTTGTTTGTTGTTTTTTTGTTAAACGGATTGGTTATTGACCAAACTCCCTTGTATACAAAAGCACAAGGGGGCAGCATTACATTAAAATAAATTGTTGCACTATCTATATGTATTGTAGACTCAGACACACACTATTGCTGGCAGTTGCAGATAAAAAAATGTGATTGGAGACGACTCTGACCTTTCTGAAACTTCTGTCCAATCAGTTTATTTGAACAGTCCGTATTGGTAAGTCAGAAAAAATGCTCACGCTGGAGCAATCATTGTTTACTGCCGTAAGTTGTGGTGAGCTAACTTTTTCTTTCCAATAATTGTTTATTTTTTAAAGCGCCATCATTTTGTTTCATAGCATATGCTGATTACTAGTTGGCATGAGGAAGAAATTCTCCCTTCCTTGTGTGACCAGGTGTCTGAACCCCTCTGAACCCCTCTGAACCCCACCCTCTGAACCCCTCAATTCCAGGCTGGAGCACCCTCCTGCACCCCAAACCTCTTGTCACCAGCCCCTCCTCAGAGCCCGCACCACCAGCTAGAGCCCTCACCCCAACCCCCCGCACTACAACCTCCTGCCCCAGCCCAAAGCCCCCACCTGACCTCCAAACCCCTCAGTCCCAGCCCGGAGCACCCTCCTCCACCCCAAATCCCTCATCCCCAGCCCCTCCTCAGAGCCCGCACCCCCAGCCGGAGCCCTCACCCCCCCCCCAATCCCCTGCCCCATCCTGGAGCCCCCTCCCACACTCTGAACCCCTCATTTCTGGCCCCACCCCAGAACCCACACCCCCAGCCCAGAGCCCGTACCTCCTCCCACACCCCAACCTCCTGCCTCAGCCTGGAGCTCCCTCCCATACTCCAAACCCCTGAGCTCCACCCGCCAGCCCAGAACCCCCTCCTGCACCCCAAACTCCTCATCCCTGGCCCCACTCCAGATCCTGCACCTCCAGCTGGAGGCCTCACCCCCTCTCGTGTCCCAACCCATTGCCTCAGCCTGGAGCCCCCTCCCGCACTCTGAACTCTTCATTTCTGGCCCCACCCTGGAGCCTGCACCTGACCCCCTCCTGCACTCCTGCCCACTGGGCCAGCCTGGTGAAAATGAGCAAGTGAGCAAAGGTGGGGAGAGCAAGCAACAGAGGGACAGGGGATAGAGTGAGCGGGGGCAGGGTCTCGGAGAAGGGGCAGGCATGGGCGGGGCAGGGCAAGGGTGTTCGGTTTGGTGCAAATAGAAAGTTGGGAGCCCTATCCCTTCTCCAATGATACGCTACTGCACAATGAACTGCACTATGAAGGCTTTATGCCATCCCCTGAAACATTCAGCGTTGATCATTGATGGACAGCCTAGGTGGTCTGTTCTGGGATGGCAATTTTTACATCAGATCAGTGTGCAGAAGGCACCTTTTCTGATATCACACCATGAATGTTATTGCTTTGCTGTTAGAAATCACCCTCAGAAATGTTTTGATTCCTAATTGCAAGAATCAGAAAATTTCAAACAGACATTTCTATGTTGTTATTTTTTGTTGTTTAATTAAAAAAGTCCCATCCACTTATGATAATTAAAAGTCCCATGTCTCTTTTTGTAAGAGTTAGGGGTATTAATCCCCCCGATCCTGGCCAAATTCTGACTCAGACAACTACATTCTACTTCCCTAAATTTCCCCTGAAGTTTACATTGGCTATAGGTGCTGACTATCTACTGACTTGCATGTCATTTACTCCTGTGCAAGGAGAGTATATAATGCTCTAATGCTGATTTGTAGTGAATGTAAAGCATTACAAACAGAAGAGGTTACATAATAATATGTAAATAATATGTAAATGCTTAAATGCTGAAACGCATTGTCTACATTTTGTACTGCAGTTAGAACCCCCACCTCGTTTAACAATTCAACCATGCACGAAGGGTCAAATTCTGATCCCACTGGCTTCAATAGGGAAAATTCCACTGATTCCAATGGGGCCAGGAACTGGTCCCTCAGTAGATAGCAACCTCAGAAACTTATTTTTATTTTCTCATCCAGGAATGCAGGAGCTTTTGGCCTATTGGGCATCACCTGTTGAAAGTATTTAAATGAACGCCAACTCACTTGTGTGATTGATTGTTTCCACCTCTGTTAAAATACATAATCCCTTTAATGCTCCTCCACACAATTTGCTTGTTGAAAGGAAGGTTAAAAAAAGACTGTCCTGGGGCAGGATCATGTGAGATGATGAGCCCCCTCAACACCTAATGAAGTCAATAAGAATTGAGGGGACTCAGCACCTCCCAGGAGCATGCCCTTGGAAGATAAACAGAAGTTAATGCACTGCATACATATTTGCACCTGTTTAGCTGCTATATTACTGATGTGGGGTGTAGGAAAGTGGTGCTTTCTCACCTGGATCTCAGCCAGATCAGTAACTAGAAATGCCATTAATTGCTGACACGAGTCAATCCTCCAGCTAAGAAATTGACTGTCTCTTCCCTTCATTTTGGGAGCCAGGCCTGAACTCTATAAAAGTGAAAAAAATAATAATACATTTAAAAATTATTTTCTCATTCTCTCTATATATATTTTCAAAAACCAATAAGAAAAAGCTTAATTGAATCTTGAAATTACTGATATTTACTTTCATCCTTAACTCAAGGGAAAACATTTTTACAAAAAAAAATTATAGTTTTTGTAAGAAGTCAGGGAATTCAAAGTTAAAATCACACATACAAAAAGGAAGAAAAAGGGGAAATATGAAATTTCACTGTTCAAGGCACCCAAATAACTTTAATTTTGCCCCCATATTCAAGTTCACATATCACCCCAAATCAAGAAACAACTTTATTCCTGAACATTGTACACAGAGCATCCAGTGATTCATTTTCCATTCATAAAAGCCATCTTAGTCTTTCATTGTTTCAGTAGATTCACAAGCTGATACCTTGGCTAGTTAAACCCTATTTAGGGAGCACTGTTTCAAGATTTTTGAGACACAGGTTCTTTGAGAGCCCTTGTACGTCTCATCTTCGTTATATCAAAAATAAAGAGCACCATCTCCCAGCATTCTCCATATCTAGCTAAATCAGCATCTTGGTGAAGAGCAACTTGGACCCAAGAAAGACTAGTAGGAAGGTGCTTTGGAGAACTTGCCTTCTTTACAGCATCCCCCATTATTGAAGTTATCTGCCTTCAGGTTATTACATGGGCAGTTAGCTGCAGAAATCTTTTGGACTAATCAGTGATATCAAATGCCTGAAGAGCTTTTGTGGTTAAAAAAAAAGAAAAAAAAGCCCACTTCTATTTACAACAGGCCAGAAGATTATGCCCCATTCTATCAGATACAAACCTGACCATGGTGTTTAAAGCATGTAACCTATTATAACTCAAAATGACACCACACACCCTGAAAAAGCTCCAACTGGTACAACACACAGTAGCTTGCCTTCTTAGCAACACAAGTCACCATTCATTGTACTGTGTTCTATTCTATTCAGAGTCTTATATCTAGGGCCCTACCAAATTCATGGTCCATTTTGGTCACTTTCATGGACATAGGATTCTAAAAATCATAATTTCATGATTTCAGCTGTTGTAATTGTAGGGATCCTGATCCAAAAAGGAGTTGGGAGTCACAAGATTATTGTAGGGGGGGTTGTGCTACTGTTACCCTTGCTTCTGTGCTGCTGCTAGCAGCGGTGCTGCTTTCAGAGCTGGGCAGCTTCAGAGCGGTGGCTGCTGGCCAGGAGGCCAGCTCTGAAGGCAGAGCTGCCGCCAGCAGCACACAGAAGTAAGGATGGCATGGTATGGTACTGCCACCCTTACTTCTGCACTGCTGCCTGCAGAGCTGGGCCATCAGTAATCAGCCACCACTCTCCGGCTGCCCAGCTCTGAAGGGATGGGATGGTATTGCCACCCTTACTTCTGTGCTACTGCTGGTGGAGCGCCACCTTTAGAGATGCTGCTTTCTGGCCACCCAGCTCTGAAGGCAGGTCAGAAGTAAGGGTGGCAATAGTGCAACCTCCCCCCCTCCTCCCGCTAAAATATCCTTGTGACCCCTGTGCAACCCTCTTTTGGGTCAGGACCCCCAATTTGAGAAACACTGGTCTTCTCCATGAAATCTGTACAGTATAGGGTAAAAGCACACAAAAGCTCAGATTTCACAGTCTGTGATGTGTTTTTCATCGCCATGGATTTGGTAGGGCCCTACTTAGATCACACTCATCACCTTAGTATGGTCTGAGTGCCCATGAACACATCACTCCAGTGCTCCATTCCCTGCACTAGCTTCCCACTGAATGTAGAGTCAGTTCAAGTTCCCTGTCCTATATAGTCAAAACATTCATGGGACTGGCATTAGCTACCTGAGAGAGTGCCTGTCCTGTAAACATGAGCTTCTGCCGTAGCGTTTAAATGTCCCTCATTTTGATGGACATCACTCATTCTAGTCTGAAAGTTACCTATGTGCCACATGAATTTGTTGTCCCCTCACTTTTATCATTGATCATTGTTTCCACCAGATATTCAGAATCATGAAACTGAGGTTACAGAAAGAGTTGCTAAAGCAACTTAAGTCTCCCATTTGAATATATTTGTTCTTTCATTTTATGCCTATGTCACACATGGCATTTCCTGTTTGGGCTTTGGAAGTGAAGAGGTCTCCCTTCCTCAATAGCTCTATTCCTCTGTAACAATGAAACTGTTGACCAAGCGGTGGAAGTGGGCCAAGGAAGGGAGGGGCTGATGAGCTCAGGAGACAGAGGAAAGGTGGTCCAATCATTAAGGTGTTATAGTGTAAAATGGGAATAATAGTACTTCCATATCTCAGCGGGTCTTGATATGAGGATAAATAGATTAAAGACTGTGATGCATTCAGATCCTGTTGGGGGGGGGGGGGCATATAAACACCTAAATGATGGATATAGAACTTTCACAGGAACTTTGACTTGGATTGTGTAGCTACCATCACATCTAGTGGTGGAACTAAAACCAAAATTCATTTCTTTGACTTATTTTCCCTTTAAATCTCTCTCTCTCTCTCTCTCTCACACACACACACACACTGAGAAGGAGGACTGTTGTTTCTATTAACATCTGAGTACCTCCCAAGTATTAAGATGATGAAGGGCCATATAAATACATAGAAAAATAGACCAATTGAAGACTAGATAAGGAACTTAACTGTGAATAATAATCTATTTTTATTCTCCTCAGGCAAAATCACCCTGGTCTTCAAGTCAAAAATATTCCATTTTTGTTTTTCAGTTTATAAGACTATGCCCATCATAAAGCCTGTGAGCTCCTTCAGGCTATTCATATAAACATTAATTATCAAAAAACGCAACAACATTGACCAAACTGGTGAGGAATTTCTGAGGTTGGTGACTGTGGGAGATGCCAAACAAACAGAGCTTCAGCATTCTATACCAGTGACAGAAGCTGTGGAAAATCACTAGGTTCAGAGAGGCTTCCTCCCACAGGCATATTAGCTGTCACATTTTCTGTCTCCAAAATGTGTCAAGCAGTTAGGCTGAATGTCTTGCTCTGGCATAACTTTTTATTGATTTTTATTGCCAGATTGGTCATCTGCTTTCCCCTTGTTCCTCCCAGTTTGTCAGATAAGACCCTACTGTGCTGTTCCTTGACAGAACCTAAAATGCATGTGCCACTTTGCTTACAACAGCTTGGAGCTCTGACTAACAACTTTCCCTGACATGTTCCAGGCAGCCTAGGGCCCCTTTGGGCTAGAGCTGGCCTAAGGGTGACAATACCATTTCGCTGCAATTTCGAGGTTTCAAACAAAATTTTAATTCCACCTTGGAACTAAAACAAAACTTTTCAAACATTTTCATAAAAATCTAACTGGGTTGAAATGTCAGTTTTTAGATCAAAAACTGAGCTTTTCAGTTCAGGAAGTGGTGTATCTGTCCTTAGGGCACTGGCCTGGGATGTGGGTGCCCTGTATTCAAATCCCTATTCTGCCTGTTTCAGAGGAGAGGTTTTCATCCCAGATCATAGGTGCCGGGACAGTTTTTATAGTGGGGGTGCTGAGAGCCAAACTGCAAACCCTGTATATAATGGAAACCACTTCAAGCCAGGGGGTGAGGAAGCACCCCCAGCACCCCTAGTTCCAGCACCTATGTCCCAGATCACTCTGAACCAGGCAGAGCAGGAACTTGGGCTAGGGTCTATCACATCCTCGACTAGCGCATGAGGCGGATTACAGAATCTGAATATCTTTCTCTCTCATAAACCTTCCTAACAAAAACTTTATCAAAACTGATATGTCTGTGCAAAATAATTTTGATATTGACAAAACAGCATATTTTAACTAAATGGAATTTCAAACAGCTCTCCCGGGGCATTATCTGGCAACAAACAAATTAAAGAAAAGCCTCCCCTTGCATCCAAGGGACCCCAGTATGCTGGGGAAAGTGCCCTTGGAGATATATATATATATAAAAACTAATAATATTTTACAAAATATTTTCCCTTTCCGTTCTTAGTGTGACTGACACAGATGATATAGGCAATGTGAAATATACTTCAACAAGGGCTTTAATCCAGCAGTATGGTCCCCATCATTGCACAACTTTCAAGTCCTTTCCATTTTGACCACTTTTCTTATGGCCAAACTCTATTACTGAGGCATTCACTGAAAGCAAAATCTCAAGTTGTCCTGGAAAGAACTAATGAAAATGGAGGGTAAATGGTGCGTGGCCAATGGTTACTAGGGTGAGACTTGTCATTCATTTCCTAAGATTTTTGGGAGTAAAAATGTTGACCTACTTAGATCAATTTTTTTCAAAATTAGGTGCATAAAACTAGGCTTCTGAGTTCATATGTAGGCACCTAAATAATTTGACCTATTTTTCAGAGCTGCTGAACACCCATAATTCCCCTTGATTTCAGGTCACTTATTTAGATGCCCAAATATGGATACAGATGCTGAACACTCAGCACTAGTTTGAAAGTTGTACTTGGGGGGTGAGATCCCAAAACATTTTATTTTCAAAATATCTAATGTTCAAGCCTTCCTTTTCTCTCCATTGGATGCTTTTGCTGAGCTTATCCCAGTCTGATCTGCTAAAGGAACTTTCAAGATTGTTTTATGCTTTTTTCTTTTCAAAGAAGCAAGCATGCTAGCTAGGCAGGTTTCTCCCAAGTTCTTTGAGCTTCAGTAAAAAGTGGTAGGACTGGGGCAAAATGAATAATTCCATTCTGTACTGCATACATTTTATTTGATCTGCTAATAAATGGAAAAGGCTGAGTCATATAAACTCAAATGTTCATTTACACTAGAAGGGGAGGAAATGAGCTATAGATTCTGTCCTGCAGCTAAAATACATAGGTGCTCCTAACCTACCCTTTTGATTAAACTGGGTGAAACAGATATATGGCCTTTTATTGGCTTGGCCCTAGGAGACAATTTGAGGTAAGGATTATGGGCAAGGATCTCCCTAATAGAGTCTATAAAGCCCGGCTTCTCCCCCCACAACTCTGGCCAACAGGCTGTTTTGTAGCTATAGTGTAGGGACAGCAGGCCTCCCTGAAATAGATACCTAGAAAACTGAGGAACATTGGGCCTACTTACTCTTTGCCCTCTGCCTCTAAAGAAGTGGAAGTATGGTCTAGGGTTTGGGACATCTGGGCTGAGGGCCCTGCTCTTCTATAGATTTCCTAAGTGACCTTGAGCAAGTCACTTAACCTCCCTGTGCCTCAGTTTTCCACTTGTAAAATGGGCATAATCCCTACTTCACAAGGGTGTTGTGAAGATAAATACATTAAAGTTTGCATGGTGCTCAAATACTATGGAAATGGCGATGATATAAGGAGAAAAAATAGTCATTTGCCCAAAGTGCCAGGAGGGGAGTTAAAGACTGCCAAGTTACCCCAACACTGCAGAAAAACTCTAAATATTAATGATGGGGGCAAATGTGGCCGGGGGAGAGACAGGTGGAAAGGATTCACTCCCTGGTAGGTGTCCCCCCCCACTCCTCTCTTGCTTGGAAGTTGCTCTCCCTGTGTGCAGGCTAGTAAGGACTTGTCTTATTCACCTTTCTTGGGGTTGGACTCCCCAGGGATGAGTTTCCCTAATATCCTCACCAGGGAAACACTTTCCTCACCAGGGACCAGTTCAGTCCCCATGCCTGGGCCATGTGGGATGGGATCTCAAATCATTATACTTAGCCCTTTAACAAAAATGACTTCGGATAGGAGTTGATATTGGATAAGTGTGACATCACCCTGTACAAAAGCAAGGAAACACCAAGTTCCGAGACACCTCAGACTTTTGCACCCATGCAGCACATTTCTATTGACTGTGACAGACATGGAATCTTAATAAGGGACCTACTTCTTCTTCCAACAGAGAAGGAAGCACACTACATATTTATCTCCCACACAGTGTAACACAAACCCTTATTTATAGCCTCAGCAACATTAGCAAATATTCTGTGTTGACATATGTGCACAGGCTAATTTTGTGGTGCACTACACGTTTCTGAGGGAAGTATGAGGTCATAATTAAGATTTTCTGGATAAGTGTCAGGAATATACACATGGCTACAAATCAGACAAAATTACTACCTGCCGTATCTTTGTTATCTATAATGTATTGAATTTATAGACATCCCTATTGTACTCTTCACCAGAATATCTAAAAGGATGCATTTAGTGGAGCTGGAGATGAGTCACAGTCAAGTTCAAAGCCAAACCCAACTTTTTTACCAAAGTTTGGGGTTGTTTGGATCAGGGGTCTTGTTTTGGCCCATGATAGAGATAGAATCCAATCTCAATGTTTAGCCCTATATCTACACAGATCAGAGGTTCTCAGATATAAAATTTTTATTAAAGCTAATGTTAAAAAAGTTATATAATGCATAGGTTGAGAAAAGAATGTCTGTACATCTGGGTATAGTGTGATGGGCAAAATATAAAATCCTAGATCGAAAAGAACAGTTGTATATCCAAAGTATTCCAAAGTTCAGGAGTGTTTGGATGTGTGGTTTTGGTTTGGGTCCATCTTAAGTAATTAGTCTCTGATGTAAAATGTTGCCACGCATCTATTCTGCTCAGTAGAAATACGTAATTTAAACCACCTCTGAGACATGTATGAATCAGCTTGTTGTCTTATGAGAGCTGATCAGGGCAAAAGAGTGCCAAGCCTTGAAATGTTAGCTCGCTCTGCATTTTAAAGGCTAAACTTTGAAACCATTATGTGGGAGATGTGCTCACAAAACCTGATAAACAAATAATAGCTCTGTGTGTGCACCATCCACGTCCTTTCAGAGAATTTATCCCTGTAAAGTGTCCACGTATTAGCTGCAAGCTTATGATATGATAAAAATGTAATACTGTCAATCCTACAAAAGGGCCTGTTTGTTTTGAGCTAGTTATCTATATTAAGGATTAGGAATGAGTTACTGTGGCAGGGTTTTAAAAGAATTGGATGATGCTGTGAAAAAGAAAAAAAAATGTTTAATTTTAAAACAAATATTTTTTACAGTGTTCTAGGAAAATACTGTACACTGCAGTTCAGATGACCACACCACATTCAAGAAAGTGGTGTGGTCCAGTGGGGAAAACACTGAGATTTCTGAGACCTGGGATTTATTCCCACTATTGCCACTAACTTCCTAGGTGAACTTGGGCAAATCAGTTCATCTCTCTGTCCCTCTTTTTGCCTCGTCTAGCTTGTGAGCTCTCTGGGACAGAGGCTGTCTGTTAGTACAGTGCCTAGCACAAAGGAGTCCTGCTCTCCGTTGGAGCTTCTAGGAGCTACTGTCCTACTAATCTATTTTCTGGAAATTAAAAGAGAACTGTAAGAAGAATACACAAGAGTAGCTGTGGGGAAGGAGAGTGGGTGATGGCGTGGAATCAGCTATAGAGGAAAAGCTGTTACATTCTCCTCTGTGTTCCAGGGTTGATCATATAACACATAGGGATTTTTCTCATTGCTTGGTTCTCCATACAGGGCCCTCTCTTTCTATTTGCACTGCAAAGATGGGCTCTTTAGGAGCAGTATTGTGGACTCTTCTAGAGGTAGGTCACAGGGATTTGAAATAGGGCTGTAAATTTCATGTCAACTTCTGGCTCAGGACTACAAGATTTGAACACAACTCTTGCCTTAAAATGTTTTGTGTTAACCCATTTCATTTAGTTCAGAGAGGTTTCTATCTTTGCTGTGTGTGATAGGGTTTGTACCCTACACCAGCCCTGATAAGATTCACGGGGGCCTAGGAGGCTGATTAGGTTAGTTGGTGTCACCCGCAAGAGAGAAGGACAGGGTTAATTAAGAGTTAAGCCAAGCTGGGGAAGGGCTGGGATTGCACTATAAAGGCAAAAGGATGAAAGGGGCTGTAGGGGAAGGTGGTTGGTCACTTCCTGGGATGAGGGAGGTCATCAGGGAAAAGGAGGAAGTCTAGGGGGAGAGTAGTCCTGAGATCCTGTCCTGAAGTAAGAACTCTAGCAAGAGACGAGGAGGGGGTGAAGTAGCCATGGGGAGTACAGTATGCTCCCATGGTAAACCCCAAAACAGGCAAGGGAAGAGAGAGAGAGGCTGTGCAGGAAGGAGCCCATGGAAACCGCAACAGGGATGGGGATGGAGCATATCTGGACTGCTGGTTATAGGGCCCTAGGCCAGAACCTGGTGCAGTGGGTGGGCCTAGGTTTCCCAGCCAGCCACTGGTATAGTGGCACAGAACTCTGAGCTGGGGCTGAACATCATCTGAAGAAGGCATTTGGAAAGTGGTTTTGTTGGTCTTTGTAACCCCAGAAGGGTTGGAGTAAATGGAGACCTGGCTGAACGGCCAAGTCACTGGAAGAAAACTATCACAAAGCAAGCAGAGAGCAGAAGCGGGGCACCTCGTTGTGTGAGAGCTACTTTCCCAGATCTAGACACGAGGAAGTGAGGGGTGCCTTGTTACACCGTGCCATTGACCTGACCCTATTTTGCTCACCAGTATACATTTAAGTATAAGTTTTTCAGGAACATCATACATGATTTTGTATAATGAATAAAACATTTTGTATTAGTATCACAGTGTCTGATCCTTTGCATGATGATTGCTTGAAAACATGCTTTTTATCTGATCGAATGCTCATAACACCTTATTGGATGTGGGTCATGGCACATTAGGCACCAGGTAAAGAACAGCCCTTAAAATACAGAATGGATGGATGCCTTTGTGATATTCTGTACCTCGGGGGAACACCCAGTACCCCCATGTTCATCCTTATAATATGATGGTGTGGTATCTAATGCAAAGTTTGTCATGTCGGGTGTCTCTGGAAGGCTCATGATGTACTGAGCATTGTTGTTATAGTAATCATTGTTATAGTAATGTTATAGGTTGTAATTTCATGTATATAGTTATAAGGCTGAAAATGTGTCCTCATGGCTTAAAGCAAGACTAGGCAAAAACTCTCCAGAAGCAGAGGGACAGTTCACACCTCGTCACGGCATGTACGGGACAAACCCAGCCCATCCTCACAGGGACAAAGGACACTGGCCTAGGCAACAACAAAGGATCTGTTGGACTCTCGAGTGAGTCACCCCCCTTCCTTTGGTCAGTTTGGGACTGTGATGAGGTAATGCTCACCTGACTCTGAAGTGGGGGGGGCAAAGCCAAGAGGGAAGAAAGGACATGATAAAAGGGAGAGACGTTTGCCATGCTCTTCCTCTCTCTTCCACCTCCATCTACAGACATCACCACCAAGCGACTGAAGCACTGATCAAAGGGGAGAGCCTGGCTGAAGGGCAGCCAGACAGCCTGTGGTGAGAAGCATCTAAATTTGTAAGGGCATTGAAAGTGTTAAGATCAGCTTAGAATGTGTTTTGCTTTTATTTCATGTGACCAAATCTGACTTGTTATGTTTTGACTTAGAATCACTTAAAATCGATCTTTGTAGTTAATAAATTTTTTTGTTTATTCTACCTGAAGCAGTGTGTTTGGTTTGAAGCGTGTCAGAGACTCCCCTTGGGATAAGTTTCAGAGTAGCAGCCGTGTTAGTCTGTATCCGCAAAAAGAACAGGAGTACTTGTGGCACCTTAGAGACTAACAAATTTATTTGAGCATAAGCTTTCGTGGGCTACATCCGAAGAAGTGGGCTGTAGCCCACGAAAGCTTATGCTCAAATGAATGTGTTAGTCTCTAAGGTGCCACAAGTACTTCTGTTCCCTTGGGATAACAAGCCTGTTACATATCAATTTCTTTGTTAAATTGACGAACTCATATAAGTTTGCAGCGCCCAGCGGACATAACTGGACACTGCAAGATGGAGGTTCCTAGGGTTGTGTCTGGGACCGGAGATATTGGCTAGTGTCATTCAGTTGCACAATCCAAGGAGCAGCTTACATGCCAGAGGCTGTGCGTGAACAGCCCAGGAGTGGGGGTTTTCACAGCAGAGCAGGGTAAAACTGGCTCCCAGAATCAAGGATTGGAGTGACCTAGCAGATCACCAGTCCGGATAACACCAGGGGAACATCACAACCCTAACTTCAGATTTACTTAAAACATTCTCTAATAGTGCACTAGCTACTGTAGTTTGGGTGGCACTGTGTTGAACTGCAATGTACTATTGTTCTAACAACTTTCTTGGATTAAAACCAAGATATACAAGGAGAGTTAACTAACAACCAGTAGCAAACTGCACAGAGTGGAGCACTAGCCTACAACACTTTCTTGTGTGTCCTTGTGTTTTCTCTGTAAACATTCCCCACTTCAAGTCAGAGCCAGATTTTCAGCATCCAGAACTGGGGCCAGATTTTTAAAAGAGCTCATTACTTGGTGTGATAAACTCTTTGGAGGATCTGCCTGTAAGTCTCACAATGGGAGCTGCTCTAGAGGTCTCTGTTTAAAGAGAAGACAGTCCTGTACAGTAACTCCTCACTTAACGTTGTCCCAGATAACGTTGTTTCGTTGTTATGTTGCGGATCACTTAGGGAACATGCTTGTTTGAAGTTGCGCAATGCTTCCTTATAATGTCATTTGGCAGCTGCCTGCTTTGTCCATTGCTTGAAGGATTCTCTGGAAGAGCAGCCCCTCCTTGTGGGGATTAGAACCAGGGGGAGCCAGCAGCCCCCCCTCACTAGCTCCCCTAAATTCCCTGTAAGGTATGCGGCTCAGCATCTGCCTAGCAGCAGTTCAGGTGACCCGCCCCCCACTGCCGTGCTGCTCCTGCCATGCCCTCTGCCTTGGAGCTGCTCCCGGGAGCTTCCTGCTTGCTAGGGGAGAGGGGTGCTGATGTCAGGATGTCCCCCTGTTCCTGCCCCCCTGATCCCCCTGCTCCGTACCCCCTCTCCACAAAGTGGAGGAGGGACAGTCATAGGGCTTGGGGACATAATGGGGGGGAGCTTGCAGGAAGCTGTGGCTTCCTGTCTGAACTGGCTGATCTGCTTAAAAGGGCAAAGTACTTGAAGTGGCATCAGCGTACTTAAAGGGGCAATGCACGTCTCTCTCTCTCACTCATGCACCCACTCCCCAGCACTTTGGAAAGTCAGCACCTGTGCAGTCGTGCATGTGCTGTCAGGAGGAGGGAGTGGTGCGCTCCAGCTGGATAGCGTGGGCTCATCATCATGTTCAGTTTTTGCAGGGAAGTGTTTGCAGCTACTGCCCGGCATCTATTGTGTTTCCTCCCTCCTGCCTCAGTCCATGCTGCCTTGGAGAGTGTGAGACTACATTAACAACCGCGTATTAACCCTTGAGGGCTCAGCCGAGTGCTAGTTCATCATTTAGCAGGAAGGCATTCTCTGGGAAATATCCCACCCTTTTACTCCACCACCTCAACCAAGCTTTACAATCATTCATTGCTGTGTACAATATTAAACTTTGTTTAAAATTGTTTAAAACGTATACTGTATATGTATATAATGTCTTTTGTCCGGCGAAAAAAATTCCCTGGAACGTAACCCCCCCTATTTACATTAATTCTTATGGGGAAACAGATTGTGGGCAGAGATGAAGGGTGAGATTCTCACTCTGACCCCATTAGGCTGAGTAAAAGGCTTGGAGAGTAAAGGGATGCTAAAAGGGATCTGGCCAAGGGAGCATTCTCCCCCTTTAGGCACTGTGGAAAACAGCTATAAGTCTGCTTTCCAAGGATCCTGTTGCAAGCCCTAAGGTCCCCAGGGCTATCTAAGTTACATGAAAGTCACCTCCAGCCCCCAGAGCAGTCCAGGATCTGGAGGATGCACAAGTGGCTTGAAGCCGCTGGCGTCCACCCTGCCCCTTGGCTGTGAGTTCTGCGCTGCATCTTAGAGGCACAGGCCAGAATTGCACCTTAAGTTCATTCTGCAAGTCAGCATTCAATTCAGGAATAGAACCCATGCTTCTTAACTCCCATTATTAGGCACACTTGACAGTTGCCCCTAGGGGAGATGACTGCCATGGTAAGTATGGTCCATGAGAATCCAGTCAATCATCATTAATTGCATGCTTATAGGAAAGGCCAAACTGCTGATAGCGATCCAATCGGTTTACAAAATCCTTCCAGACATCACATTAGGCTGGGTATTCTTTGGTAGGTAATATGTCTTTTATCTCTGCAGCCATTTATTGTGGTTTTTCCCTCTGGTATCCTGAGATTACTGCCCTCTAAAAGTGGTATTTCTAGGAGTCATGGTGTTGCCTCAAAAGCTAGGCGCTAGCTAATAGAATACAACTCTCCTATGGGAAATGATGCAGTTCAGTTTCTTATAACATGCCCATCGCTGTGGTACCTGAGCACCTTCCAGAATTAAAATACTAATCAAGGAAACTAACATTCATTTCCATGTTGCTTTCTATTACACACACTCTTGGAGGGAAAAATTGCATGTTTTTAGTAAGTTGATGTGTTTTATGGTGGTGGGAGGAGAGACAAGGTCAAAGCAACGTGCCTTGCATTTGGACTTGAACATAGTGACATTTGTGGTAGTGCTTAGTTTCTAAAAGGAAAGTTCCAGTCTGAGGTTAGGTCCTGTGCAAATGACTGAAGTGGTTTGGCCAGAGACTGAAGTGGTTAGAACTAGCATAGACAGGCCTTGGTATTATGGAAGAATTTCCAGGCACAAAGTGCTCTCGTACTGACAGTTTGTCTGTAGTCAGCATCCCTCTGAAAAGAATTATTATGTTTTATGATTATTTTTTATTTACGTACACATCAAACTGACAAAATGACGTTTACACTTTTTCCGCTTTTTAGTTTCCAGCTGATTATCATTTTCTTTTAAGATTAAATAAGTAATTTATTGAACTGTAACATCAACTATTTATTAGGAAATTGCTGGATAATTTTAACTATCCTTTTTTAAAACATAAATCTGCATCCAAGGCCTCCAGTAACTTTGTGCGACTCTGCACCATTAATTTCTTCCAGAGTGACATTCTGATATGAGCTGAACAGATGGAATTGCAGGATTGTTCTAGCAAATTTATCATAAAAAATGCATCCGACACCTGTGTAATTTGCCTAATCATTTTCCTAATAAGCTCCCACCATTAATTATGCACGATTTCCACAATGCAATCAAGATAAAAGTAAATCTGATGACTTAATACCCTTCAAAATAATTGGTTCACCCAACACAAGGCCTCCTTTGCTTTCCATAGCCATTCCAGTTAATTAGAAAAAGGGTGCACCTTCTAGGAGTCAGCAGAATGGAGACGGATCGCATGGTGGGAGGCAGGCCTGCTGTTTTTTTGGGCAGGAGTCAAGGATATTAACTCATGAAAGAAAGGAATAGAATCCCCCCACATCTCTCATCTTTCTCTCTCCCCCCTCCCCCACCCCACCCAGTAGCAAACAGATGCTATTAGTGTTCTTCAGCCATCAGAAAACTGACTGCAGGACTCCACGGGTCTAATGAGAATCAACTTTTCTGAGGCTGCTGTCTTGCGGTGCAGCCCACCTGTCACATCATTAGGTGCAGCATGTGCCTGGAATTCACTTTGCTAAATGAGATTTACAGGCCCCAGTGAAACTCATCCTGCAGTATTCCTGCTTCAATTAGCTAAAGATTAATTGTCTGAGAAAGGGAATGAAAGTTTTACTTCAACTGACCTGAAAAAAAAAACCTGGGGGGGGGGGGGGGAGGGAGTATGGTTCAGGTATTCCACATAGGCCTCAGGCAGTGTGGAAAAACGTGATAATTTAAATGTGCTGCAAATTTCCTACACCTCGTCTGGATGAGTGAAATTAACTAGCACTAAAAGCTGTCAAATTAAAGGTTGACTTCCCGATATTAGCACCTTAAATGTCACCGAATATTCTCTGTTTCTCTCTCTCCCCCTCTTTGTCTCTCGGCCTCATTCTCTCTCTCCCCCCCCCTTTTTTTTGGCAAACATTCACGTCAGCGCACCTGCACATGCACACAAACATTATCCTACTGCTGTTCCTGCTAACTGCTTGTGCGTGCTTGGGCTGGAGTCGCTCCGTATAAATCTTTGATGTAACCATGGCTACGGAACAACTGGCAATTACAAAATTTCCTCCATTTTTAATGTTACACTAATTATGTTTGAATGCGTTTGAATGGAGGAAGGAATCGAGGAGGTGAAGCAACATTCTGTAAGCAAAAACAAAGGAAGGGGAGAGGATTCCTCCTCCTCGCCCTTTCAATCGCCTACCCAGCTATGGGAGAAGTGCAGAGGTTTTTGAGGGGGAGCCGAAGTGATTAAAAGTTTAGAATTCGTATATCAGTCTACTTAAGGCACATTAGTTTTTAATTCAGACGGATTTAAAATACAGCCAAACATTCAGGGGATGAGAAGTCCAAACTAAATTTGGATCTGAAATTCATTGTTGATCAAGTTCTACAATCAGTTGAACCAAAACAACTGATCCAAACGTCCTTGCTATCAAGTATAGAGGTTCCAAATCCAGATCAAATTTGTGCCTTTGACCGATCTCTGATTTTGAACTTTAATCAGTTTTTCATATGTTAACATTTTGATACCTTACATACAATGGGCCAAATCCATCCATTGACGATAGTGGAATTCCATCAAGGAGTAATTTGTCCTGTTAATTGTGAAGTTATTTTAGGTGGTGCAATATGAAGAACAACATCACTGCCTGCAGAAGATTTAATATTTTTGTGAAGAAAATGGCAAACAGTTTGGGAAGCCTAGGGTTTCCTGACACCTCCAGTGCTGATACTTACTTGTATTTGCATTCTAAAATAAGGTTCCTTTTTATTCAAATACGTATTAAAATTGCAAAGCACCCTAAACCCACATAAGCTGCTTCACTGAAGCTTAATGTGGCAGGTATGTCACTGCAAAAGATCACCTCCTGCACCACCAGAGGTATGAGTGGCACACTCTCGATGTCCCATTTTGATTTTTATGGCATGCTGGAGAGAGATCAATGGACCATTGCTGCTGTAACACAGATGCTGGGATGGAGCAAAGCCTTTCCTCCCCATTGCCTTGCACGTATCCTGATTGGGATGCAAAATATTTAGGGATTGATCCTGCACCCATTGAAACTGACAGGAGTTTTACCATCCACTTCAACTGGTCCAGGATCAGGCCAATAGAGGGTGGTAAAGATGTGTTGCAATCCTGCTGGCATTGCGAATATAGGCTCTGGAATATTAGGCAACGGGCTTATATTGGAGGAGAGTCTGTTTTTTAAGAGAGCTCTTTAGGGTAGAACAAGTATCTTATTTTAAAACAACACTTTACAGTGTATTTCTTCACCCTCCTCTCTTCTTTCTATCATGGAAATTTAATGTGCATGCACACCCACTGCTGAAGGTGGGGTGGGGATATAGTTACAACTTTCCTTGCAGCAGTGAGCTCTAGATCCCAGCTGTGCATTCAGCGACATGAGCCAGCTTGATTATGCCAAAGCACCCCTGGATCCCTTCCTCTTTTGTTTCATTCTGCTCAGGGTCTTTAAGCTTAAACATTTGACATGGTTGGGTAGTTTCTCCTCTAATTTTATCCCAGCTGACTGTGCAATGAGTTTAACTCATAGCCCTTAGGTGCAAACCACTTTCCACAATATGTATTAAGCCTTAGAAAGCTGGCCAGTATGTCATTACCCAGAATATAATTACCTATATTGGAATTTGGCCAGGATACTTGGGCTGATATTGTTACCCTTGCAAAAAGTGATGTGGAGTTTTTTAATGACCACATGTGGTCAGTGCCATATGTTTATATCACATCCCAGGGGTGTCACCTTCAACACTGCAGTGGCCCCAAGAATCACTTAGGGTAAGATTAAAGAGGAAACTGAAAGCTGGGAGGCTGATCAGGTAGTGTTCGAGGTGATACCCTTTGGATATGATATAGACATATGGCACTGACCACATGTGGTCATTAAAAAACCTCCACATTACTTTTTGCAAGGGTATGAGTTTGCTAGTTCAGTGACTGGGGACATTTGTGAAGTGATGTCAGAGTGAGTCCCACTTCTGCACCTCCAGCAACTCTCACCAGTCCACACATGTGGCAATTCATAAATCATGACTGCATGTTTTTCTAAAAGATATGCTCTACTTCAAACAGGAATTAATTCAGGGAAGTCCCATGGCCTGTGTTATACAGGAAGTCAGGCAAGAGAATTCATAGTGGTCCCTTCTGTCCTTTTCTTTGAATATGGCCCTACCAAATTCATGGTCCATTTTGGTCAGTTTCACAGTCATAGGATTTTTTAAATGGTAAATTTCAGGATTGCAGTTATTGAAAACTGAAATTTCACAGTGTTGTAATTGTAAAGGTCCTGACCCAAAAAGGGGTTGTGGTACTGCTACTCTTATTTCTGCTCTGCTGCTGGTGGCAGCGCTGCCTTCAGAGCTGAGCAGCTGGAGAGTGGTGGCTGCTGGCCGGGAGCCCAGCTCTGAAGGGCCGCTGCTAGCAGCTGCGCAGAAGTAAGGATTGCATAGTATGGTATGCCACCCAGCTCTGAAGTCAGCACAAAAGTATGGGTGGCAATACTGCGACCCCCTAAAATAATCTTGTGACCCCCCCACTTGCAACTCCCTTTTAGGGCAGGGTCTCCAGTTTGAGAAATGCTGGTCTCCCCCTGTGAAATCTGTATAGTGTAGGGTAAAAGCACACAAAGTACCAGATTTCACGGTCTGTGATGTGTTTCTCATGGCCATGAATTTGGTAGGTCCCTATCTATGAATAAGCTCTCCCCCTGCCAGTCTGTGGCCGATTTCCAACCCTTCTTAATCCAGCATGATATCAAAAGTCACTGTCCTTTTGGAGATGATGAATCCCACATCTCAGTCCAAGTTGAGATTTACATCACCCTCATTCAATGACCCTGTATGCACCTACTCTTCTCCCTTTCACTTCCTCCCTTGCCAGCCATTCACTCTACTCCTCCATTCTAAGTTTCTTCTTTGTTGCCCTCCTGAGACTCTTCAAATGGATTGAGTAACTCTTTCACTAATGCTGCCCCATCTATCCCCTTTCCTTTACTTTCTCCTTCCCTCTGAGGCACTAAAACGTGTTCTCTCTTTATATCCCAGGTTGAAACCATCCATTTACTTTAGCTTGCAGTATAATTGACATTTACTGTAAAATATTTGATACTGCTTCAGTTTTGGCCTGTGTGGCTTGTTGAGGTACTGGTGGTGTTAGGAGAACACATCTGTGTGTTGGGTGAATTTCCTTCCTGCTATCAAAGGCAGTGGGGAATGTCATTTAGGAGAGCAGAAACCTTCATCTTTAAAAGGTTCACAGCTGCCCTTTGCTTGAGAAGTCGTCCATTGACTTCGAAAATCTGGCCACTTATGGGCCTGTTTTCAATCTTCCCTTTTCGGTTAGGTAATTGAGAGGGTTTTGGTGAGACATGTCTAACTATTTACTTCAGATGTCCTTGAACCTTGTCAGTTGGTTACACAATTGTATTTACAGTTTTGGTCAATGATTTCCTTCTAGCAATAGATGATGATCAGGTGCCCATGCCTGTGTTAGGCTTTCAAGATGCCTTTAATATTACTGATCATGATGTGAGGCTGATACCCCTTTGGATATGAGCATATGATGGTTTGGTAGCAGCTCCATTCTTTCCTGGTTGAGAAGACTCAGAAGGTCGTACTGGGGAATGCCACATCACTCTCATGGCTCTCTTGTGTAGAGTGCTACAGAGTTGTCTTGTCACCACTGCAGTTTAGCTTGTGTATATGAGGCAGAAGATAGGGAGGCTAGTTAAGGGGTTAGTTGGGAGGCAAAGGTTAGGGTATCTTCAGTATATGATACCAGCTAACTTAATGTATCATTATCAAATAATCAAGCAAGAGCAACCATGTGCCTAACAGAGGCTCTGGTGCAGATTGGGGCATGGATGAGAGCAATCTGGTGGAGGCAGAATCCATATAAAATGGAGGTGAGACTGATAGGTTAGGAAAAACAACTAGATGTCATCAACCTGGATGATGGATGTTTGCCTACTATTTGGGATCACAGTTCATAATTTTGGGGTATATTTGCACCAGCAACTGTATTTAAGATAATCAAGTAGCAGCTGTGTCCAGGAAGGCGTTTTCCAACTATGCTTGGTCAAAAGGTCTCCTCTTTTCAAAGGAGATCTTGCTATTGTCATTTATGCCTTTGTTGCTTCAGGGTTACATTACTACAATGTGCTACACGCATGTGGGCCAGAACTTGTCTATTCGGAAACTAGAATGGGTCCAGAAGGTGACTGCCCATGTAGGGACAGATTTTTCTGATTGCTCAGGCCCAGAGTTTTAAGTGCTCAGCATTCACAGTTGGGGTCAGATTTTCAAAAGAGCTTAGTTCCCTCTTAATCATCTCTTGAAAAATTGGCTTTCTTTTTTGTATGTGCTCAACACCCAGCAGCTCCTGCTGTTACTTATGCTCAGATTGTCAAAAGAACTCCTTGCCAAGAATGCTCAATTCCTTTGAAAATTCAGCCACTGAATGTGATGGCTAGGTGGGAGAACTGAGCTTTTTTGATATTCGGGCCCCTTGTGGGTGCTGCTGACCTCTCTTGACAATTGAGGGTGGGATTTTCAGGAGAGTCTAAGTGACTTACAAGCCGATGTCCCATTGCCTTTCAGTCAGACGTTTGCTCCTAAATTCCTCAGGTGCTTTTGAATAATTGGAGCATCTTATTGGGCCAACATGATTTTTGTACTCTCTGGTCTGTACTAGATACCTGTGAGTTTCTGGGGAGAGTTGAAGAGGCTAGTTTCAACCTGTAAAGCTTTAACTGGCCTGGGACCAGCTTATTTGAGAGACCACCTCTCTGCCAGTGCTATCGATATTCTCAGTGATGGTGCTCAAACTGGAGACCCCTCAGTATAATAGAGGGTGCTGCTGGCAAAGCATTCCTCCTGTGGGCCCATTGACTTTGAAATTCACTCCCATGGGTCCCCTCTCACTTTCAGGGGACAGTGAAAATATTATCTGATTTTTGGTGATTTTGGGGAAGGGGAGGGACACGGAAGGGCTTGGCCTGAGATGATTTGCTATTTGATGGGATTACAACAGGAATTTTTGTTGTAGGAGAGTGGGGTTGCCTGGAGTCTATCTAATTGGATGTGTATGTAATTATTGGCAGGGTGCCCCAAGTTCTAGGATAGGTGCCTTTTTACCATTTTACAAATCCAGAGAAAGCAAGAGCAATACAATAAATCAGTGGTTCTCAGCCTTTTCCTTAGTGTGACCCCCCACAACCCATTTAGCTGGTGAACCCCCCAGCATTTACCAATATGGGAAGGGCAAGGTAATTGCAAACCCTGACAGCTGTTTTCAGCCTTTCTGAGAATCATGACCAACAGGGTAAGAACTCATACTATAAATGAACTATAGCCTATTACATTTATATAATCTCCAACCCCATCCTGTCAACTCTGTTACTGTTTCCAATAGTTTTCTGAGGTCTTAGACATCCTTTGTTGGAGATTCCAGGACAACTATATCCTTAGTTTAGTGAGAACTTTTTGAGAGATGTACTGCAAATATTATAAGTGGCTTTTGCACAAATACCCTTAATACACTATTTTACTTGATGATGAATCCAATATAACAGATTGAATGTACTTTCAGGGAGCAGAGGTGAGGAACTGGAGGATCTATTCATTTGTTTTCCCATTTTAAAATAAAGAAGGAAGGCATAACCATTTGGAAAACAAATTTATATTAAACAGTACTTGTATGAATGTTTAGAATTTCTTCCTGAAAACGATGTGGAGTATATTAATAATAATAATAATAGTAGTGTCACATTGGGTAATTTCAAGCAGGAAATGGGAGAGAAAACCTTTTAGTGGCATCTGCAAGCAACAATTCCTAGAACATTTTCTGAAAAACACCTGTCATTTGGTGCAACCTGGACTAATTCAAAGGTGTGTGTGTGTATATATATATATATATATATATATATAAAATAAAGTACATTACTCTATAGAAGCTTGAAAATCACCCCATCCTCCTTTTGGCATGGTGGCAGAATTTTCCCAAGAGGCTCCAGGGAGCCACTCAAAATCCTTTCAAATGCGTCACTGATCTTTATCAATATTATTGGCGTTAATATTCAGTCACCACTTTTTAGGTGCTCCTCAATTCTAGCTCTGATTAAGACCTAAAATATCTTTGGCTAATGATTTTTCTCTAAATCCCTTTTCCATGTATGACACTGCATAACCTTCGTTCCCAAAACTTCTTCATTTAAACTGATATTTACGCCACATCTGGGGAAAGGGTGAGGAGGTGTTTCTTATGTTTTTTAGATACTTTCTTCAAAATTGTGGGATCTATTCTGCCTAGTTCTAGAATTTTGACTGTGTTTTGCCCACCACATATGGTGTGCGGTCACTAGTTGTTCTTTCTTCTCTTTGAAGTAATTGTGTTTTCTCTGTGTGTGTGTGTGTGTGTGTGTGTGTGTGAAAAGGTGATCAGTGCTGCTTAGTGGTTGGGCAGGGGTGTGACAGGTTGACTTCCTTCCAGGTGTTCACCTTTCTTATAATAGCTCTATCCTGCAGTGATCTGTCCTTCCAGTGACTCAGGCCAGGTCACATTTGCAAGTCCATCCCTTTTGGGGTATGTATATAAAGAGTTCAATAATGGGGAGGTCTTCAGAATAAGCAAGGGATTCAGAGCTTCCCCCTGGGGTCAGGATCTCATGGTCCTGGCACTTGTATCTTCAGGGTCTTCTGCCAACTAGGTTCCCTGCCAAGGGATAGATTTCCATAGTTGACCCTCTTAGGGGCTTGTACGGGAACCCAAGACAACCCCCTCCACCAGGCTCTGATCCAGAGCCTAATGGTAGGCAACTTAGTGCTGCACCCACAGCTGCTATGGGCTGACTCCCTGGATCACTTCCCATCAGTCCTCTGCCTTTCCACAGGGTAAAGTAAAAAACTGAACACAAAGGTGAAGTCTCTAACCTTCAGAGAAGCACAGGTCCCGTCTTTGTTGGCTTGGTCAGGTCACTGTCACCAGGCAGCAGAAGCTCAGAGTGTAGGTCAGCTTCCCTCCATTGTCTGCCAGCTAGAGAGCAACTCTGCTCCCCCTTTTAAGATCCTTCTCCAGCCTGTGCAGGCTTTGCAGGTGTGGTGGGGCTGCCTGGCCCCAGATCAGCTCCTTTACCCTTTCCTCTCCAGTGTGGAGTTTGTGTAGCCCATCACTAGAGGTTATTATTTGTGTTCCAGTAGTTAAAGAGGGATTAAGGGAATCTGGGACTATAGGCACAAGACAGGGACCTCCCCCCTCCCCCAAGTCATGGTGGCAAGGGTAGCTGTAGGGGTCTCCTTCTCTCACACTTTTATGAAAATCTGGCTACTTGTTTTGATGCATAAATGGGAGATGCTAAGTTCTGAGCACTGTAGAAAATCTGGCCTTATTTAGGTGCCTACAGAAAACAGGAGCTGAGGTCTTCTGAAAATCTCATTCCAGGTCTGTATACTTGTGAATTAATTCAAGGTGTGCTATCATCTCCTTACATTGTTATTCCTTCTGATTAGGCAAACTGGTATTTATTATTTTGTATTATGCTAGTGCTTAGGGGCCCCAATCAAGACCCCATTGTGCTAGGTGCTGTAATTCTTAGTAGGAGCTTACTTTCTTTGATTTACCAGACAGCCATGCCACACTGAGCTGTGGACTTGATAACTCTTCTAGTAATTTGGAGATTAGTTGGCACTTAGATTTTCCTGGGAGGACTGCAAGAGATGATCCTGTATCTGGAATGCTGCTGGAATGGATCCAGAAGAGGCTCCACATGGCCTGTGCTCCAGGTAAATCCTTGGGGCTGGGGGATTCAGGCTGATCATCATTCCAGCTAGCCAACCGGTGCCAGAGACTCCAAGTTGGGGAGCTACCTGTCGAGTGTCTCCCTCCCTGTCTGTTGGGGCTGTCTCACCACCAGCCCAGTCAACTTCCCCCACCTGTTGAAGGAGGGGTGTGGCATTTAGGGAACATTCACTTGTCTTTTGGTAGGATGTAAAACTGAGGTCCTCACACTTGTGCTCACTAAGCTAACTCAAGGTAATTTCTTACAAGTGCAGGGGTGTTCACTAGAGGTGTTTAACATTAGTCAGTTTCAGTTTGCATGAGTTTTGGGGATTCCATTTGCCATGTTTACATTGCTTGGTTTCATGTGCCCCTGTTTTAGTCTCAGTTTCAGTTCATGCAGAACTAAAATCTCAATGTGAAACTCAGACAAAACAGGACAGAGTTTCAATAGTTTTGCCTGAAGATTGTCAAGATTCATTGGTCAGTGAATCTCACGGGTTTCAGAAGAACTTTTCACTGAATTCCTTTTTGTGCACTGTGGGACTCAAAGGAACAGATTTGCATGTCACAGATGCTGTTTCTTTATGGGGTGCAGTGACAAATTGTGCTTGGTTTCAGGTGTCATTAAGCAAGTTTGATTTTGACATGGTGTGAAATGAAGACAAACAGGGATGGATTTTAAGCAGCAGGCTGCAACTTTATTAAACTTAACACAGGGAAGGAATGTTACCTGCCCTGTCACCCATGCATTTTAAGTGGTTCCAGTGTAGGGGTTACAGGGCTCCTACTACATAACCATAACTTGGGGTAGACTGTCCTCAGCCTAGCCCTACGACGCAGCTCACTCATCTGATTCCTACCACCCCTCACACCACCTGTAAGGGGGACATAAGCCCACAAAATCTTTTGCTATCCCATGAGCACGAGGCCCATCAGTAAAGTCCCCAGCTATTTTATTCTGGGAATGGTTCCTTTTATCCTTTAACCACACTTGAAAAGGCCACAAGTTGTGATGAACTAACATCCTTACTAAGGACTATCACTAATTATTAAATCCTATTCCTATTTAACTGTGCCTTCAGGATGCCACAAGGAAGATGAAAAACTCCCCAGGTCTCTGCCAGTTTGGCTCCCGTGAGAAGAAAAACTTCTGGACCCCAAAACAGGTGATCGGTCAGTCCTGCAGCATCTGCAAAACATAGCTTCCAGACTACCCATACAAGGTGGGCCTGCTGAATGGAGCAAAAAAGAGGCTCCACATGGCCCAGGCTAGAGTTTAAATTAATGAAAGGAAAGGGCAAGGGGACTAATCATCTTCCTTCTTCCCTAAGCTAGCCTATGAGTTGCTAGAGACTAGAAGGGGAACTGTACCCCTGCATCTCTTTAGGATGTGTTCTCCTTCCTCATTCAACTGGGGCAGTCCCAATCACCACCAGCCTTATCAAGTTCCCCACCCATTCAGGTGAGAGGGTGGCATTCTCACAGCTCTGCTGTTAACCCACTGTCCTGGCTAAACTCCAATTACCAGCCAGGCTCCCATTCAGGTAATTACATTCTGTCTAACTAAGCTCCACCTGTGGCATTAATTGGAAAAGTTATTCTTTGCTTCCTGTCCTAAACTGGTGTGTAGTATTGCTGTTTGCTATGGGTTGCCATGACCAGCCCCGGAAATGGCTACATTTGGATGAATGAACACACACACATCCATCACTTGGGATAATTCTGGATTAAAAACAGCTATACGGATAGGTTCCAGTGCCACCTTATATAATGTGGTGGCTGTACTATATGTGTACTATCCTCTTTCAAATAGAATTAGACCTACTCAAGTGCTGGTAATTATGTTGTTCTCCAGTGGCTCAAAGCTTAAGAAGAGATATAAGCCATAATTCTATTGACAGCTAGTAGATGTATTCCTTTTAGCTGGAGTAGCAAAGGTCTGTGGTTTAGGAGTCAAAGGTTCTGGGTTTATTCCACAATGCCACAGAGATGTCATTAAGCTAATACCTGTATGTATGCAGTTGGTCATGGATTTGTTATTAGAGGTGTGTGTTTGTGTGAGGACAAGAGAGAGAGAAACCTAACATAAAATAAATCAACAAGAATTCTCTGCTACCAATTTTGCAAAATAAAATTACATTTCTCTATCTAATCTCAAATAGTATTTATAATATAAATTATCTCTTTATATTACAGTCTACTAGCATCCAATATAATTAAAGTTGACAATGCATAATGTTTATATACCTTCATATTTCTTGAAATACTCACTTTGTAGGCTGACTGTATTGACTGCATAGTCTTTGTTTGGGTTTCTGTAGTTATGTCTTGAATTTAAATGCTAAATCTTAATTAGTGAGTGAATTTTCTTCTAACTTCCTTTATTTTGTAGGTCTTACTGAGACCTAAACCTAAACTGAGAGCTAAGACAAGCTTGAAGAAAATTGGTTTTTATAAAGGTCTGAACATCTAAAACTTGCAAGCTCTGGGACCACATTAACTACTGTGTAATTATAAGTAGGGCCCTACCAAATTCACAGCAAAAACGTGTCACGGACCGTAAAATCTGGTCTTTTGTGTAATTTTAACCAATAGCAGTGTTTCTCAAACTGGGGTCCTGACCCAAAAAGGGGTCACAAGGCTATTGTAGGAGGTCGTGGTATCGCCAGCCTTACTTCTGTGCAGCCTTCAGAGCTGGGTGGCTGGAGAGTGGTGGCTGCTGGCCAGCTACCCAGCTCTAAAGACAGGGCTGCCACCAGCAGCAGTGCAGAAGTAAGGGTGGCATGGGGGGGGGGAGTTTATCATGGGGCTTTACATGTCTATATTTTGCCATTTCTAAATACATATTCATGCTTTGTTACAACCCCGTGAAATTTAAGATTTAAGAAACCATGAAATTCAAGATTTTTTAAATGCTATGACCATGAAATTTATGAAAATGGGCCGGGAACTTGGTAGAGTCATGATTATAAGGGTGTATATTTCTATAGAGGTACAAGTGTGATTTTTTTCCCCCCATCTCTCACAAGAATGTGTGAGTATTGCCCTGGAGTGTGGGGCATGTTCTATTGCAAAACAGCTGGTAAACGATGCATATATGTGTGGTATGATTCACAGAAAGGACCATTATGATGATCTTCCGTGATCTCTACTACATAATACAGGTCGAAGAGCCTCACCCTGTATTTCTTACATCTAGCCCATAACTTCTGCTTAAGCTATAACAGGGGTAGGCAACCTATGGCACGCATGCCGAAGGTGGCACGCGAGCTGATTTTCAGTCGCACTCATGCTGCCCGGATCCTGGCCACCGGTCTGGGGGGCTCTGCATTTTAATTTAATTGAAGCTTGTTAAACATTTAAAAAAACTTATTTACTTTACATACAACAATAGTTTAGTTATATATTATAGACTTATAGAAACAGACCTTCTAAAAATGTTAAAATGTATTACTGGCACGCGAAACCTTAAATTAGAGTGAATAAATGAAGACTCGGCACACCACTTCTGAAAGGTTGCCGACCCCTGAGCTATAACCTATCTCTTAGAATTATCTATTTACAGATTTCAAGTGATGGAGAATCCACTACACCTCTAGATAAGTCATTCCAATGGTTAACTACCTCGCTGTTTTTGCACTATATTTCTAGTCTGCATTTGTCTAGCTTCAGCTTCCAACCATTGGACCTTATTACCCCTTTTACTGCTAAACTAAAGAGCCATGTACTATCAGATATCTCTTCCCCAACTAGGTACTTGTAGACCTCGATCAAGTCACCACTTGATTTGAGTGGACACCTGCACAGTTGCACATTTTACTTGGGCCAAACATCATTTATGCTGCTTATCTCTTCTGATATCCTTAGATCTCAGACCAAAAACCTGGATCTGACTACCCCCAGACTTTAGAAAGGTACAAAGTCTGGAGTAAAATTTTCAAAAGTATCTGAATGATTTGGAGTAAGTCCAATTTTCAACAGTGACCTCGATACTTAGGAGCTTAAGTTTATGTCTACACTGCCCCACAGTTTGGACTACGAGGATGTAAATAGCGGTACACACCAAAGTGCTGCGCTGTAACTTTCTGGTGTTGATACCGTGGGCACAAATGAAAAGGTTCCTATTTTTCATTAATATAGTTCTTTTCAAACAGAACTATGTTAACACGAACTAGGAACCTTTTCATTCATGCCCACAGCATCCACATGGGGGAATTACAGCACAGCACTTCGGTGTGCACTGCTATTCATGCCTCCCATAATCCAAACTGTGGGGCAGTGTAGATAACATCCAGGAAAATTAATCTGAATTACTAAAAATGTAAATTTAAAGTGGATTAATTAAACTGCAGTAAGCCTCTGTGTGAACACCCTCCATTCAGAGGTAAAATGGCATTGAGAATTAATCTAAACAGAGTTACGGCCACATTAACTCTGATTAGCATCATGCACACATGGATTTAATAAAGTTTAAAAAATCCACTTCAAATTTATGCCTTGAGTTAATTTGGATTAATTTTCCTAGATGTCCCCCATGTGGACAGGCCCTAAATTATTTTTGTTAATGGGATTTATGCTCTTAAAATTTTGTAAAATTTTACCCCAGATTTCAATTTTGAACTTTGGACCAACTCTATAAATGATCCAAAGTTGCCTCTCTGCAATCTCCTGGAACCTAGATATGCACAGAGGAGTGAAAATGAAAGAATGTAAATAAGCAAACAAATGAAGATTTCACAACTGTTTTAAAGATTGTGATCAGCTCCAGAATTGACCAGAGTTAGAAGTCTAAACTATTTCCTTCTCACCCCTCAGAGTGGTTCCTCCTGGTCATGTTTGAGATGCATCATGGGATAGGGAGGAGAAGTTTGAAGTGCTGCTGTTCATGCTGTACCTGTACTGTGGATAAAAGGAGGACTTCACTCTCCAGCCCTCTCATTCAGGTACTCTTCACCAGAGCTGAATTCATGTTAGAAAGAAAGGAAATATGCATGAAAAGAAATCTCCATATATAGTTCACTGTGACCAGAATTTGAAATTAATTATAGCTAGTTGGATCCTAATATGCTTCTATTGAATCTTCATGTAAGTCAGAAGATAAGAAAATCTAAATTAAAGTTTAATTCCTCAATAAAAGCCTTGAATTCTTTGATCAGAAAAGTTCTGAAGACTGTTGTTCATCCTACAGTGTATAGGTTGTACCGTCCAGATTGTATTTATAATTGGACCTCAGCTTTATTGCTTAATGAACTTATCCCAGTCTACACTTAATTTTGAGGCATGATTAGAAGCCCCTTCTATGCAAAATGTACTCTGTGTGAACAGGCTGGCTGCCTTTAGATCAAAACTGGAAGCTTTATTGATTAAAGTCTCTCTACAGTAAGGATTAAAAAAGTATGTTTTATCTCACTATCTGTTTGAAAGATATAGATTCCTTTTATTTGCTGAGGTAAGGGAAAGTTGGCTGTATCAAGTTCTTTACACAAGGACTGACATGAGAAGCAGCGCCTTTGAAGATTTACCTCACTGTCTTGGAACAGTCCAGCCATTTTGAGAACAAAACTATTCTGTTCAGGAAAAAAAAAAGAAAAAAAAACCCCAAACTTTCAGATCAGTATTGAGCTGACTCTGTTTGCATCACTGTGTAGATGTATTACTATACATTTAAAAAAAATACAAATATGATTGAGTTGAATTGTTTTCATACTGTAATCTGAACCAGTTACAGCCCTCACTTATGTTAGTGTAGTCCTCCGGAGATATTGGGATCGCATTGGCATAAATGAGTGCAGAACATTAGCCCTATGCATAATGTATCAGTAGAGCTGGGTGAACTATTGTTATTTGTATTATGGTCGGGGTTCCAAGGTGCTGTCATGGACTGGGACCACATTGTGCTAGGTGTTATACAAACACAGAACCAAAAGACGGACCCTAGCAGTGAACAATTTCTTTGACTATAGCCCTTCCTTGTGTGTTCAAGCAAATCATGATTTTTAATTAATTTGTCCATCATGGACAACGGTTTGACAAATAAGATGTGCAAATAAATTATAGCCAATTGCTTTGTGACCAATTAGCATTACCATCCTGCTCCAAATAAACACTACATATGCTGTAGAAGGTCAAACTAACCCCTTTCCTTGGGTTTGGCCTTATTAGTAATTCTAATAAAAGAACATGAACCTCAGCCTCAGCTCAAGGCTTGCTATTGGTAGAATTTCCTGCAGGACTGCCTTCTCTCCACCGGTAGCCAGGGTCATGCTCACATCTAGAGCTGGGTTCAGAACAGTTCTGTTTCATGAAGTATTTTGACATTTGGTTTTGTCCTGATTTGGAATGAAAACCAAGGATTTTGAAATTCCCTACGAAGTGGAATTAATGTTCTCTGCCCCGTTCTATTAGCTGGGGACCCTGGAAGTCTGGGCCACCAAGAAACTAGGAGTTTGGGAGCTGAAACTCAGAGGGTTTCCAGGCTCTTGGCTCCCCAACAGACCACCAGGCGGGCTGCCAAAGAGCCAGGAGCCTGGAATCTTCCTGTCAGTTTTTTGAGCCAGCCTCACCAGCTGCAGAAGTCATGGAGGTCACGGAAAGTCACGCAATCTGTGACTTCCATGACCTCCATGACAGACACACAGCCTTAGTTATGACCAATGGATTTAAACCCCTGGTGCTTGGCTACTAACCTATTCAGTACACACAGGCTTCTATCTTTAGTTAAACTATTCACTTAGCCCTACTTTGTTCCCCTGAATAACTTTCACTATACATTACCAAGGACTTGAATTAAGCCTCCGAGGCTTAGTCTACACTTGCAAATTTACTGTGCATTTTTCAGCAGCAGTGACAGTGCTAACGTGGATACAACTAAATTGTTTGCAGCTCTGTTCTGCCAAGCAGGTTAAGCCAAGAGATGTACTGTAAGCCTTTCTTCTTTTTTTGTTTTAATTCTTATAATTAATACCATTGATTTGTGAAAGGACGAAATTATATGGTAAAGTTAATGATTAAAGAAAATAAACCTCTAAAGGATTTGAGCTTAATATATTGGGCTTTCTTTTTTAGTGAGTCATTACTGATTGACAAATATTTTACATTCAAATAAATGTTAAATGTGTTTACAGATTATGTGAAAGACTTTGAAGAGAAATTTACTTTAACAATGTTTTTTTCTGTTGTTGCAAAGTTCTGATAATGGCCCTATTTGGCTGAAGACAATGGAGTTGTGCTGGTATATCACGGAGCAGAGTTTGGCCCAATTATGTTGTAACTATACAAAGGATATAGATTTTTCCTTCTAGAAGTAGAGGTGACTATGGGGTGAAGTAGCAGTGTAGTCCATAAGTGGAATTAGGGCTGCCAATTCTCATAACTTATCCAGCAGGAAGACTCTGACATGAGGATGTCATGAGCTTGGGTGGACACATAACAATAAAGTTCTGACATTCTGATGCAACAACAAGTTGCAGCAAAATGCCATAGTGCTACAGAGCAATGTGATGTTGCTGAGTGTCCTCATGTCATAATGCAAGTTCAGTGTGATGAAATTTGGGGTCCTTGAATAGTGATTTTTTGGGGGGGACATAGTGAATGTCCCACAAAGAGGGTGAAAGAGTTGTGCTTCAATCTGTGTGCACTTTATATGGCTGTCAGTCGGTTAAGCTGGGTTGCTTGTCTCAGTCTGTCTCGGCCTTTGGTCTTCTCATATGGTAAAAACTGTGTGCGTCCTAAATTGCATAGCTGAGGGGCTCCCTTGTAAGGCACATGGGACAAATTATTCTGTTGAGGTGTAGCCTTTTGTCTTCTTTAAAAGATGAACCTAGGAAATTCCATCTCCAAAATTAGATTAAAATAACACTAAGATTTCAAATTCAAGCAGACAAAAGTCAGGAAATGCCAAAATCAAGGTTGCACAGGCAACTTCCTCATATGCATAAAAGGGGCTCTCCTTCCAGTATTCGCAGTCCACACATAACCATGAAATTTTGAATAGCTTGTGAGACATTTCTAGCCTGATCTCAGAGACAAAAGGTTCTGGCTACACTTAAGAAGCTTTGAATGCTGATCTTAACACAGTCTACGATTTGCCTTTCCTCCCCCCCTCCAGTTTGTCCATCTTTAATTATGAACCACTGTAGAAACAAAATGTGCAAGTGAAAGACAGAGGGATACAACAAAGATTACTTTGAGGCAGAGGGATTACCTGTCAAACCAAATTTTCAGCTGACTTTCAACTTCATACTATTACTTCTGTTTGTGCAAACGGTTGTGTTCACAAGAGTAGTGGGCTTTTGTTTTGGGGGAGCAAATCAAATGGTTTGGAACCCAGCTGCTTGATTTGCATATTCAAATGGCTAGAAAGTAATGCATGCTCAAGTTGTGTATGCCATTGTTTGTATATATATAATTGGAGAGTGGGGATAATTCTTAAAGTAGACAGTGGAAAAATAAATGTATCAGAAGGAATTGATGCTACAAAGACCCCTGTCCCCATCAAAACTCTACCAGTGTGATATCGGTTTCTGGGTAATGGATTCTCTTTGGTGATAAATAATTCCTGATAACAGCCTAATAGGTTGGGTTTTACTATGCTGACATTACAGGGAAAAGAGAGGAAGCCTGTTGTATCATTTTTCTAGCATAAATAGAATATCTAATGACTTCCTGCTGATGACTATGTATTCATTGGAATAAAAACACATAGCCAACAGTGGAGACTGTCTTAGTCCATTTACATTTAATTCATATATTTCCTCAACCACATGCATCAGACTCTTTTTCTTTTGTTTGTGAAAAGTTCCTGAGCTCTACCACATTTCTGTACATGTATTCTCCTCATTGAGAACTGCTTCTGCATAGTCCCACTTTTGGGATATATACTACTGGCACCACTGAGCTTTGGGAACCTTCTATAAAGTAGTGCTCTTTGGGACTGCAGGCATACTTTTTGAGAAATTAAATGTGCAGAGCCAAGGTTATAACAAAACCTTCCTGGAGTGGTCCAGTGGTTAGGTTGCTAGCCTGGGGCTTGGGAGATCTAGGTTCAGTTTTCTGCTTTACCACAAACTCACCATGTGAGTCACTTAAGTCTTGATTTTGGTACCTAAAAAGGTAGGTAGGTGTCTAGTGAGATTTTCAAAAGTACACCTCTACCCCGATATAACGCTGTCCTCGGGAGCCAAAAAATCTTACCGCGTTATAGGTGAAACCGCGTTATATCGAACTTGCTTTGATCCGCTGGAGCGCGCAGCCCCGCCCCCCCAGAGCGCTGCTTTACCATGTTATATCCAAATTTGTGTTGTATCGGATCGCGTTATATCGGGGTAGGTGTATTCATGTGCATACAGCCAGTTTTAAAGGTATTAAGGCACTTATCTCTCACTGATTTTTTAAAAATCTGGCCTTTAGGCACTTTTGAAAATCCCAGTAGTCACCTAAATACCTTTGTAAAACTGGCCCTGAGTTTCTGTGTCTGTTCTGTATCTGTAAAATGGAAATAATACTTCCCTACCACAAAGTGGTGGTATGAGGACAACATGTATTAAAGATTGTGAGGCACTCAGATACTGTAGTAAGGGGGGGGCATGTAAGTACCATGGATAGATGCAGTCCCAGCTGCTGGTATAGAAAGCTTCATTCCATATCCAAATAATTAGAACAAGAAAATAGATTTATATGGGCCCCATCAATGTAGTATCTGAGAACCTAAATGAAATTATCTTGTCAATGAAATAATTGTGACTCAGTCTCAGGACCCAGTTGGGTCCATCCATTTTGAAGTCATGGGTGGTGCAACCCATCCTTAAATACAAAAGCTAAAAGCCATGGATCACTGCAGGGGCTTCTAAACCGTGTGAACAGGCTCCATCTCCGATGAAGGGGAAGAAGTATTACCAGAGATTCAGGGAGTGCCCAAGTGCATTGGAGGTATCAGTTCCTACCCTCTTCAGACCCAGAGAGGGAGGCTGAATCTGCTATCTCAGAGCCTTGGTTATGATAATTGCTCAGGCCATCCCTAGTGCCATCTGGCAAGGTAATTCGCAGAACAAGCAACTTTCAGCCTCCAGCAGCTCATTTTCTCCCTCTGGATCTATAAAGAGTTTCTACTCAGCGTCTTCCCATACTTCTTGAGGTAACCCTCTGCAGTGCGTAGCATACTCACTTATCCAACTGCCCGAGTTAACTACCACAGTAATAGGCACCTCAGATATACCATAGATATGTTAGATAGCTGAGATACTGTGGATGATCACGTGCAGCAAATGTTCAGTTTCTCCAGTGTGACTCCTGATCCTTGTCTGTCTGTCTGTCTCTCATGGTGCTGCAACAAAATGCCACCTACCAAATCAGGATGTGATGGTTCTCTTAAGCTCAGTACAAGGATTCTGTCAGTCAAGACTCCACAGTTTTATTCTATAAAGATGATAGAATACAACAAATCTTGGACATTAATATCCCCAGTACATAAAACACCAACTTTGGTTCTATAGGCTTGCAGAGAGAGGGAAGTTAGCTCCTTTGCTAATGCTAACCAATGCTGTCATCTCTCTGGCTGCATGATCAACTATGGCTGCAAAGTGTTTTGGTTCCATTCTCCAGTATGCTTTCTTCTGGTCGCAGGCGCTTTAAACCTGGGAGAGACAATCAGTTGCAATGGTAATTGGTGTTTTTTGTAAATGCTGTGCTTGCAGGTTGTACTTCTTTCCCTTCTAGCTAGTATTCTGACTCCTTTTACTCTTTCTCCTGGCTTTCATTTTGTGTAGGAGCTTCTGATTACTAGAGATGGATCCAAACTGCAAAATCCAGATCTGGATCCAAACTTCCCTAAACTAATGAATTTATTTAATGAATAATTTATCTTTATAATTAATAATAAATAGGGAAACATGGAAGAAGGATAACACTTTGGAAACCCTATGGTGCTCTCCAGCTAGTTAGTTAATATCTTTGAATTTCCTTTAAACCATTATAATTCAATGTGTAAGGTCTTTGAAAATTACCTAATTGCAGAAGGTTGTCTTGATTTGGCCATTTTGTTTCTGCAGACCATTGATCTGCTGATGTATTACAGTCACCCTGCTCAATGCACTATTGAGATACTTTACTGTAACACATTAACGGAGCAATGCTCATTGATTGATAACAGGGGAGCAAAGTAAGATTTCTTCTGTATGTTTTGCATAAAATAAAATAAAATAAAATAAAGGCATGGGGCCATATTCTGTGTTCACACCATTGTAAATCAATAGTTCCATTGAAGTCAATGGAGTTACTCTAGATTACAGCAGTATGAGTAAGAGCAGAATTTGACCCATGTAAAGTGAACTCAAGTTCACAATACTTTTTAGTACAAAACCCTTCGGGCCAAATTCTGGTCTTGAATGCATGCACATGACTCCTTTGGACTTCAGTGGTAGTCCCATGTAAGGTTACAACATTTGGCTCAGTACGATGATCACAAGTTTCTAACTGAGCCCTCATATAGTTCACACATACTTATACCTGATGAAAAATATTGAAAAAGATTCTTATGCAGACTCAGTTCTCCGTGGCTATATTTTAGCTAATTCTTTTCCCTGTTCCTCATTGCTAAGGATATTTTTAGAAATGCAGCATTTTGTTTTGAAAAGTTTCATGCTGCCCTACCGGGGTATCTCAACTCAACTCTGATCTAGAGGGACCATTTCCAGGGGAAAAAAGCATTGTTTGGTCCTGAGGCCAATTTAGTTGTTGGCCTTTCTGCTAAGAGCACCAGCACTGGCGTTAATTAATGAGTGTGGTGAGTTTTGTGATGTGGACGCCTGTCTGTGACAGTACTGGAGTCATGCCGGAATGCTCCGGAATGTTGTTCTGGCACTTGTTTGGGGAGCTAGAACAGTATTCTGGTATTTCTCTCACTATCACTTATCAGCTGCATCCTGGATGCTGGGCTTTCCACAGGCTGTGGAGGTGCTGGGGACCCACAGGGCTGCATAGTATCTCCTGTTATGCTTTACTGGTTGTCTTGCCCTGAGCATATCCCAGCACTTCCTTCCCTGTCTGCAGCCCCGCAAACCTGCCTGTGGCTAGCTGTGCTCTCTGTGAGCTGTAAGTCAAGCTGTGCCCGTGGGGCATCCTGCACCCCACTGTTTTCTCTGTCTGGGGACATGTACCCTCCTTGGGATGCAACCTCTTCCTGGGCCTCCTCCTTTGGAAAATTCTGGTTGTGCCCCTGGTTCCAGCACTTCTTTTTATGGGATGCTAGCACTGGTCTGTGGGGTCTGGACTGAGACCTCCATGCTTATTTCATACAAACCACTAGGAATGGAGGGGGAAATGTAGCCATTAGGGGGACTTTTTTCAAAGTGATTTAGGAGCCTGTCTCGCTTTCAAAAGTGATTTAGGAGCTGAAGTCTCATTGAAAGCCTTGGACTTTTCCATATATGGCAAAATAGGTGGGCTAATAGAAGACAATCATATTTAAAGAAAAACCTTACAGCTATACTTTAGATTATGAACAGTGAGATTTTTATGCAACCGTTCTGCCAGGTGGAGTCAGCAGCAACAAGGGCTGGTTCAATATTTAGGGGTTCCTCTTAACAATACAAAACAGAACTGGCTCGAGTCCCCACCCAGTAATCTAGGAAAACCTATCATCACCCCTGAGTGCTTCTAAGAAGCAATACTTCCCCTCTTGCAAGCACTCAGTCTATGTATACAAAAGCGAACTTGTATACAAAAGCGAACTTGTATCACTACCACATTCAAAAGCATGTGAACATAAGCAAACCCAACTCCACAGTGCATTGAGCAGTGTCCTTTGCCTCAGTTTCCCACCTGGCTGTGGGAAAGTCTGGTGAATGAATGTCCCTTGGACACACCTCTCCCCTCTTTTCTGCACCCCACTCACAGTTGGCTGTCCTAGGTTAGTGAAGACCCAGAGTTAAGAGGCGCTTTCACAGGGTTTACCTCCCACCGCTGGGTGGGGGCATCCAGCAATGCCTCTGCTGCTGCCTCTGCAACTGGCTCACAGCTGCGGCTGTTGGCCACTGCTGCCACTGGCGACCGCTGCCACTCTTCCACCACTGTTGCTGCCTCTGTCTCCCACCACTGGCCACTGTCTCTGCTGCCGCTGATTCTCCCACAACATCATGTGCTGAGGTTTTGGTATTTAACTCAGCTCTTAGTGATTTCAGCAGGTAGTGGGGAACCTCACAGCCAGTGCAGTCTCTGTGTTGTCTTTCGCTGTTCTCACACAAGATCTAAGATTTAGCTCCTACACCTGCTCAGTAGTGACATCAGCTCTAGGAATCACCAACCAGAAACAAGGACTCTTCATTGAGTCTAATCAACTTTGCCATTAAATACTAGAGAGGAACAGGTTAAGTGGTATCTGGGACTGTTTAGGCAGAGTCCACACCCCAGGTAGAAACACCTGTCATTCCACCCACTCTCATCTTCACTGGGATTTGGCATCCCTAACCCCTGCTTAGCAAGCGAGGTTTTGTTTAGGGTGACCCCCTCAATCAGAGCATGCTAAGCACAGTTCTGCTACCCTTTACTCATGGAATAAAAGTAAAATTTAATTACCACTGCATTCAAATACTAGAGTTATTTGAAAAAGAAAAGCAGCCAAAACTGATCATTTTGGCAAAGCAGATCCATCTGCTGTGCAGCTAGGCAGAGTAGGCGTGTCTTTCCAAACACGGTCTGCTCCTGAAGTCTTTTCCCCCAGCGCATCACTAGATGTCAGGGGCGAGTTCAGTCAGACCTTGCTTACACCTAAAACCATATTCACTTTTCTCCCAGTTATGTTGCATTATTTATGAAAATAGGCAGGTCAGTTTCACTTTGTTTCTTGGTCATTTTTGTTTCCAAGTCTAATGATGCGCTAGCACAATGGAGCTGGGGTTGCAAAACTGCAGTGGAATGAACTGTATTAGTTTTTAAGCCTACACTGGAAAAATAATTTGTGAAAACATTTCTGCTCACCGTAGAGTGATATCCTCCCCCCACACCCTTTTAAATGTTGGGACTGTATTTAGTTGACAGTGTACCTTTATGTATTTTTAAAAGTAACATTATGATATTTCTTTTATTTTAGTGTCCCTGCAATCAGTAATGTTTTGTAAGACATTAGTGTCTCATTTCTAGAGGTCTGAAAAAAACTCCAAGACTTGAAAATGAAGTATTTGGATTTGGAAATGATGCATCATTTCCTACAGTGCATCATGCTCCTACTCTGTTCTACAGGGCAGACTCCCTAGATTTACTACATCTCCCATGATGCACTGTGGTCTCCCGTCTTAGTCTGGACAGGAACCCTGGCCTATGGAGAAGAATGGCAATATAAGGTACCCAAACTACAGCTCTCATGAGCCTTGCGGTAGCATATCCAAATCGAGAGTGTGTGTGTGTGTGTGTGTGTGTGGTTTTTCCATTATTTTTTTCCCCGAAAGCAAATACTTTTTGCAAAAAAATATATATATATAGTTTTTTTTGTCAACCCAATTTTTTGTCAACCCCTGCACTTTGAGATAGTTGATCTGAATTTGTGGTTTGAGCCCATTTCTACAAATTCCCAATAAAAGTCTTTTTTACATGAGAAACAAATACTTACAACGTAGAGAAGTTATTCTTTTTCTTGTAAACCATCTTTTTCTAACTCACTAGTTCCTGGTAAATTGGTTTCTACTTTAGTAGCATGGAGTTGTCTTAGTTCCTGGAAACAAGCTTCAGTGAATCATCAATCACTGTCTGCCGTCTGATAGTAGGTCATTTATACAGCTGCATGAAATGTTCACTGTGAAAGACCAAACCACGCTAAATCCTTCTAGTCTAGTCCTTTGTTATAGACTCTGACCAGATTCACTAAAAACGTATGCCTTTAAGTAAATCAGGTTTCCGGTCTGACCTAATTTAGAATCTCACATCAAAACACGGGATAGAAATAGTTAATATTATTTATCATGAACAATTTATTCATTGAGCTATACCCTTCTTTGCTCTTCACAAGTTGTCTATAAACAGATCGCAAAAGAATTTTTTTTATTCAACTTGTTCAGTGAAGATATTGTGCTGACAAGTTTCAGTTTATGGGCTGCTCGCAAACTGTTTGCTGTAGGTATTGCTTCTGAATTTTGTTTTCAAGCTGTCTGATTGGTCCCTTTAATCCTGTGGTATTGTTTCTGTTCCTCGACTGGATGACCTAATTGTTATAAATGGAAGGCGTGGAGGGCATTTTAGGACAGTTTTTGGAGCCAGTAAGTAGGCCTTAGGAAATGTAGTTAGGACTATTTAAATGATTCCTTTCCAAATTTTCAAAAAAATCCATTATATTTTGGCTATGTACATGAATGCTGGAATTTAAAATATTCACAATTACTTCCTGATTGTGGAAGCAAGCCCTAAGTCACTGAATGCAAGATTGATTGTGAAGGTTTACATTTAATTTTCTCTTACCATAGTCTCACCAAGTAATAATGTGTACCCTCCTACATGTGAAGAATGTGATCAGATCCTTGTCATGGTATTGTGTCTTGGCCAGGGGCAAGTTCTGCAGTCCTAGCAATGCAGCAAATGTGATGTCCAAATCAGGAAAGTTGCATTCACATAATCATACCCATCACATGTGATTAGGTGCCAGACCTCTGACTTGGGGCTTTGGAGCCCTGCCATGCTGTGTTGTTAAACATATCTCATCTAATAGACTATAATAATTCACAGGCGTTTGCAAGTGCTTCCAGCACAAATAATGTTCACACATGAATGTCCATACTTTCACAAGAATACAAGTGCTTCCCCAAAACTGATGGCACAACTGTTCACAGAAAAGTGAATAAAAAAGCTGTGAACTGAAATCTGACGTCAGTATTTGTGAATTTTCTCAAATATTTTTCACGCTGTTTGCATAGCTCTAATCATAAGACATTCATGGCTTTGTTGTGAATATTTAAGTCCAAAAGTCAAAGTGAAACTTGGAGAGTGCAATCCCTATTGACCAACATAACAGAAAAATTTAGTACAAATCCCTGGAAACCGAACATACAGCCAGACTGGAATTTTGTGTCTCGAGCCTAAAAGTTCAGTTAAAGTAATTCTCACTCAAAGCAGAAATGATTCTCTAGATTAAGTTTCTATATAGACCCAATTTCAGAAGTCAATCAAGTCAAAGTAACCAGGCCCTTCTGGGAAATCCCGGGTTCCTATTTCTCTCCACCACTAAATCTGAATTTGACCCCTAATGCTGAGGATCATTTTTATTAATAGTTCTAAAAATGGAAAGCATTTTCTTAGAATCTGTCTTGTAGTAATATGACTAGGGCCCAGGCTGAGTCTAGATGTATTGATGTCCTAAGCAAACCAGAAAATACTGAACCTTTTAGCCCACTGTCATCCACACAAAGGTTATGTCTTCAGAAAAAAAAAGGTTTTTTACATCATGAGAGCTATCTTGATGTAAAATCCTAGTGCAGGCAAGGCACAAGTAGTTTTTACCTCTGTCTAGCTAGTGGAGGTCAACCCTCCACCCCCCACAGGGAGTTTATCTTGACTAGCTAGATTGATGCAAAAATCACAATTTTTATCTTCCCTAGGAACCTGCCTTGTTTGCTTGTATGATGAGTTGACACTGATCCATGTTTTACTGTACAGAAGACTACAGACAGAAATAAAGCAATACCTGAAAAGTTTCTTCTTTGATTCAAAGCATTGGATAATAACAGTTTCCATATGTTAATATTAGCTTCACCAACTATCTTTTACTTCTGTGTCTCACCGTTACGTTTAGTTAGAAGATAGCAGCACAATGCTAAACAAAGAATAGATTGGGCCGTGTTTGGTAAGAAGATCAGCTGTATATGTGAAATTCAAGGGGGGGGTGGTATGGAGAAAAGGAAAAGCCCACTGTAATGTTGTGCTGTTAAAAATAAATCATGTAGAACCTGTTTCCGAAGTCCTTGCTCAAGTAATAAGCCTATTCACTTCCCTTTTTTTGTATCTGTACAATCCTGAGGTGGGGTGAATGCATCAGAAGCAGAATAGAGACATAGCAACTGGAAACTAATTAGAGGGAAATAGAATTTCCTAATATTTGTCCTTATTCCAAAAGGTATGAAGCAAAGTGAGAGATGAGGGAACTCAACAGCTCCCAGACTCAGGACCACAACTGATCCAAAGCCCCCTCAAGTCAATGGAAAGACTCCCCGTGCCTTGAGTGGGCTTTGGATCAGATTGTCTATGATTCCAAGTGAATTCTATTTGGGCATGTATTTTTGTTTTCCTTTAAAATGCAACGTTTGAAGAAAATGAAGATGTTTGAAAGGATTAGAAGAAATGCTTCAGGAAACAAAACCAGAGGATAATATTACTGCTGGAGTGACTGAATATAAAAAAAAAATAATTAAAACCTGGGAATTTAATCATTGTCTGTACATAAACTTCCTGATGCTAACACAACCCCAAAACCCATGTATTTAAAGCTATATTTTATAAAAGCTCCCTGGCAACAATCAATAAAAAGCTTTAGTGGGCAGAATGTGTGTAATACTAACAAGCAGAAAGGTTAGTGTAGAAGTTAATGGTTCTATCAGGAATAAAACTGAGTTAAAGTGTGAAGGAAAGCTCTACCACAAGTGGTTCATTAACCTTTTGGATCCCTAGTCTATCTTACAAGTAAAGATTACAACAAACCTGACTCAGGCCCGACTAGCAGTTGTTAGTTCTTGGCTTCAAAAACCAATAGGTTTTACATTTGCATTTATGAAACTATTGCAAAACTATACTTCTGCTAAAATGTTTAACCCTGGAAGGAAACTAGATTAATTAAACTGGGGTTATATGGATTAATGGAAACAATGGTGAATATCTACCTAAACTCTGCTCACAATTCCAGAGAAGCTAGAAGTTTTTGCTAATGTGATCAGCACTGAGATAGTTAACAGTGTTGACAGTAAATTGGCATCATTAGAATCAACACCACATTGAAATTTGTAGACCCTTTCAGTCAGTCTACCTGAAGACCCAGGAGGAAGAGCACTGCATTGAAGATTTTTTTCACAATTAAAAACCATTATTTTTTGTCTTTAAGTGAATGCTAAAATTTTGCAGAAGTTGATGTGGCCAACAGAAGCATAGTGGGATAGTCTATTGCCGTGGACCAGCTCAGTCCAAACCCTATGAAAGAGACTGGAGAGATTTGCAATGGGTTACTATCATGTAGACATAAGATAAAATTTTCAAAAGCACCCAGATGACTTAGGAGCCTACATCTCAGGTCCAAAAGGGATTTAGGTACTTAGAAGCTTAGGTCTGATAGGAAGTCAATGTGATTTAGGCTCCTGAATACCTGAGTTGAAAATGGAACTTATAGAGAGCTGGTTGAAAAAATTAATTCTTCCTGTGGAAAATTTTGATTTTTCAGCAGAAATTCAAATACCAAATTTTTGGCCAATAACCAAAATATTTTGATTTGCAAATGCTGCTACGGTGCCTCGAGGAGTAGCAATTTGAGTGCCTCATGCTCTCATTCTTCTCTATAGGACAGGCTCCATAGTCAGAATATATCTCCCAGGAAGTAAACCAAAAGGAGACACTTTTCATGAACAATTTCATGTAGCTGAAAACCCATTTTTCAATTCAAAACCACTTTGATGGAAATTTTTTGACCTGCTGTAGATTTAGGCTCCTAATTCACTTAGGCACGTTTGAAATCTTTACCTGTTATCTCTATGCCACTTGTATGAATCCAGCCCAAGTTACTGCTGAAAGTTGTTTGCATCCAATGAAAGTTCAGTGGTCAATGTGCAATGAGCTGTAGGACTCAGTACAGTTTCTTATGGACAACTAGCTCTATCTCTAGCTAACCTACATTGATGCAGATATACCTAAACCAAAACACACTTATTGACCTACGTGGTGTATGTCAAAAACTAAAAGGTATGTGAGACTGAACTCCCCTATTGTGCATGGAGAGGGTTCTCCCAGGGCAGGGCATTGTTGGTGTAGTATGATGAAGCTTGCAGGCTTACCACCCATGGTGTACTTGCTTTGTGGTCCATAAAGTGCAACAATTTTTTCTTCTATTAGCTTGTGACTATAGCTGCAAAAATCCAAATTCGGTTTGCTAAGAAGGTAATACTGTATGGGGGACTTGAGATGATTATTGTATTTATTATTTTATAATCACTCAAAAATAAAGATAAAACAATGGCAGTCAAAGGGATAATTGGAAACCAAGAAGCATTAGCTACACATAGAAGATTTGGATGGTGTTGTGCAGTAGTCAGTTTATTTCAGTCTCCAGTCCTTCAAATTTCCTTTCGTGTTAATGTTCTCATCTTCTTCTCGCTTATCTCCATAGCTTGTGTTCCAGCAACTTTATGGATAGAAGTTTAAAAAAGCAGCTGTCACAGCAGAGAATGCCAATGTTCACTAACCAATCAACCAACAGGGGGGACTCTTAAACAGGATGGCTGGTCCCCTTCAGAGATTGAACCTAACCTTTGTGACACATTCTTATTTCACCACTTGGTGCCTGAAAAGCCAGGTTCTTATTTGTCTCCAAGTTTTGGCAATAAATCCTGCTGGTCTGACTTTTGCAAATTTCCTTACAATCCAAAATGAACGGGTTATTTGCATAGTTCTTTTTTTTTTTTAAGGAATTCAATTCATAATTAGGGGAGGTGTCGTTTTTGGACGCAATCTGTTATAAATAGATTCTGCCAAAATGTTGAACAGAGTGCAAATTTGTAATGTGCCAGTTTTTTAATAGGTTTAGTTCTTTGGGCACTTTCTGCAAGTCCAACCCTTGTGTCATTTCACTGACATTTTGTCCTTGTTCTGCAACCTTCTTTTAAGGCTACATGAGACACATGCTTAAGCCTCTCCAGCTGTGACAGCTCAAGACAAAAAAAATCAGCATAGGTTTTGGCACACCTAGAGTCTTCTTAAAGTAATCTCATTTGTGCTTGTCCTAGAACTGTTTCTATTAGTCAGCATCCTTATCTCATAGCCACAGCTGAGGATGGCATTGTGGCTTCCCAAATCATAGTAACTGCACTGGCTAAAGGGACATCCAGATCTTAGTTACAGCAGACACCATCTTTGGATTTGACTCAGATGAAAAAATTGCTGAAGCCCTTCATCTGTTTTATTTCTCTTGCTTGAATGATGGGTTAAACAGGCATACTTATGAGTACAATAGCACCAGCCATTTGAAATGCTAATTTTCATCTTGGCCACAATATGTTGAGCATATCAACTCCTTTTTATAGGTTATTGGTTGTGAAGATAATGAGATTCTTCTACAAAGAACAGCACACAATCCATGATATTCAACATCCAGCTTCCCTCTCAGTTGCATGTCAAATCTTGCCTATGCACACAAGGATTGAGAGCAAACACAGTCCCAAGAAAGTGTTGTTTAGATTTACAGCATATCATGTTGGAACTTTAACAAAGCTGGAAAGCAGTTCTTTACTCTTCATGAAGGAATCCAACAGAAGCTGAAATTTGTACCTGGAATTTACTCCTCTGGGGCCTGTTGAACAGTGTAATATTTTTCTCTTGGCTTCCAATCAAATGATTTACCCACATATATTTTTGCTATATTTTCAGTTTAGTTGAAAGTCAGAAGATTTTATTCAAATCTCTCATGGCTACCTTTGCAAAAATTGCTTTACTCATCCACATTGTCTGCTGATGACCCAATCTGTGCTTTCCATTTTTAGTCTTTAGTAAACATTTCCAGGGACAGATGTTGCAAGAGCTGTCAGTCATGAATTCTCAGTTTCAAAGATATATTTCAAAGTGGGGTAATATTGCATTTATCTGCTCCCTGCATGTCTTTTGATTCATCAAATATTTGCAAAATATAATGACTGACACTTTTATTCTCTCACCACAGATGAGCTTATGATGCACAAAGCAGAAAAAATACAGCTGGATTTTCAGCTATCCAGCTGAGCTTGTAGCACTATCAGATGGAAAAAATGGTTTTAAAACTATAGTGAGCAAATTTGTTATGGGAGTCACTGAAGGGAAAAAGATGTAGAACATCCAGTGAAGTTTTGCCTACTTGCTCTTAGACATATACCTGGGTCCACTGTATAGATCGACCTGAGAAGTAAAGTTCAGCTTTGAGAATTTGAGGAATTTTAGACTTGGTGTTCCAGTTCAGGCGACCTAATAGTTGTTCCCTATTTCTATGTGCCACTTCAGACTTGTAAACCAAAGACTATCTCTGATAGATCTGGCCAAACATTTTCTATGGAAACTTATTTTTAATAAAAACTGGGCTTTTTTAGAAAATATTTTTAAAAAACCCTTTTAAGGTTTTCCATGTTAAAAGAAAATCTCAGTAAGGTGGGTTTTTTTTATTTTTGAAAAATGAAATCTTTTACCAAAAACTTCAGTTGTCAGTTTCGGTTTCTGAAATGGAAAAATGTCCTTGAAAATTTTCCACAAAAGCCAACATTTTCCATTCCTTTTGTAGTATTTTTCAGAAAATACTTACCATTTCCTGACCAGTTCTAATCTTCAAGGAGAAACACAGAGCACTTTTTTCAAATGTCATGTGCATTTCAGGGTTATATTTGTTCCTCACAGAATTCAAGGACACAGACATTATCACGTAAACAGGATTCTAACTTTATTGGAAGCCCAGAGACTCGATCATTTTCACACAGTAGAGACCTTGTGGACTCTTCCAAAGTACAGCGGCCTGATAAGTTCTAAGTTTCTACAGTTGCTGATATTACATGTCAACTAAGCCCAAGTACTATGAGGCAAAACAATGCAAAATGAAGAGAAATGGCAAATACAAATAACTTACTGACACAGTCTGCAAACTCATGGTGCTTTGAGTCCCAGTACCAACATTATTTAACTGCAATTGGGTTGTTTGACTTTTTATTTTAATTTTAATTTGCAAACACCACTCAGGGTTCAAACACAGTTATATACCACTGCATAAATGGGAATCAACTATTCTAGTAATGGCTGTTAATGGCTCTCTTCATTGAAAGTATCAGCTCGCTTTATCTGATCATTTTGCTTGCTTGTTGCTTAACTCCTGTAAAATTTGTGTTTGTGATTATGATCCATTTAACAGACAGAGTCTCAAATGAATTGACTGTCTAAATCCTGCCATGGCTGGTGAGGCAAAGGGGAGAAGAGATGCAAAAATACACTCTGAACATTGACAGTTCTCTGAGCAGGGATACAGTGCAGCTCAATAGTTATTGCTGACTTCAGCTAACTGGTCTGAAGGACAATGAACTATTACAAATATCCCTAATCTGCAGTCTATGTCCCCTTTGTGGACATTGTGCTCAGAGTTTCCTTGAGTATAATGTTCCTGTTGCTTGTATGGAAGGGAGAGACTCCCTACTCTGTCTGTGAGTACTAGAATGGAAGTACACATTGGCCCAATTTTCAAACCTAAATTGGAACAAGGAAATGCACAGTTTAGCACATACCCATCTCAGGGACACAAGGTTGACTCAATGCACACAGCTAAATCGGGGATTTTCATAGGCATCTCAAGCGCACTTTGGAAATTTGACCTGTTGAGTCAACAATGATGATGAATCCAGGGGACGGGGAACGGGGGCATTGGATAGGATGTGAGAGTCCGGGGGGGCCTGTCAGCAGGCGGGGGTGTGGATAGGGGTCAGGGCAGTCAGAGGACAAGGAGCGGGGCGGGGGGGTTGGATGGGTTGGGGGTTCTGAGGGGTCAGTCAGGGGGCGGAAAGTAGGTGTTAGTAGAAGTTCGATATAACACGGTTTCACCTATAATGTGGTAAGATTTTTTGGCTTCCAAGGACCGCGTTATATCGGGGTAAAGGTGTATCTTCTGACCACAGCGACATAGTACAATAATATTAAAAATCCTGTACTACTTCTTATTCTTCTTAGTGCTGCCAAGTCAACATAACCATAGAATAGGGCACTAGATTGAATAAGGGAAGAGAGTTGTTTGGTTTTTTTGTTTGGTTGTTTTTTACAGAATCTGTACACTGGTAAAGCGGATAATCCAGAAAGAATCCAGCTTGACTTTTAGATCCCAAGTGGAGATAGTGGGGCCGGGAGTGGGGGGAAGGGAACCACAACACAGCTGAATTGTCCCTGACAACAGAGTTCAACGTCTCACAGGAGAGGAAGGGCCCGTCAGGGAGCCACTTCCAGCTTCCCAATCTTGTGCTGCCTGGTCTCATCATAAGCTGTAGCAGTGACACCATGCAATAACAATGAAGCATTTTATAGTTTGTGTTCCCAGATTAGATTAAACTGATTTTAAAGACATACTAGATTTTTTGTTTGTTTTTTCTGCTCTTTGTGTCACTATAGGTAAGAGTTAAGGTTGTTTGGGTGCTCAAATTTTGCATTTCCACACCTTTACACATTTGGATTTCTTTTAAATATAACCTTAACTCTAAATTTCCTGAGTTAATAACACTTGGTTTGGGGGAAACTGCAACATCCCTGCATGTATTTTACCCCACACTTGTTATGTCCTTATGTATGTAGTCTCTCAAGCCTTAATTCATTTTAATGTAGTTAATGTCTAGGAATTTCCCTGGATTTTTAAAAAGATAAAACATTTCATACATAAGCAGTAAACAAGAAACTCAAAGAAAATGTTACTATATCATTTTTTCTAATGATACCTCATGACTTCAAATCAGCCTTTAATTATTTATTTCTTTAAACACTTATGGCCATATTCACTGGTGTATTCTGTCTGATTTATACCACTCTGGAGCAGCACAAAGCATGCAGAGCATACTGTCCAATTAAGCTGCATTTACAGCTGCTTTGGATTGACAGAGTAGCACAAAGCAGCCAGACTGTATGCCCTAGCTCTCTCCCTACCTTCTGTCCTCCAAATTCCCCCTCTCTCTTGCATCTCCTCATATTTTCCTGCATGGGCGTGCACACACACACACACACACACACACACCTGTTTCCTCTTCTCTGCATCCCTCTCCCTCACCCCTAGTTTCTCTCTCCTACTCTCTGATGTAACGTGTGACTTTTGAAGAGAATTGTGTAGAGGAATTATCAGTTTTGTCACTCATTTTCGTAACTGGAAGTATATCTGCCAGCAGGGGCCAGTGCATACAAACCTTCTCCAGAGAAACTCATTGCTTTCTGTCAAAATGGCTGCCATCTCCCATTCTCCTCAGAGGACTAAGGCCGTAGCTGCCCTCAGTTAACGTGCCTTGTTTAAAAATGCAAGAGTTGTTTGTTTCTCATTGTTTCTCATTGTTTCTTGCAAGAGTGAAGCCCACAGCTATCTTTGTGAAAAGCAGCGTTTGGCCCAAAACCTATTGAGATCAATGGGAGACAGATGCCCTTCTCAAAATGGCCGCCTAAATGTGGGCAAATTCTGACCTTAGTGTCATTGAGAACAATGGGAGAAGGCAGTCATTTTGAAATGGGCCAGTTGTATGTGGAATTCTCTGTAGAAAATTATTTGTCAGCCTTTGCTGAAGAAGAAGAACATTTCAGGTCTGAAGAGTAATGGAGAAAAATAAACATTAATGCTAAAACAAAATGTCTTCAAATATAGCTTATGCAAAAGGTTTCAGTACTGCCAGCCCAACCATTCAAAAATATGAATCAGGCCCCCCCCCCCAAATTAGCAGATTGTCTTTAAAACCATGAGATTTTAAAAAATAACACATTTTTGGATTCTTTGTATTTGCCTTCTGGTTTCCGTGTCTTTAGGGTACACTTGGGTCACATTTTCATGATATTCTCCACAGCCATGAGGGCTAGAAACAGACTTTTATCTTTACATGAAAACAGTGGTTCTGACATGAATTACATGAATCCAGAACTGAAGCTCCTGAAGTCTGTTAGAGGGAAAAATCTATTGCAAATGTTTTGAGGAGAAAAAATATCTTACTTTTGACAAGCCTCCCTAGCAGTTGCCTTGTACTCTGAGCTCTATCTCTTCAAGGAAAAGGGTAGGAGACTTCATTTTTAAATCTTTAAATGGAAGGTTCGGTCTCAAGCAGTTCTTTGATGTGCTATGATAGGTACTCTAGAATCTGTGTTCCCTGGTGATGTTACTAAATCAGATGTTAATAGCTCTTGTAATCAGACTTTAATCAACTAAATTTTGGTCCTGGGCATTAGATCTCAGCTAGGGGAGTCAGTGAAGCTGTCTTTATTTCTTTCCTTTGTTTATTTGCTGCAAAGTAGTGCAAAAACAAAAAGAATAATAATTTTGGAACTCTATTTAAGACCTCTATATCTTAGGCTGCCACAACTGAGGAACATCTTGTCCATCTTGCTTCAAGATTTTCAGAAAAGTTCAACCTTTGCCCAGATTGAATTTACCAATTTTGGGACCGATACTTTTTTTAAAAAAATTCTTTTTGTTTTTTTGCTGTTATTTATCTCTAATTTGCACAATGTTTCCATGTAAACTTTTTTTGCCTTTGTATTTTTATGCATCTAAATTAATTATGTTAATGTAATGGTTTTTTATGTGAAAGTATGTATTCACATGCATGCTTCTTGCTAGGAAAGCAAGACACTCTCAGTGTCTGTCTGGCAAGCATAAAAAAGCCTAAGTGTGCTATAGACGTGTTTCCATTTTGGCTACTCAGATCAAGAGGGAGTGTATGTTGTGCATTGTTGCTTTCACACAGTGTATGCTGTGATTGTTGCTTTCATGAGGATCACCCTACATTGCAGTACTTCATAGGGTGCATTTAGCCTGGGGAGATAGCTGTAAAAGAAGGCTATGCATTTACTCTGGGAAAGGGGTAGCTTTTTAGCGATGATACTTATTCAGTTTATTAATCTTTTTTGTTTTTGTTTTGCTAAATGTTTCCAAACTGTCAGAAGCCACTTTGTGGCCAGATGCCATCATCTCCAACCTCACACTTCCAGAGAAAGAGCCCATCCAACTAGATGACATCATTCTTTCCCATTCGAGCCACAAGTTATTTGTACGTTTTCAGGAATCTCCTTCTATACCTGAAGAGTAAATACTGTAATTTTGAGGAGTATACACTCTATTTTTCATACATAACCAAGTGGCAGTAGTCTTGCTTTAAGTGCAAAACTCAGCTCAACTATGGAACTTTAAGCCATTATATATCTAATATAAAATACCAAATTCAAACATTTGAAAAAAATAGCTCCAGGATGCACATATTTTGAAGATACAATGTATTTAACCAAGTGTCATTGAGTGATAAGGCGAAGGGACAATTCTAAGATCTATACTTACACAAAGTCAATAAATGCTTGTGCAGTCCAAAAAAGTGACAGATATATTGTATAAAGAGGATTTCTTGGACATATTCTGTCAATATAAATATATTCTGTCGACATACATGTGCCTTGTCATACTGCCTTTTCATAATTGCAGTCTCAAGAGCTTTAATTATCTTTTTAAACCATCAGTATTTACATTTGGTTTGTCTCAGTCTTCATTGCTAATGTGTCACAATTTTTTTCTTGTGTGGGGGTGACAACTGGTCACTCATCATTAATAAAATGACAAGTCTCTTATCCATGCTGCACTCACAATAGGCTGTAGAAAGTTAAACTTCAAGAGATTAAATTCCCTCTGTGGTTTTCCTATGGAGTGTATACTTCGACGGAGAACAGTTACACATCGGCACTTTTCTTCTGCTAAGGCTAAATTTTATTTTCCAAGGCACAATCATTTTTTAAAATGTTTGTATTGTTTTGAGAAAATGGCTGTGATACTGAGAATTCTGTAGTGAAATATTCCCTTACAAATAGTACTAGTAAATATATTTAATCTTTAATTTCAAGAAATTAAGAAAATAGAATGTTTCTGTGACCGATATTGAGCTTCTGGCTAGCACCACATGTTTATGAAGGAAGTCTTCTAACATTATATTTTGCAGACTTACTGTACAGACTGGTTCTGTGTCGACTGAATTTAATGGAACTTAGAAATAGAATAACAGTAATTTAGAGAAGGGAAAGTCCCAGTAGGTCATCCAATCCATCCTGCTGCAAATACACGATTTGCCTCACACTTTTTATTTCCTAATATTCCCATCTAGTTTTGAAAGTCCTAAATTACTTTTAATGCATGGTTTGATCTGCCTGTGGCCACAGGTTGAGCATTCCTGTGAAGTGCTCAGCACCTTCCACTCCCCTAGAGGTCAGTGGAAGTTGAAGGGACTCAGGACTGAGCCCTTAGGCCAATGCATATGAATTAAGTACAGCGTCTCTTTAAGCTTTCTTGACCTCTTTCACACTGGTGAATTGCTTGTCCTATGTGACTTCAAAGGGAACTGCAGGATTTAATATACTCTAAGTGCTTAACTCAGGGGTAGGCAACCTATGGCACATGTGCCAAAGGCGGCATGTGAGCTGATTTCCAGTGGCACTCACACTCCTCGGATCCTGGCCACCGGTCCGTGGGGCTCTGCATTTTAATTTAATTTTAAATGAAGCTTCTTAAACATTTAAAAAATCTTATTTACTTTACATACAACAATCGTTTAATTATATATTATAGACTTATAGAAAGAGACCTTCTAAAAATGTTTAAATGTATTACTGGCACACGAAACCCTAAATCAGAGTGAATAAATGAAGTCTCAGCACACCACTTCTGAAAGGTTGCCGATCCCTGGCTTAACTGATGTTCAGAAATGCTAAAGTAGTGGTTACAGTTCACTTGAAAGCACAATCATACATATGTGAGGTGGACTTTGGAAAGGATTTTCTAGAAGATGCATCCTGAAAAAATGATGAGGATGGCACTATGACTGTGCTTGTGGGTGTGAGTCCATATTTCCTGCAGATTTCTGTCATATGGTTAAATCAACAGCAGTCACAAGCTTGACAAATATGATCCTGATCCAAAGCTCATTGACATGAGGGGAAAGTCTCCCAGTAACTTCAGTGAACTGTGGACCAAGCCCTAAGTTATTATCATACATACAACCATAGAAAATACAGACTAAAAATTCATGTTTTCAGTATTTGGAAACATAGGCCCTGATCCTGCAAGGTGCTGATTACCTCCTGGAGGATGCTGATCAGCCTGAAATCCATGCAAGCATTTGTCATCTTGCAACACTGAGCTCTTAAGCACCCATTTAGGTTTTACATGTAAAATTATAAAAGGCTAAGGGCTTGTCTATACCAAGACTTAAAGTGTGCAGCAAACTAGGGTATGAATCTATAGCACACCAGCTTGCCACAGAGTAACTGACCATGTGGAGCACGCACAAACATTCCCATAGTGCTATTTCAAACATCAGAGTGCACTACATAGCGTTTAGTGCACGGTTGCAGGGTCCTCACTGTCAGTTAGTGTGTGGCAGAACTTCATAGGCCATAGAGTCACACCCTGGTTTGCCAGGCACTGCGTCTCCATGTAGACAAACCCTATGTTCCATTTTCAAAAGGGACTGAGGCACCTAAGTCCTATTGACTTTCAATGAGACTGAGGCTATGTCTACATGGCCCTGCAGTTCTGACCACAAGGGTTCGAATTGCAGTCTGCATTAGCATGCTGTGCTGTAACTCCCCCATGTGGATGCTGCAGGCATGAACTAAAAAATACCTACTTTGCATTAACGCAATCCTCTGTACCATTTAGTTTGTGCTCACAGTGTCCACATGGGGGATTTACAGTGCAACACGCTCGTTTGTGCTGCAGTTCGCTCTCCCATCTTCAGAACTGTGGGGATATGTAGACAAGCCCTCAGTCTCCTACATGCCTGGGTTGCTTTGGGAAAAGGGGACTTAAGCTGCTGTGCATTTGAAAATTTTACCCCCTTGGATGACTACCATCAGTATGTGGATGTATGTTAGACATGAAGAGAAGAAGTGAGCTGAGGAAATACACCGCTCCTAACCAATGGGACCACTTTGAATGAAGATCAGTCATAAACCTTAACAAATGTTAGAGACATTTACAGCTCTCTCCAGATATAATGGCACCTATATCAAATATTTATATTAAATTGCAAATTTTATGTACCATAATGCTATGCACAATAAATTAGCAATGCCCTTATCAATCTCATGCTGAATTTGAAGACGCACCAGAAAAATCATGTTTATTGTTAAGGATAAATAAAGTAAAACACTTTATAGCTCTGTGACAAAGGATTATAAAATATCTTACAATAATAGAGCACATGCCATAGTCCATAAGAGCAGAAGGATTGTCTGATTATGGAAAAGGCCTAAAATTCAAGGGGGAAAAAAGATTAGGTTTAAAAGTATTATTTGGTATTAAATCTTAACTTATTCCAAAGAGAGAGCAATAAAAGCTTTAAGGAAATAAATTCCCATTTTAGAAAAAGTTCCTTTTGAAGGTTGGCACTCTTTCTGTGGATGTAAATGACTGATTCTGTAGGAAACAGTAGGATTTAGCCTTCCACGGGAGTTCCAGTTTGTTTTCTCAAATCTGGAGACTATAAAACTCACTTTCTTGCCACCTTTCTAAGTAAGGTCATGACCATGGACCTACCTTAACTATTAGAAGAAATGAAATAATAATGAAAGTAACACATTTATATAGAGCTTTTCATCTTGAAGGATCACAGAGAGCTTTGTAAAGTGTAAGAAAAATCCTTGAAGAGATTTGGCCAGGCTGCCTTTAAGCAATATGGCTATGCTGGGAGGGAGTGTAGAGATTCTGGCAATGCGATAGCACTAGAAGTGTCTTGCTGGTGCATGACAAGATAGCTTAGTTTGAGCAGGGAGTGAATATGTGGTGGGATGCACAATGCCTCCTCTCCAAACCAGAATAGTGGAAGCCCTCAGCTAGCTCATGCTGAAAGGCATTATAATCTTGTGTTTCAGGCACTGGGTTGGGACTCCAGAGCACTAGCTTCAATTCCTATCTGTATCACAGACTTCCTATGTGGCATTGGGCTTCAGCCAACACAATGAGGCCCTGACCTCATTTAGGGTTTCTAGGCACCGTTGTAATACAAATAATAATAAAAAGATTTTTGCATTCATTGAGACTAACTGTATTTTTGCAGCCTTAATAAATATTGCATTCATTAACTAAAGGAAAACACACATTTTCCTCTGAAATTGAATTTTATAATTTTACAATACAGAGAAGAGACATCTGGTTCTTCTTTCTTTTTTGGAGCAAAGTATTTAATGCCACAGATGTGAGTAAATACGGGTATAATTAATTTTTATAACCTTTTAAACATGTAGTAATTTCTAAAAAACAAACAAACAAACAAAGCAGGAATATTGTTCTTCACAAATAATACATGATTAAATATTATGAAGAGTAACCTTGAATGAACAGGAGAAGATGTTCTGGATACAAATGCATGACCTTTACACAAAAATGAAGCACACAATTATTTTTCCAAGTTGATCCTGGGTCGACTTTCATTTGAGGTAGTAGAGCCCTGCTTCAGTAAAACATCATTCAGCAAACCATCCCTATTCAGCAAAGCACTTAAATATTTGCTGAACTTTAAGCACTTGCTTAAATCCTATTTACTTTAATTGGAGTTAAGCATGTAATTAAGTGCTGTGCTGAATCAGGGCGTAAGCAAATCAGACTGAAACTTTACTAGGTAAGGGGTGAGTTCTAATCATCCAGTTTTCTTTCTAATTCTCTTCTTCAATTATCTTACCTCACTTTACCAGTCTCTTAAATCCCTTTCCATTCCCTTGGTATTGTTACCTAAATCCCACTATTCTTTTTACAGTCAAAATAATTTAAGCTCTTCTGAAACAATTATTAAGTTACATATATGCAATTACATATTTGTAAGCCACAGGGCAGAAGACTTAGAGGGATGGAACTGTCTGTCACCTCTATAGAGGATAAGGGGGAAAAGCTAGTTCTAGACAGCTTCATTTATGTGAATTATAATATTGGTTACCCATAATTCTACTTACTGAGTGTTGTTACTTTAATTGGAATTTATATTTTGTGTAAATGATAATAAATTATTATTACTGTATTCATGAAAGGGCATGGGAGTTGTGCAGGATATGAATGGATCACCCTGATTGGTATGGCACTAAAACTAAAAGTCAACAGAAGGGGCAGGAGAAGAGTTCTGTCCTATGCCTTGTCCTCGCTCCAACCATCAGATCGAGTTAGTACAACCAAATTACTCCACTGGAGCTAACCTAGCTGGAATCAGAGTGACGTAAGAGTTACCACACTGTGAAACAACACTTGAGCTACAGAGAGTGATTTGATTAGCAGCACGGCATGATTGAATTACCAGAATGGTTGCATTAGCAGCTCATGAGTTGTTGTAACTCCATCTTCTGCATCCCCAATGCATTATTAGTTCCCATGCCAGCAACCCTGGAGCTTCAACCCACCCTATTGATGGATCAACTAGCTCAAGTACAAAACACCACTTAACTCAAGCTAGAGATTATTGTATGTGGACAGGAGTTGGGTGAGGGGCAAATTTGAGTTATACCTCAAGTTACAAGACAGTCTCCTAAAGACTAGGAGCTTTATCATAAGGAGTAGGGACTCCGATGGTTCTGTTTTACTCTGGGTTTCCCTCCTGGAAATTCTATGTCCTTTGTAAAATAAATCTGCAGAACTGAATTTGGACTGGACCGGCACCAACGGTGAAGAACAAACTTCACAGCAAGGCCTGACTGAACCAGCACCGTGATAGGTAGGATGGCACAGAGCTGATTTCTCAGCAGCCCAGTCTACCAGGCCAGAGCTGATATCAATGAACTGAACCAAGTAGCTGCACATTGGAGTGGGACTTGGCTGCACAGTTCTCTCTGGAACTGGGACAGAGGCAAGTTACCTCTTATTCACCTTAACTACCACAGAGTCTCACTTGAGTGGGGTATTAGGTTGGTGAAGTTTGAACATAAGAATGGCCATATTGGGTCAGATCAATGGTCCATCTAGGCCAGTGTCCTGTCTTCTGACTGGCCAGTGCCAAATGCTTCAGAGGAAATGAACAGAACAGGGCAATGATTGAGTGATCCATCCCCGCTGCTCAGTCCCAGATTCTGGAAGTCAGAGGTTTAGGGACCCTTGGAGAATGGGGTTGTGTCTCTGACCATCTTGGCTAATAGCCATTGATGGACCTATCCTCCATTTGTGGTGGTACTGAGAGTTCTGGACCCCCATGAATTGGACAACTATCATTTGGAACTGTGGGCCTGACCAAATTCCTGATGAACTGATTTGGGTTGCTCATTTTTTCCGATGTAAACATATAGAAAGCTTTCATGTTTCATTTTATTTTTTTTCCATTTCCCCTGATAAAAATATAGTTGTCTTTGCCATGTTCCCAAAGGATTCTGTGTGCTTACAAGGGTGGAAGACCCACCTGCAAAGTGGCCAGGGAAGCTTTTATTTCTAGTTATTGAATATCAAAACAGAGTATAGCTTTAGGTAGGTGAAGACTCAAGCCATCATTTAGTTTCTTTTTTAAAAAAAAGCTCCCTTAGTTTGATTGAACCCAGGCCCTTGTTGCTGCCATTGGCATGTGGCAGGAGGGTTATGTACTCAGATACCCATAACACCGAAAAAACACTACAGCCATACTTCTTGCCAATCCTCACAAGCTAAACAGGGTTGAATTAGGTAAGTACTTGAATTGGAGACTGCCAAGGAACACCAGGGAGATGCAGGAATAGTTTTAGGTGCTCTTTTGATTAACTGTTGAACCATTCCACAGACAGCTGGCACTCTTCTGCTATGCCATCTTTCAGATAAGACATAGAGCTGAGCTTCTTAGTCACATGGTAGATCTTCTTGGTCTCTGAATGACTTGGCCTGCCCCTATGTTCTCAGGATGGTGAGGCATGATGCCACTTGCAGTTGGGTATCAAACTCAGCTTGGGTCTCAAATGAGATCTGCAATTCTAATTCCCAAAATATAGTATATATCCACAGGTATAAATCTCTATTTTTGTGTAGTTAGGGATAAACAAAGGAGCGGAGGATCAAATTCAATTTTTATTTCATTGGGTGTTCTTAGTAGCTGAAGGGCTACAGGTCTTGAACCCCAATCTGCAGGTCTTTTAAGAACCACCGTGTTCCATCCTGCCAACCAGTGACCTGTTAATAGTCACTAGAACTCAGAACTTGACTTGGATAGAAGACTCCAGGCTTGGGATCTCATTAGTGGAATTCTGGGGGTCCTGTTTTGTTCCCTGCTTCTATTTAAATCAAACAGAGGAACAGGAAGTTGTCTATGCAACTGAGTTTCCCCTACTTAGGACTACCTCCCCTACATTACCTGCTTCTACTGCTTGACTTTGATCTCCTGGTAACATGATCCTGCCTGCATCCTAACATTTGACTCTTGGTCTGCCCTGTCTTGAACTCTGTTCTCTTGGCTTCTGACTCCTGTTCTGACCACTTGGCCTGATTCCACCATCCCAGTTGTGAGAGAGAGTTGAGGGATTTGGCAAAAATTCAAATAGCACTAATTCTATCACAAAGTGGAAATGTTGTTATTACTTCATCTGTATTTTATTTTACGTTGCAGGCCAGAGATCCCTAACTTCCAGGATACTTCCTCATTGGCAGAGTCTAAGGGTATGTCTACACTACAGGATTAATTCGAATTTATATAATTCGAATTTAGGAAACCGATTTTATAAATTCGAATGTATTCGGCCACACTAGGCACCATTAATTCGGTGGTGTGCGTCCAAGCTACCATAGTAGCATCGATTTCCAGAGCGTTGCATTGTGGGTAGCTTTTACATAGCTATCCCATAGTTCCCGCAGTCTCCACCCCCCTTGGAATTCTGGGTTGAGACCCCAGTGCATGATGGGGCAAAAAACATTGTCGCAGGTAGTTCTGGGTACAGCCTCCCCCTCCCTCCCTGAAAGCAATGGCAGACAACCATTTCGCGCCTTTTTTCCTGAGTGAACTCTGCAGACTCCATTCTGCATCAAGCATGGATCCCGTTGTGCTCCAGAACGCAGTCTTGAACATTATAAACACCTCGCGCTTTCTCGTGGAGTTTATGCTTACACAGGACCAGAAAAAAGAGGCGAGGAGGAGGAGGCGGCGATTGCAGCGCAGCGACCAGCGTGATGAGGACATGGACACGGACACAGAATTCTCTGAGACCGCGGGCCCCAGTGCTTTGGAGATTATGATGTTAATGGGCCAGGTTATAGGCTTGGAACGCCGATTCTGGGCCCGGGAAACAAGCACAGACTGGTGGGACCGCATAGTGTTGCAGGTGTGGGACGATTCCCAGTGGCTGAGAAACTTTCGCATGCGTAAGGGCACTTTCATGGAACTTTGTGACTTGCTTTCCCCTGCCCTGAAGCGCCAGAATACCAAGATGAGAGCAGCCCTCACAGTTGAGAAGCGAGTGGCGATAGCCCTGTGGAAGCTTGCAACGCCAGACAGCTACCGGTCAGTCGGGAATCAATTTGGAGTGGGCAAATCTACTGTGGGGGCTGCTGTGATGCAAGTAGCCAAAGCAATCACGGAGGTGCTGCTACGAAAGGTAGTGACTCTGGGAAATGTGCAGGTCATAGTGGATGGCTTTGCTGCAATGGGATTCCCTAACTGTGGTGGGGCAATAGATGGAACCCATATTCCTATCTTGGCACCGGAGCACCAGGGTACCCAGTACATAAACCGCAAGGGGTACTTCTCAATGGTGCTGCAAGCACTTGTGGATCACAAGGGACGTTTCACCAACATCCATGTGGGCTGGCCGGGAAGGGTTCATGACGCTCGCGTCTTCAGGAACACCAATCTGTTTAAACGGCTGCAGCAAGGGACTTACTTTCCGGACCAGAAAATAACCGTGGGGGATGTTGAAATGCCAATTGTTATTCTTGGGGACCCAGCCTACCCCTTAATGCCATGGCTCATGAAGCCATACACAGGCAGCCTGGACAGGAGTCAGGAGTTGTTCAACTACAGGCTGAGCAAGTGCAGAATGGTGGTAGAATGTGCATTTGGCCGTTTAAAAGGTCGCTGGCGATCCTTATTGACTCGCTCAGACCTCAGCCAAACCAATATCCCCATTGTTATTACTGCTTGCTGTGTGCTTCACAATCTCTGTGAGAGCAAGGGGGAGACCTTTATGGCAGGGTGGGAGGCTGAGGCAAATCGCCTGGCTGCTGATTACTCGCAGCCAGACACCAGGGCGATTAGAAGAGCACACGATGAAGCGCTGCGCATTAGGGAAGCTTTGAAAACCAGTTTCATGACTGGCCAGGCTACAGTGTGAAATTTATGTTTGTTTATCCTTCCTGAAAACCCGCCCCCTTTATTGACTCATTCTCTGTAAGGAACCCACCCTCCCCCTTCCCCCAGCTTGCTTTCAAAGGAAATAAAGTCACCATTGTTTAAAAATCATTTATTCTTTATTAATTGATTATAAAAAGAGGGAGAGAACCTGAGTGGGGTTTGGGAGGAGGATCAGCGGGAAGGAAAAGCCCAGTAAAAAAAGGTTAAGAAAATGGCAGCCTTTTGCTTGGGCTGTCCACTGGGGTGGAATGGGAGGGTGTACGGAGCCTCCCCCCCCCCCGTGTTCTTAAACGTCTGGGTGAGGAGGCTATGGAACATGGTGAGGAGGTAGGGGGGTTATACAGGGGCTGTAGCGGCACAGAACCTGAGTGGGGTTTGGGAGGAGGATCTGCGGGAAGGAAAAGCCCAGTAAAAAAAGGTTAAAAAAATGGCAGCCTTTTGCTTGGGCTGTCCACTGGGGTGGAATGGGAGGGTGTACGGAGCCTCCCCCCCCCCGTGTTCTTACACGTCTGGGTGTGGAGGCTATGGAACATGGTGAGGAGGTAGGGGGGTTATACAGGGGATGTAGCGGCACTCTGTTCTCCAGCAGCCGTTCCTGAAGCTCCACCAGACGCCGGAGCATGTCTGTTTGCTCACGCAGCAGCCCCAGCGTTGCTTCCCGACTCCTCTGATCTTCCTGCCGCCACCTCTCATCTCGAGCGTCTCTCCTCTCCTCACGTTGGTCCCTTCTGTCCTCACGTTGGTCCCTCATGTCCTCACGTTGGTCCCTCCTGTCCTCACGGTCACTGGCTTCTTTCCTATACTTGCAAACCGTCTCCTTCCACTCATTCAGATGAGCTCTTTCATTCCTGGTGGATTGCATGATTTCGGCAAACATCTCTTCTCTCGTCTTTTTTTTACGACGCCTTATCTGGGATAGCCTTCGGGAAGGAGGAGGGAGGCTTGAAACATTTGCACCTGCTGGAGGGAGTGAAAAAAGGAGAGAATTTTTTTAAAAGATACATTTTTCAGAACAATGCTTATACTCTTTCACGGTGTATACTATTCACATTACATAGCACATGTGATTTCTGTGCAAGGTCGCATTTTGCCTCTTAATATTGAGTGCCTGTGGCTTTGCTGCTAGAGATCACAGACGCAGGTCCGGGCAACAGAATTCACCTTGCATGCTGCCATGGTAAGCCACTGTCTTTAGGCTTCTGCGCCCTGCTTTCCCACATACCAAGCAAAGCCCGTTGTGCTGCAGTTTTCCTGTTAGCTTGTTTTCTGCTGCTGAAGGTTAACACCCCCCCCCCCCCATCCAATTCTCTGGGATGAGTGCTTTCTCCCTCCCCCCACCGCGTGGCTGGTATCAGGGAAGATCCCTGCAGGAACCAAACTAACACCCCCCCCCCACCCGCCATGAATTCTCTGGGATGAGTGCTTTCTCCCTCCCCCCACCGCGTGGCTGGTATCAGGGAAGATCCCTGCAGGAACCAAACTAACACCACCCCCCCCACCCGCCATGAATTCTCTGGGATGAGTGCTTTCTCCCTCCCCCCACCGCGTGGCTGGTATCAGGGAAGATCCCTGCAGGAACCAAACTAACACCCCCCCCCACCCGCCATGAATTCTCTGGGATGAGTGCTTTCTCCCTCCCCCCACCGTGTGGCTGGTATCAGGGAAGATCCCTGCAGGAACCAAACTAACAACACCCCCCCCACCCGCCATGAATTCTCTGGGATGAGTGCTTTCTCCCTCCCCCCACCGCGTGGCTGGTATCAGGGAAGATCCCTGCAGGAACCAAACTAACACCCCCCCCCCACCCGCCATGAATTCTCTGGGATGAGTGCTTTCTCCCTCCCCCCACCGCGTGGCTGGTATCAGGGAAGATCCCTGCAGGAACCAAACTAACAACACCTCCCCCACCCGCCATGAATTCTCTGGGATGAGTGCTTTCTCCCTCCCCCCACCGCGTGGCTGGTATCAGGGAAGATCCCTGCAGGAACCAAACTAACAACACCCCCCCCACCCGCCATGAATTCTCTGGGATGAGTGCTTTCTCCCTCCCCCCACCGCGTGGCTGGTATCAGGGAAGATCCCTGCTAGCAAAACGCGAAAAGCTCTGGGCCAATCCTCCCCCCCCCCTTTGCACTTGGCTAAATGCAGGGAAGGATTTCTTTTCAGCCACAGGCAAACAGCCCAGTAGGAACGGCCACCTCTGTCCCCTTAATTAAATTCCCTTATTTCAACCAGGTTACCCTAAGCGATATCACTCTCCTGAGGATTACACAGCAAGATAAAGAACGGATGTTGCTTGAATGCCAGCAAACACCGGGACCATACGCTGCCAGGCTCTGTCAGGCAATGATACCAGATTACTTGCTACTAGCATGGTGTGGTCAAGTGTCCTACCATGGAGGACGGAATAAGGCTGCACTGCCCAGAAACCTTGTGGCAAGGCTTTTGGAGTACCTCCAGGAGAGCTTCATGGAGATGTCCCTGGAGGATTTCCGCTCCATCCCCAGACATGTTAACAGACTTTTCCAGTAGCTGTACTGGCTGCGAATGCATCCCAAGTGCTCAGGGCAAATTAATCATTAAAAATGCTTGCTTTTAAACCATGTTTTATATTTTAAAAGGTAAACTCACCTGAGGTCCCTTCCATGGGGTCATGGTCTTGGGTGCTGGCTTGGGAGGCTTGGGAGGGTACTTCAGTCAGGGTGAGAAACAGATCCTGGCTGTTGGGGAGAACGGAGAGCTGTGTGCTCTCTGCCAGCTCGTCCTCCTCCTCCTCCTCTTCCCCTTCCACGGAATCATCAGGTGTACCTGATGAGATTATCCCCAGCTCGGAATCCACAGTCAGAGGTGGGGTAGTGGTGGCGGCCCCCCCTAGAAATGCATTTAGCTCAGCGTAGAAGCGGCATGTCCGCGGCTCTGACCCGGAGCGACCGTTTGCCTCCTTTGCTTTTTGATAGGCTTGTCTGAGCTCCTTGACTTTCACGCGGCACTGATCTGTGTCCCTATTGTGGCCTCTCTCCATCATGCCCTTGGAAATTTTTTCATAAGTTTTGGCATTTCGTCTTTTCGAACGCAGTTCTGCTAGCACTGAATCCTCTCCCCATATAGAGATCAAATCCAGTACCTCCTGTACGGTCCATGCTGGTGCTCTTTTTCGATTATCAGCCTGCATGGTTACCTGTGCTGATGAGCTCTCTGTGGTCACCTGTGCTCTCCACGCTATGCAAACAGGAAATGAAATTCAAATGTTCCCGGGGCTTTTCCTGTCCACCTGGCCAGTGCATGCGAGTTCAGATTGCTGGCCAGAGCGGTCACAATGGTGCACTGTGGGATAGCTCCTGGAGGCCAATAACATCGAATTGCGGCCACACTAACCTTAATTCGGATTAACAATACCGATTTTGACGCTACTCCTCTCGTCGAGGAGGAGTACAGAAATCGAATTAAAGGGCCCTTTACTTCGAATTAACTGGCTTCGTTGTGTGGACGGGTCAAGCGTTAATTCGAATTAAGGCAGCTAAATCCGAATTAAAGTCGTAGTGTAGACCAGGCCTAAGGATGCCCTGTAGTAATTCTAGCTAAATGCAAAGTATATTAATTTTACATTACAGAACTGTGTTTTCTGATTGTTAAGAGCTATCACAAGAAAAACAGACACATAAATGTTCATTCCTCTGTATTTCAAGGATGGGTAGTGTTTCTAGCATCTCTATCATAAACCTGCAAAAAAGTGAAGATGGCCAGCAAAAGCACTAGCAAAGACAGAAGCCCACACGATGTTTCTTGGAAGGAGGTAGCATTCACAAGGGGACATAGCTAGATTGTGGAGCAGGGGTAAGGCAAGGGGCAGCATCGCTTTCTCATCAATATCCACCTCTGACCAGGCAGGTTTCCCTCCAAATGGCAGCAAGAGGCTCTCTTAAATTTAATTTGAGTTTAAAATACATATTCCCTAACAATGATGAAGCTATTGGGGGTAAGATCTTGTCACAGTGGTTGACAGAGAAGCAAATGATTGTACTGTGTGAGCTGATAATGCTATCATACTCAAGGGTGCAATCCAGACCAGTAAGGGGTTGTATCACTACATGCCCTGCACCCCTGGGTATCTCACAATGCTTTGCTGTTGTAGCACCCAAGCAGGCTGTTGTCAGGGTCCATGGGTCTCAAACACTGGTCTACAAGGCTCTTTGGAGTTAGTAGGTTCCAACCTGCCACCCAGGAATCTGCTAAGAGTTGTTAGAATAGAAGCTGAACTCACACAGAGGATATCAGTCCTGGGACCTGATTGGCAGAATGCTGGGAGCCCTCATTGGTCCACAGCCCCTATTTAAACCCAGCACAGGAGCTAGAAGTTGTCCATGCAATTGGATCCACCTTACTCTGGATTCTGTGCTCCTTATGGCTCCTGTGGCTTGAATTCCTGACCTGACCTGGCCTGACTCTGGTTATCGATCCCTGGTTCTGCTCTCAAGTTTTTCTCCTGCCTCTGATATCCTGGTAACCTGGCCCTGCCTGACTCTTGATTTGCCCTCTGTCCTGTCTTGGACTCTGACTTCCTGGTATCTGACCTGGCCTGACTCCTGCTTTGACCAGTAGGTCAGACTGCCCACATCCAGGTATGAGAGCTGCTCACAAACAGCATGCAAGTTCCACCTGGAGAGTTTGTACACAGCTACAGGCCTGGTCCAGCAACTCTGACCCCAGCAGCCTGTCAGCAACACACCACACTCTGGCTTTCAGCAGCCTTTGTTACTCCCTGCAGGGTGATCCCAACACAATCCCAGTCCCAAATTATCCCAAAAATGTGTGTTCTGCACTGCCCAGCCCTCTCCTGGACAGTTCGGGTATTAGATCAGATGCCCCTGTATGGGTCAACATTCAACAGTTTGTTACTTTAAGTAGAGGTTCCAAAGAGTTCAGTTTAAGCACAACACTGGATTAGTTTTGATTAAAAACAAAACAAGTTTATTTAACCACAAAGAGAAAGAGATTTTAAGTGAGTACCTGTATAAGGCATTAACATCAGAAATGGTTACAAGAGAAATAAAGATAAATTATTTCTAGTAACTAAAACTTAACAAACTAAACTTGGTTCAAGGTAATCTCAGGTCGGAACCCCTCCCAAAGTTGAATGTCTGGTTCCTTTGTCGTCTTAGGTTGAAAAAAAAGAGAGAGAGAGAGAGAGAGAATACCTTTGGGTGTTCCCCCCCCCCCACACACACGTTTATAGTCCAGTCCTTTAAAATGCATTTTCCTTCCCACTGTAAGGACATAGACATGGAGTCTCATGGTGAAAGAGGTTTCATGTTGTTGTTTGTTAAAATGCAGATCAATCTGTTCCTGCCCCCCTTCATTGACAAAGAATGTTGATTGCTAACCAACTTTGATGACACCTGGCTAGAGGCCTTAGCTGCTTGTTTGTCTTTGGCCTGGTCTACACTAACCCCCCCACTTCGGACTAAGGTACGCAAATTCAGCTACGTTAATAACGTAGCTGAATTCGAAGTACCTTAGTCCGAAGTTACCGCGGTCCAGACGCGGCAGGAAGGCTCCCCCGTCGATGCTGCGTACTCCGCTCGCCGAGCTGGAGTACCAGCGTCGAAGGCGAGCACTTCCGGGATCGATCCGGGGCACTTCCGGGATCGATCCGGGATCGATTTATCGCGTCTTAACCAGACGCGATAAATCGAACTCAGAAAACCGATTGCTTACATCCGGACCCGGATGTAAGTGAAGACGTACCCTTTGAGGAACAGGTTTATCCCCTCCCCAGACTTGTCTGGTAAACACATTTCAGTCATGATTTCAGCTTATGTTCCTAACTTTACATAGAATGTTGCTATACACATTTCACCATGATATTGTTGACCAGTGAGTTATTAGTATTCAAATGATACCTCACAAGGCATACTCTGCACAAAGATTATTACAATAATACATAGGGTCTGAACACAGGGGTGCCTTTGTTCTGAGATACCTATAAAGATGATGAGACAGTCAGGATGGTATAATGGAGGCTATGTATATGCTTACAGCATCATGTAGAGTACTCACACTGCACACACCCCAGCACAATGGGCAAGTAAAGTAGACATGCCTGTACCCTGGTGGAACATATCCTATCCAACTCGCTACATGTGCCAGCCATGCCTCCCATGTCTACATTGCTACTTTTAGCAGTGTAGTGTCCCTCTGCCTCCCCATTGCTGGAGTCTTCCCCCGTCACTGGGAAGAGGCCCCTGCAGGGGAAAAGCCTTTGCCAGCTGCCGCCTCATTTCCAGAGCTTTTCACATCCACAAGTAACTTTTTAAGAAATTTTGTTTAATTTGGAAATTTACCATGATTTTTTGACAAACTTTTTCTAAGAAATATCAGAACTGAAAAAACCCTTTTTTAATGTAAAACTGAATTTTCTTTTTCATTTCCCCCCTTTCTGTTTCCTGTCTTTTTCCAGAGGCAAAAAGAAGAAGAAAAAGTGTGTGTGTGGGGGGGGGGGAGGATGACAAATGAAAGGAATTTTGGGGGGGGGGCTATTGCGGGGGGGATTGTTCTTTTGTTATTTATTTTTGTTTGTTCAAAATCCCCACACATTTGGAAAGAAACAGAATGTTTCTCTAAAATTTTTCTTTTTGGAAGAAAAAAAGTCCTTTTCTATCAAAAATGGTTTTGAGGGGAAAAAAATCTGATCATCTAAATCTTTTGGTTCTGCTAAATTGCGCTGGAGGTCTTGTGAAAATGGGTTTTCTGATTGGGGTTTCTGATTTCAGGCTCGGCCACCACCTGCAAGTGTACAGATTAATAGATTTTAAGGCCAGAAGGGACCATAATGATCATCTAGTCTGAGCTCCTGTATAACAAAAGCTATAGACCCTCACCCAGTTATCTCTGTATCAAGTATATAACTTGTGTTTGAGCTAGATCATGTCTTTTAGAAAGGTGTCCAGTCTTCATTGATAGACTTCAGGTGATAGAGAATCTACCACATCCCTAGGTAAGTTGTTGCAATGGGTAAAAATTTGCACCTTATTTCTAGTCTGAATTTATCTGGTTTGAGCTTCCAGCCATTGACTTTTATTATTCCTTTTTCTACTAGCCCTCTAGTATCAGAAATCTCTTCCCTATGTATGTATGTGAAGATGATAATCAAGTCTTGTCTTAAATCTTCTCTTGGATAAACTAAATAGATGGCGCATCTTAAGTTTCTTGCTATAAAGCATAATTTCCAGATATCAATCATTCTTTCATCTCTTTTCTGGACCCTTTCCAATTCTTCAACATCCTTTTTGAAGTGTGGACACCAGAACTGGATATATTATTCCAGTAATGGTCTCTCTGATGCTGGATACAGAGGTAATATTACGTCCCTACTCCTACATGTAGTCTTGTGTTTATACATCCCAGGATCATGTTCACTCTTTCTAAGCTACGGCACTGCACTGGGAGCTGATATTCAGCTGGTTCCTTACCATTACTCTTAGGTCCTGTTTAGTGTCACTGCGGCCTGGTCCCCACTAAGCCCCCACTTCGGACTAAGGTACGCAAATTCAGCTACGTTAATAACGTAGCTGAATTCGAAGTACCTTAGTCCGAACTTACCACGGGTCCAGACGCGGCAGGCAGGCTCCCCCGTCGATGCCGCGTACTCCTCTCGCCGAGCTGGAGTACCGGCGTTGACGGCGAGCACTTCCGGGATCGATCCGGGATCGATTTATCGCGTCTAAACCAGACGCGATAAATTGATCCCAGAACATCGATTGCCTGCCACCGGACCCTCCGGTAAGTATCCTGTTCCAGGATACTGTCTCCCTTCTTGTAAGTGAGATCTATATTCTTGTATCCTAAGATGTATGACTTTGGATTTGGCTATCTCAAAATGCATGGTGTCCAAAGGAACTCACCTTACCGAACAATCCAGATTGATTGTATAACTGATGTCCCCTCCATTTTTTGTGTCATCTGCAAATTTTACCAGAAATGATTTTATATGTTCTTCCAGAATATTGATAAAATATTGAATAACAGTGGGCCAAGAACAGATCCCTTCAGGGCCCCACTAGAAACATCCCTTTTAAGATGATGATTCCCCATGTACATTTACTTTTTAAGATCTGTCAGTTAACAAGTTTGGAATCCATTTAATATGAGATACATTGATTTTGCATAATGCTTTTTTATCAGAATGTAATGTGGGATTAATTCAAATGGTTAGAAAAGTATAAATATATTAAATTGATGCAGTAACCTTTATCAACCAAACTTGTAGTCTCCACATCAAACAATATCAAGTTTGTTTGACAAGACATATTTTCAATAAAATCATGTTGATTGACATTAATTATACTACCATTGTTTAATTCCTTACTAGTTGCATTCCTTATCAGCCTTTCCATGATTTTGCCCAGGATCGATTTCAGGGTAACTGCTCTATAGTTACAAAGGTTATTTCATTTACCCCTTTTTAAAGGTGGACACATTAGCTTTTTCCAGTTCTCTGAAACTTCCACAGTGCCAAGATTTCTTATAATTCAACACTAATGGAGTCAGTCTTCTTCTTGGCCAGTTCTTTTAATACTCTTGTGAAAAAGTTATCAGGTCCTTCTTTTAATTTTAATAGTGGCTGTTTAACATCCTCCATAGTTATTAATAGAATAGAAAGTATTATCCTTATCACTGTAAAATGTAAATACACCATCCTTATTTCCAAATACAGAACCTCCCTCCTTTCCATTTATTTATTCCTGTTATCTTTAAGGAGTTTCTTCTTTTCTTAATGACCATACATTTGTCATTAATACTTTTTAGCTTCCCTTATCAAATGTCTGCATTTTCTAACTGACCATTTGTACTCACTAGTATTAACTTAGTCATTTTTCCTTTTGTTGTATTTTTTGAAATTTGAATGGCTACTTTCACTTTCTGTCTTATCACAATTTTTATTATTTTTATTTTTTTAACCAAAGAAGTCTTATATGATTGCAGAACTGGCAGGAGAGAGAGAGGCATTGTGGCTTCTAATAAAACATTGTTAAACAACTCTCAATTATCACTCACATTTTTTATATTTAAATTTTCCCTCAATCAGAGGTGTGGAAAAATTGAAAAAAAAAATAATTGGGAAAGTTTTACTACCATTTGTTGTTTCTGCGGCATTAACTTGATGTTTAACCTCCTGCCTTTTCATTTGGACTTTGCCAAAATTATAAAGTATTGTAACAGGATGCATGTTCAAATTGTGTTGGTGTGGGAGCTCCTATAATGATAGTGGTGGTTTTATAACACTTGATAATGGTTAGAAAGTTGTGCTCTGACCACTGCTCATTACCCTAGTAACTATCTCACTATTCACTTGTTCTTCTTGCGTCTGTTTGTTGTATCTACCTGTTGTCTCCAATACTTAAATTACAAGTTCTTTGGAGCAGGGACCAGCTTTTTGTTATGTATGTACAATACCTAGTGCAATAGGCCCCAGTCCATGATTAAGGCCTTTAGGTATGACAACAAAATAAATAAAAGTAATAGTTATTTTATTCATGTATTGCAATAGTGCTTGGATTCCTCCTCAAGTTCAGGGCCATATTGTGGTAGATGCCGAAGAAATACATATGAAGGAGAAGAGGATATTTGCTACCTTTCAAATTATTCTTGCAGGAAAAGAGAGAATTTTGGTGTTCTTTCTTACTAATAAGGGAGACAATGGGAGTTGATCAGATACTATAGTGATAAGGACCATATATTTACCTAGATAGACATATAGAGGAAGATAAAAATAGAGTTTCTTCAACAAACAAACAAAAAACCTAAGGTAAACCAGCCTTGCAAAATAGTCATAACAAACTATCTAGCATAGGCCCAAAATCTAATTACCCATCTTCAGTTACCTGCTTCTGAAATGAGCTTTTATATTCCTGCCAAAAAAATACTTACCCTTGGTGAGTGACCAGTAGAATTTTACCATGATGGGGTAAAACCTCATCTCAACCTGAGGAGCTAATAATCTGACCATGACAAGACTGAGTCAGATAACGTAACCTAATATGCTGCTAATAGTTCTATAAAATACAAAAATGAAGGCTGACCTAGACTAGGTCTACACTTAGTGTGGTGTATACAGTACCTACACTCCACACACCCTTAGCTTGGGTATAAATTGCAGTGTAGACAGTAAGGAGCTGCTTAGGTGAGCAGACTACAGACACACCAGAACCTTAGTGTACATACCCTACATGGCTCTCTACATGCCCAAGAGGTGCCTCCCATGTCTACACTGTTACTTTTAACAGTAACAGTGTCCTGGAGTGAGTGTCCAGTAGTGTCCTGGAGTGAGAAAGGCTCTTGCAGGGAAGAGGCAATGGGGAAAGGCTCTGGCAGCTCACCACTGCTTCAGCCTTTCCCCACTGCAGGGCACTCCTGGACCTTCCCCTGCTGCCAGGGCCAGCTCCAGCATTTCTGCCGCCCCAAGCAAAAAAAAAGTCGCGATCGGCGGCGGCAATTGGAAAAAAAAAGAAGCCACGATCGCGATCGGCGGTGGCAGTTCAGCGGCAGGTCCTTTGCTCCTAGAGGGAGTGAGGGACCTGCCGCCCCCGAATTGCCGCAGGTGCCGCCCCTCTCCCTTGGCTGCCCCAAGCACCTGCTTGTTAAGCTGGTGCCTGGAGCCGGCCCTGCCTGCTGCCTTCTCCTGCGAGAGCATTTCACTGCGTTATGTAGCTGTGTGTACCTGACATGCCACCATCAGCGTAGACGAGGCTCTATGCTGCAGCAGAGGAGGGGAATAGGCTTGGAGATTTGCGCTCCAGAACTCTGATTCTAGGAGCAGGTGCTCTTGAATCTGGAGCAACCATTCCAACCCGTTCGGGTATAGTGTTGACGATCTGTGGTTGAAGGCACAACAAGCTCTCTTCAGCTAAAAGCAAAATGAGCATAGCACAGAGCTTTGTGCTGGTAATGGAGTGGTGAATAATGAGAAAAGGAAGGGTTATCATCTGATCTTAAAGATCCCTCGTCTTTGGCCATAAAATATCTTAAATATTAATAAAATTGTACAAGGTATTGAAAATCACAATGAAAATATTTTATTAGTATCCTTAGTGTGCCTATGACCTATAAAGATCATTAATTTGAAACCTAATAGCCTACCTGATACTGTACAACTTCCAAACCGTGATCTGGCAGAATTGCATTATACGTATAATATTGTTAATAATGTAAAACATAATAGAATGCCAAACAGCATTATGGAAAACAGGAAAAGTAGATAATTATCAGTATTATAATATCCTCAGTACCAGAACAAAGGGCTTAAATGCTATATGGACAAATGAAACTCTGATGATCCAGTAATTTCTTCATCTGAGAATGATTACACTATTGGAAAAAATGGATAGAATTTTTGTCTTTAATAAAAAATAGGCTTTTGAGAAAATTAGAAGTGCAGTACAGTAGATTTTTCTCACTTAAAAATATAATTTAAATGATTAGAAAGCACTGTAATTTTTTTTCAGATCAAGGATGCTTGATTGTCCTTATCATTTGTACTTTTTCTGCATCCCAGCCTATATACTTCCTTATCATTTAACTAGCTAATCAATCACTAGCCTTTTCTTACATTTTAAACACTGTAGAAGAGTATCTTCACTGAATAGGAAAGGTAGCAGTGTGTTGCCCTTATCCTGAGTCGCCTCTGGTCACTCTAGCATCTCGGTCCCCAAAGCTTAAAATAAAGGTATTACATATTTGAATTCAACAGGGGTTTGAAGGTTTGCATGAGTAATATTTATTAAATACTCACTTTATTAGGATTAAGATTGCCTGTAATTGTAGAAATCTTCTGGAGGGGAAAAAAAAGTAATTAAAAAGAATGAACTGAAAATGATATATTGTGTCAGTGTGCATAGGCCATACATGCCTCTAGTGGATCATTGCTTTAATTACACCTGACCAAGTACAGGCTCAGAGAAAAGCACTGAAATTCTTACCACAAAGTGCTTCTTAAAAACCAGCCATGCCTGGCTTAGCCTGTCAGTTCATTGTCTTACCATTGAGTGAGACACAGTGCTATGAAGTCAAATATCGCAAAAGGCACATACGAACCTTAATTTTTCAACATCCTCATCTACTTATTTATTTCTTTTTCTACGCTGTGGATTGCAAGCACATTATTAAGCACAACGGGCAAAATTAATTGTGTGCTACCGCCCAACTCTTGCAGCCCCACTAAAATCAGTGAAATTATTGCCCTGTATTTCTGAGAAAGAAAAGTGAAAATTCTTGATCGGTCAGTATCAAAACAATATGGGGAAGACATCAGATCTGTGAAGGAGGAGGGATGGGCTTGTGTGTAAGCAGGGCCGGCTCCAGGGTTTTGGCAGCCCCAAGTAGCCAAACAAACAAAAAACAAACAAAAACAAAAAAAAGCCGCAATTGCGATCTGCGGCGGCAATTCGGCGGGAGGTCCCTCACTTCGAGCAGGAGTGAGGGACCGTCCGCCGAATTGCCGCCAAACAGCTGGACGTGCCGCCCCTCTCCGAAGTGGCCACCCCAAGCACCTGCTTGGTAAGCTGGTGCCTGGAGCCGGCCCTGTGTGTAAGACACCGGACAGGATTCATAAAATTCAGATTTTATTCCTGGCTGTGGCACAGATTTTCTTTGTGATTGTGGATTTGTGGACAAGTCACTTAGGCCTGGTCTACACTGGGGCGAGGGGGAATCGATCTAAGTTACACAAATTCAGCTACGTGGATAACGTAGCTGAAGTCGACGTATTTAGATCGATTTACCGTGGTGTCTTCACCACAGTGAGTCGACTGCTGCTGCTGCCCCGTCGACTCTCCCTGCGCCTCTTGCTGAGCTGGAGTACAGGAGTTGATGGGAGAGTGCTCGGGGGTCAATTTATAGCGTCTAGATAAATCGACCCCCGCTGGATTGATCGCTGCCTTCCGATCCAGCGGGTAGTGAAGACATACCCTGTATCTCTTTCTCTGCCTCCATTCTCTACCTGTTAAAAAACATGGTAATAATAATTTCCTATTCCACAATGAAATGTGGGCTGTAGCTTGCCCATCAGAAAGAATGGGGTTGCTTTTCTGAGGGTTCTATAACATGGGGAGAAAATGGCTATTTTGCTTTGCATTCAACTACCTATTCATTAGGACTGAACTGTGACTTTTGGTAACTGATTGTCATTCCCAGAAGGACATCCCACTGTTGTCCACACTGATGTTTAAACTTAGCAAAAGGTCATTTACTGGTGCTGAAATATCACTCTTGTGAATTGTAGCATGAGCAAAATGATGGTACCCGCTGGTAGACTCAGGGTTGGATTAAGGTTAAACAGGCTACAGATTGATCAAATAGACCCAGATTCACATGAATTTCTCCAAAGAGTAGAAAGGAGGAAGTACTTGGCATATTTCCTGAGAAGTTAGATTTCCTTCCTTTCTCACCATATCCTTGTCTATCCAGTTATGGAGACTCCCGACTGAATAGGACGCTAAATCAGCTAAAGTATTTGATCCTGTTTATATCCTTAACTAGACAGTGGACTTTATGTTCCCCTGAACTTTGTATAATAGACAGTGAAATTACCTGAAATAAGTATCTATCTGTAGTTATTTCTGTACATTTTTTGTTAATTTAGTGGTTATTAGAATTTATGAATGAGAGCTTCCAAGAGAATAGAAAACTTTCCACGTATGCATGATTGTTAGGGAAGTGAAAAGGTAAATCTTAATGTATTTTTAATCAATACGTGCCTATAGGTTCATAGTGAAAATATATCAAGTAAATTATTAGATGTTACAAACAAGAAGCATGTCTTGTGAAATTAACGTAAGGGTTTTTGGTACCATACAATGTGCAAACAGTAAGCTAAAAGGGCAGGGATCATGTTTGTTTGTACAGCACCTAGCACAATGAGGTCCTGATCTATGACTGGGGCCGCAAGGCACAATAGTAATACAAATAATATATAATAATAATAATTTATTATTCGTATTACAGCAGCATCTAGAGGCCCCAACTGAAAGAGATGCTGCATCATGCTAGGCACTGTTAAAATACACAGTGAGAGACTACCTCTGACCCAAAGAGCTTACATCTAAACCAACGTAAGGAGGGAGGTGAAGCAGATGCACAGAAAGATGAAGTGACTTGCCCTACATCACAAAGCAGATCGGTGGCAGAGATGGCAATAGAACCCAGATCTCCAAATGCCCTATCCACCAAATTACAGCCCCTTTCAGAGTGGTGCAGGGATAAAATCCTGTGGAATCTTTTATCTCTAGATCATTGATTCAAAGTTGATCCAGGTTGATAGTGACCAAAGGTCACTAATGGCTGATGACTGTTCAGTGGCGATTGTGAAATAACTTGAATTGGACTTAATGCTATTTTGGCACAAAGGCCATCAGCAAAACGATCTCCCTTTTTGGCATTCATAGCAGGGAGGATATGGATGGATGGATATGGATGAATGGATATAAAGGATGAAGTTCCTTCTCATAACCCCTTCAAGAGGTGATTTCTCCAGATCTTGGGGCTTGTCTACATTACCCGCTGGATCGACGGGCAGCGATTGATCCAGTGGGGGTAGATTTATTGTGTCTAGTCTAGACATGATAAATCGACCACCGAGCGCTCTCCCGTCGACTCCAGTACTCCACCAGGGCGAGAGGCACAGGCGGAGTCGACGGGAGAGCGTCAGCTGACTTACCGCAGTGAGAACACCATGGTAAGTAGATCTAAGTATGTCGACTTCAGCTACATTATTCATGTAGCTGAAGTTGCGTAACTTAGATCTATTCCCTTCCCCCCTCCCCCCAGTGTAGACCAGGCTTTGGTTTCATCACATTTACAGGGCATTTCAGGTGAAGATAGCAGTACTTTTGTCCATTCTTTACCTGTTCAGTGGAACAAGAGAGGTAGAACATGCCTTTATGTGTTTTAGAGTCTTACCTTATGTCCCACTGAGTTTTACTTCAGGCCTAACAAAACTCTCTCTCTTTACCTTTCCTCGTCATTATCTTATATTCCGAGCTAGTTTTAATTGCTCTCCTCTCTTTACAGTTTCTCTCTTTTGAGATGTGGCTCCTAAAAACGAATTCCAGTTTCTTGGTAGAGAGAGGCATCTGGAGAAGGATCAGATAGGAAAAGGGTGAGTAACTTGACCAGAGAAAGTCTGGTTAAATTGAAATAGATTCCAGTCAATAAGCTGAAACATTTGTGATTTATGCAAACATTTCAGAAAATTAGAACCTATCGAGGGACAAACCAATATCATTGTGCAGTTTTTAGAGGACGTGAAAGAAAGGCCCTGTGTAGATGGAAAGCTTCTGCTGAATAAGAAATTTTAACAAACTCAGATCCACAGAATCAAAAAAAGAATGGGATATTCTTCTGATCTTAGTTGATCCTTGAAAAGTATTAATTGAGAAAAGATTACTACTCCTGCAGACAGAACGATACTCAGCCACTTGAAATAAATTGGTAGTGGAGTGGTAATCAAGACTCACAGGCTACCATAGGATTAGGTACAAAAGCAGAAAAAATGTTATGATGAAAATAAAACCTACTGAATCTAGCAGCTATAAAAATCCTCTAACCTATCAATTTAACTAACACACCAAAGAAAAAGGAATAAGGTAGTAATTGGGATGTTTTAGAACAAATTCTTAAAGAGCTCTAAAGGGATGAGTGAAGGAATTTGGTAATATAGTTACGGATGTCACATGTAGAACACACTCACACGATATATGTGCATTTGGCTATTCTTGCATAGCCATTATGGTATGTCTATTACCAGTTCTTATTTGGATAATTTAGCATGTCACTAAGCTATATTCTCAATATGCTCAAGCTATATTACTCTGTATAATGCATCTGAAATCTACAGAGTTCACCATTAAGAAGTCAGCATGTAGCAACTGTTTTCTTTCATGCTTAAATCAACTGTTGGCAAGGTTATTATTTAAAAAAAAACCTTAATAGTAAACACTCTGTTTGCTGGGGTTTTGGACATGTTTTTATTTTTCTTGTCAGCCCCTGGCCTTTAATATTTTTATATAAAAAGACATATTTGATGTTATTTTGGACACTATCAAATCCCTCCTGAAGACTCATTCCTACTGTGACGCCTACAGGAAGTTATCTGACTAATAATGGTGAGACAGATTGGCAATCAGGAGTGGATTTGTAATTTCTGCAAAACATTGTGTTGTATTATTAAAATGTGCCCCATTGCCATCTTGACTATTATGTTTGTATTTCTTTCACCTATCTTCTGTCTGTCTGACTTTTAGGCCCTGATTCTGCTAACACTTATGCACATGGTTAACCTTAGTCAATGGGATTACTCACATGCTTACAATTAAACATATGTTTTGGTGTTTCCTGGCTTGAGATCTTTGATTATTAGTTCTTCAGGGCTGGACCATCCTTTCTCTGTTTTATGTGGGTCTTACCAGAAGCAAATAATTTGTTTGTTTTTGTAAATTCTAAAACTTTCACGGACTATATATGGGAAAGGGATACTTAAGATGCACTCTGGCTTCTTACTCTAATTATTTCTTATAGTCTCTCATGCTCTTTCCACTTGTTTCAAGATAAATAACATTCAGCAACACCTAACACACATGCAGGGTTGTAAATTTATAGAGCCAAATTTTCAAACGCAAACCTCAAGTTTTGCAATATCAAATTGCAGGCTTAAATAACTCTGGGTGCACTGTTGCATCCGTAGTTATTTGTAGGTATGACTTATCGTATTATTAACATGAGCCCAATTGCATCTTGACTACTTTTATTTTTTGTTGTTTTCTAAGTACCTGTTTGCACTTTTGTCTAAATTAGCTGAATTACACATGCAAGTAATTTTGAACATGGAACTGTGCCCGCTAAAAAAGAGTCATGACTGGACTGAAACTGTCCCCTTTGGGATAAATGTTGTGCTCATTAACCCCATGCAATCTGATTTAAATTGTGGGTGTACCTGAGGGCAGAATCTGGAATATTTGTTGCCACAAGCTCCCAGCTAGAGACTGAGCATCTTGACTTATAGAAGTTAGAGACGGAAAAAGATTTATTAGGTCCTTTTGTCCATTCCACATAGGTGTAGGTGAGTGCCCTAACCACAGGGCTATGGAGTCAGTCTCTCCTGTTTGACCTTGTATAAATAATTAATTATTCAGTGGGCCAGAGAGAGAGAGAGAGACTGACTCTATAACCAGGTCCTGCCTGAATAAGAGTAAGAACTTGAACTTAGACCTCCTACAATGTAGACGAGTGACCCAACCTCTAGACTATTGGGTGTGTGTCACCCACCATAAATTCCATTCTGGAGCTAGAAATATTCCTGATGAAAATTTTGTTTTTGCAAAAAGTTTCAGATTAAAAAAATTGGCATTTTTCTGATGAAAAAACATTTTGTCAGAAAATTCCAGACCAACTCTTGTTATGACATAGACTCCTGCTCCTGCAGTCACTCTCCTGTCTTTCAGTGTTCTTCCCCCACAGTAAATTCTCATGCATAAATTTATTTCCCCCAGGATGTGTACAAGCTCCTATGTGTTGTAGGCACATGTGCAATGTGATTTGTATTGCCAGGTTGATATATTTTGCTATCTTCAACCATTCCTATTTGGCAAAGTGTTCACTTTTCCTTTTGCTTTTATATACTGTAAGAGGCATAGCAAGACATTGCACGATAACTTTCATGCTGAAACATACCGATAACATCAATGAAAGGATGTTAAGTCATCTACATAATTAAATAGCAATTGGCCTTAGCCATTACTCATTATGGTGTAGCTTTTTGTCATTCTGTTTGATGCTAAAGGATGTTCAGTTGCTTGTAATTGATAAAGAGGTTTCATCTGTGGTGGTTTCAGTCTAATGAGCAAGGCAATGAAACCATATTTGATTTTTTTAAAGGGTAAAAGACCCTTGTTTTGGGTGTAACTATGGGATGGTGGTTTGGGTTACACAAATCCCTCAGGTGGAGAAAGAAGTTTTTTCTTTGATCTTAGTTGATTTTCATAAATTGTTAATTGAGGAAAGATTGCTACTGCTTTAGATGTAACAATACTGACCCATTCACAAGGAGCTACCGGAATAATGTGTCTGTATCTTGAGTCACAAACTAGAAAAGGGGTAAGAACAGGCACTGAGTATTATTCAGTATTATTGCTCAATCTAGCCATCAAAATTCATCCTTTGCATGATGCTTCTAATATTTGCCAAACACAATGGGAGCATTTGACGGCAATCATTGAAACTATGTCAGGTAACCATTGCATGAGGTCAGGTAACCAAGCAATATTCATAGGTTACTGTCTTTGAGACAAAGTCCACAAGAGAGCTTTGAAGAAGACTTTTATTTTAATTTAAAAACTGCATCTCTAACATATTAATGAACCTTACTGGAAATGATGTGTAATTCACATTACTTTAGCTAAATCAGTAACTCAAGTAGTATGTGAGAGGAAGCAGAAATGTCCTGGTTGACTTCCTTTGAGTCAGTTTAAGAGAATGGAGGAAGAGAGCAAGAGAACTTGGCCTGACACCAGAGTTTATCAGAGGTATATCTAACAGGTACAGAAAATCAAAAGCAAGGAGATCCTCTTCCCCTTAATTTGTGGAGATGTTCCTGCAGATCATGATGGGTGATGTCAGAGAGCTCTAAAATGAACATGCAGACTGAGATGTTAGGAAAATCTAGGCTGTGGGAAACACTAACAGCAAAACAAGAGAAACAGCAAATTCTGAAGCTAGGCATAGATTACTCATATTGAAGTGACAAGGAGGTTGTAGAAAGGTTGTTTTTGTACTGAAGCTCAAGAACACTTCAGATGAATGTCTGTAATCTGAGCATGTCATTTAGCTTTGGGAAACATCACACGGTAACAGTCACCACACATTTGTGAAGCTTAAAAGGACAGGGAAAAAGGAGTCCTCTGCCAAGGATCTAGAGATCAAAGAAGCTATGAGGGGCTTACATATACTGGGACAGTTCAGAGCTAAAGGATCCACTGCTACACAGGTCCTCTACTACTTCCCCTCCTTCTATGTATTGTGGAGGGGCAGGAGCCATGGAAGCTGATGTCTTCCTGAAGATGGAGTATAACAATGCTCTGTAACCAAGGGAAGAGGCTTCCCTATTCCTCACCCCTCCCCTTCAAGCTGTGCCCAGGCAGAGCCCCCAGTACACAACCCAGCCATTTGAGCTGGGCACTAGAAACAGGATTTTGATCTACATGCATTTGGGTGAGGAAAATGCTTAGGGCAAATTCTCTTTTGTGGCTCTGCAAAGATAAAGGATGGGGAAAGCCCCTTACCTGGGGTGCAGATGATTGTTTCCTTGTACTCCTTTTGGAGAACTGTTTACACTAAGCAGAAGATGACTGAAATGTGATGGGAACATTCTTAAATGAAGAAATTGTATCTGATGAGATGAAAAGAAATGACTTACCTAGTACAGGGGGAAAATGCTTAGGAGAGTAACATGATTGTCTTGTTTTCCAGATCATGGATTTGCCTTGCTTGGGGTGGTTAAAAGCCTTAAATTACCCACTTAGAGATGATGACTGGGACTCTTCATGCTGGACTGAGTCTGCTACAATGACAGATTTCTAAAATTTCTGGATTTGAAAGATCTTCATAGTGTTCTAAGAGTGGCAACTCAACTGGCTGCAGAGGAAGACCCAGAGGGAATTGGAAATCTTTTTTAAAAACTTTATAATTTTTCATAGAGATCAAAATAGCAATGCAGCTGTATAAAATAGTGGGAAACAATAGAGCTTCTTCAGAAACACAGGAGATGCACAACATCAGCATAATTTACTACATTATACAAAGGTCTGCTGTAAAGAGATGTTGAGAAATACTTTGATCTTGGGATCATCACAGCCACAATAAGACAATACAAAAAATAGCAAGTATGCAATACAAACATTGCTGTTTTTTTGGTGTAAATTGATAGTTAGTATAACTGGCTGAAAAACAGAATTTCTGTCCCATGAGAAATTCAGAGAGTTTGAAATGTGATTTCATCTTGCATTAGAACAAAAAGACAAAACATTGGAAATTTTTGTGAAACAAAATATCTGAAATATTATCAAAATATTTAGTTTCAATAGTCAACCTGTTTCTTTTTAGCGTTTATATAACATAATACCAAAATGTAATATTTAGATAATTTCCCATCAAAATTTAGATGAAATTGACAAATTCCCATGAAATGTTTTGATTTCAACTAACCAACATTTTCTGACAGAAAACTTCTGTTGGAAAATTTTCAGTCAGCTCTGAAAATTAGTTTTGTTTTTTTCCGTAAACTCAGAGCCACGCTCTGGTCCTATTGAAGTCAATGGGAGTTTTGGCTTAGGACTCATTGGTATCAAAATTTGGCTCATGGGACTCTAACCAGACTGTGAAGATAATCCTGCGTTCCTTACTCAGGAGGGGGAAAGGAGTCCAGGATAGCTGGCTGTATTTTAAAGAATCCTTATTGAGGTTGCAGGAACAAACCATCCCGATGTGTAGAAAGAATAGTAAATATGGCAGGCGACCAGCTTGGCTAAACAGTGAAATCCTTGCTGATCTTAAACACAAAAAAGAAGCTTACAAGAAGTGCAAGTTTGGACAAATGACCCGGGAGGAGTATAAAAATATTGCTCAGGCATGCAGGAGTGAAATCAGGAAGGCCAATCACACTTGGAGTTGCAGCTAGCAAGAGATGTTAGGAGTAACAAGAAGGGTTTCTTCAGGTATGTCAGCAGCAAGAAGAAAGTCAAGGAAAGTGTGGGCCCCTTGCTGAATGACGGAGGCAACCTAGTGACACAGGATGTGGAAAAAGCTAATGTACTCAATGCTTTTTTTGCCTCTGTCTTCATGAATAAGGTCAGCTCCCAGACTACTGCACTGGGCAGCACAGCATGGGGAGGAGGTGACCAGCCCTCTTTGGAGAAAGAAGTGGTTCAGGACTATTTAGAAAAGCTGGACGAGCACAGGTCCATGGAGCCGGATGCGCTGCATCTGAGGGTGCTAAAGGAGTTGGCAGATGTGACTGCAGAGCCATTGGCCATTATCTTTGAAAACTCATGGTGATCGGGGGAGGTCCCAGATGACTGGAAAAAGGCTAATGTAGTGCCCATCTTTAAAAAAGAGAAGAAGGAGGATCCGGGGAACTACAGGCCAGTCAGCCTCACCTCAGTCCCTGGAAAAATCATGGAGCAGGTCCTCAAGGAATCAATTCTGATGCACTTAGAAGAGAGAAAAGTGATCAGGAACAGTCAGCATGGATTCACCAAGGGCAATCATGCCTGACTAACCTAACTGCCTTCTATGATGACATAACTGGCTCTGTGGATGAGGGGAAAGCAGTGGACGTGCTATTCCTTGACTTTAGCAAAGCTTTTGATACGGTCTCCCACAGTATTCTGGCCAGCAAGTTAAAGAAGTAAGGATTGGATTAATGGACTATAAGGTGGATAGAAAGCTGACTAGATCGTCGGGCTCAATGGGTAGTGATCAATGGCTCCATGTCTAGTTGGCAGCTGGTATCAAGCGGAGTGCCCCAAGGGTTGTTCCTGGGTCCGGTTTTGTTCAATATCTTCATTAATGATCTGGAGGATGGCGTGGACTGCATCCTCAGCAACTTTGCAGATGACACTAAACTGGGAGGAGTAGGGATAGGATACAGAGGGACCTAGGCAAATTAGAAGATTGGGCCAAAAGAAATCTGATGAGGTTCAACAAGGACAAGTGCAGAGTCCTGCACTTAGGATGGAAGAATCCCATGCACTGCTACAGGCTAAGGACTGAGTGGTTAGGCAGCAGTTCTACAGAAAAGGACCTAGGGGTTACAGTGGACAAGAAGCTGGATATGAGTCAACAGTGTGCCATTGTTGCCAAGAAGGCTAACGGCATTTTGGGCTGTATAAGTAGGGGCATTGCCAGCAGATCGAGGGATAATTCCCCTCTATTCGGCATTGGTGAGGACTCATCTGGAGTACTGTGTCCAGTTTTGGGCCCCGCACTACAAGAAGGATGTGGAAAAATTGGAAAGAGTCCAGCGGAGGGCAACAAAAATGATTAGGGGGCTGGAGCACATGACTTCTGAGGAGAGGCTGAGGGAACTGGGATTGTTTAGTCTGCAGAAGAGAAGAATGAGGGGGGATTTGATAGCTGCTTTCAACTACCTGAAAGGGGGTTCCAAAGAGGATGGATCTAGACTGTTCTCAGTGGTACCAGATGACAGAACAAGGAGTAATGGTCTCAAGTTGCAGTGGGGGAGGTTTAGGTTGGATATTAGGAAAAACTTTTTCACTGGGAGGGTGGTGAAGCACTGGAATGGGTTACCTAGAGAGGTGGTGGAATGTCCTTCCTTAGAGGTTTTTAAGGTCAGGCTTGACGAAGCCCTGGCTGGGATGATTTAGTTGGGGATTGGTCCTGCTTTGAGCAGGGGTTGGACTAGATGACCTCCTGAGGTCCCTTCCAACCCTGATATTCTATGATTCTAAAACTATTATTATCATTAATACTTATTCTTAATTTTATGCATCAAAAGACTTAGATAAGTATAATACAACTGGCTTTGGGGGGAGTTCTTTATACACCTTCAGTTTTAGCATCCAGTTGATAAATGTTTAGGCCTCTGGTTCATAACCTGTGGTCCATTGATTGTTGGTGCTCTATAGAAAAGTGGCTGCTCACATGGTGCTTACTTCCCTTTTCTCCAGTTGCAAAACTGCATTCAAAATTTAAAAGTACATTTCTAAAGAACTTACTGTCCTGACCACATGGAAGTTTGTGACGGGGAATGGGGAGGTAGTTCACGAGATACTGTTCTTAACCTACTGTCTTCACAGTGAAAAAGTTTGAGAACTCCCATTTGAAAGAAAACTGTAAGATCATAATAGTTAGATATAAATGACCTCTTAGATGGCCAAGTCCATGACCCTGCAAGTTCAAGCTAGTCCTACTAATCAGATATAAACTGATATTATGCTTGACCTTAGGAGATAACTTAACCTGTAAAATTTCCTTTAGAAGGTGATGAATAGCATCTGGGGATTCAGTTAATCCAGAGACCACACAAATACTAATATTCTTTTTTTCCCCCTCCTTAGCCATATTATTGCACAAAGCACTATCTGTTGGTTACACCCTTCTATAGCAGGCCTGGTCTACAGCAATATTTAATCAGAGGGGTCCTAATGTAGCACAGCATATGCTACATAGACATAAGACCAAGATCTTGTCACCACTAAGAGAAAACCTTTTGTAGCTGGATTTGTGTGGATAACACAAGCAAGAAGAAATAAATAGCTATGCAAAGCCCTACAGCCCATGGGGCATACCCTCCAGAGCCAGTCCGGCCAACAGTGAGACATCAGAAAGCCCGGCTGAAAGTTGTGGCACACAGTGCAGTGACACCTCGCTCATATGAAAAGATTACTTTTCGTTTTCTTTCCCTTTATTGTAATTAAATGTTTTATTTGTTTTCCTAAGTAGCTCTTTTAGACCGTGGGCATTTCAAGTCCACCATCCCACACTTTCGCACTGATTTTCCTACCGGTCTAAACTAGTAACGATGGAAACAAAGAAACAAGATGACACTGCTTAGAGAACAAGGAATCCTGTGGTTTGTGTGAGTAAATTTTGAGAGACTCGAAAATGCCAAAAGTAATATAATGCCCGCCATTCACAAATAGGGACAGCTGCCCCTCATGCCAATAGGAGCTGGATGTGTGTGACGTTCATGGTGCATGGTCTCAAAGCTATCACCTCTTTTTCACTACATGTATATTTTTTAAAATCATTAAGAAGATTTTAACATAACACTTTTTATTGTAAAAGCCTGTTTTTAATTTTAAAAATCCACGCAAGATATAAAAGTTATATGTAAGGGAAGTGTCACACAGAGATTGCTCTAATAAGACATTCATGGTGATTTGATTTCCCCTGCTGTAGCTGTAAGTCAGTAGGTAAAACCATATTTTAGTGCCTCCTAAAATTTTCATGAGCAGTATTGATACCGCTGCTACTGTAGTTAGAATATAATGTCCTTTTATTTTGTAGTGAATAAAAAACAGTATTGTTACCATTTCATCTATAATTCTTTTTAAGAAATAGTGCATGCCAGTGAAAGAAATTGAATTGCTGTATGGCAAACAGAACATTCATTTTGTAACTGAATCTGCTACTGCTATAAAGGATGGTATAAGGGCAATGATTAGCCTGAACTAAACTCCCAATTTTGAACACCTCTGTACTAGGGGAGTCCTTGAAATCTGATCCTGGATCTAAATCCCAATAATCTGTAATTTGTCCCTCTCATTATATTGGTGCAATAAAAACCCCAGGGCCTTTCCCCACCCAAACTTGTGGTGTTTGAAATCAAGGTGCATCTAAAATTCTAGATTTAATGTCCAGCTAAGGCTTATTTGATTAAAACACCCAAAGTCTAAAGTTATAATTTGATCTCCTGAAGGGTTCAAAAGGAAAGATAAATCATATAAAAGGTGATTGCTGTAATATCATTTCAGTAATTCTTAAATTCTAATGTGTTCCCTCCATAATATAACCTTCTCTGTTAACTCTTCTACCTGACCATGCTGGTGTGAGAATGGAAATATGATATGTTCCATAACATACATTGTGGTTGAATTTGCCATTCTATGTATAAACTGCATTTAAACATTGTGTTGTAATGTTGTTTACTCTTTTGATTTCATATTGTCTGATTGGCAGTAATATCTAGTTCACTGTATGGAAGTAGTCCAGAGTCCTCTGTCTTTGATTATTATAGGGGAACACTAATCAGTTTAGACTTCACCCTTCTGATAAAGTTCTGCAAAGCGTTTTTAAAATCAAATAATTAATTAAAATTAAATTATTTAGCTTTGTTTCAAAGTGACCTCTAATCCCTACAATAATTTATTTAATTCCAAGGAATTCCTTAAGCAGTTCAGAAACTTTACAAATAGAGAAATCATTTTGCCCACTGCTGAAATATAACAACCTGCATGGTAGCTATTTAGCAGTGCACAGCCACAGTATAATAATAGAGTACCTAGAGGGGAAGTGAAGAATACCAGAAGAATGTAGACAGAAATAATCTAATTACTGATGCTGGAATTTGGCCAGGTCACTGAGATTAACACCCCTATCCTTGCACAAAATGTCATGGGCCCTTAATGACCACAAGTGCCTAGGAATTTGGGTTTATGTCTCATGCAAAAGACAGACACAGCACAGATATGGAATAGAACTGGCCAATAGCATACTATTCATCAAGTATGTTATTTGGCAATTTTTTCCATTTCTTATCAAATAATTTATTTGATGAATAATATTTTACTGCATTTGACCAGCTTCTGTGGCTCTGAAGAATACATTATTGATGGATAACAATAACATACATCAAATAATGTAATCTGGGGGTGGGGGTTGGTATTTGACCTGTTCTAATATAGTATGCAAATAAAAGATATCAGCAAAATGGAAGCAATGGAAATGCAGTGATAAGAATGTGTGCAGTTGTCCCCAGAAGGTTTCACAAACTGGATTGGAAATGAAAAACCGCTGCTGTGTGCCATGTGGTTCATGTTTTCTTTCTGTTTCCTTGACTTATTTATCCTTATGACACCCACGATAATTAATGTTTTAATTGGAGCTGTAAAGAAATTGTGTTGCTGGACACCTGACACTATTCATTTAGGCAAGAGTACAGCTGGGTACTCAAAAGTGAAAAGAACAAAAAAATGAAAAATGAATCACAGTTTAAATAGGTATTTTTGAGTTGTTCAATGAGGCAAACAGATATGTTAATAATTAACATGCACTTCAGGGCTTATTGTTTGCTTAGAATAGAGGAGAGCACAGACTAGCAGGCCAACATGTGCTAGGAGAAAAAGGAAGTGGAGGCAGAGGTCTGAAGTGATTGGCCGAGTGAGCAATTTGTTTATTGCACTGTGCTGCTGCTAGCTTTGAAATTCTTTGATAATTAGTCCTATTGCTTGAAGTCTGTAGTGATTGTTTAGCTTAGATATGCTTCATGTACTATACCAACCTCTGGGGTAACTCCACTGACTTCAGTGGAGTTACACCAAGGAAGAATTTGCCCCACCTGTCTGACACTGAGATATTTACTGCAGATCTTTAAGAAATGCTGGAGGTGTGGTGTATTGGAAGCACTCAGAGGAGACACATTGGATGCTCTGCTAATCTAGGAGTCATGATCAAACTCAGCATCTAAACACCTTTTATATCCCTATAGAACATTGGTGCTGGGACTAGGGGTGCTTCTGCACCCCTGGCTTGAAGTGGTTTCATTATACACAGGGTTTCCAGTTTGGTCCAATGGCTCTCAGCACCCCCACTATACAAATTGTTCCAGCACCCCTGCCATAGAAATAAAGCTTCAGCATTAAGGGGCTGATTCAAAGTCCATTTGAAATCAATGAGAGTCTTTCCATTGACTTCAAGTGGGATTTGGATCTGGTCTTAGGCTGTGGCTGACAAAGGCTAGACTTGATTATCCCAAGGTTTGTTGGAGAAAACTTAACTACAATAGGTAAGATCAGTTCTGTAGCTCCAGATGATCTTGATCCATGGCTCTGGTTTAGTGTGTCTTTGTAGCAGCACAGTGGTAGGCTACAACTGATGAGGTAAACACATACTTCATAAAATTATATGTCCATGTATTTTTGGTATTAACTACTGATGCATTTGTCACTACTAATTGGGTCCTAAAGCAGGCAAAAGCAGTTCACAGCATGCCCTCTGCGAGCTGTCATAAACAGAAATCTGAGGTAGTGCCAAATTCTCTAAGGCTTGACAGCAAATGATTAGGATGTTTTAATTTAGTGGACATAAGAAACTCCCTCTGACATCTAAATGGGTGCATGCCATAAGAAATCTACCCCCCCCCCAGTACAAACATTTGAAACAAAAGTGATTGAGGTTTTTTTTGTTTTGTTTTTAAGTTTTGAGGAAAAGGATGCCTACAGAATGACTGAATATGTAGCAGAGTGGTGTGGAGAGATGAAGGAATTAGCAAATTTAGAAAGATGGTATAATGTGAAAGAAAAGAATGGAAATTTTAGATTTTTATCTCTGTTCTATTGTTATGCCATCTTAGTTCCCAGTGGACAAATGTCTACAACACAAATTGGGCTTTATAAGCTTTACGGTCCTTATTCTGAGTAAGGGCTTCAGGACTGGCTCCATTGACCAGGATTACAGTGGAGCAGAAGGTAGAGGTCTTTGAAAAGGGGGTCCCGCTGCTATTCTCTTTGAACCCACATAACTCTGGGAGTGTCTGCTAAAGGCAATGTTTGCATGAACCCCTGGGGACCTAATTGCTAAATTTTTCACAGCTCTAAACCAAGGTCTCCAAACATGGGGTGAAGTAATCCACTAAACAATGAGCCATACAACAAAAACGAGATGATGTGAAGTGGTAGGCAATATGCTGAGATGTATTTGGGCTGCTTTCTGACCCCTACCTGCAAAATTTTATTGAAATGAGTGGTACCAATTTACAACTGAGAGGTACTGACCTTTTAGAAAGATTGCCAGTCCATTTATGCACCACCTGCAATGCTCATCTCCTTTACTCACGATTAACAATACTTGTCACCCCTATTGCAATGCCTCACAGGCTCTTTGTTAAGTTTTCCCATTTATGGTCTTTTGAGGATTTACAGCGTGCAGATATACTGAAATATCTTTGAAGCTGCCATTAAAATTATAAGGTAAATATATCATGACTATCTCAGGAAAAAAATGAGAGTTTTAGGGAGTTAAAACCATTACTGTGCTGCCCCTAAATCCATGTTCACCTGCTCACACTATGTGCCCAGCTGGGTTATGGGAATGCACTTTGAATGCATGAATATGATGCTTCAGCTTCAGAACTTAGTTGGGTATCTTGCTCTGTCATGTGAGGTTTTCCTCTTTGAAGCTAAATCCTCTGTTTTACCCAGACAGCCCCCCACACAATGGAACTCATGCAATTCTTCTGGGAGGTGGGCAGGATTTGGGGAGGCTGCACAGATTTGTGTACCATTCTACATGCTCCCCAAGGAGCACAGGAAGAAGTAATATTTTTTTCATTAATGTATCATTTGAGGGGCTCGTGGCAATTCTGAGGAACTTGTCCAACATGTTTCATGGGGAAAACTGGGTGATATTTCGGTTTTACAAAACATCTAGATTGTTTTCTTTCATTCTGTCTTTTCATTTTGGGGTTTCAGAAAACATTTAATTAATAGATTTTAAGGCCAGAAGGGACCATTATTATCATCTAGTCAGAACTCCCATATAACATAGGCCACTGAATTTCACCCAGTAATTCCTGCATAAAGCCCAATAACTTGTGGTAGAACTAGAACTTATCTTTCAGAAAGACATCAAATCTTATTGAAAGACTCCAAGTGATGAAGAATTTACTACTTGACCCTTCCTTTAAAAGATGTTCCAAGGGTTAATTACCCTCATTGTTAAAGGTCTGTGTCTTATTTCTAGTTTGATTTTAGCTTCAACTTCCAGCCATTGGACCTTGTTTTGCCTTTGTGTGCTAGATTAAAGAGCCCTGACGGCAGATAGAGTTTCTTAAATAATTTTTCATTTTATTTAAATGATTGATATTGACAAAGGAAAAATAGTTGTTTGCATAGCACCTGCTTCTATTTCATTAAAAACACATTTTTTAAGCAAGAGTCTAGTTTGCAAATTGGGAGGAAGGATGTTCTTGTGGAATGGGCACTAAATTACCAGCGTGGACACCTCAGTTCCGTTCCTGATCCTGTCATAGACTTGTTCTGTGACCTTGGACAACTCATTCAATCCTGCAAGGCTCTGAATAGCCTGGCCCAATGTAGCAAAGCATTTAAGCACACATTTACCTTTTAAGCACATGAGTAATCCTATTAAAATCAATGGAGCTGTTCACACGTTTATAGTTGGGCACAAGCTTAAAAGCCTCGTTGGACTGAGCCAGAATACCCAGCACCTTGCAGACATTGAGCCCTTTTGTGGATGTTCCCCATTTGTAAAATGGGGATAACACTTCCATTCACCTGTCTTGTCTATTTAGAGTGTAAACTCTTTAGGGCAAGGATTGTCTCTTACTATGTGTTTGGATAATGAAAACGTTGCACAATGGAGCCCTGATCTCAGCTAGGGCCTGTAGGTATGACCACAATACAAAGAATAGATAAAAATAAGTTTGAAAGTAATTCTTGTCCTGTTCCTAGGACCAGTGGGGAAATAAAACACAGGAACATGAAGCAACCCAGAACTTGTATTTTTCCAGAGCCAAACAGGACACAAATCTCAAAGCCTGGTACTCTTTTTTCAGTCCAGAACCTGCTATTTACAAGTGGGTTTTGAATTTGGCAAAACTATTTCTCTCATCCCTGCTAGTAAATACCTTTGAACTCCCTCCCATTAAACAGAAGCATTTTCTGAAGAAAAAAGTTGAAAGATAAGTAGCTTACGAACTACAGTAATTAAAATCTAAAAGATGCTTTCCCAGCTGTTGCTTTTGAAGTTGGGCTTAGTTGGTGGCTAGGTGCCAGCATTCAATTAGAAGTAGGGAATTTTATTAACAGAATATCATGTGCTATATTATGTCAATAATTCCCTTTAAATTAGTTCTTTTTATTCCTTGAGATAGTCACAGGTGTACAGGTCATCAATTATTAAAACAGGGCCCCGTTGATAATTGTGGAGCATACTATGTTTGCTTTATTTGCACACCATTTGAAGTTCAAAATTACAATACCTCTGAACTTTTTAGATGGAAGTTTTGGCTAAGATGAATACCTAAGAGACAAATTTCAGAAAAGTAGACCCAGGGCCTGTGTACAACTTTTTGTCTGCATTTGAGAGTGTAATTACCATGATTTAATTTCTAAACTCATTCTATGCACATGCAATCAGTAATTTAAACACAAACATAGAGGTACAGTGGCACTTACATTGGTAGCCTGGGCCTCAGTGTCTTGATTTCACATTCTGAGATGCCAAAGTCCTGGGCTGGAATTAGTGTAGTGAGATGGGTTTAACGTTTGTAGGATCATTGGAACTGTGGTGTTCTGAAGTGGACTGGTGTGGTGACTGTGACGTTGCACTCGATATGATTTTATGAAAGTATGCTGATGAGTGTGAATATAATGTAACTAAAATATGCTTCATGGAAAAGGTCTCTTGTTAAGGTATCATTACAAAACTTATAATCTACTGAATGTGTTCATCCTATTTGTATGAATGTATCATTCTTGTATCTGAAACTAGAAATATGAAATATAACTCTGAGGGCCTATTGTAATTATGCAAAGTGTGGGCCATTAATGGTGGTTTGGAATCTTGATGGCTCCCATTAACCAGGACAATTGACTGTAGATGGCTCTGTTTTACTTGTAAGTCTTCTTGTATATGTGTGTGCTGGCAAGTGGGTAATGAAGTCTTACAGTGACGTGTGATCATGTCACCTGAACTGGAATCCATATTTAACCTGGTGCTTGTCCATTTAGAAGGAGGGGTGGGAACACAGAGAGGGACAAAGGATTCCCACTTTATGTAAAAGATATAGAAGTGGGTGGAACAGAACAAAAGGGGCAGCTAGGGAAATCCCCTAGCTACAACCTTAGCTAGAACAAGGGCTGTACCAGGGGAAAGGATTGTGCCCAGACTAGGAAGTCTGTGAAAGAAACTTATTGAAACATCTCTGAGGATGAGATTTTATCTGTATTGGATTTTATTATTGTACTAGGCTTAGACTTGTGTGGTTTGAGCATTGGCCTGCTAAACCCAGGGTTGTGAGTTCAATCCTTGAGGGGGCCTCTTAGGGATCTGGGGCAAAAATCAGTACTTGGTCCTGCTAGTGAAGGCAGGGGGCTGGACTCAATGACCCTTCGGGGTCCCTTCCAGTTCTATGAGATAGGTATATCTCCATAATTTATTTATTTATTTTTATTTTATTTTGCTTGGTAATTCACTTTGTTCTGTCTGCTATTGCTTGGAACCACGTAAATCCTACTTTCTGTATTTAATAAAATCACTTTTTACTTATTAATTAACCCAGAGTATGTATTAATACCTGGGAGGGGCAAACAGCTGTGCATATGTCTCTATCAATGTTATACATGGTGAACAATTTATAGTTTACCCTGTATAAGCTTTATACAGGGTTAAATGGATTTATTTGAGGTTTGGACCCCATTGGGAGTTTGGCTTCTGAGTGTTAAAGACAGGAACACTGCTTAAGTTCCTTTCAGTTAAGTCTGCAGCTTTGGGGCATGTAGTTCAGACCCTGGATCTGTGTTGGAGCAGACTGGCGTGTCTGGCACAACAAGAGAGGGTGCTGGAGTCCCAAGCTGTCAGGGAAAGCAGGGGCAGAAGTAGTCTTGGCACATCAATTGGGAGCCCCAAGGGGGTTTCTGTGATCCAACCCGTCACAGTGACCTTCCGGTTTTTTAGACCATTCTGGTAGAGTAGATTCTCTTGGCCTGATTTAGTCATTCTACCTCGCATTGAAGCAGTGCCTTATTGATGTGGACACAGCAGCAAAATGGGGACAAACACATGCATGGAATTAAGAGGCAGGCTGCAACTTTTATTAAACTTCAACACAGGGGAGGAGTGCTCTCTGCCCATTACCCATACTCTCCTATACCATGGGTTTAATTGGTTCCAGTTCAGGGGTTACAGGGCTTCTTACCAGATAATCCATAACTGGTACCAGAGTTACAGGGCTCCTTATATAACTCATAATGCAGGGTAGGTTCTCCTCAACCTACCCTCAGTCTCAGCTCATCCTAGCACCATCCCTGCCACAAGACAGAAAGAGGGTTCATCAAATTCCCCCTTTGTTGATGCGGGCAGGTGGCATTTCCCTGAGTAGAACACTCCTCAATATGAGGAAGAGTGGCAGAATTTGCCCTCCGTGAGGAAGCCACCTGCAAGTGTCATGGGGACTATGTGACTCGATAATATATTGAGATTTTTTTTTTATTGCATTGTTTCTCCCCCTTCTTTTTTAACTTAGAGCTAGTGCTGGACTAACAGCCACCAGGGGGCCGGAACAATTTGTATAGTGGGGGTGCTGAGAGCAATTGAACCAAACTGTAACCCTGTATATAATGGAAACCACTTCAAGCCAAGGGGTACAGCAGCACCTCCCACACCCCTAGTTCCAGCACTTATGATAGCCACATAGATTGACATCCTCTTTCTGCAGAACAGCAGCAGACCATGGGCAGAGTCTGCTTCATTATCAATGACCCCAAGGAACCACCTCTAGATGTAGAGAACAATTCAGCCTGCACTCCCTTTCGGTTCTTGGTGCCGCTGTTGAGACTGCCAGTGTAGGAAGTATAGGATAGCTCTTACAGATTTGCTCCTTCTGCTCTCTTAGTGGTCACTTGGTGGAACTGAAGGATTTTTTGAAGTAAACTGTTTATTACTATTATTAACAACAATAATATAGCTTAATGGAATTAATAATAATACTTTTCATTTGTATAACAGCTTTTATCTGAAGAGCTCAAAGGGCTTTACAAATACAAAGTAAGTAAGCCTCACTATCATCCTGGACCAAATCCACAGGTGGAAGATTCCCTATCCTGTTACCTGTCTCCATCGGGTCCTTTTTAAATCTTGGCAGTTGGTTCACTTTGATCCAGTCTGTGAACTATTGTAATAGGGAGTGTGGAAAAACTGTAAATTCTCTTTAACTTCTGTTTTCAGCTCATGGTGTGATTTCATTTTTTTGTTCTTGGAAATATATTTTATTTTATTACAGATGACACCAATCGGGGTGAAAAGAGACAAGAAAGACTTTAGATCCTGAGTCTGAAACAGCTGCTCAGTGATTCAAGACTCAAATGTAATAAGAAAGGAAGAATCACAAGAAAGAAAGATTTATACAGCCATAGTTATGGGTAGAGCTGTGCAGAGCTAGATGGTTTCAGTTCACAGGAATTTGTTCAAACCTTTGCTTTGATTTGTGAGGACTCAAACCTATTGACTCATGTTTGATGATACTCAGAAGCTCAAAGAGAAAGTACAAAGTTTCAAGGTACATTATGTCAAAACCATAAGGTGGACCTGAATCGTAACCCAAACTTCCCCCAATTTTTGGAGGAAAGGGGAGATAGATTTGAACTTTGCAGTTCATCCCTATCTCTAGAGAAGACTGCTTCTAAATTCTTTGTGCCTGATTTTTCAGATCCGTGTACCTTGAGTAGTCATTTACACCTGTACCTAGTGGTCTTAATCTTTTATTAAATCCAGACTGTAGCCTTTTACCCACCCTTTTTATAGATGTAAATCAGTATAAAGGGTCAAGGTACTAAAGAATCAAGTCCCGGATCTGAAGTGGGTGTTAAAAAATTTGAGAAGGAAGAGAGGAGAGAGAAGAATTATTCAAGGGCTAGAAAAAATGTCTTATAGTGAAACAGAAGTCACAAATTCAAATTGGAAATGAGGCACAAATTTGTAACTGTGAGGGTGATTAACCACTGGAACAAACATCCCAGAGAAGTGATGGATTCTCCATCTCTTGAAGTCTTCAAATCAAGATTGGATGCCTTTCTGAAGGTAAGCTTTGGTCAAACATGAATTATTGGGCTCAAAACAGGAGTAACTGGATGAAATTCTATGGTCTTTGTTATATAAGAGGTCCAACTACATGATCTAATGGTCTCCCATGGCCTTATGACTCTGTTAACTTTGTGGCTCCGGGCTACCTTAGATTTTGTTGTAAAACCTTAACTTTAGCCTAGGTGTGTTGAAAAGATTTGAAGCGGTTGGAGAACTTGTTGATGAACCTGCACTGAGTTTCAAGTTTGAAACAAAAGCCAAAGCCAGGCAAAGCTTCAGAAATTCCTCACTGCTCAAATTCTATATCCTATTCCCATGTACTAGTTGGTTCTATAATATTAACTACATTTACTTTAGGGAAAAACTGGTTTATATTAAAGAAGTCCTGATTCAAAAGGACTGGGGGGAGGGATAGCTCAGTGGTTTGAGCATTGACCTGCTAAACCCAGGGTTGTGAGTTGTGAGTTCAATCCTTGAGGGGGCCACCTAGGGATCTGGGGCAAAATCAGTACTTGGTCCTGCTAGTGAAGGCAGGGTGCTGGACTCAATGACCTTTCAAGGTCCCTTCCAGTTCTAGGAGATGGGATATCTCCATTTAAAAAAAAAAAATTAACTGAATTAAAACTACATTTGAGATTGGGAAAGATTCTGTTAATTGTTGTTGTTCTGGGTATTTTTTAATAATTGTGTTTCAACTGCCTTTAGTCACAGCCAGAATTGCAAGCAGCAGGACTGCAATAGCATAAAAGATTATTGTCTAGGCATTTCTAGCCAAACCAAAGCATGGAAGCATTACAAACCATGATAGAACCAGATGCCACAAAACTCCTAATACAATTTGCAGACCAAGGAGGTTGGTTAGGAATTTTCCATCACAATGGTGTTTTGATGGAAAATGACATTTCCATACCATTGACATTTTTTGTGGAAAAATTTTATTTTTCTGAAATTTTTCAATTTTCCTTGAGGAAAACCAAAACAAAATATTTATGTGCAGGTCAGTTTGACCTGAAATGAAATATTTCAGTTTTTTTGAACTGACCCAAAACATTTTTAGTCAGTTAAAAATTAAACTGCATTTTTCTATAGTGGCACATTGCCTCATGGGAGCTGTAGTTAAGATGGTCTATGCTCCCATTCTCTCCTAGAGGCCAGGCTCTCTGGCTGGGTTACATCTCCCATGATGGAACACAGTCTCCCCTCTGACTGAACAGTGTGGTGCACCATGGGATTTACATGGCTGTGTGTGCATCATGGGAAATGTACTCTAGCTGGTGTGTGTTGGGAAGGGGGTCAAAGTTGTTCTTGTAAGTCAAGAGCAGAAGGATATAGAGTGCCAGTGGATCATTCTTTTGGTTCATTACACCAAAAATCTTGCTTGCTACCAAGTCCAGAATGAAACATCTGTATGTATAATGTATGTATGCTATATTACTGCCAGCTGATACATCTACAGAGCAGGCCATATACCAGTTGAACTTATTAGGGTGGACTGGGCTAGGGATCCATTAGAGCAAAAGTAATCTAAGTCCCATTTATTTTCCTTTTATCTCCTCTTCTAGGTTCTGTTTTTCTTCTTTGTCAGGGATATTGAATGCTGATAAAACTATTCTTGGTCCAACCTCAGGCACTCATTTCCAGGAAATTAACTTGGCACCATAGAAGCACTTTATATCTGCATCTCTTGATTTGGAGATAGTTGACTAAAAGCCTACACATAGTTTTAATTTATTGCCAGATTAATTTTTTTTAAACTAAGGCTTAATAGTTTATTTTCCCCCATTAGCTTAAGTTCTTTTAGGTAGAAAGAGATAGGAGGGAATGGTGTTGTACTATAGCACATTTGGATGAGATGATCAGAGCAAAATGCTTGGTTATTTCTTTTTAAGTAATATCAAGCAACAAGCATCCTGTATTTTTGGGGTCTGCAGTTGTAGATAGATGCACTCCTAAGAGGTTGAGAACCTATCTCCAACAGTATGTGGGTGCTTTCAATTGCTACATGTCATTTCCTGTCCTTAACATAACTCCACAGTGAGAATTGGAGATGGGCCACTCAGTAATACTCAAAAGTAAACACTACCAAAGCATCTTTCACTCCCCTCTGGGCTTGAGCCTTTTATCCCTCTTGAGATCCTCTTCAGTTCCCTATCCTCTCTTGCGGAACACCAGCTCTAAGTCAGCCACCCTGGTGCCTGCCCGTTATTCCAGGGCCCCACCACAGGAGTTAGCTTCACTCCTGTGGCTCAACTCTCCAGCCAAAATCTGTGGAACCCTGAGTGGGTTCTCTTAACCGTTTTTATTCTGAGGCTCAGGTGCTCACTGTATTAACACCTGACCCCTTTAGTCCTGCCCCCAGAAGCTGGGCTGCAGTTAATTACCACATGAGACTGGCCCCATTGCGCCTTAAAGGAGCCTGTCACCCTGTGATAGTCCTACAGACATATTGGGCCAATCTTGCAGCTCACTGGGCATTTCACCTGAGTAAGGACTGCAGCATTTGGCCAGTAGACTTTAAAAAAGCCTCTTATTTTTTTGAAAATCTAAATTTTGGAGACCTAATGCTAGTTAGATATATTGAAATATTTCAGTTTGATCAAAAATGTCAAAACAAGAAATGTTGACATTTCTGAACGGAAATTTTCAAGAATTTTTGTGGTCTGCAAAAACAATTTGAAATTTCAACTTTTTGTCCCAATTTGGGATGAAAACAAATATGGAAATGTCAGAATTTCCCATGGGATGGAAATTCAGAATGTTTCTCAGCTCTCATATTGGTTTATTATTCTATGCCTTCCTTGTTCCTTTGTGCTTGTTGTTGAAAATAGCAGGGGACAGTTTTGTGTTGCAATATCTTAACACAATAGTGGTTTAAAAGCCACAGAAAGTTAGAGGTTTAGGGTCAAATTCTGCTCTTAAATGCATGCACAAGGTCTTGCCAATGACAATGTTGAGCTCCACAGGTTTAATCCAAAATCCACTGAAATCAGTGGAAGGCTTTGCATTGACTTTAATGGACATTATATCAGGCCCCATGTTTGCATCTAAGGGTAGATTTTGGACTTTAATTTTAATCCTTTGATATGCGTTGGGGAGGTAGGCAGCTAAGGACTTTCCACAGTATTTGGTAACATAAGGCATCAGATTTCAGCCATTCAGAAGTTAACTTTGTATTTTCATCCTTTTTATGATTTTCTCTCTCTTTCATATAAAATTACTTAAACATATTTAATACTGTGTCTAAAATAGTTAATTATAATTTACGTCTCCAACTTGTTGTTGTTTTTTCCCTTCCAAGGTGGTAAAAGCATATTTCTTTTCTGGGATAATTGGCATTCAAATACCATGGTGATGGCCATGGTATAAGAGCCGCAATAGAATAGATTATGTATTTGCAAACTAGCAATGTAGGGATTTTTTTAAATTTCCTTTTCAGCCTTAACAAAATCTTGTTACCTGGGTGGACCATTATTTTAGATCAATTTCATACAGACCATTTTTTTTCTTTTTTTTATATATCAATCCTAAATTAATATACTAGGTGCTCTGCAGCCACTGTGGTTTTGCATTGATCTTGGCCAGCTTGTTTACACTGTTTTGGCAAGTTGCTGATGTACTTCTCCCTGGGGATAGAGCAGGGGTTAATTGCTGTTAAACTCTCAGTGCCAAGTAATGGTTCAGACTCTCTGCTACATTAAAGATGACACTAATAAGGAAAGAGTGCACTGGATTGCTCTGTGTTGAAAATTGGACTTGTGGTGACAGAAACTTGGAGCAGAGCTGATGTAATAGGGAGGCCATAATGTAATTATAACTGCTGAACATGTGTCATACCAAGTTAAATGATACATTAATGAATCAAAACAGGTGATGGAGTGTTGCTCTTTCAGCAGATAGAGGTGTTTTCAAGGTTAGATTGTCATTAATTTAATAATCTGTAAAATGGCTATTCTTCAAATTATAAACAAAATCAAATTTAATGTTTTCTTATCTTGCACCCAGTAGGTAAGAAAGAAAAAAGACATTACACCGAGCATTTTTCTGTTAATTTATATATACTGTACAATATAACATGACTTGAACTCACACTATTTTCTTTTAAACTGCTATAACTCCATTGGTGTTGGTAAAATTACTTCTGATTTATACTGTTGTGGGAGGAGACCTAATCCCTTTGAATTCACATGTTAAATAAGGGAATTTATTGCAAAGCATATGGAAATTTAAGGCCACAACACTATCAGAATGATATTTGACTATTTGATCATCATAGGTAACTAGTTCATTAGCCAATAATGTTAATAGCAATTTAGGACTTATTAGAAGCAGGCCACCACCTATCTTTTGCCCTCAATCCACTGCATACTACATTTAATCATTAGTCTTGATTAAGACCTTTGTGTTGAACCCCACAGAGCAATGAAAATGATTGTTTCCCTTTCTCTTGTTTTGCTGTGACATGTTTCTTCTTCCTTCTAGATGACTACTTCTTTAACTGCTATGTCTCACTTGCAGGAAGCGTATTCTTTATTTGCCTATTCTTAATGAATGAGGCTGGAAACTTTTTTAATAGAGTTAGATGCCAAATTTCTATTGATTTTCAATGGGATGTGAGTGCTTAAATCACATAGGGCCCTTTGAAAATTCTGGCCTAAAAGGATCCTTATTTTTTTCATTTTATTTTTTTAATTCTTCAGATTTTATTTCAGTGCTCAATATCACCAATAAATATGAATGATTTGTAGTTCTAAGTTCTTCAGGTCATTTGGCAAAATATACTCTGTACTGTATTTGTTTATCATTTTGGGTGTAAAATCTTTTGAGCTAGATCATTCCTCCTGTGGGAAAACCTGAGGAAGGAAGATCTGGGGGGGAAATTTCCATGATGCTCCCTTTCTGGAGATCCCCCTTTGGATCATACCATTCAATGGGGCAGGGTTTGCTCTCATGTGGAAAAGCGCCTGGGACCAACCCCAGGCCTTGCATCACCTGTGAGATCTGCTAGAGGTTAGGGCCATTTGTGGTGTCGCTGTGCCTCCACCCCAGATTTGATCTCCAGGAATTTCTCCCTCCCCACCCCATTCTCTGACAGAGAGTTCTACTGGAATTACAGCGAGTTTGGCCTGGCTTGTGGGGGTTCCACTGAAAATGCAATATGGCATCCAAGCTGGGTTATTTTTGTGGTGAACATCTCCATTGGAGACCATGTGCATTCACATACCCTGGCCTGGCCAGTCTCCACCCTATCCCCTATCCCAGCCACCAGGTGGATCTTGAGGAAGTGGATGGATGGTACTGTGGTGGCAGCTTGAGCTATCATTCTTTATACTGGTCACTTCCAGACATGGATCTAAGGGAGATAATCCTTATCATCTACAGATGAATCTTAATTTGGTGAGTTGCTTAAATAAGTGTGACAGACCCAGACCAGTGGGGTACAGGAGTCTGGTAGAGGGCAAATATACTGGTCACTGGATGAGTAGTTTTCTGTTCCCTGAGTGACCAGAGCAGGGGCTGCACTAGAGTAATCAGGAACCTGCTAGAACCAGTTAAGGCAGGCAGGCTAATTAGGACACCTGGAGCCAATTAAGAAGAAGCTTCTAGAATCAATTAAGGCAGGCTAATCAGGGCACCTGGGTTTTAAAAAGGAGCTCACTTCAGTTTGTGGTGGGAGTATGAGGAGCTGGGAGCAAGAGGCGCAAGGAGCTGAGAGTGAGTGCTGCTGGAGGACTGAGGAGCACAAGTGTTATCAGACACCAGGAGGAAGGTCCTGTGGTGAGAATAAGGAAGGTGTTTGGAGGAGGCCATGGGGAAGTAGCCCAGGGAGTTGTAGCTGTCATGCAGCTGTTACAGGAGGCACTATAGACAGCTGCAGTCCACAGAGCCCTGGGCTGGAACCCCGAGTAGAGGGCGGGCCCGGGTTCCCCCCAAACCTCCCAATTGACCTGGACTGTGGGTCCTCCCAGAGGGGAAGGTCTCTGGGCTGTTCCCCAACCCACATGGTGAATCTCTGAGGCAAGAAAATCCGCCAATAAGCGCAGGACCCACCAAGATAGAGGAGGAACTTTGTCACACTGGTGTCAGGGGTGGGATCTTGGGGTGCACAGCGCGGCGGAAGAAGGAGGGTGATTTAAACAAAAAACAAAAAACAAAAAAAAAGGGAGAGGGTTTATTTTTTTTTTCACCACAATGGATGACGTAGTGCGGGCACTGATACAAGCTACGGCAGCCCAGCAGGAGGCTACCCGTGTCCAGGCAGCCGCCCAACAGGAGGCAGGGCGGCTGCAGCAAGAGACTAATTGCCTGCTGATGGACCAGGCTGCTCAAGACCGAGCTATGTTGCGGGAACTGGTAAACCAGGTAAAGTCCCTTACAGAGCTGAATTGCGGCCATGATGGGACACGGCTCATACGGGCCAGCCATTGGCTGCAGAAAATGACACGGGAGGATGATGTAGAGGCATACCTTCTGGCCTTTGAGAGGACAGCCCTACAGGAGGCCTGGCCTCGAGATCAGTGGTCTGGCATCCTTGCCCCATTCCTGTGTGGGGAGGCCCAGAAGGCCTACCATGATCTGCCTGAAGAGGCTGCGGCAGACTACCCCCAGCTGAAAGCAGAGATCCTGGCCAGATCTGGGGTAACGACAGCAGTGCGGGCCCAGCAGTATCACGGTTGGAGGTACCAGGAAGACAAAACCCCGCGGTCCCAATTGTATGACCTCATCCATCTCACACGAAAGTGGTTGCAAACAGAGTCCCGGAGTCCGGAAGAGATACTAGCGGTTCTGGTCATCGACCGATACATGAGGGGACTACCACCAGACCTTCGTACCTGGGAAAGCCAGAACGAACCCTCCACCTATGATGAGGTTGTCGTCCTGGTAGAGAGGCGAAGGACAGCGAGGGAGCTGACCCGACCAGTTAAGGAAGAGGCACCCCGGGTTAAGCTAGCAGCACCAAGCCCTAAAGTTTGGGTGACTGGGCCACCAGGAGGGCCCAGGTGGAAAAAGAGAGAGGCTGAAGGCCCATTAGAGGCCACAAAGAGTCGGAGCACTGAGGGAGAAGAGGATCGTGATGTTAGACTGCCCAAACCAAGAGACCGGGGAACGCCTAGGGCTCCATACAGATGTTATGCCTGCGGGGAGTGGGGACACATAGCTGCACAGTGTCCCAATGCTGAGGAGCCTATGCAGTGTAACCTGGGGAACTGGGCAGATCCATGCTCCCTAATCCACCTTGTGGGGGTCTCACTAACCCCACATATGTATACCAGACCAGTGAAACTAAATGGGGTAGGGACCACGGCACTGGTTGATTCGGGGAGTGCTATCAGGCTTATCTCAGGGAAGCTCGTGAAGCGTAGTCAGCTGCTGCAGGCTAAACGTACGGGGATAACATGTGTCCATGGGACAGTTAGTTACTACCCCACCATCCCAGTAAAAATCGAGATCCAAGGGAACACTACTGAGGTAGCAGCAGGTGTAGTCCCTAAACTCCCATACCCGGTGCTCATAGGGAGGGACTTCCCAGGGTTTGGAAACTTACTCCCAGTAGGGGGATTGGAGAAAGTTGGGGACCCTAAAATTGATGAGGCATCCACAGCAGACTGTCAACCCCCAATCTTCTCTGAAATATCCCCAGATTTGTTCTCCACTCCCAGACAGGGTAGAAAGACAAAAAGGGAAAGAAGGGCAGCTAAGGCCTTGGGAACCCGAATACTGACCCAAAGCCAAAGGGTCGCTCTTGTAGGTAGGCAGACCTGTGCAGCTTAAAAGGAGGCCACGCAGGAGGGAGAAGCACCTGAGTCTGACCCCCACCCTAATGCTTCTGAACCAGTAGAGGCAACAGAGACTGGGCCCCTAGATCTTGGGCAGATTAGCCCCGGGAGAGGAAATTTTGGACGGGACCAGGCAGAAGACCCAAGGTATGACAACATTAGGAAGGAGGTGACTGAAATAGATGGGGTCCCCGTGGAAGGAAAAACCCAGGGACCAGGACCCTACTTCATAATGAAGAAGGATCTCTTATACCGGGTTGCACCAGTACAGGGGCAGAAGGTACAGCAGATCCTAGTACCTCAAAAACACCAGAACGCTGTATTAAGTCTTGCTCATAGTCATCTTTTTGGGGGGCATTTGGGGGTAGAGAAGACCCTGGCACGAGTCCTACGACGGTTCTTCTGGCCCGGAGTACATGAAGAAATGCGGAGGTACTGTGCCTCCTGGCCGGAGTGTCAGCTGCACAGTCCCCGTCGAGCGAATAGCCATGGACCTAGTGGGACCCCTGGAGAAGACGGCTCGGGGCCACCAATATAGACTTGTTGTTTTGGACTATGCTACTCACTACCCAGAAGCCGTCTCCCTGCGGAACACGGCCTCTAAAACTATAGCCAAAGAGCTGGTGGGGATCTTTGCCCGAATGGGGCTACCGAAGGAGATATTAACCGACCAAGGAACCCCATTTATGTCGAAGCTAATGAAGGACCTCTGTACGTTGCTCCATATACATACCCTGAGAACTTCGGTCTACCATCCACAGACTGATGGGTTGGTAGAAAGGTTTAACCGAACCCTCAAGGCTATGATAAGGAAGGGTGGTAAGTCAGGATGGGAAGGATTGGGACACCCTACTACCCTACCTTATGTTCGCTATCCAGGAGGTACCACAGGCCTCAACTGGGTTTTCCCCCTTCGAGTTATTATACGGGCGTCACCCCCGTGGCATACTAGATATCACCAAAGAGATCTGGGAAGAGGAACCCAATGAGGGGAGAAATATAATAGAGCATGTAATGCAGATGCGAGACCGGATAGGCCGGGTTACCCCTATTGTACGGGAACATTTGGAGAAGGCACAGGAGGCCCAGCGAACCCATTACAATCGCCAGGCAAAAGTGCGACAGTTCCAACCAGGGGATCTGGTTATGGTGTTGGTACCCACGGCAGAAAGCAAGCTTCTGGCCCAATGGCAGGGGCCCTATGAGGTGGTTGAACCCGTGGGGGAAGTAACCTACAAGGTGCGGCAGCCAGGACGCAGAAAACAAGAACAGATTTATCACGTTAACCTTCTGAAACCCTGGCATGCACAAGAAGCATGCACAACGGTCCAAAAAGACCTAACCCAGGAAAACAAGCCTTCCAAACAGGTGAGAGTGTCTCCCGATTTAACACCAGACCAGAAGAATGAGGTGTCTGAGATGATCTTCCGGAACCAAGATGTGTTCTCGACAAAACCGGGTCGAACAACCGAGACATATCACCACATCGTCACGAACCCTGGGGCCAGAGTAACAATGAGGCCCTATCGGGTGCCAGCGGCAAAAAGGGAGGAAATAAAAGCAGAAGTAAAAAAAATGCTGGAGTTGGGGATCATCGAAGAATCCCACAGTCAGTGGTCCAGTCCAATCGTGCTGGTGCCCAAACCTAATGGCACCACAAGATTTTGCAACGACTTCCGGCGATTAAACGAAGTATCCCAGTTCAACGCGTACCCCATACCTCGCATAGATGAGCTAGTGGACCGTCTGGGTAACGACCGGTACTTGACTACCCTAGACTTGACAAAGGGGTACTGGCAGATTCCCCTTGCAGAAGATGCAAAGGAAAAGACTGCGTTTTCTACACCAGAGGGTTTTTTTCAATATACTGTCCTCCCTTTTGGACTACATGGGGCCCCAGCTACCTTCCAGCGCCTCATGGACAAGCTATTACGCCCGCATAACAGTTATGCTGCTGCCTACTTGGACGATGTCGTCATTCATACCCCAGACTGGGAAACCCACCTGGAGAAGGTGGAGGCCGTCCTCGATACCTTCAGGCGAGCTGGCCTTACAGCAAACCCTGCCAAGTGCGCTGTAGGGTTTACAGAGGCCAAATATCTTGGCTACATTGTGGGAAAAGGTCTGGTAAAACCCCAAATGAACAAGTTAGAGGCCATCCAAAATTGGCCCCGACCAAGTCGCAAGAAACATGTCCAGGCGTTCCTAGGTGTGGTGGGGTATTACCGACGATTTATCCCCCACTTTGCCACAATGGCAAGCCCCCTGAAAGACAACATAGTGAAAGCCCGTGGACCTGATCTGGTGAGATGGTCTGACGCAGCAGAGGAAGCATTCACAGACCTATGGACTGCCCTCTGCAATAACCCCGTACTGATAGCCCCTGATTTCACCAAGGAGTTTATCCTGCAGACGGATGCATCGGAAGTAGGGTTGGGGGCCATTCTATCACAGATGGTCGGGGAGGAGGAACACCCAATTCTATACCTCAGTCAGAAACTCCTTCCAAGGGAACAAAAATATGCAGTGGTGGAGAGAGAATGCCTCGCTGTAAAATGGGCCATGGAAACATTGCGCTACTACCTGCTCGGGCGCAGATTTGTCCTCGTGACCGACCATGCCCCTCTTCAATGGATGCAGCGGAACAAGGAGAAGAACACAAGGGTGACCATATGGTTCTTATCCCTCCAACCTTTCCAGTTCCGTGTGCAACACAGCAGGGAGCCGTCATGGCAACGCCGATGGCTTGTCACGTGTGCACTGTCTGGCGTCCCAAGCTGCCCAACCCCTTGGCGTTGAGCAGGGGGGAGGGATATGTGACAGACCCAGACCAGTGGGGTACAGGAGTCTGGTAGAGGGCAAATATACTGGTCACTGGATGAGTAGTTTTCTGTTCCCTGAGTGACCAGAGCAGGGGCTGCACTAGAGTAATCAGGAACCTGCTAGAACCAGTTAAGGCAGGCAGGCTAATCAGGGCACCTGGGTTTTAAAAAGGAGCTCACTTCAGTTTGTGGTGGGAGTATGAGGAGCTGGGAGCAAGAGGCGCAAGGAGCTGAGAGTGAGTGCTGCTGGAGGACTGAGGAGCACAAGTGTTATCAGACACCAGGAGGAAGGTCCTGTGGTGAGAATAAGGAAGGTGTTTGGAGGAGGCCATGGGGAAGTAGCCCAGGGAGTTGTAGCTGTCATGCAGCTGTTACAGGAGGCACTATAGACAGCTGCAGTCCACAGGGCCCTGGGCTGGGACCCGGAGTAGAGGGCGGGCCCGGGTTCCCCCCAAACCTCCCAATTGACCTGGACTGTGGGTTCTCCCAGAGGGGAAGGTCTCTGGGCTGTTCCCCAACCCACATGGTGAATCTCTGAGGCAAGAAAATCCGCCAATAAGCGCAGGACCCACCAAGATAGAGGAGGAACTTTGTCACATAAGCTTTTGTAATTAAAAACTTTCTTCCTTCCACTGGTTCAAATTCAGCCTGAGAGTCATTGCTACTTATGGCTTTCTGAGGCCTCTGTGAAATAAGGTGGTGATCCAATTCAAGCGCCTAATGCAGGCAAGTGTCCACATTGCAAAAATTACCAACACAAATGCCAGTAAGTGACATACTTGCTGCCTGTCTCATCAGAGAAACTTGTAATTGGCATTCTCAACCTTTGAAATATAGTCTATCCAAGTCCAAGTGGGAGGAAATGGCAAAAATTATACTGCAAGGCCTCCTGCTGTAGCTGTTCTCTGGATAAAGATTTCAGTCTTCAGGGCCAGTTCAGCACCTTTTAACACTAAATTCACTTACCTTTTCTTTTTTCAGGAGATTTTTCTTTTAGCCATGTACTGACTGCCAGTATGAAAATCAGGTTTGCTCACATTATTAGGAGCATGCATTCGCTGAGTTTAGAAAGTGGTAACATTCTCCCACCATACATCTTCTGTAACCAACATTACTCAGGGTTTGTCTTCACTGCAGACTTCGCTCAGGCTTAATCACAGGTTTTCCCCTGACCATGCTTCATGTTCCGTGCTACACAGTGAGGTAGCCACTACTCTCTGAGCTACAGGGCAGAGCAGAAGGTAGCTGTTAATGAGTACTGCAACCCAAAGTAACTGCAGTGAAGATGTTCAGCCAGGGACAGTCACAACAGTCGAAGCATAATGGCCCTCCAATCCCTTCCTATAAGACCACCAACTACCAATCTTCCTATGCTTGGTTCTCTCCTCCCTTCTGCTCAGTTTCCTGCTTGCAGTTTGCAATTTCTCCAGCTTCATACATCTCCGGTGTTTGATACAGCAGAACAAGCCCATGTATTGATATGCAGCTGCCTGGCCACATGAATAAATACAAATCCCCAGAGTGGCCAGACAAGTTGTCCACCACACCCTGAGAATGTAAGGATAGAGCGGCACAATGAGTTGTGGCACTGTAAATCTTGGGATGTGTGTCTAGATAGCTGTATTGCTTGTAATGGCCAGATACAGCACCTGTGCAGACATGGAGCATGATAGCACAGGTCATACTATTGCAGGTTAGGCTATCATGGGTTAACTTACCCCATGCTTAACATCCAGTGAAGACAAAGCCCTTTTGATACCCCGTGTCTCTATCGTTTGGCTGATCAGTCAACCAGACCTGAAAACCTTGAATATTTATTATGGTTGCCAATCCAAATCTGAGTTTCACCTTTGGAATCAGTAGGAAATTTCATTGCCTATTTTATTTACAACATTGGCTTTATTTTGTAATGCCTGATCAGATGACATCCTCAAGACAAATTTTGTTACATTGCAAAGGAGAAAACATCTATGTAAATTTTATTATGCTGGCTTTGTAGGATCTTAAAGTTGTACATTACAGGTGAAAGTCAAAATGCCCACACATAGTCTGTTTAAACTTTGCAAGGGTGCTGCACACAGTGGCTTGGTGAAGGGACAGAATTTTCCCTGAACTTGTAGACAGGGTATGGAGTAGAGTTGGTTGAGAATTTTTCCACAGGATTGTTTTTCCATTGGAAAATATCATTTAATCAACATTTAAATTTTCCATGGGAATAGGTTAATTTCATTGAGAAAAAATGGGGGGGGGGGAGTGTTTTGATAACAGAACAGCAAGGTTTGGGGTTTTTTTGTTTCAAAATTTTTTGTTTCAAAATTTTCATTTCAATATGTATTTTATTTTATATGATAAATTATAAGATTTTAAGTGTCAAAATTGGCACAAAACAGTTTGATTGTATCAAAACTGACTATTTCTACTGACGTAAAATGATTTTTTTTTTCAAAAATTTTGAACATGTCAAACATTTTTGGTTTTGTTCCAATTCAGAATGAAAACAAATTTTGAAATGTTGGAATTTCCCATGGGATAGAAATTTTGAGTTTTGACTAGCTCTAGCATTGAGTAGCTCTGCTCTTTCTTAAAGACAGGTCCATTCTGGATGTCATCTAGGAACATAGTTTTATCTTCACTTTTGTCTTCACTTCCTCATCTGTAGACTCTCAGCCAGGGAAGTACTTACCAAGTCTGTGCCATTGTCTCCATTCATCTTCTTTCCCATCTCATCAATGTCTGGTTGGTCAGCTATGAATCAGCTCCTGTTTTAGCACAACTGAGCTCCAAAAGCATGCTTAAGGTTGTCTCCTGATATTTTTCACAATGGAAATTGAACTAGAAAGACCAAGGCTCTGTGTAATATAATTCACAAGAACTTGCCATGGAGTTATCAACTATAATTGATGACAAAAAATAAAAATAAAAAGAAGGAAAAGAAGAAGCGTAAGTCAGCAACTTGAGGTTAATGTACCTGCAACTCTATTTATATTTATCTGGTTTGAAATTTCTCTGGTTGGACAGTAGAGTGATTAAGTTCTCATGATTTTGTTTAAAGGATTTTTAAATTCTTCTCTCCAATAATTTATTTACTGTGGTCTGAATTCTGCCCCATACGTTGAAGGAGATGTTCTGGGCACCAGCTAGACAGAATTCCATCCTTGTGGACCCTTGAGTGCTAGGAAGGTGGACTGACTAATATGCCAATTGAGGCTACAGAGTGTTTGCCCCTCAGAGGATTTGCAGTTCCTCACTACCAGGGCCGGCTCCAGGCACCAACTTAACAAGCAGGTGCTTAGGGCGGCCAAGGGAGAAGGGCGGCACCTGTGGCAATTCGGGGGCGGCAGGTCCCTCACTCCCTCTAGGAGTGAAGGACCTGCCGCTGAACTGCCGCCGCCGATCGCGGCTTTTTTTTTTTTTTTCCAATTGCCGCCGGCGTTCGCGATCGCGTCTTTTTTTTTTTTTTTACTTCGGGCAGCAGAAATGCTGAAGCCGGCCCGGCTCACTACCACTCCTGTGCATAACATTACATTTCTGTCTGCAGCAGGTGCTAAATGGTGAGGTGATACTGCCCTTGTAAGGTACACTGCAGCATTCATTGAACTGTCTGGACATGTGCTGGCAGTGTAGCTCATCCACTGTCTGCTTGGTGATTGTTGCTCTACTCACTCGCTCCAGGTGGCTTTCCACTATAAGGGAAATTCCCTTGTAAGCCAAATTCTGTCTTCAGTTATATGCATTATCATTATTATTTATTTGTATTGAAATAGCACCTGAAAGTCTGAAATGGGGCCCCATTGTGCTAGTTGAGTGGTTCTCAAACTTTTGTACTGGTGACCCCTTTCACATCGCAAGCCTCTGAGTGCGACCCCCCCACCCCTTATAAATTAAAAACACTTTTAAATATATTCAACACCATTATAAATGCTGGAGGCAAAGCGGGTTTGGGGTGGAAGCTGACAGCTTGCGACCCCCCCATGTAATAACCTCCCTACCCCCAGTTTGAGAACCCCCGCGCTAGTTACTGTGCAAACAAGTAGTTGGAGATACTCCTTTCCACAAAGCTAAATAGATGAAACTGACAAAGCATGGGAGAAATGAACTAGTATTATTGTTCCCATTTTACAAATGGGGAACTGAGGCAAAGAGAGATTAAATGATTTATCCAAGATTACACAGGAAATGTGGGATCATGACAGGAACTGAACCGTCATCTTCTGTAGTCCTGTCCTGTGCCTTACTCACATGACCAACCTTCCACTCAATTCCTCAAACCCATAAACAATTATGCTGCTATATTCTGAAGAATCTGCAAAGGATAGATATGTACTGTGAAGAGGGGATTCCAGTATATATAAATTCCAGTTTGAATGTATATGTATATGGGAGGATAATATAATCTTGGGCCAGATTCTGCCCTTTCTTATACCTGTGTAACATAGCATTGTAGGATCACATATATTGCTCAGTATACCTCTGCATCTCCTATTGAAGCCAATGCAGAATTTGCTTTGTTTCATAGGTGTCACTATAAATCAAATTCAGTCCTCAGAGTTCAGTGTTTTTTCATAGCTGTGGCAGAGTTGTGAATTAAACCTAGACCTCCTGTCCTGAGTCCTTTGTCCATTGCTTTAACTAGAAAGCCAACCTTCCTCTATGTAGAATTTGGCCATATATCACATTATTGCTCCTTATAAAATATCTGCTTAGAAGATGCAAGCAATACATTTTGCTAAGTGCTTGTTAAATAGAACAATTAGTTGCAAAAAGAAATTAACAATTAGCAAGGTCTGTTTTATTGATTTATGTGTCACATGGAGCTTTTCTTAATCCACGAAGCTCGGTTTTTTGAAATTCTCTCTTGAACATGAGCTTGTTACATTTGCCCTAGGTTTTTACATTGCCTGCTTAGAAAATGCAAATAGACTGCAGGCTAGATTGATGCTTTTGGAGGTGCAAGATAGTCACCTGAATATTCCCCAAACCCATATGGGCCTCATTCTAATAGATATCTCTGTATAGTACCTGCTATCAAAATGCCACAAATTCCTCTCAAGCCAATAAGCAATCATGAATTTACTGTGGTGAGCCATACAATAGGGAGCTCATGCTTCCATGCAATCCTCCTCCTCTACCTCTCTCCCACTCCCATTTTTAGAAAACACTTATAAACCCTTTTCCATAAAATAATTCATTTTGGTTTTATTATGCTGTCCAGTGCCCTGAGTGCCTGGGGAGGGTTGGGAAGGATTGTAATAGATTTTTATATCAATTATTTTTTTTAATTGCACAATATAAAGACATTTGTTGAATGAAGATCACGGGCCTTCGTTTCAGGAGTGCTGAGCACCTGCAGCTCAGTTCAAGTTGTGAGTGCAATGCTGCTCTGAAAATCACTCCCTGTATTTATTTACTTACTTCAATTTTTCTATTGCCTATCCCTGGCTCTAGGCACTTCACAATAATTAAAACAATAGTGTTCTTAGAAACCTAGTCAAGAATACACCTATTGAACTGCCCAAGGAGATAACAAAACCAATCTTCCATAAGTCCACTCTTACACCTAATGAAGCCTTCAGCCCATCAACCCATTCTCATTATTCTTGAGGGTTCTTATCACCTCCCAGGAAGGTGCACAGCACCATGAGGATTGGACCCTAAATTTACAGTATATACAAAGTACTGCTGGCTTTATATATATATATATATACACTAGGGAAAGTATGAGAAGTGTGTTGCCCTTTTGAGTCACTAATGCTGCATGATAATGGGGAAGTCGGCTAATAAAGTTTTTATATTAACAAAGTTATAGTTTGCTAGCTGGACATTTGACAGCTGCCTGTGGAATAAGACAGTACTCCTTTCCCCTCCCTACTGGGCCTAATTCCCTGGTAACCTTATTGAAAATGTGCATGGGCTACAAAACTAAAGATTAACTGTCCAGGGACCTGCTTCCTGGATCTTGTTTGAAGATTAAATCAAATGGCAGGCAATATATATTTGGTAATTCAGCTTTGTCTCAGACTTTTCCCAGCTAGTGGCAAGTGTAATAGAAGAATCTGACACTCAAAATCAGTAAAAGGGGATTTTTTTTAATGGGTTATAGTTTTGTTCTTATGGTGAAATTGGGATTAATAATGTATTTCTTCATGACTGAAGATCTGGTGCTTTTATTTTTTGAACAAATAACAAAGTCATTTTAATTACAGACGATCCTGCCTTTTTTAAGAGATATTATTTATTCTTAATTTATTGCATAACAAATGCCAGTTCAGACAAGGCAAGTTTAAAATGCCAACTGTAATACGATAACATTTATTTAAACAGAAAGGGGAACAAATACATTTTAAAAACTCTGTGTTTAGAGTAGGTATTAGTAAATGGATTTCTATTCAACAAATTGGAGTCAGATGGATGGAGATGTTATGCTGTTTAAAAAAACTGTATTTAGAAGGCACGTACAAAGACACCGAAGTGTGATTTGTCCTAGTAGCAGACATCTGAAGAACAAGTGACATTCTTACACAAAATCTATATTGGTGATGTATTTAATTACAGAGTTGATTGAAATTGACAGCTTTAGTGACCTATGTTTGCACTGGTAGTGATTGATGGATGCTTCAAATCTGGTTACTTTTAAGCCAATTCACATATTGTTCAATAGTATCATCCTGTCAAATTGCAAAATAAATAAATTTTTACAAGTGTATGGACTAGGCAGAGCACATGTTTAATTAAAATAAGGTAGAGATGCATTATGTTTAAATATGCATGCAGTTGTTAAAAATATTATCATTATCATTTCAATGCAAGGTGAAGAAAGTTCAATATTACTCAGGCCATCTATGTTCCTTAAGAAATGTATATTGTACTTTCATAATCATTCACATCAGCGCAAGATCTTTCATCACAGATTAACACTGTGAGGTCTTGTCTCTTCTGCTTATGTATTAGTAACTCCTATTTATATCATGGCACAATCATTGAGAAAGCCATTCCAAAAATATGTAACATCTGCATATCATCTGGATGCTTTGCAGTCAGGCTTCAGGTCAGGGAACAGCATGGAGACTGCTTTGGTAGCACCAAAAGACAACCTCACTAAACTCCATGCTTACCCTACTCAGTCTTTCTGCAGCTTTAGATAGAGTCAATAACAAGATGCTGCTGAACTATCTACACAACATAGTTGAAGTAGACTGCACAGCATTGCAAAGACTCTAGGCATTTCTCTTGAACAGGACTCAGAGCATAGCAATGAACAACTGTTCTTCTTTGCCCAAAAGACTTCTCCTTTGGAGTTCCACAGGAATAGCTCCTGTCCCCTTCCCCACTATTCATTGACACGAGACTATGTGGAGATGTGGTGAGAAATTCTGTGACAATAACCCTGATAACACCTAGCTGTATATCTCATTTACCACACAGGTAACCAACACCATCACAAGAGATTGGCTCCTGGGTGAAGAGCAGCTGGCTCAAATTAAGATCAGGTAAGACCAAAGTAATAATGTTCAGAGAAAACAAATGGTTTGAAGAACTAATGGGGAGACTGACCTTTTCTTGTATCTAAGGCATCTGCCCTCTGGCTAAGTGTCAAGAAGTTTCATAGTCTTTAGTTCAACAGTAAGCCCAGAGGACCTGGTAGTGCTGGGGATAAAAAAAAGCCTTCTTCCATCTTCAGTTTGGACAGGACCTTGTCACAGTGATCCATGCCTTCCTCACCTCCAGACTGGATTGCTACACTCACTGTATCTGTGAATGCAGAGGAAGGAATGCAGAGGCTCCAGCTTGTGCAGACTGTGGCAGCCTGTCTCTTCAGTGACGTGGGCCTCTATGAGCATAACAGCCCTGTGCTCTGATCCCATCACTGGCTCTCAGTCCACTATTGTTTTTAGTGTAAGATCTTGGTCCTGATATTCAAAGCCATCAATGGTTCTGGAGCAAGCTACCTCCATGACCACATCTCCAGCGTCACCCAATAAGACAGTTCTGCTCCTCTGGAACTGTGCTGGCTACAAAGCCCTGGATGAAAGAAGCAAGAGCCAGAGATAAAGTGTTGTCAGAAGAGGGAGGGTCAGATTATGAAAAGAGCTTCCAGCGGAGGTTAGAATATCATTAAGGCCTTCCCCTTTGATAATGCTTCCTTGCTGTATCTGGAATTATTAAATCATGTAATGGAAACATCAGACTCTGTAGTTAAGATTTGCACTTAAAGCAGGACTCAAATCCCTATGTTTTACAAATTAAAGATTGAATTTGATCTCCAAATTTGGCACAATTTAATTTTCTATTAGTTTTTTAGAAAAGGGTTAGTATCTTTTGCATGGGAAATGTTTAAAAATGCTCCCTCTTGCAATTTTTACCTCACTTTTCTTACAATTTCTTTAAATTCCTCTAAACCATAAATGTTGCACAGACTTCAAATTTCGCCCAGCAAGTCATCTTTACATTTTCTCAAACACAGGCTAAGTAGTAGAACTTGAAATATTAAAGGTTTAAATTTATTGCTATAATTTGTGATAGCCAAATTGAATTTCCCCAAAGAAAACCAAGCACATTCTGTTATGGATCTGGATTGTGAAAACATCCTCTTAGTGAGGGATGGAGCCTTAGGCGAGTGATCCAGGCTATGAGATGGAACAGGGGAGTAAGCAAGAGAGAATGGAAAAAATGGTGTTATACTGGGATATAAGAGATAGCAGTGATCTAAAGTAGAACAAGGAATGAGCATTGGTATGGAGATGATATACTCAGGATGTGGGGTAACATTAAGAGTTAAGCAGCCATGTCAGTCTGTCTCATACCATGAAGACTCTGGCAAGAACAGCATTGAAATTGCCTGGCACAGCTTTAATTTCTTTGTCTGCTTTTCAAAGGTCTGTAGGTGCAGCGTAATTCTTTATCTGTTGATCATGCCCCTTTTTTGGGTGACCACCTACTCGCTGTGCTGATTATATGTGAGTGTTTGATACATGTGAAGGGTACTTCAAACCCCAAAGCACTGTTCAGAGTTACAGCCAAAGAGTAACCTTGTTCTTATGAGCACTGTGCAAGGCACCTTCCAGTCTTTGCACACTGCATAGCTATGGAATTATCAGAGTCTAGGAAAATCGTATCCTTATTATGGAGAAATGGTACAGTAATCTCCTCATAGTTAAGATTGTGGCTAGTTTTCATGAGAAGACCAAAGTTTTGACTTGAAGCCACCCCAACTTGAATTTCATACATATGTACTATGGCAATGGGAATCTCTTCAGGCTTATTCCAAAAAGTAGTAAAACTGAGGTTCCCATCTTGCACTGCTTAGGAGAAACTTCCATTAATTCAATGGCAGTTTTTTCTGAGTCAGGACTGCAATCAGGCTGAAATTGTGGAGAACAGCAGATTGTTTAAAAGGAGGAAAATACATAAAATTGTAAAGTGGAAAAATAACATAGCAATCTGAAAATGAACACAAATAATGGAAAAAGCTGTATGTACTTGATAGGAAATTAGGAAAGGGCGGGGGATAAAGAAATAAGTTTTGCTCTTGTTTAGAAGCCAGCATGTGAACTTTAGGGGGGACTCTAAAAGAAAGCTAGCAGATTACTATTTGGAGGTTCACAATCATGCCACTGGGATCCCCCTTGGTATATGTATATACAGCAGCTTGATTTGTGTAAATAGCTTGTATTGTAATTTATGCTTCCTGGGTGCATTAAATTCTAGCCTAGAATTTGCTTGAACTTCTTCAAATCATGTCTATTCCATGCCTTTAGGAGGTGAAAATCTACATATTTTCACACTTCTATACACAAACACACACACACGTATATGTAGCTGTATGGATATTATGGACAGTGCAGGTAGTGATGCCTATAATTGTTTGCCTAACACTTTCCATTATAAGACCCTGTTTTGCACTGCTTACATCTTTGTCATATTTTAAAAGGGTGAGCTCAAATTTTCATGGCACCTGTCTGTCTTAGGCTGCTTTTATTTTAAGTTTCAGCTAAAATGGTTCAGCCATTTCTAAGAAAAAGATTAGGGGGGAAATGTTAAATTCTTACAACATTTTCATGGAGAAGTTCTAGTACCCCCGTGCTTTGAATACCACAGGGGGCTCTCTCAGGCTTCTTTAAAACTGTCAGTCCCAAGTCAATAATGAGAGTCAGATGTTCAAAAACCAGATCCATATTTGTGGGCAGAGTCTCACCCGTGGCTGAGCTTTTCTTGGCACAGGTGAGCAGGGGATCAGAATCAGGGATCCAGTTTTGGCTCCCTGATTCTGAGGGCTGGTTGGTGATGGCCCCCAAGCATAGGGGTTCTCTAAATTATGCCAGCAATGTATGGTCTCTTGGTGACATATGCAATTTGAGGACTATCAGCTTTACCAGATTTTGGATCCAGGGATCAGGTTTATGGCATTAGACATAAGAACTGGCTGCAAAGTTTGGATTTGGCTCTGAACATCACCAAAGTTTTGGAAGTATTCAGTGCTAGATATTTATTTTGGGCTTACCTCTTGTTTAAGTTTTTGAAAGTCCTATGAAATTTTTCTCCAAGGTCAAATCTTGAAACCTCATTTTTCCATCTCTCTTTTCCCATCTAATCTAATACAGTCTAAAATGGAATTATATTTTTTTTTTCAGGAAAGACCATTCATGAAGACTCTGGTTGCAACACTCAAATGTTAAGGTAGGTCTGAATTCATTTTTTCTTCAACTTGTTCATTTTGATTTAAATGTATTGTTAGAATAATCTATGTGCTATTAGATGAAGACAAGGTAAGGAAATACATTGAGGAGAGTATTATACATAATTTTAAAGATCCTAGACTGAAATACAATTGTTAGTAATTTTTCTTTTCTTTTTCAACTTTTCTTTATTTCTCAACTATTTTTGGATAGACACTATAAGGCAATCACTGTGAATAGGATGTAATAAAAGCCATCTGAAGGTCAGTTAAGTCCATTCATCAGAATATCAGCAAGTGGACCTAAAACATTTATAGAACTTTTATCCATGAGAGAAAGAAATCATTAATTGGTGATTAACATAAGAAGGTAATAATGAACGCAAATCTGTGTAGTAGGTTTTTTATTACTCATCTTCAGCAGGCAAGATAAGAAAACAAAATGAAGAAACTAGTTTTCATGTGCCAGAAAAGCTGGTTTGTGTAGGCTATTGACTGAAATAAATGTTGTTGTCCAATGCTTCTGGGAAGATCTGGATTCAAATAATTGATCTAGCTAACAGATCACAAATGCATTTAAAAGGGCTATTTTTGTGACAAACTATAAAATCTGTATCAATTACACCTCTACCCCGATATAACGTGACCCGATATAACACGAATTCGGATATAACACAGTAAAGCAGTGCTCCGGAGGGGCGGGACTGCGCACTCCGGCGGATCAAAGCAAGTTTGATATAACGCGGTTTCACCTATAACACGGTAAGATTTTTTGGCTCCCAAGGACAGCATTATATTGGGGTAGAGGTGTATAGTATATTCAAGAGAATTCACAGCAGCAATATTTTATGATGTTTAAATAGAATATCCAACATGAAATATTTTCAGGATAAAATTCCATATACTTTGAATTAGAAGTACAGGGGTTCGTACCAAAACTTCAAATAACTTTAATGGATCAGATGTCATCATGCAAACATCTTTATAGTGAGTTTTAAAATATGAAAACAAGTTCAATTTGTCAGAAGTAGACAGCCATTTTTGAAATAAGGGTAATGCTCCTTTAAGTGGCCTTCTTCACCAGGAAAAGACAAGCAACAGCAAGTATCATAAAATTATATCCAGTACTTCCCATACCATAGTTTAATTTCAATTTAACTTTATATAAACATTTCTTTACCTTTAGTAACTGGGGGGGAGCGGGAACCCTGTTCGTATTCATTTTGTATGATTAAAACTACATTAGCAATATAGATGTATTAATTTACAGATACAGATACTAATTGCTTAAATATTGAGTTCAAAACTAGACACCAGTACTGGGAAGGGATAATTGGTTCTTGCCGTAGAAAAAACTATAATAAAGAACTTGAAAGTGCTGTCACATTTCACATAACAAGCGAAATCTCAGAATATTTGAAAAATATTCAGAGAGAAAATGTCTTGGGGCTTTCCTAATGAGAATGAATGTGGTTTGAAAAGATCAAATAATATCCACATATGTCAAATACAGGTTCTAATAACAGTTAGAGATAATGAATAAAATTAAAGTAGGTCATTTTAAGTCATTTAGGATCCAATAGGAGGCATACGTCTTCATAACTGCTTGTTAAAATATAATTAGAAGCATTTGCTGTATTTACAAAAAATGTCAATATCAAAGATTTAAAAAAACAATTAAAATGAGATATTTTACCATCCTTTAATTTTTACTTGTGTTTTGGTTTTATTAGCATTTCAGTAGTAAACGGGCATGTAAATATATTAATAACTGGGACAGTGAATAATATAAGTAATATTATAATAGAGTTGTATTTATTTTTCCTGTAGATGCTAGTTTTTAGCAGTCTTCATGTGGTTTTGTACATCTAGAGGGAAAAACAGATATCTACATTAAAGAAAGGAAAATCCAGACAACAGCATTCTTTGAACCCAGAGGTAAATTATACATTGGAGTCAAATGCTTAGGGAAAATGTAAAGGATACTGTGAAATAAACAAAAAGAAACAAACAAACAAAAAAACCAATATAGAAGTGAGCATATAGGCTCTGATATAAAGCCCCTTGAAGTCAAGGTGCTCAGCACCTTTCAGAATTTGGCCCATGCTTACCAAGCTCATAGTATATGGGTAATAAAAGGGTATTATTCATCTGTAATGTTGACCCCCAAGAGGCAAAACTATTAGTCACAATGTTAATTTTGGAGCCAAAATCTGCAAACACTACTTACAGCTCATGCTGGTAAGCGCTATGCCTAGTGGGGTGAATGTGTGTGTGGTTCTTGGATCTGGCCCTGGAAGGTTATCTATTAATAAAAGCCATTAGTCCCACCTACTGTGGGGTTCAGCTGTGCTCTTTAGGCAGAGCTCTGTGCTTGGGGGTAGTGCATAGTTCTGAGAGAAACTCTGTTTTAAGAATGAAATATTCCCATTGGCGCTCCCTGCTTTCACACAGGAAGAGCACACTTGCTACAATCTTTAGAGGCGTGCAGCAAACTGCCCTGGGTGTGCTGTGCCTGTTCCGGTGCTGCTGCAGAGAGAGGGACTGAGTCATGTTCACATCTCCAAACTGTCCCTACCTGTCCCTCTTTGGGATGTTGTGTGCCCCTGGGCCTGGGATAGTGTTGGGAGTGAAATGGGAGCAGTACTGGAGCACAATGAACGTAGCAGCCACCAGGATGGAGGGAGGGAGAGAGAGATGTAAAGGTAGCATAACCTGGGTGTCACCTTCAACTTGACCTCTTTGTAGGTCCTCACACCTAGGCTATGTCTAAATCTTGCTAGTTCTTTCTGCATAACATCTCTAAGATACAGCCGTTCCTATCCATCCACACAGCTAAAACTCTTGTCCAGACTCTCATTGACTTGCATCTCGATTACTGAATTGCTGGCCTTGACAAATGCCATCTTGCCCAGCACATATCCACTCAGAATGCTGCTGCAAATGTCATTTTCCTAGCCATATCACTTGGGCCCTATCACCCTTCTCTTTGAATACCTCCACTGGCTCCCTATTCTCTATCATATTTAACATAAGCTGCTTGTCTTCCCTCTGAAGCCCCTTCACACCCTACCTATCATCTCTCATTCGTTGCCAAGGTGTTGATTCCCACCTCTGATCAGCCCATGATGCCAGCTGCCATTGCCTGCTTGTTAAATTTTAAAGCCTTTGTGCTTTCCCCCATACTGCTTCATAAAGAAACCTATCATCCTCCAAATCCCTCCTTTGCTTTGTGGCCAGAACTTGACAGTGGTTAGGGTGTTAGAGCACTGATACCATGCTGACCAGTATTGTTTCCTTGCGCTCCCCCATCTGACTGCCTGAATCCACCTGTTGTCCTTTGTTTTATACTTAGATTGTAAGCTTTTGGGGACAGGGGTTGTCTTTTTGTTCTGTTTGTACAACATCTAGCACAGTGGGGCCCTTGTCCATGCCTAGGGCTGCTAGGTGCTGGAGTAATACAAATGATAAATAATAATAAGTAACAAAGCCACCTATAGTCCTCCCCTCCCAACTTAGCCTAAGTTAGGTCCCATGGTTAGAACCTGGGGAGACTTGTTCCATTTCTTGCTCCAGTGCAGGCTTCTTATTTGGCCTTGGTTGAGGTCTCTCTATGCCTCTGTTCCCCATCTGTAAAATGGTGATAATAGCACTGTCCTACCTCACAGGGATGTTATGAGGATGAATATATTAAAGATTGTGAGATGCTCAGATACTATGGAGGTCACGTTGTCATCTCTCTCTTAAGTAGAGAGAGGTGATTGTAGTATTTAAGTGGTCATTTATTATCACTACCAATAGAATTCAGTCTTTGAAGGGCCTTGGTGGTGGTAGGATGAAAAGCACTGTTGTTATCCTTTCTAGATGAAGATTGCAAAGTATAAGATTCATCCTGAAATTCCTAATCATAGGCCAGATTCAGCCATCCTTCCTTAGCCATCAGATCAATTGAAATCAATAGAGCTACTAATATGAGCGGGAGTGTCAGACTCCGGCCCCATACAAGTCCTCTTACTGAGTTCAGTGGGACTATTTGCATGTGTAAGCAGTGCTCACCGAAGTAAGGGTTGTAGGATTGGGCACTACTATTGTATTTATGCAATACATTGAAATTTGGTAAATGTGGATTCTTCTTCCTACTTTTTTCCTTTTAATGTAAATGATAATAATAGGTTTTGGTCACCCTGATGCTTTTTCTTTCCTTCTTCCCAACTTTTTCTGACATTTTTACTACTGTCCTTTCTCCTGTTTCCTCCTTGCTTCTCTTGCCAAATGTATTTTTAAAGCTATTATTTATTGGCCAAGCCCAATTCTTTCAAAAATTCCCTTGGTGTTACACAAGTATTGATTTCTAAGCACCCTGAAGATGAAGTGCAGCTGCCAGTTGCAATGTGTTTCTCTAGCTGCAGCAGCTCCTTCTTTTGAAATAGTTGACTGAGCGGGATATGACTCAGGACATGAGCAAGAAGCAAATGATTTCCTTCTGTATGATTCTAAGACTCAGCAAACACCAGGTGATTCTGCCAAAGTACCAAGTCATCAGTTGGTTCATCTTTATATTTTCTCTCTGTCTCTGGGGTTTTGTCAGTGACACAGCAGTTGTTCAGCTACACTCCCAAAGAAGTTACCAAAAATGATAGGTCAAGATTACATTTTCTTCTCTTACTATTTGAAGTCTGTTCTTGAGGCCACTGTATCCTGTTGTATACTACAAATACCGGCAGGCACTTGGGGACCACTGAAGTCAATGGCCAAGCTCTCATTGAGTTAATTGGAAGCAAAATGATCTCTCGTATGCAAACAGTGAGTAAAATTTGTAGCAGTTTGGAGCAATGTTTATTAATCACCTAGTTTGGGTGTAAGTCTATAGTCCTAACTAGTTCCAGCTAAGAAGGGGGAAACCTTTAAACCTAAAGGAAAAAAAGCAAGGACTTCAGTATAATTTCTGGTATATTTAAGTTGTTGCTAGGATATCTGATCTGGACATAACTTATAGGGGGGAGAGATAGCTCAGTGGTTTGAGCATTGGCCTGCTAAAACCCAGGGTTGTGAGTTTAATCCTTGAGGGGGCCACTTAGGGATCTGGGGCAAAATCAATACTTGGTCCTGCTAGTGAAGGCAGGGGGCTGGACTCAATGACCTTTCAAGGTCCCTTCCAGTTCTAGGAGATAGGATATCTCCATTAATTTATTTATTTATGGGTCTGTTTCTTTATTAGTGCATTTTCAACAGATTGTGAAGAGTGCCCAGAGCTTTGGATGGGTGCTCTTTAATTGTAGAATAATAAACACTCAAATAAATTAACCAGTATGTGCTGCAATTGGACTAGGTAACAGCCTCAATATTTAGTACAAAAATCTCCTCAATAAAACCACATTCTTTAATCTAGCCAATCACACAAAAAATGGTTTTTAAAAATGGCTTTCCAATTTCTAATTACATATCCTCCAAAGGCCTTGGGTTTTAACTCAAAGATCACATAACCCTCAAGAATCAGCATCCTCAACGTCTGTTCATTACTCCAATAGAAGGAACTGTAGCTGCAAGGACACCAGGGTTTGGTAGCATTTTCTCATTTTACCAGCTTATGATTGCATAAAGAAAAACACAACTGACACATTACCAATACATAAATGTGTCAGCCCTCCCTGGGTTGTATAATAGAATATTAATTGGCATCTTATTAATTTATAATTGGCATCTTATTTATTTACCCTTGCCCAGAAAGTACAAACTGCATGTAAACTCAAGGAAGTTCTCCCAATGATACATAACCTTTTAGACCTCTCCTTTGCCCACTATATTCTTCAGAGGAAGACTTGCATGTTCCTGGATTACTCTGACATATTGAAGAAAAGATAGAAAGTCTATTGACCCAGAAATGAACCACCTGTACCCATTGATTTATGTACAGCCTACTCACATGCTAGTAGTCTTTAGTAGAAACGGTTTTCCTGCCCTCCTTACTTTTTTGACATTTTGGAAATTTTTCATGTTCTGCATTGGAATGAAACTGAGACCTTTTGTCACTTTCACAAAACATGAGAGAAAAAGCTATCTCAGGATAGCCAGATCATTAGGGCAGTCACCTGGGATAGGGGTAAGCCAGATTCAAATCCCTGTTCTGCCTGATTTGGAGCTGGGATTTGAATCCAGCTTTCCCAAATTCCAATGGCGTGCTCTAACCACTGGGCTATAGAGTCTGTCTTAATGAATATTTAATTATACAAAGTGGAACAGCTCCAAAAAGGAGAGCTAGACAGACACCTGTCCAGAATAGCTAATAGCCTGGTCCTCTTGCATGCTCTTTCTCTCTCAATGTAAAATAGTCCACTCTGCTATCTGTGCCAATCAGATGTTCAAATAAATCCATGTGCTTTGTTTTTGTTTAGATAGATTATTTTCTATTTTTTTCTCCTCTTTAATTAAAAAAACCCCACATTATAATACATTCTACATTAATGCAACATATAAAGCCAGGTTGTGCAAATCCTATTCCTGTTAATTCTTCTTCTCATGTTCTCCCACCACAATCATAGGTTTTTCCAGGGTTTGGTATGATGTGGCCCGGTCTGTAACCCTGGCAAGATCTTCTGTGGTGCATAGACCAACAGATGTTCCATGGTTTGTGTTTCACAGTAGTCACATGTGTCTGGGTTGCTGGAATAGCCTCACTTCCACATATTGACTTTTAATCTGCCAACTCTTGTTTGGAGTCTATTTAAATATCTCCAGGTCAACCAATCCTTCTCTGTGCCTGTGGGAAGACATTCGGCAACATCAATGTGCATTTTGATGAGCACATATTTATATGAGCTGTCCTATTGACCTTAATGGGTCTATTTGTGTAAATTCTCACCAGCATGAGTAAGAGTTGAACAGTCAAGCCTTATAACTGAGATTTTGTTGCCCAATTGTGTAGAAATTCAGAGTTATGATTCCCACAGCAGACTTCACTGTGTCCTTGCTGTCATTTGCATGACAATATGACCTTAAATTACATGATCACACAACAATTTGTGAATTAATATGACATGTGGCATTTCTGGAAAAGAATACAATGTAATCATCTTATGCTTCTAAAGCACCTTGGAGCGCGCACACACACACACACACACAGGAGGAGAGGGTATATATATATATATATAGATATCTATGCACACAAGCGGGAGGAATATATAAACCTTCTCCTCCCTCTTGCATCACTCAGAAACAGGCATGTGCTCATCTCTTGCCTGAGTGCCTGATGTTCTTGAGGATAATGGAGATCCTGGGGATGTCCTAGTGGTAGTGGATAGGTGGAAATCTTCTATTCATCCACCTGCAGCAGCTCTCTGCTCATATGAAAAAAGGCAGTTGGCAGTGTCTCCACCTGGATATGCACCGTATACCTCTGTTAGGGTACCTTGGTTGCTTCCAGGAACAGCGCCAGCCTAAACCATGCATTGATCTAGCAAATAAGGGAATATGATATTTATTGCTGTAAGGAAAGCATTACATACCCAAGGTGGAGCCAGGAACAGCTTTACTTAGAAGTAATACAGCAAAATACAATGACAAAGCACTAGAATAAAACAGAGTATCTACTGTAGTGACTGTGACAAGTCAATAGGTGGCACGGCAAAGGTTCAGCTAATGGTGGCCACTTATAAGCATTAAAGTAAACATAACCACCACTCACTACAACAGAGACTTATGTTTTAAAAAACCTTTAAACTTACACAAGAACATTCACCATTATGTTATACAAACACATCCCATCCCAAAGTGCGTGCTCCTCCGTAGTTTTAAAATCCCAGACACTTTCTTGCAATGGTGGAATTGATGAATGGGAGTTCAAGGGCAGCACTAGGCATCTCTGAATTAGCAGAGGCAGTCCAGTGAGACACTTTTGTATACAGCAGGTTAAAACTGACCCAGCATTATCTGATGATAATCCTGGTTATAAAACAGCAGTTACCAACTCTAAGCCAGCAATCACTTTTCTTACAAGGTCCCCGATCTTCACCTTGGCTACTTGTGATGGGATACTGTCCCTAGCACAAGGACTTTCACACCAGACCTCCAAGGGGACTGACAGTGTCTCCCCAAACAAGGATAGTCTCTGGGGTACTCACACTTTTCCATTCAATTGGAAGTAGTTGGAATCCTTTGGAGCCAATATACAGTATATAGAGGCCTAATCAAAACACCCCGGCAAGGTTTGGAGGTCCCCCACAATGGGAGAGGGCTATGTATACATGGGAATCACTGCTATGTATTTATGCACAATACATTATATAGCTGGGTTGGCATATTGCAGATATTCGTCATTGACAGTGGGTTACATTCATATTGATACCAGTGATTAAAAGGAGGGAGAATCACTGTTTTAGCTGCCCAGATGGGAAACTCCCAGCATAATATATTGGGTGACATTTTTGTCCCTTTTTTCACTAGTAGAGAATTTGGCCCATTAGTTCTGTTGCTCCATTTCTTCATGGTGATAAGGGTAGCAACAGTAACAACATTGAGCTAGAAGACTTCAAACCCCACATCAAAATTTGCTTTCACAGCCAATACTGATGATAATATTGCACTACTAGATGAGATTGCATCATTATTAGATGTGCCATCCTTTGAATTAAACATTAAAGGGAGGTTCCTTCTGCCTTCCCCTACTATCCATTAATGAGTTAAGAGTATCTATGACACTCCTTTAAAAGATTAAGGGATAATCCACAATATCTTGGCCAACATTTCCTCTCTGTCAAACAGTTTCTGATATCTTAGGCTATGTATGATCTATTGCTGAGTGTATAATGACAGTCAAGTTTGCCAACACAATCACTGCACTACATTATCTAACTCATTGCTCTGTAAAGTGCTTTGAGATACCTTGAGTATGAAAGGCCGTATATCAAAACAAATTTTATTTTATTCTGTATGGTGCCTGAGTTGTGCCAATACATATTCAACAAGCTAGGTGACAAAAAAAACAACCTCTTAGCTATAGTATACTAGTCTTTCTTTGTGTCTTTTCTGCACCTCTATTTTCTGATGTTTGACGTTCACTCTCAGATTTGTTTCAGCAAAGTTATAACTCTGTAATGAAGCATGATAAGGAACCACTTTGAGGTAATGACATTTAAAGGACTGCCATAAAAAAAAACAGTTTCACTTTTTCACACTAATGAAAAAACAAAGATTTTTTTACTGTTATCCTGATATTATTTTTTGAAAAGACCTCCAGGACTTTTCAAAGATTATACTAATGGGTCATTTTTCAGCCCATTCTACCAGGATTACAAGTTATTGGAGGAAAGGACCCTTTGTTGAGCTTTGGGACGTCACTGAAATGTGTGATGTCATTGTAAAAAGAGTAGCACACTATGGCATTTCCTGGCTCACTACATTCAATCACTCAATCTGTATCTATCTGAACCTCATCACTGTAATGGCTTAGTAGTTTTGCCATAACATATGGATGTCTTGTTTGAAGAGGTAAGTATATTTCTTTAAAGTTCATACTTGTCTTATGACCTGGTTGTATATAAAGTTGTGAGCAAAGTAGGAATACTAATTATTTTACTTCTCTAACACTAGATGGAGACCTTTATATTTAATGAAGTCTGTCTATATCTTGGCTAATGTTTTGTACAAGAAGGGCCAAATTCTGCTTTTAGACCCACTAATGTATTTCTCATTGGCTAGCTGTACATAGGCATCAAGGAGAAGAAATTCTCTCCCATTATGAAGGAGAATACTCTAATGTAAAGGAGAGAACGTTTCTACATGCCATTTGATTTCAGGGAGACTTTTGAACTATTGATAAAAATTAGGGCTGTCAATTAATCACAGTAAACTCATGCGATTAACGCAAAAAATTATCTGTGATTAAAAAAATTAACCGTGATTAGTCACACTGTTAAACAATAGAATACCAATTTTAGTATTAAATATTTGTGGATGTTTTCCTAAATTTTCAAATATATTGATTTCTATTACAACACAGAATATAAAGTGTATCATGTTCACTTTATATTATTATTTTTATTACAAATATTTGCCCTGTAAAAATGATAAACAAAAGAAATAGTGTTTTTCAATTCACCTCATACAAGTACTGTAGTGCAATCTCTTTATTGTGAAAGGGTAACTTAAAAATGTAGATTTTTTTTTGTTACATAACTGCACTCAAAAACAAAACAATGTAAAATGTTAGAGCCTACAAGTCCACTCAGTCCTACTTCTTGTTCAGTCAATTGCTAAAACAAACAAGTTTGTTTACATGTACGGGAGATACTGCTGCCTGCTTCTTATTTACAATGTCACCTGAAAGTGAGAACAGGCATTCATATGTCACTTTTGCAGCCAGTGTTGCAAGGTATTTGGGTGCCAGATATGTATGCCCCTTCATGCTTCGGCCACCATTCCAGAGGACATGCTTCCTTGCTGATGATGCTCATTAAAAAAACAATGCGTTAATTAAATTTGTGACTGACCTCCTTGGGGGAGAATTGTCTGTCTCCTGTTCTGTTTTACCTGCATTCTGCCATATATTTCATGTTATAGCAGTCTTGGATGATGACCCAGCACATGTTCGTTTTAAGAACACTTTCACAGCAGATTTGACAAAAGGCAAAGAAGGTATCAGTGTGAGATTTCTAAGGATAGCTACAGCACTCAACCTAAGGTTTAAGAATCAGAAGTGCCTTCCAAAATCTGAGAGGGACGAGGTGTGAAGAATGCTTTCAGATGTCTTAAAAGAGCAACAGGCCGATGCAGAAACTACAGAACCCGAACCACCAAAAAAGAAAATCAACCTTCTGCTGGTGGCATCTGACTCAGATGAAGAAAATGAACATGCGTTGGTCCGCTCTGCTTTGGATCGTTATTGAGCAGAATCCATCATCAGCATGGACGCATGTCTTCTGGAATGGTGGTTGAAGCATGAAGGGACATATGAATCTTTAGCGCATCTGGCACATAAATATCTTGCGATGCCAGCTACAACAGTGCCATGCGAACACCTGTTCTCACTTTCAGGTGAAATTGTAAACAAGAAGCCAGCTGCATTATCTCCTGCAAATTGTAACCAAACTTGTTTATCTGAGTGCTTGGCTGAAGTAGGACTTAGAGGACTTGTAGGTTCTAAAGTTTTACATTGTTTTATATTTGAGTGCAGTTATTTTTTGTACACAATTCTACATTTGTAAGTTAAACTTTCATTATAAAGAGATTGCACTAAAGTACTTGTATTAGGTGAATTGAAAAATACTATTTCTTTTTTTTACTGTACAAATACTTGTAATAAAAATAAATACAAAGTGAGCACTGTACACTTTACATTCTGTGTTGTAATTGAAATCAATATATTTGAAAATGTAGACAATATCCAAAAATATTTAAATAAATGGTATTCTATTATTAACAGTGCGATTTATCACAATTATGTGTTTTAATCGCTTGACAGCCCTAATAAAAATTAGTGAAAGCCAGGTTTGAGTCAATATTCCAAAATATGGATGATTATCCAAACCTTAGCCAAATAACATGACCCTCTTGAGGATGCAATACTGGACTGGAAAATTCTCAACAACTGGCTTTTTCATGGTATTTCAGCACATATTTTTCTGGAAATGCTGGAATCAGCAGGGGAGAATTAAGCAAATAGGAAAAAATACTGAAAAATGTAACCTTTTCAAACTTCAGGAAAAATATTTTAACTTTAATTTGTTACAGAAGAAGGCCTCAAGTTACAAAATTCAGATCCAGGTCAGATTCTGAACAATTCAAAATTTGAACAAGATTGAATCAGGGATAGGAGCTCTTTCAGTTTGGGATTTGGGTTTTGTACTCTGCCAAACTTTGGGTGTGTTTGGATCAGAGGTCTTAGTTGGACCCATCTGTACATTTAAAACTTGTGCAAATGTCTGAGGCATTCCTGATTTTATCTGAACTAGTTCTCCCATCCCTACTTAAACTGAGGTACTGGTTTGTACTATTTGTAACATAGGTTGTAGGAGACGTGTGTCATGTTTCTTCTACTTTAAGGTTGTCTCATGGATATTGCACTGCAAAAAGGCAGACATCTATCTTGAGCGGTATTAATTGTAAGCTGAATGGATGGCCACACATCTCCAGTAACCTCTTTTTAATGTTGTCATGGGTGTCATCTCTGTTTCCAGCTTTTTGGTTTTATTGCAGTTTTATTTTCTGTAATTTTCTTGAAATGAGAAAGATATAGTTCTGCTATGATAAATGAGATGCAGAAGCCATAGCTCAGGCACTAGTTTGTGCAAAGATTGACCATTGAATGTAAAGTATGTGGTGCTAAGAACAATTTTGATGTGATCCATTGTTGAATATGCAATGATTCATTCTCTTTTTTTAAGCATGCTATCTTTGTCATCATTCTTCTACCATTTGTCATGTTTCTCTATGAATAGGGAGCCAGAAAGACAAAGGCATGATCACTCACCCACTCCAAAGTTCAGTCCAGAATAAATGAAACAAATATACTGGATATAAAAACACATATATGACAGTGTACAACATAGACTACCAGCCTCCATGGTACATCAAAAACTTTTCTAGAAAGGTGATACTGAGATTGAGACCTGAACAGCACCACCATTTGGGAGTATTTGGATCTGGGATTTTGGTTCTGGGTCATCTTAATCATGTGTGTGTGTTTGAGTCTGTATGGAAGTGGGTATTTATATTTCTATCTATATATAATCTTAAAGCCTGTTCATGCGTTGTGTTAAGCCCTAATTGAACAACACATTTAAACATGTGCTTTAGTCCATCCCTGGTCAGCAAATAATTTATGCTTAATATGCTTTAAATTAATCACTTGCTTACATTATTTGCTGAATTGGGTTCTTAGTGGTTTGGGATCTTAAGCATATGCAATAGTGTCATAGAATTATGGGCCAACCAGTTGACTAGGACCCACTTGTTTGGGGGAACTTGTGTCTTTAGTACTGCAATTTACTGGAAACTGAAGGTTTTGAAATATATATATATATAAATATGGCAATGCAATTTTACTGCAGTGGGGTTAAACAGTATTATATATATATTGTCATTTACTCTAATGTAAAGAAGGAGAGGGTATTGGTTATTCAGTTGATGATACCAGTGGATTAAATCAAGACAGGTTGGTAGTGATCCAGGGTAAGTGTTTTAGCTGAGGAAAAAAGGAACAGGTAAGCACATATGGCAGAACAGCTGCTTTCAAATTTAGGAAATATCTTTGTTAATCCCTGCAGCTTTCCTGGCTTTTTTCTCTTAATTCTCTTTCTGTGCAGAAAGCACTGTGAAAATCATTCTGGACTTTTTTTATTGTAATTTTCCCCAAATAGTAAATCACTTCAATTTCCTTGTATAATTTTGGCTTTCAAAATACCCTGAATGCAGAAGCAAATAAATGTAGAGTAGTTAAACACAGTTTCAAATCTTAACATGAAAAAAACCCTCCTATGTTGAAGAGATTCAGATTGTCTATTCTTTGTATGTTGATATATCTTTTTCCCATGTTCCCTATTGTTGCAGCAGAATTGAAAAGAAATTTATATTCATCATCTTCATCCCATTCCTAGTCCAAATCAAAGATCAATCTAAAGGGTGTTCCTTTATCAACCTCAAGATAATAATTTTCCAGTAAGAACACTAGCTTAAAGAGCCGTAGTACTTTACATTTTTCAAATCATTTTACAGACATGAATTTATTACGTTGCATAACACTTGTATGGTAGGAAACTAGCCCCATTTTGAACTTGTGGCAAGTGAGATGGAGAGGTTAAAAGAATTACCCAAGACTGTACAGTGAGTCCATGGCAGATCCAAGGTTAGAAATTTAGAAGCTTCTTCTTTCCTAACTGTATTTTTAGCCCAGTGATCCACATTTTCTTCCTTCCTTTCTTTTTGATGGATCATAGTTTTTAGGTTGAATTTACTGCAGGAGGCACTTATGAAGAAATGCCACAAGTAGCTCCCCTATTAAGTAGCTACCATAAGGGTTATTTTGCTTTTCTTTTCTTTTTTTTATGGCTTTGCAAATTAAAGTCTAGTGTCTTGCTTGAGGAATTATATAATTTTTCATTTTCATTTTAGAGTTTTTTATTACCCACTGGAACAATGAAGATAAGGGTCTGAGTGGTTTGAAATTTTCTACCAAAAATGGTTTTCAAAAACAGATATTTTTTTTGTTTCAGTTTTTCAGTGAAAAACCAAATTTTCAGAAGAAATTTGGGGAAAATTGGATTGTTTTTCAAAATTTCTCAATTTTTTATTTTCATTTTATTTTATTAACATTTTCTGACCAGATTCTACTTAGAACTGATCAAAAAAATGTTCAAGACATTTTTTAACAAAAATGGTTGTTCAACAATGAAGACATTTCTGAGGGAAATGTCTGTTAATGTTTCCAAAAACTGTTTTGTTGGGGGTTTGTTTTTTAGCCAATTTTTTTGAGGGAGGTGTCTGTTTTTCAATGAAAACCTAAAAATTTTCATGAAACAAAAGAATATCCTGACCAGGTCTACCTCTAAGTAACATACCTGTTTCTGAACTGCTATAAGCAGCCCACAGAATAACCAGATGTGGGTTCATTGTTGATCTTCTTACTGAAATCCTTTTCCTTCTGAATTAAAATATTTATCATGCATTACACCTTTTGTATCTGAATAAGGAGTCATCACAGTCTTTATACTTGGCTAATTATGTTCATTCTTGGCTTGCTGAGAAAATGAAAGCCTGTGACATTCTATTCCTCTGAAGGAATGCTGCCAACCGAACATAATTTAACAGGCATTTTGAACTGTAAAGACAATGATGGCCCAATCCTGCTCTTATCTAAGGCAAAGGGACTTTTGCTATTGACTTACATGGGAGCAGGAGCAGGCACTACATTTATTTTCCCGGGCTAAGGAATTAGCCTATAAATAAAGGCAGATTTCACATCTTATTTGCTTTGAAAGACAATAATTTTGAGTAATTTTTTCAAAAGAGTTGAAGTGAGTTAGGAGTCTAAGTCCCATTTTCAAGGTGATTTAGACACTTAGGGTCAGATTTTCAAAGGTATTTAGGTGCCAAAGATGCAGATAAGTCCTAGTGGGATTTACAAAAGCACCCAAGCAGGTTAGGTACCTAACACCCATTGATTTCAGAATTGATTGAACTCCAATTGAATGATTGTAAGCAATGAGAGTAAGGCTACGTCCTCACCACAGGGGGGGGGGTCGATTTAAGATACGCAAATTCAGCTACGCTGTGAGGACGGTGGCAAATCGACCTCCGCGGCTCCCCAGTTGACGGCGCTTACTCCTACCTCTGCTGGTGGAGTACAAGCGTCGATTCGGGGATCGATTGTCGCGTCCCGACGAGATGCGATAATTCGATCCCCGAGAGATCGATTTCTACCCGCCGATTCAGGTGGGTAGTGTAGACCTGCCCTTAGACATGTAAGCTTTTGAAAAACCCACTAGGCACTTATCTGCATCTTTAGGTGCCTAAATACCTTTACAAATATGCCCCCTGGGACTTATGCCACATCAGAATTCTTCAAGTGAAATGTGCTGTATTATATGTAAGATATTGATATTACCACACTGTGTTGTGCAGAAGAGAAGTAGTAAAACCAACTCTTTACAAACAAACAACTGCAAGCTAACTGCAAGGTTGTTGGGTTTGAAGGGGAGGGTGAGTTGGAGATTTTTTTTTTTTTTTTTTGTAGGCTGTTAAGTGCTTTTAGTATAAAAGGAATCACTAATCTTGGCTTGACAGTTCAAATATGTTTTGCAGGGGGAAAAAAATCACTGGAGTTATGACTACATCTGCATTTGGCAGTTCAGTAGATCTGTATTTTTCCCTTTCTTTCAACACACAGGAGTTTAATAGCTTACCTGTAGGACAGGAAGTTTAGGCCGGGTCTTTGAAGACCTCTGTCCTATTCCAGAGAAGACCTCTATCATTATTCCAACTATGCTGACAACACAGAGCACACTGTCAAAGTCCTCTAGGTAAAACCCTTATTACATGTGTCATTAGAGGATGTTTGCCATATCTGCTTTAACACTGCAGACATTTTAAGTAGGTTACTCCATCACTTTGCCATTTTGATTATGACAACAAAATGACACCATATTGAAATAGATTTTGGAAAGAAAGGCTAACTGTCCAAAGAGGTCCATGCTCACTCTAATTAAAATTGGCTTAGGTGGCACAACCTTCATAATTCAGACTATGACTATGAAGGATACGCATGTTGAAAGCGCTCTTTGCTCATTAGTGCTATTTCTGTCAGACACTGCTACCTGCTCTTTTCTTAATGAATGCTAAGCCATCTCTTTAGAAGATTGTGCTGCTTCCCTGAACTGAAGGAACTGTCTTATTTCCTCCCAAGTTCGTTGAGAGTAAAATCAGGGAGTCACCTCTTTGACATTTCCCAACCTCTGTACTTATTTATCTCTTTGAGACCCTGCGCTCCAGAGATATCACTGTCTTAATTAAGAAGAAGGATGTGACCATGGTAAATTGACTGATTTCATTGATTAAGGACTAGCTGTACAAGTAACATTGATTTTAACAGTGGGTCTACATAAATGTAATTGTTCGAACATGGGGCTGCATAATTATGGTGATGTACAAGAATAGTTGGTTTGTCCTTTTCAACCTTCACTAACATTCTTTTGCATGATAATGCACCTCGTTCAATTAGCAGAAATCTTAAATGCTACAAAATGTCTTTTGTGAAGGCACACAGTAATCATTACAGTCTAATTTAATTTAACAGCATCGGACAGATACATCTCTTTCTTTTTCATTCTCTCATTCCATATTCTTTTCCTTTTTTCATGTCCACATAGGAACACACATGAGTACATATGAACAATCCAAGGTGGGGGGGGGGACGCTTTTTAACAATGCTCACTGTGTATGGATTTGAATGTACGTGTACCTGAGTGTACATAGGTTGACCAAAATTTTCAGAAGTAACTAGTGATTTTTGATACTTCGCTTTTTGGGTGCCTAGCTTGAGAGCTTTTAGAAGGCAGAACCCCATGTAGTCTGCAATATCTACAGCTCAAGCTTTTGCAAAAGAATTGGATCCCCCTCCTCCCCCCCCCCCCCCAAAAAAAATGCTGACGAATTCTGGAGTTTGGCTGCTGAATTCACTCTTTTGTTGCGGGCAAGCCCCCAACAATTTGTCATCTGTCTTCATGCCTTTCTGGGACCTGCCTGCAGTTGCCTCTGGCTCTCCAGCATCCTCTGCAAGGAGGAATTAATTTGATTACAGTAGTGATGGGGCCTGTAGGCCCCACACTGAACCAGGGTAGGGAGCAGAGCAATACTGGGTTAGGGAGACTCCACCCCTGAAGAGGTGCAAGGCATGTTCCCAGTGCAGGAACTGGGGATGAGCTGCATGGGGCACTAAGAAGCAAGGCTGATGCTGTGCTAGAAGTGGCAAAAGCTTTGTGAAGGCTGCTCTAGCATCAGGGATTTGGATTCCTCCTCTCCCCCATTCTGCCTTTGGGAGTTGAAAGCCCTGAGAGAGAGACTGAGATTGACTGACTGAACTGGACACTGAGAGACTAAGGAGAATTTGCTAAGCCAGGGACCATGCCCCAAACTGAGGAGCTCCAGACAGGTAGGAAGTGACCCAGGGTGAAATGTAATCTGGGGTAGCTCAGTAGCTGGGCTGGATACTTTGATAAACCCCTTAGGGCCTTGGGTTGGGACCCAGTGGAGTGGGTAGGTCCAGTATCCCTATGACCTGCCACTCCTTTGTAGTGACTGAACTCTGGGGAGAGCAGTCAGATTATGAGGGGGTGATTGAAGCTGCAGCTCGAGCCCCATCTGGGGTGACTAGATTGGCAGAAATCATAAGGCTGTGAGCTGACCACTAGGCAAGCTGGTCGTCAGACTTCCCTGCCACAAAAGTGCACTATTCCCTGGAGCCAAGCAACAAAAGTTTGGAGAGCCAGAGCTGGAAAGAAACTTATAGCGAGGAAGTTGGGGAGAGCATCCCAGGAACTGAGACTCAGACAGCCAGGAATTAGAGCTGGGCCACCTGGAGCATATAGGAAAAATACTCATGAATTAATATTATGTCTGTGTCAAAAATATTCATGGATGCAAAATTCATCCATGAATATTTTTGCGTCTGCTTATTCTTGAGGATGGATTTTTTTTTCTTGCAAAGTTGTCTAGGAAGTGCAGCTCCAAGGCTATTAGCTAGTAAGTAATTTGGAGCAGAGACTATCTTTTTGTTCTCTGTTTGTACAGCCCCTAGCACAATGGGGTCCTGGTGCCTGACTGGTTTCTTGGTGCTATTGCAATATAAATAAATAATGTGTCCAAGTGCCCTGGTTTAGGGCCCCCTTCTTCCTTTATGTTACAGGAAAGGGGGCAGCTAACAGCTAACTTCAGAGGCTCAGCTCTCCAGCTTCCTGAGTCACAGCTCCCATGATGTTCTTCAGGCAGCCCAGCTGGCCAGCCCACACTTCTGATTCTCTCAGCTGCCTAGCTAGTTTAAGCAAACTCAGTGGATATATTTCTGTGGGTAGCAGGAAGGGCACTGTCGAGTGATATCAGTTAACGTTGCTTTAGAATTCAGGAGTTTTTGCTATGGAGTTCTGTGCTACTGGGCCCCAGAACACCTGGGGCCTTGCTTAAATAGATGAGACTTTGAGAGAGTGCTGAGCACCCACCTTCTAAAATTCAGGTGACTTTAAGGTGCCTCCAGTTGGGCACTCAAAAGACCGGGACACTCAAAGTTGCTAGTCACTCTTGATAATCTTGGCTCTTGTAAAGTGGTTGCAATTAACAAAAGTTTCTTTTACCTTTTTACCAGTGGGTAACACCTCAGCAGATGTTCCTTATAGTCGTAATGGGATATACCCCTTGGGGAGGTAATCATTCATGCTGTTAAAAGAAGTAAAATTGCTCCCAGGGCAGATGGGTTTCTGTATACGTATGATACACGATACAGCCAAGTGAGAATATGCACACTCTAGCATTTTAGCATGTGCACAAGTGAAGTGAGGGGACACAAGGACACATACTCCAGCACATATACATGCATACACACAAAAAACCATAGCCTGGATTTAGAAAGCTTGAAGACTAAAGGCCCAAGAGGCTTAAAACCTATAGAAATGCTCCTTCTGCTTTGTTGCATATTCATAAGCGAGTATTTCAGCAAGCAGATTGAGCAAACTAGCTTGCAGAATTATTCAAAGATTAGTGCTGATTCCTGTATGCCACAACAGTGCTCTTGCAAAAAACAATGGCAATATTAACAACTGCATTTACTGTCTGCTGCAGTATATTTTACAGCTTTTTGAGCCATGTAAGGTAGTAAAGGTTGATGCTGGGTGCTCAGCAGGCTTACCTCTTTGGGGTACAGGTCACTCAGCTACAGAAAGACAAAAGGTAATCAAAAAAGAAGGGGAGAACACACCTTTCATACTAGCAAGTTTCAAAGGGAAGGCGCTTAATGCCAAGATTACTCCACAACTTTAGTCAACTCTGGCTCCCTGAGAGCTGGATCCAAAGCCCTCCCATTGACTACAATGGGATTTGATTCAGGCCATAAGAAACACCACAGAAGTTGTTCTAAGTTACTAATATCCTATTGCTGGAGCAATTGCAATGTGCCAATTTGTTCCCTTCCACCCGTTCTTTCTTTTCTACAATTAACTCCTCTTTCGCGTCAGCTACTCTTGCCCTCATGTCAGCCTCTGTCTTCCGTCTCTGATGGGGGCTTGTTTCCTTGAATCCTTTTGGCAGAGATCACACACAGTTGTGGTGCTATAAAAGTAATAATAGTTTATCCTGCTATTCGGGAAAAAAAAAAAAAGATTTGTGGGAAGTGGACCTCTAACCTCAATCTACTGATATGAGACTAGGGTGACCAGATGTCCTGATTTTATAGGGACTGTCCCGATTTTGGGGCCTTTTTCTTATATAGGCTCCTATTACCCCCCACCCTCTGTCCCGATTTTTCACACTTGCTGTCTGGTCACCCTATATGAGACTGAAACATATTTTGAAAATAAGAATTTTTTTAAAAATTATAAATCGCATGAAAGCAGGTTCCTGTTTGTTAGAGCAGAGCAAAAGTACTGCCTTTGAGTACTGACACACAAAATATAGTTTTGTGTGTTTATGTACAAAGGCTAATCATATAGTTTCAGTTCAAAATTACTTATTTCACTTTAAAGGAAACAAAAAGAAAGAACCAAAGTAAAGTCTCCATGAGAAAACAGTTTGTGTCTCTCCTTTTGTACAGGGTACAGTAACTCTGAGGAAAAAATTACCAGCCTCTCTGCAGACAGGCAGAGTTCTTAGAAATGTGAAGGTGAAAGATATAGAAAACAAAAGCATCACAAATTACAGCTATAGTCATACTTGTGAGTTTTCCAAGAGTCCTGTCTTACTCAGGGAGCAAACTGTGTGGCATTTTTATCAGCCTTTCGCAGTAGAAAAGCAAAGGAGATGTTGAGAGCTGGTCAAAACATTTTCAACTAAATGAAATTTCATGGTGCTGTGTTTGTTTTGACAAAGTTTTTGACTGTAAGAGCAACTCTGTGGCTTGGTGCTTAGGGCACTTGTTAGATATGGAAGAGCCAGGTTCAAATCCCTGCTCTGTTTGATCTGGGATGAAAAACTCTTCTCTAAATCCATTGAAACAAGGACTTGATCCTGAGTCTCTCACTTTCCAAGCCAGTGCTGTAACCACTAGTCCACCCATGTTTCAATCAGAAAATGGACATTTCAGTACAATTCCATTTTCATGAAAATGTTTGAAACATTGTTTTTGTTCTAATATGGAATGAAAGCCGATTTTGAAACCTCAAAATTTGTTGTGAAACGGTATTATCATCCTCCAGATAGCTCTGGTGGCAGTTGATCAGTTAGACAAACTGTGAATTTGCCAGAGGTTAAATGAGTGATGAGCCATATAGAAATTATAACTTTTTTGTCACCACTTTAATTTCTAATGTTATAACTGCACCTGTAAAACCTACTTCAAGGCAAAAATTAGGCAAGTTCCACTCAAACCTTCCCTCCCTTTGCTTTCTCACAATGAACCGTGAAATATTTGGTTCTTCTGAAGTACTGATTCAGATTTGTGCAGAACCTTCATTTCTTGCATTCTTGCTCAAACCTTGCAGCCCAACTTTAGAGTATTATGTTTTTCTCCAGTTCTACCCCGTTTACTTCCTTGCCCCTACCTGTAAGTACCTTGGGTCACATGACTTTCCCTCCAGAAGTAGAGGGCTTGACACAGTTCCTTCCGGAGTCTGCCCCTTTTGTGATCAGTAGATGGGAAGGCATATCATGGCATTGACTTGCTACACTGTGTGACCAGACCTTGTGGCACAAGCCTGGTCATGTCATTATGCGATGCAAGGAACAGAGGGACAGATGCTTATTGATTAGCTTAGAAGAACTCCTGGTAACAGCAGGCAAAAGGAGTAAGAATTAAAGTAAGTTTTCAACTATGGATCCAAACCTCACTTTCTCCTCACTATCCTTCCACCCCTCTGAGGCAGGGACATGTATGGATCCAGAAATTCCATTTTAAACCCGAGGATGGGATTTTTGGTAGTGTTCATAGTTGGTATAACACTGCTCCCACTGAAATGAAAGGCAAACAAACAACATTATTCCTAGTCTGAGTTCTGTCTGTTAAGTGTCAGCCCAAATTTAATTTCTTCTGGCACCTTACAGTTCTTTGACTCAACCCCAAACATAACTCCAACCTTTGGCCACGTCCCACAAGCCATAGGTTCTAGCATGTGAAGAAGTTGGAAATAGGATTGTGAGGAGTGTGTGATGATGACACAGTGTTCATAATACTTCCAACCCGGGTGGGATTTCTGGATCTGTGGCATATTATATTATTATTTTTACTAGACATGTTGGTTAATTAAAGGGAGATTGCCAACTTAAAACCCCTGTTAGTTTAAAAAAAAATCCTAATAATTCATTAGATTATTAAAACTCAAACTTGCTTATTTAAATGATTATTTCTGCCAGATTTTTGCACTACCTTGTGCTTTTAGTATGAGCTAGTATAATATGTGTCTGAAATGTTTAGTCTGTGTCTCAATTGCTAGATCTTTCAAGCAGGGACCAGTCCGCCTTCTTATGAAATGTTGGTGTTGACTCCATAATTAAGGTTACCATTACAGTTGCCTTTAGATGCTATAGTTTGACCCTTCTACCCTTAAGTTTATGACAAAAGCCCTCTTTTTCCTGAAAATTTTCATGCTTATCTTTAGAATAAAAAACAATTTAAGGTTAAGGGGTAGCTTGCATAGGTAACTAAGATATTTTAGGATAATGAAACTTGGAAAAAATGGTAACGCTTTCAGAAAAGCCTTCAAACTTTTCTCTCAAAGTATATTTTAAAAACATGTTGGTATAAAAACTTCAAATCTATTTTATATTATATTTCAGTAAAAAATAGTTCATAGGAAGATATTTATTAAATATCTTATTGGAAATATTATTAAATATATTATTGGAAAATTCTGGATGTATTAGATATGAAAATTTTAATCTCTGGGAGCTATGTGAAGGTCTCAGAACATTATAACCTCTAAGAGGACTTGCTGAAGTTACAAGCAACATGAAAGAATCTGCAGAGCATGTACATTCCATGAGGCAAATAGGGTAAGACAATGAGAGTTTTCACTATAAGCTTGATATATGTGTGTATGTGTGTGTGTGTGTATATACATATATATATGTGTTTGTGTGTGTGTATATGTGTATGTATATATATAATAAATTCACCTCTAGTTGTCTTAAGAAAAGTTGTTATCTGAGGAAAGTTGTTTTCTAAGGTCTCTTGGCAGTGGAAAACTCTTGGGGAAAGTTTTATATTAATAAGAAAACAAAGGATTTTCATTCTCCGAAAAGTCCTTTAATGATTTTTGTTTGTTTTGTAGTTTGTAATATTTTGGAACATCCTATCTCAAAACTGAGATCATATTCCTGAGATCCTGGTGGGGATTTTGTAAAGAACACAGTGTTGGCTTAACTCTGCTCCCATTTCTAAAGCCAAGTGTCAAACTATTTCATTACAACATAAGTAGGAGACATTTTGATCTAGATAGAATCATAGAAATGTGGGACTGGAAGGGACCTTGAGAGATCATCTAGTCCAGTCCCCTGCACTGAGGCAGGACTATGTTTTATCTAGACTGTCCCTGACAGGTATTTGTCTAATCTGTTCTTAAAAACATCTAGTGACAGAGATGCCATAACCTCCCTAGGTAATTTGATAATAAGATAAGATGTTTTAATATGCAGGTAAGTAGCAACAGCTACCCTTAACCATTTTTAAAATGAAAGAAAATGTAATAATAGACTATTTGGATTATTATCACATATCATACTATGGCATTGTTTGACATGCTATGATATGTCATATTATGCATTGCTACTACTGACATGTCATGTAATAATGTAAACATAATTTAAAAATTAGCACTGGACATAGATTTTTCATTGGAAGTTTTTTTCCAAAGAAAAATCTTTTTTCACAAAACTAAAAAATTCACTTTTGACAAACAAACAAACAAACAAACAAAAATCAACTTTCTGGTTGGAAAAATTGAGATGACATCTCCCTGGCTGCTGCATGGAAGGGTCCTGCCCCTCTGATTCTTAGTTTTTCCCCCTGCTGTGGGCCGGAGAGGCAGAGAGCTGGAACTGAGTCTCCTGCCTAATCCATAGCCTGAGATGCTGAGCAGCCCTCCTCTCTTCCTCTCAAGCAGGAGGACAGGAGGGCTTCCAGGTGGGCAGCCTGGAAGCTGGAAAATTCTGTTTATATTCTCCCGAAACATAATTTTTTTGAAATCCTTTCCCATAAAAAATTTCACAGAATTGCCATTTCGTCCCAGTTTGGGATGAAAATGTTTTCAGAAACACAGAATTTCTTGCAGGAAAGAATTTCCATTTTCCATCCAGCTCTCATATCAGTGATAATTTAAAAAAAATGAATTTTAAAAAAAAATTGGTTTTGAAACAATATTTTGAAACATTCCCCAAACAAATTTTTTTAAAGGGAATGATTTTTGAATTTGTTTCATGGGAAATTTCAAAAAAATATTTGGTTTTATTCTGATTTGGAATAAAAACAAATTTTGAAATGTCAAAACGTCCTGCAAAACAGAAATTCTATATTTCAACCAGCTTTATTTGTAAGTATGGACTGTGTTGAGAAAATCTATCCTGCAGGGCAAGAAGAATTTGTCCCATGGGTTCATGGTATTTTGATGGATCCAGACTCTCTGTAGTTCTTATCCACACCTGAATGAGCCTGCAAAATATTCAACCATGGTTAGGCAGCAGGTATGCTGTGAGCACTGCTTATGGTGCTGATCATAATTGTCTCTCTGTTACCTGATGCTGTCCCTGCCTGTTTGTGGTATCCATGTGTTGGTATTTGTTTTATACATTAGATTGTAAGCTCTTTGGAGCAGGGACTGTCTACCTGTTATATGTGTCTGCAGCACCTACAATATGGCTCTGATCCATGACTGGGTCCTCCAGCCACTATTGCAGTACAGATAATAACAGGTAAAATGTTCTAATCATAATACTATTTTGCACTTACAGACATAACAGTTTTCATTCGTAGATATCAGTGCTGTACAAAGGATGGTAAAGTATTATCATCTCCATTTTACAGATGGACAAACTGAAGCACAGAAAAATTAAAGTGAGCTGCCCAGGGTCTTACAGCTAGTGCAGAGGAAAGCCAGAAATGACCCATAGATCTCCTTACTCCCACTCCTGCTCTCTAATCACTGGCTCATAGGGGCTTTTTTGAGATTAGAAATAGGCCTGGGCCAAAACGCTGGATCCTGAATTTTGAGGGAGTTTAAAATCTAAACTCTTAATTTTGCCAATGGTCTCTGTTTTACAAAACCAAAACCCCAGGGTCAACATCTTCCCTCACACCACCCAGACCTGACCTTGAGAGTGGTAAGCTCCAGATCCAGACCTTGGACTCTTCTCTAATTGAGAGGTATTGGAATAAGGTTGGCCATCTGTTTAAAAAATGTTAGTCTGCAGTGGCTTGACAGCGAAACTCTCTATTACTATGGTAAAACAGCATAGTAATAGTAAAAGTAAAGATTTTGTTACGCTGACAACTATTGAATTTCTTCATGCACTTTAACATGTACATTTACCAATTTGTCCTCAAACCTACCCATATGGCAAAAGGGTTTTAGACACTAGTGCTCTAGTGGGTTAACCCTGCATAATGAATCCAAGGCCAAACTGTAACCTTCATCCAACTACATGAGAGTGGCAGTCAAAATCATAGATCAGGCAGAAGCCTCTGCATCAGAGATCATCAAGTAGAATTCACAGGAGGAGATTTTTTTCCCCAACGAATAGAAAATAACAAAGACAATATGACACATTTGCAGAGACATGGCAACTCATGGGACTGTGATCATAGCGAGTGTTGATTAGGGCATTGATATTTGAAGGCTACAGCAGTGTGCTGCACATACAGTAAAAGTAAAACTCCTACAAGGGACAATGACTGTATCTGCATCCCCCACCTCTGACAGTTCCAAATGTAATTAGGTTTCCTAATGTTGTGTATCTTATAAAACAAAGTCTTTGCTAGTTTTAAATGTAACCTATGGGCTTCTCAGATACTTATTTCCTTTGGCAGAATAGACCTGGCAAGGTGACTTTAGCGTAGTTGCATCGACCTGCTGTATCCTGTGTTAAAGAATTCCCATCTATCTGCTATTGTCTAAATAAGAAGCTGAGTCAGCATCTCAGTACACTATATTTATATTGACTATCTGACGTCGTTGTGATGGGGCAGGAAGATGGGGGGGGGTCACATGCTTTTATAGTACAGTGCAGTGCTCAAGGTTATATTGAGAAATACCTTGGGCCAAATCCTCAGCTGGTGTTAATCAATATAGCTCCATTGACTACACAAATTTATACCAACTCAGGATCTGCTCCTTTGTATTTCCTGTCTGGTCAACAGTGGACTGGATTAAGTTACCAGCATATCACCTGGCTTCCCTAAAAACACAAGGTGAAATCCTGGTGCTATTGAAGTCAATGGCAAAACTTCTACTGACTTCAGTAGGGGTAGGATTTCACCCAAAGAGTCTTGAATTAATGGAATTTTATGAGGCAAAATCATAGCTCTTTGTATTCTTGTTCAAATCCATGTTACAGAGAGGAAACGAAATGAAGAAGTTAAGGTTTGGACCTAAACTTTTGTAAAGCTCAAGAGGGTTTGCTATCAGTCTAGTGTCTGGACTCAGCCCCATATTTGTACAAAATAGAGAGGATACTAAGTTAAAAGGCACCCAACATTCATGTTTTGCTCTAAATATGCAGAAAGCCAGTAACTAACATTTAGGTTCCTTTGTCCTCAGTAATATAACTATTGATTAAAGGTATTTCAGATAGCTTGCAAATCAAATGTGATGAATATAGGCAGCAGTGGATATGAGAATAGAGTGCACTGGAATTCAGCTGCTTACATGGGCAGAACCGTGGCCATAAATTGAATGAGTTTCTCCTGCCATGGTAGGATAACAATTAACTTCATTGTATCATATTGGAAATACAACTCAGAATCCTCACTGTGTTAATAAGAAATTAGAGAGAAGGTGGACTTGTTTTGTGTTCAGGAACATAGTCCTTGCAGTATAACTAGAAAAACTTGTAATTGGGGTATCTTTCATCTTTTCTCCAAAACCACTACCGAGTCAGTAGTTACCACTGTAGGCGTTCTGTTCAATGGTCTACATTAAATGAGCTTGGTGGTATTAATTTAGTTCTTCATGGACAGGTGTCAACATCATAAAAGACAGTTACAAATGGTATGGGCTGATCCACTGGCGACCACCTCTGGAGAGATGTCAAGGATTGAATGGGCTATTGAGGCTAAACTGCCTTAGTATGAAGGCAGGTTTGAGGCATGTTGGTGCACTGGAGTGGGGAAGTCTGCACTGTCACTGTCCACAGCATACATGTACTGTTTAAAAACACTGGATTTCTATCACCAGGGCAGTCAAACCATCATTTTCACCAACAAGAAATTTCCTCATCTGTTTTTAAAATCTTGTATGTTAATTGAATTCAGAGAGGATGATGAGTGCCGTCTATAAACACATACTGGAGAAGACTTGGGCTCAGTTTCCATTGCCTGAAGGATGCCTGCCTGGATTAAATAACCTCTCAAACATCACTATTTCACGGTCCTTGATTTTTTTCCCCTCCTCTTGCTTACTTTTTAGTTTATGGGCACGCATGCCTTCTGTGACCATAATGTGATACTTAAGTATTCATTATGGTGAGCCTAAGGATTTTAATTTCCTTACTTGTGACTTTAGAGTCTTTTTGACTAACTGCGACACTTTTTGAAATCTCACTTGCTAGAGTTTACTGTCATAGTGCTAGTTTTTGACATGATTATTTCCCTGATGTTGAACTTAATTGTACCATAGTCTGTATTACTTAGTAGTGCAGTGATGAGTGCCACAAATTACTTCTTGAACCATCTTCTCTGTGTCACTTGAGATTAAGTCAAAAATAGTTTCTTGTATTCTCTAGAACTAACGGTTCCAGGAAGCAATGGTTTAACAAATTGCTTCTTTAAACCTTGCTCCCAGGTTATATTTGACCACTTTTTAGACAGGCAGTTGGAATCACCAATTAGTTTTCATGCTGCACTTGATTGATCTCTCTCCACATCATAAACTCAATATCCTTTTTCTGATCAGGAAGATGGTAGTATAACCCAATGAATATGCTGTAGTCCAAGGCAACCTTAAATACAGAGTTGCTATGGAAGCCCCAAAAGCATTTGTATTGCTATCAGTTGGGGTTTGTATCCATCCATATTCTACTATATTGTATCTCATTAGATCAATTGTTGTTGTTTTATCATTTATATTACAGTAGCACTTAGAAGACCCAAATTGGTGCCACATTCTAAAAATATTGTACATACACATAGTGAAAGACATTTCCTGCTCCAAAGATCTCACAATAAGACAAACAACAACTGAAGAGTAGGAAAAAAGAGGTAAAACATGCAACTAAGTTCCTCTTCCCAAACAGATCCTCAGTATAGCCATTGGAAGTTGGCTAATTTCTCATAGGCTTAGTTTAGAGTAGTATAAGTTTATCTTGAGGAGGAATTTAAAGGACAGGGAAGTGGCCGAAGAAGATCAGTTCAGAGCAGATTTTCTAGGTGTAAGGGTCAGCATGGAAGGAAGCACAGAGACAGTTCTGAGAAGTGGTCAGATGGGCATCAAGACTAGATTCATTGGCAGAGTGAAGGGCCTGGTGCGGTGACACAATAAGAAAGTGCATAGGGAGGGGCTGAGGTTTAAAGTGAAGATGGGGTGCATGCCCTCTGGCCCCACACACATCTTAGTTTGATTATGGTGGAGAAGAGACCTTGCCAAAAAGGGCCGCACAAGATATTACACATATACATCTAAGAACCTAGTCTTGCTAAGTGCTGAAGGGCCTCAACTCCCATTTAATTCAATAGGAGAACTTAGGGCATTGAGCCCTACCCCAGTGGGAAAACAATTGTATGGTATTTTATTTAAGAAATAGTAAATGATCCTGTAACTGAAGAGTCTGGACCAGATTCTAATCTCATTTAAAACAATTTTAATCCAAAGAAACTGAGATCAGATACTGTCTGAAATAGATACCCATGAGGGGACAAAGTTAAGGTTGTACATTCAACCTTGACTTCCAGGTTTCTTCATTTTGGAGCGTGTTAATTGGTAAATTTAACATTAGATTAACTAAATTTGTGTAGTTTATTATATTTATCCTACATCACAACCTGCTTTATGGAGGAGGGTGGGGAGCTGGTAGTAATTGAGATAGAAAGGGTTCAGATCTAAGAAGCAGCCTTTTTTTAATTTTTTTTTATTTTACATATTGCACTGTTTAAAAATAATCTATGCAGAACAAGTTTAAGAGCAGCAGGTACCTAAAAAACTGTCAAATAGCACTGTTAACTATAGTAATTTATTCTATAATTTAGTGTAGCCCTGACCCCTGTCACAAGTTAATACACCATGAAGAACAGTGTGCAAAAAACATGCTTATTAATGAATTGGAGAAATAATGTGACATTGTTTTTTGCCATGTTCCCATAAAATATCTTAATATTGGAGTTAGCAGAGCTTAGACAATTTTCACTATGTAATTATGTCTGTCCATATCATACTAACTTGTGCTGTGATTAAGGAGCTTTTAATTTTTAATTATGCTATCTGGAGACAATTGTTTGATTTCAAGACAAAGATAATACTGGACATGAACTCTTTTTTTTTTTTAAAGTATTGCCAAATGAATCTTTTCATCTGAATTTCTTATATATATTACTGGTTGACAGGTAACAGATTGCACTGTTTTAAAGGATTCTCTGGTTAATAGAATTGTATTTGTGAACCAACATCTGTAATTAAACTTAAATTAAATTTTTTTAAAATTAGGCTTAAAGGCTTAAAAAATAGGGGGTTTTGGTTATAAACAAGTAATCCCACTGAGGCCAGCTCCTGCAATGAACTTAGAACAAAATTTGACCCAATTATCTCGTAGAATTCAATATCTTTCTTAGGTTCTTAGTAATGAGCAGATCTCTAAAGGTCTGGAGGTTCAATTCAATTCAGCTGAAGTGGAGTGACACACACCCAAAAATGAACGGAAACTGTTCTGCTGGAGTTTCTCTTTCCAGAGAGACAGACGGTGTGTGACATTGAGTATTCTATGAGGAGGTTGTAGATGGACAGACTGCATAACATGGATGTGGCTAGTTGTTCCTATTGTACACGTTCACTGGCCACAGCCTTCATATACTGACATGCAGTGTGCCATTATTATAGTACATGGACTATGACAATGGCTGTGGACCAGATCTGAAGATGTGCCCATCACTAGTTTTGGGGAGCCCACCCCCATTCCTGTCTTTAAACCACGGATATGAATTACACTCTGACTGCTTTGTTTTTCTCTTAAGTCTGCCAACCTGATCAGGAAATCTTGAGAAAACAATTTTTCTTGAGCTGTACAACTCACAGCTGTACTTTGGAAAATACCTTTCCAGCCCGTGCCAGAAACAGGAAGATCAGAGGAATATGAAAATGAAAAATTAACTTAAAAATAAAATAAAATTTTCCAGACTGTTTCAGTCCACAAATAAGGTTCTTTTTGGGTCAAGTTTAGGGTGAAGGAAATTAATCTTTTCTTATTTAACCTGAGTCAGTTTCACCACGTTCGAACCTCTTAGACCAAAATAATTTTATAATTCTTTTCATAAGGGACAACCAGAGTCTTGTACCTTCATATTTCAAGAGTGACACTGTAATACTCCTTTGTCTATGAGCATATTGTGTGTGGGTTCAGATGGGCTTCAGAATAACTCCATGATGACAGCATACATGACAAATCTGCCGCATAGGCTTTACAAAAACAAAAACAAAACAAAACCACAAAAAAACAACCCCTCCCCAACCTTTAAATGTGGTTCTATTCTGAAAAATCCCTACATAAACATAGCAGTATATGGCTACATGTTAAATTCTTAGTGACTCCATTTTGAATTTTCTCATATTACAAATTTGAGGACGTTTTTGCTCATTGAGAGACTTGAAAACTTAAGCCGAGATCTGAGAGTCAAGCTGTGTTCACTTGTGCATTGTCATTAGTAATAAAGATTCCAGAGGCTAAATTCTATCCAGTTACAGTTGTGCAACCACATTGTCTTCAGTGACAATGTACAGCTGTAACTGAGGGCAGAATTTGATCTTGCAGATGGAATTTAATCAACAATTCTGCTGACAATGCAGAGTTAGCATCTCTCTCCATCTCCGTCTCCATCTCTCTCTCTCTCTCTCTCTCTCTATTTCTCTCTCTGTCTCTAAGTTATTTTGGCTCTGCAGTGCAGTGTGTTGTATAAATTTAAGTTTTTCAGTAAAGTCAGCATATTACACACTGATTACACACAAGTGGATCTGTTAAAAAGCTACCATTTTTGGATAGCTACTTTTCACAGTAGAAAAACACTTTACATTTGTAACTTTGGGTTTTCCACTTCCTGTTTACCTATCCAAGCATCATAGTTATTAGTCTATGGTCAATTCTGTCTAAAAATACTATTTCCCTCTCCTGTATATTTCTATAATTATAGGGTACAACAACCATGGATATTTTACTCATTTTTATTATTTATTTTGCAGAAGCACCTTGGGTTCCCTTGTACTAGTTATTGTGCAAATACATAATGAATATACAGTCCCTGAATCAAAGAGTTTGCAATATAAGGGGGTGATTTTCAAAAGTGCTTAAGGGATTTAGGAGCCTATATCCCATTGAAAGTCAATAGGACTTGTGCTCCTAACTTCCATGGGAGCTTTTCAAAATATCCACCTATGTTGTTATGTCTGCAAAAAGTTATTCTGGAAATCTTTCATTACCTTAGTAATTAGTAACCAGACTAGCACAGATACATCAGACCCTGGATATATATGTGCACTGTGGGAGCTTCAATATAAAACAACACATATATGTGTGTATATATATATGAAAAAATAAAAGGTAATTTCCAACAAACTTGAGAATTCCATGTTTTGTCCTGCGCTCAGATTGGAGCTGTAATCTATTCCTGGAGTTCTACTCTGCATCACCAAAGTGGACCTCTGGCTGGAAATCTCTGTCAAACAGCAAGATCTCTAGACAACTGTGGAGTTGATAAAACAGAGAGCCATTTCTAAACTTTTTTTTTCCCGTCAGAATTCTTTAGAAATATAGATCCTACTCCTGGGAGAGGTTGTATGCATCCTACGAGATGCTGAGTGTGCTCAACTAGGAGGGATGATTTCACAGAATTGGGCCCTCAGAGAATAGCTGAATAACCATTTTGTTGGCATGATTTTGGAATGGCTTCTTTACTCATGTAATGCTTTATTACTCAGGAGTTAATCATTCAAAATAAGTGCAGCCAAACACTGTTGTATTCAGTATAAGCTACATATTTGACAGAAAGCTCTTTTAGAAACGTTTATTTTACATAATACTTTCACGTCTTTCTTTTAAATGGATATTTCCAGCTTATTTTTCAAGAATTTCTAATTGCTCTTGGTAAGGCCAACGTCTGGATTTTGAATTCATTAAAAGTTACTGAAACGTTTATATATAGGACACAATCCCGCAATCCCGTTCTCATGTAAATAATCCTCTCGAAATCTTTAGTTCTAGTCTCTCAAGTAAGGAATTTCAGAATTGGGCCCATAGTTTGCATAAAAAGAAGATAGTTTTTAAGCTTGTTAATGTGGTTTAAAAGTTTTCTGCAGACAGAAAGCATATTTTCTAAGAGCAGTTAGGGGGAAAAAAATCTTTTCATTTATAAGAGTGCCCTTGCAGTCCTCACTATAGAAGCTCACCTTATAATTTTAACACTAACTTTTCAATGTGCTACTGCACTTTACAAAGTCGCAATTTGTGTCTTTTCCTCTGTGGGTTTTAACATTTTAAAATACTGTTAATGGAAATAAATTCTGAAACAGTCTTCATGGAATTAAATTGTTAAATGTAAATTTAACTGCTTTTTACAATCTGAGACCTAAGTTCAGAGGCTTTTCCCCTTAGCAGTTGATAATATCTCTAACACCTGGAGTGCAACAGGAAGGTACACTCATGGCCCTACTAACATTTTTAAATAATCAGTTCCTGAAGGGAAAAGAGAGAAACCCCAACTTGCGCCTTGGGAGGTAAGTAGATACCTCTGAAAATGGGTTGGTGGTATAACGACTTGGGTAGAGATGAGAGTCATCTAGTTCAGTCCTCTGCACTCATGGCAGGAGTAAGTATTATGTAGACCATCCCTGACAGGTGTTTGTCTAACCTGCTCATAAAAATCTCCATGATGGACATTCCACTACCTTCCTAGGCAATTTATTCCAGTGCTTAACCACCTTGATAGAAAGCAACAGAGGGTCCTGTGGCACCTTTAAGACTAACAGAAGTATTGGGAGATTTTGGGAGATGCATCTGAAGAAGTGAGGTTCTTACCCACGAAAGCTTATGCTCCCAATACTTCTGTTAGTCTTAAAGGTGCCACAGGACCCTCTGTTGCTTTTTACAGATTCAGACTAACACGGCTACCCCTCTGATACTTGACACCTTGATAGAAACTTTTTCCTAATGTCCAACCTTAACCTCCCTTGCTACAATTTAAACCCATTGCTTCTTGTCCTATCCTCAGAGGTTAAGGAGAACAATTTTGCTCCCTCCTCCTTGTAACAACTTTTTATGTACTTGAAAACTGTTATCATGTCTCCTCTCAGTCTTTTCTTCTCCAGATTAAACAAACCTAATGTTTTCAGTCTTCCCTCAATGGTCATGTCTTCTAGACCTTTAATCATTTCGTTGCTCTTTTCTGAACTTTTTCCAATTTGTCCACATCTTTCCTGAAATGTGGCGCCCAGAACTGGACACAATAATCCAGTTGAGGCCTAATCAGTGCGGAATAGAGCGGAAGAATTACTTCTCATGTCTTGCTTATAACACGCCAGCTAATACATCCCAGAATGATGTTTGCTTTTTTTTTTCCCAACAGTGTTACACTGTTCACTCATATTTAGTTTGTGATCCATTATGACCCCCAGATCCCTTTCCGCAGTACTCCTTCCTAGGCAGTCATTTCCCATTTTGTATGTGTGCAACTGATTGTTTCTTCCTAAGTGGAGTACTTTGCATTTGTCCATGTTGAACTTCATCCTATTTACTTCAGACCATCTCTCCAGTTTCTCCAGATTATTTTGAATTTTAATCCTATCCTCCAAAACACTTGCAATCCCTCCCAGCTTGGTGGTATCCACAAACTTTATAAGTGTACTCTATATGCCATTATCTTAATCAGTGTTTTGTTTAATAAGAATGGACTATTGAATTAGGGCCCTAAATTAAGTTGCTTGATTTTTCCATATTACTGGGCACCCATTGGAGCCAATGACAGCTGCAGGGTGTTCAGTGCTTTCAAAATTAGGCTTCTGGTTTAAGTGCCTACTTAGACTTGGAAGCCTAACTTTAGGCACCCATCTAGGAAAATCTTTCCTTGGTTTTAAAATGCATTTACTTTTAACTTTTAGTTTAATCCTTTTGCTGGTGGCCTTTCGCTGGGTTTTTTGTGTGCCTGTTATCCCAATAACATTCCAATGAGAACAGTGGACTGTTAAGATGCCTTGGTCCTTGCTACATTCAAGTAGAGCAGCAGAAGTTTGCTGCCTGAACATTTCTGGAACATTTACCAGAACCTTTTCCATTGAAAGGGTTAACTGGCTTGTTGTCTGGAAGCTGGCACTGTATAGTGGGAGTTGACATTTTCACACTAATTAGAACAGACTGCTGCAGTCCCTATATACATGTAACTCATATTTAATTCAATGGAAATGTTGAGTGTGCATCAACTGCTGGATTGGGCCCAAAGTTTGCATTAGGCTGGATATTTTTGCTTTTGTGACATTCAGGAACAGTCTTATTGAGCTGTTTAGTTTTTTCACAGCTTTAATAGAGAGAATCTTTGGAAAGTTTTCATTAAATGCTGTATTAATATTAATGGGCCAACTTCTGAAGTCCTTAATCAGCCCATGCTCAGGCAAAACTCCCACTGAGATTGAGACTTGGCCCTATGGGCATGATCCAAATGTCACTGACGTCTATTGAAATACTTCCATTGATAGGAATTGGATTTGAATCGGAGCCCATGTGTCCAGGAATTCAGGGCATTTTAAAATATACTTTTGGATCATTTTAATTCCCCGTCACAGTTAATATTCACAGGGCTCTTATGTGTAAATACAACCTGTTTAAAAATATGATCACTATGAGCTAAATTCTAAAGGTGAAGCACTGCTCAAAGGCTTTTGAAAAGAAAATCATAGAGATGCTGTGGGGTGGAAAGTTGACTGCCCTTCCTGGCTTCCCTCAGACCCAGCGGAGTAGACATTTTAAGATTATCCAAGGCAGGCATAGTAACTCATGGCTTGGTCTGTATGTGCATATAGTTTTGGCCCAATCCAGTTCCCACAAGAGTCAATAGAAGTCTTTCTACTGACTTCATTGAAGCTGGATCAGGGCCATATGCCCTCCCCAAACAACTCCTCCTACTCTCACACCTATGTAAATTATTTGTTCTCTTAGGAGGAATAATCTATATGGGGGTATTTTATGTGGGATTGCTGCAAGGCAGAATAATGGTTCAATTAAGACTGTATTTTCAGGGTCTATGAATGCCTGTTGTAGAGTTCAATTAGTCCATATTTGATTTGCCCCCATATTTGGAAGGAATCAAAAGGAAAAAGAAAATATTTGTCCTTTCAGATGATTACATTTTAAATATAAAGAGACTGAGATGCTAAATAATCAGAGGGAGTCCTCTGCCCTAATTTGTGGAGGTTGTAAACATTCATTAATGTATTTTCTTCATTCAACGCCCTGGAAGTGTAGAACTCTGCAGGTCTTACATACAGTTTCTTATATTTTGGTGAAAATGCAGCTGTAGATATCATCATGACTATGGACTTTTATAGTGCCATAAAAATTCAGTGTCACTGTAAATCCATGCTGCTGAAAATGTCGACATTTATGGCAACGTCTACAAGGACATATTTTAAAATTATATTAAAACTTGATGCAGCAACTTTTATTTAGTTAAAAAAGTAAGATTATAAAGCAAAACATTTACTCTTAACAAAGGGGTGTGATGAATACTTTATAAAAAGGAAAGCAATTGAGTAGGTTTCTTTTTAAGCAGATCAGTCAGCTTTAGAAAGCACATGATGCTCATGTCCTGTTCAGATGTAACCACTAATTGAAGGACATCATTAATATTCACTTAAATTGCATTTAATTCAGATTGTTAATACTTCTGCTTTGAGGACTCGGTATCCATGTAATTGATTTGCATAGCGTCTTTATTTTTATGAAGCAACAGAGGGTCCTGTGGCACCTTTAAGACTAACAGAAGTATTGGAGCATAAGCTTTCGTGGGTCTGATGTCTGATGAAGTGGGCATTCACCCACGAAAGATTATGCTCCAATACTTCTGTTAGTCTTAAAGGTGCCACAGGACCCTCTGTTGCTTTTTACAGATTCAGACTAACACGGCTACCCCTCTTTTATTTTTATGTGACTTCTTAATGCCATAGGGCAAATGGATTGTCTGAATATTGTTCATGTGTCCATTGAGGGTCATCTATGCCCCCTGTAGATTTCAACATTGCAATGGGATTCCCTTTCCTTTGGCAGTTCTGCAAAAGGGGACTGCAGAGATTGGAACATAGCCCCCTTCACGTAGAGTTTGCCAACAAAGGGCAGTTATTTTCAAGAGGCCTCATCCAAAGCACATTAGAGTCAATGGAAAGACTGCCTTGGATTTCAGTATGCTTTGGATCAGGCCCAAAATCTACCTTACAGGAACTGGTGGAAGTCATTATGCAATGTGACAGAGATGTATGATGGTATAAATCCAGGATGTTCCTGATGATGCTCAAGACGCAGCAACTTTGGGGTTCAATTCTACTTCTTTTGAAGTCAATGGTAAAATGCCTATTGACTTCAGTATCACGGGTCGGTATATCTCAAAAAGCTGTGCAAAAATATTGGGTGTTTGCTGAAAACAGTGACACTTTTGTTTTTGCAGAGTATAAATATCACGGGAGTTTAGGGATTGATCCTGTGCCCACTGAAGTCAATGGTAAAGCTCCCATTGATTTCACTGGGGCAGGATAAAACTCACTGAGAGTTAGGCACCTAAATACCTTTTGAGGATTTGGGCCTTAGTGCTGATGAAAGGTGCTGAGTTGGAAGCCCTGAAATTCTACCTGAACGCACGGGGTAAACATGGAGTGGGCACCCTGCCCTCCTTGCTCTGACTCGTCCATGCTGCTGTGCCAGAGCATCTCCATCCTGAACTGGACAATCATTTCGAGGTGTCAGAGCAGTTTAGCCTCTATAGTGCTGTGTTTTTTTCATATGCAGTGAGCAGCCATGTACTTTTGTTTTAGATTAAGGGAAAGAAGAAAATGAAAGTCACCCTGAGAGAGCACAGTGTGTGACTCTCTTGCAATAGCAAGTGTGATATAAAGGAAATGGCACTTACATAGCACATATTCATATAATTCTTGGCCTTTTTGTTGGGACTGTCAACCAAGCTGCTATTCCATCCAGTGTTAAAGGTGGTGTTGCTGTGTGTGATGGTGTGATGGGGATGGTTGCTCATTGTGGTCTGGACTGAGACCACCAATTCATTGCACATAGAGCACCAAACAAACTTTAAGTAAGTAATGACTTTCAGTCCTGGGCTGCATTTGAAACAGAAGCCTCAAGATAAAATGCACCATATCCTATTGCCAGTACACTTCCCCCATCCTGTTTGACAGACTCTCTCTATTCTTATATTATCACTAGGCATTAGCCTCTATAAACAGCTCTGAGGCTGCCCACAGAAGACAATCAATGACAGCTTATTTTATTTTCAAATATATTTTATTGAGAGTCTTGTCAGGTCAACAACACTTCTACAAGCCTATGGGGCTGATACAAGAAGTGTCTCCAAGTCTCAATTTTCACATGCCATGCTATGAATAACTAATTTCTATGCCCCAAAGAAAGAGCTATTGATGCATATGATCACTAAACAGTACTGCTTGGTCTAAGCCGTCTTATTTCAGAGGAGGGTTCTATAAAAGGCTGCATGTGTTTAACAACGCCCAGTTGCATTAATACCTTGAGATATTCTAGATGGGATGTAGGAGAAGGATTTTTTTCTAGCAGTGGTCATAATTTGATGCACTTAAAAAAAACAGATAGCAAGAACAAAAAGACATGTGTGCCTGATATGGAATAAAAGGCTGTTTGCACCTAATATATTATAGAAAAGTTCAAAGACAGCTTAACCTTGTAAAAATGTTACCTCTGTAATGCTGCCAAGATAAGTAGCTGTATGAATTATTACTTTGACTTGCACACATGACTTTTTCAGAAATTATCTAACTTGTGCATTCATTAATTGGTGATTTTCATATGCCGGGCTCTTCCCTTTTCACTCAAACTCCCACTTATTAAAAACTTGTGCATCCTTCTGCCCTCAAATACATAGTATTCAGCTCTTCCATTGTCTGGTAAATGCTCCAGGTTACTCATTATCTATCTTGTTGGATATACATTACATGGAAAATGCAATGAGTGGTAGTTATGATAACCTAAAATCAGCCATTCCCAGCAGGTGCTCCATGAACTACATGCTGGTGGACCATGGAAAGCTCTCAGGTCACTTGTTACTGGCTCCTATTACTTTCATTATCTTTAATAGGCCTCCAGATTTGCAAAGAACAACAGGAGGGCCTTAAAAATACAGAAGGAAACTAGAAAGGAGAGCAGCCTAGCTACTCCTGTAGGGGATGTTGCCACATAGAATGAAGTGACTACACAGGAGCCATCCTTAATGAGCGGACCACCAATAGGGCTGGTCTTACTCAGGAGTGAGGTTCGGGGATAAGCGAATGAGGCAACAATTCTATGTAGCTGTGGAAGCAGAGAAGCAGGTAGCCACGTGGCAAACAAATGTATTGTTAGGAACAGAATGGATGGGAAATGTAGATGAAACAAAGAAGAAAAGGGGAGTGACTTTCACTGATACTTTTTGAAAAGGACAAAGCACTTATTGCTCTAAAGAAATCTAAAAAGACCTAAATATGTAGCTAAATAGAGTTTATTGAAAAATAACTGCAATCATTTTATGTTGGATGTTCAGTGCCTTAATTCAAAAAAGGTATGGCCAGTTTGTATCAGAGTCCTACTCTCCCCGTCTCACCTCCCAACACAAATAATTAACACTTGGCCTGAGACCAAGCATAAAAATTTTCATGCAAGTAGAAGGAGATGTTAGAAAGTGGCATCTATAATGAAAGCTAGGTTGCAACTCAGCTATAGGACTACAGTCATGGCTCCATAATAAGATAGTCATCTCCTGTATGGTCTAAGAATTAAGATTTGCTGGGTCATACCCATGGTCTGTCTAGATCATTTTCCTGTCTGCAACAGTGGCCAGCACCAGATGCTTCAGAGGAAAGTGCAAGTTATTCTGCAGTAGACAAGCATAGGGTAATATACTCTACCCCCCCACACACACCTTATAGTATTATCCTAATCCTTAATAGAGTTGTCTTAAGCCTTGAGAGAGTTGTATTTCCCTTCTGATACACTTTTTGTTAGCACCAGCTCTATAACCCTGGATATTCTTGTAATTCATACAAACATCCAATCCCTCTTGGAATCTTGCTAAGGTTCTGGGCCACAACAATAGTCTATGGCAGTTTTTTCCACTGTCCAGTTATACATTGTGCATGAAAATATCTATTTTTCTCAGGCTTGAATTTTCCACCTTTTAATTTAATTGAATGTCAACTTGTTTTGCGTCATGACACAGGGAGAAAAGAAATCCTGATCTCCCTTCTCTTTACCATTTATTATTGTATATCCTTTTAGCACGTCCCCTCTTATTTTTCCCTTTTCTAAGGTAAACAATCCTGTTCTTTTCAAATTCTCTCTGTAGAAATTTTTTTCCCAATGCCCCTAATCATCCTTGTCAGCCTCCTGTGAACCCTCTCTAATTCTGTTACATCACTTTAGGTGAAAGAAAAAAACATAAACCAAAGGTGAACAATTATGCTACCAGTATCAGAAAGGAGAAGACAAACTCAAAAAGTGATAGCCTGATGGTAACATTCATTTATTATTTTAGATGCTCTCTTCTTTTCTTATATGTAATTGTTTTCAAAGAAAGACCACTCATGGTATGATGGAGTATAGTCACTAAGAGCCAATGTAATTTCACTGCAGGAAGCCACACAAGCCGATACTTTGAACATGAAATAAGAAGGCTTTGGAGAATTTGGGAAAGCTGGAAGCTGATTAAATGATGAGTGGGCAATGGTTTATATCTTACCCTTTTTAGCAGTAATTCCTTGTAGCATCCCTTCACTGCAATTTGTAATTTCAGGTCCAGGTCCTCTGGTGCATTAGGGCACTTTTGCACTGCTCTGCTGGTGCAAAGCTGCCCTAAAGCTGGCTTAATTGACAATAAGGATGATGCAGTGTGCAGGCATAGATGTCTAGTTGCGTACAGCTGCCATAGCGGTTCTTACACCGTCACCCTCCTTTGGGCCTGTTTAGGAGGCGTGGTTAAAGGAAAAGGATGTGGCCAGGGCATCCTTGCACTGTGGTGATTCCCAGCTGCCAGTACATCTCCTTGGGGTCTTTGGCCCCCAGTGCAATAAGAGCTGCCTTGAGGCTCTTCAAACTTGCACTGAAGCACTAGCCCAGCATAGAGGACCCTCTGTGGAACGTAGGGAAGGGGGCTAGGGCTATCAAAGGTGTCTCAAAGCCACTTTGCACTCCTCCTTAGGTCTGGTCTACACTAGAAAGTTCAGTCAATGTAAGATGCCTCGCATCAACCTAGCTGTGCATGTGTCTCCACTCAAATTTGTCTCCTGCCGATGTAAGCACCCTGTTACAGTGATGCGGTAACATCACCTACCTGAATGTCATTCAGCCACGGTCAACATACTGTGCTCAATGCAGTGCAAGTGTAGATGCTGCCTGACCTATTTTGACCCTAACAGTCCTCCAGCAGTTGTCCCACAATGCCCAACACTGACCGCTCTGGTCAGAGTTGTAAATTCCACTACCCAGGAGTTGTGGAAACCGGAAGCCACTCTCTCCCCCCGTTAAAATACCCCATATTTTTAGAATGCCTTTTCCTGATTGCCCAGCTCGGAGAGCACACCTAGCAGCTCTCCCTTGTTGCGTACAACTGCCCAGTTGACCATACCATTTACACATTCTAGACACTTTCCTGCCTGAAGCAGACAGGAAGTATTGGATCTCCTGGGCCTGTGGAGAGAAGAGACTGTGCAGGCATAGCTACACAGCAGTTATAGAAACATGGACATCTACGAGCAGATTGCATGGAGGATGCTGGAGAAGGGGTATGACAGGATCAGCAGCATCGCTGTGTGAAAGTGAAGGAACTGCGGCAGGCATACCGAGGGCCAAGAAGGTCAGTAGTCTATCTAGTGCTGAGCTGCAGACTTGCCACTTTTACAATGAGCTGCATGCCATACTTGGAAGAGATCCCACCAGCACCCGGCACAGCACTGTGAATACTTCCAAGGAGCCTGAGATGCCATGAATAGCAAAGAGCAGGATGGGGGACAAGAGACTGGGGAATCCAGCTATGCTGCTAGCCAGGACTTGTTCAAGACTCCACTGCAGTCTAGCCAGTCCCAGCAGCTGAGTACCAGCAAGCCCGACGCAGGGGGAGGAACCTTAGGTAAGTGTGTGAATGCCTTTTCCATTACAACGTTTAAATATACAGATGGCACTTGACCCCATACTGAGAAGGACACAGCTATTGACTTCTCATTAATTTATTCATACTAGAAGAGATAGTGGTACAACTAAGAAAGGTAGAGTTGGGCATGCAGAACAGTTTGTTTAGGTACATAGGGATGTCCTTTAACTCATCCTGAGAGATCTCAATGAAACTTCCAGGGAGGTACTCTGCAGTCATCTCCCTAAGGTTTCTAGGGATTGTAGTCTTATTTCTTTCTCCACAGCAGGACACTTTCTCATGCCAGTCTGCGATGACATCAGCAGGCATCATTACAGTAAACAGGCTAGCAGCATACGGGCTTTGGAGCATCTTTGTTAGCTGCTGGAGAAGCCCCATTACGTCCTGGTACATCTCCCTCTCCTTTTTCTGCTGGGACTTTCTCCTGTCCTCTCTTTCTTTCTCCGTATTGTCCAAAATATTCACCCTCCATGCCCTCTGTTCATGGTCCAGTGCAGCACTGGCTTGCAGGATCTCTGAGAACTTGTCTTCCCTAGTTGTCTTCTTTCTCCTCCTTATCCTGGTGAGGTGTTCCACAGGTGTGGAGGGAAACCCCTCAAGGCCGCAACAACAGCAGCTACAGATAAACACACAGATGTATCATTGAATTTATAGGCTTCCATCAGCTGTATACCTCTGCACTGAGTTTTTTTAATATTGCCTGTGTTTGGCTGTTCAAACTCAGCAGATAGTCGCTCCACCTCCGCCCTCCACCTTGGCAGCAACTCTTCCCTCTTAGTTTCACAGATGTTATGCAGGACACAATAGGAAGTTATAACCGTTACGATATTTTTCTCACAGAGATCCAATCTTCTGAGTAAACAACACCAGCATCCCTTCAATCTACCAAAAGCACATTCGACTACCATTCTTCACTTGCTGAGCGGATAGTTGATTCTTTCCTTACTGCTGTTGAGATGACCAGTGTACAGCTTCATGAGCCAGGCGAACAAGGGGTAGGCTGGGTCCCCCAGGATTGCTCTTGAATTTTGAAATCACTAATGGCAATCCACCAGTCAGGAAAGAAAGTCCCCGGTTGCATCTTTCTGAACAATCCTGTGTTCTTAAAAATGTGAGCATCATGGACTTTCCCTGACCAGACAACACTAATGTTGGTGAAGTGTCCCTGTTGATCCATCAATTCTTGCATAATGATAGGAAAGTAGCCTTTTCTGTTGATGGATTCTATGGCAAGGTTGTCTGATGCCAAAATAGGGATGTGCATACCACCTATAGCACCACTACACTTTGGGAACCTCTTTATTGCAAATCCACCCACTGTGTTCTGCACACTAATGAAAGTCACAGTCCTGCCCAGCAGGAGATGTTTAATGGTGTGATGTCACCCCGACCAGTAAGGGGTTCTGCCACTGCCAGATTTATAACTTTGGGTGCCTTCATGCTATGCTGCTATGGCTCAGAGCTCTGACACCAGTAGCCAGCCCATAAGCGTAAAGGTCTGAGCCTGACTTCCACCTGTCGAGTTCCTTCTTGCACAGTGACCTCAACAGCCCTTCTGGTCCCAAGCCTCCCCAGATCCATCCCACAAGTTCTTAACTACCAGACACTTGAACTTTTCCCTTCTGGCTCATCACCCCCAAAGGAATGAAACTTGCCCCTCAGTTATCAGTCCACTCGGGGCTGCACACCCAACCTAAATTGCACAACAGAGACAAGATTAGGGCAAACATTAACAAAGTTTATGTGATAGAAAAATCACAGATTCAAGGATAAAATAGTAAGAAAAAGCAAGCGCACACAAATTACACATACATTAAAACATAAAGACACAACCTCAGGCTTTATACTTCTATACTAGTTAAATTCCCTTCTCTAATACAAGTTACCTATTGCCTCTGAACAGATCCCAGCTTGCCCTCTATCTTAGAGGGGATTCAGTGTTTCATGGACAGCACCCCACTTAGATATTGGCACACTGTTTCTGGAGAGGCGTCACTTCAAATCCCATTCCTTGTAACAGGGTTTGCAGTTCTTTTCTTTCTCTTAGACTATGGTAATTCATGGTGACCACAGAGCAGGAGAAAACACCCTATTGCCTTAGTTTCCCAAGGGCGGGCGGGGGGAGGGAGGTTTCTTTTTGGTTTCAGTGTCCTGTCCATCCATTAACTTTAATGGTCCATCATTGTCTTTCCCGGGGTTGTACAATGCTGGGTATGTAGAGTTTCATGTAAATAACTAGCCTGGAGATGCCCCTCTTTGCCTGATTGCTTCCCTACACTGCTGTGAGATGATGCTGTAGTTGCAGCCTAGTTATAATTACCGTGTTCTATACATATATACATACATGATCTGTGTACGTATCTCCTAATGACCATCAAGTTCAGAATATTACAAACTTTCATAAAAGACCTTACTTGACATATATTTATACACAATACCATTGTATATAACCAGTTGATTCGATTGCTTATTCTTTGGGATTCAGACACCCTGTTTATCCCTTGGGGTGTTTGGACCCTGATTCTCACGAAGGGCCCTCCACGTTTGCATGATAATGGGGCCCCCCTGTGGCTTTTCCAACTGCAAAATAATTCCCCATTGCCTTTAGCAATCTGGCATTGCAAGCTTCCACAGAGGAATGACCACTCGCTTCTCAGCTGTCAATGTAGCTCTCATTCTGGTGTCCCTGCACTGGATGGCTGGGGCAAACTCAGCACACAGATCCAGGAATGTGGTCTTTCTCATCTGAAAGTTCTGTAGCCACTGCTCATCATCCAAACCTGCAGTACGATGCAAACTCACCAGTCAGTGCTTGTCTCTTGGAACCAGAAGCAGCATTCCACCATTGGCAGCTGCTCTATGAATGCCACCAACAACCTTGAATTGATTTTTGCTATATCCTACAGCAATCTGTCCTCCATGAAATTGCCATCCCTGTCACCCCATTGCTGCAGTTCTTCTTGAGGCTTTGTAAATATTGGAGGATCATTCATCCAGTGTTTGCAACACTCATGACAATAGAGCAGAGCTCTGCAGTCTCCATGCTTCTGTCAGAGATGGTGGACAGAGAGAAGGGCTTCGTGGATTAGTGGGATTTTTTTTAAAAAGCATGAAAATTTGGTATATGGGTTAATTATGGGAAGGAGAAAGTTGTATGATGGGAACTTTACCTCTAGCTTCCAGCCAACCCTTCACGAATTGTTTCTGCCCCACCCTGCATTGCAAAAATTTCCCAAAAGATAGTGCGCTGGATGATGGCAAGTTGCACACTGGGATAACTACCCAGTGTGCACTGCATTGTGCATCATCAACACAGGCATTTGTGTTGAGTACATGCTGTGCCAATGCAAGGAGCCAGGAATGCATGTGCATGAACAATATACTGACTGCGGTGGCTTTATGCTGACATAGCATGCGTTGGCAAAAGTTTTTAGTATAGACATGGTCTTAGCTGCACAGAATGCTCCTAGGCTGCAGTTCAGGATCCCAATGAATGTCTTTTTTTTTTAAAGTTTAAGAGAAAATGGCCCACATACTCCCTCAGTTTTGAAAATAATGTGCTCATCTCTGCTTCGCTTTGAAAATATATTTCAACTGGACAAGCATTCTACTTTATGCAAAAGGAGAAAAAGCTTTTAAACAAGAGAGTCTTGCATCTTTCTCTTCTGAAAGCCTCAGTCTATCTTAGTTACGCGAAATGCAAAGATTTAGGAGCATGTTAACCAATAATAGTTATTCAATCCAAACTGTAAGGGTAACTTACTATGGGCACTGGAGGCTGAGATGGGATATTGTACTTGGATACGTACAGAATATGGAAAACTGTTCTGCTGTTTTATGGAGCAGCAATCATATTTAGTTTAATGTCTTATAAGTCCCATAAAATGACGTTAGGAAATTTTGCTATTTGGCTGGTGAACAATCTAAGCAGTGGTGTTAACTCATCATAACACTACTACTTTGAATGTTCAAGCCTCATAAAATTTGGGATATAAATATGCCAGATCAACCAAATGAGATCAGAGAGCCTGTTTAGGTCCTTGGTGTAGGCTGGGTACATTTTGTACCTGCTATGCTTACATTAAAAGTGCCAACTTCAGAGTAATGATGGACCAGCCTCAAAACATTTGGCAGTTTAGATAACATCCAAAAATCTGGTGTTTACCCAAAGCTCATCAGAATCTCTCTTACCTGTAAGACTGGGCAGGAAGTCTAAGGAGAACTTAAGCTTTCTTGAAGTATTTCTGCCCTTCTGTTTCTAAGCCTGTCCAATACCAAGATGTGCTGAGACACATATGAAAATGAAAAGTAAGAGTAAAGAGGGAATAGGATATTCTGTATCTTTCATGTTAAATTTAATTTTAGTGTGAAGATTTAAGACAGGGCCAGATCTGGAGCTGGTGTAAATCAGAGTAGGTTTACCAAAACCAGTGGAGCTATGCCGATTTACATCCAGGGAGGATTTATCTAGGAACCTTTCTGTTTATCTGACTGTTCATTCCTGTTTGACTCATAGCCTTCTCTTGAGACATTCAGAACTCCCATTGATATCTGTCACCTTCTGGATAAAAGTCAGTAAGCGCATGCATTTTAATGAATAGGATCATTTGATTCCTTTAGTGAACACAGTTATTTTATTGGTTTACTTCTTATGGTAATGATAACAAATACGTTAAGAATAGAAGTACCCCATAACATCAAAGTGGTCATAAGCCTGCAGTTGGGGGTTGTCATAACTATAAAGGGAAGGGTAACAGCTCTCCTGTGTACTTCTAAAATCCCTCCTAGCCAGAGACTCCAAATCCTTTTACCTGTAAAGGGTTAAGAAGCTCGGGTAACCTGGCTGACACCTGACCCCAAGGACCAATAAGGGGACAAGATACTTTCAAATCTTGGGGGGGGAAAGGCTTTTGTGTGTGTCCTTTGTTTAAGGGGTTGTTCGCTCTTGGGACTGAGAGGGACCAGACATCAATCCAGGTTCTCCCCATCTTTCTAAACAAGTCTCTCTTATTTCAAAATTGTAAGTAAAAGCCAGGCAAGGCGTCTTAGATTTACTTTGTTTTCTCAACTTGTAAATGTACCTTTTACTAGAGTGCTTATCTTTGTTTGCTATACTTTGAACCTAAGACAGAGGGGGTTCCTCTGAGCTCTTTAAGTTTGATTACCCTGTAAAGTTATTTTCCATACTGATTTTACAGAGATGATTTTTACCTTTTTCTTTAATTAAAAGCCTTCTTTTTAAGAACCTGATTGATTTCTCCTTGTTTTAAGATCCAAAGGGGGTTTGGATCTGTATTCACCAGGAGTTGGTGAAAGGAAGGAGGGGGGAAGGGTCAATTTCTCCTTGTTTAAGATCCAAGGAGTTTGGATCTGTATTCACCAGGGAATTGGTGAAAGGTTTCTCAAGGCTTCCCAGGGAGGGAATTCTTGAGATGGTGGCAGCGGACCAGAGCTAAGCTGGTAGATAAGCTTAGAAGTTTTCATGCAGGCCCCTACATTTGTACCCTAAAGTTCAAAGTGGGGATACAGCCTTGACATGGTGGCAGAGGTGGGATCGTTTTAAACCCAAAAGCCAGTAAGAGATTTTTTTTTTCCTTCTAGCTGCTTGGAAAGCAGAGCTGAAGGTAGATGCATATCTTATCTCTCCTTGCCTGAAGGCAGAGGTGTTAAGTTTTTTTAACAAGGGGCTTTGTTAAGACAAGGGTTCAATCAGTGAGCAAACTTTGATCTGGTAAAGGTAATTTACAAGCTGAATTGTTTTTTTTTTCTTTTTACATCCTCGGAAGTAGCTAGTTAGAAAGTCTCTGTTAACTCAGCAGCACTCAGCAGGAGCCTAAGCTAAATACATCCCAGTTTCAGTCAACTGCAGAGGGTGTGACCCAGCACAAGAAAACAGGAAAATGACTACCAAAGAAGCAGCTAACAAAATAGAACTGGCCAGACTAGAAGCAGAAGAAAATGAGAGAAAACATCAGAGACTGCTTGAAATTAAAAAACTCGAGAAAGAAGCTGAAGAGGAGGCCCACAAGAGAGAAATGGAGCTGGAAAAAGCCAAACATGAAAGAGAAGAGAAAGCCAAACAGGAGGCCCACGAGAGAGATGGAGCTGAAAGAAAAAAAGATGGAACTGGAAGCAGCAAGGACTAGGCAGGGTGCATCAGACCATCCTAACAACTCCTCTCCAGGTACCACTTCCCATCCCAGGAAATTCCCCACCTACAAGGCAGGCGATGATACTGAGGCCTTCTTAGAAAATTTTGAAAGGGCCTGCCTTGGATACAACATCACTCCAACCCAGTACATGGTAGAGCTGAGGCCGCAGCTCAGTGGACCCTTAGCAGAGGTGGCGGCTGAAATGCCTAAGGAACACATGAACAGTTATGAACTTTTTAAAAACAAGGCCAGAATCAGAATGGGGCTAACACCTGAGCATGCCCGTCGGCGGTTCAGAGCCCTAAGGTGGAAACCTGATGTGTCATTTACCCGACATGCCTACCACATTGGGAAAAATTGGGATGCCTGGATATCAGGAGCAAATGTTAAATCTACGGATGAGTTGCCCCTCCTATTGCAAATCGAGCAGTTTTTAGAGGGCGTTCCTGAGGAAATAGAAAGGTACATCCTAGATGGGAAGCCCAAAACTGTAACCGAGGCGGGGGAGATTGGAGCCAAATGGGTGGAGGTGACAGAAAAGAAAAAAGCTAGTAGCAGTTGGAGTGAATATCAGAAGGGGCAAGCCGAAACAAAACCTTATCACCGGGGACAACCCAAGGCCCCACCCACATCCCAAGGGAAACCCCAGACGCCTTCTCACCCCACCACACCAGTCTCCATCAACCAACATCGCCCCGGTGATACCTTAGCAGGGCGATGTTTTAAATGTAATGAACTGGGGCATATAAAGGCTCACTGCCCCAAGAACCCCAACCGATTACAGTTCATTACACCCCAATCACACCAAAGAACCCCAGACCCAGATGCCTCTCTCATACCCTCGGAGCGAAGGGAAACCTTGAGAGTGGGCGGAAAGAAGGTTATCGCTTGGAGGGACACTGGGGCACAAGTGTCAACTATTCACCAATCCCTAGTGGACCCCAAACTCATCAACCCGGAGGCTACAGTGACAATTCAACCCTTCGTGTCACAGTCTGTAACCTTGCCTACAGCCAAGTTGCATGTCCAGTACAAGGGCTGGTCAGGAATGTGGACTTTTGCAGTCTATGACAATTATCCCATTCCCATGCTACTGGGGGAAGACTTGGCCAACCATGTGAAGCTAGCCAAGAGGGTGGGAATAGTCACCCGCAGCCAGGCTAAGCAAGCTTCCACCCCCATCCCTGTTCCTGAGCCGTCCACCAGGACCCCGTCTGTGTTACCAGAGACCCAAACAAAGGTGGTGGAACCGGATCCCCTGCCAACGACTGCAACAGCCGTAGTGGATCCAATCCCAGAGACCCAGCCAAAGCCAATCCCAGAACCGGAACTGGCAACGCAACCAGCACCAGAACCATTGTCAGCACTGAGTCCAGCGCTTGCAAGCCCGTCTACAACTCCAACGCCAGAGGGCACCAGCGAGCCTGAACTGGCAGAAGCAGCAGATAACCTTACCCAAGAGGCTCAGCCAGAGCCTGAGATACCACATAGTGCACCAGCGAACAGCGGTTCACAGTCAATGGAAACAGCCCCAGCACCTGCATCGCTTCCAGAGGGACCAAGCCCCAGTCCACAGTCCAAGGAGGAACTGATGTCTCCAGCATCAAGGGAACAGTTCCAGGCCGAGCAGGAAGCAGATGACAGCCTTCAGAAAGCTTGGGCGGCGGCGCGGAGCACCCCACCGCCTCTCAGCTCTTCTAACCGATCCCGGTTTGTTGTAGAAAAAGGACTTTTATACAAGGAGACTCTTTCTGGTGGGCACCAGGAAGACTGGCATCCTCAAAGACAGTTGGTAGTTCCCACTAAGTATCGGGTAAAGCTCTTGAGCTTAGCCCATGATCATCCCAGTGGCCATTCTGGGGTGAACAGAACCAAAGACCGGCTGGGGAAGTCCTTCCACTGGGAGGGAATGGGCAAGAACGTTGCTAATTATGCCCGGTCTTGTGAGGTGTGCCAACGAGTGGGAAAGCCCCAAGACCAGGTTAAAGCCCCTCTCCAGACACTACCCATAATTGAGGTCCCATTTCAGCGAGTAGCTGTGGATATTCTGGGTCCTTTCCCAAAGAAGACACCCAGAGGAAAGCAGTACGTACTGACTTTTATGGATTTTGCTACCCGATGGCCGGAAGCTGTACCCTTAAGCAACACCAAGGCTAAAAGTGTGTGCCAGGCATTAGCAGACATTTTTGCCAGGTTTACAGCCCAGGAAACTGATGACGCAGAGTGGCCTGCAGGTGTCTACTATGAAGAAAAAAGGAATGGTGGCGTGGAAGAGGTGAACCTCTCCACGACCCTGGGACGTCTGCAGCGACAGCAGATAAAGGAGCTGTGCACAAGCTTTGCACCGATTTTCTCAGCCACTCCAGGACGGACCAAACGGGCATACCACTCCATTGACACAGAACACCTGGAGCACCTGAAAAAAGTCTTCGAGCGCATCCGGCAGGCAGGACTAACTGTTAAGGCTAAAAAGTGTCAAATAGGCCAAAACAGAGTGACATACCTGGGGCACCAGGTGGGTCAAGGAACTATAAATCCCCTACAGGCCAAAGTGGATGCTATCCAAAAGTCAAAGAAACAGGTCCAATCCTTCTTAGGCTTGGCCGGATATTATAGGCGATTTGTACCACACTACAGCCAAATCGCCGCCCCGCTGACAGACCTAACCAGAAAGAAACAGCCAAATGCAGTTCAGTGGACTGATGAGTGTCAAAAGGCCTTTAACCAGCTTAAGGCAACACTCATGTCTGACCCTGTGCTAAGGGCCCCAGACTTTGACAAACCGTTCCTAGTAACCACAGATGCGTCCGAGCGAGGCATGGGAGCAGTTTTAATGCAGGAAGGACCGGATCAAGAATTCCATCCTGTCGTGTTTCTCAGCAAGAAACTGTCTGAGAGGGAAAGCCACTGGTCAATCAGCGAAAAGGAATGCTACGCCATTGTGTACGCGCTGGAAAAGTTACGCCCATATGTTTGGGGACGGCGTTTCCAACTACAAACAGACCATGCTGCGCTACAGTGGCTTCATACCGCCAAGGGAAATAACAAAAAACTTCTTCGGTGGAGTTTAGCTCTCCAAAATTTTGATTTTAAAATACAACACATTTCGGGAGCTTCTAACAAAGTGGCTGATGCACTCTCCCGGGAAAGTTTCCCAGAGTTAACTGGTTAACAGTTGTTCTTGGAATGAAACATATTGTTAGTTTTTATATAATCAGTAGTATGTCTAAAGGTACATGTGTCTTATTAACTCTGTTTTCTCCTAGAGCTCCAGGAAAGAAATCACAGCCAGTGTGGAACCAAACGTCCAACACTATCTGTGATTTGGGGGGCGTGTCATAACTATAAAGGGAAGGGTAACAGCTCTCCTGTGTACAGTACTAAAATCCCTCCTAGCCAGAGACTCCAAATCCTTTTACCTGTAAAGGGTTAAGAAGCTCGGGTAACCTGGCTGACACCTGACCCCAAGGACCAATAAGGGGACAAGATACTTTCAAATCTTGGGGGGGGAAAGGCTTTTGTGTGTGTCCTTTGTTTAAGGGGTTGTTCGCTCTTGGGACTGAGAGGGACCAGACATCAATCCAGGTTCTCCCCATCTTTCTAAACAAGTCTCTCTTATTTCAAAATTGTAAGTAAAAGCCAGGCAAGGCGTCTTAGATTTACTTTGTTTTCTCAACTTGTAAATGTACCTTTTACTAGAGTGCTTATCTTTGTTTGCTATACTTTGAACCTAAGACAGAGGGGGTTCCTCTGAGCTCTTTAAGTTTGATTACCCTGTAAAGTTATTTTCCATACTGATTTTACAGAGATGATTTTTACCTTTTTCTTTAATTAAAAGCCTTCTTTTTAAGAACCTGATTGATTTCTCCTTGTTTTAAGATCCAAAGGGGGTTTGGATCTGTATTCACCAGGAGTTGGTGAAAGGAAGGAGGGGGGGGAAGGGTCAATTTCTCCTTGTTTAAGATCCAAGGAGTTTGGATCTGTATTCACCAGGGAATTGGTGAAAGGTTTCTCAAGGCTTCCCAGGGAGGGAATTCTTGAGATGGTGGCAGCGGACCAGAGCTAAGCTGGTAGATAAGCTTAGAAGTTTTCATGCAGGCCCCTACATTTGTACCCTAAAGTTCAAAGTGGGGATACAGCCTTGACAGGGGTGCATGTCTTTAGTTCAACAACTCTAGCCTCCTCTAACTGCACCTCCTAAAGTCAGTTTACACTTCCAGCTTTTCCCTACTCATTGCTAGTACTGACCCTGAAAACAAGAGTTCTAGAATATTGTACCATCTGGAAAAGGCATGGAGAACAAGCAGTGTGAGAAGGAACAGAAGGAAATGAGGACTGAGATGTAGACAGGGGTATTGTTGAGAAATGCCTTGAAGATGAAGATGTGGTATTTAACATTTTGTTGCAAAAAGTGAGGAGAAGCCAAAGATTCAAAAGGGGGTGGGGGTGCAACCTGATTACAGTGGCAGGAAAGGAACAAGATTTTGGCAGCAGCATTTTGAATAGACTGAAGGGGAGTTTGCTGATGAGACCTCACCAAGGCCTAGACTAGGGATTTAGTTGTAGGCAAACAAGTTTGGGGACAAGTTATTATCTGAAAAAATATTACAGAAAAACTAAAATAAAAATCTCCTAATACATCACTTGTCATAGGAATAGCAGAAATTTGCCAACAAGATAGTAATCAAACGAATGCTAGAATTAACTGAAACCAAATCCCACAACCAGAAACAGATTTACCATGAAACAAACCGTGTGGTGGCACGGGGCCCCCAATGACATGGGGGCCCCCAAAATACAGGATAAATCTCATCTGACAACCTGCCCCGGCAGTGGCACAGCAGGGCTCAGGCAGGCAGGCTGCCTGTCTGCCGTGGCTGGTGGCTCCATGCCACTCCTGGAAGCGGCCGGCTGCTGGCACGTCTCTGCCCCGGGCAGCGCAAGGAGACCTGCTGCCTCCCTTCCCCCCAAGGGGCGCACAGGGATGTGCCAGCATCAGGGCTAAGGCAGCTCCCTGCCTGCCTCTGCCTCCGTCCCTCCGTGCCGCTCCCAGAAGCGGCCGGCATGTCCCTGCAGCCCCTGGGGAGGGCGGGTGTCTCTGCGTGCTGCCCCCACCCTGAGCGCCAACTGTGCAGCTCCCATTGGCCAGGAATTGCGGCCAATGGGAGCTGCAGGGCCAGCACCTGCAGGCAGCAGCGCACGGAGACCCCCTGCCCCCCTGCCTCCGCTGCCTAGGAGCTGCTGCCAGAGGGGTGTGTGTGCCGGTCACTTTGGGAGCTGTGCCGCCCAAGGTAAACTCCGCCCCCCTTGACCCCCCCCTCATACCCCAACCTCCTGCCCCAGCCCAGAGCCCGCACCCAAACTTCCTCCCAGAGCCTGCATCCCTCACCCCCTCCCACACTTCAATCTCCTGCCTCAGCCCAGAGCCCGCACCCAGCATCCAAACTCCCTCCCAGAGCCCGACCCCCGCACCCCCTCCTGCACCCCAACCCCCTCCCCCAATCAAGGTACCTCACTTAGTTTTCATTTACTTCCCCTATAATATAGGAGGAGGATGAAGAAAAAAAGAATCAAAAATGGGGGGCAAATAAGAGAGAATGTTCTTTTTCTTGGCTGGGTCCCGAGGGAGGGAGGGCGAAAATGAAGCTGAGCACAGGGCCCCACTAATCTAAATCCACCACTGCCCTCAATCCACACCCACACACGTAAATGCAATCTGAAAAAGGAGATAAACCTCTTCAGAGTACAGTAAGAGTGGGATAAAACAATACATTTCAAACAAAGTTTACAAGTATGTTTTCCACTGAAAATAAACGCGTGTGCGTGCGTGCGTGTGTGTAAAATAGCCCATAGGGCTACTGAGGCTACAACACTGGACTATTCAGAGTGTAGGTGTGTAGCTTCCTAGGGGTCTGAGAAGAGAAAAAATCTTTACAGAAAGACTGCTCCAAAACACATTGTGGTGTTTTCAGTTCTGCAGCAAATAGTCTGCAATTTCCTGATGGTTTTGGACCCCAGTTTTCAAACTTGCACAATCACAGTAGATGCCAAAATCCTGCATTTGGAGGGTTAAATCAACATTTGGACCTGTGACAAAATGTAAAGACACTCTGGCTCCCTGAGTTCCTGCCTATCACATGGCTGGGCAGAATTCTAAAAGGAAAGGGGAAACTGGTAGATAGGAGGAAGGTATGTCCTCTTTCTTCCCAGCTGGCTGAAACTGGAAACGCCTCAAGTGGTTTTATTAATTTGTACTCTGAGCTGACTTGTTCTGGTTTTGTGTTTTTGGAAATGAAGGAAGCCCTGAGGAAAGGGATGAGAAATGACCTGTAATAGGCACTTATACTTTTCCTTCCCCACTGGCGAGTCTGCACACTGGCTTACAAGGCCCAAATCCTGAAATTGTCTGCCTGCTCATGTAAAACCCTGGTAACTTCACTGGGCGTGGTGAGGGCTTACATAGTTCCTTCCACATGGAACTGCTTGGAGGATAGGGGGCATAATGTCTAAAAAGGTTCTCTGCCCATTTTGAGCATTCACTTATTTGACTTGAGCACTTAGCTTTTATTTGCCCAGGTTTTCAAACTAACCCCTTTAATTGTTTTTGATTGTACTTAATGAAAACATTTAGACCTTAAAATTTCTTCTTGGGTATAATTTTTTTCAGACTTCTGAACAGATTTTGAAATATTGAAATAAAATAAAGGCAGTTGGTTTCTAGATACTGCTTTTATTGCATCTGTCAGCAAATAATATTTTTATTGTTAGAATTAGAAATGGGCAAGCTTGTTTGGGGTAAAATAAAAATTGATCTGAGCCTTGGTTTCAAACTCAGCCTTTCTAGATATTCAGAAAGTTTGGATTATTTATTTATTTTATTTATTTTATTATCCATGAGTACTGGCTCTTTCTTTTTCCTGGATGAGATAGGGTTGCCAGGTGTCCAGTTTTCAATGGGAACACCCAGTCAAAAAGGGACCATGGCAGTTCTGGTCAGCACTGCTGACTGGGCTGTTAAAAGTCCAGTTGGTGGTGCAGGCAGGCTCCCTACCCAGCTCCGCGCAGCTCCTGGAAGCGACAATATGTCCCTCCGGCTCCTAGGCGTAGGGTGGCCACAGGGGCTCCGCGCGCTGCCTCCACCCCGAGTGCTGGCTCCGCAGCTCCCATTGACTGGGAACCGTGGCCAAAGGGAACTGTGGGAGCAACACCTGTGGGGGGACATGCTGGCCTTTCCGGGAGCTGCCTGAGGTAAGCCAGAGTCTGCTCCCCTCAACCTCTCCCGCACGCCAAAGCCCTCATCCCTGGCCCCACCCCAAACCCCACACCCCCAGATGGAGCCCTCACCCCCCCTGCACTCCAACCCCCTGCCCCAACCTGGCCCCCTCTTGCACCCAAACCTCTCATTCCCACACCAGAGCCCACACCCCTGCCAGAGCTCTCACCCCCCCACACTCCAAACCCCTCAGCCCTAGCTCAGAGCCCCCTCCTGCACTCCAAAATCCTTATCCCCAGCCCCACCCCAGAGCCCACACCCCCAGCCAGAGCCTTCACCCCTTCCCACATTCTAACCCCCTGCCCCAACCAGGAGCCCCTCCCACACTCCAATTTCTTTGAGAATGCAGAAAATTTCCACACAATAGGAACAAATTTGAATGTTTCAAAATTTTTATGGAAAATACTTCCTATTTTCCAACCAACTCTATGTGCCTGTGCCAGAAGATGATGCCATTTTGTCTTATCGTCACCTGATCTTAACTGAAATCAAAGATCCATGTTGCATAAGGTGGAATATCCCATTTTAAAAGTGAGCGCTCTTCCTATTTCATGCAAGGTAGAGGAATTTAGAGGTGGAGGGTCTGATTCTCTGCTGCCCTGTACCTTTTATAGTCATTTACATCAGTTAAGACTAGGTGTAAAATGATACTAAATCAGAATGGTATCTTATACCTATTTTGTGCTTGTATAAAAGACTACCGAATGTGCAGGGCAATGGGGACTCAGGACAGCCATTTGCAATTTACAACAATACGCAACAGAAGTGAAATGTTAATTCTTCCTTTTGTTGGTGGAGACTAAAAAATATTTTATTTTTTTAAAATTATTTGTAGTTTTGAGACACAAATAATACTGAAGTGGACTTTTTAAGATAGATCTCTAAAATACAAACATGCAAACGCAAGCCTTTATTAACAGCTTTGATCCATTGTGCTCTAGTTATGTCAGCTTAAAGTTGATATTCTGTAAACGGAGGGAGGACGGATGATCATGATGTTAAAGTGCCGGGACCCACATTCAGTGGTCTGGCCGAGCTACGCTCAGTCTAGGAGTGCACGGGAGGCAAAGATAGCTTTATACACCTCTACCCCGATATAACGCTGTCCTCGGGAGCCAAAAAATCTTACCGCGTTATATCAAACTTGCTTTGATCCGCCGGAGCGCTGCTTTACCGTGTTATATCCAAATTCGTGTTATATCGGGTCGTGTTATATCGGGGTAGAGGTGTACCATCTTTAAATGCCTCTGATATTAAGGCCAGCTGGAAACTAGTTTTGCCACCAGTGTAAGTCATAGTCGGGCTGCTTTAACATTTGTCCAACTGCCAATGCGCCCAAAGGGCTTCTTTGTTAACATGGGCATAATAGTGCCTTGACTATGTCTCCTGTTCCCTGGCATCCTCTACACCAGACGCTGCAGAGGACATGACTATACACAACTCAGGGATTCACCTTAAGCAGAGGGAATCCTGAAAGGGCTAGATGTGGAGGAGCAGATAGAGTGGACACCAGGACTGGGCCTAAGACCAGAGGACTTCTGGATTCTATTCCTCACTCTGAAGCAGACTTCCTATATTGCCTTGGGTGAGTCACAGCCTCCCTGAGCCTTTGTTCCCCATCTGTAATATAGGGATGATATTTACTTTCCTCACCACATTGCTTTGAGGCTTAATTCATTAATGCTTGTTGAGCTTTGAGAGTCTCAGATGGAAGGTAGCACAGAAGTCACTACTGGGTTCCTACAGACCTCATTATTCCCATGGTCCGTGGTCTGATTACACACCTTACAATCCTCTCTATGAGCACCATCCCTGTTATTGTTGGCATTTACTATTTGATCAGTTTTCTCTTTTCCCATTTTATTGTTTACAAGTGGATCAAAAAGCAGCATGAATCATCCGAACTCGTGGTGGAAAGTTATTCTTTTGGCAAAATTCTGCCTGCTGTCATTTTTTATAGTTAAGACTTTTGCCCGAAGCCTTGAATGTCTCACCCTGACACCAGCCTGCAGTAATTAAGCATTAAATAGTGATTGAGGCAGTGGACCCCAGAAAATATCTTCATACTCTACCATATGCTGGAGCCAGCTGCAGCTAGTATTTAGAGAGAAGCAGCACAGAGGAAAACACTCTGTCTGACAGTCCCCTGCTGTGAAGTCCAAGCACAGTAAACCTCTAACGAAGGTCCATAGACAGAATGTTTGCTTGTATTGACCTTCATTACCTGAGATTGTTTGGAAGGCAAAATGTCAATGGTAATGTACTGGAATTTTAAACATTATCCTATTTTAATGAATATTTCTAGCCTCTCACATACATACAAAACTGTGGATTAGTGCAGTGAAATTTAATAACTTAACAGTAACTACAGATGGGCAGATAAGTTTTGCTTAATTTCACCATCACTCCCCCCTGAGCATCTTAGTTTGATATTAAGAACACTCTCCACCCATCCAAGTTTCATGTTCTGTTGAAGTCTGGGAAAATGTCACTTATGGGCTGTCACTGCTCACAAGTTGCATCCCAGCTGCCATTGTTTCTATGGGCCTTCCATAGACAGGGGACAGAACCACCCCAGATGCACCTCCTGACTCCTTCGATTCATTCCCTGCCTCCTGCAACCCACCCTGGAACAGCTCCTGCTGGGCGGGGGAGGGCTTCTGCAGGGGTAGTGCAGAGCTGGCTCTGTGTCTGGAAGGGGAGGTTAATGGGAGCTATTAATTTCAGGGGTGGTTGTGTGATAGTGAAAAGGGACCACGGAGTAACCGCGATTCATGACCTACCTCTCTCCCAGCTTCTTGTCATTTCCTACTTACACTACTGGGCTGCACCATATTATCTTCCTCCCTGCTAAGCAGAGGGAAGGCAAGAGAAGAACACATTCTCCTATAGCTCTACAAGCACCCTTTCCCTGGCCTCTGTGGAAAGGGGAAAGGAAAAATACCCATTCTTCTGAATTGGTGAGGAGGGGGGAAAACTCCCTCCCATACACTTCTCCCTAGATCCCCCATGTAGGTAACTTCCCTAGCCCCATGTGGAGAAAGAACTCCCTTGATTGTCATAGGAAAGGGGGCGGGGGAAATCCCTTCTTGACCTGTCTCCTTTCCCTTATAGGGAGAAGTGAAGAATTGTCTCCTGATCCTCACTCATCCATGGCCCAGCCAGTTGTCTCTGGGCGCCTACGACATATTTAGTTGTCTGCTTTTTGCTTTTCAGGGAGCAGAAAAGACATAGTGCCACCTCAAGCTAAGGAAGAATCCTCTCAGGACAGAGTTTCTTGTCTCCACCACACCTAAGCTTAGTAGCATCGGGATCAGGAAATATTCTTCCCAGTCCCACTGCACTGTGTCAGGAATGAGGGCCCGCAGCAGAACCAATTTGGAGGCGGCCCCTGCAACAGAGCCAGTCTCCAGGCAACATAACGAGCACAGCTGGCATATAGGGGGCTGCATAAGAGGCTACACTGCCTGACTGATTGGAAGAGTCAGCAGCAGCAGTTCAATGGCTGTTCAAAGCATTTACCTATAGCTGCAATAGCTCCTGCCTTGTTACAGCCTTGCCCCTGCCTTGCCTCATGCCAGGAAACCCAATTCTGACCCTCAGCTCCAATTCCTGTCTTCGGATCTGACCCTTGGTTCTGGCGTCTGGCCTCCAACTCTGGTTCTGACCCTGGGCTCTGATTCCTGGTAACTGACTCCAGCTCTGACCCCTTGGCATGACTGCTCACATCCCAGTTACTGGCACACTGGCTCTTTCAGCTATCATGGGTAGATTAAGACTGTCAGGTACGGGCTAATGGGAAACCCATTCCAGCCCCAGTCTAGGCTTGCTGAAAGCCATGCCCATATCCTGTCCTGTAAAACCAAGCCTTTTTAACACTCTTAATTCAGGACAAAATTTGCCAACTTCAGAATCATTTAAGCTTTTGTGAAATAATGGCATATTGTAGAACCACAGGCAGGTGAAGTTCAAATTAGAGTTGGATGATCCTTGTGATGAAGAGTGAAACCTTGAGCTTTCAAATGTCATCTTTCCTGAAGAAAGGGACTCTTAAAGAAAATCAGTGTTATTCAAAGGCATTCCACCTTCAGGGTTGGAAATCCCTATAGACAGGCTTGGGAGGATTATATTTTTAGCAGTAAATGTCGATTTCACTGTACACACACAAACCGTTGAAAACATACTTCCATCGATAATAATCAAAATTTACAAATAGGCAAAGTAAGAAAAATGCTGCTTGAGAACTTATTATTGCCCCACCTTAAAGTGTATAAAGTGTATTGTAATGTTAGCTTTAGTGGAGGATATTTACTTAGTATGTTTTGACATATGATATTGACAATTCATGTTTTAAGGGTTATAAAGCTTTAACTTTTTGAATCTCAACATTTATTGTCATTAAATAATTATTGCCTGACCCACCCATAATTTCACAAAGATGTGAAAATGTAAATAGATACAAATTTAAAAATTCTTTAAAATAAACATTGATAGTATTTGTCAAAATTATATTTTAAAAAACCCTGAATTCTTCCAAGCCTATCCATAAAATAAATGTGATTTTAAGATATCGGGTGCTCACTTGCATAAAAATACTAAAGATATTTGGGTCACACTTTCCATTCTGGTTCTATTTACAAAGGGTTAATAAACGTTTAATGGATATTGTATGGATTAGTGATAGGCCTAATTTTTCAGCCAAAAATTTTCAGCCAAAAATGTAGATTTGGTGACACTGAAACATTTCGCAAATTTAGTCTGGTTTTGTTGAACTGTTCATGTCAAATCACAAACAAAAAAATTCCAAAAAGTTAAAATGTTTCATTTTGACATTTTTGAAATTAAACATTTTGATTTTGCAGTTCAAAACAACTTACTTCCTTCAGTTTTATTAAAACTAAAACACTCAAAATATTTTTAAATGGTCAAAATTGAAGTGAAACATTTAGTAACTGACACAATACAGAAATTTTTCAACTTTTTGATTTGTCAAAAATCTTGTTTTCAATTTCACCCAAAACATTTTTATTTTCGGAACAGCCAGCAACTAAAAAATTCATTATTTGCACAGCTCTAATAAGGATGTTGCAGACATAATCAGTATGTGTCACAGATAAACACATCAGTAGAAGTTGCTATAGAGGGTTATAAGCCAGGTTCTTATAAACAACCTATTGTCATGTAGCAGTATCTAACAATTGATTAGCAATTCATTAAAACATCTGTTAATCCTTCAAAATACCTTAATATTAAGTACAACTGCTACTTGTTTAAAAAACAAAGTATAAAAAGAAATATCAATTGGCCTGATTTTTCTGGGATACAAGTGTAAAACGAAGTTCTCCTCTCAGGGTATTGACTCTGATATTTGGCTCCTGCTCCATGTACAGTCATGTAATGTCTCACATTGATGTTATCAGAAGCTCTATACATGTGCGGTACATAGTTCAACAAATCAGGCCAGAGGACTGCTTGAGGATCCAAGAGGGAAGCTTCACCTTAATTACAAACAGAGATCTTTGTGCTATTATACCCAGCATGACCACATTTTCCCCTGCTGAAGTGCTGAATACTGGGTTGTGTTTTGTTTTGTTTTCCTTCTGCTCCCTTGATTGACCTGCTTGAATTCCTCCATTGACTTATGCGAACACTACTCTAAACTCTACAGCCTTGCTTAAAAACAGAAGAGAAAATATAAAAAATTGTTCTTCAGTTTGTTTTATGGGGGTACAGTGGGGGTTCACCTCTCACAGTTGTATTTAAAAATATCCAGCAAGCATTTTCAATGTATGTCCCCTTTCTTGCTGTATCGCTCATGTAAGATGTTAAATGTGACACCTATATATTATAAGAGAAACAGTCTTATGCAATGAACACTTACATATTTAAATAATATATGCTGTAATAGAGGTAAGCACGGGTCTTTCCGTGACATACAGAAGCAAAATAAAATTTTACTAGTAACACTGTTTATCTACAGTGCATCTGTCTTTGGTCAATAAAAATGATATTTAGACCTCATTGCTATATACTGATTATATGGTATCAGATTTACCATATAAACAAACTTCAACAACTTTGTCAGTAAAGCTGAGAATATAATTATTTTTTGTCTTTTTCCTATAGCACTTTCCATTCTATGACCTCAAAGCACTTTACAAAAATTAAAGATTTAAGTCGATGGATCTATATACATGTAAACTAGTTGAAGATCTAGACCTCAGTATAGGTCCTCTGAGGTAGTGAATTAACAAACTATTTTTCAGATGGAGAAAATGGGGCATGGAGATGTTAAATGGCTCATGGTCGCACAGAAATCTGTGGCAGGGCCGGAAATAGACCCTTGGGTTGAAATCCTTCCACTGGCTTCAATAGATTCAGGATTCTACTCATGGTCTCCTGGTACTTTAACCACAAGACTTTCCTTTGTTCATATTACTGCATTAGACAATGGTAAGTTCATTAACAATGTGTGACTCCATTGTATCTATCTTCTGACTAATACATCTGATTGTGACATAGCAGGTTACTGATCGTGCTGATTGAACTGATACTTTTCTATCACTCTCACAAATTTCATTTTGGGAGCAATCCTTTCAGGAGCTACTGATGATGGAATAGGTTGGCCCATATATGTTTGGACCCTGATCCACACATTTCCAAGCAGGCACAAGGGCCTGCCTGCATGGAATTCCTTGTAGTACTGGGGCCTTAGTTTGCTGGCAACAAGTTCTGTTTTCGGAGCTATTCCCAGAAAAATCTCTCTCGGTGGTTCCAGTAAAGAACAAGTGTGTTTAAAATTCTCTCATTATGTATTTAGAAGATCCAATGTCAAATTGTAATATAACGATGCAGTTCAAGGAGGCAGCTGTCTATCTATCTATCTATCTATCTGTGCACACACACACACACAATTAAAAATCAAAGGAAATAGTTTCCCATAAAAAACTCTAGTGTTAAAACAGTATTAGATTTAAACTAAGAAAAGCAAAGAAAAAGGCTAAAACGTGATCCTTAACATGTCCCAGGGTGCTTGTTGATTGTAGCACATTCACCATAAAAAAATCTCCCACTGTTCACAGACCTCTGCAATACTGAGACACAACAGGGTGCATAAAAGACGGAGTTTGAGAATTAACTCCCTATATTCTGGGGTCTTGATGTTTTCAGTCAAACTAAATATTTTAACATAATTTTGCATGCACATAGCACAGTGATTGGTGCTGTATAAATTTCTCAATATTATCATCTATATCTATACTATAGAGTGGCTATACTTAGTAAGACATACTTATTTACATCTACAAATTACACAGAATATTACTATTAATTATTTGTATTACAATCACAAGTACATACTATCCGAGGTCAGGGCCCCATTGTATATGCAGCATACCACCGCCATGAGATATAAAACACCCTTGCCTGACGGGGGAAGATATACCTGATTTCATGTCACAAGGCTGATGGGGAAGGCCAGGAAGTAGCTCTGTATCTAAAGTAGCTCTGTATCTAGCAGTTCATAGCTTTTGAGAGTTGGGCTCATAGTCAATACTTTTTAGGGGACGCTAGTGAAAAGTGATCAAGTTAATGAGTCATATGGGCAGGATGGGTAATGTAAAATATGTTAGATTACGAGGCATGTGTATCAACCATATTCAGTGAGATAATGTGCTGAGTAGGGCCTCGATTCAGCAAAACACATAAACATGTGCTTTTTGGAGGCCTAGGACATGAGGGCATGGAATGAGAGGTGTCTATAATGTTCTTTTGTGTAGAGCAGCCACTGCATTGGGGCATGGGTTGAGGAAAAAAATGACAAATTATTTCTTTTCTTCCTTATTTTTTTTTACCAAACCTAACAGGCATTATGTTTACCAGAAACAGAGACATTTTTGGAAATATATGAAAATTGCCTCATGGGATTTTTTTTTACAACCCCACTCCCACCCCCTGTGCTGGGAAAATTATCAATGTTTTCCAGTAAGCCATCTAAATTTATGATGCCTGAAGATATTTTATATACGGTTTCCCAAAGTACGAATTACAGCAGCCTTGTATTTTTGCCCTGAGGTCCTTTTCACAGTTATACATGCAGATGATCTCTAATAAATTGATTTATACTCCTCTGTTTCATGACAGAATTACTCATTGTAAGAAATACCTCTTGCTTCACTTAAGGGCACATGGTTTCGTAAATGCTGACTCGGTACATGTGAGTGTTTAACAAGCCAAGACTTGTGTTTCAAAACAGCAACATAGGTAAACAAGGGGGGTTTGATGAAGTCTGATTTTACAAAACTTTTTTAAACCGAAAAGAGTTTGAGTCTGCCTGTTTGATGATAGACTATTGTGCTATTTCCCTTCATCTTGTGAATGCCTGATTTTATTGAAGTTTGGGGTATCTCCTGAGATCTTCATACAATTGGGGTTTACTTGGATTCAAATAAGAATCTAAATAATCTTTTGTTTAAAAAAATCTCTTCCTCTTTGGGCTATGTACTCAGTTAACAATATGATGTAGCTAAATATTTACATATCAGATGTGATATTCTGCATTTTTCAGGATCAATTTAATTTCTATCAAATGACCCTCTTTTTGAGTGATGTTACTCATTTTAGTTCAAGGGTACCCACATTCCACACAAAACTCTCCCCTTTCACTTTTATTTCTTAAAAACAATTTGCAGTAGAAATTAAAACTTGTGGAACAAAGGTTATGGAAACTTATTTATGCTAAGGGAATTAATCTCACAGCATGTTCAGTTTCCTGCAGGAATGCTTTTTTGTGAGTTCTTCACTTTGGATCTTTGTTACATGTTGCATCCCACATTTGGGTCTTGGCTGGTTGAGGTATGATCAAATGTACTATTGTACCTGTTAAAATAATCTTAAAATAAAGAGTGTTATTTTTTACCTACTTTTTTAAACAAAAGTTGCACAATATGGGTATCATGAGATTGTAGTAAGTAGAACTAAATTTATACACAGGAGTAGTTCCACTGAATTCAGTTGGACTACTCACATGTATAAGTCTTTACAAGATTGAGGCCTATACCATCTCTCTAGCTGTAGCATTTGTAACGTGCAAATCATTGTATTATTTACTCTAGGGTGCTGATCTACCCAAGCACTTTACCATGTGAGTTGTCCCATAGAAATGAATGTAGCTATTCACATGCTTAAGTGCTTGGCTGGATCGGGGCCTAGACCTGAGATGAAAAAAATCTAATTTCAGGTTCTTTCTGAAACACTTTTTTCCTACCTCTAGCCTTGGTACTCTCTCTTATGGACAATTTGGAGGATTTACATATTGTTATTTAGTAGGTGTAGGGGGAAAGGGTTTTTTTTGTTTTTGTTGTTTTAAATGAGGCAACTGGCAGCCTAAATAGCATAGTTGACAAATTATTACAAAAACTAGATATGTGTAACTGGAAAGTGAGGTAACTGATTACACATATTTTTCATGTGAAAATTAAAGTCCAGCCCTCTGCTGCCTTTGCTCATTGAGTTTAGTTTTTGCTCACTTACACAGTTTTCAGGGGTAAACAGGGTTTAATGTATTCACTGAAAGTTGCATGTTGTGTAAAGTGTGTTTTTCCGCCCCTCTCCTTTCACTGCCTTGCCTGAGACAAATTGTGGAATGCTTTTTCTGCCATGCAGAGTGCATGCTCTCGCGGTCCATGGTGTGCTCTCTTGTGGCTGAAAGGCCACCTCTCTATTACGAACCTGAAGAGAAAAATTGGCAAAAAGTAAGTGCCATGGGATTTCGCTAGAATAATTACCCTAGTCTTCAATATTAATGAGCAATTAGAGCACTGTCCATGAAGCAGTCCACTGATCCTACGGCTCAAACGATGACAGTCCTGTGGCTTTGCCATTAAGAGCTTAACTATTTGTCTAAGTGGGAAAGCCCTGGGACTGTTGTGGTTACTGCTGCTGTATCACACGACTGCTCCCAGTCTGTCACTGAACCATAGCAAGCAGGCTTGCTGTGATATAGCATATTTCTCGTCATTGCTTAAGGGAAGGAAGGCCAGGGGAGCCAAAGTCTAATCCTCCACTAGTGTTATTTGGAGGGAAGGGAGAAATTCCTCCTTTTTTTAAAAAAAGAGTCATTTTTTAAAATGATTCTAGACATTGGGTGGGATTTTCAAAAGTGCCCGAGTGACTTCAGAGCACACGTCTTTTTATTGGGCATGCATTCCTAAGTCAATTTGGGTATGTCTACAAGGCAAAAAAAAGACCTGCGGCAGTGTCTCAGAGCCCAGATGAACTGATTCGGGCTCATGGGGCTTGTGCTACAGGGTTAAAAATAGCAATGTAGATGTTCCTGCTTCGACTGGACCCCAGGCTCTGAACAGGGGAAGGGGGGGGAGAAAGAGGAGTTCAGAGCCCAGACTGTATCCCAAGCCTGAATGTCTACCTTGAGGCTACTCTAATTTGTGCCATTTGGATATGATTCCCTAGGGGAAATAATGAATTTGAAGAATCTGGGGTTCATAAAAAGATATGCAAATATCCTCAGCATCATCAAAGTTTTATTTAGAAGAAAAATGGGGGGAAATTCAAATATTTTTGTAATTTTTTTCTCCTTATTTGCCAGCCAACTGTGCTGACGACACAGCAGCCCAAAAAATCTCAAATCTTCTCAAGGGATCTGAGATACCTTGGCCTGTTTCTTTGCCTCATCCACAGCCACAGGATAGGAATGCAGAAGTTCTTTGGACTCCTAGCTGTTCTCCCGCAACCAGCATTTCTACCAAGCTGTTTCGTTTGTGCCCCAGGCAATAGAACTAGTAAGTAAACAAATAAATAATTTTTGCAATGAAAAATGGCTTTTCAACCAAAACACAAATTTTTGCAGGGAATTTTTGTTTGGTCAAAATTTCAGTTATTCAATTAAAAAAAAAAATTTGGTCAGGTTTTCAGTATCAGGGTTTTTGTTTCTCTACCTCTCCCTTGTCTTCCTTTATTCTGCTCCTCTGAATGGGGGGGAAAGTGATGGAAAACCATCAACATTTAAAATATTTCATGATGTTTTGAAATGAACCAAAATTCGTTTTTCTCAAAAAAGAAAAATCAGTCCATGAAAAATGTTGTAACAAAATGAATATTTTTGGTTTCTTTCAAAATTCTGTGCAGAAAATACTTCCTATTTTTGACCAGCCTTACCAGAGTAAACATCTAGATTCCATGCCATCAGTGTTCATGGACAGCTCTGTTCAGTTCACACACAGAGTCATCAACTCTGAAAAGAAAGAAATGATATTGAAAGTACAGCAATCACAGATGATGGCAAAAATCAGTTTCCGTGACAACATGACCAGTCTGTAGCCTGTTTTTTTAAAAAAACAAAAACAAATGAGGTTTGAAACATACCATGTTGAAATAGATCCAAAAATATATTCACACATAATGTTTTCTCCTATCTTCAGTGCTTAATTGATGTTTGAGTGTGAAATGGAGCACTCCCAACAATTGTGTTGTGTGTATTTGACTCTGTGTCATAGAAATATATTTTGATATCTAGGCTACATTTCCTTTTTGCCTGTAGAAAGTCAGCCACCAGGCTGAGGCTGCTCTCTGTTAATTAAACTATGTTCCACTAAAAACCTGCAGTGCAAATACATGTTAGCAGAGCATGTTCTGTGTACCGTTCCCTCTCATGTGATAAGCGGTGCATTTCCTCAATGGATGCACATTGCTTACATTTTTAGAGCTATTAAGCTGGGATAATTATGGAACAGTCTAGGCAATGTTCAGTAGCCCATGCAGATGCCTGACAGGGCATGTTGTCTCTTAATTAGGAATTTGAATGCCTAATGCTTGTATATTAACTGAAATAATTGGATAGATGTTTTACATTTTCTTCAGTTTTACTGACAACTGAGCAAGGGACTGCACAAATCCACGCATCTTTCTAAACCAGCTCATTTTATTTGCACATTCTAGGTGATCTAATGTGGTGGTTAAGTGCGGCTTTTAGGAGAATTGATTCTGACTATTGTGTAAACGTACTTTGTGATGTTTTTTAGTAAGCCTAACATTTTAAATCTGGCATTTTACTGCTTGAAATAGTTGCCATGCAGTATTCAGAATAACTGCCACTCTGCACCCTTTTAGTTACTTGGAATTTAAGTTAAATCATCATCATTATTATTATCATTATTTATTGCTAAGTGCTGACAGTGGGCTCTGCATTGTTAAAAAAAAAAAATACGGAGGTTGCAATCTGAAAGCCTGATCCTGTCAACCTTACACACACAAGTAATTCTCATTCCCCATTCACTACAATGGGACTGCTTCCATGAACAAAGTACTGCTCATAGAGTAAGGGCTTGCTGGATTGAACTCTAAAGCTCGGATAAAGAAAGCAGCTCTGCATGTGTAGGCCCATGCCCCTGCACAGGGCCCTGCTGAAGCCAAGCAGGGCTGCTCAGGTTCAGGCCCTAAATGATCTGGCTTATTATTCCTGAGAGACAAAATGGATGAGGTAATATCTTTTATTGGAGCAACGTCTGTTGGTGAGAGAGACAAGCTCTCGATCTCTTTTGAAACAGAAACCACAGTCCTAACTCTATCAACACTTAGGCTATGTCTACACTGGCAATTGAACGACAAAACTTTTGTCTTTCAGAGGTGTTAAAAAAAACAACAACCCTGAAAGACAAAAGTTTTGCCGACGCCAGGCACCAGCAAGCCCGTCGATAGCAGTTCCGAGCCCCAGGGCAGAACAGTCAATGGGCCCCTTAGAAAGGGCTCGCTGAGGTTTTTGGGCGGTGCTGCACCTGCACTGGCTGGTACCCAGCTAGCTGTTGCTGGCTGCACTGCTGGGCGCGCTCTTCCGGCATGGTCAGGGCTTCCACATGCCCGCCCAGCTGCCGTCACCGCTGCCGGTACCATCCCGAATGGGCGGTGGGTATGGAAGGCAGGGGGAGGCTGTGCCTCCCGCAACAGCCTTGCGTGGCCCTGTCCATGCTCCACACCCAGGCCCCTTCCTGCTTCCCGGGCTGTGCTGCAGGGGGCTCTTCCCCCCCATGGCTGGGGCCCCAGATTGTGGCTGGGGGAGCTAATGGAGGCCACCCGGCGTTCCAGGGCTGGGAGGCCGCGCCACCCACTCAACCTACTGGCGTTCTTTCACCCTCCCGGTGTTCAGGGACTGGAGGGGACCATACTTCCTGCTCACCCGCCCAGCGTTCCGGGGCTGGCGGCACTCAGGCAGCCTGGAGATGTGTGTGTGTGTGGGGAGGAGGGCGGGTCTCTGGTGGGAGAGGCGGGGCCATGGGAAGCAGGGGTGGTCCGGGCCAGGGGCTAGTCTTCCTGAGCCCAGGGTTCAGCCACTGCTACTGTGGCAGCGGCAGTAGTCGGGGGCCCCCGGGCCCTTTTAAATCGCCCAGGCCCCTGGGCAATTGCCCCCTTTCCCTCCCCTTCCACTACCTGAGCAACAGTGTGAACAGAACTTTGTCGGCAAGAGCATTCTCCTGCTGACAACGCAAACACCGCTCATTGGGGGTGGACGTTTTTTGTCGGCAGGAGAGCAGACAAACAGCAGCTACACTGTGCTACTTTTAGCGGCACGGCTGTAGCAACACAGCCATGTCGCTAAAAGCTGTGTAGTGTAGACATAGCCTTAGATATGTGACAAGTCCTGAGGATCCTATTCATGTGCATAGAGTTAGATACATTTACAGGATCAGAGCCCGGTCCCACTCCCTTTGACATCAATAGTAAAATTCCCATTGGCTTCAATGGAAGCAGGATTGGGCCCTGTATAATTAGCTTATTTAATCTCCTCTTCTATATGTGCGAGGAGGTACCATGCACAGCAGCATATACATTGTTTATATTTAGGATACTTGATAAATATGTGTTTATTCACTACTATTAGTATAAAAGCTCCTTTAAAAGCAACAAATTGCTCTCTATTAGTAATGTGCATAATGGCCTATTTCCATAAACATTTTTAGTAAGAGAAATTTGAACGTGAAAAACCCTGCAGACATTTTATGGAAATTAGACTGTATTGTGCAGAAGTACATCATAGTTGTATTTTGTTGTTTAATATTTTGTTTTGAGAGGTGAATTACTTTCTTCCTGATATATAGTGTGAAAGAGGCAACCCAGTATTGAACAAGGGAAAAATGACTCTTAATATGTTTTTCTCTTGCTAATGTTTATTCACTTGATTGATGTAAGCATGTTTTTGCAGACAATATACAGGTTATTTATTTATTGCATATTCATTAAAAAAAATGTGTTGGTCATTTAAAAAAAGCCCCAGAAATCTAGTCATTAGGAAAAAAATAAAGGGATGTCCTTTATGGTCAAAATGATGGAAACAACCTCTGAATCTGTAGCTATGGTATTGTTTTTCTATTTACCTGATCTGTGTATCTCCACGTGATTTCCATACCGAAATACTGGTTAAGTATGCAAAAATGTGTTCATATAATACTGTGGTGAAGGTTAGAGGCTGGTTTAGAAATTTAGCCCCAGGAGTTAAATTTGCTTTAACTATGTGTTTTGGGTTGAAAGGCATGCAAGCATATCAATCAGTATTGTGTATAGCCCAAAGAGCAGTGCCCTGTGTTTTGTACAGTATGTAGACCTTGCAGCAGAAGAGTTTTTATATAACTCACTTTAACTTTGTTTGGAGTAAATAAGGTTTTTCTTCTTCACCAAAGGGGTTTTAAATTCTGAAATACTAATGATCCATCCTGTATTCTGTAAAAATAATACACATGTGGGATGGGGGGGTCAGATGATCATCTTATGCATATAAGCAGTTTCACTGAGGTTATGCAAGTAAAGTGGACAACATTTGATCCTGAATTAGGTTAACAGCATAGCCACACAAACTAGGTAATAGAAGGAAATGCCAATACATCTAATGCTAAAAGACTGAGCAATGTTTCAATTGTGTGTGAAATAAATATTTTTTTTCAAAAGGAACATTAAATTAAAGGTCTAGATATTAGGAATTTGAGTTCTATTCCAGTAATACTGACAAATTTTGTGAACTTGGGAAGGTCACTTAGGTACAATTTTTAAAGGAATTTAGGCTTCTAAGTCACTTAGGTGCATTTTGAAATTTTTACCTATCTAGCTGTGCCTCAGTTTGCCCATCTGTAGAAATATGGCTGATAATTAGAGCCCGGGGGAAATTTTCAGCTGAACTTCTTTTCAGTGAAAAATGCAGATTCAGTGACACCAATATATTATGCAAGTTTGTACAATTTTCCCAAAATTATTTGTGTTAAAAAATTCCAAAAATGTTGAAACAAATCTTTTTGATTTTTTGTTTCCAAGTGACTTTTTGTTTCACAATTTCCTTCAATTTTATTTTTTAAATACATCAGAAATGTTAAACACTCAAAATCAAAATTATTATTATTGTTTTACTTTTTGATTCACTGAACATTTTGGGGAAAAGTGTTTTTGCTTCAATTCAAAACATTATTTTTTATTTTTCAAAGTTGTTATTCACACAGTTCTAATGATAATGCTTGCTCCAGCTTGTAAAACTCTCTGAGATCAATAGATAAAACATGCTACATAAGCTTTCAGCTCTATTGAAGATTAAATATTTGTAATGCTATCGAAGAGAAAAGTATATTCTTATATTTCTAATTCTGTGTTACAAAACTGATATGTAGCAGCTATTTTTATTCCTAAAAATGCATCTGGCAATTGAATGTGTTGTATTCATGTATTTGTTTCATTTAAACATTTGAACTACATAGTTGAGTTGGAGAAATCTTAATTAAAATGGAGATTAATGAGAAGGTGTGTGAAATGTATACATTGTGGACCTGATTCAGTAAAGCTTTAACTTTAAGCATGTGCCATTGATTTCAGTTGCATTGAAGCATACATTTAGGCACATGTTTAAGAGCTCTGCTATACTGGGGCCTGAATGTAGAGCTGGACATTACTATTACTATGGAGGATTGAACCAAGGGCACACAGTTTCTAAGCTGTAATAAATACAGATATCTTTAACCCTCCTGATGTGTGGGCTCCTGCAAAGTGCTGTTGAATGTCTAATCCTCCCACAACCAAGCCAGTTGTAGTATCAACCCATATATTGCTCTATCTTTCTCCCATTTTGGTGGGTGGCCAAGCTCCAATTGACATTAATGGCAGCAGGACTGGCCTTTATGAAGGTAGGATTTTCTTTGCTATTTTAATTAGGCATTTATTAAATACATAGAGGCAAGTATCAGTACCCTGCCATCATTATTGCTGCATAATAAATACAGTGAACAGAAATAAAACCTTAAAAACAGCAACAAAATGGAATCTGAGATGTTGAATTAGTCAAGTGAATTAATGTACATGATCATTTACTTACTGGTAATTTTGCTAAAAGGTAGAGCAGAATGAGCCTGAAAAGTAATTCAAGGTTTTTTTATGTGGGGGTTGTCAAACTGTCTGGAATAACACAACTGTGAGTGCCTACCTTAGGGCAGCCTGTCAGAAAACAAGGGCAGACACCCCAAACTGGTGGTATGTTCTATAGTTAGGTTTCACCAACCCAGTTACAAATGTGAACTTCTGGATCACTATACCAGTCTTACCATGGAGTCACAGACAGTCCCCTACTCTCCAGTCTATCTTACCACCCAGACAAACTGAACTTTGTGATAAAAGGTTACTCAAACCTAAAATCACACCACATTTCTCCCAGTTTCTCCCAGTCCCAACAGACCAGTCACTCACCCCAGATCAATTGGTACTCCAGATCTTACACTGAAGACAACGCTGGCAGCCAATTCTGTAGTAAATGAACTATAGGTTTATTAAGGAAAAAGAATTAAAGTTACTGAGAGGTTAAAGTGGGTAAAATATATTAACAGGTAAATCACAGTTTGTAACTCTAACGATATAATAATCTGCCAGTTTCCTAAAAGTCTTTCAGGGCTACCAGGAATAACTCTGGGGATCTCTGTCTTCTCGTTCATTTATTCTGCCCTGCTAGAATCCAAACAGTCCAGAGAGACAGGATCTTACTTTGAACCCATATTTATATCTTCTCACAGAAAACAAGCTGGCAATCTCTCTACCCACCTGGGCTTTCCCTTTAATAACAGTGAGTGAGGAATATATCTAGTCTTTTGACCTCCGATCATATACATAATGGCCACTTGCTTTGAAATTAACATTTTCTGTTAAAGTCCTTAAGTCCTTCATTAGCATTTCATAAGATTTCTTTGATGCGTAATTTAGTTACAAGGTATACATAACATAAATATTTGCTGTTACGTTATAACAGAAATAGATAAGCAAGAACAATACAAGTAACGACCCATTAGTTTTCATGAAGTTTAAACACAGGACCTATTAGTTTTCATTAAGTTTAAATCTGAATACACACATATACATTAATTGTTTTCAGGGCCAGCTCCAGGCATCCGCTTACCAAGCAGGTGCTTGGGGCGGCCACTTCAGAGAGGGGCGGCAAGTCCAGCTGTTCCGCGGCAATTCGGCGGATGGTCCCTCACTCCTGCTCAGAGCGAAGGACCTCCCGCCGAATTACCGCGGCAGATCGCGATCGCAATTGCGATCGTGGCTTTTTTTGTTTGTTTGTTTTTGTTTGGCTGCTTGGGGCGGCCAAACCCCTGGAGCCGGCCCTGATTGTTTTGATCTACACTAATACAAGTGAATTGACCTGTGGCCCTGGGCCTGACCAGGTTTCCCAGAGTCACAGCGGTAGCTTATGTTGAATGTAAAAAACCCCAAAAGAGTAAGAAGACGTTTAAGTTATTAGCATTAGCAAAAGAGAAACTGTTCAGTGCTCAGCACTTCTTCCACTTAACAGAACAAAAGTCAAGTCCTATTAATATAGTCAACTGTGCCATAGTGACTCATCAGATGGTATCTGTTGTTTTATGCTTACTATTTTGTTGAAATAGAATTACAAGGTTTTGCTGACAATACTTTTGCATGGCATGCCCTTTTTCCTGAATTATCTACACCCTTCATTTTAATCCTCCTTTATAGTTTAGACACAAACACTTACATTAAGGCCAGAATGAGAAGCCACTCAGTGAGAGAGCATGATTTTCATCAGTTCATGTTGGTACAATAAGTCTGCTTTCCTCATCTCCCCTCCCATGTGAAAAGAATAGGTATTTTTAATAATAATAAAAAGAGATAATCACTTAATGCAGAATTGTCCATTGCACCCGAACAGCAAATCCAGTTAAATGGAAATTTACACAAAGAATTATTTATAGGAATCAATCATAATTACATTTAATGCATGCTGCAGCTGTTTATAATTGTGGTTTTCCCAAGGTTATTCCCCTCCCACCCTCCACCCCCACACACATGAAATTTGTTTCTGTGGAAATGCTTAGGAAGAATTATAATTTTCCTGTAACTGTTGTAAGGCAGACTAGATCCTGGATGTCACCAAAAGAAAGAGCAGGCTTTCTTTTTTTTTTTGGACTTACAAAAGAGTTTTATAGAAGCTTAATTAGCAACACCTAATAGGAGAAATATTTTCCATGTAATTTTGTTGTCTATTTACTGTTGGCTAAAACAAACTGGAGCCCTTTAACGTAAGTTAAAAGGGTAATTTTAGGGAAGGATAATTTCCTGACACTGTGGGCCAAATTGAGAAGTGATAAAGTGGATTTTTTTAAAAAGCTCTGTTCTAGGTATTATTTTGGGAAAGTTCTCTGACCTGTGTTGTACAGGAGGTCAGATTAAATTATCACAATGGTCCTTTCTGGCCTTGGAATCTACAAACTTAGACTCCCTAATAATTGTGCCAGATCCCTTGGAGCTATTTACTCTAGAACTGATTGGAAAATGAATTCTAAACAGTTGTAAGTTTCGACTTTTCATTAAAAAACAAAAACAAAAAACGTTAAAAAGTTTTGATTTGAGGCTGTCTGGTTTTCCAATGAAAGCAAATACTTTCTGCAAAATAAATTTGGTTATCTGACAAACCAATTTTCCATCAAAAATGTTTTGCCCAGCTCTAATTTATACCCTTTATACTTACATGTAAGGAAGTCTTGCCTTCATCTGTAGCATGGGCTGTGGATCACTTGCTAGGATCATCAGGATATCTCTCACTTAATCATTTTCCTGCCATTGGAGGGGCTTCGGGTGTTAATGCACCTCGGTCCCTCCTGTTCTCTCCCTGTGACACAAAATAGTTTAGTCTCCTGAGGGCTGTAATACTCAGGACCGCCGGGGGGGGGGCAAATTGGGCAATTTCCCCCAGGCCCTGGGCCCCTCAGGGCCCCCCAGCCCCGCCGCCGCCTTCCCCCATCCCCCGGCGCCTCAGCACGCCGCGTCAGGAGCGGCCCTGGACAGCGCTGCAGCGGCCTGGCTCCGGCAGGGCCTTAGCTCCTCCCACTGAGTCAAAGCCACATGGTAAGGGAGTGGGGCTGCGAGCTCCAGTCCCGCTGGAACCACGCCGCTGCAGCACTGTCCAGGGGCCAGGGCAGCTCCTGGACATGGCGTGCTGAGGCTCCGAGAGAGGGGAGAGGCGGTGGTAACCCAGGAGTGGCCCTGGACAGCGCTGCTGGGGGGGGGGGGGGGCGGTCAGGGGATGGAGAACGGGGGGTTGGATCATGGGCGTTCTGGGGGTCTGTCAGGACTCGGCAGTGGGGTGGATAGGGGTCGGGGCAGTCAGGGGACAGGGGGGGTTGGTGGGGGGTGGGGGGTGGGGTCCCGAGGTGGTGGTTGGGGGGGGGCAGTGAGGGGACAAGGAGCAGGATGGGTCAGGGATTCTGAGGGGGGCAGGAAGTGGGTGGGGGTCGGATAGGGGGCAGGACCAGGCTGTTTGGGGAGGCACAGCCTTCCCTACCCTAAAGCTCATTCAGCAGTTTGAGGCTTGCAGACAGCTATTTAATACAATGAGCCAAGCTGTTATCTTTTCCCTTAGGGCTACCATCCCTTTCACTTCTCAAATGCCAAATTATAGTCTACATTTAATTTCAGTGCCATAGGGAGATTCATGTCAGGGGAGGGTAGCTTCATTTAAAATTAGCCACTTTAGATTAACAGTGCTAGAGCCAAGAGAGCCATGGGGGAGGGATCACATGAGAAGAGCAATATCCTACACCACCTACCTCCTTCCCAACCCTACCAAGGGAGACCCCCCCTCCCCTGCATTCCCCGAGGCTCCAGAGGGGTTAATTCAGTGGTTCTCAAACTTTTGTACCGATGACCCCTTTCACAGAGCAAATCTCTGAGTGCGACCCCCGCTTATAAATTAAAAACACTTTTTTATATATTTAACACTATTATATATGCTGGAGGCAAAGCGGGGTTTGAAGTGGAGGCTGACAGCTGGCTACCCCCAGTAATAACCTCGTGACCCCCTGGGGGGTCCCGACCCCCAGTTTGAGAACCCCTGGGTTAATTTAATTTTAGCACCCTGTGTCCATTCACATGCATGTGCTATTTTGAGCATTTCAGTTTTCACAACATAGGCTCATCCCAGATTCTGGAACAAGCTCAAATGCTCAGTTCGTGGAGTATGTACATAAGCTATACTAAAGACAAACCCACAGTAACCGTCTCCAGTTTGTGAGGGACCCCATGGAGCCAGTCTCTAGGAAACAGATAAATTCATGGTGGTTAAGTCCATTAATGGCTATTAGCCGGATGGGTAAGGAGTGGTGTCCCTAGCCTCTGTTTTTCAGAGGATGGAGATGGAGAGCAGGCGAGAGATCACTTGATCATTACCTGTTAGGTTCACTCCCTCTGGGGCACTTCGTATTGGTCACTGTCTGTAGACAGGATACTGGGCTGAATGGACCTTTGGTCTGACCCAGTATGGCCATTCTTATGTTCTAACCTAAATGAACCCAAAGTTATGGAGACAGATATGAGTCAAGGAAGCCAGCAGCGTATCAGAAACCTGGAAAAATCTCTGACTGGATGGGCTCAGGTGTTTGGTCACAAGCTGAGATGGAATTTTTTTTAAGCAGAATTTTTTTATTGTTTCTTTAAACAATCAAACACAGCAAGCAGCAAATATTTGGCCACACCCCAAACCATGTTCAGGTTTTGGCAGACTAATTTCAGCTTTTCAATTTAAAAAACCACAACAAATTTTGAAGGAAAGCAGACATTGTCCGTGATTTTTTCTGCTTTTTAAAAACCCCTAGTTTTCGATCCAAAAAAAGTTTTGACGGAAAATATTTGTCCAACCCTTTTAATGAGATTTAGTGCCTTTTAGCACTAGCTGATGCTGAGAACCAGTGATACCTTGTAAAGGTGACTTGAAAAGACGTTTTCTCAAAACTGGGTTTGTGCCGAGATGCGGAAGGTTTTTAAATGTTTATTTTTCCCAGGGCCGCCGGGGGTAAGGGGGAAGGGGAGGGGGAGGGGGAGGGGGGGCAAGTGGGGCAATTTGCCCTGGGGCCGCAGGGGCCCCCAGGAGAATATAGTATTCTATAGTATTGCAACTTTTTTTTATGGAAGGGGCCCCCAAAATTGCTTTTCCCCAGGCCCCCTGAATCCTCTGACCTTAAATTCTATGACTCAATGGGTATGTCTACACTGCAGTATAAGCTTAAGGTTAGTGGAACTCAAGTCTGTGGATCCTGGATTAGAGAACATGGGGCTTGAGCCTCTACACTGATTGTCAACCCTAGGTTAAGAATGTTCTTACTGGGCCCAAACCTGGGGCTCCAGCATCCACATTGCAGTACACAAACCTGAGTCCAGCCAACCATATCCCATATTTCCTAGCGCCCTCCCAAAATGTGGTTGCTCTAGCCCTTTGTTCATGATACAGTGTGGAAAAACTTGACTGTTCACCAAACTTGACTCTCCAGAAGACAAAGAAAGTTGGCCTATGGGATCGTGGGATACTTCTGATGGACTCTCAAAGCAAGAATCCAGTGGGGCTGTGTCTATACTGCAAAACAATAGGTCTTGAAACCTGGGTCCCAGCTTGACCCAGGCTAGGACCCTCAACCCCCCTGGGGTCCTGTGACCCTGGTTCAACACGATTTTGGGTAAATAGAAGTTAGGCTTGATCCTGAGTTTGAATCCTGGTTTATATTGCAGTGTAGACAAACTCTATGACTGCAAGTCAATCTAATTTACATGCCAAGGAGTCTGAAGAAGGCATAAGTCACCGTATCCCACATTCTATTATAACTTGCACATTCTCACACATTCTTCCAGCTCTTCAGCCCATAAATTAAACCATTGTAGATTCCATCACATTTGGATAGAATGGCTGTGCTTTTAAGTAGATCTAGGGGAGTCTAGCTGAAGGTGGGCTAAGTTACACTATCTCATGCATCCCTTCTGAGTTGTGCCCTGTTACTCCAATTTTCGGGTGCCTACGTTAAAGCATCCGGATCGGCACTCTCCAGTGCCCAAATACTACAGATAGGGAAAGTCTAAAGCTCCAGACCTGAACTTTCCTGAGCTTTGAGGATAGTTGAAATTTAAACAACTTTGGAATTTTTTTGGTATGGGTCTATCTCTACTAAATATGCATCTTTGCACTCAGATGTGAAACTGGGTAACAAACCTCAGATGTCCAATTAGGCACTCAAGTTTGAAAATTGGGCTCACTGTCTTTCATCAGTGTCATGAATATCATCACATCATATTGCAAAAAAAAACAAAAAACAGTAGCAGGATTTGTCTCAATGGTGCACAATGGAATTTTCTGAAGGTAAAGATAGTACACCCCTTGGGGTGGTTTTATTAACTCATTTCCATTTTATTCAGAGGCACTCTACACTGTACATCAGTCAGGAGGAGAGCACTGACACACTCCTTCTTTTTATACATATTCCCCGGCACACATGGTTAAACTTTGATGTAGGTTATGAGTTATTCATGGTTAGAGGTTAATCTGGGGTGAAATCCTGACCCCATTGAAATCAATGGGAATTTTACCATTCATTTCAATGGGTGTCAGGCCCTGCCACCCTTGAACCCAGGTTCATGGGAGCCCAAGGAGGCCTCTCACACCAATCCTCACCCAGCAGCTGGGTGCAGGGTCCCTGAAGCCCAACTGGCACACAAGCCCCACCCTACATTCTGACTGGCAGAGCTCCAAGTCTTCTCTTTGGGTCATAGCCCCTATTAAAGCCAGAGGTGGAAACAGGAAGTTGTCTGTTCAACTGGGCTTCAGCCTGCCATGGACTGCTGGTCTGGTCTGGTTTTTACCTGTTTCTGCCTTCTGATCCTGACCTCCAGCTATCTTGACTCTTGGTTGCTGACTTTTGACCTTTGGTTTGTTTCTTTATTCTGATCTTCTGGTTTTCTAAGCTGGCCTGATTCCTGGTAATTCTCTTCCAGACCCTTGGCCTGCACCTGATGCTAATCCATAGGCCAAGCTGCCCCGTCCCTGGCAGTGGGACCAAGATTTCACTCCTGGACTTTTGGAACATATTTCAAATAGATACAGAGAGATTCAAAAGATTCTGGGTAGACTTTTAAAACTACTAAGGCCTAGATTTATAAAGGAACATAGGCATTGCTGTGCTCAGTGTTGCAATGCCTAACTGATTTAGGAGCCTGGCCCTCATTTTCAAAAGGGATTTAGGAACTTCGGAGTTTAAATCCCACCAATTGTCAGTTGGTTTTTGGCTCCTAAGTATCTAAAAAACCCATTGACAGGAATATAAATCCTACCAAGTGCCTAAATCCCTTTTGAAAATGAGGGTCAGGCTCCTAAATCAGTTAGGCATTGCAACAAATGCCTATGTACCTTTATAGATATAGGTCTAAGTGACTTAAGAGCACAAATTCCATTGAAAATCAATGGAACTTGTGCTCCTAAATAACTCAGGAGGTTTTGAAAATCCCATCCTCTATTTCTACAATCTTTCAAAACTTTTGGCATAGAAACAGGCTCAGACACTTTCCAGCTCAATCCATTTTCTTTCTATTTGTGCTTTTATTTCCTCCCATGTCACTAGAAGCACAGAGTTTAACTATACAGCTCTGAGATACAAAATAAATAAATAACCACAGGGAGCAATAATAATGGCAATAAGCCTATAACTGTGATACTCTAGTATTTAACATTCTGGGTCAAACTCTGCCCTGACTTACACTCCATGCAATCCCGCTGAGGGCAGTAGGATTTAATGGGGTATAAATCAGGCAGAATGAGGCTATTTTAGTGCAGGTGAAACTGCTGATGTAACTGCCCCATCTTAAAAAGACTTTTGCAAAAAGAAGCAGAGACAAAGCAAGATATTTAAAAATTAGCTTGGAAGGTTTTAAATATATATATTTTTTCCTTGTGATATGGGTATGGACTTGCTATTTGATAGGGTGGGGGTAAATGGAGGGATTCACTATATCAGCAGCTGTCTAAAATGTTTTACAAAACAAGTGCTTGGGCTGTTTCCATTGACTCGCACTCTACCTGAATTAAAAAATGGTCTGTCTAGTATATCTCTAGATACCAGCTATTAGGAACATTTCTCCTCAGCATCCATGACTGACCAATTTTATAGCAGCATAAGCAATTTAGCATTGACTATAGCTATAGGCAATATGCCTTGAAGAGCTAGGGATAAAATACGTGTAAATACTTAAAGTGCAGTTTATGGGCCTGATTTTGCTGAGTGCCGCCTCCCCTGGTGACGAGCACCCTGCAATGCAATTGATTCTGAGGAGCTGCTCAGCACTAGACCAGTAGAAAAAAAATGCCAATTAATTTTTGTGGGATTTTTTTTTTATTTCAAAAAAGATTTCTTCTAAATTTCATATGCAAATTTTATTTTAATAAAATGCCCAAAGTAAAAAACTGAAACTTTCTGTCTTTAAAAAAAAGATCTTTCACATAATAAGTAACTAAAAATAAAATGTTGGTTTTCAGTTAAAAAATGTCAACTGAATTGAGTATTTCACTTGAAAATTTTTCAGTTTGATCGAAAGGCCATTTTTTGTCAAAAAAAGAGAGAGAAATTTCAACCATATCTACTTGACTCCTATTAGTATTTATGTAATGGATCCATTTCCAGCCAACTGATAGAGTTATTAGATGAATCCCCACTCCCCTTTTTTCCCCACTACATGCACCCACAAGTTGAGTTTAAAAACCTATTGTTTCCCCCCAAAATAAGCTTCAGCCACTTAAATTGAGTGCCAGTAGAAGTAATAGGTTCCTTATCTTCTCTGAGAGCCAACGCTATAGGGCAACCTCACATACAGACCTGCATAGCTAATACATTGCATCCCTTCTTCTGTGGGGTTCCACATTTTCCCTCTCAATCGAAAGTCCATCTTTTTTTCCCCTTAGCTCACCAGTCCAGCAAATTCTACTGGAGATGGATCTGCAACTTGTGCTGTGTCCCTTCAGCCTTGTACATCTTCACTAGTATTGAAGTTTCTGCCACTGGAATTTGTAGTAGTTGACAATTTTGTTGATGATCCATGAGGCAGAAAAAAAATCCCCTGCTCATTCTTCCACAGCTGCACTGGCTATGCAGGGATACCAGAAGAAGACAAATTATCGTAGGGCCTACTTCTCCATTGCCCTGCACTTTGTGTAGTAGTTTCTACCTCTGCAAAGAAGGTTTAAAACCTTATCCAATGAAAATGATAGCATTTTTGTACCCGCTTTGCATTAATTAATTGACTACACACCATGCAGAGCTGTGGAGATTCAGGCCCTTATTGTCAACAAAGTTACGCAAATAGCTATGTCACAGACACACGGATATATGTTGAGTAAGAAGTGGCCCATTTTATATGGACACTTTTTGACCATTAGCACACTAAATTAACTATTCAAAGAGAATGTTACATTTTGTTCAGAATGTCAAAAATATTCAATATTGCAATGTACTCAGAATTCTAAAGGAAGCATCTCCTAAGTGTGTGGGGGTGGGGGCTTGGAAAAATGACTCTCCTTTTAGTGCAACACTATATTTTGAGAATTAAAAAAGAAGAGAGCTGAAGCCAGCTGTCCTATCTTATTGAAAAATGATGCACAATGTTAGAAGGGTCAGATTCCAATAGCTGATATAGTGAAGCCTTCTACCTGAACAATTGTAGTCCAATATTAAAATGATCTCCTAATTTTACATCAATGGCATGCTTATGGATTTAGGGTACACATAGGCACATGGCCAAAAATTCATGGACAGGATGCGACCCTAGGTAGAAACTTTTGCTCTCCTGTTTGTAAAAACAGTAGGACAATGGAACAGACTGCCTAGGGAGGTTGTGGAAGCTCCTTCACTGGAGGTTTTCAAAAGGAGGCTGGATAGCCATCTGTCTTGGATGGTTGAACCACAACAAATCCTGCATCTTGGCAGGGGGTTGGACTAGATGACCCTGGTGATCCCTTCTCACCCTGTGATTCTGTGATTCCTTGGGACCGCAGATTTCAGCCTGCAAGTCCTCCGTGCCCAGAGCTGCAGAGGGGGATTCTTGGGAAACACCTGGAATCTGTGATTTAGCCTGCATGTAGTTTAGACTTCAACTCCTCTGAGTTACCCAGAACATTTCTAATATGACTCCTGTCACTGGCAAGAATAATGCGTGTTGTGTCCTTTATGTCAGCAGTGGTTGGTCTGACTGAGTTCTGTAGCAGCATGAGTGTGCATCTGTGTCTGGTGTTAAATAGGGGCCTGAATTTGGCCATGTATTTAGCACTTTATGAACATTTCAGCTTCACTGGGAAAAGGGCAATTTGAACCTCCCTGTACCAAAAGAGCTGCACTGCAGGGGGCATTCATTTCTGGCAGAGATCAGATTGTCTTTGTATTACTCTCCTCCATAGAGATTCTGCCAGGGGTAAGCCTTGCTTGTAGAAGCTGCCTAGTTCATTCCCACAGAAATTTAGGAGAATAGGCTATACCAGTATAAACACCTTTTATACATCCATACTAGGGTGTTTGTACCACATTAACTATTTTGGTTTCTAAACCCATATAGTTATAGTGCTACAAAAACTGTGTAGACAAGCCCTAAAGATACACTAGCCTCTTCCCTTCCCCAGCCAGCCCAACCCACTTTGGGGGCTGCACTATTTTGCTTCAGGGTCCTGACAGAGTGGGGATTATGGTGCCTTCCAACACTGCAACTCCCTTCTGGGTGGACCTTCTGCTATTGGGGGCCCACAACCATGGTTGAGCCTGGTGCTAAATCAGTTCCAGTCAGTTTGTTGTCAGGTATCTAAAGACATTGGCAATGATTAAGAAGTTGTGGCTGTCCATAAAGATTTTCAAATCTTTGACATGTCCCGTCAAAGAACTTGCTGTGTCTGGGAGCTGTCCGCACTGAAGAGCTTGACTTTCTCACCATGTCCTCCTGAAAGAATGTCTAATCCTGGGAGCCTCTACAAAGGATCCCAGCTCATTGGGATGCCCTTATTATCCGAGATGTTGCCCTTTGAGAGAATATAACTCTCTCCCCCCCCCCAAACTTAAAGGTAAGCATTCACTCAAAGGCCAGCATCCTCAAGGAATTTTAACTCAATATGAAAAAAAATCTGCCTTGTGTGGGTCATTATAAATGTTATAAACAGACAGCTCCTTTTGTTTGAGAGCATCAAGGCATGGTAAATTATTTATTAATTTGCCCCCCCACATACAAGTAATCCATACCTCAGCAGGGAGAGGTGATTAAAATTGAGGCACACCAAGGTTATGGGTAAAAATTTTAAAAGCATCTAAGTGATATAGGAGCCTAAGTCCCATTCTCGACAGAGCCAGATTTTCAAATTATTTGGGTGCCCAAAAATACAGAGGGAGTTAGGCACCTAACTTTGAAAATCCAACGAGAAGCTTATCTGCCTCTGTAGTCACCTAAATATCTTTTAAAAGCTGTCCCTTAGTGCATCCTAGGCAGGGCCGGTGCAAGGAAGTTTCGCGCCCTAGGCAAAACTTCCACCTTGCGCCCCCCCCAGCCCTGCGGCAGCTCCCCGCCCCCCCCCTCCGCCCTGAGGCGCCCCCCCCGGGCAGCTCCCCCCCCCGCCCTGAGGCGCCCCCCCCCCCAGGCAGCTTCCCCCCCGGGGAGCCGTGCAGCAGCTCCCCACCCCAGCTCACCTCTGCTCCGCCTCCTCCCCGAGCACGCCACCCCCGCTCTAATTCTCCTCCCAGGCTTGCGGCACCAAACAGCTGATTGGCGCTGCAAGCCTGGGAGGCGGGAGAAGTAGAGCAGCGACTGCATGCTCGGGGAGGAACGCTGTAAAAAAAAATTGGAGGCACTGCTTTTTGTCGCCCCCAAATCTTGGCGCCCTAGGCAACCGCCTAGTTCGCCTTAATGGTAGCACCGGCCCTGATCCTAGGTCAGCTAGGCATTTTTGAAAATGTTGCCTTAAATGACTTGTGTTATGGTATATCTACACAGCAAAAACATAGGCAGTACAGGCCTGTCATAGGCCCTGGGTGCATACTCAGCTTTCAAGCCCACACTGTTTTTACTGCTACTGTAACCCATGCAACCTGGATTCAAGCTAGTTTGGGTAGGCTAGCCCATCTACAACACTTGCTGTGTAGGCATACTCTTGTTACAAGGTGTGTCAGTGGTAGAACAAGAATAGAACCTAGCCATTATGATTCTCAAATCCTTTTTATAACCACTTTTTATAACTATTTGCTTTGGTTAAAGGAATACTTGAGGTAATAGCCTGTAAGACTGACACTTTTGTGCCTTTGAGGTCTAGGATGGACAAATCCTGCTCTCCTTACTCATGTATTTCATGTGAGTAAATCAAATAGGATTTGGTTTTGAATTTATTTGCAAATGTTCCACTATGGGAAACAATTTCACATGCAAATTTTGCTGGCAAGTAGAAATGCCCAGTGGAAATTCTTACAAATATGGCATTCTGTAGCTCATCAGTAAAAAGGTTCTAATTCACATTTAATGAGATTATTGCCTTAAGAGAAGACAGGTTGCTTTCCCTTAGATATAAAAGATAAACTCTTTGTTTGGTGATGGACTTATTTTTCCTAAGCAGTGAAAGCTGTGCCAAAAAGTCTCTCAGTCTCAGCATATCCAAGACCAAGGCTGGAAGCTATGAGAATTAGCTGCAGGTGCTTAGAGTTTAGAAACTGCTGAAGGGACGAAAGACCAAGGTGTTGGCTCCAGGTTAGTTCTTATGATCAACTATTCTTTTTATCTTCCCATAAGACCACCTCTATCTTTTGTTGGAAAGGGGGAGGAGTAGAAAGGGGGGCCAAAAAAGGAGTTTGAATGTTTTATTTCAAATAGCAGGTAGAATTCCTCAGAAGATGAGCCTGGAGCAATCAGGAAATTCAGATTAAGTGAAGCAGACTTGGGGAGGGGGGAGGAAAAGGGGGGGTGAATTTATTCATGTAATTTAGAGCATTAACAGTAAACTGAGAAGGTGGTCTGTTCTGTGTTTAGACCTATACAAATTCTGACCCCTTTTCAACACATTTTTTCCCTTTGTTTATCTCCTGAGAGATGCCCACATGTGTACAATACAAAGAAGCAAGTCATAAAAGCACAGGCCTGTCAGCCTCCCTGAGGACCAATTAATGGTGTTCCAAATCTTGTGGGCAGGCAGATAAAAAGGATACAGAGAGAGAAGGGGAGGTAGATGAATACTCAACTAGAGCTAGGCAGGTTTTTTTAGATGTTGGTAGGAACTTCTTTAGGTATTCTTATCTAACTTATTTGGGATTTGGCTTTCTCTCGCTCGTGTCTATGGTCCCCTGGTCATAACAGAAACATAGGGAAAAGTAACACTTCAAAATATCAATTAGGCTTTCATCCAAACCAATAACAGCATGATTCCAGTTTGGAGAGAGGAGAGAAAAAAGGCCATTTAGAATTGTTCTGTCCCTCCTTTCATATATTGGCAGTTTTATTGATAGGTGTTTGAGTTTATATTACTATTTGTATCTCCAAGCTGGATATTACTCTGAATGCAAGGGGCTTTGTAGTGCAACCTTTTACTCCAATCTCACCCCCCTACGAGTCCAAAGGCCTTTGAACAGCAACTGAGTGATACTTTGAAATCAGGAGTTGAAAGTGTTTGACATGGAAAGGGGAGCATGAAAGTCTTGCTCTTTGAACCTTTTCTTTTCAAAATCCCACAGAAAGTACAGGCAGGACAATAATGGACAGGCTGGGGGCTCTCTGGGTGAAGAGGGGATATGTGGTAATGAGGTTTTAAGTGTTTCAGCAGCCGTTCTATCCTTGCTGTTGCCAGTGAACTAAATCTGCCTCAAGATAGCACTGAAAATTTTAGATCGCTATAGATACTCCCCAATTTAATTAACTGCTTGCTAAACTTCTATAGAGGAAATTGTGCTGATGGAAATGAGAGAGAATGGTCAAAATTATCCTTAGGTTGTGACGTAACCTGAAGTAGATCAATTGTATTTATTTGTTTTGTTTTCTAATTAAACAAAGCCAGATGTTCAGGTAAATACAAGTTATTGCATCAAAGATTGGATTCAGACTTCTCCAGACTCACTTGCAAGCGCACTGTCTCTAAACTGTTAGGGTCAAAAGGGTGAATTAGTAAACCTTCCAGCCGCTACGATTTGCTTCAGTTGTTTTACCTGAATGTTAGACCACTTAGAGGAGAGAGAGACTTTGATGCCAGGAAATAAAATGTCTAATTTAAGTGCTTAATTATATTTAAGAAAAGAGGATTTACCAGTCTAGATTCCCAGTCCATGAGATCCAGGATCTTGCCTTTGAGTCTTCAGAGGAAGGCAAGAAAAAAACAAACAAAAACCTGCCATATATGTGCCTTCCCAATTGTACAGTCCTGTACCTGGGAAGAAAATTTCCTTCCCAAACTATATAGCAATCATTTTACACTCTCAAGCATGAAATTTCATCACCCTTATCTTAGCTTGGATGACTGTACAGATGTTATTTGGTCATAAAATAACAGCCCTTTTTAAAATCCAGCCACGAGTATCTGATTTGATGACCTCCTGCAGCAGTTAGTTTCACAGGTTGGCTATATTTTGTGAGAGAGATTTCCTTTTATTCGTTATCATTTTAGCCTGGCAAAGACCTGTGATAAGAGAACTAAAAACATTGGTGGGATCAAAGTCATTAAAAGTGAAAGTGGAAATACGTTAATCCGTGAAAACCCCAGATTGCTTTGAAAGGCTTATGAATCAAGAGAACCATGCTATCTGATAAAATCAGATCAGGGTCTGGTGGCACCAGTGCTAGAAGTTTCAGAAGCATCGAACAACATGACAAATAAGAAACCTCTTAGTCCTGATACCAGCAGATTATGGATGTGCCTGGGGCAAGTAGGCGTGAAAATATGTATATGTTAACACAACTATTTAATTTCATCATAAGGTCTGGGAAGATGCCTGGAGAAAGAACTTGTTACTACCAACGTTAAAGAGAAAATGAGACATACAAGACTGTAGTAATTATTGCAGTATTAAACGCATGAGTCACATTATGAAGATCTGGGAGAAAATTATTGATAAGAGACTACAAAGAGAAGTTAAGGTCAGTGACAATCAGTCTGGATTCTTGCCAGGCAAATCAACAATGGATGCTATCTTCACATTAAACTTGCTTGTGGAAAAAATATAGAGAAAAGAGGAAAGCCCTACACATAGTATTCATTGATGTTGAGAAAGTTTATGACCATGTTCTGAGAAAAAGTCATTTGACAGAGTATGAGAATGAAACAGATATCTGAACACCATATCACACTCATCCAGGATGTGTATAAGGGTGCTGTTACCACCATTAGAAGACTTTGTGGAGAAAATGAACAGTTTCTAGTAAGAGTTGAAGTACATCAAGGCACAGCACTATGCCCCTTTTCATTCACATTGTTGTGAACATCACATCCTGGATGCACTCACAGAAAACATCCAGAGAGTGACACCCTGGTACATGTTTTTTGCAGGTGATGTAGTGCTCATGTGGGAGAGCAAAGAGGAAGACGATTTAGCAGGATAGAGGTACATACTTGAAAGAAATGGCTGAAAATCAGCAGAAATAGTTCAGAGTATATCATCTGTAGATTCGACTATATCTTGCAGAAAGACAACAAGCCTGTAAGTCTGAGGGGCCAGCCGCTACCAAAGGTGCAGAAGTTCAAGTACCTAGGTTCAATAATACAGGATAATGGTGAAGCCAACAATGAATTTAGCAGCAGACCAGGAAAGTCATGGATTAAATGGAAAGAAGTGAGTGGAGTGATCTGCAACAGGAGAATGCCTATCAAATTGAAAAGTAAAATCTACAAAACGGTAATCAGGCTTGCATTTTCATATGACTCTGAATGCTGGGCACTGAAGAAGAGAGAGGAGCAGATCTTGACAGTGGAAATTAAACTGTTAAGATGGATGCTTGGAGTTACAAGGATGAACCATGTTCAGAAGTGTGACAGTGGTACCAATTATAGAAAAGCTGAAGGAATCCAGGCTTAGATGGTTTGGGCCCATGAAAGGAAGAATGGAAGAATATATAGGAAACAGAGTGTTGAATTTAGAAGTGGAGGGTAAAAGAAGACCCAGAACTAGATGGATGGATGTTATACAAAAGGAAATGATTAGCTGCAGAGTTTCTGAGGAATTGCTATGTTAGTGGCACTGGAATGGAGAAGGACTCAAAGAGCCGACCTCTCATAGATGGGACTAAGGCTAGAAGAAGAAGAAAAAGTTATCAATTTAGCCATTGTAAGAGAGAGAGTTGAATGAAAACTCCCCAGATTCCTGAACCCACTCTTGCTCTGATGTGTTCTCTAATCTATGTACATTCTTATGACATATGCTGCACCCCACACTGTTGGGTGTTATAAATGTGAACCTGGAACGAGATCCAGATTTGGTAAATATTCCCTACCTCTAAAACGGGTTAAATCAAAATCTTACATCCAAGCACCCAGTGTCTAAAATCTGGATCCAGATATGAATATTGCATCTGGAGCCCATTGAGACGGCCTGTTTTTCTTCCTTATATGTGGCAGTGTGTGGAGTAGAGTCTGATTTAGTCCTTCATTATTTTAAATACCTTAATCTAGTCTAGTGCAATAATAATAATCATCGTACTTTTCATTGGGTGTGTACTGTTTCAACCAGCACTATGTTAAAGTGCACTAGAGAACGATTAGTGTGCACCAGCAGGGGCTACACAGACCAATTAATGTGCAACACATTAATGCACTTTAAAAATCATCCCCGCACCCCCATAAAACCCATTACCCCAACAGGTAGACAAGCCCTAAGACCCTGAACCTCCAATGAGCTTTGCACAGACAGACTCCTATATCCACATAGACCCTCACTGACTTCATGGGAGCTCCACAGTAGTGCACGATCCACCTGTGTGTAGCTTCTTGCAGGACTGGAGCCTGACTGAGAGGCAGATTAAAAAATGATTATCCCCATTTGGAGCTGTCCTAGGGAGCCCATGTACATGAGCAACCCTAAAATAAGGATTAGAAAGGTAAAAGAGAATCTCAGCTTCTATTTTAAAAAAATATGGTTCTAGCCCATTTCTTTGCAAAATTAGTCTTAAAATGTTAAGCAGTACAAACCTATGAAAATCAACCTCTAGAACTGAAAGGCTGATACCGATTACAGATTAAAGCTGCCCATGGGTGGCTTTTGGGGACAGATCTCTCTCTTAATTTAAAAGGACCCTATATCAGTTGTTGTCTGTGAAAAAGCAGTGCTGTTCAGGTTGTACTTGGAGCACTAGAGGTTCCACATTCTCCCTACCAGCCAACTGCATGCTGAGCAGCCAGTATGATTTCTGGTCACAAGGAGGTGCACAGTTCAAAAGCAGGAGAAGCAGTGTGGTCTTGTCTAATGGACTAGGACGAGAGATGGTTATGACTGTTACGTTGTAGTCCTAGTGCTGATAATAACTTCCTCTCTGGCCTTAGTCAAATCACTTAATGTTTCAGCCTTAGATTCTCCAGCTGTAAACTAGGGCTGATAATGCTTACTTACCTCATAAGCATGAGTATATTCATAAAGTAATTAGTGTTTGTAAAGTTATCTATATATAACTCTCTCTCTCTCTCTCTGTGTATACACACATACAAACTGACCATCTCACAAAAACACACATCAGTTCTCTAGTGCTCAAACAAAGCTTATTTGATTAGATGACTATTCCAAGGTTTTATAAGCCTAAAATATAATTTACATTCAGAATGTAGTGCTTTCTTTTTGTAAGGAGAACCACAGTAACTACATATTACTGCATTTAAAGTGACAGAATTAAGCCTAATAACCCTAATTCCTCACACAATCACTTTTGACTTTGGAATGCTTCATTTTTCAGTGGTTTTCTCAAATGAGTTCATTCCTTGACATGTTTAAAATCTGAACACTTGAAAATGAAATGACCAGAAATATATCTGTGCTAGTATTCTTTAAATCATGTATATTTGGCATTTAAATAATGAAGGACACATAATAACTTTCAATGAATTGCAATAATAGCAACAGTGTTTCATGCAGTATTTACCATGATGATGAAAAATTGAGTAAAAAAAGAACTAAGAAAATGTAATAAGATGTGAATTCTGTTTGTTGAACATTTACACGTGAAGACTAGAGTATGAGGGAACATAGCTGTTTCTAATTGCCTCATTGGATGTATGGAGATACACTTCTTTCTCTGACTGGTATAGTTTCCATCCAAAGATCTCAAAGCTCTTTACAAAAAGTAATGAAATAATCAGAACGTTGTTATTATCACAATGTTGCAGATGAACAACTGAGACACAAAGAAGTTAATGCTGGGGCTGGTCAAAATATTTTTTCCATGGAAAATTTATATTTTTGGTGGAAATCTGAAAACTACAAAAATTCACTGAAAATTTTCAATTTGGAAATGGTGCAGCAGTGCCTCCTGGGATTTGTAGTTTGGGTACTTCAAGCTTCCATTCTCCTCTATAGGCCAGACTCCCTGTAGGATTACATTTTCAGTGATACACTATGATCTTACCTCTTGTATGGAGAAGATGCAGAGCATCATGAGAGTCCCTAGCTATGGTGCATCATGGCAGATCTAATCTGGCTGGGGACCTCGGCTCAGAGAGGACAATGGGAACATATGACAACTGAACTGCAAGTCCCATAGGACATGACAGTAGCATTTCCAAATAAAAGTATTTTGGGTTTTAGTTTAAATATTTCCATTTCTGGGCATTCTGTTTTTCAACAAAAAATGGAACTTTCCTGCAGAAAGCAGACACATTTTCCATGAAAAAATTTGTTTAGTCAAATTTAGCCATTGAAAAATAGTTTTGACAGAAAATTTTCAACCAGCCCTTGCTAGTGCACAAATTTTCAAACCAGACTTTGGGTGCTTCATTTTCTGAGTGTCCAACTTAAGACATCTTAAGATGTCTCAAAATGGACACCTAAAATTAGGCTCAGATTTTCACAAGCATTCTCTAATGCCCAGATTTTTAAAGGTATTTAGGAATTGCTGCACTTAGCATCACAATACCTAAATGACCTAGGAGCCTAAATCTCATTTGCAAAAGCGCTTTAGGAGTCTAAATCCCATTGATTGCATACAGCTGTGACAGTCCCATATCCTCCATGGACTGACCAGTGGGTTCTACAGATTTGGGGAATGAGGCAGGCCTGGCTCATCTTCAAATGCAAGGGGAGAGGTACTATGGGATCTGAGCTCTGCAATACTCAGACTGTGCAAAGACCCCCAAATTCTGCCCTCATCCATGCCCTTGGTTCTGCTGCTAGGGGACACTCTGCATCTGCTTGTATTGTGTACCTGAAAAGTGACTTGATAACACAGTACAGTTATAAGTTGTGTGACATGAATTGGTTGGTGATGAAGAACTTGCATGGGAGTATCCTCCATAGGAAATTCTTTTAAAAATGTGCAACACTTGGCACAATGTACTAAAAGTTTGCAATTCATTTGCTGATCTCTAGGGATCAATGTCATCTCCCTCAGAGCTGCTTTAGCAGTTTCCAAGGGGAGGTGTACACTCCATCAGAGGCAAAGAAATCCCCAAATCTCGCTTCATTTGAGTAGCAGACTTGTAACAAGGGGCTCCCAAGAGCCCCCTGCAGCACATCTTTGGACTAGTTTTAAATGTCCCAAGCAATAGGACTTCCACCCATTGGATACTGTACATTCCACATCCCATTGGGAACTTGTTCTGTAGTCCTACAGATCTCACTGTCAGGAAGATTTTTCTTGGTATTAATTTAGCTTAAATTTTCTCTCGCTTGCCTATATCTAATTACTGCTAATTTAAACCCCCATCTCCCACCCTAAATCATTCCTCTCCATCCTTGACAGAAGACTAAGGATACATATGGATTTTTAGCATATATCCTCCTTTAATTACCTCCTAGCTGAACCATACATATTTAGCTCTTTTTATCTTTCCTCATATGTAAATTCCTCTAGTCCCCTGGCCATTTTTATTTCTCTTCTCTGAACTCCATCCAATTTGTCAATAACTTTCTGCTAATTATATGCCTAGAACTAAATGCAAGATCCCATGTGCTGTTGCACCAAAGCCAAATAGATTTTCAAAACAGGTCAGCCTACCACCCTCACCAATCAGAGGCAGATTTTCAAAAGTTCTTTGGATGTTGAGAACTTTTGAAAATCTGGTCATAAGTATCATAACAGAGATGCTGGATAAGGAGCAATTTTGAAAATATTATTTATTTCAGTGTCTCAAGGGGCCAGGGGCTCCTTTGAAAATCTGGCTCCAGTTGTGGGGTCTAAGCACTTGGAAATCTGTCCTGGATCTCTTTGGGAAACCTGTACCTGTGATGGGGTGAATAAACCCTATTCTGCAACAGCCACTAAGGAGTTAATGGACAGAGTTGCTACCTCTCTAGCTGTGGCTAATTGGTTGACCAGCAACAGCTAGGTTAAGAGGCTGCAGCCCAGGCAGAAAGGGGTGGCTGCCAGAGAGACTGAGGTCAGTTAGCAGCACACTAGCAGGAAGCTGCCAAGGAGCAGGACCTGAAGTTCCCTGAGAACTGAGGTGAGACTGCAGGGAGCGGAAACACCAGCCTAAGTGGGCTGGAGAAAGACTGGACTCCTGAAGATTCTGCTACTATGCTGGGGAGGATTTGAGGACAAGGAGAGTTGTGCTGAAAGGCTAAGGCAGGGATTGGCAACCTTTGGCATGTGGTCCATCAGGGAAAGCCGCTGGCGGGCTGGGACGGTTTGTTTACCTGCATCATCCGCAGGTTTGGCCTATCACAGCTCCGCCTTCCCACGGTTCGCCGCTCCAGGCCAATGGGGGCTGCAGGAAGCGGCGGCTGGCACGTCCCTCAGCCCATCATAAAAGTCATAAAATAAATTTTTTGAAACAATTTTGGAATCTGCACACTTTTTTAAAACATTTTTTTAAAAAAAATTCCCATTAATAGGACATTTCAAAAATATTTGTTTTCGCTCTGATATGGGCCAAAACCACATTTTGATGTCAAAATTTCCTGTGAACCAGAAATTCCCGTTGTTGGCCAACTCTAATACCCTGTTCTTCTGCAGTACAGACAGTGTAATTATTTCTATCTTCGCAGGACCCGATCTTGCAGTTGTTCCATGCACACACAATGCACAGACAAGTGTGGCATTTTCCTTTCTAATAGCTAACCCATACAGGGGAAAAGTGACTGATTCACATTTACATTAAGGCCTCTTTTACACTGTGGATGCAAATTACATTTCCATCCACCTTAAAGTCCTTTTATTGCTACCACCTGTAGCTGGAATTGGAGAAACCTGTGCTTTGGTGCTGAAGGCCCTGGGTTCAGCCCTTGTTGGTGACTTATGTGGGGTTTGTTCTACAAAGCATTCCTATTGAACTCAATTGCAAGATCAGGTTTGTCATAGAGTTAAATCTTGCACCTAGACTGTGTTGAGTGTAGCAGAATGGATGTTGGTCAGTAGAACTGAGCAAATAATTTAGAAAGAATAACTTTTTATTCAACTTTTTCTGTTTATGAATGATCAGTTTTCTAGAAATCTATAGAACTTGTCTTTTTTTTTTAATTGAGAAACCACTTCTTTTTTTCTAAGTGATTTTTACACCAAAAAATGAAAAAGTTCTTTCAAAATCTTTCTTTCTTTTGAATCTTGGAAATGTAGAGATGGAAGGGACGTCAAGACGGCTCTAGGCACCAGCAAACCAAGCACGTGCTTGGGGCGGCACAATTCCAGGGGCGGCATTCCGGCCAGTCTTTTTTTTTTTTTGATTCGGCAGTTGCACTCTCAGAGGTTGTTGTTTTTTTGTTTTGTTTTTTTTGCTTGGGGCGGCAAAAAACCTAGAGCCGGCCCTGGTCAAGAGGTCATCCTGTCCAGCGCCTCCCCCGCGCTTCTTAAGTAGGATTAAGTATACCTAGACCATCCCTGACAAGTGTTTCTCTAACTTGTCCAATGAATCTCTAGTGAAAAGGATTCCTCAGCCTCCTGTTCCAGTGTTTAACTGTCATTATTATTAGGAAGTTATTACCAAAATCTAACCTAAATTGCCTTTGCTGCAAACTAAGATGATAATGTCTTGTTCTACCTTGGGTGGCCATGGAGAACAATTGTTCACCATTATCATTATAACAGCCTTTTATGTATTTGAAGGCTGTTATCATATCCCCCCTCAGCCTTCTTTTCTCTAGATTATACATGCCCAATTCTTTCAACTTCTCATTGTAGGTCAGGTTTTCTACATCTCTTGTCATTTTGTGGCTCTCCTCCCTCCAATTTTATCTATAACTTTCTTACAGTATGATGCTTTTTGTTCTTCCATACAAAAAGTGAAAACCAAAGGTCTGGTTTTCAGAAACCAGTTGTTGTTTTTTTATTAACCAACCCACACACACAATTTTTCAGTTTTCAATAATTAAAAACCCTTTAAAATGGTATGGTTTGAACCATCTCTGTTTGTTTGTTTTTAAATGCTATTTGTCACATAATTTCTATGTACAATTTTTGGCCTCTGACTTGTAGCTCTTTGCAAGATTTCAGTGTTTAGATTTCAGTCTCTTTGGATAGGATGCATAGGTCATACATGATGTATTGTTGTTCACTCACTGGATAAGAGCAGTACTTGAACCAGGTTTACAGTACGAATACTCACATGTACCAGTTTGAATGTGTTATTCACAAGTATTCTGCAATATTAGCTTAGAATTTGCTGTTTCAACAAACATGGAAAGTAAACATTGCCAAAGTGGATTTGTTTAAGAATAGTTGCAGAAAATGTTCTGCAGCTTTTCCCCAGCTGTACTGGCTGGTGAGGGTCAGCAGACCCACAAATTCTGCTGGTCACAGCAGAATTACACAGGAGGAGTTGGACTGGAGGGACAATCAGTGGGGTGCAGCCTTCTGGTTCTTTGGGACTTGATCATGCCTGCACATAAGTAATTTTGCAAGACCAAGCTTTAGTGTAATTGTTTGGAAGGTCAGGTGCTTGAAAAGAAAAAGCATGCACCCCTGTTTGCCAAGCCTGCAAAGGCCTTATATTCAACTCTGACATTTTTCTGTCTGTGTGTAACATCATCAGTTTTGAATGTCCCATCTAATCAATTTGAAAACTTCAGAGAATGTTCCAGGCCTCAATGGCCAGCACCCTATTAATTTTGGGGGAAATCAGAACACTGAAAGGGAGAAAATGAGAAATCCATGAAGCCCCTGGCAGGTCTTCAGCATCTCTGCAATCGTCTATATATATCAAACAACTGGTATAAAAATACCACATCGCATCTCTGCTCATCCTCCCAACACTTTAACATGGTGATGTCCTGAATGAGTTAAATCCCAAACAAATAATAAAGGTGGTGGTGGAAAGAGGGAATGGGGGCATTCACACAGCCCCTGACACTGGGGGAGAGAGGGGAGAGAATGGGGCGCACACAGAACCCTTGGAAAAGGGGAGACTGAAGGACCAGGGCATGGGGCAGGAGGGCATGCAGAGCCCTTGACATGGGGAAAAGATGGGATTTGGGGGCGCACAAAGCCTGTGCCCTGGGGGCAGGGGGAATGGAGGGCATCAGAGGGAAGTGAGAATGGTGGTGCACACAGAGCTGCTGGCAGGGAAGAAGAAAAATGGGGACCTTAATATGGAGGGAATTGAGTGGAGTTGCAGGGAGTCCCTGAAATAGTCGGATGAGAGGATGGCATACAGGAAGTGGAGTGGGGGGACAGGGGTGCAAGGAGCCCCTGATGCATGCAACAAGCTGCAAAGCAAGCTACCCCGTAGTTAGTTCACGGTAAGGATGACAGTCTGTGTGCAAACTGGCCATGCTTTATAGTGTTCAATCTACTTTCCCTTCATGCTGGGTTATGCTGGTTACATAAGAGTAAGTTCAATTCTCTTGAGCACCAAGTTGAAATTCTACTTGTCTTCTTTCTGGGAGTCGGGGGGAGAAGGAGGAGAGCCTCACCCATGTATCTGCATAGCAGAGGGCAGAATCTGGACCATGGGATTTTGTTGTTGTTGTTGTTTTAAGAATAAAATATTGGTTTATGATGTGGAAGTTCCTCATTATACTCTAACAAACCATTCTGGCCCCCAGCAGAATTCCTTTAAATATTTCTCTTAATAATCTTGGTATTTCGTTGCCTTGGGGTTTTTCTGTTTGTCTTGTTTGGGGATTTAAAAAAAACCAAATAATTGCATTATTTTAAAAGATCAGGTTAAATAATCTGTCTCCTCTTCCACTCTACCAGTAAACATTCACTAGGCCAGTCTAAAAAAAAAAAATTGTTTGTGATGTGCCTAATAGAGCCATTCTGGTAAATCAGTTAAATATGTATTCATAATTTTTAAAAAGGGATATTATTTACCCAGAAGACTGGAAAGTTTCTAAAAAGAGTTTTTCCAGTGCATCATGTAAATATGTATTTAGGACAAGTGCTGTGTGTTCAGTATTAAAAAAATCCTTCTGAAAATCCCTTTGAAAAGTTATTACATACGTCCACTGCAGCAGTGCAGTTTTACATATTAATATCTCAGCTGTTTCCATTTTCAAATTTTTCAGTTTGGTTAGAACTCATTGTGGCTGATGGGCTCTACCAGTGCTTGATATGTTGAACTTCAGATAATAAGTGAGGCCTCAAAGGTTTGTGCACACTAGGGCTACTTGTGTATAAAGTTACATGGGCTAAAAGCTTTGCAGAATCAGGGCCTTAGTTTTATTGTGCAAACCTAAACACTATACCCAAGGCAAGTAAAGAATCTTTCTTAGATAGCCATCTTTCACTTCTTCCCTGCCTGTCTCTTCCAAGATTTGCACATCAAGGAGAGTCTCCATGTTTGGATTTCCTTCTCCACCCTGCATGGAAGGGGCTCATCTCTCTCCTCTCTCTAGCACCAACCCACCTCCTCCAGATCCTGCAGAGACTGCTTCCAGCATTCACAGTCCCTGGTGAGGGCGGGGGCTGAAGGTGCTTTCATTGTTCACCCCCTCTGCCCTATTGAGATTTCTGAGGCGTCTTTTCCACAGAGCTCCACCCAATGAGTTCATAGGCTGCTCTGGGTAGAGGGGAGGCCTTTGTAGAGCAGCTCCAGTGGAGTCAAACTGAAAGGGAGTGCGGGAGAACAGAGAGCCGGGGTAGGGGTGCTCTTGCATATATGGCTGTGGGCTCCCACAGATTTCTCAGGATCTGTGGAGACCTACCAGGTGTGGGTTTAGGCTGAAGCTGGCCAGGAAACTGAATTCCACTTCTACGGGGGGGAAAATCATCCTGAATGGAGACGAAAAGCCAAAATATCTACATTTTTCTTGGAAGTTGAAATTCTATAATATTTAGTTTCAGAACACTGAAATGTTCCAGCAGGGGGAATGTATTGCTGTTTCTGAAACAAAATATGCTCCCCAGGATCCTGGGAGCCCCTGCGGGTTCTCCAGCAAGCAGGCTGTTGAGGAGCCACAGAGGTGAGCTAGCTTGCAGGAAACCAGGCAGGTGTCGGAAATCTGCCTGGCTTCCATTGGAAGCTTCGTCAAATTCAACACATTCCTGTGGAATGTCTCGAGTTTGATTTGTAATTTTCTAACAGAAAAATATTCCACCCGAAAATTTACAACCAGCTCTAGTGTAGGCCTCATGATCCTGTAAGAGAGTAGGAAGAGCATGATTGCTGCCCTCCCAGAGTGGAATGACTGGAACTCTGCTTTGCCCTTTCATGGACCATGCATGGCAGGGAAACTGCTCCCCATACTGTGCATTCACTTAAAGGCCAGGCAGAATCTTCTTAGGAGACTAATTCCAAAATTGCTTAGGTGAAATGAAGTCCTCTATAAGGAGACATATAGGCACTGGGGCTGTTGCTTTGGGTTTTGGTTTAGATTTTTATGATCTTGTTAGGTTGGTTATTCAAAATTGTTTGAGTAGTAACTTTAATCAATAATTATGGATACTGAGAGTTGGGGGTGGGGAGGATCAGGCTTGATTCTCTCTTGTATTACACCTTGTGTAGTCATTCACACCTGTGTAAACAACTACCAAATCAAAATACTGTAGTAATGTTTTGTGCTGACTCTGCACAGGTGTAATTGATGATGCAAAGTGTGAGGTGATGGAGAGTCAAGCTCATCATGCATAGAAAATTGTTTTCTCAAGGAATATCAATAGCTGACACAAGAACAAATCAACTGCCTTTTAGAAGGTCTAATTGCACTGTATTTGAGGAAGATGCCTTTTAAAATATACTTTAGGTTTTATGAGGTTTTTGTTTGGGTGTTTTTAGACTTTTTGTTTTTGTTTTGTTTTTTAATCTGTGGATTGCTTTGATTTATGGACACAGCATGTGGAGGGTTCACCCTTTTACTCTTTGCCCCTGCAGGAGAACCATCTTTTTCTCTTTTCATTAGTTTTTGGTGGTGGTGGTTCTGACTAAAGATGATCTTTCACTAGAAAGTTTGGATAGAGATCTGAAGTTCTTCCAAGTTTAGGGCTTTGGAGATCCAAGCTTTTGATGTGGGCCCATCTCTAATTTTGTCAGATATAAGCACATATGCAGAACGGATTGAAACTGATATTTTTTTATTCCAGCAAGCACTTATGCAACAGTGGCAGCCATTTTGTTATTGTAGCCAACACTCAAGATGCAAAGAGTCATCTTTTTTCTTTTTTGCATCATCTTTGTACTCTTGAGCGCCCTCAGTGGTGTAGGTAGAGTTGGGTTGGAAAATTGTGTCTTCCTTTGAAATTTCCTTTGAGTGGAAATGTTCTGACCTGATGGAGGTATAGGTAAGATAAAAGTAACTGTACTGTACCTTCACATGGAGAGGGTCTCCATTCCTACTGCCACTTTCAGTATCATAGAGTATTATATAATAAAATAGAGAATATTACTGAATTAGTCACTGTAGTCTCTCTTCCCTCTCCCCTTTCCCAGTGCCAAATCCTTGGCTAATGTAATTATCACAGCCCTCCTGATCTCAATGCAGGTACACTCAATTTTTAGACCACTTGAGAAGTAACACACGCATGTGCTAACCCCTCACAGAGAGATTACATTTCATCATTGGTTCTTTCTATTTCTTATTTTTCCTTAATCTGAAACAAAGTATATCTAAAATGGAAAAAAAAATGTATTTTTACTCTTTGTGTATGGCAAAGTGTAACCCCCTCTAGTCCACTGATATTCAGTGTTTACTGAAATTTTCTCACTGAACTGCTGTGTTGACTTAAGGCCAAATCCGCCGTTCACATGTAAAAAGTTACCAAATGGAAGGTATAGGCAATAGAGGGATTTACCTTTGAGAAGTGGCCATATCTTCCATGTGTTTTTTTGTTTGTTTGTTTGTTTTGTTTTTGAGAGAGCAGTTAGTTGGAGTGTGGAAAAATTTGGTGGTAATACTCTAATAGTGGATCCATGGGACATTCAAAGTCCAATTTTGTGGATCTTGGGCCATTGGTATGCAGTCTTGATGTTCTCCCTGACCTTTCTTCACAACAGTTCCAGCAAAATTGTGCAAGACTGCCATTCCAGGTTGTACATGCATACCTTACTCCTGTGGGAATTCTGCGCCACTGGGTACGTGCATAATTAATATGCCACGCATAATTATTTTCCCTGCAGAAAATCACTTCTGCAGGAAAGTTTGCTGAAGTTCCACCTTTTGCCCACTAGCGGCCACTGTGGTGCTAGAACAGAGCAGCTGCTCCCAGGTGGAGCAGCTGCTGATAGGGAGGGAAGAGGTCGTCTGCCTGACAGCACCATGCCTGTGTGGCCAGGTCAAGAGGCAGGGGATATGGGAGGACAGACAGCATGGGGCTAGGGTGTCACAGATTGGGGCTCCTAAGGGCTGTTGGGGAAGGACAGACTGGGGCAGGGGCTGAATGGGAGTGGAGGTGCCACATGAGGACAGGGAGGAGGGGGTGCAGGGCCACATGTGGCTGAGTGGGACACAGATACAGGGAGTAGGGAGGGAGTGCAGGGCCACATGGAGGGGAAAGGGGAGGCTGAGTGGGGGCATAGAGATACATGGGGACAGAGAGGGGGTGCAGGGACTCATGGGGATGGGGGCTGAGGGGGTGCAGGGACACGGGGTAGGGAGGGATGCAGGGACATGGGGGTGGCTGAATGGGATGCATGGATACATAGGGATGGAGGAGTGGGTGTCTGAGTGGGGGTGGTGGGACACATGGGGATGGCGGGGTGCAAGGACACATAGGGGTATAGGGACACATGGGGACAGAGGCAGATGTGGCTGACTGAATGGGAGAGGCTAGGGGTCAGCCAGGTCTGCCTGGGGAAGCTCCCTAACAATCCCTCCCTACTCCCCCCAAAAGACCTGCTCAATATTTCTCTCACCCACACCCATCAACCCTCCAGGTTCACTCCCAGGCTCCTTCCCTCTCCCTCAGTCCCTCCTTTACCCCTGACTCCGCCAAGCCTCTGCACTCCTTCTGAGGGGGGCGGGAAATACAGTTCTGTATTGTAGTTTAAATGAATTACTCAAAGTTCTGTATTTATATGCATAGTAAGGAATCTATTTGACAAAAATTTTCCTGAATCTTTTTCATGGTGTGTATTGTTACAGACATACTTGCTGATGGGTATTTTGAAATAAATTACTCAAATAATTGAAACCGGTGTGATTATATTGTGTTATTTTTGACAAATAAAATATGCAGAATTTTTAATTTTCTGGTGTAGAATTTTTAATTATTTGGCACAGAATTCCCCCAGGTATTACCCCCTGTAGTATTTAGTGCCACAGACAGGAAACCATTGATAATCTGAGAAATAGTAAATTCCACTGCATTTTATGCCATAAATTAGGCTGCTATGAAAGGTGAAGACCTGTTCCCTGACTTCTCACCAACCTCCTTCTAGCCATACTAGCCCACTGGTGGAGTAGATCTCTGCTCACTGGCTAGAGAGTAGGAAGGCTATGTTTCTCGTTAGCTATATTTTTCCTGCACATCACCCTACTATACTCTATATTTTTGCTCTTCTCCCACTCCCCACTATTTCATGCGGTTGAAGGGAGAACTTGGACCTTCCCTTCCAAGAGATTGTCATTTCAGACTCCTTGTGCTGGCCGCTGCCTATTACCTATCTAAACGTTCATATTTAATATAAAAATGTCATGTAAACATGACGATGGATTTCCTGCTTGACACCCTGGGTACTACATTCTGTTTGTCTTAAAATTTGTAAAATTATTAGGGGAAATGTTTATTCTTAATGGTAGTATTCCATTCAAATGAAGATGAATATTAACTTGATTTCCAGTGGATGACAAAGATGGGTTTATGGGGGTGGCAAAAGTTCAGAGTCAAACTAATAGTCCTGAACTCCTCTCAGGAACTATGGCACCATCTGTTATCAGAAGAGGTAGGATTGAGTCTCAGAGTCTAGGATCTAATCCATTTCTGAACTTTCCCAAAATTCAGGGGAAGAGGTGTTGAATTTAGGAGTTCACTTCAGGTTCATCACCCAGAGAGGCCCAATCTATAACAATTTGGTACCAGGCCAGAATCCAAACTCTGTGGAGACAAGAGGTTCATGTTATGTGTAATAATGCAGACCCAGTGTTAACTGGCAGCCCCCAAGCTTTGGCAAAGTTCAGAACCAGATTCAAGCTTTTCATTTCAGTTTATTCCCCAGAGTTTTTTGTCTCTAGGTGCAGAGCCGGATTAACTTTTTGTGGGCCCGGTGCCAAAAACATTTGTGGGCCCCCATTGGGGAAATAGGGCATGTGATGAGGGGCTGTTCGCAGAGCGAGGGGCCAGTTGGGGGCAATGAGGCACAGTGGGAGTGGCCCCACTCAGCCCAGCACAAGGGCACTGTTTACAAACCCACAACTGCTAGACGCACACTGGCCCGCCCAGCCCTGCACTGCCAGCGTGCCCCTTCCACACTGCCCCCCTGCCCAGTGCCCTGCCCTTATGCCCAGTGCCCCCTCACCCAGACACCTCCCCCACAGATCCCAATGCCCCGAGATCCTCTATGCCCAGCACCCCCTGCCCAGAGATCCTTCCTGCTGACCTCCCACCAAAACTGCACAGCACCCTGCACACCATACCCCTTGCCCAGCTCCCCCACCCACAGATCCCCTACTGTCCTGCACCCCCTTCACAGTCCCACCATCACAGCTGTACAGCGCCCCATATTCCCGAGGGAATCCTGCATCAAATTTTGTGCATAATATTTTAAAATTCTGCATTTTTTTTTTTTTTTTACAATAAATAAATGCAGAAGCTCCACCATGGCAGTGGGGAGCACAGGCCATTGGCTGCATGGAGGTGGGAGATTACCCTGAAGCTTCCCCCTACCCCACCCTGAGACAGGGACTTGGTAGTGAGGCTGAACCTGACCCTGACACAGCACAAGGGCCATGCCTGCCACAGAAACACCCTGGGGCCCTGCTCCTTTTGCTCTAGGCACACCAGATGTGGGCAGGGAGGCTCAGCCTGGCAGCAGATTCCAAGTGCAGAGGGACTTAGTGTGGGGGGATCTAGATGTGGGGTAAGAGGGTTCTGTGTGGGGCGGTCTGGGTGCAGGCAGCTCAGTGCGGGATCTGGATGCACAGGGAGGTTCCAGGTACAGGGGCAATGGGAGTCCGCGGGGGGGGAGGGGGGACAAGTGAAAGTAGTTGGATCTCAGTGGGGGGGAGGGGTCTGGGTGCAGGGGCGGTAGGTTTCATTTGGGTGGGGGTCCAGGTGTAGATGGTTGGGGCTCAGTGGGGAGGGTGTCTGGGGGGGCTCATCGGGGTGGTATAGATGCGGGGGAGGTGGGGCTTGTCAGGGTGAGGGTTTGATGGGCCTGCTTAACAGGGGAGCCCCAGCTGCTGTCAAGGGGATCCACATGCTGGGCCCCTGCTTCCCCTATCCCTTTCTCTTCCCCATCCCATGCCCCTTCCCCACCACTCCATCTCCTCCTCATCCCACCCTCTTCCTTCCCCCCTGCCTCATCCCCCCCATCCCCACTTCCCCCATCCCTAGGGTTACCATACGTCCGTTTTTTCCCGGACATGTCCGGCTTTTTGGTCCTCAAATCCCCGTCCGGGGGGAATTGCCAAAAAGCCGAACATGTCCGGGAAAATACACCCCCTCCCCCCCAGTCCCCTGCTTACCTTGGCTCCAGCAGGCTGTGAGCTGCAGGCAGTTTCCCCCGCGGCAGCGGCTGCTGCTGCTCCCCCCAGACACCTCAGCTTTGTGTAGCTGAAGAGCAGAGCTGCCCCAGCACTACAGGCTTCACGGTTTGCCAGGCAGCCCCCAGATCTCCAGACCCTGCGCCCCCGGCCGGGCGCTTCCCCTCCCGGGCTCCGGCTGCGCTGGGGAAGCGCCCAGCCGGGGGCGCAGGGTCTGGAGATCTGGGGGCTGCCCGGCAAACTGTGAAGCCGGTAGTGCTCAGGCAGCTTTGCGTGGCTGGGAGGGAGGAGGGGGAATGCGGGGCGCTCAGGGGAGGGGGTGGAGTTGGGGCGGGGACTTTGGGGAAGGGGCGGAGTTGGGGTGGGGCCGGGGCGGAGTTGGGGCGGGAAGGGGCAGGGGCGGGGCCAGGGCCCCGTGGAGTGTCCTCCTTTTTTAAGGTTTAAATATGGTAACCCTACCCATCCCCTTCTCTTCCCCCATCCCGTGCCCCTTCCCCACCACTCCATCTCCTTCCCATCCCACTCCCTTCCTTCCCCCCTGCCTCTCCCCTCTGCCCCCGCTTCCCCTATCCTCTTCTCTTCCCCATCCCATGCCCCTTCCCCACCGCTCCATCTCCTTCCCAGGCTTGGGGGGGCGGGGGGAAACTGCCCCCCAGCACGAGCTGGCGGAGCAGGCTGGGGCCGGTCGCTCCACTTCCTGCCGCCCGGTGATTGCAGGGCGGGCCCAACCCCCCACTCACGGGGCGGCGGGAAGTGGAGTGACCCGGCCCCAGCCCGCTCCACTCTGCTCCATTGGCTCCCAGCCTTGGGACTGGGGGGCGGGGGGAACTGCCCCTCAGCACTCACTGGTGGCACAGAGTGTGCTGGGGCCGGGCCGCTCCACTTCCCGCCGTCCGGTTAGTGCAGGGCGCATCCGACCCCCTGCTGCAGTCCCCTGGGACGTTGCTCAGGGGAAGGCGTGGAGCAGGGGCAGGGCTGGGGTGGAGCAAGGGGTGGGAAGAGGCGGTGTGGGGGTGGAGCAGGAGTGGGGGCTTTGGGGAAGAGGCGGGGCAAAGGTGGAGCAGGGGTGGGGGCAGCTTTCCTGGCCGGCTCAGTCAGCCGGGGGATCAGACTGGCCGGGGCCCCTTCTGACTCTAGGCCCGGCGCCATGATAAACCCAGTACTGTCTAGGTGTAAGAGACCAATCCTTTTAAGATGACAAAGCCAGAAGGGGAGTGGGTGCTACAATGTTTATGGTAGGCATTCTCCATGTTTGATAAGTTATTTTACTTAATAGGTTTCTTGTAAAATAGCCCAGTGGGCTAGATCCTCAGCTGGTGTAAACGAGCATGGCAGCATTACAATCAGTGGAGCTACACCAGTTTACTTACTAGCAGAGGAATCTGGCATAATGGTTCTTGCCTCCTGGTTGGATGCAATAAAAGGTCTGTGTGTGAACACTCCTTCTGATGTCTTGAGCCTGTTCTACAGCACTGCTTCACCTGCTACCTGGTGTTTATAATTGTAAATAAAAACTGGAAATGGGCCTGACCTGCAAAGAGCAGATGTGGGTCCAAAATTTCACACAGTCCAAGGCTCTTCAGATCCAGAGTTTTGGCTTGGACCCATCTCTATTTAGAGATAGAACTGGTCATTTTGGGTCAAACAAAACATTTTTACATTTCTGTTTTGCTGAAAAAAAGTCAAACAATTTTCCTTTCAGGTTGACTCAAAATATGTGTGTGCGTGCACATGCTTTTCTCTGCCAGTGAACTGAAAAATCAGCTACTCTCACAACTCAGATTCTGGCTATGTAATCTTCATTTGCTCTTTCTTTAAAATTAATGGTAGCTGTAGCTGCATCACTGTAGCTACATCACTCATGTTTTCTTGTCCACTGTGATATACCAATGTAGAGGAAGGATGGTCTTGTGGTTGGGGTTCTAACCTAGAAGTTGGGAGGCCTGGATTCAAGTCCCTGCTCTACCACAGAATTCCTGTGTGACCTTGGGCCAGTCTCTTAGCCTTTCTGTGCCTCAGTTCCCTCATCTATAAAATGGGGATAATAGCACTTCCCCCACCTCTCAGGGGTGTTCAGAGAATAAATGAGATTGTGAGGCACTTAAATACTGTGATAATGGGCACCATATAAGTACCTAAGATACGGAGAGTTTGGTTTGGTTTCTACAGATCGGTGCTAAATGCCTCATCCCGGGTTTTGCAACCAATTGGTAATAAGCAATGCTTGTTAAGCACTTAGGGCGATGCAGCCAAGCACAAGCAAAGCTTTGATTGTGTTGTTAGTTTCAGGTCTTCCATTCAATACATTTTTGCCTAGTATAGATAGGGTCTCTGAGTTTGCTTGTAGTTGGATTTTCTGTTCGCATACCTAAATGTTTATTTTCCAGCCACTTCACTCACATTGCATGTTTCTTTGTTCTGGTGATTATTTCAATCATTAATTTTTACGATGGGGATTATTAATAATGCTCTTAGCATCTTTAGGTCTTAACATTTTCATAGCCCTTTAAACCTTTATCATTGTTTTTACAATTGATATTTCAATTGTGTAATCCTCTTTTGTGCCTTTTGTCATGCATTTAGTTGTGTTCTCCTCCATGCTTTTCTGAAAGAGGAATCTACAGTAATTTCAAGAAGGTGATGGAGACTGCTTAAACACAAACATATTGCCCTGTTTATCCAGTTTATCAATCTTGGTTTTTAACCTTAGCAGCTGTTGCAAGTAGCCATAGAATATATTAAATCATTTCAGGAGAATATTATACACATAGGACACTAGTTCAGATCCAGAACTGGTTAATCATGGCTGAAAATTGTTTCTATCTGATGGTAAATCTTTCAAGTGGATGGGGTTGTCTGACCAGATATACAGTAAAAAACTTCTCTCTATTAAGATGTGAAGGTTGCCTTTAACATCCATGGGGGCCTGCTCCCAGAACTATTCCACTCAATGGCAAAACTATTTATTTCAGTGGAAATAGAATCAGGCTCCTGTTGACAATGAAGATGGATGTGTATCTTATTGTTATCAGTAGTTTATTTAATTTAAAATGTAATTTACCATTGGTTGACTTGTTCTATGGGACACATGCCTCATTTAAAGTGTTCTACTCTGAAAGCTGACATTGTTAAAAAGGCACAATGACACAGGTTTATTCTCTCACAATTATCCCTGTATAAAATGTCCTCAGTTTACAAGTCAACCCCCTCCCCTCCCCGCAACTGTGTCACAAAGTCAAACTGGACTCTGAAAGGCTCTTTCCATTTTACAAATCATCTATCAACAATGAGGTTCTACAGGCCAGTTTGGGCCTCCCACTGACACCTGAATAATTCCATTTTCTGCTTCATTATAATATCACTAGTGGCAGCACTGTAACCTCCTTGCATTTAATGGTTTTGTAGAGGTCTAGATTTGAAAACATGTTGTCAAAGGTGCCAACGTGGAGCAGAATCCAGTTTCTTCATTCAGTCATAGATGAGCTGGTTCTACAGCATTAGAAGGATTAAAAAGGAGTATCCCCAATCTGATAAATGCCCAGGGATTTTTTTTTTCTGAAAAAAAGAGAAGAACAAAGCAGGCTAGTTATCTTAGGTGCCTGTACATGAACACAAGAAGCCTGGGAAACAAGCAGGAAGAATTGGAAGTCCTGGCACAGTCAAGGAACTATGATGTGATGGGAATAACAGAGACTTGGTGGAGTAACTCACATGACTGGAGCATTGTCATCGATGGGTATAAACTGTTCAGGGAGGACAGGCGGGGGAGAAAAGGTGGAGGAGTTGCACTGTATGTAAGAGAGCAGTATGATTGCTCAGAGCTCCAGTATGAAACTGGAGAAAAGCCTGTTGAGTCTTTGGGTTAAGTTTAGAGGCGAGAGCAACAATGGTGATGTTGTGATGGGCGTCTGCTATAGACCACCAGACCAGGATGATGAGGTAGATGAGGCTTTCTTAGGACAACTAACAGAAATTTCCAGATCACAGGCCCTGGTTCTCATGGGGGACTTCAATCACACTGGCATCTCCTGGGAGAGCAATACAGCATTGCACAGATAATCCAGGAAGTTTTTGGAGAGTGTTGGTGTGACGCTCTGTACCTTGGGGAACACCCTATACCCCCATGTTCATCTTTATAAAATGCATTGGATACCACACAATCAACGTTGGTCATGTTTGGTGTCTTTGGAAGGGTCATGATGCAATGAACATTGTTGTTACAGTAATGTTATAGGTTATAATTTCATGTATGTAGTTATGAGGCTGAAAATGTATCCTCGTGGCTTAAAATAAGCCCAGGCAAAAACTCTCCAAGAGCAGAGAGGTAGTTCACACCTCATCAGGGCAGGTATGGGACAAACCCAGCCAAGCCTCACAGGAACAAAGGACGCTGGCCTCGGCAGCAACAAAGGATGTGTTAGACTCTTGAGGAAGTCACCCCCCCTTCCTTTGGTCAGTTTGGAATTGCGATGAGGTAATGCTCACCTGACTCTGAAGGGGGGTGGGGCAAAGCCAAGAGGGAAGAAAGGACATGATAGAGGAAGAGCATGGCAAATGTCTCTCCCTTTTCTCTTCCACCTACATCTACAGACACTACATCAAGCGACTGAAGCGCTGATCAAAGGGGAGAGCCTGGCTGAAGGGCAACCAGACAGCCTGTGGTGAGAAGCATCTAAGTTTGTAAGGGCATTGAAAGTGTTACGATCAGCTTAGAATGTGTTTTGCTTTTATTTCATTTGACCAAATCTGACTTGTTATGTTTTGACTTATAATCACTTAAAATCTATTTTTATAGTTAATAAATTTGTTTGTTTATTCTACCTGAAGTAGTGCATTTGGTTTGAAGTGTGTCAGAGGCTCCCCTTGGGATAACAAGCCTGGTACATATCAATTTCTTGGTTAAATTGACAAACTCATATAAGCTTTCAGGGTCCAGCAGGCATAACTGGGCACTGCAAGATGGAGCTTCCTAGGATTGTGTCTGGGACTGGAGATATTGGCAATCTCATTCAGTTGCACAATCCGAGGAGCAGCTTACATGCCAGAGTGTGAACAGCCCAGGAGTGGAGGTTCTCACAGCAGAGCAGGGTAAGGCTGGCTCCCAGAGTCAAGGATTGGAGTGACCTAGCAGATCTCTGGTCCAGACAACAGCAGAGGGGAACATCACAGTTGGGGACAACTTCCTGGTGCAAGTTCTGGAGGAACCAACTAGGGGCCGTGCTCTTCTTGACCTGCTGCTCACAAACAGGGAAGAATTGGTAGGGGAAGTAGAAGTGGGTGGCAACCTGGGCAGCAGCGACCATGAGATGGTCAAGTTCAGGATCCTGACAAAAGGAAGAAAGGAGAGCAGAAGAATACGGACCCTGGACTTCAGAAAAACAGACTTTGACACCCTCAGGGATGGGCAGGATCCCCTGGGAAGCTAATATGAGGGGGAAAGGAGTCCAGGAGAGCTGGCTGTATTTTAAAGAAGCCTTATTGAGGGCGAAGGAACACACCATCCTGATGTGCAGAAAGAATAGTAAATATGGCAGGCAACCCACTTGGCTTAACAGAGGATCTTCGTTAATCTTAAACACAAAAAGGAAGCTTACAAGAAGTAGAAACTTGGACAGATGACTAGGGAGGAGTATAAAAATATTGCTTGAGCATGCAGGGGTGTAATCAGGAAGGCCAAAACACAATTGGAGTTGCAGCTAGCAAGGGATGTGAAGGGTAACAAGAAGGGTTTCTACAGGTATGTTAGCAACAAGAAGAAGGTGTGGGACCCTTACTGAATGGGGGAGGCAACCTAGTGACAGATGATGTGGAAAAAGCTGAAGTATTCAATGCTTTTTTTGCCTCGGTCTTCACAGACAAAGTCAGCTCCCAGACTGCTGCACTGGGCAGCACAATATGGGGAGGAGGTGAGCAGCCATCAGCAGTGAAAGAACAGGTTAAGAACTATTTAGAAAAGCTGGACATGCACAAGTCCATGGGTACGGGTGCAATGCATCCGAGGGTACTGAGGGAGTTGGCTGAGGTGATTGCAGAGCCATTGGCCATTATCTTTGAAAACTCGTGGTGACTGGGGGAGGTCCCGGATGATTGGAAAAAGGCAAATATAGTGCCCATCTTTAAAAAAGGGAAGAAGAAGAATCCAGGGAACTACAGACTGGTCAGCCTCACCTCAGTCCCTGGGAAAATCATGAAGCAGGTCCTCAAGGAATCCATTTTGAAGCACTTGGAGGAGAGGAAGGTGATCAGGAAAAGTCAACATGGATTCACTAAGGGCAAATCATGCCTGACCAATCTGATTGCCTTCCTCTGTGGATATGGGGAAAGTGGTGGACATGATATACCTTTCAGAGTAGCAGCCGTGTTAGTCTGTATCCGCAAAAATAACAGGAGTACTTGTGGCACCTTAGAGACTAACAAATTTATTAGAGCATAAGCTTTCGTGGGCTACAACCCACTTCTTCGGATGCATAAAGAGTGAACCATATATTGAGGAGATATATATACACACACATACAGAGAGCATGAACAGGTGGGAGTTGTCTTACCAACTCTGAGAGGCCAATTAAGTAAGAGAAAAAAAACTTTTGAAGTGATAATCAAGATGGTTCAGTACAGACAGTTTGATAAGAAGCAAGTGTGAAAATACTTACAAGGGGAGATAGATTCAATGTTTGTAATGGCTCAGCCATTCCCAATCCCTATTTAGCCCTGAGTTGATTGTGTCTAGTTTGCATATCAATTCCAGCTCAGCAGTCTCTCGTTGGAGTCTGTTTTTGAAGTTTTTCTGTTTTAAGATAGCCACCCGCAGGTCTGTCAAAGAATGGCCAGACAGGTTAAAGTGTTCTCCCACTGGTTTTTGAGTATTATGATTCCTGATGTCAGATTTGTGTCCATTAATTCTTTTGCGTAGAGACTGTCCGGTTTGGCCAATGTACATGGCAGAGGGGCATTGCTGGCACATGATGGCATATATCACATTGGTAGATGTGCAGGTGAACGAGCCACTGATGGTATAGCTGATGTGATTAGGCCCTATGATGGTGTCACTTGAATAGATATGTGGACAGAGTTGGCATCGGGCTTTGTTACATTTGTTATATATCTCCTCAATATATGGTTCACTCTTTATGCATCCGAAGAAGTGGGTTGTAGCCCACGAAAGCTTATGCTCTAATAAATTTGTTAGTCTCTAAGGTGCCACAAGTACTCCTGTTATTTTTTCATGATATACCTTAACTTTAGCGAAGCTTTTGATACAGTCTCCCACAGTATTCTGGCCAGCAAGTTAAAGAAGTATGGGCTGGATGAATGGACTATAAGGTGGATAGAAAGCTGACTAGATTGTCGGGCTCAACGGGTAGTGATCAACGGCTTGATGTCTAGTTGGCAGCCGGTATCAAGCGGAGTGCCCCAGGGGTCGGTCCTGGGGCTGGTTTTGTTCAACATCTTCATTAATGATCTGGATGATGGGATGGATTGCACTCTCAGCAAGTTCACAGATGATACTAAGCTGGGGGGAGAGGTAGATATGTTGGAGGGTAGGGACAGGGATAGGATAGGGGATAGGGATAGTGACCTAGACAAATTGGAGGATTGGGCCAAAAGAAATCTGATGAGGTTCAACAAGGACAAGTGCAGAGTCCTGCACTTAGGATGGAAGAATCCCATGCACTGCTACAGGCTGCAGACCGACTGGCTAAGCAGCAGTTCTGCAGAAAAGGACCTGGGGATTACAGTGGATGAGAAGCTGGATATGAGTCTACAGAGTGCCTTTGTTGCCAAGAAGGCTAACAGCATATTGGGCTGCATTAGTACGACCGTTACCAGCAGATCAAGGGAAGTGATTATTCCCTTCTACTCGGCACTGGTGAGGCCACATCTGGAGTATTGAATCCTGTTTTGCCCCCCCCCCCCCCCCCCCGAAAGGATGTGGACAAATTGGAGAGAGTCCAGCAGAGGGCAACGAAAATGATTAGGGGGCTGGGGCACATGACTTATAAGGAGAAGCTGAGATAACTGTGCTTATTTAGTCTGCAGAAGAGAAGAGTGAGGGGGGGATTTGATAGCAGCCTTCAACTACCTGAAGAGGGGTTCCAAAGAGGATGGAGCTCGGCTGTTCTCAGTGGTGGCAGATGACAGAACAAGGTTGCAGTGGGGGAGGTCTAGGTTGGACATTAGGAAACACTTTTTCACTGGAATGGGTTACCTAGGGAGGTGGTGGAATCTCCATCCTTAGAGGTTTTTAAGGCCCAGCTTGACAAAGCCCTGGCTGGGATGATTTAGGTGGGGTTGGTCCTGCTTTGAGCAGGGGGTTGGACTAGATGACCTCCTGAGGTCTTTTCCAACGCTAATCTTCTATGATTCTATGAGAAGATTTTTATTAAATGAAACACTTAAGATATAGTGTGCAGTTCACTTTGACTGCATGTCTAGTCCTCAGCCATAAAAAAGCCATGCATTTTGTACAAAAGAAAAAGCTTGTCATTCTCTAAGTAAAACAAATATACAATAATAGTGTGTCAAGTCTAGTTAGGCCTACCACTCATTTGTACCTGCCTTTAGATACCAATACACTTTTACAAACTTGATTGGTCAGTGCACTGTAACAGATTCTGAAAAACCAATGTAAATGCAGTTTAAAAACATAGTACAATTATGCTTAGTTTACTGAACAGGTATGCAGATCTTAAAAAATCAGGAATGCTGAATTCAAAATTTTTCTCTCTTCCATGATTTTGCACCACTTTGATGCAAAGATTAATGGTAAAATATTCTCCTCAAGCATAGATTTGAGGTAGAAATCTTGTTCTTCAATTTTAGAAGAACTTGCAAATCAGCTATGTTTTGACTTCAGCTTCCAATTCTGGGCTCAGCCTATGACGTTTGTATGTGAATCCGTCATGCTGGCAAAGTAATGGAAAGGTTCCATACCTTCTGAGTCATTTTTTACTGTTGTTCTTGTGCAGTTTCAGTTCTTTGTTGTTAATTAGATCAAGCTAGCTTTCCACTGAGACTGAAACTGTAGTGTCAGCAGCCTGCAATCTGTCAAGTCCCCCTAAAATCTCTTTCAATTGCTTTTGTAGGTTTAGTGCTTCTTTATAAAGTCCCTTGGATAAAATGCCTGCTGTGTTTTGACAAAGCTCTTAACATGCTCAGTGTACATTTCAACCATTGCATGGTAGCCTAATGCACATGTAGAGACATCTTCCTGAGAGATCCAGCAAGTATCATTAGGAGTGGGGTATCTGGGGCATCCATTATCCATTTTCAATCAACCAATCATAAGACTAGCTGATGATGGTTGTGGAAGAACTTTTGTACTTCTGCAATGTGCTTTAGGGTCTGTATTCAGAGTTGCTTCTTTCTCAGCAATGCGCTGAAGTCTGGGATAACTATATTTGAGAAATTTTCTCATCTTTTTTATTTTTATTGTTTACATAAATAGCAAGGATCTCCTTATTGTGCTCTTTGCTTCCTTCTTGAATGGCATCTCCAACACCTCAGATGCAATATACTACCAATTTTCTTTTCAAACATAGATCAGTAGCATTAAGGAAGCACTTAGATTATCGTAATTACATTTTAATCACAATGGTGGCACCAAAATGTCTCACTTGCGGAATCACCAGACTTGCCAATGTTCTGCTCTTCCATTTCAATAAAGAAAATTTCATTCAATAGACAATTTAACTTTGAAGAACCTGAAACTCATTTTCTGTGCTCTTTAAAATGATCCTGAATCCTTTTATTCTTGTTATTTAAGCATATATAATGCTTAAATTTTACTTTAGATTAATTATCTCTTTCTCTTACTTAAATCCACTCAATAGCCTGTTTCTTACCATCCCTTCTGAGAAACACTGTGTTGAGTAAATTAATAAACTGGGATTTGGAAATCACTGAATGCTAATCATCCTTTTGAATTGTGCCAGGAGTAGAGCTGGCTGGAAAATGTTTTCTTCATTTTCATGAGAATTTTCTGTGTGTGAGAGAAATCAAATTGAAATATTTTAGCTGAAAACCAAAACATTTTTTGATTTAGAAATGCTGCTGCTGCAGTGCCTTGTGGGAGTTGTAGTTTGGTGCCTCATGCTCCCAATCTCCTCTACCAGCCTAACTCCCTGGTCTGACTATATCTCCTATGATACACCATAGTCTTGCCACTTGGGAGAGGAGAGGAAGTGCATCAGGTGCAAGCCCAGCCCATACAGAAGAATGGGGACATGAGGCAACTGAACTACTACCATGGGGCACTGTGGTGGCATATCTGAATTGAAATATCTCCGATTTTGACCCCAAACTGAAAACGTTGGGGTTTTCAGGCATTCAGAGTTTTTTGATTAATCAAAAATTTCCTGCTTCCCACAGATATTTTTCATGAAAAACTGTTTAGTTGAAAACACAATTTTCCATTGGAAAAACAGTATCAATGGAAAACATTTCTAGACATGCTTAATTAGGAGCTATCACCTTTACAACTTGTTAGAGATGAGAATCCACCTAGTAATTCCAATCTTTCAGCCTGCAGTGAAATTTGATTCCCTTACTAGATTTACCCCTCTCTTCAGTAGCTCAACTCATTCCTTTTCCCTGTAGGCTTTTACACGATGCTATAATTTATTTCCTAACAGACATAGCAAGAATCTTGATGTTTTATCACTTCCCATTCAACTTTTTAAAAGTTAGTTTTCATTCACAGCTTGCAATGTTTCAGCCTAGTGTTTCTAGAATCAAAACCTTTCAAAGATACATTATGTTCATAGACACTTCAGAACATCATACAAGTTCAAAATATGAAGGGGAAAAAAAGTTGGATGCTCTTTCCTCTTAACCTCTCCCTGCCCGCAAACAAACATGCTTCTCACAACCCTGATGGCAGTCCAAACTTATATGTCTCACTATCTTAAGTAAATTAATAGATTTTAAGGCCAGAAGGGTCCACTGTGATTATCTAGCCTCCCTTCCTGTGTAACACAGGCCATAGAACTTCTCCAAATTACTTCCTAGAGCAGATCTATTAGAAAAACATCATATCTTCATTTAAAAATTGCTAGTGATATAACCCCGATTGCACAAAGGAACCTATCTGTTGAATAAGGTGTCTTTTTTTACATAGTCGCTTTACTGAGTAGAGTTGCACTTTGTTTTCCAGTTTTTATTATCTTATAATCATTCACCATATCCATTAATCTTTTGTTTGAAACAAATGTCTATGGTTTTTTTTTATCCCAAATTAACCCTAATGCCATCATTGCTTATCATCTTAGCTTATGTATTACCACTGAAACACTTGCAAGTGTTGCAGCTACCTCTAGCTTCTCACTTAATTCAAGCAGCAGGTTTGCAGCTCTTCATAATATTTTAATATTTTTCTCCAGTTCAGTTTTGGGTAGACCTCATTTTTTATTTGTATTACTTTAGTGCATAGGAGCCCTAATCATAGACCAGGACCCCATTGTGCTAGGGGCTATACAAATACTGAATGAAAAAGACTCTCAGTCAAACAAAACATGATCCAGTTGTTAAGGTGCAAGCCTGGGACTTGGGAGACTCACATTCAGTTCCTTGTACTGCTATAGGCTCCTTATGTCTCCTGAACCAAGTCACTTAGGCCCAGATCCTCAAAGGTATTGAGGTGCTGAACTCACATTGATTTGTAGAGTAGACCAGCAGGCCATGTCTTATGATGCACCATGCTCTCACCTCTTGGTGAGGTGAGGTAGTGCAATATAGGAGTCTCATGCTGATTGCTTTCAATGGGAATTAGGTGCATAAATACTTCTGAGGATCTGGGTCTCAGTTTTCCATCTGTATAATGGGCATAATACTTTCCTATCTCACAGGGGTATTGGGGATAAATACATTCATTAAATATTATATTGTGCTTAGATGGTAATTAGGTCGTATAAGTATTTAAGATAGGAGATACGGCCTTGAAGAAAGTACTAGCATATGCAGATTATTCCAGTAGACTCCAAGATATAGCTGAGTAAATATAGCCAAAAACCATTAGTCTTGTGAATAAAATCCACCAATTTACTTTGCTGGTGTTTATGAGCCATTTTATCATTTGGCAGGAATTTTCAGGTAAGCCAGCTTTCATTCACAAGAATGTTTTTGTAAAAGAAAAAAAAGGAATCAGAAATACCAGCACAAATATTTATGTAATCATATTCACCAGCAGTGTTCTTTCAGCCTTTTAGAAAGTTTTTCAAACTTTATTTGCAAAAGACTTTAACTGAACAATTCTAGGTAACATGTGGAAAAGTTTGACAGTAATATGCCAACAGAAAAAGGACTGATTCTTCATGTCCCAATAAGGGACATGATATTGCATAGCTTAACATACATACCACAGATACCTGATCTCACAGTGCAAGTAATGAATAGCAAGTACTCAGTGACCAGTTTGTGAACAAAACATAGGCTAACGTTTGTTTGCACAACTATTCACTGAATAATTGTGACTACCTAAAAATTGCAACTAGTATTTCGATAATTCACAAGCAGAAAAAAGGGTGAAATTAATCACAATGGATAAGTTGACAAGCTCCACTCCATCTACTCATTCCTCTTAGTTTCTAATGCTTAGTATCTGTTGCTTTCAGTTATAGGACCTGTAGCTAGATTCCAAAACTTAGTTGGTCAACAGGAATCAGTAAAGAACCAGTTAATTTTTTTAAAATGTAGTTTCCCTTTAGTCAACGTGTGGAATTTCTTTCAATAGGTGGGCCTAGAGAGTTAAACACTGAGTGAATTTTTAAGAAGTCTAATTTCATGATCACTTGTAGTAGTTCCAGTCCTGCATTCATAGTGAACTCAACATTCCCACTGACTTCACCAGGAGAGACTGAATGGGGGGAAAAAAAAAAAAAAAAACAGATTGGACTCATCCTTTGTTACTCTCCCACCTAAAATAGTAAGGAAGTTCTGACCTCACTTCAGGCTATAAAGTCATGTAGGATTATTTTTTCCTTTTTGCGATTGGTTTAGATAGATTATAGGGCTGTTTTTGCTTCCTCTGTAAAATCAGGTATTGGCCACAGCTGGAGGCAAATCATTAAGACAAGATGTCTGATCAGCTATGACAAATTCTGTATTTCTTGAAATGTTTTGATTTGGGGATAGCCCCACTTCCTCCCCTTATTCTATTTACAAATAACATAAAATCCACCACCAATGTTAAACACTGTTGTTTTTTCCTTTCTAATCTTAGCTTCATTATTTTTTCTTTCTTAAATTCAGTGAATGCGATCATGTCTCTTTAACCCCTGCACACTATTGTCTCTGTGCCAGAAGGTGATAAGTCATGGAGAAATGACCTATACTATGACTTACAAAGCGGTGCAAAAAAAAAAAAAAAGTACAAGTATCCAGGCTTATAACAAAACTGTATTGTCCCCCAGCATTTTGTTCATTCTGACAAGTTTGCATGTCTGGCCGTCTATCTAATGGAGTGCACAGTTGATAAAGTGTTTGGTCATACTAAAAGTCAAAGAGCTCTCATAAGCACAGGACCTTCACTGAACCAGCTTCTTATAAAATTTCTACTGACAAGACTGCAAGGCTTGAGAGTATTGGATACTAACAGCACAGTTTAAAATGATTTTACTGCACAACTGTTAGGGTTTTGTTTTGTTAACCATTGACAAGTGAAATCTGTGAATGCTTAGCAAACCCCTTTTTGTCAGCCACAGGAAAGTACTGCAAACAGGTTTTGTTTGATATTTACAAGAAATCTCCCTTTGGTTTCTGTAACAAGACACATATATTCAAATCCACCCACCTGATCCTTCACATTATATGCCCTGAATCAGTAAGTAGTATAATAAAACTGCATTAATTTACATTTCACCTATCTGCATGTCCTATACCTCTCACACGAAGAACAATGGTTTCTTTCTCATTTCTCAGCAAAGATTTAATAGCAGACACAGTGCTTGTGTGAGGTCTCACATTACTAAGACTTAATTACTTTTATAAAATATATTACTGAACATTTACGATTATACTACAGTGTAAAGTATGGATGTAAATAATTAAATCTAAACTGCATTTGTCAAATGAATGTTTTGTGATGCAGAAGCCTTGGTTTTGTGTGAGTGTTGGGAAACCGAGTCACAAGTCCACCCAATTTAGGCTTAATCAACAATCGCCTTTATTTATACAATTTCAGACAGAATTACTGTCAGTTATTATGTCTGGACACACATTTATGCCAGACAAGTAATAACACACTAGATGGAATTCCTAAATGAGCCCAAGTTACCACGTTCTGGGGCACTGAGCAGTCCTTCCACTTTCCACAACAGTCGTCACCTTTTCTGATCCCTTGATCTGGTCCTTCAGTCCGATCCTTCAGTTTCTGGTCCGATGTTTCTCCAATTTTGGCTCATGTTCACTTAGGTCTTTTATACATTGCTACATTACACATTAAGCAATCTTTATTCATTTGGCTTTTAACCAGGCCTGCCGACTGGGGCGGGGGCAATAGGGGCAATTGCCCAGGGGCCCAGGCAATTTAAAAGGGCCCAGGCGGGGTGGTACAGGTAGTAGCGAAGGCAGCCGGGCAGGCATGTGGAAGCCCTGGCCATCGTAGGCACCGAGTTTCTAATCTGCCGGGTGGTGCTCACCCCGACTCTACCCAGGCCCTGCCCCCACATCACCCCTACCCCAAGGCCCACCCCCACCCTGTTTCATCCCAACCCCGATCTGCCTCGCCTCTTCCTGCCCCGCCCCTTCCCCGCCCAGTTCCACCCCCTCCCCCAAGCAAGCTGCGCCCTCCCTCCTCGCCCTTCCCCCCCAGTGACTCCAGATACTGTGAAACCGCTGATCTGCGGCAGGCTGTAGGTGCTGGGGGGAGGGAGAGGCATTAATGGGGGGCTGTCGGTGGGTGCATAGCACCCACCATTTTTTCCCATGGGTGCTCCAGCCCTGGAGCACCCACAGAGTCGGCGCCTGTGCTGGCTGTGCCAGAAGAGCACACCCAGCAGCGCAGCTGGCAGCAGCTTACTGGGCACCAGCCTGCGCAGACGCAGCACCGCTCAAATATCAGGTGCACCACATCTGTGGCTTGTGCGTGCACCAGCTCCGCGCTTATGTGGTGACACCACGCCGGACCAGCAGCAGCGTAGGGCCCGGCTCCAGCCCACCCTGCACGAATCAAACCTCACCCATCCCTTTCTAGGGGGCCCATTGACCTTTCTGCCCTGGGGCCCGGAATTGCTGTCGGCGGGCTTGCTTTTAATACATCAGTCCTTTAGGGTTTTTTTAACCTGTACATTATGCTTGTGCACGTTTCAATTACACAATTTCTGCATTTTGCCTCCTGGTTTTGCAATTTCTGGATCATGTCATTTTATGTCACCCTGCTCTGGGTTTTCCTAGAAAAAAGTTATTTGTTACAGGTTTGTATGTTTTTACCTCAAAACATCCAGCACACTAATTTACCTTTGTTCTGTCAGCAATAACATCATTTTAAGCAGATCAGTAATTCTATGTAAACGACCAAACTTATGCCAGCAAGGCCTTGGCATAAGTGTTACCTCATCTGTACTCATCACTGTCTATAATTACAAATAATTAAAATGTAACTAACAAAGCTTTTAATTTTACCATTTAGCAATCCTTCATTTTTATATTTCGGTGCCCTAAATCAGTCTATATTATCCCTTTAATCTATTTGGGGAGAGGAGTTTGAAGAGAACGCCATGATTCTGTAATGTCAACAATTCTTATTTCCTTTAAAGGTGGGTTTTTCATTCAAAGTCCAGTTTTATGTGTGAATCATTACAAGGAAATGTCATTAGAAGTTTTCCTGTGAATGCATTTTGAGGAGTAACTCAATTTTAAACGTAGGTATTCATTTACTTTTAATGGTATGCCAACGTGTGTGTTCACTTGTTCTCCAGTTTAACAAATTCTGTCAGCTACAATGGATCTTCCAGTGCAAAATTTTCACAAGTGACTTACCCCCAAGTCTCTTGAGAGCCTATGTCTCCACTGTGGTTTTAAAACTTGTGGCAGTGAGGCTCTGAGAGCCTGGGTCTACAGACTTGGGCTTGTGCTCTGGTGCCAGCAACAGCAGTGTAGGTGTTGTACTTGAGCTGGAGCTTGAGCTCTGAAGCCCACCATTTTCCCTGGGCTTCAGAGATCAAGCTCCAGCCGGTGCCCATATGTCTATGCAGATGTTTTAGAGCCATAGCGCAAGCCTCAGTCTGTAGAGCTGGGCTCTGGGACTCACTGCTGCAGGTTTGAAAATGCAATGTAGACATACCCTTAGACTACTTCAAATATTTACCCCCCAGTCTATAGGACAAATTAGTGAGGCTTTGCTGCAATAAGAACACAGCTACAGGCTATCGTTCTAGTAGTGTGGAAATCCAAATTAAGTTAAAGGGGCCTGTGCATTTAGGTCCCAGCTCAGGAGTTGTAAAGTTAGCATATGCTTAACTGTTTTACTGAACAGAGATGGCTACCATGTGCTTAGGTGCTTTCTTGAATTAAATCCTGAGGACTTCATATGTCCTATTGCACTCCACCTTGAGCTGTTTTCATTGGGCCTTGAACCTCTACTTTATCTTAGCCACAGCCTTTTGCCATGCTATAGCCCATCCACACTGGCTGGCATGCTCCAGTACCCTTCTTTTTTCCCAGCAGCTGGGCCCATTCTCCAGCTTCTTCCATTCGCTGCACTGGCTGTATACATACCTATTGGTGTTAGTTTGCTCCTCACTCACCACCGTGCTGTTGGTGACAGCCCTCATTCTCTTGTCTGTAGATGGTAGAGAGGTACTTCCAAAGAGTTATGCACACTAATGATGATGACGATAACACTGGTCTACAATTTTTGAGAAGTGTGCTATTTATTATGTATTTTGATGTGCTGAATTCAAATAGGACAATTAAAACAACTGATTGGCTACTGTTTCTAAGGCTTGGTCTACACTAAACCCCCAAATCGAACTAAGGTACGCAACTTCAGCTACGTGAATAACGTAGCTGAAGTTCGAAGTACCTTAGTTCGAACTTACCTCGGTCCACACGCGGCAGGCAGGCTCCCCCGTCGACTCCGCGGTACTCCTCTCGTCTAGCTGGAGTACCGCAGTCGACGGCGAGCACTTCCTGGTTCGACTTATCGCGTCCAGACAAGACGCGATAAGTCGAACCCAGAACTTCGATTGCCAGCCGCCAAACTAGCGGCTGGGTGTAGACATACCCTAAGATATTTAAGTTTTTACATTTTATGTCTATGTATATTGTGTAGATAGAGTTTTAATCATAAATTGTAAACCTAGGTCTTTTCATGTGTTTATGGTTGCTTTACATGATAATATTTCACCTGTCCTGTTTATGTAACACTTTAAAAATCAGCAAAAGGGTTATATAAATAAAATGTATTATGAAACAAAAGGCAAAAAACTATTCTGTACATAGTTTAGTCCTATTCAGTGTCTACTCGGCGCTTCTTGGCTTGTCTCTTGTATTCATTAAATGGAGCATCTCTTGTCACTGTCCAGCAATAGTCTGCAAGCATTGATGGGCTCCATTTGCCCTGATAGCGTTTCTCCATTGTTGCAATGTCCTGGTGAAATCGCTCGCCGTGCTCGTCGCTCACTGCTCCGCAGTTCGGTGGAAAAAAATCTAGATGAGAGTGCAAAAAAAATGTATCTTTAGTGACATGTTGCAACCAAGGCTTTTGTATGCCTTGAGGAGGTTTTCCACCAACAACCTGTAGTTGTCTGCCTTGTTGTTTCCGAGAAAATTTATTGCCACTAACTGGAAGGCTTTCCATGCCGTCTTTTCCTTGCCACGCAGTGCATGGTCAAATGCATCATCTCGAAGAAGTTCACGAATCTGAGGACCAACAAAGACGCCTTCCTTTATCTTAGCTTCACTTAACCTTGGAAATTTTCCATGGAGGTACTTGAAAGCTGCTTGTGTTTTGTCAATGGCCTTGACAAAGTTCTTCATCAGACCCAGCTTGATGTGTAAGGGTGGTAACAAAATCTTCCTTGATTCAACAAGTGGTGGATGCTGAACACTTTTCCTCCCAGGCTCCAATGACTGTCGGAGTGGCCAATCTTTCTTGATGTAGTGGGAATCTCTTGCACGACTATCCCATTCGCAGAGAAAACAGCAGTACTTTGTGTATCCAGTCTGCAGACCAAGCAAGAGAGCAACAACCTTCAAATCGCCACAAAGCTGCCACTGATGTTGGTCATAGTTTAAGGTCATTCAGTTCACCTTGTGTTATGAGGTGTGGTTCAGAGGAGGAGGATGGGAGAAAATGTGGGTCCTGTGACATTGATGGTTCAGGACCAGAAGTTTCATCCTCTTCCTTGTCTGACTCAAGTGAGAATGATTCTGGTGCATCAGGAACCGGCAGTCCTTCTCCGTGGGGTACTGGGCGTAAAGCTGATGGAATGTTTGGATAATGCACAGTCCACTTTTTCTTCTTTGACACACCTTTCCCAACTGGAGGCACCATGCAGAAGTAACAATTGCTGGTATGATCTGTTGGCTCTCTCCAAATCATTGGCACTGCAAAAGGCATAGATTTCCTTTTCCTGTTCAACCACTGGCGAAGATTTGTTGCACAAGTGTTGCAGCATATGTGTGGGGCCCACCTCTTGTCCTGATCTCCAATTTTGCAGCCAAAATAAAGGTGATAGGCTTTCTTAACCATAGTGGTTATACTGCGCTTTTGTGATGCAAAAGTCACTTCACCACAAACATAGCAGAAGTTATCTGCACTGTTCACACAAGTACGAGGCATCTCTGCTCACTTTGGCTAAACAGAAATGTGTCCCTTTGCAAAATCAAACACTGACAAAGAAGAGAGCACGACACTGTATGATTTCTAGAGCTGAAATAGGGCAATTTGTTCAGCAGAGTGATGTAAGCTTCGTTATGATTGCATCATCCATGACTTCTAGGAATAACATGATGCAATTCATATCAGGTATGACACAATACCAGCTTCAGATTGCATCATTCATTGTTTTGCCTAAAAAGCAAGTACTGTCCAAACCCAGTCATAGATTTATTCATAGATCCAGTCAAAGATGTATTTTAGTCATTTCTGGTTTAAATTGAGATCCCTTCCCTTTATAATTCACTTATCCTCCGCCATTCCCAAGTCAAGGGTCGTATATACTGACCCAATAGCATATCTTGAAAACTAGAGCCAATCAACAATTTTAAGCATCATTTTCGTTCTCAGTGACCCAGAATTAGTAAAGTTTGACTACATTTATTTCAGAAGCATTTTGGCTGTAGAGCAGTGTAATATGCACTTAAACACAATTTGACATCGTAAACTCTCAAACCATTTTACAATGGTAGGTAAACATTACAGAGGCACACAGCAGGTCAGTGACTAGCCCAAGGTCACATACTGAATCCATGACAGAATTGGGACTAGAAACTTATTCGATATAGGTTTTTATACCAAGCTCACCATAGTAGCTAAGCACCTTCCAGTAGTGTGTTAAGCAACATGACTGCACGTCTGTCACATGTTGTTTGTTCTCTCATCCTTGCCCCAGAGGGAGAATCTGATGATGTCATCACTAGGTCATACCTTGCCTCCCTGCCTTGGTGGACGCAGGTAGCAGATTAATTGTCAATTGCAACCTTCAAGATCACCATATGTGATTTTTCTCTGCCCTGGATGCAGCAGGGACCACATGGGAGATTTTGTGGGAATTTCCAAACATTATGGTTTTTTGAATTCAGAATGAAAACAAATTTTGAAATGTCCAAATTTCTCCACAGAGACTAGCTCTTTTACAACCCTAAATAAAACTGCATTCTGTGTGTGTGCGTGCATGTGCTGACTTTTTTTTTTTAAATTCCCTCACCAAAGAATAGAGTTTAACAAAACTTTGCCAATTTTGCACTGACTTTTGTCGGTACTCCATTTGGTCATCCTAAGCATAAGAAACACTCCAGGGGTATGAAATCATAAAAACCAGAACTGATGGGAAAAGATCATGGAAACCCATGCATAGTGTGGTGATTTGGGGAATCAGTCCACATACAATTTATGAAATCCAGTTGATTTTTAAGAAATTGCTGATTCAGTGATTGCCTTAGTGAATATGGAGTCAGCCATATGGTAGCGGGGCTGGCACAAATCTCTCCCAGACCAGGGAAACCAGAGAGTCATTAACCTGAATGGCTCCCATTCTAGTGTGAGCCCTTTAAGACAACAGGATGGCTGAAGCCTGGGGACCAATTTGACCACATCTGGCTCTATGGAGTGGGTTTGGAGTAGTGGAATTTCTCCAGGCAAAGGAACAAAGAGATGAGGTGTTGGTACAGCCCTTTAAAACATAGAGGCTGAGTCTAGCAGAGAGACAAAGCTTTTAGGTTTTAGTTATGTATCCTGTATTGACTTCAGTTGGAACCCTGCAGTGAAATCCCCATTCCTTGCTTTGAAAATGTACCCCTTAGTATTTGATGTCATATGCTGAGATATGAAGCACTGATCCCAGGTCCAGAACCATGGCAGGCTGCACTGTGCTATGTGTTGAAATTCTGTAAAGCAAAACTCTGTTAAAACTGTAACTTAAAATGACATCAAAGGCATTCTGAATTAAGGCTACTAAGATGTTCTTTCCCCATGCCATATCATGATGGCCGAACAGCCAAAGCTCTCATATGTGAAGTTTTTTCTTCTTCTTTTCTTTCTTGCCCTCTATGTGATCTCTATCCTAATTAGAATATATCTTGTTTTTCAATAATAGAATTTCCCCAGGAGATAGTCAGTCCATTTTTTAGAGCTGAAAATTAATTTACGGACACTGCTTGATTGTATGCATCGGAATGATATGTTTGTCTTTTACTGTTTTCTGACCTTCTCCCCTTTCCTCTTACATTCTCATAACTGGTACTTATTACAGAGTCTGATGTGCCTTTTCATTGTGTGAAAGAAGTATTTGTGCTTTTATTTTCAACTCCAAAACTGTTTGTTGTTAATACTGTTTATGTAGAGTCAAGCCCCAGTCAGAGGGCCTGATTTCTGTTGCCCTGTGCTTTGTGAGGTTGATTTCACCGGTGCAAAATGCTGTCATTCTGATTTTGGTAGCAATTTTCACTCTGCACTGGTGTAACAGAAATCAGGCTCAGATTTGTATAGAAACTTCGCCAAAGTTCATGGGTTTGGATAGAGATCCAGTTTGGGACCCTCTCTTTTTTTATTATTGTGGGGTTCTGGTTGTCAAGAGTAGCTGTCTGTGCAGTTGTTACAGGGAAATAAATCCTCCACTCTGAGAAATATGTAAGGTGTTTTATTTAACCCTTAAAAAGTTACCACAAAAGTATCCTGGTTCTTGGTTTGGAAAAAGGGGTCAGACACTTCATCTGACAGCTCCTGCACAAAGGCTTTATACAGGGACAACATTTGGCCTAAGGGAGGAATATTTTTCAAAGTAATATGTGGGGACTAACTCCATATGACCAATGTATGCAGTACCCCATGAAATAGTTCATCTGGAAAAATATGTTCGGACAATATGATGCTTGGAGTGTATGATCAGCCAATGATTATGTTCTGGTGATGTGCTTCTTGTAACTCTAATATGCAAGATAAATCCAGGTGTGCGCGCGCACACACACACACACCCCTGTTTTACTAGCAGAGCTGCAGTAGGCTGCCACACACAAATAGTGTTTCCTCTAAACAAACAACCAGCAATGCCAGATCTTAAAGAAGACACAGTTCCAATAACCTGGTGTTTGATATGCTAGGGATAGAGTTTTGTGGGAGATCCACAAAATGTCTTTCTGTGATGCTTTTTAATGCAAAGACCATTGTATTTCAAGGCCTGATTCTCAGCTGGTGTAAATCAATGTAGCTCAATTCTCTTAAATAGAGCTATGCCATTTTTCACCAGCTGAGAATCTGTCCCTCAGTCTTCATTCCAAAGTAAGAGAATGAACAGACTAAAAAGCACCATAGTAAAATCTCCAGGAGAAAGTACTCTTTAGTTTAGTACTGTATGGTAGAGAGCACAAAATGGCTGTCTCTCTGTAGACAGTGGAGTCATTAGAGATTTAAAGGTGCAGTTAACAGGAAAATAAAGCATTTGTTGTAACTAAATCCACCCCATATTTGCCATCAGGTGTATTTCAGTTCAACTATAGTTAAGCTTATTTTGTTTTCTAACTTGCACTACAAACACAGCAATGATGTTCATCAGTGGGACCGTATGAGGAAATCCCCTTTGCACTTTCTCCATGCAGTCCCTTATGTGTAAGGAAAGCCCCTGTCAAAATCTGTAAAACCATTTTTTTGTCCTTCAGACACCTCTTTGAGACCTCTGCTGTTGTGCTTTTAGCATCTTGCCATCTGACAATGCTTGTACAGGTGGCAAAATGAAACGACTACTTTTTATGCAAAAACATGGTTGTTTCCCTGTTATCTCAATTTCCCACCTGCCACCTTCCCATTTGTCCATTTCATCCACCTGTTTCATTTTGTCATATAGACCTAAAAGATCTGCTCTAGGAATTATTTGGGGGAAGTGTTATAGCCTGTGTTACACAGGAGGTCAGACTAGATGATCAAAATGGTCCCTTCTGGCCTTGGTATCTATTAATCTAATTTTGAGCTCTCTGGGCCAGGAGTTGTCTTTTTATCACTTATTTGTACAGCACCTAGCACACTGGGGATCTGATCACTGATTGGGGACTCCAGGAACTACTGTAATAGAAATAATGCATAATAAACATGTCTACTGTGCCATTTGGAGAAACTATCTTGAGTAACTTCAGAGCTGCAGCTTTTATAATTCCATTTTAATTGCTGTGGATAAAAAATACCCCTCCAAATCACGTGCTTTACGTAATTCAGTGTTAGAAAATGTTTGCTTCTGGGCTGACAATTTGTATGCAAATGGAAACAATGGAGTTATAGCTGCTGCTCTCCTCTAACCTTTGTAGTGTTGCTTACTGGGTGCCTCTACAGTGAAGTCTGATGCTATGGTCAGAATTACAAACATTTTTAGAAAAGTAATTTTGAGTAGAATTAAAATGACCTCCTGTATTGTAAAGGGCAGTGGAGAGGGAGGAAAGGGAAAAGAGAGAGTAAATCAGTACATTACTATTCTTTGTTATTTTAATCAGACTGCTGTGCAGAATGAGACACGAATTAATACTTTGTTGCTGGTAATGAACAATTCCCATGAGTAAGGGTGTTGTCGCAGGTGCCCTAGACAAATTCCTCTATGAGTACTTGTATTCTTTCTACATAATGCATCCCACCCTTCTCTACCCTCAGCTCTCATTAAAGTCAATACAAGTTAAAAGGATGCTTAGTTCCTCACAGAATTTTGCCCTTTAAAAGCTGCCACATGATGTTCCAGAGCTGGCTGCACATCAGTGTTGGATTGTGTCTTTATAAACTGTAAAGCACTTTGGGTTTGGGATGAAAGAATAAAATACATTATCAAAAGTTTGAGGTCTTTTTTGATTTTATCTAATTTTGTCTGCTCCTTTCCAGTCCTAGTTTTGTCTGAGCTGCAAGTGCCACAAGAATACCCTTTCTTGCTTTATTTTACTATTTCCAGTTCTGGTGTAAACCAGACAAATGCACTGGGGCCTGTGGAACTAGTTGTGAAGATTTTCAGCCACTAGTCCCGAGGAGCACTAGGGTTATATAACAAGGAGATAAAAGTCTGTGTAAACAGGAAATAAAGGCAGTTTGGCATTCATCCTGATACCAATATTCTGGGTCTCTATAATCTCTACAGGGTTGAGAAATATTTATCTACAATGTTAATTTCACATTCTCAAAGATTTGGGTTTGTTTTGAGTTCATGAGGATGCATTGCTTTATTTCAACCAGTTTGGCCCATCCCAAGATTTTACTAGAATCACTCTAAAGACAGCAGACAGGCCACCAGACCTTTCACTCAGAGATAGGCAAAACTGTAATCCAAATAAAAACACCCTGAAATTTGTTAGGGTTCTAAATCTGATTCTACACTCAGTGCACTATGATTTATTTATTGATTTGATTGATTGATTAAATTCAAGTTAACACAGGGACTCTTATGTCTTGGCCCAGCACCTAGCTCAGTGGAACCTATTCCTGGTCTGTATGTGTGTAAATAAGCCAGTGAAACCCAATCAAAACTATCAACCTTGATCCAAGTTCACGGTAAGGATTGCAAACCTCATGGAATGTGGCCCAAATTTCAGATTTGCAAAAAGATGAGTTTTGTCTGGTTTCAGTCTTCATTACAAAAATTATACTCAGCCCTAGTAACAATCCCATAAATTGACTCAAGCATTGTATTATTGAGCTAATCTGTTTTTAACAGCTAACTGAAAAGCAGTTCTGGAGGGGAGAGGAGAAAGAGGGACTAGATTGGAGTCTTTTTTATTCTCCCATCTGACCTAGAAGTTTTATATAGTTACAAAGGTGTTCACTTACCTATTTATTCTTCATAATAGTAAAGTTCCATCCAATATCTTCTGTTCAATATTGTCATAAACACATTATGCATCGTTGCAACATACACAGACTAAATCATAGCATGTTAATGAATTCCTGCAGTGCTTTTACATTTATGCTGACACCCAGTGGCTGCCCAGCATAACTACACACTACTTTGTACAGCATGCAATGTCCTGATTACCAATAAAATAATAAAGCTACAGCAGCAGTTCCAAAGAACTCTAAGACCCTTGTCAGTGAGGATATCTGCGCTTTTTTTCCCCTTCAGTCACCTGTTTCAGTAAACAAACACTCAAGTAAAGGGGGGGAAAGTCCCATTTAAAATATATGGGTGCAATGAACCAACCCCTTGGAGCTCTTTGGTAATTTGAATCTGGATCCAGACCTATAATGTGCAAATGGGCCAAATGAAAAGATGGGATGAGAAGATCCCTTAGTTTTTCATGAGAGGGGAAGTAAGGAATGGTTTTGTGATTGCAAAAAGCAGTTGATCACAAACTAATTTTTCACAGTACAAAATGCCTCCATCACCACCACTCCCCAAATCTACATTTTCATGTATTGTTAAAAAAACAAGCAAACAACAAACTTCAAACAGCTTCAGTTCGCTATAAAATAAGGCAATTTTACTATAGCAATAAATATCATTCCATGTCAAGTGTAAGTATTGACCTCCAGGTATTAAAGCTGATATTAATATTCTCATTTGGGCTGAGTCCTGGAGTCCTTGGTCTTTACTCTGACAAAATTCCTACTGAAGTAAAGGAGCTATGATTAAAGATCACAAGACTGGCCCATTAGTGCTAATTTAAAAATTAGTCCTTTCTGCTTTAAACATCAGATCCTACACCTAGATCCACACTGGCAGACTCCGTGCCCTGGCACAGAGCTCCAGTGACTTGCAGAATCTGTCTCTGTAAGTGTAAAGAGATACTAGGGAAAGAGCTAAGTCCTACTCCAGTAATATGATGCACAGTAACAGCCTGTCTTTAAGCTCAGCAAAAGCAAAGTATATGGAATTCTGTCAATACACCTGAGCACCCAAATATATTAAATGTAGTAAAGCATAAAATAATAAAGTAAAACTGAGCCAATGTTAAACAGAAACAAAATATCCAAATGGCAATTCAGAGGCTAAACAGTGCAGAGAGTTTTCAGGCACAAGGAATGATCCTACACATCGTGTGTTTAAGTACTGCAAGCTAATATTTCCCCCTTTTTTCCAGGAGCCATACAGTAAACAGATAGCACTAACAAAGTCAAATATTAATAACCAAGAACTACACACCTCCAAATCCCCTTCCCCCAACCAGCAAAACCCATAGAAATTTACACTGACCAAAGCAAATAGAAAATAAAAGTCAAACCACTTAAATGGTTGACATTTAGGGATAGAACCAAACACCCTTTCCATCCTCTTGAATTATCTAAGTTATAACATTAACAGAAAATAAATACACATTGAAATAGACTAACTCAAGATCGTGACATCCTGTTGCTGAGAAGTTATAATAAAAGGGTTTTAGAACATCTCAGGAAGAATTTTTTAGGGTGTCTGTTGACAGATGAGATCCTTTTAATATTTTGTCCCAGTCTAAGTGAGGTGCTTAGCTTTGACTACCCATGGCAGCATTCTCAATATAATAGAGTACAAGCAGCATGTTTACCACTGTCCCAAGTCTGTGTCTGATTTCTTGGGGGGATGTAAAAAGATACTGTTTGCAGAGGAATGAAAAAAAATATATGAGAAGGTTGAAGGAGGGGAGATGACCCAAAACCTGAATTATTTTTTTATAAAATCAAAAAGTAATTCTTTTCACATTCGTCTCTGCATTTCTGGGTTCAAGTTGGCATCACAAGTAGATGTGCCCAAATTGATCAAGAAAAATGGTGAAGGTGGCTCCACCCAGCCAATAAAAAGGGGGTCCTGAAGATCTTGTGAGAAAGTCTGTTCACATATAACGTCCCTTAGACACTAGAGATTTGGCTAAGTTCTGAATATCAACTCATCTCTTTTTCCTCCATGCAGCTCTTTCTTATAGCACCTAAAGCTTACTCCTGGCCCATATGACAAAGAAAACTGCAACCAGACCCCATCCTTCTGCTTTCTCCGTTGTCTTTGTGCTTAGATCCTGCCCACAAAACCTTCCTGTGAAAATTTCAGTAGCTGCCCCAAATCCTCACAGCTGGTGCCCTGAGTAGTGCATAAGAGAGACTGGGCAACCTTTGATCTTTCTGCCCCCATCCATTTTAATTGAAACATATAGGCTTGGCTAAAAGAGAATCCAGATCTGAACCATTTCCTGGTTTGCAGAGTCAAACTCCAAGCCACCTCAATTTAATATCTTCTTCTAGCTCAGCACACCTTTACAGATGGGGGAGCAGAACAGTGTCACCATACATTCCTCTCTGTGGCTTGTTCCTCCATTAAGCCCAGCCCGGTCAGATCCCTATATACAATGTTCTACCATCTAGTTGGTGGTTGGCCTTTACATGAGACTGACCTTGGTTGTGTTTGCATAATTTTCTTTGTGTTCTTTCACTGTTTGCCTTGTGCAGTGTGCCCACCACTGTGATCTTGTGAAATCAGGGTATGGGATTGGCCCCAATTTAAAAGATTACAATTTAATATACATTTAATTTATAGTATAGGGTTTAAATCTTAATGAAGGTTAGGCTGCGAGCCCTCAAATACTATTGAGAAACTGTTTTGATTTTATTTTTTACTTTCCTTTAGTTATGACTTACCCATTTTTTTAAAAAAAAATCTGTTTAACTCTTAACAAAGAGCTGTTAATTTACCAATAAGTAATGCAATAATTTTACTGGTTATAACCAATAATTATTGGTACTCACTGATAACTCACTGATAACACCGATGTTAGCTCAAGTAGCTGAGAGCACAGCCTTTACAAATAGAGGCTCTAAGAGAAAAGGGAGAGTTTCTGCCCAGATCTGCCTTTGAACTATTTTTTAAATTTGTCTGTCACTCTGAGTCTGCCTCTGAGAGGGGCAACTTCCTTTCAAAGTTGAGTGAAAAAAGAAGCACACAAGTATTTCGACAAACAGTTGGCTATGTTTTTGCGAAAGGGTGCTAAGTTTTGTTGATGTGGCAAGAACTCTCCTTTCTATCCGTTTCCTCCTTAAGATTGAAGAGAATTTGTTTTTTAATAAAAGGTTTTGAGCCATCTTGACTTGTGGTCACAGCAGGTTTTTTTTTGTTTTTGTTTTTTGTTTTGTTTTGTTTTTTATTTTTTTGGCTGGATTGCTCTGGTACACTGGGTGCTCCTCCTATCACTGTCTATATTATTCAGGGGAGAGGGATTTATTTTACAATTCATTAATCATTCAAAAGCAGCTAGATAATAAATACAAAACCAAACAGTGCTGTGCCAGATACACACAGGTTTATATATGCCCCAACTCCATGTATGGAGTACATGCCACTTGCTAATCTGTATTGTGATGTAGGAACTGTTAGTGAGAGTCTATCCAGAGCAGAGTTAAGAAGTATTTTCTTTCTCACTTTTATCTGCTCATTCACTATTATTGTTCAGCTTCCATGCTGTAGCATTGGTAATATGTGCTTGGTCACCTAAGTTGAACGGTATTGATCTGCTCCTTCACTGAATGAGTGTAAACTGAAATACAAATAGTGAAAAACAATTCTCTTTGTCATGCACAAACACCCTACTTCATCTGCAAATATGAGTTTTCATCTGGGGTGAAATTCACCCTGCTACAGAGGGCCAGAATAAGGCTGATGCATGCATAAGTTCCACTTAAGACCTACGTTGAGAGCTTAAGTGGAACTTTTGTTGTGCTGGCTCTCTATGCAGAAGAGAATTTTACCCATTAAGAATAGCTGTTTACTAACCGGTCATGCCAGCAATCACAGATTTGTGTGAAAGTTTGCAAATAGCAAAAATAGGAGCAGTATAAAGTTTAAACTGAACAGCCATTCAAAATTCAATTGAATATCCATGAACATTGTTTCCACAGTTTTCAGCCAACTCTAGTTTGATTTTGCTTATATTTCCTGCTTTATAAATGCAAATACCACAGCATTTTGACACTTCCACTTCTAGTCTTGACCAGTAATGTACAAAACAAAAGAGCAAATAGAATTGTTGGGTTCAGTTGAAGATCTGGGCCAAATTTCAGGAGATTTTTATTTAACTTCCTTCCCTGTTGCTCTTTGCATTTAGAACGTTCTTCTCTTCTTGTCCATTATTTATTTATTACTTGTATTGCAGTAGAGCCTAGGAGCCCCACTCATGAACCCCATCGTGCTAGGAACAGTACAAGCACAGAACAAAATGATAGTCCCTACCCCAACTGGCTTATAAACTAAGACAACAGGTGATAGAGACAGACAAATAGGGGAGAATAAGGAAACCATGAGATCACATTGGTGTATCAGATGATTCATTGATACATGATGCTTACCTCCTTCTACTTAAACACAATACTTAATCTGGATTTCCAGTAATAATGCCCAAGTATTGTAACATATTGATTCCATGAAAAAATCCCCCACAACATTTGTGGAAACATCTATGTGACACATTTGTTCAAATTACATTATGGGCTAAAGTTACAAAGTGTGAATCCAAATTGAACTTCCACAAAGTTTTGGGGTTGTTTGGATGTAGGATTTAGGTTTGGACCCATTGTATTAATTAACATAGTAATTAATATATGGGCCAAAGGTGTTAACATAACCCAGTTACTGGGTAAATTTATAGGCCCAATTATTACAACGGACCAGTATAAATTCTGGCGGCAAATCCAGATCCAAGCATCAGGCAAACTTCACCATAGTTCCAACTGAGGGTTTGTGCTGGGCTCATATCTAACTTGTCTGATGTAGTTTGCAAGGTCTTTGGGGCAGGAACTGGGTTTTGTATCAGAAGAACTACAAGTGCTAAATAAATAATGAATAATTTATATTCAAACTGGTTTGCCTATTCTCAGTTAGCTAAGATAAGAGAGAGTTATAGTTTGGAAAAATGTGCTTAATATATATCCAAATATTATGGGAGGAAAATGTATGTCTGAAACTGTATTGAATGTGCATGTCCCCAAACAGGTAAAGATGTGCACAAACACATTGGATAATTGACACAATTATCCAGTTGAATGTGTCATTTGTACATACAACAACACTTATATTTTGCATATGCAACAGTGTGCTTATTTTTTGAAAATGTGTCCCTATAGCACTAAATGACTGGTGAAACCAAGTGTGGAAGGGAACTGGAAAAAGCAACTTTAACTTTTGTGGTAAATTGCTCTGCAGTCCTGAAATAGTATATATACTGTTCGTTGGACTAATATAATAGTTAGTGCTCTATTTTCTCTGACATGACTGAGATGTCTGATTGAACTGAATGCATATTATTTCAGAGCTAAATCAACAGAGAACCTGTGTTCTGGGTTACATTGCTCAGGCAAATTAATAATAATTATAATAGTAATTTACAGTCTATGGAAATTCATTTATTCAGATGGATCCCAAATTACTTCATAGATTAATAAAAGGAATCGTTAAACTGCAGCTGTTTAACAATCTACAGCAATGCTACACAGAAATTTGGGGTGAGCAGTGAATAATATCTTCTCTCAGTGATTCTTCTACTGCAGTCCATGGACCACCAGTAACCGATGCAGGCCTTTCTCCCAGCCTGCAGATTGTTGGCTAGATCCTCATGTGGATGCATGTGAGCACAGCTTATTAAGAGCCTGATCCAAAGTCCATAGAAGTCTATGGAAAGATACTGACTTCACTGGGCTTTGGATCAGGTTCTAAGTTCCTTTAATTTCAAAGAAACTACAGAAGTAAGAGATCACAAGATTTGGCCTTCACTAACAATATGCAATTCAATACAGCATGTATATACTATATAAACTGTAGCGCAAAAATGTTTTGATTGTAAATAAAGAAGTGGTAGCAGGAGAGTGAAATTATGAGATCTAGGTCTATATAAATTGTCAATGTGCTTGTCTCAGAAAGCATGGTCCAGATGCCTGGCGCAGTAGAGGAGAATGCTCTTGGTGCAACAGCGGTGCCACTATGAAGAGACAGAGGACAGTTCAGTGATGGCCTAGCAGTGAGAGCAGGAAAGAGAGCAGAGAATGATAAGGTCAATGAAGAAGGAGAAACAGCAGTGCTGTAGTTATTTTTTTAAGTTAAGCAATTTGCCCAAGTACTACAGACAGTACCTAGGAACAGCCAGACAAATTAGAGACCTCTTCTCATTATGTCTGTTGCTATAGGTGCAGCCATGAGTATAGCAAGCGTGCTTACTCAAAACATATACCACATCTCCCCTTTGAAACCCTTTTGATTTTATTATACTTAAATCTAGTTACTAATTTTTCTACTCTGATATCAGTTCTAACAAATCTGAAAGGCTGACGGCATTATCTCACCTGTAATACCTGTGAGTGTTTGTGTATAAGTACATTGCCCTTCTGTCAAAATGATCAGTCAACTTCTCGTTTTGGAAGTTAAAATGTTCTCGAGGCTGTAAATGAAAGGTCAGAGTGGGAGCTGGCTGGGAACTCTCAGTTGCTTCTCTAGGTTCCCTTTGCCTTTGGAACACTTACAATGTAGAAGTTACTGCTGGAAATGGCAGTTTTCTTTCAGGAAGTGGCCAAGCAGAAATATCCATGGAGGCTACTTAGACAACTACTATATAAGCTAGCTATTAATTGACAACTTCCTTATTTTCCATGTCTGAGCTGGGAGTTTTAGGTCGTTCCTCTTTGGTGGAGACAAGACTATAAACTGGTTTTCTTTGTCTCTTCGAAAGTGAGTAGTTTCTCTGCAGATCTCCTATTCAGAGGCTTCCTCTTATCCTTGAATGGTTGGCTTTGTGTCAGTTTGTATGTTAACCCAAGCAAGGTGGTCTATTCCAGAGTGCAAAATTGTAAACGGTTCCCTCAGTATAGTGCAGGAGGGAGCAAAGGGAATGCTACAAAAGAACACTAAAGGGAGCTTAGGGAAGATGTCAGCACAAGAAGAACAAGATGAGGTATGAATTGGCAGTTTAAACATACTGAGTACACGCTTACGTTAGACAAAATATTACATAATGGCAATGAGGCTTGTTTGCCTTAATCAAAAGCAGGTATATAAGTACAGTAGTGTGTTATTTAATGGTTATTCAATTTGCTACCCTTTCCTCCCTCCACTCCCCTTTGTAAATTTAACAAGAGTTCTGTAGATGGTCGGTACGGAAAGCGGTCTAGATTACCAACCCAAGGGGTGCAAAGGCTAATGTGTTTTCACACACATCTGAATCAGTTTATCCATCCCTGTTTTAATGGTGCCCCAAACTCAGCTGGGGCTGTTAGGAACTACTGTAATATAGATTAATAATACTACAGTTCCTCCGGCACCTTCATTGTCCCAAAGAAAGGGATTCAGCTGAGACACTTCAAAGCTTTCCTTTGGCTGTTGTGAGTTTGGTGAGACTATCTACGCTGCTATCTACTTCAGGTACATGCTTTGCTCTAGAAATGGGGGCACTCTGCTTTTACTGCAGCTTGTGAGATTATGCAACTGAAGGAACCATTGTTTTCTGAAGGATAAAAATCAATGGAAGGCTCCTTAAAAGAAAAGTACAGCCTATTCTCAAACAATGTCAGAGAAAGTCCTCTCTTTGTAGTTTGAGTTGTAGAAGGTCAGAAGTGTCCTACTTAGAAGTTAAAAAAAGAAGAGGAAAGTTTAGGTACAGAGATGGAAAGGAAAAGTTGAAATACAAATCAAGCTTTAATGGTCCTTCTAGTATCTGTCTTTTGTTTTTACAGTGTGAGCCTTTAAAATGCTGAGCGTCCATCTCAAGGTGCCTCCAATAACTATGGTATCTTACTGTATTCTTGTGGGATGGCAAATGTTGAGTTTTTAATGTGATCCACTGTAAACTGTAAGGGTGACATTTTCAAAGCTGCCCAGAAGATCTGATATACCTAATTTTCCATTACTTATAATGGAAAACAGGCATCCAAACCCCTTGGGCAGCTTTGAAAATTTCAGCCTAAAGTTTTAGAACACAAAATTGCTATCCATTTAAAGAATGCTTTAAATTAGGAGTAATTCTGGAACATACGGGTTCTACTATTTTCTACAAAGACTGGTGAACTTGGACCTTCTCCTGCCCTGTGCTATATTTTAATGCATTTCATAAGTAGGGCTGGGTGATACTTGACATTTTAGGTCCCAGGGGTTTGTACACAATTTGTTTGCTTTATGGAGGCTTGTCTAGTGCTGTGGTACAGTAAGGAGCAGCAAGAGCAGGGTTCTAACAAGGTAACTGGTTAAATAAAGATAACCCAGAAGTGATACAGAACAGTCAGCACTCCTTCTAGGTACAGTGAGACACCCAGTGTTAATTCTTTCAAGGTCTGATCCAGTACTCATTGAAGTAAATGAAAGAACTAATATTGACTTGAGTGTGCATTGGACCAGATCCCCTGGGCCCAGATTCTCAAAGAGGAGTGTGCGGGTGGGTGTAAATAACTTTGAGGATCTGGGCCTTATTGCCTTCTGGCACAGTTTTTACCCACTGAGTTGCACCAACAAAGAGAAACACGAGTTGGTGAAAACCATGCAAAACTAGAGACTGAAAGCTGAATTTGGTCTCAACTGGGAATAGGGTCCCACTGAAGTTTCCCAAAAGGTTAATGAACTTCATTCTATATTCTATAAAGGTTGTTATACTTCAGTAATCACTGTAGTATCTGAGTACCTTTCAGTAGTATATTAAGCAAAGTGATTACAAATCTGTCTCATGATGTTTGTTCTCTTATCCTCTCCCCAGAAGAAGCGCATACAGTGGAGTGTCTTGTTTTGGAAATATACGATGGTTAGTTGGTTTAAAAATATGTATCTGTTGCTATGTATATGTTAGAGAAGGCAAGGTCAAAGCAATGTACCTTGCCCTTGGAGCCAAAGGTGGTGAGGTTTGTGATGACCCTATTTCTTAAGGGAAATCATTCCACAGTCTCAGACCAGCCCCTGAGAAAATGCTCTCAGACAAGCTTTACTCTTATTGTTGAGAGCAGTTGATTCCTGGGTTTATGAAGAAACTTCTGCACAGTTTTAGTCATTGATTACAGTACAGGAGTCTGAAAAGGCAGCAGTATGTTGCCAAAGCAAACTCAGTGTTTGGGTTTGAACAGGCTCCAATTTCTATCCTGAACAATTCATCAGGATCCTAATTTAATATTGATTATTGCTTTAGATCACTGAGCTGGGAGTGCAAAATGTTTAATACACTGTATTTAAAGAATTTTTCACAAAGTAAACTTTTGATTCTGCCTCACTGTATCCCTGTCAATTTAAATTCATGTTTTTTTTATATCAGATAATAGTTAATTTCAGTGTTTCTACAAAAGCACTAACCTGAAAGCTTCCCAGAAATCTAACATCTCTTAATAGTCTTTGCAAGTAGAATTGCTTACTTCAATTTAAATATTCAAAGGGCTTTATTTTAAAGTTAATATTGTTTATAGAAAGCAAATGCAAATAAGTGGTTAAAACCTTTTGGTATTAGGTCATTAAAAATCCATTCTTGACTTCCTGCCCACAACTATATCTTTTTTCAGACCTGTCACCCATTTCATTTAAGCACTTAGCTCTTTCCTAATGAATGAATTGGCATTTCATATTACCTTATTATCCTATAAAGCAAAATGCATACTCAATAACATTAACGGTAATTTCTCATAAAGACACATTATTGATCCGGGTGCTACCTGTAAGCATTGAAAATTGCATCCTGCACACAGAGCCTTTCACATCTGGGCCTGAAGAATTAAAGAAAAATTAAATTTGACAGCAGTAAATTCACAGGCACAATCTAGGCACCAATTTATATGCAAAATGAAATGCTTTATGAAAATTTCCTCTATTTTCTCACGGAGATTTGGGAAAAAGATTTCACTAGATGCTTCTTTCTCTAATATCCCTCTACTTAAATATTATACTGCAGTCACTGCAGACTCCCTTTGATGTATAAATAATCAAGTTAAATTATGTGCAGCAAGGAGACTAGTGCTCTGCCATTCTTATTTTACAAAGTAATTTCTACCCTAGAGGGTCAAATTTCCCTGACAAATTCTTAATTACTATGTTGCAACAGAAGCAGAATCTATTTGTGCATAAATCCTGGGCATTCCCAAGTGGTAAGTAACTAATATTACCAACCATTTCACTTGGCCTGTTCACTGAACTCCATAATTAGATAATACTTTTGATGATGGTACATTTGAAGTCTTAATCCATTTAATTTTTTATGAGATTTTTTTTATTTTAATAGGGATATGTTAGTGACCGCTGCCTATTTAAAAATCATTAAAATTCTGTCCACAGCAGTAATAAAGATTAAAGATTACTAATATGGCATTCATAACCTTGCTGGTTTTCTAGAAATCCGGGGCTTAAGGTAAATGTTAAAGGTCATTTAATATGTTAGTCACTAATTATAATCCTGGGTAATAGGTTCCTTTTCTAATTATCCTGGTATAAAAGTTCTATTGTTTGGGTCTATACTTCTGATTTTTCTATTTGGTTTTTTTGTGCGGATGAGTAATCCTGGAATTAAGCTTCCGAACATTGATGAAAGTAGGTAATGCACAATGATTAACTGTATAAAAGCATATGTTTGAATGCTGCAGAATAGCTCACCTTGAAGTTACTTACAAAAGATGCAGCATCCCTTTTCCAGTAGAAATAAAGCAGAAAGGTCATTGCAAAGATTAACACCTTTTTATTTTAGTATCAAACATTGACAAATAAGATAAAGGCCTCCAGAGCATGTTGAGAAGAAAGCAGGAGCAACTAGAGACAAAAAGGGGAGTTGGGAGAATTTAAAAAGAACAACTATCTCCCCGAATTCAGGAAAGCACTTAAACACATGCTTGACTGAATAAGGATGGATTTAAGCATGTGCTGAAATGTCTTCCTGAAATAGGGCTTAGTTCTGCAGTAAACTACTCCTCAAAGATTCAAACAAACCTGACCTGCTTACATTCATACAAAAACTTGGTCTTTCCCTTCTGCTCACCTGTCATCTTCCTGCCCAGTGGCAGGTCATCTGGGATTGACAAAAAGCCCTAGGTAGTTTTGCCTGTGAGGTACATTTTATTATCTATGTGATTTCTCTTCTGGTACCACACAAATGCCCAATCAGGGCCCCATTGTCTATACAACCACATAGGCATCGTCCCTGCTCCACAGAGTTTACATACTGAGGCCCCAGTTCAGGAAAGCACTTAAACCTAGTCAGGACTTAACATTGCTTACATCCCATTGAGTTAACGGGATGCTTTTCTTAATCGGGGTTTACGGCTCTGATCCTGCAACTGGCTCTGTCTGGAAGGGTCATTGTGCCTGCTGAGAGTCCCACTGAAATCAATGGAGGCACCAATGATCGACCTGCATATTGCAGGGCAGAGGCCTGAGACTAGATGCCATAAGTGAGTGCACTAAATCAGTGCTTCTCAAAGTCGGTCCGCCGCTTGTTCAGAGAAAGCCCCTTTGTCCGGGCCAGTTTGTTTACCTGCCGCGTCCGCAGGTGCGGCCGATCGCGGCTCCCACTGGCCGCGGTTCGCCGCTCCAGGCCAATGGGGGCGGCGGGAAGCGGTGCGGGCCAAGGGATGTTCTGGCCACCGCTTCCCGCCGCCTCCATTGGCCTGGAGCAGCGAACCGCAGCCAGTGGGAGCCGCGATCAGCCGAACCTGCGGACATGGCAGGTAAACAAACCAGCCCGGCCCGCCAGGGGCTTTCCCTGAACAAGCGGCGGACCGGCTTTGAGAAGTACTGCACTAAACAATAGGAGGAAAAGAGTAAGGGAAGACAAAAATAACAGTAATTGGAACCTGAAAGGTATCTAGCCACTTAACTCCCACTGAAATCAATGGAAGTTGGGCTCTGAAGTAACTTTGAGGCTCTGGGTCCAGGTGTCTTAAGCTGGGTACACAAAAGATAGTGAAAATGCTGGCCTTATCATCTCCAGCTGAACATGGCAATATTAATACTAGCTCCCTTCGGCATAGGGGTACTGTGATATTGGTTTAGTTAATTCTTATAAAGCATTTTGATGGTAACACAGAACTTAAGAACGGACATACTGGGTCAAGCCAATGGTCCATCTAGCCCAGTATCCTCTCTTCTGACAGTGGCCACTGCCAGATGCTTCAAAGGGAATGAACAGAACAGGACAATTATGACATGATCCATCCCCTGTCATCCACTCCCAGCTTCTGGCAGTTAGAGGCTTAGGACACCCAGAGCATGGGGTTGCATCCCTGACCATCTCGGCTAATAGCCATTGATGGACCTATGAACATATCTAATTCTTTTTTGAACCCAGTTATATTTTTTTGTCTTTAGAGTATCCCCTGGTAATGAGCTCCACAGGTTGACAGTGCACTGTGTGAAGAAGTACTTCCTTTTGTTTGTTTTAAACCTTCTGCCTATAAATTTCATTGGGTGACCCCTGGTTCTTGTGTTATGTGAAGGGGTAAACAACATATTCTTATTCACTTTCTCCACACCATTTATGACTTTATAGACCTCTATCAGATCCCCATTTAATCATCTCTTTTCAAAACTGAAAAGTCCCAGTCTTTATAATCTCTCCTCATATGGAAGCTGTTCCATACCCCTAATCATTTTTGTTGTCCTTCTCTGTATCTTTTCCAGTTCTAATATATCTTCTTCTTTTTTTGAGCTGGGGAGACCAGAACTGCATGCAGCATTCAAAGTGTGGCATACCAGGACTTTATATAGTGGCATTATGATATTTTTTCCTCTTATTATCTATCTCTTTCCTAATGGTTCCTAACATTCTGTTAGCTTTTTTGACTGCTGCTACACATTGAGCAGATATTTTTAAGTAATTACTTACACACACACTCTCTCTCTCTCTCTCAGGATATTTCTACACTGTTGTATTAATTTAGATGGAATATACAGGCCCAAAGAATCAAAGGCATTGACAGGTCTATGTCACTGTCCAACATTAAACAGTTTTAAAGAGGGTTTGTCGTTTGGTTTACAGAGACCTCCGCCTCCTTAGTACCATAGCAAACACACCATTAAAAATCCTTTTGACCTTTTAGATACAAAAAAGAAGGGGAAAAACAATTAAAGCATTAGCAATGTAAAGTATTAAATAAGGCTTTCATTTTAACAACATGTTGGGACACAATCAGAAAGGCTAAGGCACAAAATAATTTACACCTAGCAAGGGACAGAAAAGGTAATAAGAAGAGGTTCTTTAAATACATTAGGAGCAAGAGAAAATTAAAGGGAAGTATAGGTCTTCTATTTAGCAGGGAAGGAGAGCTAATAACTGATGTCATCAAGAAGCTGAGGTGTTTAATGCCTATTTTGCTTCAGTCTTTATTAAAAAGGTTAATGGTGACCAGATACTCAACACAATAAATATTATCAACAAGGGGGAAGGAATGCAAGCAAAAGTAACTATCTGAAGCTATATTGGAAACCTTAGCAATTATTTTTGAGAACTCCTGGAGGAGGGATGAGGACTCAGAGGACTGGAGAAGGGCAAACATAGTACCTATCTTTAAAAAAGGAACCAAAAAGGACCTGGGGAATTCTAAACCAGTCAGCCTAACTTTGATACCTGGAAAGATACTGGAACAAATTATTAAATAATCAATATGTAAGCACCTAGATGATAATAGGGTTATAAGGATCAGACAGCATGGAATTGTCAAGAACAAATCATGCCAAACCAACCTAATTTCCTACTTTGACAGGGTTACTGGCCTACAGGACAGTGAGGAAGCAGTAGCCGCAATATATCTTGACTTTAGTAAGGCTTTTGACATAGTGCCACATGGCATTCTCAAAAATAAATGAGGAGAATGTGGTCTAGATGAAATAACTATAAGGCAGGTGCCCAACTGGTTGAAACACCATACTCAAAGAGTGGTTATCAATGGTTCACTGTCAAACTAGGTGAGACATACCTAGTGAGGACTCACAGGGGTCAGTCCTGGGTCCAATATTCAATATTTCTCATTAATTACTTGAATAATGGAGTAGAGAATATCCTTATAAAATTTGCAAATGACAAAAGCTGAGAGGCACTTTGGAGGATTAGAATTCAAAACAACCCTTGACAAATTGGAGAACTGGTCTGAAATGAGCAAGATGAGATTCAATAAAAATAAGTGCAAAGTACTTCACTTAGGAAGGAAAAATCAAATGCACAACTACAAAATGGGGAATAACTGGTTAGGTGGTCTGAGAAGGACGACCATGTGATGCAGTTGCAAAAGAGGTTAATCTAATTCTGGACGGTAAGACTTGGTAGTTAACTGTCCCACTCTGTTTGAGAGTATTGAGACCTCAGCTGGAGTTCTGTGTCCAATTCTGGGCACCACATTTTAGGAAAGATTGGAGAGAGTCCAGAGGAAAGCAACCAAATGATAAGAGGTTTAGAAAACCTGACCTATGAGGAAAAGTTAAAAAATAACTGGACATGTTTAGACTTGAGAAAAGAAGACTGAGTGGGGACCTGATACCAGTCTTCAGATATATTAAGGGCTATTATAAAGAGGACTGTGATCAATTGTTCTCCATGGCCACTGAAGGTAGAACAAGAAGTAATGGCTGCAATCTGCAGCAAGAGAGATTTAGGGTATGTCTAGCCTGTGCACATTACTGCGCAGCCGCGGCAGCACTGTGATGTGGGCAATATAGTCACGCTTTATCGCTGGGGGAGAGCTCTCCCGGTGATAAAAAATAACCACCTCGAATGAGGGGTGGTAGCTTTTTCGCCGGGAGCCATGCTATACTGGTGCTTTTCAGCGCTAAAACTTTCATCGCTCAGGGGTGTGTTTTTTCACACCCCTGAACAACTAAAGTTTTAGCGCTGAAAGTGGCAGTGTAGAGACAGCCTTATATTAAATATTAGGAAAATCTTTCTAATTAAAGGAGCAGTTTTAGCTTTGGAATAGGCTTCCAAGGGAAGTTGTGGAATCCCCGTCACTGGAGGTTTTAAAGAATACGTTAGACAAACAAGAGTCAGGGATCGTCTAGGGATCATCTATACTTGGTCCTGTCTCAGTACACAGGGCTTGGCTAAATGACCTCTTGAGGTCCCTTCCAGCCCTACATTTCTATGGTCCCATGATCCCATATTCCGTTTTCCTTTATGCACCCTCCCCCCCACACACACACCTTGTTTGACAGTTTCTTAGATGGTATCAAAGATGGTAACTTACAGGCCTTTTGAGGAAAAGAGAAGTTAGTTGAGTTGGGCTGGAACTGATGTTATTGTGTTGTTGTTGAAGTCTGATCCTGTTTCCCAGGAGCCAAAGCAAGACAAAATACACAAAAGGGAGGGGAAAAGAATAGCAGAGATAGAAAATTTATCTTCTGTCTCTGGTGTTGACTCCCACTTGCAACCTCATTGATGGAAAAACACAGGCACAGCACCTTGTTTTCACAGATACTCTGAGATCTGGGAAACTTATACCAGAACTGGGCTATTTAGGGCATTGTTTTTAACTGCCTCTTTCTGGTCACAGGCATACAGCAGTATTGCAAAATATGTCAAAGCCAGATTCTCACTAGACAAAAGGAAAAAGGAGAGAGCGATAGGAAAAAGAAGCACTAAGGTTGGGAAGGAAAAGGACTCATGTCTCCTATGCTGGAGGTGGAGTAGAAAGCACATGATGCCAGCTGGGGAACCCCACTCTCTTTACACTGGGTGTACTCCCGCAAGACCTTCCCAAGAATCACATCCTTGCACAGCCAGAGCAACATAAAGGAGCAATAGTGTAATTAAGAATTTGGCTCATAAAGTCTTGCTGCTGTGCTCACTGTTTAGACCCTAAAGAATCAAGACTTGCCAAGATTTACATGCTTCCTCATATCTTCCATTATTGTAGAGAGTGGAGGAAGAGAGAGCTTAAATGTTTTTTATCACTTGATGGCCCACCTGCTGGCCCCATAGGTGTAAATAAGAGCCTAAAGAGGAGTTTATGAGACTGGGGAAGAAACACTACACTAAATAATGATGTAGCACTGTGGAGATGTTCAGTGCTCTCAAAATCTTCTATCCACTTCCACTTGTGGGTGGACCAGAAGTTGTGGATTGGCTTGCAATATGACCTTCTTCAGTGCAATGGCATTGCTTAATGACCTCCATAGAAACTGTTTTATATTGCTCAACAAACGTATGTGCTATATTTCTGTGACTTATTCCTGAATATTTCTATATTTCTGAGTTTATGTACCAAAACTGTACTTGAATTTGAGCAGAGGTTGAGTGTGTAGCCTTGTGCAATTCTACCCACCAACTAAACTGCGGCAAGTTTCTGATGAGCTAAAAATTAACAGTAGATTTTACACTATTAGCATCTCCTTGGGAAGACTGAGAGAGCAGGTCTTGTGCCTGGGCTGGTGAATTTTCATAACAATTTTGCATGTTTGGCAGGAATTAAGGAGATAACGCATAAGTATGCTATTTTTTCCATAACTTTCTTCCCATAACCAGCCTCAAAAACCACTTTAAGCAGAGTCAGAGGGTGGTAGACCCCTTTAAAATATTCAGAATGCTGCTTTAATTGAGGAAATCAAGGATGGTATGTTCTCACCACACACACAACTTTCTGTCCCCTATTTTCAATATTTCTTTTTACAGCCAATAATGTGACGTGGGGAACATGATAATCTACTTTAAGTAAGTGGCATTCTCACCTTGCTCTAATACAGCACAGTACACATGGACTAGATACAGTCCAATACTACCCTCTCTCTGGGGCTTTTGTTATTATTATCTTAAATAAAAATAAGTTTCCTAGCAGAGTTTGCTCCTAAGTGTGGATGTTTCTAGATGTTTTAGTGGCTAATAGGACGTATTTGATCTAGTTGCCAGCATGAGCCAGCAGATCTGTTCTGTATCTTGGTACAAGATCTTCACATCTTCCTATACTTTTTTCTGCTTCCCATCCTTGCAAAATTGTCATAGAAGTTTACTCACCCAGGCACAAAACCTACTTGCCCACCCATGGTGGTTAAACATGGGTCTTGAAATTGATGGGGTTGCATTGGTATAACTGAATACAAAACGTCCCACAGCCTTCAGATTTACTTCAAGTAAACAGTAACACATATTAGGAACTATCAAAATATAAAACATGTCTTTGTCATGTGCTTTCATTTCACGTGAGAACAGTCATAGCATGGAAAGGAATACATATGTGTAACCAAATAACCATGTTAAGAGGAGGCATGGTAATGAGCACCACCATGAGGAAAAGTGGACAGCGTTCAAAGGGGGATTAGAGATTAGGATGTGTGGTAAAGTTTAGAGATGGGCCTGAACCAAACCCCTGGACACCCTTATACTTGAAGTATTTGAAATCTAGGTCTAGATTTCACCATATTACTTTTAGTAAAACTAGCTTTAAAATGGGGATGAAAACCTTGCAATGAAAAAAAATCCTGGTTTTGGATTTGAAATTTGAAATTGTCAATGTAAAGCTTTTGAAAATTGATGGACTCAGAATGGTCAAAACACTAGAAAAATTTCATCAAACATTTGTCCTCCCCCTCCCTTTGAATTATGATATGCCAAAAAAATTGACCAGCTCTACCTTTTAGTACATCTTCCTCTGTGAAATTGTTTTCGCTTATAAATTTCCTCTTCAGTGACCCTGTGTGTGTGTATATATTGCACTTCCAAACACTCTGTGGGGCTAAATCATACCTTTAATTACCAGAGCCAAACCTGGAAGACGCAGAAAACAGTGGTACCAGGCAGACACTGGTTACCAGATCCAGCCTGCTGGTGCAGAACAGAATGGCTAGGAACAGTTCAGGGTTGCTTGAACATAATAACTATGTGAGGCTCCTCGCAAATGCAGTAATGTGTTCCTCTCGTTAGCATGTGTACTCTTCCCCTCACTTTATGTGCTAGCTAAGGTTGTGAGCCCCTTTCCCTTCGGACTGTGGACCAATGGCAGGCACAAGAGTCTTCCTATTAGTATTCTTGTGTTCTCGGTTCTTGTCCTGCTGCAGTGCAGGTACAGTATAGGAAGTCAGTGAGAAGTGCCTCCTTACCACAAAGGGCAGGATTTGGCTTATATAGTTTATATCCAGATTGGAACATGTAAAGAGTGAAGTTCAGTATATGAAAATTTCTAGTTTTTACAAAAAACTGAAAATTGTTGCACATTTAAAGAAACAATTGCCCTAGAAAGGTAGTAAATACAAAGTGCATTCTATTGCATGTTTGGCACAAGTGGGGAATGCCAATTTCCATAGACTCCTACTAAACGTAATCTACTGTACTGCCAGGGGACCTATCGTTTGCGTACTAGGACCCATCTTCAAAGTTGTATTGACACAGTTAATTTGGGGTCTGATATAATATTAAAATTCCTGTTGACTTCAACAGGAACAGCATCTGGTCCCTAGTCCACATCCAAAATTTTTGACACCCACGTATGAGACTATGACTTGTCAAATCCTCTGTTTCTCTCTGCACACCCATTTAGGAAGATAAGATTTGCCATACTGGCATAGTGGTTCAGACCCATGCTCTGTCTTCAACAGTGGCCAGTGCCAGAGTCCTCACAGGAAGGTACAAGATACCAATAGTAGGTAAATGTGTGTAATTGTCCACCATGAAGGTCTCAGCATAATCCCAATGAGCTATAGATTGATTTTAAACCCTGAAGCATGAGATTTTTATCCCTTCCACAACTTGTTGTTTGCATTTGGAGTTGTAATTCTGGATATTCTTATAAGCCATATAAACATCCATTCTATTTCAGAATCTTACTAGGTATTGGCCTCAGTGACATCCTGTGGCAATGAGTTCCACAGTCTAATTAGGCACTAAGGAGGGGAAAGTATTTCCTTTAATCGGTTTTGAATGTGCCACTCTTTAATTTCCCTGACTGTCCCCTTTTTTCTTGTTTTACCTTCACTAAACCATTAATTTTATATACATATCACCTTTAAAAAAACCCAAAAAACTATTTTAAACATTTTTGAAATAAAATCATTTTGAAAATCTTAATTAAAACTTTGAAAAATATACAAAACCTTCAAATGATCATTTATAATTGTTTCAGCACTAACAGTGTACCTGGAAAGCAGGAGCTCCTCTAATCCCAGATCTAATTCCAACTCCTTCGGGTCACAAATGCTTTCTATAGTGCTAACTTGGGACTTTAGACATAGCCCTATTCCAGGGATGTTGCGTAACCTGCTCTTTCCCAGCAATAGCCTTGGGAGGCATTGTAGCTCAGACACACCCTCTGGGGTCATAATCCCTCCTCTGCTTCCTCATTGCTCTGGGTTGAGTGTAGTAACTTGCGACTGGCCTATACCAGCAGCAAATTGCAGTGCCCTTAGCATTATCTCAACTGCACTGGCTAGTGCATGTGGGGAGGAGGGGAGGAGCTATACTATGCATGGAGGAATAAATGGGCCCCTAGCCCCTAACTACTCCTACATGCCTAGACAGGAGGTCTGCCTCCGTTTTCCATCCATAAAATAGGGATGAAATTACTTGTTTTGCTGCAGTGTCATGAGGGTTAATTCAGTGTTGATAATATCTTTTGGATACACAAAGTGCTAAGTAGTATTCATATGCAAAGAATTTAAAAGTGTGTGTGTATTTTTAAGTAAGAGTCACCCTTTCACTTTTGATTTGTGTTTATTTTTACATCTGGAGCAAATCAGTCAATATATTTTAGAGAGAAAACACTTGATGGGATATTGTGCTGCATGGGGAAAAAACAGTTACCTTAGGTATAAGCAGATGTTAAAGAATTAATGATGATTTTAAATAACAGAGGGACCTTTCTGCTTGGCAATACCAATACATATACACATACCTTTTTTATTTATTGCTGTCTTCTCTTTCAGCTAACCTCTGAGTGAGAGAAACTTCTGCTGATGTCAAATGACCAGGAGGACATTAACAACTGATTTTGGTGCCTGTCGGGTGCCGTTGGGTATGTCTCCCCATTACCAAGCTGGCTTTCCTCACTACTGCCACTGACCTTGCAAACAGCTCCGACAAAGGTCGGAATGGATTCATTGATCAGCTAGGCCAAGCATATGACAGTCTGTGCCTTAATTGAATCCCAAAAGGGGGCAGACTGGGTTTTTATTACAGAGGCCAGACGATAGCACTCATTAAAAGCTCCACAGACTGTGTGGTTTACTAATTAGTTTATTATACAGACACCTTGACGATGGGCAAAGTTGTCATTTTGCCCTTTATCGCACAGGGGATGTTGTTAAAAGTTTAATCAGCTAACACTGACCAACTCAGCTTGGCAGGCTGTGGATGGTCATTACTGAGGTCACCCCTGCTGTAGCAATTCCGACAGGGTCACAGCATGAACCTCCAATAAAAAGAGCGTTACGTAAGGTAAGAGTGCACCTGAAAGGGAACCAGAAAAAGAGATGTGCTCAGCAGGGAGTAGGAAACAGATGGACTGTTAGGACAAGTGAATCCTGTTACAGTTTCTCTTTGCCTACATTGTTTAACATATGCTTTTTGGAAATATGGGGAGCACTGAACTATTTCTTTGGTATGTCCATTAGGCCTCAAGATAGCCTGAACCAATTGGAGTATTGTCAGACACTGAATACTGCAGGGTAGGAGGAAGCAGGGGTGATTTTGCTACTCCGGCAATACTTACCTCCCAAACGATGGGAGGGTTCATCTGCAATGTTTATGGGAATTTGCACTAGAAAAAACACCGGAAGGGGCCGTTGTAATCTTGGCTCTCAAGCTACTATTCTCTCCTCCTCTCCCCCACGTTACAGGCAGTTCTCCTAATGTTTTATGAATGTCTTCAGTTGTGGCAATAAGTTATAATTTTGGGAAGCTTTTTTTTAAATCAGGAGGTTGTTATTAATTATTTGTGTTACCGTAGCACTTGAAAGTCGCAGCTGAGTGCAAAGACACCTTGTGCTAGGTTCTGTACAAATGTATAGTAAGAGGCAGCCCCTCTCCCAAAGAGCAGACAGTGTGAAGAGATAAAACAGACAAAGAGTGACAGGGGAAACAGAGGGGAAGGGACTTGCCCACAGTCACCCAGCAGGTTAGTGGTACAGCTGGGAATAGAGCCCAGGTCTCTTGACCTGTAGTTCTGTGCTCTAGCCACTAAACTACGCTGCCTCTCTTTTCTTTTTTTTTGTCTTTTTTTTTTTGTTTGTTTGTCACGAAACAATGAAATCTCCAGGTAAAATCCCATCTAATTCCTGAGAAGGAACTTGAAAGAACCAAAGTACAGACAACCCCAATGGGGAATCTGTCTGAGTTTATATCCAAGCCCCAGGGATTACAGGGATAGGTTACTTTGATTATTATTTATACTGCTGTAGCACCTAAATGTCCTAACTGAGATCAGGACCCAATTATACAAATACTAAAATGAGTGGTGTACAAATACACAGTAAGAATCCAGTTCCTGCTCCAGTTTGGAGTTGCAGACCATTCTACAGAAACACCCACTCAAAGTGGAAGTGTTTAATAAAGATGGTTAGTTCTTTACCTTAGTAACAAGTGTTGGTATATTAATTCATGGTTCGAAGTGATCTAGAACACAACAAGCTGACTATAACTGTAGCCTGGTATTGCCTGCAAAGCACTGTCTGTATTCTCTGTCTGTACACTAGCTTAGGGTCTCTCATTTCATACATCATTCACAACTCATGGCAATAGTTCCACAACATCAGTACATATTCTTAATACAAAGAGAAAAAAGAAAAAGAATTGCTATGCCGTGTACGTTTCTCTTTGGGAGCTAGAGAAATGTGTAAGTTGCACTATCTTAGACTCTCCTCTGAATTTAGTCCTTTGGGTTTGTACATATACAGTGGAGGGAATTAGAGCCCTGCGTGGGACTTTTTTTTTTTTAATCCTGCTCATTTCCCGCCCTGCAATACCCACTCCCACCCGATGCCGCATTGTTTCTTTCATTTTTATCCCACTCCCACCCACAAAAACCTTAGGTCCCGCAAATCCTGCAAGACAGATTCCCCCATGCGACAAAATAAAAATAAAAATAAAAATGGTTGGTTAATATATTATATATATAAATGGAATTCAGACACACTTTTTACCACTAAAAGAATAAAATAAATCTTGCTGAAACCATGTAAAAAATACTTTAACTCCTGTTATAATAGATATCAAATCTCTTTCTATCCCTTTCTTAAATTTAAGTATTAAAACCCTTACTTAAAAAAAAGAAACTTGCTTTACATTGCTGAAATTCTATTTATGACAAACTGACTAAATCTTTCATGTTTTCCTGCAAATTACCAGTCTGTTTTTTTGCCCACCCAGTTCTGCCCACAACAAAGTACATTTTACCTGCTCCTGCTATTATGGCAGTGGGTCCTGTGGGACCCGCAAGATCCCAGACCCCCTGTAGGGCTCTAGATGGAATACTGGCACAACTGAAGAGAATGGGAATTTTGGCACAACTGTTTAGGACAGGAGCAGACCCTTAGCTTGTACTAATCAGTGTAGCTCCATTGATTTTAATTTCCACCGGCTGAGAATCTGATCCAAGCATTTGAAACTGTAGAGTGAATTTAGACAGGAAGGATGTATTACACACACAGGAATCGGGCCAGGGCACATCGGAACACCTGGGCTAACAACGGGTCTTGCAAAATGGAGGTACCATTGCTAGTTAACATGTTTTGGTAGTCACCCCAGGAACCTTTTCCCAGTGACAGATTGCTCTGTTACAGTCACGCAGGCAGACGCTCTGTCATGAACTCTCTTTTAAAAAAATCTGCCTTAACAGTAAAACTAAAAGACTCCAACTTTTTCTTTTGCTGTAGCTCCCTCAGGCAATGAAGGAATTTGCGATGTGTGTCAATGAGACATTTGAAATTTCACACATTTAAATCATCCCAACTTCAACAGCATTTTAAATACACTGAAACCAGCAGCACTCTTAAATTCAAATACTTACCAGTCTCCGTCCTACAAGCTTGCTGCTATTAGCCTCAAAGGCAAAAGAAAAAAATATGGGAACAAAGCCACATTCTGTAATCAAATTAAATATGAACCAATTTAAAAGAAAGAGTTGATATAATACTAATGAATAATACCTTCTACTTCTTTAGCACTTTCCGTGCAAGAATCACAGTGTGCATTACTAATATTAAATCAGCCTCACATCACCCTTTATTATCCTCATTATATGCATGGGGAAACTGAGGCACCAAGCGATGTGGCTTACCCAAAGTCACAGTAAATTGGTGGCAGAGCAGGGAGAGAACTTAGGAGTCCTGACTTCCATTTCTGCAGTTTAGCTGTCACTGTTACAGTATCTGCAGTGCTACAAAACAAACCGACAATAGGACCCAAGCATCACAAGACTAACACAAAATGGAAATACCAGTCACTGAAATGAAAAACAGAAGTTAACCTCCACCCCACAAACCCTAGCCCCAAGAAATAAGACAAATGACTCACTGGGAACAAAGCATGCACTAGAAACTCTATACAGTAGCCACTGTTTTAAACAAATACCCCCACTCCCTAATAGTCATCATATCATGGCATTTGACTCTATCACATTGTGTGGTATTTTCTTAAGTCCATCCCCAAACCAAATATCATAGCAAGTAATTTTCCTCCTATTCAAGTAAGTTGATAATCTCCCATGGACTGCAGTGGTGTAGGATCCCAATCCTTAGCTGCAACTAAGGAGCACATAGTGCAGCTCAAAGGGGTGGGGGTGGGGGCAGGGAGTGGATGATGAGATCCATTCTGGTCAGTATCAGGGGCAACAGTTTTAACAGCTGAAGATAAAGACAATATACTGCCTTACAGGGAGTACCCACCACGAGGGTCTACTGGAATAGTGTAGCACCTCTGAGATCTAGATCTGAAATCCTGCCCAGGCACAAATTTGGGCTTCAATCCCACAAGAGCTCCATGTGGATGGACCCATTGTCTCCATACGGACCTGGGGCACTCCCCATATTGCAGAATCAGGGCTTTGGTTGCTGCCCAAAGAAACCAGAAAAGATTGAGCATTTCATTAACTGGTCATTCCTAATCAGCCCAGCAATAGGTCTACAAATGAATAAACAACTTAAGTGAATCTCTGTTCTAAAAATGAAAGAAATTGGGTACCGCTCTGAATATTGGCAGACATCAGAGTTCCCTTTTAACTCTGGAGTCATTCAACTTTTGTTGGAGTGTTACATAAAAGCTTTTAATTTACTGAGTACCTTTTTGTGAGTCGAGGGGATTGTTTGTGACTAATGAAGAGCAGAGAACATTTTAATAATAGCGACAACTGGCTTTGATATTGATATTGTCTCTAAAAAAGTCCGTTTTGAAGTCTTTGAGATTAGGAAGCCCCTTTGTATTTTATCCAACCGTGTTAATAAAATTGCCTTGGCTACATAATGCTCTCTGCAAAACAGAAGTAATTTCCCCCCTCCCGCCCCCCACTTAGTTCCCTGTGCTATCCTTTGGATTTTTTTTAAACACTAGTCATTATTCTGTACATCAACATTTATAAATTTTCATTAAGTAGCTTTCAGGAATAATCTTCAAATGAAAACCCAAGTGCAATGTTTTGTTTCTTCCAAGACACTGAGCGTATTTCACATCTTTATATTTGTCTGCAGTTTTGCATTTCATAGACATCTCCTAGTTTTTTGGGTTATGTGTTTGGATTCCTCCCATATTTCCAAAATCCTCTGGGGTCTATTAAAGCATCAAAAAGACAGGTGGCCCAGTAACGATACCACTTCAGGGCTAAATGCCTTCCGATATTACAACTAGACTAGGTGATCTGGTTAAAATTTGCAGGGATCTGCCCCTATGGCTCATTTTGCAGAATCTGAGTCTAAAGTAGTATGCACCCACTATTTCAAAGGGCTAAGGGGCACTGTGTTAATGGAGGTGGTATTTTCAGATAATAAGCTATAAAACTGAGGTCATCCTGGCCACTTGTGGTTATTAATGATCACATTACAATCTTCCAGAATAAGGGTAGAGATCCCAGTATCCCAGCCAAATTCCAATTTAGGTAATTACATTCTAAATTCTCCCTAAACTGTACCTCCTTAAATTCTCTCTGCAGTCCCAGTTGGACTGTATTCCTTTCCCCTTCCTGCAATCAATTGCTGCATAGTGTTTCAAGTTTTTAACTATCTGCCATGTTGCTCTTCAGAGATGGCTGCATTTCAGTGGTGTGTATAAAAGCTGGATGATAATGAAAGAATCAGAAAATGCTCATTTGACTAACTTGAAACATTATGAAGGAATGTATACATTTTGTCAAAATTTTCAATGAAAGATGATCAAAATAGGGTTAAAGCATTGTGTTTTGACATGACATGGTAGTCAAAATATTTTTTATTATGTTATAAATGAATGATAAATTATAGCATAATAACAAAAAGTTGAGTTGATACAGTTTAAACAAAATGCTTTTGACCTTAGGCCAACTACATGGTTTCAACCTTATCAAAATGAAATGATTCAATAAGATCAAAACAAAATGTCATTTCAGTTTTTCTGAAACAATTTTTTTCAATTTCTTTCCATGGGAAATTTTGAAATTTAATCTTTTTGTTCCAATTCAGTATGGAAAGAAAAATTAAGTTTTGAAATTTTCCATAGAATGGGAGTTCCAGGGTCTCTGACCATCTCTACTGTGTATATAGATATTCCTATACTGTAGTCATTTGTGTAACCCATCTGTCAGATTGATCATGGCTACAAAAAGGGCTGGGTGCAATACATTTAGTATTCTTCTTGGCAAATAACTAAATCAGTTCGAGCCCCGCCCCCCAAAACCTGAGAAAACTAAACACATCATCTCTGAGTGATCTTAACACACAGAACATCCCCTCTTGCAGGCATGCCAAGACCGTGCACAAAACAAATTTTCATTGGGGGAAAGGGAACATAGACAAACTTGGGAAAACACAGCAACAGAACATATATGCAAATGAAAAGTAAAATACCCTCCCCCTTCCAATAACTTTGGCAGTAGTCCATCTAATTCCCTTCACACCTGCTGGTGAGAACATCCCATAGATGATGGTCCCTTAGCCACACCTCCTCAGCTATCCACCAAATCCCAGTAATGGTTTGGACAAGCAGTAGCTTTTCAGGTCAGTCTCCAGGGAGCTGCTTGCCTAGTCCCACCTGGAGGTACCACAACCTAACTGACCTTATTGATTTAGTTTTATTAAGGAGCTAGCTAGTCAAGGCCTCTCCAGAGTCCTTTCAGCTCTACTGCTGTCCTCTGTATCATATCTCACTGCCTTTCACAACAAAATTCTCATGGGAGGAGAGCCAAGCGCCTTTAGAATTCTTAAGCAGAGCCCTGACTTCTTAGAAACAAACTCTTTGCCATTCTTCCCCCCAGAATCCAAGCCCATATACATTTATGGTGACTCCCCACGTGTCACTCAAGGAATTGTGGGTAGGTAGGCTATGCCAACTAAGCTCAATATGGTAGGGCTTTTCCCTTTTAACCAATAGAGAGGGTAGAGAACTCTCGCATGTTTGGAACTTCTGGCCATAGGTCTTACATTGAAAGCAGCTTTGGCTGGTTGGGATTGAAATGTTTCATATAAACGTGAGATGGTATTATATCATCTATTTAAGTTGATGTGGAGGGAGGTGCAGTTGAGAAGAGGTTCACCTCTGTTTTGTTCTTAAATTCTATGTTACTGCATGTTTGATTATTTCACAGAAAATCTATTGCCAGGTCAAAGTGAAAACTACCTCTGGTCACAGAGGTCTGGTCTACACTAGAAAGTTATATGGCATAACTACATCAGTCAGAGGTATGAACAAACCACACCCCTGCCCGTCATAGCTATGCCAATGTCAACGCCAGTGTAGTACTAATGTGGACACGAGAACAAATGGATATAAACTGGCCGTCGGGAAGTTTAGGCTTGAAATTAGATGACGGTTTCTAACCGTCAGAGGGGTGAAGTTCTGGAACAGCCTTCCGAGGGAAACAGTGGGGGCGAAAGACCTCTCTGGCTTTAAGATTAAGCTTGATAAGTTTATGGAGGGGATGGTTTGATGGGATAACGTGATTTTAGTCAATAGGTCAATAACGTGCCATCGCAGGTAATTAGTATCAATGGTCAATGCGGGTCTGGCTGGAGCATCTTGCCCACATGCTCGGGGTTCTGCTGATCACCATATTTGGGGTCGGGAAGGAATTTTCCTCCAGGGTAGATTGGCAGAGGCCCTGGAGGTTTTTCGCCTTCCTCCGCAGCATGGGGCAGGGGTCGCTTGCTGGAGGATTCTCTGCGACTTGAAGTCTTTAAATCATGATTTGGGGACTTCAACAGCTGAGTCGAGGGAGAGAATTATTCCAGGAGTGGGTGGGTCAGCTTTTGTGGCCTGCATCATGCGGGAGGTCAGACTAGATGATCATAATGGTCCCTTCTGACCTTAAAGTCTATGAGTCTATGAGAACACTTGTGCTGACCTAACGTCACTGCTCGGAGGTGGTGGTGGTGTTCTGTAGCGTAAACATACCCAGAGTCAGAATAGTGCTTTAATTCCGCAAAAGTGGATCAACCATTAGGATAGAGTGAGTGCACTTCACATGAATAATGATTGAAATAAGAAAAGTATTTCTAGTAATTATTGAAAGCAATATAAAAGGGAGGGTCTAAATTATGCCCTGACTTAGGCCTCAGTTCAGCAAAGTATTTAAGCACATGCATATCTTTACACATGGGTCATCCCTTTGTCCTCAGTGGGACATATTACATGCTTAAAGTTAAGCCATGCTTAAGTATCTTGCTGAACTGGGGCCATAGCATATCACAGTTAATGAAACAATTTAATACAACAGAAACAATATTTTTAGGGCTGTCAATTAATCACAGTTAATGCCTGCGAGTAACTGAAAGCAAAATTAATGCGTTAATCGCATACCTGTGGGTGGGATGGGAGGCATCTACGGCAGGGGGCTGAAGCCTCACACAGCAGCTCCGTGGGTGGTGGAGAGCTGAAGCAGCCCCTGCCCACAGCTCCAGAACTGGCAGAGGGGCTGGAGGAGCCCCAGCCTGCAGCTTCCTGGGCTGATGGGGGGGGAGCTGGAGGCAGAGGCGGATTAGGGTTTGGGGGGGCCCTGGGCCAGAGCAAGTGGGGACCCCTCCGCACCCCTTCCACCTGCAGTCCTCCCCCTCTGTAGTCCCCTCCCCCAGCCCCCAGCTTCCTGGGCTGTAGGAGGACTGGAGCAACTCCAGACCACAGTTGCCTGGCTGGCGGGCAGGAGAGCTGGAGCCCCGAGCCCCACGCCCCTAGAGGGGCTGAAGCCCCGTACCCTGAGCGGGGCTGAAGCCCTCACCCCCAGGGAGGCTGAAGCCCCGAGTGGGGTGGAATCCCAGACCCCCCAGTCCTCATCCTATATTTGAAAATATAGAACCCCCCCATAAATGGTACTCTAATATTGTTTAACAGTGCGATTAAAACTGCGATTAATTTCAATTAATGTTTTTAATCGCTTGAGATCCCTAAATATTTTGTTTAATTTCTTTCCAACTCCATGATATAATCACTTCAGCCCTCCGCTCTCTCTCCACTAGGAAAAATAATTCACCATCAGTTCAGCTTTTTCCTACTGGTAGTACCAATGAGGGCTTTATCATAGACAGGGTTCAGGCCACACACCATGTAACCCTAGGATATGTTACTTTAGGACACAAAAGTCAGCCTTGCTCTTGGAGCCGTTTCCAAGGTTTAGATAGCATGGATGGCAGGCTCATCCAGAGTGCAAGCAGTGAACAAACAAAGGCTGCAGTCCTCCACTGTGCCCAGTCCTGCACCCTTGTGGAACCAAATGGGCCTCTGTTCAGATACAGGGGCCATCTGTGTGGCACTCAGTGAGGGATACAGAAGAGCAAACTGCCTTCCCATCCCCCTGAGGTGATGCTTGCAATGGCACATTTTTCTGATTCCTCTCACTAAACCTAAATGCAGTTACTTTTTTTGGTTAATTATACTCACAACATCAGTTTTTTTACACCCCTGCATTTTAGAAAGCTCCTGGGCTAATTTTAAATATATATAATTTTGAAAGAGAGAGAAGTAAAACTGGGATGCTAAGTTTCAGCCTGAAGCAAATATTTATGGCCAAGTTTTTCAACTAAATATTTATAGAATGAAAATGCTGACTCACCTTTCTGTCTATATAGTGATGTTGTTGCTATAATAAAAATAACCAAGGAAAGTTATAAGGGGCCACAGAGGCCCCTGTGATCTGTAGCAGCTAGTGTGTCCATGGAGAATGATGCAGTTCCACAGCACCACAAAGTGTAAGGAAGAAAGGAACTTGGTTGAGGATTCATTCAGATGAAGAAACCTTTTATGGGAGTTTCTATAATGCTTCATCTTGAACAAGTATGTGGAGACTAACGCTGGATGACTGTATAATAAGGCTCACTGGCTCTCTGATAGAAACTTTCATAAAGGAAAAAGTTACTGATGAAAGTAGATGGGGGTTTCTGTGTGTGCGTGTTTTGTGTGCAGCTTGAGGTTTCATCTGGCTTTCAGTGCCTATAGAATGAGGGACAACAGGGGAGCAGGCCGCCAACCTGAACTCCCTGTGCTCTCTTCCTGAAAGTGAAAGAAGAGCATCAAAGAGAATGAGACCGACAGACTATCTAACTGAAAGGTATTGTATATTTTTGCTTTAGGTCACAGCCATGGTTGGCATCACAGAGCAAAATCTTTCTAATTTAACATTTATGAACTCCTTATTTCCAGGGTGCAGTTGGGGAAGGTGTGGAAACTTGGGGTGATAGTACAGGGTAATATAGTCATTCTTAGTCTTTACTTTTTGCAAGTCTAAAACTTCCCTGTTATGGCTGAATGCTGAATCTTCTTTTATTACAGTTCCTATTTTTCTTTTAGCTAGAGCTGGCTGAATAATGGATTTTTGGTTCATCTGCAGTTCCAAAAAATTAAAAAAAAAAAAAGTTTTGGGTCAACCCAAAACCAAAATTTTTGGTGAATCAAATTTAAAAAAATGTTTTGAGTCAAACAAAAGTTTTAATCAACCCAAGACAAAATATTGTGTTTAGATATTGAGTGGTCAATTTTTTTTAAAAAAACAACCTCAAATAAATTTGAAGAAAACTTTTCATTTAGAAACTCTTTCAAACAAAAAATTGGAAATGTTTAGTTCTGACTCTTTCAAAACAGATTATTTCAACTTTTTTTCAGTTGGGTGGAGGACAGATTCAACATGAACAATTTGACAAAACTGACACATTCGCAGAACGTTTTAGTGTCTCCAAAAAAAATTTGGCCAAAAATTTTGCCCAACTCTAGTCTGAACCTGTTTTCTTCTCTGCTCAGACTGAAAAAAAGCAAAAGAGTTTGCCATGCCACCAAGTTTGCACAAATACTTTCCAAAGTTTCAGATACATATTTAATTCATGTATAAGAGCCACGAGCCATATGCCACTCATGACATACACTTGGGCATAGAGAAACCAGGAATGAAGGATTTATGAATAGTTCCCACTCAATGCAGCAGAGGATCTGGCTCAATTGATATTTCCACATTGCTTGGTTAGTGTTAAATTTACATATGGCTAAAAATCACCCCTATATTATAATGACTGTAGAGAATTGTAATTACTCTATTTGAAGTTGTGTGAGGAAACCTAAATTAGAATTTTCCCTACCTGTGAACACTTGTTATTCATGTCAGACAGGTGTTTTTAGAGTAAACTACCCTTCCCCTCCCCCCCCAACAACTCCAGCTTTCAAACTTATTCATCTTGTTGTTTATTTTAACACCCATCAATAATAGTTTTCCAGGCCAATTTGCAGTATGCAATTTGTGATTGTTAGATATCTATGTAATTGGGGAGGGGCTGGATTTTTTTCCGAAGGGGCTAAGTTCAATAACTGTTCTCATTTGAAAAGCACCAGTACTGTGAACATGCTATGTTTCTGTCCTGCCACAAGAGGGTGCTAACAGTAGATTTTACCGATAGGTTTTATTGTGGGAGAATCCTGTACATTTCAATATGTAGGCTTTAGAGTTTTAGAGTTCAGAGTTTTATTCAGAGGAAAACCTCTGAAATACCATAAGAGCTGCAGCCAGGGAGCTTTAAAATCCCATCTGTCCAGCAAAAAAAGAGATTTTTTTTTTTAAACAGGAACTCACTGTTATCCAGTGGAATTCACAGATGAACTTTCAAGGCTCCCTGCACATGTGAACAAAGGGTTAACAGGAGTCTAAAAGATCAATTAGTTTACCGTACTGCACCTGGACGGTGTGTCAGGATTGGTTTGTTATTAGACCCAGTTGGTGGGGGAGGGGGAGCTGTCTCTTCATAAAAGAAGGAAGTGAAAGCTACAGGGGAGGTTCAGGAAAAGGACTCTAACCAGAGACACAGGGCCGGTGCAACCATTTAGGCAAACTAGGTGGCCGCCTAGGGCGCCTAGTGGTTGGGGGCGCCTACAAGCCCGCTCAGGCAAGGAGGTGGAGTGGAGGTGAGCTGGGCCGGGAGGGGCGCGGGGAGGGCCGCCCGCAGTAACGGGGGGGGCGCACAGGGGAACCGCTCCCCGCCCCAGATCACCTCCACTCTACCTCCTCCGCTGAGCACACAGCCCCCGCTCTAAGTCTCCTCCAATCGGCGCCGCAAGCCTGCGAGGGGAGGAGAATTAGAGCGGCGCTGGCGTGCTCAGCGGAGGAGATGGAGCCGAGGTGAGCTGGGGCGGGCTCCCCTAGCAGGGTTAGCTTCCGCGGCGGGGGTCTCCCCGGGCGGGGTTAGCTTCCGCGGGGGGTGGGGGGAGTCTCCCCAGGCGGGGTTAGCTGCCGTGGAGGCAGGCTCCCTGGGCGGGGTTAGCTGCCGTGGAGGCGGGCTCCCCGGGCGGGGTTAGCTTCCGCGGGGGGGGGGGGGGTGTCTCCCCGGGCAGTGTTAGCTGCCGCGGAGGGGGGGTAGCTACTGGGGGGGAGGCTCCCGGGGGGGGGGGGCTGGGTTAGCTGCCACGGGGGGGCGGAGTTAGCTGGGAGGGGGGCGCAAGGTAGAAGTTTTGCCTAGGGCGCGAAACTTCCTTGCACCGGCCCTGCAGAGACACCCAGGAGAGAGGAAGGGTAATGAGGTGATCCATTCTTTAAGGTTGGAGATGGCTGTCATATATTTGAATGTATTGAACAGAGAGTTGATTCTGTTCATACAAGTTTGCAGTTCTAGTTTCCTAAGCAGTTACTTATGTAAAATCTGTTGTTATATTACAGTTACTGTGTTTTCTTCTCTCTCTGCAATACAAGAGGTCAGTCAGCCATCATGGCTCCCACCATGTGCACATGTCTGTGTTTCTAATCAGGGTTTTGTGGTATATCTGCCCTCAACAGGAATTGGCAATGAGGATTTCAAGAATCTTCTTTGTAGAGCCCTGCGTGGATACAAATGTATATCTGTGGATATAAATCGGTATCCGTGGAGCTGCAGGGCTGTACCGGGAACCGCGAAGGAGCAGCATGTCGGGTCGGTGCTCGCAGGTGCCAGTGCCATGTGCCAGCAGTGCCCCCAGTGTGGCTGTACCACCCCCAGCCCTGCCCACTGGGGCGGGCACCAGGCTCACCGGAAGCTGTCCCTGGTCGCACTCGTGTGTTCAAGTAGTGCAGACGCCCCAGGACAGGAGACACAGATTGCTGCGTGGAAGGGATTGGGGGTGGTACAGCCACTCCGGAGGAGTTGCCGGCATGGGACACTGGCTCCTGCGAATGGTAGCCTGACATGCTGCTCTTTTGTGGTTCCCGGTAGAGCCCTACAGCTTCACGGATACCAATTTATAACCACGGATATACATTTGTATCCACGCAGGGCTCTACTTCGATGCATCGGAGTAGCAAAACCATATATAGCCTTGCTTGCTGCTCCCCAGGAGGAGAAGGGTCTGCTACAACTGTAAGCACTCCAAACTACTAAACTAACAGCAGCGAGGTGAAATGGTAGGCTACATTGGAAAAAATGGAAGGCTTTGACAGTGTCGTGGAAGGCTGGCCCACATATATAGTCTTTTGGAGCAAATAAGATTCCGCCAGAAAAACATGTAGCAGCGTCACTGAGTATGATGGGAGGAAAAACATACAGTTTAGTTCGCAGTCTGATTGCCAGAGAGAAGCCAGCAAGCAAAACCTGTAAAGAGAGAGTGCAAATTGTTCAAGAGCACTTGGCGCCCAAGCCCCTGATTATAGCAGAAAGGTTCAGGTTTCATAAGAGGAATCAACCTGAAGGTGAATCTATTTTCTCCTTTGCGACAGAGTTAAAAAAGATTATCAGAACACTGTGCTTTTAAGAATAGGCTTAATGAGGCCCTAAGAGACAGATTTGTGTGTCAACTGCGTAATGAAAGCATACAGAAGAGGCTCTTCACTCAGGCAAATCCTACCTTTAAACGCGCAGTAGAAATTAGAGTAGTGATGGGGACTGCAGCAAGGCATGCAATAGAATTGCATACTGGAGCTCAACCAGAAGTAGGACTGCATAAAGTATCTGTGACCCAAGGCAGGACAGACACATGTTATCGGTGCAGGAAAGGATTCCATGCGTCTTCTGAGTGCCGATTTAAAGATGCATATTGCGGAGGCTGTCATAAAAAATGGCATATCCAAGCAGTTTGTCACACTAAGAGAAATAAGGAAGTGACCAAATCAGGGTATAGAAAAAGGAATATCAACATGCGCTCTGTAGACAGAGGCAATAGTGACACAGACTGTAAGAGTGGAGTAGTCAGCCTGGATATATGAAGTGTCAGCAATCTGGTTGACACCCTGGGTGATGGGGAAAGCACTCAAAAACAGAATTGGACACAGGCTCTGCAGCGTCTGTTACCTCACGTTGAGAACGTGAGACACTCTGTGAGGAAGATGCTGCTGTTACTAAAAACATATATGGGAGAAAAGATAGTATCAACTGAAGCCATGCGAGTGAGAGTGGAGTTCAACAATAAGCACTGTTTGTTAGATTTATATGTCATTGAATAGGGGGGGGGGGGTGGGAGGGGGCAGTGGGGTGAGAAGAGGGGGTGGGGGAAATTTGGGACATGCAGGGCTGCGGCGGCCAGAGAAAGAGGCAACTTTCCCCAGCTCCAGGGCTGTGGCTGCCGGGGAGAGACGGCCCTCCTTCCCAGACCCAGCTCTGTGCCTGCTGTGGAGGGGAAGAGACCCCCCTTCTTCCCAGCCCCAGCTCGGGGGTTGCTGCAGTGGGGGAGAGAGGGAGAGACCCCCCCCCCTTCCCAGCCCCAGCTCAGGGGCTGCCGCGGCGGAGGAGAGAGGGCACATCATCCATCACATCCATCACATTAGAAAGGTAAGACTACTGATATTAAAATATGAGTTGTATTCTTTTATTTGTAGAAAAAAAAAGTTAATTATTATTGGGGGGTTTTTATATAGCGTTTTTATCCAAAGCACTTTACAATAGTTAGCTAACAGTACAAACAACATTTGGAAAGATCATTAAGTCATCCGCCGAGACTCTCAGCAATTTTTAAGTGGTCCGCGGAAAAAAAAAGTTTGAGAACTACTGCTCTAAAGCATACCTCACAATCAACACACAAAAGGGTCTGTTCCAATACAACAGGCTAGTGTTTGGTATTGCTTCAGCTGCTGCTATATGGCAGCGGGCAATGGACCAAGTTTTGCAAAGTAGTCCAAAAACAGTGTTGTTTGGATGACATTATTGTGACTGGCGGAAGTAATGAAGAACATCTGGAAACCTGAAAAGGGTATTAAAACATCTAGAAGAATATGGATTATGAGCCAATCACATAAAATGTGAATTTTTCAAGGACTAGATAACTTATTGTGGGCATGTTATTGATGCACAAGGCCTAGATACGTCTCTGGAGAAGATTAAAGCAGCCCTGAAAGCTCTACCTCCAAAGGATGTGTCAAAACTTAGATCATTTCTAGGATTTACAAACTACTATGGACGATTTGTACCAAACCTAGCAACTGTATTGCATCCTCTGAACTGTTTACTGCAGACTGGTCAAAAGAGGATATAATCACATGAGTGACAAAAAGCTTTCCTGGAAGCAAAACAATTGGTCACATCGAACAGCGTGCTTACTCACTTTAACCCATCTTTGCCTATCGAGTTAGCATGTGATGCTTCCATACGTGGAATTGGGGTGGTTATATCGCACACCATGCCAGATGGCAGTGCAAGACCCTACCATTTGCCTCCAGATCTCTCACGGCGGCATAACATAACTATGCACAAATAGACAAGGAGGCTTTAAGTCTGGTAAGGGGTGTGAAGAAGGTCAAACAATATCTAAATGGGAGGAAAATCATCCTTGTCACAGATTACTAATCCCTAATAGTAATCTTTCATCTGAGGAAGGGAGCTTCTGTGACAACGGCAGCACGTATGCAATGCTGGGCTCTCTTCTTAGCTGGTTATACCTGTGACATTGAATTCAAAGGAACAGAAGTGCTTGCAAATGAAGATGGGCTCTCCCACACTGCCTGTGCCCGTTGAAGGGCAATCTGTAATAGCGACAGAATCTATCAAATTTGTCAACTTCTTGCAGGTTGAGTTCGCCCCATTGGATCAGGCAACAAGGGATCCCACACTAGCTCAGGTTCATGAAGCCACTCTGAAGGGCTGGAAATATACTGATAACCCTTTTACACACACAAAGCTGAGCTTACCATACATCAAGGATGTGGGGATTTGTGGTGTTCTACTTAGTAGACTGCTCACAAAAGCCTTTGAAGAGCTCCACTTTGGTCACCTAGGGATAGTAAAAATGATGGCACTCACCAGAAGTCTTGTATAGTGGGCTGGTATTGACCAACAAATACAGCAGCTTTCTTAGGAATGTTTGGGATGCCAGCAGGTACAGCGCATGCCTAAACCAGTGCCATTACACCCCTAAGAAGGGTCATCAGCTCCCTGGCAAGATCTGCATGTTAATTTTGCAGGATTATTTTTGGGAATGGTGTCTCTAGTAGTGGTCGATGCCCATTCCAAATGGCCGGAAGTTTTTTACATGAAAACCACTACAGCTACACAGACTGTAGAATATCTTTGAAGTTTGTTTACAAGAACTGGACTGCCAGAACAAGTTGTGAGTTTGGGCAATTCATGAAGAAAAATGGTATTAGATATTTCACCTTGACACTATACCACCCAGCCACAAATAGCTTGGTTGAGAGGTTTGTACAAGCTTTCAAGCAAGCCCTGCATAAGAACATAAGAACGGCCATACTGGGTCAAACCAAAGGTCCATCTAGCCAAGTATCCTGTTTTCCAACAGTGACTAATGTCAGGTGCCCCAGAGGGAATGAACAGAACAGGTAATCATCAAGTGATCCATTCCCTGTCTCTCATTCCCAGCTTCTGGCAAACAGAGGCTACGGACACCATCCCTGCCCATCCTGGCTGATAGCCATTAATGGACCTATCCTCCATGAATTTATCTACCGGTAGTTCTTTTTTGAACCCTTCAATCCATGATAGATGAGAAGGGGTGATGACAGCAGAAACCAGCATGCTTCTTGTTAACATATCGAAATGCAGTACGTGCCATGATAAACCTAACATACACAGTGTATTTATGGGCCAAAAATCTCAGATCACACTTGGACTTATTAAAGATCTATGTCTACAAGTCAGAAGTTGTCAAATAAGGTAAGCTATAGCAAGAGGAACCAGTGCACCTTCTCAGCTGCAAGTGAGTCAAACAGTGTTGGCATGTGATTATTGGGAGCCTAGTAGATGGCTTCTAGCAATTGTTAGTGCATCAATGGGTCCTTTCTCCTATACCGTGCACGTGACAGCACCAAAATATATTGGGTGCCACATTTGACCAGTTGCAAGATTCGGGGTTGACTCCCTCCATGGCTGACAACAGAAGTGAAATTTGGGGAACTGCCAGTTATTCGTACATTGGTGCCCCAGCTTGAAACAGCAACCAATAATATTATACTGGAAAGCAGCTGTATTGAACAACCAGCATCATTGGAGGGAACATCTGAGTAAGATATTACTGCAGAAATGCCACTTCCTCAGAGAAGTGTTCAAAATGTTATCAGACACTATCCAGAAAGAAAACACAAGCCACCTTAAAGACTTGATTTATAACTGGACCTTGGGTTGTTCTCCCACAAGTACTTCTGAAGGTGTAGTGCCCATTTCATTTCAGAGGGATAGGATAGATGTGATATATTTGAATGTATTGTGCAGAGTGTTGAATCTGTTTATGAATTTGCAGTTATAGTTTCTTAAGCAGTTGCTTATGTTGAATCTGTTACATAGTGGTTACTGTGTTTTTCTTGTCTCTCTGTAATACAAAGGTCAGTTAGCCACCATGGCTCCAACCACGTATACATGTCCGTGTTTCTAATCAGGGTTTTGTGCTATATTTGCCATATACAACAATGGCCTGGCTATACAATTCGCCTTGCTTGCCACACCTAGGATGGTGTGTGGGGTTCAATTAGCAGAATCAGCTGGGTATGGAAGAGCTGAGTCTCCTATAAAGCACAACAGGAAGTTGCAGAGAGTGGGATACACACAGAGAGACAGTCATAGTGAAGCTGGAGGAAGGATTTCAGCATAGACCTCCCAAGGCAGGGAATGGCTGTTGGGAGCGAGTAGACTCTAGTAGATAATCCTGAGATTTCAAGGGAAAGGCTCTAGGCTGTGAAGGCCTAGGAGACTCCAGCGAGAAGATGAGGAGCATGGACTTGATGGGAATTTGTTATTAAATCCAGCCCCAGGGAGGGGTATTGAAGAACTTGAGAGAGTTTGTTCTGGTAATTTGATTGAGAGAGTAGGATTGCCAGGTGTCCGGTTTTCGACCGGAACGCCTGGTTGAAAAGGAACCCTGGCTGCCCTGGTCAGCACCGCCGACCAGGCCGTTTAAAATCCAGTCGGCAGTGCTGCGGGTCTAAGGCAGGCTAGTCCCTACCTATCCTGGCACCGCGCTGCACCCTGGAAGTGGCCAGCAGGTCCGGCTCCTAGGCAGGGGGGCCAGGGGGCTCCATGCACTGTCCCCGCCCCAAGCACTGACTCCGCACTCCCATTGGCCAGGAACCACAGCCAATGGGAGCTGGGGGGCGGTGCCTGTGTGTGAGAGCAGCGTGCGGAGCCTCCTGGCCCCCCACCTAGCAGCTGGACCTGCTGGCTGCTTCCTGGGCGTAGCGCGGTGCCAGGACAGGCAGGGAGCCTGCCTTAGCCCCGCTGTGCCACTGACCAGGAGCTGCCTGAGGTAAGCCCGTACCCCAACCCCCTGCCCCAGTCCTGAGTCCCCCCAGTGCCCCCTCTTGCACTCCAAACACCTCATCCCCGGCCCTACCCCAGAGCCTGTACCCCCATCCCAGAGCCTGTACTGCTTCCTGCACCCCAACCCCCTGCCTCAACCCACAGCCCCCTCCCACATTTCGAATCTCTTGGCCCCAACCCGTTAGCCTGGAGTCCCCCTCCTGCACCCCAAACCTCTCATCCTCAACCCTACCCCAGAGCCTGCACCCCCAGATGGAGACCTCATCCCCTTCCATACCCTGAACACCTCATTTCTGGCCCCACCCCAGAGCCCACACCCCCAGTTAGAGACTTGCCCCCTCCTTCACCCCTGCCCCAGCCCAGTAAAAGTGAGTGAGGGTAGGGGAGAGTGAGGCACCGATGGAGGGGGAATATAGTGAGTGGGGGTGGGGTTTCGGGGAAGGGGAAGGGGTGGGGCTAGGGTGTTCACTTTTGTGCGATTAGAAAATTAGCAACCCTATGAGAGAGCCTTGAAAAGTGAGGCAAATGAAGCAGGGCACCTGCAGAGTGACCTCAGGCTATGAGGGGGAGCTCAGGAAGTGGCTGACCCATTGAGAAGGAGGTATTGAATTTGCTTTCGCTGGGGAGAGCCTAGGAAAGGCAGACAGGCTCTAGGATGGACTTAATCCCTGTGGTAAACTCTGGAAAGGGGGCAAAATCCAGAGAGACAGTTCTGAGGGTCTGGCATTCCAGCAGAGAGAGATGGAGCTGGGAGGACCTAGGGACAAGCCAGAGGCCCGGGAACCATGGGAGAGGCTGTATTAAGCAGTGGCTTCAGGGAAGTGTGCCCTGGCTGAGTCATGAGAAGAAAGATCACCACAGGACTGGAGTGACTGTCAGTAACCAGTGCTAAAGCAGAAAAAGCTGCTGCATCACACCCAGTGTTAAGGGGATATGCCAGAGATGACTCAGCTCTTCCACAGGTACAGATTCAGAAAAGCACTTGAAGCCCAATTCAACTAAATATTTAATCACAAGCTAAATTTAAAGCATGTGATTAAATCAGTTACTATTCAACCTGGTCTTAAGCACATGCCTAACTTTAAGCCCTGTAAATAAGCCAGTTCTTAAAGTTAGGCACTGCGTGTACCTTGTTGAAGTGAGGCCTAAATCAAGACTTGAAATTGATGGGACTTCACATATACTTAAAGTTAAGTACATGCTTAGGCACGTGATTGCTGAATCATGGCCTGGATTCTTACAGGGGTTTTACTCACTTTTCATAGAGAATGGTAGAGATGGACCCAATCCTCAAAACTTCGAATCTGTATTTCAAAGACCACAGTTTCAGGGTTGTTCAGATCTAAATTTTTTTGTTCAGACCCTTTTGGTTTCTGTGTATTCAGGATCTTATCCTGCACCATTTAAAGCAATGGGAGTTCTGTCACTGACTTCCGTGGGAGCAGGATCAACCCCGTAAATAACAATATTATTACTGTACTGGGTGGGGAAATTCATGATTAGGGGCAATTTTACCAACTGAACTTCTAAAATGGTGGACATGGTTTTCCACACCCCAATGTTTGGAATTTAGAATAACTGGTCTTTGTGGATTCAGAATGCATTTGCACATGAGGTTTGAGTAGTTAGGCATCTGACTACCCAAATTTCACTGGTAAATGCAGTGTGTGCACCCATCAGTGTTTGCACATGCAGAAGTGTGATCAGGCAAACTTTGTCCAAATTTGGGAGGCTCCTTCTGAAAATGTAGCTATTGAAATGTACAGTACTCTCCAAATGTTAATCAACTCACTGGAGTTCGTTTTGAATACACTTAATGCTGCTTTTTATAATCGGTGAATAAATAATGCAGAATGTTGCGAGGAACTTTAAAAAGCATTTTTGCAATATACAATATAGTGAGTAAGAGCTGAATGGGGACTTGGACTGCACATCTATGAAGGCCATAATAGGGAGTAAGAACCCACTTATACCCGTTTATGGGCTACCTGAACTTTGTGTCTAAGTACATGGGAGCAGGTGTTGCACCACTCAATCTTCCTTCACTGTGTGGGGAGAGCCAGCACAGCTGAACCACAGATCTGATCTGAGATCTGATCGCCCCATCTCAAATAAGATATACTGGAATATAGATACAGAATACAGAATAGGATACAGAAAAGGGCAACAAAAATGATTAGGGGTATGGAATAGCTTCCATATGAGGAGAGATTAATAAGACTGGGACTTTTCAGCTTGGAAAAGAGACGACTAAGGGGGGATATGATAGATGTCTATAAAATCATGACTGGGGTGGAGAAAGTAAATGTTATTTACTCCTTATTATAACACAAGAACTAGGGGTCACCAAATGTAATTAGTAGGCATCAGGTTTAAAACAAACAAAAGGAAGTATTTCTTCACACAACACACAGTCAACCTGTGGAACTCGTCATAGGATGTAGTGAAGGCCAAGAATATAACAGGGTTAAAAAAAAGAACTAGATAAATTTATGGAGGATAGGTCCATCAATGGCTATTAGCCAGGATGGGCAGGGATGGTGTCCCTAGCCTCTGTTTGCCAGAAGCTGGGAATGGGCGACAGGGGGTGGATCACTTGATGATTACCTGTTCTGTTCATTTCCTCTGGGGCACCTGGCATTGCCACTGTCGGAAGACAGGATACTGGGTTAGATGGGCCTTTGGTCTGACTCATTTTGGCCTGGTCTACACTACGACTTTAATTCGGATTTAGCTGCTTTAAATCGAATTAACGCTGGACCCGTCCACACAACGAAGCCATTTAATTCGAATTAAAGAGCCCTTTAATTCGATTTCTGTACTCCTCCTCGACGAGCGGAGTAGCGTCAAAATCGGTATTGTCAATCCAAATTAAGGTTAGTGTGGCCGCAATTCGATGTTATTGGCCTCCAGGAGCTATCCCACAGTGCACCATTGTGACCGCTCTGGACAGCAATCTGAACTCGGATGCGCTGGCCAGGTGGACAGGTAAAGCCCCGGGAACATTTGAATTTCATTTCCTGTTTGCACAGCGTGGAGAGCACAGGTGACCACAGAGAGCTCATCAGCACAGGTAACCATGCAGGCTGATAATCGAAAAAGAGCACCAGCATGGACCGTACAGGAGGTACTGGATTTGATCGCTATATGGGGAGAGGATTCAGTGCTAGCAGAACTTAGTTCGAAAAGACGAAATGCCAAAACTTTCGAAAAAATTTCCAAGGGCATGATGGAGAGAGGCCACAATAGGGACTCAGATCAGTGCCGCGTGAAAGTCAAGGAGCTCAGACAAGCCTATCAAAAAGCATAGGAGGCAAACGGTCGCTCCGGGTCAGAGCCGCGGACATGCCGCTTCTACGCCGAGCTAAATGCATTTCTAGGGGGGGCTGCCACCACTACCCCACCTCTGACTGTGGATTCCGAGATGGGGATAATCTCATCAGGTACACCTGATGATTCCGCGGAAGGGGAAGAGGAGGAGGACGAGCTGGCAGAGAGCACCCAGCTCTCCGTTCTCCCCAACAGCCAGGATCTGTTTCTCACCCTGACTGAAGTACCCTCCCAAGCCTCCCAAGCCAGTACCCAAGACCATGACCCCATGGAAGGGACCTCAGGTGAGTTTACCTTTTAAAATATAAAACATGGTTTAAAAGCAAGCATTTTTAATGATTAATTTGCCCTGAGCACTTGGGATGCATTCGCAGCCAGTACAACTACTGGAAAAGTCTGTTAACATGTCTGGGGATGGAGCGGAAATCCTCCAGGGACATCTCCATGAAGCTCTCCTGGAGGTACTCCAAAAGCCTTGCCACAAGGTTTCTGGGCAGTGCAGCCTTATTCCGTCCTCCATGGTAGGACACTTGACCACGCCATGCTAGTAGCAAGTAATCTGGTATCATTGCATGACAAAGCCTGGCAGCGTATGGTCCCGGTGTTTGCTGGCATTCAAGCAACATCCGTTCTTTATCTTGCTGTGTAATCCTCAGGAGAGTGATATCGCTTAGGGTAACCTGGTTGAAATACGGGAATTTAATTAAGGGGACAGAGGTGGCCGTTCCTACTGGGCTGTTTGCCTGTGGCTGAAAAGAAATCCTTCCCTGCATTTAGCCAAGTGCAAAGGTGGGGGGGAGGATTGGCCCAGAGCTTTTCGCGTTTTGCTAGCAGGGATCTTCCCTGATACCAGCCACGCGGTGGGGGGAGGGATAAAGCACTCATCCCAGAGAATTCATGGCGGGTTTGGGGGGGTGTTAGTTTGGTTCCTGCAGGGATCTTCCCTGATACCAGCCACGCGGTGGGGGGAGGGATAAAGCACTCATCCCAGAGAATTCATGGCGGGTTGGGGGGGGTGTTAGTTTGGTTCCTGCAGGGATCTTCCCTGATACCAGCCACGTGGTGGGGGGAGGGATAAAGCACTCATCCCAGAGAATTCATGGCGGGTTGGGGGGGGGTGTTAGTTTGGTTCCTGCAGGGATCTTCCCTGATACCAGCCACGCGGTGGGGGGAGGGATAAAGCACTCATCCCAGACAATTGGATGGTGGGGGGGTGTTAGCTTGTTTTCTGCTGCTGAAGGTTAACAGGAAAACTGCAGCACAACGGGGTTTGCTTGGTATGTGGGAAAGCAGGGCGCAGAAGCCTAAAGACAGTGGCTTACCATGGCAGCATGCAAGCTGAATTCTGTTGCCCGGACCTGCGTCTGTGATCTCTAGCAGCAAAGCCACAGGCACTCAATATTAAGAGGCAAAATGCGACCTTGCACAGAAATCACATGTGCTATGTAATGTGAATAGTATTTGTCACCGTGAAAGAGTATAAGCATTGTTCTGAAAAATATATCTTTTAAAAAAATTCTCTCCTTTTTTCACTCCCTCCAGCAGCTGCAAATGTTTCAAGCCTCCCTCCTCCTTCCCGAAGGCTATCCCAGATAAGGCGTCGGAAAAAGAAGACGCGAGACGAGATGTTTGCAGAAATCATGCAATCCACGAGGAGTGAAAGAGCTCATCTGAATGAGTGGAAGGACACGGTTTGCAAGTATAGGAAAGAAGCCAGTGAACGTGAGGACCTGAGGGACCAACGTGAGGACATGAGGGACCAACGTGAGGACAGAAGGGACCAACATGAGGAGAGGAGAGACGCTCGAGATGAGAGGTGGCGTCAGGAAGATCAGAGGAGGCAGGATGCAACGCTGGGGCTGCTGCGTGAGCAAACAGACATGCTCCGGCGTCTGGTGGAGCTTCAGGAATGGCTGCTGGAGAACAGAGTGCCGCTACAGCCCCTGTATAACCCCCCTACCTCCTCACCATGTTCCATAGCCTCCTCACCCAGACGTGTAAGAACACGGGGGGGAGGCTCCGTACACCCTCCCATTCCACCCCAGTGGACAGCCCAAGCAAAAGGCTGCCATTTTTTTAACCTTTTTTTAGTGGGCTTTTCCTTCCCGCTGATCCTCCTCCCAAACCCCACTCAGGTTCTCTCCCTCTTTTTATAATCAATTAATAAAGAATAAATGATTTTTAAACAATAGTGACTTTATTTCCTTTGAAAGCAAGCTGGGGGAAGGGGGAGGGTGGGTTCCTTACAGAGAATGAGTCAATAAAGGGGGCGGGTTTTCATGAAGGATAAACAAACAGAAATTTCACACTGTAGCCTGGCCAGTCATGAAACTGGTTTTCAAAGCTTCCCTAATGCGCAGCGCTTCCTGGTGTGCTCTTCTAATTGCCCTGGTGTCTGGCTGCGCGTAATCAGCAGCCAGGCGATTTGCCTCAGCCTCCCACCCTGCCATAAAGGTCTCCCCCTTGCTCTCACAGAGATTGTGAAGCACACAGCAAGCAGTAATAACAATGGGGATATTGGTTTGGCTGAGGTCTGAGCGAGTCAGTAAGGATCGCCAGCGACCTTTTAAACGGCCAAATGCACATTCTACCACCATTCTGCACTTGCTCAGCCTGTAGTTGAACAACTCCTGACTCCTGTCCAGGCTGCCTGTGTATGGCTTCATGAGCCATGGCATTAAGGGGTAGGCTGGGTCCCCAAGAATAACAATTGGCATTTCAACATCCCCAACGGTTATTTTCTGGTCCGGAAAGTAAGTCCCTTGCTGCAGCCGTTTAAACAGATTGGTGTTCCTGAAGACGCGAGCGTCATGAACCCTTCCCGGCCAGCCCACATGGATGTTGGTGAAACGTCCCTTGTGATCCACAAGTGCTTGCAGCACCATTGAAAAGTACCCCTTGCGGTTTATGTAGTGGGTACCCTGGTGCTCCGGTGCCAAGATAGGAATATGGGTTCCATCTATCGCCCCACCACAGTTAGGGAATCCCATTGCAGGAAAGCCATCCACTATGACCTGCACATTTCCCAGAGTCACTACCTTTCGTAGCAGCACCTCCGTGATTGCTTTGGCTACTTGCATCACAGCAGCCCCCACAGTAGATTTGCCCACTCCAAATTGATTACCGACTGACCGGTAGCTGTCTGGCGTTGCAAGCTTCCACAGGGCTATCGCCACTCGCTTCTCAACTGTGAGGGCTGCTCTCATCTTGGTATTCTGGCGCTTCAGGGCAGGGGAAAGCAAGTCACAAAGTTCCATGAAAGTGCCCTTACGCATGCCAAAGTTTCTCAGCCACTGGGAATCGTCCCACACCTGCAACACTATGCGGTCCCACCAGTCTGTGCTTGTTTCCCAGGCCCAGAATTGGCGTTCCAAGCCTATAACCTGGCCCATTAACATCATAATCTCCAAAGCACCGGGGCCCACGGTCTGAGAGAATTCACGGTCCATGTCCATGTCCTCATCACGCTTGTCGCTGCGCTGCAGTCGCCGCCTCCTCCTCCTCGCCTCTTTTTTCTGGTCCTGGGTAAGCATAAACTCCACGAGAACGCGCGAGGTGTTTACAATGTTCATGACTGCGTTCTGGAGCTGAGCGGGATCCATGCTTGCTGCGGTATGGAGTCTGCAGAGTTCACTCAGGAAAAAAGGCGCGAAATGGTTGTCTGCCGTTGCTTTCAGGGAGGGAGGAGGAGGCTGTACCCAGAACCACCTGCGACAATGTTTTTTGCCCCATCATGCACTGGGGTCTCAACCCAGAATTCCAAGGGGGGTGGAGACTGTGGGAACTATGGGATAGCTATGGGAAAGCTACCCACAATGCAACGCTCTGGAAATCGATGCTAGTACGGTAGCTTGGACGCACACCACCGAATTAATGTGCCTAGTGTGGCCGAATACATTCGAATTTATAAAATCGGTTTCCTAAATTCGAATTATATAAATTCGGATTAATCCCGTAGTGTAGACATACCCATTATGGCTGTTCTTGTGTTCAGTAAGTATGTCATAACTTTGCTGCTGCAATAGATCAGCCTTCCCTCCTACATGCATCCTGCCCTGAGCAACACGAAAGCTGGGGGGTAGCTGGTCCTCAGAGAGATGTCTCTGAGGGTACGTCTACACTACCTGCCGGATTGGCGGGTAGTGATCGATTTATCAGGGATCGATTTATCGCGTCTACTGTAGACGCGACAAATCGATCCCCGATCGCTCTGCCGTCGACTCCTGTACTCCACCACAGCGAGAGGCGGAAGCAGAGTTGATGGGGGAGCGGCGGCAGTCGACCACGCACCTTGAGGACGTGAGGTAAGTCGACCTAAGATATGTCGACTTCAGCTATGCTATTCTCATAGCTGAAGTTGCGTATCTTAGGTCGATCCCACCCTTCCCCCAGTGTATACCAAGCCTAAGGTACAATGCTACTCCTGGAGTGCCTCTGATTACATACTCACTCTTGTTCAGTCCTGTGCATAAAGGAACAATCTAGCCTTAAAGTATTTTGTATTGGGTATTTCCAGGTGTATTACTAGAAATAGCTTTGAGGTGCAAAGTTCCCATCAGGAGAACAACTTTCCCAAATTTCCTCTTGGGGATTGGTTTGGACTTATAGTACTTGTTTAATTGTTTTGGGCCAGTTTCTTCACCTTGAATAGTCCTTGTCCTCTTAAAGCCAGCAGGGCCTCTTGTGTCGTAAGGTACTACTTGGTGTGAATAAGAATGCCAGAATGCAATCATTAAAGTTAATGCTTCCTGATTGGCATAGTTCTCTAAATCCTTGCTTTGTAAACCCTAGGAGTTAATTGTACTGGAAGGTATTTTTTTTATTTTTTTTATTTTGCATGATGTATTTTTATCATTCTCTTACAGAGAATCCAACCTGATGTGTGTTCATGCTGCAGGAAAATTACAGTTTACCACGGCAAGTAGGTTAGACCCTCATTGTCTACCTTATGGTAAATGATCATTTTCCTACAGTGCAAGCACACATTAGGAACCCCCACTGTACTTATCTTGTTCTACTTTGCTTTTTCATTTAATATCAGTTTAACACATTCCTACAAAATGGATATGAGGGTTGGCTGGTTCTTTTGTTTGGTTGGTTTGTTTATGTAATTCAAAATATTTCTGGCTGTTTATTTCATTCTGAAAATTATTTTTTTATCAGACTCTATGTAGTATTGTCCATATTGCTCTCTCCAATGTTCTGTGAGTTATATGAATGCTGTCCATCATATGTGACAAAAATATTTATTAATCAGAGAAGCAAGTAGTTACCACAGGCCAGTTATAACTTAATAGCCATGCTTGGAGAATGTGGGTGGGGATGGGGACATACATGGGAGTGGAGACTTAGAGCTAGAAATTCAGCAGTGTGTAAATCCATATTTCTTCATTGACTTCAGTGAAGCTATATCACTTTACACTAGCTGAGGATCTAGCCTTGAGAATCCAGCCTCCCTCAGCAGAGCCACTTCATGGTTGCTACTTCAGCTTAGAGCCTGCTGTAGCTGAATTGAAGCTAATGGCACAGTGCTGATTTACACCAGTTGAGGATCTGGCCCCCAGTCTCCACCCTATGTGTGGTCCCATCCCCACCTGCATTCACCAAGCACTGTTACTTGTAGCTGACACAGGATAACTATTGCTCCTATTGGATTAATAAATATTTTGGTGACATTTGTACTGCCTTGTAGGGGGGCCGGGGGGAATGGCCAGTAGGTTTGCGTTGCCATGGATTCACGAAGCCTGTAGCCATCTCCTTGTCTCACCTTCACCCACTCCGCCAGCTGAATTTAAACATGTTTCTGCCTGCTTCAGCAGATAGGTCATAATAATCAAACAATTGAGAGTGTCCATTTTAGATTACATGCCCCCGATACTAAAATAGCTGCCGTATCTTTTGGGAATTGACTGACTTTTATTTTTATACTTCCATCATCCAAGCACGTGTTTCCCTCTGTAAGGAGTTACCTGGGCTTCTTTTGATTGATTCTGATTTTTAAAAACTCTTTTGTTTATTAGATTTCTATATTCCTTATCTCATCCAGTAAAATAGATAGAGTTCCATACGTAATGTGTGTTTTGATTAACATGTGGTGTCATTGGATTTCCCAGAGTGTACCGTAAGAGTAACAAATATACTAGTACAGTACCATATTAAGACATACAGCATTTCAGCACTTTTGGTCCTTCCAACAATTACATTAGTTTGTACTGGTTATGGTTTTGTGAGGAGAAAAATTACGTTCCCGTATGACTCCAAGATGTGTTAAACCTGTGTTAACTAAAGGTTTTCCTGAGAGATCCATCTAAAATTATCATCTCCTCTTCCACACACAATATAATTACGGCCCCTATCCAAGAATAGAATTAAGCATGTGCTCAACTTTTAGCACATGTGTAGTCAAAGTGAATTGAATGGGATTATTCATGTGTTTAAATTAAAGGCACGCTTAATTGCTTTGCTTGATCGGGGCCTATATACAGCATAGCTACATAGCATGAGGTAGACTTCTCCCTCCTTATCCTTAATTTAAAGTGGGCCTGCTTCTGTGTCATTCTCTTTTAGTTACTCTTCATGCATCCCCAGAATCTCCTTCATAGTCAGGGCCGGCTCTAGGCACCAGCGTTCCCAGCATGTGCTTGGGGCGGCACTTCTCAAGGGGCGGCACTCTAGCCCTTTGGGGGCGGCTCTTTTCAAGGGGCAGCACTCCGTCGTTGTTGTTTTGTTTTTTTTGCTTCGGCGGCGGCACTCTGTTTTTTTTTGTTTTGTTTTTTTTTGTTTTGCTTGGGGTGGCAAAAAACTTGGAGCCGGCCCTGTTCATAGTCAATTCTGCAGGATTGCATTGACATTGGGCCTCAATCACAACACTCAATTTTTTTCATTATATTTTTGCTGGGAACCATCTGTTTCTATTTCTCCAAGTTGGTTGCATTTGAGTCCATTCAACAGATTGTAAAAGTCTTTAAAGGATATTATTTCGTACTGGTGACTTTGCTCCTAAATGTTTATTTATTTTAAGTGAACATAGTGCTGTTAAAAAAGTACCAGAATAATCACACTGAAGCATGATGTTCTCTATATATCCTCAGAATAAGTGCATCGTGGGTAGTAGGAAAGCAAGCTTCATTCAATCTACAGTGCCCATGTTTCAGACCTCTGACCTGTAGGGCTGTTTCTATGGATTATTCAGTTTCTGGCCATCTGAGTCTGTGGACAAGGCGTGACAATTAATGTTGCTTGATAACTTCTGTGATGCCTAAGAACCTGGACAGAGGAATGTTAAATTCTTTCACATGAGGACACCAAAGAGTAATTAAACAATCAGTATTAGCAGTCTCTGCTGGACTGGAACTGTCCATTACTAACCCATTACTAACAGCCTGCGCTATCCAGTTGCACTTTTCTTTATCTTAAACTAAGGACGAATTCAGTAACCAAAACATGGTTTTTTCCTGCATCTTGCTAAATTTACTAGGTTTTTCCCCTCTTTTTTTTAAACTATCTTTCAGGTGGTTACTCATGAGATAAAAACCTTTGGTGCTTTATATCTTAATGACAAGAGGAGGCAGTACATTGAAGAGAAAGAAGAGAAAGCAATGCCAACAAACTATACCTAGCTCCAGGCAGGACAACCATGTCATTGATGATTTGGGACCCAATGTAAAAGTAGTCCAACTGGCCCTTTTACACCACTCCAGAGGCATAAATTCAACAGCTCCCCCCACCATAAAATACCTGTAGCCTAGGACTTTGCTTGGACTGCATAGAGCCAATATAGCTGGGTTGATGGCACCCCTCTCCCCTTGTAGCAGCCCTAAATCTAAGGGGTGTATCTAAAATGTTTCTGTGCTCTGGCTAGTCCTGTCTGGCACAACTGCTCCGAAGGTCATTCTAATTCATATCTATTAAAATGTATTGGTGGGGAAGCTAGCAATGACGCTGATCGTGTTGCACCTTTTCTTTTTATAAATAGAGGCTTCGCTTTCCTGGACTGTCAGGATGGCACATTTCATGAGCACTAAATTCAGATGAAAATTTTAACACCAATCAAAAAAATGTTGAATAAACAACCGCATGGCTTGTCTTCTTAGCTTTCCCACCTACTGCTTTTCCTTTTGAACTTGTATTAAATCCTTAATGTAGCTCTTCCCCATATTCTCCTTCTGGCTGTCAAATGTTTCCCATACCCAAATGCAGTAAAATATCCCTTAAGTCCTGGTGCCACATGTTCAATGTAATCAAAAAGGAGGTTGGCTTGTATTAGGCTAGGTGCATTATGTTAAGCACACCTGGTGTTTGTGTGGCTGTCCCATATTGAGGAGCCATATATTTCACAGTAAGGCTGGAGCACAGAGAAATAAACAGCCATATGGCAAACAAACTTCCTTTTTACTGCTTCATTTTATTTGTTTCAAAATAGTGCAATGCCACAAATCCAGAATATTAACAATGCTCCATCTGGAAAGAGGAAAGTTTTGCTGCCCTGCACCAGCGTCTTAATGTTCTCGCAAAACTTTAATCAACACCTCATGCACCAGGAATTGGCCATAGTTAATGACATCAGCAAGGATCATACATTCTCTATTTGTTTCTCCTTGCCCTATTTAAAAATATGCATGCCAGAGGTCATATATAACACATGTAAGAGATGAAAACAAGTTGTCTCTATTCCGTGACTAATTCTGCACTCCTTCATTATCGCTTTCCCCATTGAGATACATGGAGAGTTATGTGTGAATGAGAACTGCAAGACTGGATAATGTCTTGGGTCCTATTCCTGACTCAGCCATTCACTCACTGGGCTACCTTCACAATGCAGTCACTGAACAGTGCTGTGCCTCAGTTTCCTCATTTTAAACATGAGATGCTGATGATATTTATCCATTTGAGTGTGGATAAAAAGTGTTATTTAAGTGTAAAAGATTATTTATTCTTTTATTGTTCTTCTTATTCTGTAATATACCAGCACTTAAGAGTCCTGTGCTTAGCTTAAAATGGTATTGTTTATTTCATTAGTTCATCTTCCCCTTTCTCTCAGTTGATCTGTGTCTTTCCAGTTTTAGAATACACCTTAAAACTTTCCCTGCTGGTCTGTATTTATTGCCTTCATTATTTGTATTACAGGAGTACAAGGAGACCCTAGCCATCATCATGGCCCCATTATACTAGGTGCCATACAAACATATGGTAAAACAGTCCCTGCCAGGCAGCTTAATCTAAATAGAAAAAGAATCACCATTTTACAGGTAGGGAACTGAAGCAAAAAAATTAAGTGACTTGCCCTTGGTTACACAGGAAGTTTGGATGGGTAATTGAACACAGCTCACCTGAGTCTAAGTCCAATTCCTTAACCACACAATCATGCTCCTTTTCCTTTGATCCTCCCCTGCCCCCTTAGAAATCCTATCATTACTTCTGTATTTTAAAAGTGTGTTTTTATTGCAATGTTCTAATTGTACTTCATCATGTTTTTAATATGTTCAGTGCCCCTCACACCTAGGGATGGGAGATGCATTCTAAAAACTTTTGCAGTGATGAACACCGCATTTCTAATTATAGGGAAGTGTCATGCAATAGCCAATCTGTCAGCAGTTCTAATTATATACTGACATCAGATTATATTAATAAATAATGAAAGTTACTTTAGAAGAATTTCTGCTAAATTCCAATGATATTTTTACATACAAGAAGAAAATACTGGCTGAGCTAACAAATGCTCTCTGTAAACTTTATAGCTGTAATTATAGCATGTGAACACTTTGATTTGATTTTTCACAAAATGTACAGTACTTCTAGGGAGTTCATATAGACTACTGTATTTTTAAGTTGTAATTTTAAGCTCCCCTTCAGATCTTCTCTTGTTGAATTGTAGAGATGGATTCAAGCCAACATCAGCTTAAAAAACAAACAAACCAAAAACCCCACCAAACTTTAGAAAAGTTGTGCTTTGGCCAAGAACTTTACAGCATGAGCCTATCTCTGTGGGTATGTTTACACTGGAGCTAGAGGTGTATTTTTCTAGTTGCTGCAACTACACTTCTAATTGGAGCACACTAGCTCAATCAGAGCTAGAGTGGGTATGTCTACTTGAGATGGAAATTATACCTCCAGCTCCAGTGTAGATGTGCTGTTTGTTGATCATTCCCATTCAGATGTAGAATATGTTATCAGGGGGTATTTTAAGGCACATGGACCACACTTTCTTCATCTGACAGACTGGAATCTTCTCTGATCAAACCAGTCTGTTAAAAGAAATGAGCTATTGTGCCAAGTGCTTTGTACCATCTCTTGTCCAAACACAAGTGGTTTTTTTATGCATCTTTGTAGGTGCTGTCCTCCTGCCCTATCTTATTTGTCAAACCCCGCCATTTTCTTTTCTCTCTAAACCCAACCAAAGAAAACACTCCTTGACAGAGGAGACACCTTTCTGATTGCTGCTTCATCTGCTAATTTCATTTCCTCACTACAGAGTTGGAGCACCAAATAAAATCCTGCCACTAGAAACAAAGGCCGTGATTTGGAGTGCCTTCAATGTTCGGTGCCCAGTGATTTTAAGAGGATGGAAGTTCAACATTTCCTGGAAATCATGCTCCTTTAAAGTGCCTCAAGTTTGGCAACCAAAATCATTAGTCACTTTTCAAAGTCTTGGCCTGTTGGCCAAAGCCTGGTCCTATTTACCTCAATGTAAAGAGCAGGCATTTTGCCTTTTGATTTCAATGGAAGCAGGCCTCAAAACCGTATTTTATTCATAAAGGTCCCAGTCCTGTAAGGTAAGGTGCTCAGCACCCTCAACTCCAGTTTACTTCAGTACTTTGCAGAATTGACATTCAGACTACTGTGGCATCATCAGCACACAGCAGGGGTATGTTTGACCTTAGCACAGAGGTGGGCAAACTACGGTCTGTGGGCCACATCCAGTCCGTGGGACCATCCTGCCCGGCCCCTGAGCTCCTGGCCGGGCAGCTAGGCCCCAGCCCCTCCCTTGCTGTCCCTCCTCCCCCACAGCCACGCCGCCGCGCAGGCAGCGCTCTGGGTGGTTGGGCTGCGCGCTCATGCGGGGCAGTGCAGCAGCGTGTCTGGCTCCGGCCGGGAGATGCAGCTCCAGACATGCTGCTCTGAGCGGCATGGTAAGGGGGCCAGAGCCGGGGGGTTGGATATGGGGCAGGGGGTTCTGGGGGGCAGTCAGGAGACAGGGAGCAGGGGGAGGTTGGATGGGGCAGAGGTTTGGATGGGGGGCAGGGGACAGGGAACGGGGGATTGGATAGGGGGTGGGTCCCGAGGGGGCCTGTCAGGGGGCGGGGGTGTGGATAGGGGTCAGGGCAGTCAGGGGACAGGGAGCAGGGGGGGTTGGATGAGGGGGTTGGATAGGGGGTGGGGTCCTGGGGGGCGGTTAGGGGTGAGGGTCCCGTGAGGGGACGGTCAGGGGACAAGGAGCAGGGGGGGTGGATGGGTTGGGGGTTCTGAGGGGGGAAGTCAGGGGGCGGAAAGTAGGAGGGGTCGGATAGGGGGCAGGGGCCAGGCTGTTTGGGGGGCACAGCCTTCCCTACCTGGCCCTCCATACAGTTTAGCACCCCGATGTGGCCCTCGGGCCAAAAAGTTTGCCCATCCCTGCCTTAGCAGCACCCTTAAAGGCAGGATTTAATCTTTTAATTCTTAAGAATTAAGCAGGAAAAATCTGTTTTAATTTTTCCAGTTGAAATGGGTGAGAGGATAATGGGAAAAATTTATCGCAGGATATGTCACAGTATTTCATTTGTCTTCACAGTGCTTTGTCTTAAATAATTAATGATGGGCTGAAATCTGCAAGGGAGGATCCTCTTGCTACATCTTTACCAAACATGGTGCTCTGTGTTTGTGGTATGAATGTATTTCAAGGCATGCTGAGAGTAGACTGGACTAAAAATCACTCTTAAGTTGTCTCACTGTAGGTCATGATTTTATTAAAGGCTCCGCTTCTGGAGCCAAGTAAAGACAAGAGAATCTCAGCTTTAATAATAATAATTGTAAGTTTCTAGCCCTCATCTGAATCCCTTTCAGTGCTGTCACATGTTTCTTAGGGCATAAAAGAGGCTCCACCATCCCTGTCTATTCTAGGCTGCTCTTTGTATGTCCTCTCTGTTAAGTCTCATAAGTTATTCCTCTCCAGAAGTACTGTTCAACAGAGGAATTCTTTTGGTCAGTCCCTTTTCCATGTTCCTCTAGCTGCCCGATAGCATGCCTGTCATAGCAGATTCTCTGGCTTCATTCTTAACACACATCCCAGGTATTTCCATCTTCTTAACTCCAAATGTATCCAGAAAAGGAGTTGCTGAATTTTCAGAATCTTGGCATTTGTTATGGTTGTGCAGAAAAGCTTGAAAATGTGACCAGGGAGTGACCTACATGGTCAAAAGACCAACAACAACAACAAAAAACCCAACCCCAAAACACCGTACCCAGATTTCAGAATCTCCTGATTTATAAGCCAATCTCATGACTTTTGTGAGCCTGACATGATTTTGAATGCTTAGGGTTGGCTAAACTGCTGGGAGGCATGTGGGTAAAAGTACTCATTCATTATCTACAATGGTAGTGTGAGTTAGGGCTGGAAAGTCCTTTGATGGCTAGATCCTGCACTCACTGATTTTAGGAGAGAGTCAGGCATTTCATCAGGACTAAATTCACTTATCAATTACAACAGAAAAGATATGTCACTGGAGGACAATGGCATTTACCTTCATCAAGGGCCTGATCCAAAGATGCCCACTGACTTCAGTGGACATTGCATTAGGCTGCTAGACTCAACTCCACGAAGGGATTTAGGTGCTACTGTGATCAGGGCCGGAGCAAGGAAGTTTCGCGCCCTAGGCAAAACTTCCACCTTGCGCCCCCCGCCCCAGCTAACCCCGCCCCCCCCGCGGCAGCTAACCCAGCCCCCCACCCGGGAAGCCCGCCACCCCCCCCCCCGCCCAGGGAGCCCCCCCGCACCAGCTACCCCCCCTCCACGGCAACTAACCCCGCTTGGGGAGACCCTCTCCCGTGGAAGCTAACCCCTCCCGGGGAGCCCGCCTTCACGGTAGCTAACCCTGCCCGGGGAGCCCGCCTCCACGGCAGCTAACCCCACCTGGGGAGACTCCCCCCCCCCCCCCGCGGAAGCTAACCCCGCCCGGGGAGCCCCCCCCTCTGTGGCAGCTAACCCCGCCTGGGGAGACTCCCCTCCCCCACCCCCCGCGGAAGCTAACCCTGCTAGGGGAGCCCGCCCCAGCTCACCTCGGCTCCGCCTCCTCCACTGAGCACGCCGGCGCCGCTCTAATTCTCCTCCCCTCGCAGGCTTGCAGCGCCGATTGGAGGAGACTTAGAGCGGGGGCTGTGTGCTCAGCGGAGGAGGCAGTGTGGAGGTGATCTGGAGCGGGGAGCGGTTCCCCTGTGCGCCCCTTCCCTGTTACTGCGGGCTGCCCTCCCCGCGCTCTCCCCTCCCCAGCTCACCTCCACTCCACCTCCTTGCCTGAGCGGGCTTTTAGGCGCCCCCAACCACTATGCGCCCTAGGCGGCCGCCTAGTTTGCCTAAATGGTTGCACCGGCCCTGACTGTGATCCACAAAACCCCTGTCCAGCTGTCACATAATCCTATAGGTGCCTAAACTCGGCACTTACATTTTCATTGTAACAGTTCCTTAGGTGCCTATGTTTCTGTCTCTGTAATGTGCACTGAAGCAACAGGTGTGCAGGCACCTATCCTCATGCCGAAGCACCAGCATGATCCTCAAACCAGGGGAAGGAAGATAGGGAAATGCCTGTCTCACCTGTGGGATCCATTGGGTATGCTCTGAGCATGCCTAACTTCACACAAAACAGGAGAGGGGGAGGTAGAGTTTTAATACCTTTAGCCCAATGGTTAAGGAACTCATCTGGGATGCCGAAGACTCTGATTAATTCCCCCCTTTGCCTGAGGAGAAGGTGAGAGGCAACCCCTCTACGCAGCAAGGTACAACCCCTCTACGTAGTAAGGTGCCGCCTCTCACCTTGTACATGTTGGTTCGATCAAAACAACTCTATCCATCATTTTACCCTTTTGCCCCTGTCATTGGGATGGGTCGGCCTGTTCCATGTTATCTGTGGAATGTTCCAGTATAGTATGTGTTCTGATATCTGGTGTTCAGTACCTTTTAGGTATGTCTCTTTTTGCAGCATCAGCCCTTTCCCTGCCAGCTTCTGTGAGCAGGGCCTGCCTTTGGCTCACAGCTTAACTTTGCTTTATGCTAGCACAGTCTTGACCATTTCTTTAGTTCAGGCCTCAGGCCTCATACTGGGCCTTTACTTTACTTTACTGGGCCTTCACTTACTACACCCACCACTCAGATGAGTGCCTTAGCTTAAACACTTCTCTCTCTAGCATGGTGGCTTTTGTAGATCCCACTCTCAGGTGCTTCTCTCTCCATGCATTGTTAAGCCCCATGCTTTGTGGATTCCAGTTATTTTCAAGGCGTTGAAAGGATAGGGGCTGCAATGCTCAGCATTTTCAATGCCAAACTCTCTTTGTGGATCCATGCCCCAATGCTTCCTGGTGCATCTGAGATATGGCATAAATTACATCAAGATATGCTCTCTCATAAATTCCATGTAGATAGCCTCTCTGTGCTTCAGAAATTGAAATATTAATACTTAACTCTCTCACAGGATTATTGTGAGAATTAACCAAAGCATGCACAGTGCTCTGAAGATGAAAACTTCTGTATAAATGCTAAGTAGTAGGATAACTTATTGATAATATTCATCAGTGCCATTGCCGCAAAAGATTACACGTGCGATCATAAGTGACGCTGAGCACCTGCATCTGACATTATATATGTATGGATTTGTGGTTGTTGAGCGCTTTTCAGGATTGGGCCAATTTTGGAGCCAACTTTGGATGCTGCCCTGATCAAGGGCAGAATTTGGATCTAAATGAACAAACAACAGATGATCTAGAGAATAAAATTATCATTCAAGAAACTTCAAGGAAGAAAAAAATGGGAAATGACTAGATTTATGGAAGAGAAAACAAATCACAAGTAAACACAAATTCCTGTTTCATTTAGTTTATTTATCCTTCTGCATTTGAACTCAGTTTTGTATTTAAGTAATTTACCAGATAGTAGTAATAATCTTTTATCTAATTTTTCTAAAATGTCTTTAACCCACATTATATATCAGGCACGTATGTCTTTCTCTGTACAATAGTGGCCGAAGACTAAGCAAGCAACAGAAGAGTCTAGCATGGACATTTTACAATGTGGTTTACTGTGTGTGTAAATGTAGTTTGTAATTGAAACCTGGCAGGGGGAGCTATTACACTTCAATAATATTTGTGAACCTAACTTGCTGAAAGCTCAAGCCAAGTGTTTCACAGTATCTATTTTGAAAAAAGAAAGTAAAATCAAGCCAGATGACACTGTCATGCACTCTCCTTGCCTTGTGCTGCATCATCTAGACTATTTTAACTACAAGCTGATTCTCTTTAAACAGGGATTTTAATTTGATTTTTAGCCTTGTAGTTCAGCAAAATTAGAATTGTGCTATCTCTGTATTGGTTTTATTTATATCTGGCTTGAAAGCAGCAGGCAAAAATCTGTTTGGTACATTGTCCATTTTATCTAATTTGGACTGAATAACTCTCAAAAGCCACATGATATTTGAAATGGTGGATAGATGTTATGTAAGTGTGTCTGAAGTGTATATCAAAATTAGAAATGAAGCCAAATTTAAAACTATTAAACCAATTATTGAACCGTTGCCAAACTTTGGGAAATTTTGGATTTGAATTTTGCATCTTGGCCCTGTCACAAAACTAGGTCTGGAACTATGTCCCTGAATCTGAATGTTCACCGTACTCATGAAGAATTTCCATAAAGATCCTACCTTCACATTGTAAGCCTATCTTTAGTATATATGAATATATAAAGGAATGAATTGTGAACTCACAACAGAATGAGTCAGCTGAAGTCATATATAGTTTAATAGGAATGGGAGAACATAATGGGATCTGAGGTCTTGTGAACATTGCAAACAACTTTTAGAGCTCTCAAATTTTGTTTGAGTTTAGGAACTTCTTCCCCCACTCAAAATTAAATCTGTGTTTTGACTAGAATAGAAGCTCACCCACTCCTTAGATCCACCATACAAAAAGCTAATTTGGCACAAATGGGTGCCTCCTTGGGCCAGGTGACCATTTTGAAATAATGATATGTCCAGAGAAATTAGCCCCTCTTTCTCCTAGGAGATTATCAGCACACCATTTTACATTTTTTTCAAATTTGTACATTACTAGCCACCATTTAACAAACTGTTAGTTATTGCTCACAAAGCATTTATAGCAGCTGTTCAGCCAATTATTCACTACTTGTGTTCCAAGTCACATGGTATCCTTTTGATAGCTGCTTGGCAAACTTAACTTTTATGAAACATTTCAAGCGGAAGCAGAAGTGATTTCATTTAGTCACTGGACACAAATACTTGCCCCTTCCGCCATCAGGAGAGTTTCTGCACTCAGAAGTGTATACAGTGCAGTCTCATTGCAGAAGTAAAGGGAATGATACTGTAGGACCCAAAGCTGTAGTGTACTCTCTGCATGGTGCAGAAGCCTGCCATGTGGAAGCAGCACACAGGGACGAGAAGAGACAGGGACATGGGCAAGATGGTGGTGGAGATATGCTTGCACATCTTGTTTGAATAGCTTCAGCAGAGGAAAGGATTCCTCTGCTTACCACACGCATTTGCTCAGTGCCTGACCAAGCTAAAAATCATGAGCTTTTTAATAAATAATAATTTTGAGGGTTTTTTCTTTGCCTTCTGTGGTCTTTGAGCCTTTAACATGAAGTTGGGTCATGTTTTCAAGCCTTTTTCCACAACCTTGAGGGCTAGAAACTTATTTTTTAATGAAAGTTGAGATACTTATATAATCCTTTGACCACAGGAACTGTGATTTTAAGGAAGACACCACATATAACACTCCCTGATGAAAACAGTGCTATAGACACTGCTATAGACAATTACATTTCCTTTGAGCACGATGGAATTTAAAAGTTTAGTTAAAATGGGATTGAAAAAGGAATGGCAAGAATTGTGGACCAAGAGAAGAGAGGAATAAAATTTTATGAAGTATGCCCCAAAATAGAGACTAACACACTACTCCAAAGTTATGAAAGGATTAGTGAAGTGTTCATATTTAGACTGTTAACTAGTCACTGTGGTTTGAATAATAATTTCTATTTACTGAATAAATGCAAAGATGGGTTATATAACACATGTGAAGTTAAAGAAACGGTTGATCATCTGAAATGGGAATGCAGAGCATCTTTCCAGGAAAGAAAGGCTCTTTGTGAAAAACTTAGATACTTTAAGGTGACAATATTCTATGAGGGGTTTTAGTGAGAGTATTGGGAAAGTGGGATAACATTGAAAAAGCTCTACTTTGGTTTTTTTAGGACATAGAGCAGGGTAAGAGAATCTGATGGCATGAATTTATGAGGAATATTGTAGGTGGCAGTTATAGACACAGTAGATGAGTCTGATTTACCACAAAGCATAAGAAGAAGCTGCAGCCCTAATGTGCCTGTTTTGCAAGTAGCTAATGCTGCATCACTCTCTTTTTTCAGTTTGTAAGTACTCTTACTTCTTGTTGTGTGTTCCCTTTTTTATTTCTGAACAGAAAGCACATTTTCTGAATGGAAAAGAGTCAGGGTCAAATGTTCAGAAGTGCCTTAGCCACTTGGGACTTATCATAGAAATGTTGGGCTGGAAGGGACCTCAAAAAGTCATCAAGTCCCAGCCCCCTGTGCTGAGGCAGAACCACGTAGACCTAGACTATCCCTGACAAGTGTTTGTCCAACCTGTTTTTTTTTTTAAAAAGCTTTCAATGTTGGGGATCCACGACCTCCCTTGGAAACCTATTCCAGATCTTAACTACCCTCATAGTTAGAAACGGTTTCCTGATACTTAAGATAAATCTCCCTTGCTGCAGATTATAAAACCAGTACTTCTTGTCCTACCTTCAGTAGACATGGAGAACAATTGATCACAGTCCTCTTTATAGCAGCCCTTAGACACTTTTGAAATATGTTACCTTCAGTGTCTTGGAAGGGGGATATTCAGATAGGTGGGAAGCAGAAGTGAAAAACCATCAGCATTTGAGATTTGTAGGGGACAGGAAAGAGGCCAAGGCTGGAAGAGTTGGGTTAGTGAGTGGAAAAAACTGATAGGGGCCTGTGATGGGGTGTCCACCCCACATAGGCCTGGATGGGATAAGGTGGCCATGTAGGTCTATTAACTGCCCAGGCTGCACCTGAAGGAAAAGCCAGGGAGGGCTGGGACTTAATTAATGACTGCACCTAGTTGAAGAGGAACAGGCGGGGCCTATATAAGCCAGGAAGCTGGCAACAGAGCAGTCACTCCCAGGAAAGAGGGTTTGGAGCTGGTACACACAGAGAAAGGAGAAGAACCAGGCAGGGCCGCTCAGAGGATTCAAGGGGCCTGGGGTCTTCGGCGGCGGGGGTCCTTCCGCTCCGGGTCTTCGGGGCACTTCGGCGGCGGGTCCCAGAGCGAGTGAAGGACCCGCCGCTGAACTGCTGCCGAAGACCCGGAGCGGAAGAAGCCCTCGCCGCCGAATTGCCACCGAAGACCCGGAGTGGAAGAAGCTCCAGGTCTTCGGCAGCGGGTCCTTCACTCGCTCCAGGTGTGTTCAGCGGCACTGAAGGACCTGCCGCTGAAGACCTGCCGAAAACTCTCGTGGGGGCCCCTGCGGGGCCCGGGGCCTGGGGCAAATTGCCCCACTTGCCCCCCCCACCCCTTGGGTGGCCCTGGAACCAGGAGTTGTAGGAAGCAGTCCAGGAAAGGAGCAGTGAGGGCTGGGAAAGGGGGGCCTGGGGCAAATTGCCCCACTTGCCCCCCCCCCCCCACACCCCTTGGGTGGCCCTGGAACCAGGAGTTGTAGGAAGCAGTCCAGGAAAGGAGCAGTGAGGGCTGGGAAAGGAAAACCCGGAAGTGCTGAGTTGAGGCTCCCTGGACTGGAATCCAGAGTAGTAGGCAGGCCCGAGTTCCCCTCTTGGCCACTGGGGAAGTGTCTCCATCAGATCAGTACTGGAGAAGACTGCCTGAGACTGTTTGTGCAGAAGGACTTTGGGTAACCCCCGAAGGGGACACTATATAGTGACTGGTCAGAGGGCTGAATCGTGGATAGGAGGCTGTGGTTCCTGGAGCGAAAGGGGCCTCAGGGAGATATGATGACAGGAGGGATACTGCTGGAGGAGGATGCAACACCTAGCCAGAACTAATCCCCAGAATGGTCAGGAGGAAGCGCCACCTGCAGTTAGTGGTCCCTGAGACAGGGCCATAAAGAGAGGCTTGAGGAGGCTATGGAAAGCTTTGAATGGGAGGATAATTTTTGTACTGAATTTATTTAAGAACAGGACATCAGTGAAGGTGATGGAGAATGGAGGAAATGAGAGTGTAATATGCCTGCAGCATCTTGAACTCCTGAAGTTTAAAGTGTAGGAAATGAGGAAGACCATAAAAGAGGCAATAGCAATAGACAAAACATGAAGTGATTAAGATGCTGATAAGGATTTTAGAAGAGAAAGGGTCAAGGTAAGGACAAATTCTGGCAGTACTCTGGAGGTAGTGATAAGCACTTTAATACAGAAGCTCTTTTCTTTTTGTGTGTCTTTCTTTCTCCTGACACAAGGCCTCTCTAGTTAATAATGTATGCACCTAAATGCAATGGGAAGTGGTGTCAGCAATTCAACAAGAGTTGGCTAGGGGCACGCGTTGTCCTGAATGGTTGTGTAGTGTTACTGTGTACCTTAAACAGTTAATGTTTCCCCCTGAGGTCACTGCATTTTCAGTGGTGGCTGTAGTGATTCTGACATGATAATTACATATATGTTGGTGATATCATGTGATAAATTGAATTACCTGCACCTTTTACTACTTGTCATTCTGCCCTTAATCCATAGGTTTGGATTATTTCTAACATTCCAAACCACTGAACAACTCTAGATAGCTGCAATTTTCTCTAGTTTTCCCCCTAATTTTGGAGTCTTCCCCATACTGAATTTAGTCTGTCTCAAGGTGCAAAATCTATAACAATTAGTCCTGGACCCATAATATATTTAAAGTTGAATATCTCTCAACTTTCCAATGCTAAAAACAGCAGTTTCATACCACTGGAAAGGAGAGATCCCCAATATTTGACCAGGAAACATAGCAGTTATATCTGGTCTTTGGGTTTAAAAGCCCTGCATTTTGTCTGAGTAAGACCACAGGTTTGGGTTTTTACAATAGTTTTTTATAGAGGATGTTTTCTTAGATAATATTATGAGTAAGTATTACCTAATAGAGTTGGGAATCAGAATTCATAGTTCCTGTCAATGACTCACTGTGCTACAGTTTACCCATCAATAAAATGGATATAAAGATGATGTGAGATATATAAAAAGCAATTTAGGATAAAAGATCATGAATGATGTATTGCTTTAGCTGATATGGTCTTTATCATAATTAGAGTTGGAATTTCTTTTTCCAACAAAAAATCGAAACCTCAAAATTTTCATCTGTAAACCAAGAATTTTTATTAGGAAATGCCAAAATGGTGCTCCTTGGGAGTTCTAGTTTGGGTATTTCGTGCCCCCTTCTCCATCTTTCATGATGCACCATTTCCCTATTGCTGAGCCACCATAGTTTTCTTAGATTCATAGGTTCCAAGGTCAGAAAGGATTCTTGTGATTATTTAGTCTGACCTTCTACTGTATAACACAGACCATAGAACCTCCTCAAAATAATTCCTACAGCAGAGCTTTTAGAATAACATCCAATCTTGATTTAAAAATGTTCAGTGATGGAGAATTCACCATGACCCTTGGTAAGTTGTTACAATGGCCACATTACTCCCACAGTTAAAAATTTACACATGGTTTCTTTTTCTACTAGATTGAAAAGCCCATTATTAAATATTTGTTTCCCTTGTAGGTACTTATAGGCTGTAATCAAGTCACCCCTTAAGTTTGTTTTTTAAGCTAAATAGATTGAGCTCCTTGAGACTAGCACTAGAAGGCATGTTTCCTATTCTTTTAATCGTTCTCATGACTCTTCCATGAACCATCTCTATTTTATCAACATCCTTCTTGAACAGTTGATGCCAGAATTGGTGCATCATGGGAGATGTAGTCCAGCTGTGGAACCTGGATGATACTGGAGAATGGAGATGTAAGACATTGAAACTACAACTTCCATGAGGCACTGCAGTGGCTTTTCCAAAGAGAAGATTTTTGAGGGCTGGACACACTTTTTTTAAGTTTTCAGCCAAACACCAAAAACTTTTTAATTTCAGGTGTGCAATTTTTGTTTTTGTTTTTATTTTATTTTATTTTTTTACAAAAGTCAAAAATTTCCACAGAAAACATGCATGTTTTACAAACCGTTTCATTTTCTCACACAATTTTTATCCGGAAAACAGCTTTGTGGGAAAACCAACCCTATTCATGATGTGTCATCTCCCAGAAAGTGAGGTTTAAATGGAAAAAAGCATCTACTGACTTGACAGGATGTGAATTAGTAGTTGAAACCAATGGATATTAAGAACATTCAGACACTTGCAAGAGTAGCTAGGCAACTCACAAGATCAAACTCTTAGTTTGTGAATAAGAATAAGAGGAAATAAAGAGTAGGGAAATCAGGTGCTATTCCTTTCTCTCACCCATAATACAAGAATAACAGTACAATCAAATAATAAGCTAATAGATTTATTTCAAATAGAATCTAGTCTCATTCTTTATTCTAATCCCCAAATTAGCACTTACAGAGGAGAGATCAATGTTAGAGCCAGAGGAGTTGCCCAGGTGCTACAGGAGACTAGTAACTTGCCTTTCTTTATTACAATCTGCAGTAGTGTGAGGAGGGAGTCCTTTACACTAATTAATAGTCCAAAACAAATGATAATTATTTGCACTTACATAGAGCTTTTTATATAAAGCCTTCAATGCCCTCTCCAAAGGTGGGTAAGTATTATTATTGTCACTCTACAGATGGAAAAATTAAGGCACATAATGGCTGTAATTTGCCTGAGGTCACATGGTTAATTAGTAGCAGAGCTGAGAACAGACTCCAGGTTTGTGACTCCCAGTCTTCTTCCCTAAGCTCTATGTGCTGTTGCCTTTTAAATGTTTTTTCCCCATCTCCGCATATAGTATTGTCAAGTGTGCCATATAGGCTTGTTGTGAGGGATTTTTAAAGAATACTTTGGGATGACCTTTCAAACTTTTTAAAGCCTCGCATATATTTTATGAAGACCATGAAAGGGATCCAACTCTTATTGAGAGTCAGAGTTGCCCTACTAGTTGGACACAATCCAAGTACAAAATTGAGTAATAACAAATCACTGTGGAACCTGCCATAAAGTGCAGTTACATTGCATGGGGGTGGGGGGAGGAATGTCTGTAAAAATACCTTTATGGGGTTCCCTATTTATTCTTTCTTGATTATTCACATATCACATTTTTCTCAGTTTAAATTTCAAGAGATTGTTTTTCTGTTAGCCCTTCAAATACAGACTGGCAACTGAAAATTCAGCTGGGTTCTCCCTGCCTCTTAGGCTTACACTAGACAACATTTTGGGGGGGAAATAATCCCACCATTAGTATCACCAGTTCAGCAGAACTAGTGTTGAGAATTTGAATCCTAGTATAGACATCTCTTCTGATTTTCAGAACCATGTTGTCTAACTCTGCTGGGAGCAAGACTAATCAAAATGATCCTGAAAAAGGCACCAGTAGGTGAAGATCTGCCTATATTTAGGCTTCTAATGATGCTAATGCTGGTTCAGCTGAAAGATGTGTTTAGCAGCAGTGAGTTTTGAAAACATTTTTGTAAACAAGTCTTCACCATGCCACTAGTAAAGTATCGACAGTCAGAGCTCAGCTGATTTCAGTTGATCACTTGGTTGATGTCATGTTACTCTTACCATTTTCATGTTTTCTTTTTTGCTTCATTTTAAGAGATTGATTTTTGCAGTCTAGAAAACATTGAGCAGCAAAAGAAAACTAAACTGGTGAAATGTTTATCACAGTATCAGTACACTTGGCTACATATTAACAAAAGGAAACACTGATAAAAGATGCATGTTAGCAAGCGAGTATCTTTGTTTTTGTGCAACTGTGCTTAGTACTTGCATTATGGACAAGGATCTGGAAACATCTGGGAGAGGCACCTGGCAACTGGATCTGAAAGTGAAATAAAGTATGGGCTAGAAAGAGCAATTCTTAACTGAAACCTAGATTTGATTAGAAGGGTGAGAAACCTTCTTTTAATGAAATCTAGGAACTCTGAGTGCAGCTGTGTCAAAGAAGAGAACAACAGAATGGTTCCTTACCAGAGACCCACTGACTTCAGTGTGACTTCACACAAGTGCAGAGGTCTGCCTCTGTAGCTTCCATTGCAAGACTGAGGCCCTCATGGGGACAGAAGTTGGGCCTTCCATCTCTAAACACTACATGCTAGAATATGGTCTGAGGTTTAGCTGAGCTGATTTGGATGTTATAAGGACCAGTAAGAACCTCTCATGAGATGTCTATTCAAATAGTTTCTATTTCAAAAGTTAGTAACTAAAGTCTGAAATGCTAAGTCCCCAATGAGTCACTTACAAGCTCAGTGGATGTTACCCCACTGATACCATAAAATCAGCAATTTGTGTCCCAATTCCCACGAGGTACTGAATACCCTCAGCTCATGGTGAAATCAATGGCAGGTGAGGGTGCTAAGCCCACTTCAGAATTAGGCACTTTGTTTGGAAGTAACTTTTTTACATTTTATTTTTAGCTGGCATTATTTTCATAGAGAGAATTTTTTAAAACATCACGGTTTCCCTTGTGATAGAGAGGAAAACTTTTTTTAAAGAGTTTGATTTTCATTCTAAATTAAACATCAAAAAAGGGGGGGGAAAGCATCATGTTTTTATTTTTTTAAATAGACAGTTGAAAGATTTTGTTATTAATAATTGACATGAAAGCCTTTCGTCTTGAACAGTGGTGTATGTAAACCTCAATAAAATCCTAAAAGTGCTTTTGTAGAACAAGAACAGTCACAAAAATCCGAATAAAGCCACCTTTTCAAAGAACACGATGAGAAAGGGTAAAACTCTTAGATGTGCAGAGCAATACATTTTACATGCATGCCCTAGTTATTAGGAGGCTTTGAAGTGTTCACTGTTATTCAATACACTGTGTACTATAATTCATTTACTGACTTCATGTGGAGCTGAAAAAGTTCTAGCCAAAGTGCTTTGGCTGTTCATAGGAAACTAAAAAAATCTTATTTGGGGAGAGGGGCTTTTTTTCTTTTTAAATCATTGCATTTTCTGTGTTTCTGTTCTTTATTGCTAAGGGTGGGTATAAGAAAACATTTTAATGTGAAATTAATGTTCATAACAAGTGATAAATTGATAGTCCTTTTCTATCCACAAACTACATAGAACCATATTCTGAACTCGGTTACACTGGTGTATCTCCATTGAAGTCTAGTAAACGACTCTAGCTTTACATTAGTTGAGACTGGGATTTAGCCCATATGTTGTAAATTGTGCAAACTTCCCCTACCCTCCACTAGTCTCTGTAACTGTTACACAGAAACCAGTTCTAGCGATGACACCAGTATTTTGGGCTGCATCTCTATTTAATCCTTAATCTCTTTGCTGAAACTACATTCTGCTAATTCTTGTAGTGGCAGTTTTGTATGTGTATGATTAATACAGACCTCTTGACGTGGTAGTATTGAGACCACCACACATATCTTACCCAGGCCCCTGAGTAGGCATCATATGATTCCTAATGAGTAGGGCTGTCAATTAATCACAGTTAACTCAAGCAATTAACATAAAAGAAATTAACTAGATTAAAAAAGTCACAATTAATTGCAGTTTTAATCTACCCCTGGGGGAATTCTGCACCACTGCACAATGCAGAATTTTGCAGAAATTAATATGCATGCAGAATTCCCCCCCAAATGGGCTGCAGAGATGTTGGTTGCTACTAGGAGCCACTGGACCCTGCAGAGCCTAGCTCACAAATAGAAGACCTGGCCAGGGGCAGAGGGAGGGAACTGGAGGGTTCCCAGCAGCTGCAGTTTCCAACATGCCCTGAAGGAAGGAGGCAGTATCACGCAGGAAACTCTGTGCAAGCCCAGAACCCAGCGTCAGGCTTTCTCTCCCTCTGGATCCCTGGGCTCTGAGGGGTAGAGGGTGTGAGTGTCTGGGCGGGAAAGCTTGCAGCTGGCCTCTGGGGTGTTGGGGTGTGAGTGTCTGGGCTGGGGAGGGCCCCGAAGCTGACCTCTGGAGGGTAGGGTGTATGAGTGTCTGGGCTGCGGGGGGCGTGGCTGGGCTCTGGGGAGGAGGGTGTGTGTGTGTGTGTGTATGTGTATGTGTGTGTGTCTGGGCTGGGGGGGGGCTGCAGCTGGGCTCTGTGGGGGAGGGAGTGTGAATGTTTGGCCCCAGGGCTGGCCTCTGTAGAGGAGGGGGCAGAGAAACAGGAACTTTCTACTCCTGGGGGAAAATTTGTGTGTGTCTGTATTGTTACAGACATACTTGCTGAAAGGTATACTGAAATAAATTACCAAAATAATTGAAACTGCTGTGATTATATAATGTTATTTTGACAAATAAAATGTACAGAATTTTGCAGAATTTTTAATTTTTGGCACAGAATTCTCCCAGGAGTATTAATCACACTGCTAAAGAATAATAGAATACAAATTTAAATTAATTATAAATATTTGTGGGTGTTTTTCTACATTTTCAAATATATCTATTTCAATTACAACACAGAATACAAAGTGTACAGTGCTCACTTTATATTTTTATTACAAATATTTGCACTGTAAAAATAAACAAAAGAAATAATATTTTTCAATTCACCTCCTACAAGATCTGTAGTGCAATCTCTTTAACTGTAGTGCAACTTACAAACGTAGTAATTTTTTTTACATAACTGCACTCAAAAACAAAACAATGTAAAACTTTAGAGCAGGGGTTCTCAAACTGGGGGTCGGGACCCCTCAGGGTCATGAGGTTATTACATTGGGGGGTTGTGAGCTGTCAGCCTCCACCCCAAGCCCCGCTTTGCCTCCAGCATTTATAATGGTGTTAAATATATTTAAAAGTGTTTTTAATTTATAAGGGGGGTCACACTCAGAAGCTTGCTATGTGAAAGGGGTCACCAGTACAAAAGTTTGAGAGCCACTGCTTTAGAGTCTACCAGTCCACTCAGTCCTACTTCTTGTCCAGCCAATAGCTAAGGCCAACAAGTTTGTTTACATTTACAGGCAATAATGCTTTCCACTTCTTATTTTCAGTGTCACCTGAAACTGAGAACAGGTGTTTGCATGACACTGTTGTAGTGAGCATTGCAAGGTATTTACGTACCAGCTATGCTGAACATTTGTATGCCCCTTCAGGCTTTGACTTGTAGATTGCACTTTTTTTCTTTTTTACAGTGCAAATATTTGTAATAAAAATAATAATATAAAAGTGAGCACTGTACACTTTGTATTCTGTGCTGTAATTGAAATCAATATATTTGAAAATATAGGAAAACATCCAAAAATATTTATAATAAATATTATTTATTAACAGTGTGATTAAAACTGTGATACATTTTTTAAATCTCATGATTAATTGTGATTATTATTTTAATTGTTTGACAGCCCTACTAATGACCTATGCTGAGTTTGACCTGCAAACCCCAGAGACATCTACCATGGTAGGCCTAAAACATAGCTTATTTTTCATCAGAATTCTTCCCCTCTGATTGCTTAATCTCTGATAGCGTAATCTCTGTTCATGGTATGACAAGTAGTTCCTTGGAAATGAGTATGATGGAGCAAGAGGAGTAAGCTACACACATATACTCAGTTTTCATGATATGTGATAATGATAAAGAATGAGGGAAGATAAATGAGCTGTACAGTTGTGATTATGATTACCTTGGATTTTTTCCAATTTTCCATCAGGTCGCTGTGCTTACAGTGGTAAATCCTGGTCCCACATAAAGATAGTTATGCCGTTGCTGTCACTGGGTGGAATGGACTGACCTCAATGTGGAACATGGCCGAAATATGCCTACACAGTGTGGCTGAAATTGCTAATCTAGCCCATGAATTTTAGAAGTGGCTGTGGCCATTGCACTCCTCTCCTAAATTTAGGGTTGTCATCCAGTAGGTGTGTGCAATTTCCAGCACCACTGATATGCCTCTGGCTGGCCCCCAAATTCCCCTTCTCTGCTTCCCAGAGAGAGCAATCCTGGAACTGACATTCTGCTTGCAGGCATTATTTTTACCTAACCCTAACCCTCACCAACAACATTGCAGAAACACAATATTTTCACTTTGCTTTGGTCTTTCCTTGCCCTTGAATGATATGGGGGAGGAAGTCAGGATTTGCTCCTAACTTTTTTCCCCTCTGTGTTTATTTTCAGTAACAATGCAATGTTACTGGCTTCCTGATCCGATTCTAGAATCAGGGCCTAGGAATTGAGTGTTCATTCATTCTGTCCTTGGAAAAAATATTTAAAATGGTGAATTTTGCAAAAATATTTTAATTCCACAGCTGCAGCAGTGGGTTAATACTCTTTTCTAGCCAGGTTATTTTCACTTTCCCTGGTAGACAGCAAAAGCAGAACAGCTTACTCAATATTCACTTTTCAACAGCTGGCTCTGATTTGCTCAGGGAACAGAGTCCTGCGCTAGATTATGCTTTCCCTGGAGGTGACGGAAGCCAGATTCACACTCCAGGGAAATACTGAGCTAAATGAAGTAAATGTTTTAAAGCAGTTTATGAATTATTTCACTAGGTAACTGAAACAACTGTGTTTGTTCTTGTTTGCTGTTTTCTCCTCACTGAGTTTTGAAGTGTTAAACTTTAAAGCACAAGACACAGCTCATCTGTGGAATGTTTCTGGATTTTTATTATAGAAACATTTCATAGCAATGTCCTTTTGTTTTCCTATCTTAAATAACTCAGGCCCAGGGCTGGATTAACCCATTACCGGGCCCTACCCAAATACACGCTTCTGGGCTCCTACCTTCTAATATGAATAATAACAAACAGCCATAGAGTACATTCACAGCACCCAAGCTAGCCATGCAGTATCCACCAGGACCAGCTTCTCCTTTTGCTGTTCTCAGGGTGCTGCTCACCATGAGAGAGGGGTGGCTGGACCAAATTTGAGTGGAGTTGCGACCCCATGCACTAGGTCGCAATGCCACTCATTACGTGAGTGAAGGTCCTTTAGCTTGTGCACAGATCAGCATCAGTTTAAAAAAAATAATAAGAGGGGCCCAAAATGTTTTGTTCTATGAAGCTGGGCCCTAGACACCTGTTTGCCTATGTGTTAATCCAGGCCCCAGCTCTGAAAGTCTCAGGCTGTTTTCTACCCAGACCCGTGGCCCTCAACTAGGTGAGTGCTTAATTAGCAATAAGCAATGGCACAGTCAGTCAGAGGTAAAAGAAGCAGTGCTTTTTTAAAAACTTACTGAGAGTCCAGTGTTACATGCCTCAGCACCTAGCCCCAGGCTTGCATTCCAGAGTCTCCAGGCCCTCATGAATCTAGGATCTTCCCGAAACTTGATCCTCTTTCTCCAGTTTCATCTAACAGAGTACAGTGGCAATTCAGCGCATTTCTAGGAACTACTTTGTAGTTAACTCAGCCTTCAAAAATCATCATGTCTGGCCCCCTTCCTTCCCCCGTCCCCCAAAAAAGAGAGAGAGTGGCTTAAAATCATGAGGTTTTTAAAATAATAAAGATTGGGTTCCTTTAATTTGCCTTCTGATTCTTGAGTGTATAGGAGGTCACATTTTTAAGGTTTTCTCTTCAACACTGAGGCTGGAAACTTTTTTTAAATATAAGCTGAGATTCTTATGACTCCAGAAGCTGAGGCTTGAAGGAAAACAACATGAATTTTGACACTCAAGATAAAATTATGAAAGTTGTCAACAATGATAACTGGTCACCGCTGAACTCAGTGTAGTTTCTCCTCACTTACAGGAGACCTTCAGTACAGGATCTTCTGGTGGACAGTCCTTTACATGTGGGAGAGATGAGCAGTTTTAATTCTTAAGTGGCCATTTATCATCTTGCATTTTACTGACTAAACTTCCCTTCCAGTGGTAAATATTTTTAGTTGCTATTAATTTTTATTCCTAAAGAGATGGAAAAACCTCACAGGGGGCCTGTCCTGTTTTCTTTTACACCAGCATAAATCCAGAGGAACTCCAGTGGAGTTACTGAGAGCAGAATTTGGCCCATAGATTCTAATCCTTAGCTTGGGATGCCTATTAAACAACTCCCTAATGAACTACAATAAATACATAGTTATTGAACTACTGTAAGGTTGAAAATGCACTGCTGGGCCCTTTGGCTCTCTCTGTGCTAGATGGTTTCTTGGAAGCGTTGCTTACATCAGCACTTGTATAATCAGTTCAGATGGGAAATCAAATCATTAATTTATAAAATGGCATTAGGAATTTTAAATTATGATTATCTGTCAATCTTAAGGCTTTCTGTAACACCCATTGCCTTAATATCTGAGTGATGCACAGGTAACGTAGGTCATCATTGCAAAGTGCATGATGGACTTATAGAGGATTCTATTCTTCTACCAAATACTTAAGAACCTGGATCATCCTTAAATCCCTTTCACGGTTATTTAAAAAGAAGTATTTGCCAGATAAATATAGATCATTTGTACATGTAAAACACCACTAGATGGTGTGTGTGTTTGTTTTGTTTTGGTGAGGAATAAACCCAGGATTTTGGGATCTAAAAGCATAAGCCTCTACTGCTTCAGCTAACAGAGCAGGTCCACTAGCCCCACAGGCAGTAGCAAACCCATATCTATCTAAGGTACCCCTGTTACTTTAGTATCTAATCACCTCATAATCTTTAACCTTTCAACTGCTCTCTGAAGGAGGGAATTATAATACAGATTTTACAGATTAGGAACTGAGGTAGAGAGAGTTAGCCCAAAGCCACACAGGAAACCTATGGCAGAACCTGGATTTGAACACAGTCTTCTTAGGTGAATGCCCAATCACTGGGCTTTCCTTCTTCTCATAAATCACTCTTTGTGGTCTAGCCATTAGGAAGGGGACAAAGAGCTACACTGCATTAGCACGTTACACCTAGTCATTCATGGCAATCCAGGTATTCACTAAGTATAGGATGATGGATAAGTTCCAATGCCAGCACCTCCCACAGTACAAAAAACAAAATCTGTTTCATATTTTACCTTTACTATTTCTAGCCTTTGTTTCTCTTTCTTCCACCCCATGCTTTCTCCATTTCTCTCCCTCTTCCTTTTTGTTGTGTCTCTCCTCTGTTCTTCCCTCTGCATTTCCGTCCTAGAAGCTTTCCCAGTTTCCTCCCACATGGGCTTCATTCCCAACCCTTCCCTATTCCATCTGCTACAATGATAAGCAATACAATAGCTAATGTTGACATTAAAATTACATTATTTTAGTTGACACTTTAATGAGATTAACAGTGTTTAGGATGTTCACACCTCTCTGAGCCTTGATTCAGGCTGACTGCAGACTCAGGAAGACAACATTGTATAACTTTACTCTGTTCACTTTTGGAAGGTTTTATTCATGACCACGAGCGCTAGAAACATACTTTGTGCAAAATTTCAGTTTATATTTTTAAAAATCTCAGTATGATGTGCAAGTCGCATAAATGCATCAGGTGGGCATGACCTGGCCTGCAGGCTGTATGTTTGACGCTTCTCTTCTATCCAATTTACAGATATTTATGAAATAAACATTATGACTGGGAGCCAGGGTAATGGCAGGTTTGTCACCTCTGCCTCCAGTATAGGAAATTATCTCATCCAAGTGGCTCAATAGAGAATGGTGTGGATTTTAGCCCCAGAAAAGTAGTAGTGTTCTTTAGCGCACTATTCCTTTTTGGCATTTTTTAAGCAAATTAGAGATGGGGGCTGAACAGGAACCCCAGACCAACTTTCCCCCTTTCCAACCACACCGTTTGTATTTCTGCCTTGTAAGTAGTGGCCTAGTGTATTAATAGCATAAAGGAACATGCACATTGATCACAGCAAACTGTGCCTGTGGCTTTGCAGTTAGTTTCAAACATAGTTTGTTCTAATAAAACTTTTCCATATTTTAGGGGTCAGCAGGCCAGACCTGATAGGAAAAAGTGCGAGCCTGTTTCAAACCAAACTGAGAAGGATTTTCCAAGCTTTTTTTTTTTTTTTTTTTTTGTGATCTGATTAAGAAAATTTGAGCTATTTTTCTTCTCAAATACTTGCAGTAGCCTGTTTAGAGGCATGGAATACGATGATTAAAAGTGTTATAATTTATATTCTTGTCAGATTTACAAGAATATATAAAAGTTTCCAGGACATTGCTATAAATTCACATTCAGTGAGGATGTAGTTGAGAAAGATAAAGTATAGCTTTCCAATAGACTGTTTCAGCAAATGTTGAAAATCTTTAGGCTGAGTTTTTCAAAGGACCTTTGAGGGCCTTAGGCACCCAGAGCCAGATTTTCAAGGGCATTTAGCTGCTTAATGATGTAGATTGACCTATGGGATTTATTGGAAGTTCCACTGGAGTCAATGAGAGTTAGGTATCTAGTCTTTGTAGGCGCCTATCCGCATTTTTAGGTGTCTCAATGCCTTTAAAAGTCTGAGCCCAGAAGCTCAATGAAATTCAATGGAGTCAGGTGCATAATGTCCCTAGGCGTCTATGAAATTCCCATCCTTAACCACCACAAGTGATATAGGACCTCTGTTTTTCATTCTACATAAAAAATGGTGCTGCAGTCAGCACAATACCCCTTATCTACACACACTGACTAGGTACTGTCTCAGGGGAAAGAATGCCATCAACACCCATTCTTGCAGTCGTTGAGTTTTCCATGGAGGTCTTCTCCAAATACTACCCAAACCCAACCCAGCTTGAAATCACAGCCTGGCTACACACTAACTATGAAAACATTAGTTTGGTATATAAGGAAAGCAAGCAGTGCTTTATTTTTATTTACACTGAACTCTTATCTTGTCATTCTTTTATTGCATGAAGACAAAGTAAGTTAAAATTACAGTAGGAAGTTGGCAGTGGTATATGTATTCCCTAAAACAAACAATTTAAAGCCCCATTAAACAAACATCCCTTATTGTTGATATAAGATCACAGAGCTGCTGTCTCCTTTTTAAATCCTGATTTACAATAGAAGGTACAGGGTGGAATAAAGGTGTGTGAGAAGCATCCGATTAAGGCAATTGTAAACATCATCAGTGCCACTGAGTTTTTATCTGTAGGTAATGGACAAAATAGCTTTGTCTGAATGTAGTTGATCTTGGCTAGATCCATGAGAGGAATAATAGGTACATTGCATTGTTTTCCAATGATCCTGAATGAATGGCTCTTCTTAACTAATGCCAATTTGCCTTTGTACTTTAAGGAACAGTTCTAATGATGATCCCACAAATTTCATATTTACAGGATAGGAAACTGCCATATAAATCCATGATGTTACTGTAGTAGCTACCTAGTGGCAGGTGCTTGGTAAAGTTGGGAGAAATGAATTAGTGTAGGGGAAACAGAAGTACCATCATGGTAGGCAATTATTAGCACCTTGATTGGCAGTTTCATGTCAAGGGCTGAATGGACTTGGGAGTTTGTGACACTTTGGGGATTCACCGAGACCAGTAAGGGGTTCTGTCACTGCCTAACCTCTAACCTTAGCTGCCTTTAGGCTGTGCAGCTTTGGTTCAGAGCCCTGACACGAGCAGCCTGCCTACAGGATGAGGTTCTCACCCTGAGCTTCCACCAGTCCAGGTAGTCCTTGCAGGGTGACCCCAACAACCTTTCTGGTCCCAAGTCTCCCCAAAACTATCTCCTTGCAGTGTCCAGTGCCTGTCACTGGACACTCACAGGGGTAATACCAAGTTTACTGCCTCCAAAGAGCCAATACACACAACAGCTTTTTAGCTTAGCTGCGGTTATACTTTACTACACCAAAATGCACAATACTGAGATACTTGATAGTAAAACTAAGAATACATTTATTAACAAAGAACATAGATTTAAGTTATTTCTACCAAGAGTCAAAGACATGAAATGGTTATAAACAAAACAGAACTAACGTGCTTTCTAGTGGCTAAAAGTTAATTCTAACCAGTAACATTTTTGCCTAATATAGTTTCTTACTCACAACAAGTTGTTAGCATTCTCCAGCATGACTGGCTATTCCAGCCTTCAGAGAATCAATGTGCTGGTTTATTTGTTCCCTCAGGAGGTGGATCCCTAAAATGTCTCTTTGCTCCCCTTATATTACCAAAGTGTACTGTCTATGTCAAGAGCCAGGAAAGCTTCCTGCAGTGCAGATTCTGTTCCCCAGCATGATTGTTAAACGTCTACTCCCATGCTCATCTAGCTTGATGTCTTTGTTTATCTTATATGTAAATGTACTTCTATTGTCCTCTGCCAGTAACTAAGCTGGTCAGATAGATAAATACACATTTCTTTGTCTAGGGCAGGCTGGGTTCATGCTCTGCCTCTCAAACACATTTTAGGAACATGTTTCCAGCACATGCATATATCTTTTTGTATGCAATCTGCACATACATGATGCAATGATTTTCAGGACCAGTGTGTCACCAGTTTACCTATGATATCTTCCATGACACGTTTGAGATATATATGATGACAACAATGTGTTGGCGCAATGTATGTCTCTGCTCTGATGTGAAATATAGTATAGGGGGGCTTTTGCCAATTGGCATTGAGAGCCTCCTGGGGTCATACCTCTCCTCTTACAATGGCACAGTAAACGCAGCCACCTGCTGATCTATAGGCATTGGATCAGAACCCTTTTTTCCTGTCTGGAAGAAAACCTGTTTCTCCCTTTGTCTGATCACAGACTTTAAATCATATCCATAATTTATTACCATGTGGTGGTAATACATACATTTTACAATGATATTAATCACTAGTGTGTCACCAGCTTTCATGAAAGACCTTACTCAATACACTTTATTTTAAAGTATAATAATATTGTATACAACCAGTTGATTCAACTATTTATGCTTTGGGCTTCTACCCTCTGTGCTCCCACAGAGTGTCTTGACCCTGATTGTCACAAGGTCTGAATTGCCTTCTCAGCACTACAGGAGGCCCTTCCAGGTCAGAGTTCAGGCATGTTAGTTTGGCCATGAGGGGAAGTTTGCATGAGCATTACTCATGCTGTATCTGGTTTGTGGATAAATAGGACTCTAGGTCTAATTGTCAAAACTGGGTGCTTAAAGTTGTGTTTCTAAATCTGTATTTATTAGGCACCTTAATGGAAGTTGCCTGACTTTTGAAGGTACTGAACATCTGCAGATCCCACTGACTTTAAGGGGAACTGGATATATTTGGCATTGCTGAATATTAGGTCATTTTTTATCCAAGTGCCTAATAAACCTTAATTTAGGGGTGTAGCTGCAGTCAAGATTCCATGTATTCTGCAGCCATGGAATTTGCCACACAATTCATCCCCAGTAGCAGAATCGTGCTTAAATTAAAAAAAAAAAAAAAAAGTCTAAACCTTTCATGGTTTAGAAGAAAAGCTTGAAAACCTGAACCCAGGGTGAACTGATACAGACAGTCTAAAAGTGTGAACTGCCTATTCATCTTAATGGTCTGTTGAATCTGATACTACAAATAACAGTCTGTGGCATTTTGAAAAACTAAAAATGGGGGTACAGCATAAATTTCATTGTAATATTAAAATAAATAACACTTGGGTATTTGTATTGAGACTGTTACTCAATTTCATCTTAAATTAAAATGTAAAATTACAGTTTTAAAATATAAATATGAAGTTGCTGTAGATTAGCAAACCAGATTGCTGCAGACTCAAGGTACCTTGCTGCAGAATTGAGTTCCAGCTGGCTGTGCAGTACACAGGGCCTAGACTGTACACACTCACATTTGAAAATGTTGTTCCTGTTCTCTATGGTTATCCATCCAGAATCTTTCACCACCACCAAAATCATTCAAAATTACTATTTAGGGGTTTTTTTTAAAAAAAGGGTGCATTTTTAGATATCCCACTTTCTTCTTTGAGTATTTTTTTCTGTAAATATTACTCATCAGAAATTCATATAACTTTTTGTGGTCACCATTTGCAAGTCAACATTTATCCCCATCACCACAGAGTGATCTGTTGCTATTTTCTATTTTGCATATAGAGGGAAAACTGCAGTATCTGAGATACCAGTGTGTAGTAAATATTGGTAAATGTTGATAGATAATAAGACTGATCATTTCTTAAAACTCAACTCCTTAAAATGGTCAGATTTAACAATCTGGTTATTTTATTTCTGAAAATGAAAAAACTCAAAAATTAACCAATAGACAAAATAGCACAAGCTTCTGAAGGGAAATATGGCTCAATTCACATCCCCAAGCAAGCCCAGTGACTTTTTTTATTGCAATTGTTAACTTTGTTGCTAGGATATTTGGAAACAAGTTTCCCCTATTTTTTGTTTTGTCCAGAGGATACAAAGATTAGTAAATAGATACTCTTGTCAGGCTGTAGCTTTAAATATCATATTCAAAGCAAAACTTGTACACAATGGACCAAATTCTCTATCCTGCTGTAAAGAAAAGATGGAAAGAATAGCAAAGGATAGGGTGCATCAGGAGCTTTTTAATGATTTAAAAACCAAAAAGGAATCCTACAAAAAGTGAAACATGGACAAATTGCTAAGGATGAGCACTAAAGAATAGCAAAAGTATTTAAAGACAAAATCAGAAAGTGTAAGGCTCAAAACGCATTGCACCTAGCAAGGGACAGAAAAGGCAATAAATACATTAGGAGCAAGAGAAAGACACAGGAAATTGTAGGTCCATTACTTAGCAGGGAAGGAGATCTCATAATGGATGACAGCAAGAGGACTGAGGTATTTAATGCCTATTTTGCTTCAGTTTTCATTATAAAGGTTAATTGTGGCAAGATATTTAACACAATTAACATTAACAACAAGGGGGAAGGAACACAAGCCAAAATAGGGAAAGAACAGATTGAAGAATATTAATAAGTTTGATGTATTCAAATCTCCCAGGCCTGACAAAATTCACCCTGTGATACATAAGGAACTAGCTGTAGTGATCTCTGAACCATTAGCAATTATCTTTGAGAACACAGAGAGAACTGGAGTAGGGCAAACCTGGTTCCTATCTTTAAAAAGTGGAACAAAGAGGTCCCAGGGAATTATAGACCAGTCAGCCTAACTTCAGTTCCTGGAAACATACTGGAACAAATTTTCAAACAATCAGTTTGTAAGCAACTAGAGGATAGTGGGGTAATAAGTAATAGCCAACATGGAATTTTCAAGAAAAAATCATGCCAAAAAAACCTAATCTCCTTCTTTGACAGGTTTATGGGCCTAGTGGATGGGAGAAAGCAGTAGACATGATATATCTTAATTTTAATAAAACTTTTGACACAGTTCCACACAACATTCTCATAAACAAACTAAGGAAGTGTGGCCTAGATGAAATTACTATAAGGTGGGTGCACAGCTGGTTAAAAGACCACACTCAAAGAATAGTTATCAATTGTTCACTGTCAACCTAGAAGGGGCCCTCCAGGGGTCTGTCCTGGGTCTGGTGCTAGTCAATATTTTCATTAGTGACTTGAATAATGGAGTGGAAAGTATACTTATAAAATTTGTGCATGACACCAACCTGGGACAGCACCAACCACTTTGGAGGACAGGATTAAATTCAAAATGACCTTGATATATAGCAGAATTGCGCTGAAATCAACAAGATGAAATTTAATAACAGCAAATGAAAAGTATTACACTTAGAACGTAAAAATGAAATGCATAACTACAAACTAGAGAATAACTTACTCCATGGCAGTACTGCTGAAAAAATTCTGGGGATTATAGTGCACCACAAATTGAACATGAGCCAATAATGTGATGCCGTTGCAGAAAAGGCTAATATTATTCTAGGGCAATGGTTCCCAAACTTGTTCCGCCGCTTGTGCAGGGAAAGCCCCTGGCGGGCCAGGCCGGTTTGTTTACCTGCCGCGTCCGGAGGTTCGGCCGATCGCGGCTCCCAGTGGCCGTGGTTCGCTGCTCCAGGCCAATGGGAGCTGCTGGAAGCGGCGGCCAGTACGTCCCTCGGCCCGCGCCACTTCCAGACGCTCCCATTGGCCTGGAGCAGTGAACCACGGCCACTGGGAGTCGCGATTGGCCAAACCTGTGGACGTGGCAGGTAAACAAACCGGCCCGGCCCGCCAGGGGCTTTCCCTGCACAAGCGGCAGAACAAGTTTGGGAACCACTGTTCTAGGGCATAGGTTCTCAAACTGGGTGAGGGGAGGCACGGAATGTATTTGGGGGAGGGCATGAGAAGGCAGAACAGAGAGCGGCAGCTGCTGTCCGAGTGCCCAGCTCTGAAGGCAGTGCCACCGCCAGCAGCAGCACAGAAGTAAGGGTGGCATGATATGGTATCTCCACCCTTACTTCTCTGCTGCTGCTGATGGTGGCACTGCCTTAAGAGCTGGGTGGCCGGAGACCTATATACTATATGCTTAAATGGCTCTGTATGAATCAATGCCTTACAGTTTTTGATAGCTAGTGAAAGTTTCATGTTTGTTTGTTTTTATCTGTATATGTACTTGTGTGGTGGGATGGAGGGTATAAACTACTACAGACACAAAGAAGTTAGAGAACCCCTGTTCTAGGGTATATTAACAGAAGTGTCCTATGTATGATACAGGAGGTAATTGTCCCATTCTACTAGGCACTTGTGAAACCTCAGTTGGAGTATTGTGTGTCATTTTGGGCACCACAGTTTAAGAACAATGTGGGCAAACTGAAGAGAGTCAGAGGAGAGCAATACAGATGCTCCTTGACTTACGCAAGCATTCCGTTCCAGAACGCCTTGCATAAGTCGAATTTTGCGTAAGTCGGGAATGTATACCCGACAATTACACACACACACAAAAAAAGCTTACGGAACTTACGGAACTTTTTCCGTAAGTGCAGATTTGTGTAAGTCAGGTTTGCGTAACCCGAGGAGCATCTGTAAAAAGTTTAGAAAACCTGACCTGTGAGGAAAGATTAAAATAATGGGCATGTTTAGTCTAGAGAAAACAAGACTCAGGGGAGACCTGATACCAGTCTTCAAAGATGTTAAGGGCTGTTATAAAGGGGATAGTAATCATTTGTTCTCCATGTCCAAAGGTAGATCAAGAAGTAATGAGCTTAATATGCAGTACGGGAGATTTAGGTTAGATATTAGGAAACACTTTCTAACTGTAAGTATAGCCGAGCACTAGAATAGGTTACTGGGGAGGTTCTGGAATGCCCATCACTAGAGGTTTTTAAGAACAGATGGGACAAACGCTTGTCAGGGATGCTCTAGGTATACTTGGTCCTGCCTCAGCATGGAGAAATGGACTTGATGACCTCTTGAGGTTCCTTCCAGCCCTACATTTTTATAATTCTATGAAATTGAACTATTGAAGCAATATCAATTGTACCTGTATGTAGGGGTAAATTTTGCCTGTTCCTCTTTCCTGTTAACAATAATGCCCAAATTCTCCATCACATGAAGCTTTTCAATTAAGACCAGATGTCTCTCTAAAAATATGCGATAGCTCAAACAGAGGTTATGCAGACATTATTGGGTGAGGTTCTGTGGCCTGTATTATGCAGGATGTCAGACTTGATGATTACAATGGTTCTGTGTGGCTTTAAATATATGAATCTTTGAATTCAGTAAGGTACTAAAGCTGTCAATGAAGTTGAGGTCAATGGCACTGCTGAACCTTGCATAGCACTATTACATTTGGCAGAGCAACTCATGCAGGGCTCAACAGTGGAATGTACTGAGCTCTCTGGCCCTGATTCAGCATAGCACTTACACATATGTAATACTCATGTGCTTAAAGTTAAGCATGTGGTTATGTGGATCGGAGTCTGTGATCTCGGAACAGTTCTTTGTTGTTCAGGTTTCAAACTTCAGTGTGTATGTGAATATTTGTGTACTAGTGTGTTTCTTTGTACATATGTGTAGCACATGTGTGCATGTATCTCAAAACATTCTCCATAGGCTTGATCCTGCAGCTTCCTGAGCACTGCAATCCTGATCCAGCAAAGCACTTAAGCTAATGAGTAGTCCCATTGACTTCAAGGGGCTACTCATGTCCTTAAAGTTGCACATGTGCTTAAGTGCTCTGCCAGAACAGGGCCAGGATGCTGGAGAATGCATTTGGGACTTTCCCCAGATAAATCACAAATATAATTTTATTCCAATGACATTAATCTGTTGGACATCATTTCTTCCGCCTTCCCTTGTCATGTTTGCTCAGTTGGCTAATCTTTTTTTTCCCCCTTGCACTTGGCACGGAGAGTTCAATTTAACTTATGAAAATCAAGCTGTCTCTTCTGTTTTATTCATCACCATCAACGTAATTCATTCAGGAATCAAAACTTGTTTCCTATTATCTCAGTATGGTGAGAGTGATGATATATGGAGTAGTGGCAGGGCACGGCACTGAAGTCTGTTTTTTAAGAAACATATACTGGTAGAGAGGAACCCTGCAGGAATTATGTTGGCTCTGAAATTAAAGAAAGAAAACATAGAAAAAATGTGCACCTGCAAAGTATCTATATGCAGAGTGTAGTACTTAAACTCTTAACAGGGTTACTCCATCAAAAAGATTTATTACATAATTATTGCCTCCTAGTGTTACCTATGGAAAAAGACTATTGACTGGAACCAAAGTGAGCTCTTTATTAGAGATCGGGGGTGAGATTCTGTGCTGCACAGAACTCAAAGTCCAGAGGGAGGAGCTACCTTTGTTCCTTCCCAATACAGTACCGGGCTGCTCTAATAGCTGGAGAGGCCCCAGGCATAATTTAGACAATTCTGGGGTCCTGTCTAAATTACGGCAGCCTCCCTGGGCAGGGCTGCCCTCTGGAGCTGAGCACTGCCTGGAATCTCTGCAGCGCTGCATGCTGTAGGCCCAACCCTTATGGTTCGTAGGGCCTCTTTACACTGCTCTAGCTCTTTCACTCTGCTTAAAAGGGGCAGAGTGGGGGGAGGTGAGGATCTTACTACATATCTCCACAAAGGGAGGGCATCTGGCTAGCTTGAAAAACTAGCTCCCACTGAAAACTCTAGGTCCAGTTCCACACAGAGGCAGTCCCTTGAAACTGAAAAGAGGAGGGTCATCTTTGGAAGATGCTCTGGGGTTTTTGTGGCATTTCAAGTTGTTGGAAAGTAGAGATAGAAAAGATCAGTCAAGTCATTTAGTCTGTTTCCTTCCTCCCTCTGCACTGATTGGCCACTACCACTTTGTCTCATACTACAATTTCTAGTGCTTTTTCTAGTCTAGTTTTAAGTGAAAGACAAAGTGGGTGAGGTAATATTTATTGGACAAACTTCTGTTGGTAAGAGAGACAAGCTTTCGAGCTTATACAGAGCTCTTCTTGAGGTCAGCTCTGTGTAAGCTTGAAAGCTTGTCTCTCTCACCAACAGAAGTTGATGGAATAAACATTACCTCGCCCACCTTGTCTCTCTAATATCCTGGGACCGATACAGCTACAACAACACTGCATACAACAGTAGTTTTAAGTGATTCAGACACTAGGACTTTTTGCCTGTTCCTCAGTCTGAGATATCACTGTTAGGAATTTATTCCTGATATTTACCTTAAATGTCCTTTTCTTACTCTCATCCGTTGCTTATAGATATTCCCTGTACAAAAACTTCCAATATGTTTTATTATTTATTTATTTATTTATTTATTTGTATTACTGTAGCATCTAGGAGCCCCAGTCATGGAGTAGGACCCCTTTGTACAAACACAGAACACAAAGATGGTGCCTGCCCCAAAGAGATTAGATAGTTGTGAAAATAAACTGAGAAAAAGTCAATAATATTTATTTTATTAATCAGGAAATTGGTAGGATTTGGTTAATGGAAAGGAGAAGAGTCAAGGAGGAAAAGTTGGTTTTGTTTGGGTGTGGGGTTTAAAATGTCTTCTTTGAGTTGGTTTTACTGAGCAGACTGAGATGGAAGGCTAAGCTTGTCATTAAAGTGTAGGACTCTGAGTCAAGGGAGATGGATTCTATTCCTAGCTATGACATAGACTCCCTTTATGACCTGGGGCAAGTTTCTTAATTCATCTGTGCCTCTGTTTCCCTAGCTGCAAACTATGGCGGTGGGGGGGGGGAGGGGAGAAGGGGAACTTGAGCGCTGTAAGAGGAATTAATTAATTTTTTGTACAATACTTGGGTGGAAATCTCTGTAGAAGTACAAAATATTATGTAGCGCAATGCTGGAGAGTGGGAGTCAATTGAATGAGTGCCTAAAGAATTAAAGAAAGTGTGGGGGGAAAAAACAGTTTTTCTCATTTGAAAATTGAATAGTTTAAAAAAAAACAAATTTTCAAATGAAATGAAGATTTTTTGCTCAAAAGAAACCAAAACAAACAAGCAAAAAGAGAAAAGTGAAAAATTACTTTTCTTCTTCTTTCTTTCATTTCTGTGCATATGCGGGAGGGGGACAATGAGAGGGGGTGGGGAGGAGGAACCCATCTTGCTAAAATTAATCTGTGCTTGTTCTCAGCCCAGAGGCGAAGGCTAAACCCTGAGTTTTACTGGGCTTGAACTTACCATGAAATAAAGAAAAACAGATGTTTCCTCAAATAGGTCTAAGTCAATGATGAAGAGGAAAAGCCTGATCCAAAGTTAATTGAATACAAAGTCAGTGATTTTGCAAAGACTCTCATTGAATTCAGTGGTCACTGGATCAGACCTCAGTGGAAGAGTATTAAAATCCTGCTCCTTTAGGAAAAGGTGTGCAAGCTGATTTGTGGAGTGAGAGCATCCATGGACATAGCTGAAGAGAAGTTGGTGTGATAGCTGGTAAAGAAGCAAGCTGGTTAACATTTCTAAAGTGCTTAAGTGACCTAGGAGCCTATGTCTCATTTTCAACAGTGCATTAGGCACTTAGGACTAGATCCACAAAAGAATTTAGGTTCTTAAATGCCACTTTAGGCACCTAAATCCAAAATGTAGATATTCAAAATCCCCATTCCTCTTCCACGGAATCCTGTAGGTGCCTAAAATCTCTAGGTGCCTAAATTTCTGCCGATGGACACAGCTGCCTCAATCCTGACATGTGGTGGGAGCTTCAAACAAGGCGTTCCCGCACCTAGCTCACCATTGAGGCCCAAGCCAGTAGGTATGTTAAAAGGTCACATACCAGATTGAACCCCACATGAAACAATACAGGTGATGCTGTCACCCTCTAACCCGGAGCTTAGCATTGTCACTGAAGATGTGAGAGACTTAGATTCATAGATTCTAGGACTGGAAGGGACCTCGAGAGGTCATCGAGTCCAGTCCCCTGCCCTCATGGCAGGACCAAATACTATCTAGACCATCCCTGATAGACATTTATCTAACCTACTTTTAAATATCTCCAGAGATGGAGATTCCACAACCTCCCTACCCTAAGCAATTTATTCCAGTGTTTAACCACCCTGACAGGAACTTTTTCCTAATGTCCAACCTAAACCTCCCTTGCTGCAGTTTAAGCCCATTGCTTCTTGTTCTATCCTTAGAGGCTAAGGTGAACAAGTTTTCTCCCTCTTCCTTATGACACCCTTTTAGATACCTGACACCCTTTTAGGTACCTAGGTTCAGTCCCTTCCCCCCACATGAGTTAGAGCAGTGATTTGAGCACATGTTTGTACTTCCCTTGACAGTGCACTAACGACTGCCTCTCTCAATGTGTTGTATGGAAATTGCTCCACTTTTTATAAATGATTAAACAGTAATTAGATAAGGGTCTTGAACTTGGGTCTCCCACATCCTAGCTGAGTGCCATTGGGCTGTAGTATCCATCTCATTTTCTGTTGCTATAGCCCATTGACTGTTCCACAGAAATGTGGAACTGCTACAAGAGAGATTGAAAGTACCTCACTGTAAACTAGCCCAGTAACCAGGGCACCTGCTGGAAGGAGATCTGCAGTTAAGTGCAGGTTCTAACTCATGCAGAGTGAGGGCTGAATCTGGGTTTCCCACATCCTGGGTGAATGCTACACTGAACACCTGGGAGAGTCCAAACTGCATAACCCAATGCTTTCGAAGTGGCTTCTCCACTGTGATTCTTCTGTTTAATGATGCATTCTCATAGATACGGTGCAAGTTATCACATACTCAGTTTGTTGTTTTTAATACACTCTGTATTGTGAGCGGATGTTCTCTTGGTATTCTCTTCACTGAGATTATTTTAGAACTCAGAAAACAATTTGCAAAAATAAAGTATGGAAAATAAAGCAAATATGTGGGTTCCTTTCATAGCTGACTGACACTCATCCAGGTTGGGTGCAGCTTCAGCTGACTGGTTTACTTTTATTCACAAGGTAGGAAATGATTGGCTGTAAAAACACAATTATTTTACTCTTTAATGTTGCCACTGGGCAATTTAGACCATCCTTGGCACATGCTTAAACTAGTTTCTGCATGTCTGTTTCTAGCAGTATCCTGAGAATGCAAAGAATGCAGCATCTCCACAGGTTCCATATTGCACATCTCTATCTGTCAACTGTGGTTTTAAAGGCATGTTTAATTCACTTAACTCCACAAAAGAGTGGCCTGTTGCGCATTATGTTCAGGCTCATATGGCCATCCACTGTGATTTCAGTTCTTAACCTGGCTGAAGGGGTCAAAGGTCATGCCACAGTAGCTGCTGAACCATCATGTGATTCAGAGAGAGATTTTCATTATGCCTATGACAATGGCAAATGTCTTGAAAAGCGACTCCAAATACACATTCACTGCTGAATGAGTAGCCACTTATATCCATCAGAAATACTGCACTGCTGTGTAATGTCATAATGTAATGTCAACCCCCCTATCTAACATGAGTGCTGCACGTACCAGGTGTGCATGATGACTCCAAGATCTTCAAATGTCACTTTTTTTTTTTTTAGTCGTCATAGTTGTTCCAGATTTCCAAAGCCATTAACAAAGCAAATAGAATAGGTACATTATAAATCAGAACACAATTATGGCTCCCAGCTAGCTGTCTAACCTAGCTCACTGTGGCTGAATGTACGAATTCTTTTATTATCATTGAGGATATATTTGATTAAAAGCCAGCCTCTGTTTAAAACCTTCAGTTTAAACAGCAGTTCCTTGTCCAGTATTAACAAAATCAGGGCTGCTTCCAGACTTGGGGGGGAGGGATAGCTCAGTGGTTTGAGCATTGGCCTACTAAACCCAGGGTTGTGAGTTCAATCCTTGAGGGGGCCACTTGGGGATCTGGGGCAAAATCAGTACTTGGTCCTGCTAGTGAAGGCAGGGGGCTGGACTCGATGACCTTTCAAGGTCCCTTCCAGTTCTAGGAGATGGGATATCTCCATTAATTATTATTATTATTACTTTCTAGTACTCACTCATCTATTCAGTTCAGTCCTTGTTTGCCCACTGGTTGTTTTACTGTTAGTTACTCCAAATTCCAAAAAAAGTAAGATTGTGCTTTTGATGCAACTTACTTATGTTTGTACAGTTACTATTATTTTTAATGAAAAGGCTAATAGCTATTCTCATGAAGAATAAGTGATAAGAAGCATTGAACTTTGGTCCTTTCCTTCTCTCTAATCCAATTAAATACAACATAATACAAACTGTACAGTAAAAAATTCAAGCATCTGCACACTTCCCCATTGACCTCTGCTCTAACCAGGAGTGATTGTCTTTTGTGCTCTTTACCAGCTCTTCAAGACTTTATCCAATTTTTGCTTTCAGAAGGAGTTGGCTGGGTTTGTATGGACTTTGTGTCTGGATGAAGTTGTTAGGATTTTTTTCTTTGTTTTTATAACAATCCCATGATAAATTAAATATCCTACATCTGCAAGGAGATGAACTGAATGACCTGAAAGGTCTTCTCAGTCTCTAACATTTGAAACAAGAGACCATGTAGAAAGGAAGAGAGAGAGCTTAATAAAGTGTGGGTTACTTTCACGTTATTTTTCATTTTTATATATGCCTGGATTTTCTGGTCTGACCATATCAGCAATTCTCCTCTTCCCAGAATTTAAGTACATCCCACTGGAGTTAACTTGAATGGGAATTAGTCAGATCCAGAAAGAACAGAGCTGGATTCTCAAGACTGGAAGTGGAAGAGGCAACATGCCACAAGGAAGGCTGTACCCATCAGAATTCCAGCCAAACTAGGTACTGAAAACATCAGAAATATTAATCACCGAGTTACCATAAGATTTCCAGCATAATTTTGCAGACCCTAAGACCTGATACTCCTGTCATTTATGCCAGTGTTAAATCAGAAATACCACATTGAAGTCAGTTGAGTTGCAGCACTGTAAAACCAGTGTTAAGTGAGAGGAGAATGAAGCCCAAGAACTTTTGGATAATGTAAACTGTTGGATGGTTATCGGAACCAAACGTTGTGAAATTTTCCTAGCACTTGTAATTTTCTAATCTATTTTGAGATAATGTGAAGGGTGTGGAGCAAAAGTGTTCTTTGAATTGTTTTTAATTGGGGAGTAGAGTACATTATTTGTTTTTGTGTTTGGGTGCACTCTACTACTGAGACAGAGTCAGCAGCAAAGTGGTTAAAGAGAACAGAGAAAAGAACTATCTTGGACACTTATTAAAATGCCGTAGGGAACCCCAGTAATATTTAGACAGTAGGATTTTCCCTAAGTCTCTGTGATCCACATTAAAGTGAAAAAAAGCATTGCATGATATATCAGCAATAAACACAAAACAACAACAGACCCTTGCACAGGACCACCGTCATTGATAACAGCTGATCTCTACTAAATCTACTCAGGTCCATGTTGCCCTCTAATAGGAAAGTTTTTTTCCCATCATGCCTTTCTGGGGCTATTACATTTCTTTGAGTAAAGCAGCTGTAGCCCTATAGTGGCCATTTTCTAACTTACTACTCTTTGCTCCTTCTCTTTCAGCTGGTAAGTACTTTTGGTTCCTACTATGTTGATTCTTAATATTCCTGAGAAATTAGGCATATTCTTGCATATGGTAGGTGAAGTGATACCATGGGTATTTAGCTGTTATTTACTTACTTGTAGCTCCTGTCCCCCTGCCTGGAGGGCCCAATACAGACTGAGATTCTGTGCTAGCCTCCGAGAGGTGCCGCATAGGAAGAGGAGAAAACAAAGATGGCATCTTTGCAGCCATTTGATTCTGGACCACGTTGGGAGCCAAAGTGACCCCCAGAGTGATGTAGAACATCTGGGAGGTGCTCTAAACTATGATTCCCTGCCTCCATCTATATTTGGGCTGCTCCACGGCAGCTAAGCGTCCCCGTAGCTGTGTTTGCTGTAGGGATTCCCTTCCTGCCCCTGCCAGGCATCTTTTATTTTTGAGGCTTGTGATAGTACCTGTGCAGGGCAATCTAAGGCTGGTGCTATAGAGTGTACCTGCTGAGAGAATTCTTCCTCGGACAGCGAAGTGGTTTTCATGGCCCCTGTTTACTGCCTCAACAGTGGCAAGGGACAATATTGGGGGGAGGAGAATCCCACCTTTTAATGCACAACCTCCACTAATGTTTGTCCATCCCACTATGTAAGGAGGTAGGTGATGAGAAGTATGTGGACTGTTATCTAAGGGCTAGAGCAGAGGATTGACTTCTCTTCCTGACTGAGCACTTATTGTAGAATGTTAGACAAATCACCTGATCTTGTTGTGCCTCAGTTTACCCATCTGTAAAATAGTTACAAAACCTACCTGACAGATATTGAGATTGAATTAATGTTTGTAGAGAGCTTCCTTTTTTATAAAAGGCACTATACAAATGCACCATTATTATTAAAAGTTACTGTTGTAGCACCCTGACACAATGTACTAATCAGAGACCACATGACCTCTGAGATGGTCAAGATTTGTATTGAGCTGGCAGGAAGGTACACTAAGCTCATTTCAGAAGGGCGGGTTCGATTATATTGAATTAATTTCTATGCCACCACAGCAACTCTCAATGGAGTAGACTTGGACAGATTATCTCCACTGTTCTGACTATTAACAACTGCCAGAATGATGCTTTGTGGCCATAAGCAGCTGGGCCTAATTCAGAGCAGCCCTGAAAATGCTCCAGTTCAGGCCTAGGGTCAAAATCACCCCTCAGCTGGCTCTAAAATGTAGAGCTGCAAAGATGGTTTAAAGCCACTTTGTCATCGCCGCCTTGCATCCTGCACCATGCCTAGCTCAGCCAGACCAGGAAACTAGTGCCATTGTGTCTAATTTTTTAATGCCTTGTTCACTGTGAGTACTTGTATGCTAGTCCAGAGGGTGGACTGAATCCCTGGCCAGTGTACTGTTGTCGGCATGATTATTGCTCTTTTAGTTCTGCTTGACCTGATTGTATGCCCTTACCTCTGCCTGGACGGCTGGTAGAGCAGTACCTTAGTTATGCCAAAAGGGGATTTCCTTGAGCTTCTGCTTGTCATAACTCCAGAATGTAGAAAAGCCAGTGGATAAAGAGGGTGTTTTCCCTGGTCATGTTGCTATTGGATATAGGCTGTCTGACTGCCCCCGCCCCAAGAGTTTTCAGCAAGGGAGAGGAGAGGTAGGATACTGGACTAGCTAACCACTGCTCTGTTCCAGTATAGCAGCTCCTGTTAAAATAATGGGGTCACTTAAGGAATTACAGCATTAACTATGCATATTTATGCTTTTATTTTCTGTCTCCCCCCTCCCCCCCGTGACACTCTTTTTTGGATTGCCGCAGCGCCATCTCCCCAGTTTGGTTTAGGTATTGTAATGCATTTCACACAAAATTAGAGGAAAGCCATGCCTTGTTCCATAGAAAGAAAGTACTTTTTTTCCCCTTGGCTTTCTTTGAAAAGTGTAACAGATGTCTGTAGCAATAAAAAGGCAATTATACTCATATTATCATGAGAATTTCCAGCAGGAAATCTTGAACAAACTCAGTTTACTTAACTGAGATAAATACAGTAGATAAATAGCAAACTGAATTTAGTTTACTAGTGTACACAGGTGTACTACATATTTCTTCAAGCTATGATTCATGGCTATAACCTTTCTCATCCAAACTTTCCCAAAGTGTTGGGATAAAGAACTGGTTCAGGTTTATTGCTAGTTACTAGGAAAGGAAAGAGGAGAAAACAAAGGGCCCAATTCTCTCTTCAATCCCAGTCCTTTTATGCTGCTCTGAAGAGAGAACTATTCCCTGAGGAATACCTGAGGGGTGTCCTCAGCTGGCAGAAAGCCCATGGAAAGTTCGTAGACTGATCCATCTTTTCCGTTCCCTCTATGGGGCTCTTGAGCCAGAGTATAAGAGCAACCCTAAAGGTGCTCTAACTTACGCTTGAAACAAGGTAGATCCTGGAAGGTCAGATAATTTGGGAGACCCAAAGGTGCTTAAAGCCTAATGAAATAAATAAGGGGCAAACTCTGTATGAATAAAAACAAAATTTGGGAATTTCATGTAGCTCTGTTCTTGGTGTGTAAATGACAGGCAGTACTGCAAATAACATTCTCTGTTTACTGTAGCTGTTAGCTAGGTGTGGTGCAAATATTGTACAGAGTATTGTGAATCCCACTTCTTTTCTGCTCTGCTAGTCATCTTAAGTGGTAGATATCACAGCCAACTTCATCCTACAGCTGTTCCCATGCAAACCCATTGAATTAGACCCTAGTGACCTCAGCTGGGTTATCTGGGCATAAATGAGGATTGAATTTGCCCTGGTGTGCAAAATCTAACATGGAGTAGTTTATTTAGTCTTTGTTTGCGCTTATCTTCTTCCACACTTTGAGCAAAGGCACAGAAATGCCTGTGGTGCTTACTGATTATGGTGTTTGTGTGATGTGGATTATTTACCCTCAGGGTGAATTGGCAGCATAGAAAACATTCCATTTTAGGACTATCACTGAATTATTAAATAATAGCTGAATTATTATAATAGCTGAATACAGCTAAATTATTAAATAATAGACTGGAGATGAATTGCCACTTTCCATCTATTCAGCTATCTCCTGTTAGATCAAGTGGTGTTTTTTAATATAAAGATTTTCCTTTAAAAGGAAAAGGCTATCTCATTATAACTTAAAAGCTGTAGTACTTTAATAAAATATTCAGACTGTTGAATGGCTTGTTTTGTCAACAACTTAATTCTAGATAAAATATGGCCTGCTATGCTGTTTTAAAAGACAATTTGGAGTTCGGGGTGTTATAGTTGAAACAAGCCAGTTTTGACAGTGTGGAAGAGCTTATTTCCCAGATATTTTTTTATGCTTCTCCCTGGGGCCCAGATCCTCAGTTGCCACTAGTAGTGGTAGTGTTGGTAGTGTTCACAAGGAGTGTGTGCAAAGATTTTAAGACACCTCTACCACACCCGATCCTGGGGTCTTCTGGCTATTAGGTCTACCATAAATCAAAGCAGCCTAAGGGCTCTTCTGTTTCATGCCTACTGCCTAGGGTGCTGTTCTAGCAGTCATGGATTGCTAGGCATAAGGGTGTCCCATCGACATACCCTTTTCCCTAGCTATACTCCCTGCACCAACAGCCTGGAAGAGCGGCACCATAGGAGCCACTATAGCACCTTTATGTCACCTTAGAATTATCCTGCATGGCAAGAATATTCAAATGGCCATTTAAGCCATCTTTAGGGCAGCTTTATCCCAGGCCTTAACAGACTGGATGGTCTGACGCTATAAATACAGGATCAAAACATCCCATTTTATGCTAGCATTAATATTGGGTTCCACTTCTGTCATATTGTCCTTTGCTCAGATATTCTGCATCTCTAAACAGTTATGCACAGTAAACCAAGCTACTTTCATTTATACCCCCCTGCAGTCCCACTAAAGTCAGTAACATTGGATGAGCTTTAAGACATAGGTAGTATTTGGTCCAATATCAGTTGAAAGCAAAACAATGCAGCTAGGTGAATATAAGTACTTCACATAAAGTGAATTACAAACTGATCTTCAGGAATTCTTATGCCAAGCAAATCTTAAATTCACACGTGCAAGTGTTTTTACTGAGAGAACTTGCTATAACTTTTATGCTCATCCAATCAGAGAAAAGAAATTATTCCATATCACTTATGCATCCAGTCATAATCCCAACTAACCAAAACAGTTCAAGAATATACTACTTGCAGCAAACTGTTCGTGACCCATTGCTAAAAATGTTTGTGGAACAAACTCAAAAAATAAATACAGCTGAGGAAATTGATATCTACTCATAGCTATTTCATAAGTGGGGGAAAAAGGCTAAAGGTAAATTATTGATACTCAGTTATTCACTCAACAAAAAGAAACAAATGCTGTTATAAGTACTGTTTCCTCTCAACATGTGTTTACTCACTTTCATTTAAAAAAATTGTAACATAGGTATTTAAATGCTAGGTTTGTTGAGATGAGCCCACTAAAACAACAGAAAGCTACATCCTCTGATGAGGGATGGGCCCCAGAGCTAGGACTTAACTAAATACAGGGGACAAAAAATGAAAAAAAGGGGGGAGGGACAGGGTACAGGTCATAGACACAAAAGTGGGGAACCAGAAGGGGACACCAAGCAATGAAGTTTGGACAAAACCCACTGTCCCAAGAAAAAGTCAGTGCCAAGAAAGTGAAAGGTGTCAACTTGACAGCCCTGGTGATTGAAGTCATCTTTAACCATAGAACAAGTGTATCACAGGAAGTGATATGGAACAGGTAAAGCAGTGGATAGATACTGGACATATTGCCTAGCCAGTGTTGCTCAGGTCTTTTCTGAAGGGAATCACCCCAAGAGGTGAGAGGCTAGTGTTGTCTTCAATCTTTGCCTACTCTGCTGAGACTCTCAATAAGGGTGAAAATTAGTGCCCACTGTGAAAATCATTCTTGTAGTATAGATACTAGTCCATTAGGAACTGGTCCAACGCTAACAACTAATTCCACAGAGACTGCCAAAACTGTAACAAGGAGCTCCCTCACATTTTTTCAAAATTAGCTGGGAATACATGTTGCATTCTTTAGGTAACATAATCTTCTCCTCCCCTTTCCCCCCACCCCCAATTCTATCAGTACTCATTCCCCTTTCAAAAATATCCAGAAATCCCATACACACAAACACAACCCTCTCAAAAAATATCCAGCAATTCCAGTGATCTTCCCTTCACAAATATCAATCACCTCCTTCAAGAACCTTTCAAAACACTCTATCCTTTCAACACCGTGACCACTTTGATCCAGTATCTCATGATGTGACGACACCTCATGAAGGCTCCTCTAGGTAGCTCATCTCACAGACTCAGCAGCAGTAATGGAGGCATATGGGTGTCCTGGAGCCCTTCCTGGCTGCAGCATGGCAGGCAGATTGTCTTGCAGCCTCTAGTTGTGGAGTGGCTGGTGATGGGAGAAGTGGGTGGGCTGGGTAGATGTGAGGTGGGCTTTGGGAGTTGGTTCTCTTGGTTGGCAGGTCTTCCCTAACTGTGTAAAGGGATATATTTTTACACAGCAGTGGTCAGGATTTTGTGGCTCTTAGCTGAAGCTGTATTTAAATAAATAACTTCAAAAATGCCTGTATCTCATTACCTGTTTCTGCCACACCCATTCCATTCAGCTTTGTTGCGTACGAGCACTTGAAGTCACTAGGTCAAAGAAGTAGCTAGATACAGAATCTATGCTTCTAACTGTGTAAGAAGAAGGAGCCTGAATAGAAACACTTTACCCTGAATAAGGCAGACTTGATATCCTGGTGTTTTTCTTGCTCTTTTATTATGCTGCTTCGAGTCACTGTTTTGATCAATTTTCTGTTGACAGTAAGATAATATGGAGTTAGATTAGTAATGTATATTCATTAGCAGTCAAACCATTATTACGTATTAAATTGAAGAGAAATCTAACTGTAATGAATTCCTGGACAGCAAATTATTAGGAGTTAGATCACTAAATCCCATGCAACTCTGAATATATAAGGGTTAGTTCATGCATTCTTTTCAGTAAAAAAGACCAAAAATCATCCATATATATAATATAATCCACAAAGCGTTTCTCCATTCAGGGGGTGGGGGGGAAATGGCTGCTGAGTCTTCACTTAAGACTAATAACCTGCTGAGGGAAAGTTCAAAGCACTCACCAGAAAATGATGCTGGTCAGGATGATGGTCAGGATCAAAGAAGAACTGATATGAAAATAAAAAGGCAGCAAAGCTTGAGGCAGGAGTGATTGTTGGGAGGAGGTGAACATCCTTCAAGGAGCATGTTTTGTTGTGTTGGAGAGGCATCTGAAAATGGGATAGACCATTTGGGGCACTGATATAGCTACTCCGTAGAGTCCATCTCATGACTCTTCCCCTGTTTGTGCTACACACATAGACAACCATGTACAATTTCCTCATATCTAGTTTGTCTCCATTTTCCTTTTGGAGCCAAAAAGCACCAGCTTTTCTGTAGAGGTGCCCTTCAAGGAGAGGATTTTGCCATCATTTGTATATAATTTCATGTCAGTATTTGAGGAATTAATGGCTCATCCTTGGTGTACCTGGAGTAACAAATCAGTCAGCGTGTATTCACATATCAGATACCCAGATAAATCCCTGATGGACAATAGCATCATAATACAGTATTATTCTTATGTTGTGGTACCTTGAGTGCTGAATACAAGAGCCGTATAACACATATATTTGGGTGCAAGTCTGTACTCAGTTACTGTGTTGGAAAATAGAGTTCAATGGGGAAGACTCCCATTGACTTCTATGGGCATAGGATTGGTGCCATGAATGACTAAATGCCATTGACGCAACCCCACCTCAAACCTCACTGCATGAGTGGAAGAATAGTATGAGCGTATGCATGAGTCTAACATGTATCTGTTTGAGTGGCTGTTCAAAATCCTGACTTCCAGAGATTCTGCCAAACCACATACTAATTTGGTTATTTTTAAAATTAATGTCTGGTGCGCAAGACTGAGTGTGTAACCACTGAGATGGAGTCATATTGGTATCAATACATACTAGGAGAAATCAGAGTGCTGCAGGGAGAAGTCTGTTACAGAATTCCTAGAAGGAAAGGAATTACCCACATGTTGCTATACCTCCATTATTAACAATGTTATTAAATCGGTAGCAGAGTGTTGCCTAAAGTTGACCCATTAGTACACTCATACTAGTTTTTCACTGGTGTAACTGAGAAGACAGTCAGTAATGTTTGAATAGTGCTTTGAGATCCTCATTTAGATGGTCCTACAGAACTACAAAGAAATATTAACTTCTATGGAGATACACCTATCTCATAGAGCTGGAAGGGACCTCGAAAGGTCATTGAGTCCAGCCCCCTCCCTGCCTTCACTAGCAGGACCAAGTACTGATTTTTGCCCCAGATCCCTAACTGGCCCTCTCAAGGATTGAACTCACAACCCTGGGTTTAGCAGGCCAATGCTTGAACCACTGAGCTATCCCTTCCCCTGCTTCCTATGCTTAGCGGTACTATAGCTTGGCACGGGCAAAGGTGGCTGTAAACCACTTTTGCACTGCCCTGATCCACCAGAGCTACTGCAAGGCTGGTCAAGACCCCAGTCTAATTTAGAGAATCCTTTGAGCTGCTGTAGATTATATCGTATGCCTCCAAGATCACTTTGGTTGGTTGGAAATCACTGTACTACAGCATGTTCCTGGCAACCCCCTTATGCTAGTGGTGGTTGGGAGGAGATAGAGTAGATCCAGCTATGCCAGGTGGCTACTGGGGCTGGCTTTATGGCACTGGTATGCAACCAAAACAATTCGGATCATGGGCCAGGATGTCATCCATTATTTATAACTGAGATATACCCACTACTATTGCAGAGGAATATCTCACTTTAACGAAAAGAGTAATATACATTGGAGATAAGCAACACTTATGGGATGGATGCACAGGTAAAATAGCTAAAAATCAACACAAGCCCTCTGTGATTTTTGTTGATGCTAGACAAAACAGCAGTAATACTATACATATAAATCAGGAAACATTGTAAAATCACCTTTAATTGTATTCCCTCTACTGTTTCCAAAAGAAACAATGATTTTCAGCTAAAACCCTGTAAGTGTTAATTTTTAGTACCTCTCTGCTTATGAGTAAATGCATTGTAAAGCTGTTAAAAATCTTTAAAAATTATTTGTGAAGTGATCAAGGGGAAAAAGGGAGGAGGTGTTGCCTTATATATTAAAAATGTACACACTTGGACTGAGGTAGAGATGGACATAGGAGATGGAAGTGTTGAGAGTCTCTGGGTTAGGCTAAAAGGGGTAAAAAACAAGGGTGATGTCATGCTAGGAGTCTATTACAGGCCACCTAACCAGGTGGAAGAGGAGGATGAGGCTTTTTTTAAACAACTAACAAAATCATCCAAAGCCCAAGATTTGGTGGTGATGGGGGACTTCAACTATCCGGATATATGTTGGGAAAATAACACAGCGGGGCACAGACTATCCAACAAATTCTTGGACTGCATTGTAGACAACTTTTTATTTCAGAAGGTTGAAAAAGCTACTAGGGGGGAAGCTGTTCTAGACTTGATTTTAACAAATAGGGAGGAACTCGTTGAGAATTTGAAAGTAGAAGGCAGCTTGGGTGAAAGTGATCATGAAATCATAGAGTTTGCAATTCTAAGGAAGGGTAGAAGGGAGAACAGCAAAATAGAGACAATGGATTTCAGGAAGGCGGATTTTGGTAAGCTCAGAGAGCTGATAGGTAAGGTCCCATGGGAATCAAGACTGAGGGGAAAAACAACTGAGGAGAGTTGGCAGTTTTTCAAAGGGACACTATTAAGGGCCCAAAAGCAAGCTATTCCGCTGGTTAGGAAAGATAGAAAATGTGGCAAAAGACCATCTTGGCTTAGCCACGAGATCTTGCATGATCTAAAAAATAAAAAGGAGTCATATAAAAAATGGAAACTAGGACAGATTACAAAGGATGAATATAGGCAAACAACACAGGAATGCAGGGGCAAGATTAGAAAGGCAAAGGCACAAAATGAGCTCAAACTAGCTACGGGAATAAAGGGAAACAAGAAGACTTTTTATCAATACATTAGAAGCAAGAGGAAGACCAAAGACAGGGTAGGCCCACTGCTTAGTGAAGAGGGAGAAACAGTAACAGGAAACTTGGAAATGGCAGAGATGCTTAATGACTTCTTTGTTTCGGTCTTCACCAAGAAGTCTGAAGGAATGCCTAACATAGTGAATGCTAATGGGAAGGGGGTAGGTTTAGCAGATAAAATAAAAAAAGAACAAGTTAAAAATCACTTAGAAAAGTTAGATGCCTGCAAGTCACCAGGGCCTGATGAAATGCATCCTAGAATACTCAAGGAGCTAATAGAGGAGGTATCTGAGCCTCTAGCTATTATCTTTGGAAAATCATGGGAGACGGGAGAGATTCCAGAAGACTGGAAAAGGGCAAATATAGTGCCCATCTATAAAAAGGGAAATAAAAACAACCCAGGAAACTACAGACCAGTTAGATTAACTTCTGTGCCAGGGAAGATAATGGAGCAAGTAATTAAGGAAATCATCTGCAAACACTTGGAAGGTGGTAAGGTGATAGGGAACAGCCAGCATGGATTTGTAAAGAACAAATCATGTCAAACCAATCTGATAGCTTTCTTCGATAGGATAACGAGTCTTGTGGATAAGGGAGAAGCTGTGGATGTGGTATACCTAGACTTTAGTAAGGCATTTGATACGGTCTCACATGATATTCTTATCGATAAACTAGGCAAATACAATTTAGATGGGGCTACTATAAGGTGGGTGCATAACTGGCTGGATAACCGTACTCAGAGAGTTGTTATTAATGGTTCCCAATCCTGCTGGAAAGGCATAACGAGTGGGGTTCCGCAGGGGTCTGTTTTGGGACCGGTTCTGTTCAATATCTTCATTAACGACTTAGATATTGGCATAGAAAGTATGCTTATTAAGTTTGCGGATGATACCAAACTGGGAGGGATTGCAACTGCTTTGGAGGACAGGGTCATAATTCAAAATGATCTGGACAAATTGGAGAAATGGTCTGAGTTAAACAGGATGAAGTTTAACAAAGACAAATGCAAAGTGCTCCACTTAGGAAGAAAAAATCAGTTTCACACATACAGAATGGGAAGAGACTGTCTAGGAAGGAGTACGGCAGAAAGGGATCTAGGGGTTATAGTGGACCACAAGCTAAATATGAGTCAACAGTGTGATGCTGTTGCAAAAAAAGCAAACGTGATTCTGGGATGTATTAACAGGTGTGTTGTGAGCAAGACACGAGAAGTCATTCTTCCGCTCTACTCTGCACTGGTTAGACCTCAGCTGGAGTATTGTGTCCAGTTCTGGGCACCGCATTTCAAGAAAGATGTGGAGAAATTGGAAAGGGTCCAGAGAAGAGCAACAAGAATGATTAAAGGTCTTGAGAACATAACCTATGAAGGAAGGCTGAAAGCATTGGGTTTGTTTAGTTTGGAAAAGAGAAGACTGAGGGGGGACATGATAGCAGTTTTCAGGTATCTAAAAGGGTGTCATAACGAGGAGGGAGAAAACTTGTTCACCTTAGCCTCTAAGGATAGAACAAGAAGCAATGGGTTTAAACTGCAGCAAGGGAGGTCTAGGTTGGACATTAGGGAAAAGTTCCTAACTGTCAGGGTGGTTAAACACTGGAATAAATTGCCTAGGGAGGTTGTGGAATCTCCATCTCTGGAGATATTTAAGAGTAGGTTAGATAAATGTCTATCAGGGATGGTCTAGACAGTATTTGGTCCTGCCATGCGGGCAGGGGACTGGACTCGATGACCTCTCGAGGTCCCTTCCAGTCCTAGAATCTATGAATCTATGAATCAAATAAGAGTGTATTTTCATGTCTGCATTTCACTGATGAAATGCTCAATAACTTTCTTTCATTATTTTCTTTGTGGAGTTGTTTCAACTTCTCTTACTGGCCTTTTTTCTTAAATATTTTCCTCCCCTTGAAATTATTCCTTGTTTCCTTGCTGTGTCTCTGACAGACCCTCCTCCATCTTACTACTAAGGCCTGCCATCAAAACCAGTTGAGCAGCTTCTACCAAGCCTAATGATTTTGCCTAACAATGGTACGCAAATAGGATATGAACATACATGGGAAAGAACAGGAGCATTGGCTACTGTTTTGGTTCTCCAGCTCAGCAAAGCACTAAAGTATATGCTTCACCTTAAGCACATCTGTAAGTCCAACCCTATCTAGCAAAGCTCTTACACATGTTTAAGTACTTGTGAATGGACATATCAAGTGCTTTTCTCAGTCAGAGCCTAGAGAAAGAGGCTGAATCAGCATTCATTCTATTTCTTGATTCTAGTCCCAGTTCTCACACTGACTTCACCTTAACCAAGTCATGTTAATATCTCTCTCTCTCTCTCTCTCTCTCTCTCTCTCTGTGTGTGTGTGTGTGTGTGTGTGTGTGTGTGTGTATATATATATAATGGTTTTTGTTGTTCTCATTGTATAACCAAAAGAACTGCTAATACCTTTTTAAATGACTTTTACACTTCAATGTTTTCCCAACCTCTTCTCTTCCTAAACTGAGGGAGTGAGTGACTGCTACAGGGAGAAAAAGCCTGCTTTATCTTCAGTATCTTGAAAATGAATTTGATTTTGTTCAAGTGGCTGTTAAAGATGTTTCCAGAGGCTCCATTTTTGGGCTGCCTTTTGGTGGAGACAAATCCCTATCAATAAATACTTTTTGTATTTAAAAATAAATCTTTGTTCCTGTTTGTGCCTTAAGCAGAGAGATTGTATCTATGCTTTAAAAAACAACAACAAATATAGTACAGAGATGGCACACTGCATAGTTATTTCATCAGGCATAGATATTTGCTAGTACTTTATTATATTACCCTGATCATCCAAATATTCATGGATTCAATGAGATTACTCACATATGTAAGGTTACTCAAGTGCATAAGTATTTGCAGGATTGGAGCCCTAGCTCTTCTGTATAAAACCCTGCTTCATTCCAAAAATTGCACAGGACCTGAAAATATGGAAACAAATTTCCACATAACCAAACAATTCTGTCTGACTTGGTCTCTGTGTGGTTTTTTGACTTGTGTTTAAAAAGGTTTCCTCTGATTTTATTTTCATACGGCGGCACTAAAAATCAAATCTCGTAGGCTTCAGACTGTAGTTGGAGAAGCCTATTAGGATTCTTAACATTCCAAGTCACTTTCTGAACAGATTGCACCAGCTAGTTGATGAAACTTGAGCTAATTACACTAATGTTGACAAATGCACTGGCGCGCGCGCACACACGCACACACACACACACACACTCAAAACATGTCACATTTTCAAAAAAATTACACCTCTTCAAAAGATGCTAAATAGATTCAGTGATTTGTGGATATAGCAGAGCTATTTATGCAAAGACGGCTTTGGGGGGGAAATTGTTGATTTAAAAGTATGCAACATAGTCCTTCCACTGGCCACTTGCAAATTAAATGTTAACAAAAAATGTTTAGGATATTAGAACATAGTCCTAATTGATTCACTAAGGGTTAAAGTCAACTATGTGCAAAGTAGGGCACATGAGTTTCATCAGTGGCCCCAGGGCAGTTTGGAAACACCAATCTCTCAAAACTGGCCATTATTTCAGGGACTTTGTTTATGCCAACAACTTTTTGAGTAAATCACACACCTGATTGCCTCAGAAACCTGCGCCACATAATCCCCACGGTCAACTTGCCAACACCAAACTGTGAGCTATGGACCTGTAGCAGTCAGAAGTAGCCAGCTTCCAGATGGTTGTAGCAACCCACTTCTGGACTGGCATGACCTCCATCATGCATTTGTCCTGGCACTGGAGGGTCAGGGCAAGCTGCTCACCAAACTCCAGAAATGTCACTTTCTTCATATGAAAGTTCTGGAGTCACTGCTGGTCATCCCAAGTCCACACGATGAGGCGATCCCATCAATCTATGCTTGTGGCCCAGCTCCAGAAGTGCCAGTCTATATGGGGGCATCAACAGCTATCCTAAGAGTTGTGAGGAGCATCAATCTGTTGGGGTCTGCCACATCTGTGTTACCTGCCTATATTTAGGGCACCCCACCTATACCCTACCGAGGGCTCAAGGCATGACCCAGTCAATTTAGGTACCCCCATCCTTTCCCTACCAAGGGTTCAGGATGTAAAGCACCTATCCTTGCCCATGGGACGGAGGAAGAAACCTGGTCAATTTAAGTACCCATCCTTTCCCACGGGGCTCAGGGCTCTATGGTAAAAGAGCCTTACACAGCTGTGCTCTAAACATCTATTTATTAGCAACACACACCGAATAAATATACCAAGCAAATCTCTCATGCTCACCCCTCCCAATATACAGACAAATTTACCTGATGGCCAATCAGGATCCACTCATCTGGGGGGTCCCGGTGATGTCTCTACACGTCACGGTCGTGCAGAGGGGTCAGAGTTCCAGCATCTTGAAGTTGAACTGCAGTCCGGAGATGGTTCCCAAAGAGCATTGTTTTTCATTTACTTTATATAGGTAAAGCTAACTACCTCCTTCAAATTTACTAAACCTATCACATTGTCCCACACTCTTAAATAACAAAAATGTTAACCAATTACACACTGGCACCTGTGTGTCCTCCTTCCTGCCCAAGTTTTTTACATTTTATCTTTCATGCCCAAATTGTAACTTAGTTGTGACCTTCTCTATTTATGCAGATGGTCAGCATAAAAACGCTGGTCAGAGCTTATCTTACCATTTGTTGAGTCTCTTTCTGTATCCTTTCTAATTTCCCAGCACCTGGGTGTCTCTACCTGGTGGTTATAAGACTCGTTAGGACATTCCTGAGGCTAGGTCTACACTACCCGCCTGAATCGGCGGGTAGAAATCGACCTCTCGGGGATCGATTTATCGCGTCCCGTCGGGACGCGACAATCGATCCCTGAATCGACGGTCTTACTCCACCAGCGAAGGTGGGAGTAAGCGCCGTCGACAGGAAGCCGCAGAGGTCGATTTTGCCACCGTCCCTACAGCGGGGTAAGTCGGCTGCGATACGTCGAATTCAGCTACGCTATTCGCGTAGCTGAATTTGCATATCTTAAATCGACCCCCCCCTGTAGTGAAGACGTAGCCTGAGATGGGGGTGCTTTATCAGCAGCATAACGTTTTTTGTTTGTTTGTTTTCAATTTTAGTGGTGAACTCCCTGAGTTTTACCCCAGGCTGCCTTAATATGGGGGTGGGAGTAGATCAGGTCTCAGGCCAACATCTGTGTCGTTCTCCTCCTCCTCCTCCTCCTCCAACAGGTACCATTGGAAGGTCAGAAAATATCACCAATATGTCCACCAGCATCTCATGGATGCTCTGCCCGTGTCTTGAAACAGGAGTGAAAGTGCAAGCAGGAAAAGTTCTTCAAATAGTGCCTCACCTATGTTGCTGGCTCCAGGTGCCAGGAGCATGCAGACCCAAAAGATAGCTTGGCTGGATACATTGGTGTGCTGAGACAACTTCCAATAAAGTGCCATGGGATGGACAGTCAAGTTTTCCCACAGTGCACCATGAACCAAGGGCCAGAGAAGCTACAGCTGGGGAGGGCGCTAGGAGGCTTGGGATAGGCTGGCTGGACTCTGATTTGAATATTGTAGTGTGGATTCATGAGCATGGGTGTGAGACCTGGGTCCAGAAATTGTAAATCTAGGGTCGCTAATCAGTGTGGACACTCAAATGTGTGCTTTTAGCACTGAGTCTGAGGACTCAAGTCCCACAGACCCTGGGTTTATGTTGCAGTGAGACATACCCGTGAAGATAGGGATTCAAACAGGCCTCAATAAAATGGTTCTGCTGTGTTTGGCAGTGGCAGCTTTTTAGTGTGCATGCAGAGGGCTCTGCACAGGCTCCCTGTTTACAGTGGAGCAAGGCTCCAGACACTACCACATAGCCCAGTGTAGAGGGACTTGAGAATGAAGTCCTGCTCAGCATCCACAATTACAGGAACCACAGACTCCTGCAGTCCCCAATTCTATTCTCAGTTAAACTAGCATAAATCAAGAGTAACTGCTTTGAATGCAATGGAATTATACTGAAGTGAGAGAAGAATTCAGAGGCAGCAACTCCTCTGCACTTCCTAGATTGAAGAGCATCTGTGGATAGGATTATGAGCTGTCAATGAGCTGAGGTTGTATTTCAGCTCTGCTCAACTTTCATGTATACACATTTGTTTAAATTCCCTGGCAGAACTGCATTGAAGTCTATATGGTTCTATACCTGTTTAAACCAAGGCTGAATTTAGTCATATACTTCTTGACAATAATCTTTCAGATTGTGAATGCATATTGAAAAACTAAGGGGGCAAATTATAAGAATATCAAGATATAAAGACAGACATGTTATTTAAGGTAAAACTTTACAAAAACCAAAAGTTGGAAAACATGGATATGCAATCTGATCAACCTTAACTCTATCCAAACTCTTTACTCAAAGAACACCCAGAAATGCTCTACTAATTGCTGCATACTTTTAATCTCAAATTATACATATATTTCTCAATGCCATCAGTATTACCATGTGGCATGAAGGCCACCTGTCATTTAAAGACTTACCATACCTCAGAGAGAAACATTTTTTTTTTTTAATATTCCAGGATTTACTTAATAGTTTTGACCTTTCAGGCAATTGTCCTTATCCATCATTACAGTACATAATCAATCATATCATACTCAGTTATCTATAAAATATGTATTAGCAAGGGAGGAGGAGGTTTATGTTCCATAGTTTCTCTAGGGATTTATATTGAAACAGCTTAGGAAGTAGTATTAACTAGGGAAAAGAAGCAGAATTTTGCTCCAAATCAAACTCATGTAAATCCAGATTAACTCTGTTGGTTTCAGTGGAGGTACTTTTGAATTTATGCTGGTGTAATTGAGAGAATATTCACTGATTGATTTTTAATTCATTTATTTATTTGGACTTTTGTAACTTATAATAAGAGGGTTCCACTGCTTCAGGCACCCATTCAAACCTTTTAAAAATACACAAAATAAACAAACAACCTCATCAATTTCACCAAGAGCATTTGAGTAGCTAAGCAATAAACATAAATATGGTAGACATTATTTGACCTCTCACTCACACAATATGGATCAAAGAGAAAGGGTAGTCCAGTGATTAGGTTACTAGCCTGGGAGTTGGAAGACCCGGGTGTAATTCTCTGCTCTGCAACAGGCTTCTTGTGTGACTTTGGGCAAGGTACTTAGGCACAGATCCTTAAAGGTATCTATCAGTGGAAGTTAGGAGCCCAAATACCTTTGAGAATCTGGGCCTTAGTCTTTTCTGTCTCAGTTCCCTATCTATGCAATGGTGATGATAGCACTTACCTACCTCATAGGCTGCTATGAAGATAAATGCATTAAGGATTGTGAAGTACCTTAGATAGGATAGGCAAACAACTTCAACAAAAAACGTCCACCTAAGATCAAAAATGTCAATTGTCTGTCTAAAAATCTTAAAAACTTTACAGTTTATTAGGGTCATGTGCCCATGCACACTGTGCAACCAAAGTAACAGAACACAAGGGGAAAATACAAATCACACATAAAAAAGGAACTAGACTAAACACAATATACAATATGGATGGTTTTCCTGCCGTTATTTGCAATTTTTACTTAACTGAAATAGGCCCATTTTCCCAGTCTCTATAAAGGATAATGATAATTCCCTCACTTATCCGAACTTCACAGTATCCTCTCTCCTCTTGACATTTTGGGTAATTGAGGTTATCCATAGCCAGTATTGCTATGCTACTAAATAGATCAACACTAGCTGTTTCAGGACACACAGCATGAAATGGTTAGCATGAAAGAAAGGTGAGATATAAACACACAACTCAGTTTTGTAAGGCAAGTTTTGCACAGCTCTAGTTCAAATTCTTTAAAATATTCATGTGTCCCCTTGATGTTATATTGAAGCAGGAGCCAGGCATAATATTAGCAACTGAGTTACTGTTCTCCACTGAAGCTACTGAGCAGTAGGGGAACACGGAAACATTCTTTGAAATGCAGGTATTATGTTGGAACATCAGCACTTCAATAAGGACGTACCATGTGCGTGGGTGTGTAACTGAGGTGAGTTTAAAAGTCTAAAGATGGGCTCTGGCTTTTTTGCCGCCCCAGGCCAGAGCGCCGGGGGGAGGGCGGTGAGCCCCGGCCGGGGCTCCGCTCTCCCCCCGGCGGCCAGAGCGCAGGGGGCAAGGCGGCGAGAGGGCAGCGAGCCCCGGCCGGGGCTTGCCGCTCTCCCCCCAGCGGCCGGGGGGAGGGCGCCGGGGGGGGAGGGCGGCCAGAGCGCCGGGGGGAGGGCGGCAAGCTTGGTGGGCTGGTGCCTGGAGCCGGCCCTGGGCAGAACCATGAACTGCAGGTCTAGATTTGATTTAAAACCTCCTTGAAGTTTGGGGATATTTATGTTCAGATTCTGGGTCAGTCCAGCTATACTAAGGCACAAAGTACAGACCCAAATGCAAAGTTTCCCAGAGTTCAGGAGAGCTTGGATCTGGGCTTTCACTTCAAATCCAGTTCTTATTTAAAGCAGTTAACGTATTGTGAATAAGGCCGGGCAAAATTTTCCCATCAAACTGCATTTAGACAGAAAGTGAGGTTTTTAACAAAGTTTATATTTTGGAAAAAGTGTCTGCTTCTAATGGAAAACTTCTAGTTTTTAATCCGGAAAAAATGAAAACCAAAAATTTTGTAGCTGAAAACTTTTGGTTTCCATTTTTTCTTACAAAAAGTGGGCATTTAAAGAACATTTTCTAACCATCTCTATTGGAAGATCTTCAGAGCAGAAGTTTCTCTTTTATCTGTTTTCTGGGGGTGCCATTAAAATAATAAACATTATTCTAAGTGCAGATATTTTTTGAGGGAGGGTTATTTTTTAGTGTTCTATTTTAAAATTTAATGCAGATTTAATTATGGGAATTCATGCATTCAGTTGGAGTTAATTGTGCTGCCAGGTTTGAAAAAAAATAATTTATTTATTTAACTTTGATTATTTTGATTTTTTTCCTTTTGTAGGAAATGTGACCAACCAATATAGTGTCATTACTTATAAGCATGAAAATAAGGGGGCTGATTCTCTACTGCATTGCATCTTGTGTAGTCATTTACACCAGTATACAGTGTTATCAAATCAGACTTGGGAACCTTGTACACCTACTTTTCACTTCCTTTGCACAAGGTGTAAAGGCAGTGGAAAATCAGCTTATAGGTGCTTATCATTTACATAGAAATAATGCAAAGAAAGGAGAAGGCATCTCTTACAAATTTGAGGTGGTGGTAGGATTTTGGGTGGGAGGGCGGGTTTGAGAACTTAAAATTTCACCAGTCTGTGACAGTCTGTACCCTTTTACAAGACTATTATACATTTTATACAAAGTATGCCTGTAAGATACCATTTGAAAACTCATAATTTGCTGATCATTATTGTGCTGGTAAAATGTGTGGCATCATTGTATGTAAAATTATAAAATTCTATTGTATAAGACATGTTCCAAGTCTAGGGAAACAGCTTCAAACCCCAGAGACAAATGGCTAGCCAGCACTTCAGCCTTTTTCAGCATAATCAAATGGACTATCACCTGGCTAAGTGGCCATTCTTTGGGAGAAAAAAGGGTGTGAGTGAGAAATTTACATGTTGGCAAAGAAATAGCTGCAACTTCCCATTCCATAGTCTTGCTCTCACCTGAACTGCAGCTGAAGATGGTTCTCAAAGAAGAGAAATGCTATAAAAGATGGAATTTTTACAGGGTCTCAATGTTATTAAATGAAGTGCATTCTATAGGGAAGAAAATCCCACTCAGGATTGAAGAAATGTTAAAATCGTATAGTATTTTGTTATGATGATCAGTTAGTGTTGCCAGCTCATGCATTTTTATCATGAGTGTCTCAATATTTGATAGTTTTCTTAAAGTCCTAGCTCCAAAAGTTAGGCGAATACTTAAGAATCTCTGCCTCCCTCTTTCTAAAAAAAATAAAATAAAAGTTTCTAGCCTTCATGGTTGCAGAGAAAACCTTGAAAATGTGATCTGAGTATGATCTAAAGGCTCAAAAATCAAATAAAAAGAACCCCAAATGTATTATCTCATATTTTAAGCCAATCTCGTTAATTTCAGGGACCTGATTCATGATTTTTGAATGATTGGGGTTGTTACTATTGCAGTGGCTGGAGGGGAATTAGGAGTTAAGGTCAGGCCCTTTGGCAGAGGTACACTGTAGCATGGAGGACCAGGTCTCACGTAACAGCAGGTGTAGAGACCAGCAAGAGAGAAGAATTAGAAAGGTTTGGAACGTTAGCCATGCAGGCTGAGTGTAGGGAAGAGGAGTCAAAAATAATTCCTTACCTAGTTAACACAGTCACTTGTTAAAAAAGGGAAGAATTTAAAATCTTTTGTTTTGCACCACTTGTGCTGGTTTTGTTTTTTTGTTTTGTTTTTCCCTGTGGTTCTCTTGGCTTATATATTAAAATAGGCTAATTGCTTTTACTTTTATTTTGGGTCAATTTTACTTTCAGGTTTCATGCATCAGCAAAATGTTGCAATGTTTGGTTTGCAAACACTGATGGAGAAAGTTTATGTACTTAAACATATTTCCATTGGATTTTTTTATAAGCCCTAACATTTATGTAGGTCTTGGGTTTTGTGAAAGCTCATTTTGGGGATAAATTTGACCTCACTGTATCCATCTAGACAAACAATATGCATCATGAGAAGCACACAAAAATATACAAGAGGATAAATTAATGTTTTTAAAAACAGCATTCATATATATATATATATATATACACACACTCTTGTATAAATTATTATACATCAGTTAAGCCCTGTGTCCTGACCATAAATGTATTTTAATGTTTAGTGACAAGGAAAGGCAGTCACTTCAAAGGATTTGACATTTATAAGCAACCAAAGGACTTTCTGTCATCTTCTATTTATTCATTCAATAGACTAAAAGAGCCATGCTGCTTTCTTTAGGGCAGCAGTCGATGCATCTATGTCAAATCGTACTTCTAATTTACGCAACCCTGGTGTCTGTCTCTCTTGCTCCTTTTTCTTTCTCTTCCTTCTTCATATCACCAAACAACTTTTGTGTGACTATTAATGGCAAGGAGTATCACATTGGGAATACCCTAGTCTGGACTCCTACTCTGAAAAGATTAGAGGAGTTTGGGTTTGCTCCTGATCCTACTGAAGTCTGTGGCACAACCCCATCAGCAGAAGCAGATTCGCTGTCAAGACAAAAATCACATATGCTATGTATATAATCTTATATTATTAAGGCCTGATTTTGAGAGGTTCTGGGTGCCACTAAGATGAATAATTAATTTTAAAATATAATATTTATGGTATTTGTTTACTTCCTGCATTTTATCCTGTTTGTTCTGTAACCGTAGTCATTTCACGTGTGGGGTTCAAAGTACAGCATAGGCAATCTTTTATTTTTAAAAAAGAGCTATTCTTTTTTTAAAAAATCACATGCATTTTTGTGCATATTTGATTTTGTGGAACATGTTTTTAACTAATCGTCCCTGCTTAGCAATGTTCCTTTAACTGGCTAGTCAGCTTTGCTACAGCGGAGAATGGTAAGTAGTGGATTTTTCCATACCAAAATAAAAAAACGAACTTGCCCCATTTTGAAGTGGAGACTTCAAAAGCGCTTTCTGTAACAAATAAAACAAAAAGTCTCACTCAACAGAACTATATTTCATGTTTTAAACAGCATAACTAGCACATTTTTAGAAGCCCCATGACATTCCAGCTTATATACAAATAAAAAGGCTTCTTTGAGCCAAAAAGCTTTATGATGTTTTTTTAAAACTTACAGTAGTGGGTGTAAGAGAAGCAGGAAAAACAATAATATTTCTGCCACTCCCTGGTTGGCCCTAGAGATGGGGACCCGCAAAGGTAACAGAAATCCATCTTTCTGTCACCTCATCCTTCCTTGGGTTCTGTACTGAGCCCAGCTCATCCAGGCCTGAGCTTTGGGTTTCTGTTTTAGTGTTGTTCTCTGTTAGGTGTATTTAAACTCTGTTCGGTAGTTTTGGCTGGAACATAACACAGAGCTCCCTACCTTCTGCCAAGCAAAGAGGATCAGGGAGTGCTGAGCTAGTACTGGGCCCTGGCACAAATTAAGCAATGGTTCCCTGCCCAGTATTTGAGGAATTGCTTGTTTTCCTTCTCCTCTCTCACTGCTGCTATTGCTGCCTGCTTCCTTCTCAGTGCAGTGTTGTGGGGAACCAGGAAAGGGAGCTGAAAGGGAGGCACAGAGAGTTGCACAGGTGACATATCAAGGACCTGGTGAGTAGGGAGAAGAGAATATACTGTTGCGAATCACTCCTTCAACCGTAGTCCCAAAGGAAGGAATAAGATATTAATGAAGATCAATGTGGATGATTACTTTTTGGGTCCTGCAAAGGGGGAATAAGAGGGAGTAAGGAGGAATAAGGGGCCTGTGAGAATGAAACCCTAAGGGGCATGTTGGGAGTTGGTGGTCTGGAGAACTAGGAGTTCAAGCCTCCTACAAGTTTTGAGTCACCTATGCCCCTCTTGCATCTATTGTAGCACTAACAAGCACATAGAAATGGACATGCCAGCCCACAATAGATCAATAATCTATGTAGTCCTGCTGCCAACAGTGAACAGAACTTAATGCTTCAGAGCATGGTGAAAAAATTACTATACACTGTGGACACTTGTGCAGTACCATACCACAGAGGTCGAAAATTTCCAGAGAATACATATGTTTCCTTTCAGAATAAATTATTTCAATGGAAAATTAGCATATTGCTTTAAAACAACCAAAAAAGCAACATTGTCAGGTCTTTATTATGCCAACTTCTAATTTAGCAGGCTCGCAATGTGCATGAGCTACTGTTTGCACACACGCATGCACATGAGGTTTTAGGCCTCTAGCTACCCAATTGGCATGAGGAAAAACAGGGCTTGCGCACACGATAAGCATTGGTTGTACGTTTGCAGATAAAACTACGGTCCAGTATATTTTGTTTCAGCCTGATAAAAATTTGGCCTTCTACCTGAGGAAAATAGGGGTTTAACAACAGAAGTGCTACTGATGACACTATCTTTGGTGTAAATTATGCTGTTATAATACTTAGCAGAGGTTCAGGAGCTTTCAGTCTTGGGTTGAAGAGGTCTGATTGAAAATCAGATACAGACATATATGGAGAATTCCAAGTTCCCCAGTTGTCTTGAAGTTATGTGGAGTGGGCACTTGATTATTATGAAGGCTAGAACTGGATTGAAGATTCATACTTAAAGGTGTAATGGAGCTCAGAAAGTGCCAGACCTTGGAAGTACCTGGCCCTTGATTGTAGCAGCTGGAAGTGATTTAACAAGTACTTGAGGTGACAGAATCAAATGCTTTATGTGATGAATGGGCTGTTCCAATAGAGCAAATGATTTTGCTCTTTAAAAATCAGAATTAAACAGTTTGGGTTTTTTTGTGAGGCATAAGATCATGTGGCAAAGAAGCACACACATGCACAAATCCACAGACACACGTACACACTGTTTTATGCTCCTCTCTTCTTTATAATTATGGATACAATTTTTTTATGGTAAAATAAAGCAAAATTCACAGAATAGTCATGGGGAAAATGTATAAAACCAGGGTATGGTCATCGCAGGGCTGACAGCCAAAGCCAATAAGTCACGGATATCTGTTAAAGTCACAGAATCCTTGACCTCCATGACTAAATTGTATCCGTTTTTATAATCAAAGACGTGCAATATCCTTTATTTCTTTTTTAGGCTCGTGTCTTCCTCCTTGAAAGAATACAGACTTAGTGAATACTTATGTAATGTACATGTATTACGCTTCATTGTCTATTAAGATATTGGACTAGCATGACCCAAGGAGATTAAGTAGGATGACCTCTGAGTGATTGGTGAAATTAGTAATGAATTTGCTAAACAATGCTATCATCCAGAGTTATTTGCCTCCCAAATATAGCTATCAGTCAGGTAATACTTGGCTGCTGGATATGCAGGTGCCTGTATGCAGGATTGGATGAGAAGCTAGAAGGAAATTTTGCCGTCTCATGGGAGAATTTCAGCCAGCTAGTGACTGGATTTAAATTCAGCCATGTGACCAACTCGACACCTGTTTTTCATTCACTATACGGACAGTTTGGGATTATGGCGGGAAAGGCTTTGCTGTCCTTCTAAGGTAAAATTTGGCCTCCATGAAGCCAATGGAAGTTTTACCATTGACTTCAATGGAACCAAGATTTCACTCCAGTCTCATTGTTCCTGTTATAGGAAAAGAGAAACCCCTGCATCAAATTACCTTTTAAAAAAAATATTTTTTTATTGGGCCTGGTCCTGAAGCTGCTCCCGGAGCAGATGCATCTGGCTCCGCAATGTTGCAGCATTAGAAGAAGAGAAAAAGAGAAACTCAGTCTCTGATATTGCCTGATGCAATCGCTATCAGTGCAAGGATAGGAGCAGTATTGCCTCTGCCTACCTCTGGGTGCAGATCAAATGCAGTAATTCTCATTTGTTCTCAGTCTTGGCACTTTATGTGCATTGGAAGTTAGTGCTATTGTTGTTCTGAAACAATGGGGCGACTACAGCTGCTGGCTGTGGGGCTTAATTTTGAATGTGTTTAATGGTGTGCACAGCCAGTCGTGCACTCTGCAAAGAGTGCCAAACAGCAGATATATAGTATTGTTAGGGTCAGTGCTCTGAGTTATCTGCTGAGGGGGCATAGTTGGAAAGTAGTAAGTAAGTAGCAGTAAGGTACTACTTGCTCACTGCTAAAGCAGTTGGCCAACAGTGTGATCTGACTTCAGCTCCAAATCCAGAAGATCAGCACCCTGGGGCATATGACTATGAATGTGCTTGGAAAAGTTTATCTGTAGTAGCAATCATCAGGAAGTGACGACATCTCATTTCCCTTTCTCTGATCAGCAGGAAGAGAAACACTGAGTTCTGAACACACTCTGGTCACTACTACCTGTACCGGCACTTTGTCATCGCTATTGGATTCTAGGGTGAGCCAATAAATGACCTGGCCACAAAGCTTTTAGCTGTCTCTCTCACAGCTACTTGGGGTTTTGTATTGACTATTGAACCCTGCCACAGCCCTGCACCCAGACAGTGCATCCACTAACCTCCAATCCTCCAGCAAACTCTTGAACATTATGAAGCGAGGCTGGTACTAAAATGTTTCCATCTTATAACTCTCCATATTAAGTAAACACAGAGAGGTTACCTGACTTCCCTAAACTCGTATGCTAGTCACTGACTTCTAAGACCCCTGCATTTGGACTATGAAACATACTGACTAAGTGTCATGGCTACAGCTGAGCAACACACAGTGCAACTCAAGATGGGGGGAGTAGGGGACAAACGTTGCAGAATATTTTCCAAAGAGTGGAGATCCACTAATATGAATACCAAGTGAATCTGAAGACCAAACTCTCTCCCCATTCTAATCTTTTGCACCACAGTAATTTAAAACTAGGAAACCGATCAGTTGGAGATAATGAAAATATACCAGTATCTAACAACATATGTTACATTTCCCCCAGAATTGAAGAAAAGGTTTGGGAAAGAACATTTTCTCTTCAGAGGTATTTTCATAATTACATTGAGTGTGAGTGTTAATGAAGAGGTAGTAATAAAACTGGTTGAATTAGCATGATTGAATGACTTAATGCAATACTTTTGATTATAGAATCAGGGATGGCTTAAATTTTGCCAGACCTTTTTTGTGATCTCCTGCAATTTCACGTTTCAATTTGAACTTTCATTAATTATAACATTTTTTTTCATCTTATGAGCATGAAACCTCATTGACTTAAGTGTTTACATCAGTGTAACACCTATTCTAAAATACATGCACCTGACAAGATTACAAATGAGAACAAAAATGAGTACAGATTGGAACTGCTCTGACTAATGTAAATTACACTTGTTCCTCTGTCTAATATGAGATATTTATATTATTTTAAAAGTTCTAAATTCATGGGCTAAATTCTTCTAATTTAAACTTGTGCAACCACTATAAGGCTGTAAACTGTGAGGAGTATGTTCTTCAAACAAAAAAAGTATATGACACACACATAGACAGGGTGCCAGAATTAAAACCCTGGTTCTTCAGCTCAAAAAATACAGGCTTCTACCTCTTAATTTGAGAGAAATCTCCTGTAGCTGCTAGATACAATGAGGCCAGGATTTCTCTTTTGCTTTTGAATTGTTAAGAGCTCAGTTGATATCAATAGATATCTCTGATTGGGATTTAAGTGCTTTGGAAAAAATTATCTATTTCACTGGAAATCAATTGGAGTTGAAATCAATGGAAGTTAGGCACCTAACCTGGTCAGGCAGTTGTAAAAATCCCACTAAGTGCCTAAGTGCATTTGAAAATCTGCCCCCCTTGGCACTTTTGAAAATTTTACTCTTAAGCCAATTATTATTATTATTTCAGCAGGGGGTTGGTACAAGGAAAAAGAATGTTCTGTTGTGTTGTGGAAGTTTGTATGGAGGGTATCCTACTACAAAAATTTTGCATGTGTTTACTCAGTCAAAAATGATGTTGGTTATCATAATTTTCTCAATCAGTTTCACCACATTTTTCTGGTTCCCTATGCTGTTCTATTCACTGGCTGAAAATATTAACCGGCCACGGAAAAGCAACTACTAAAAAGTTGAAACTGCCAAGAAAAATCAAGACATTTCACATTTGAAGGGTCATATTCTATTCTCCAGCAAAACCTTAAAATTAAAAGTAGCCTCTTTTTCCCCATAAAAAAATGTACAAATGAAGAAGGTTGGGAGGAGACATTCAGATTTGGTTTTTACTAAGAGAAAATTGACAAAAGGCTTCTGAACAACTCATAAATATTATAAAATATTGGGTGAATTTGGGGTGAAAGTAAACTTGTCCCAAAATATGATTTCAGTGGTGAGCTTGAAGAGTTGATTTAAGATTTATGGGTAATTTCAAATGATAAACTTCATATATTCATGTGTATTAGAAAAACACTTGTAATTGAGTTTAACAGAGAGAAATATGTGTATTCTGACAAAAAGGCATATGCAAGAGTGAAGCCAATTTTAAGTGAAGTTCAAAGAAAGTAGGCAGGCTGTACATATTTTTGACAGTGAAATAAATAAAACATTATGTACACTTAATACTCTGTAAAATAGCTAAGTGGCCTGTAACGAAGGCTTCCTGTTTGGCCCTCTCACTACGGGACCCCTGCAGTGTCAGCTCCCACCGCCTTCTATTTACAGACCACTCCAAACTAGCAACCTGGGGGACAGCTCGCTTCTCCAGCAAGCAGGGACACACAGGCCTTGGCTCCTCCCTTTCCTTTCTCCCCCCTCTCACTTCCTTCCTGCCAGCCCTATAGAGCCCCCTGGCTAATGAGGCCCACTATCAATTAGATGTGGCATATTCAGCCAGCCCCAAGTAATTCTTCTTAATTGGAGCTGGGCTAACAGAGGGCTGGCTCAGGACCTCCTGGCCAGCACCCTGTTACATGGCCATACAGCAATAACGTGAATTAAGAGATTCCCTTTTGCCTAGTCAAGCATTTCTGTTCCACTCATGAAATATTATTGTTTTTATATACAGCTGAGCCAAACTGGTTCAGAAAAATTCAGGTACATCTGAAAATAGGGATATATGTTCAGAGCCCCACTAATCAAAAATAGAGACCTGGTATTTCTATGTATATATTTATCTTTTGGAGTTGCCTAGATATCTTTCAGCTAAATCATGAGCTTTCTGTTTACTGTCTTGTCTCTTTATGGAAGAGTTGCCAGCCTGCATGGGTTATCACTGTTCTTTGTTTATAGAAACTGAGAGAGTGTTTTCTAGTAATTAGCATAGGTGACCAGGAGTCGGAGCTCCTGCATTCTTTCCCTCCTGGCTCTGCCATTGACTTTGTGGTGTTTTGGGGCATGTTATTTAAACATTTTGTGGCTTATTTCAAACAGTTATAAAATGGATATATTGATACTTGCATTCTTTGAGATTTTTGTATAAAAGGTGTAATATATGCAAAGTATACAGGGAGGAGAAAGATAATGGGAATTGGGCATCCATCTCCTATTTGTGCCTTGGAAACTTCCTCTCATAATAAATCCATCTGTATGAATAATTAAAACCTGGGTAAAAAGAACAGGAGTACTTGTGGCACCTTAGAGACTAACAAATTTATTAGAGCATAAGCTTTCGTGGACTACAACCCACTTCTTCGGATGTCTCTAAGGTGCCACAAGTACTCCTGTTCTTTTTGCGGATACAGACTAACACGGCTGCTACTCTAAAACCTGGGTAGTGATTTTGTAAATCTAAGACATAAATTCAGTCTGCTGGATAGATCGCTACAAATTCTGAAACTTTCACAAATTTTAGTAGAAATGATTGTTCGCCTGAATAATCATACTCCAACTTCAAACCATTATTTGGCTATGCTCCTGTTTTAAAAGTTTGCCATCTAATCACGGAGCAGAAACAAAATCAAGTGACTTGGGTGATAAGTCACATGCTACGAATACCAAAGTCACTGTACACTGTTCACAAACAATTCATGAAAAATTCAATTTCTGAAAACATTGTCAATATTTGCCAAATACTTTGGAAAAAAGCTCACAATGGCATTGTTTTTGGAACCCCGGCAGTTGAAGGCCAACAGGTTGCCTATCAAAAAATTCACCAAGCCTTGCTCACCTTACTCATGCAAGTAGTCCCATTGAAGCAAGTTTTGTACAATAATGTTTAACATGCTTTTAAAAACTGTTTACAAAGTCATGCTACCTAGTATAAAAACCACCATTTACCTGAGCCCCCATGAACTGGCTGAAGTCCAATGGTAGCTATAGTAACACAGAAATATCTATATGGGGACATCAAAACAGAATGTGACATTATTGGCATTACAGTGGGTGAGCTGAAATGAGGAAAAGAATTGGTCTGCGCCTGAGACCCAAAGTTGGGATCTGAATGAAGATGTGAATTTGACCAAGGTTTGAAGAAGTTCAGATCAAAGATTTGAATTAAGGCCCATTTTTAGAAAGATATTAGTTTAAAACTGTCTGCTGAAGGCCCCTCTTACTTTATTACTTTCTGACAGTCAGCACAAAAAATATATCCAACTCCATTTGGGATTTAGAATTGCATCCTAGTGGCCCAGGCTCAGCAATTTAATTTAGACTTTCCAGTTTTCTCTGAAGGCCAAAGTATGGCCCTGCAAGCCACTAGATTACTTGCACCAGTGCTGTAGTCCCTGGGTGGTGTGGAGAAAGCCATTATGCCTTTGTAAAGCATATTGCCTCCTGGGAATCTTGACAAAGCATTGTGAAGAGTAGCTCTTGTTACATCATTTAAAAGGTATATCCTGTACTTCCTCCCCAAGTGCTTGTAAGTTCATGAATGGAGTAGGGTGTAGACATGACCTGCCAGTTGTGGGCGCCATTGACAGAGCCAGATGTTGACACCCCATTCCCCTCCTATCATGTTCTCTTGTGCTTTCAATCAAACAATGGCTGGATCCTGCATAGTGTGCTGGTTGGGAAAGGCTCTCTGTCCACTCTAATTACCCTACGTAGGGTCAGCCATAATTTAGGCCTATATTGGCATCTTGACTCCTTCTTGTCCGCCTTAGAATGCAGGAACACAGTTGTGTTTGGGCTTTCCCTTTAACATACCTGGCATTGATCTTGAAGATCATGTATAGCACTGTCAGACAAGATAGATAATGACTAGTGTTGCAGCAAATGGGACTATATGACGTTACACTTCCGAGAGCAGACAAATCTGTAATCTTATCTGGTTTGACAGATATAAAGCACATTTCAAAGATTGTATCTGCTGTGATTTTAGGAAAGGTTTGTGTACTAATGGAAAATCTTTACCAAACTCCATCCCCAGAGAATAGACTCTTGAAAAGAATTGTGGAATATCATATCTTTCAAACATGAAAAACATAATCAATGCAAAACCTTATAAAGGATATGGAAATTTACTCTTCTGGAGAGAGACGTGGGCCAGGATGAGGATGCCAGAACTGAATCTCCTTCAAATGTGGGGCATTCGAATCTGGATCCAAATTTGCAGCCTGCCGTCTTCTCTGTAATAAGGAAACTGAACAAGAAAACTGAATCCAAGCACTTTGGACCAGACCCACTTCAACTTTGGGGGAAGTTTGACTCTGAACTATGAGTTTCGGACTCATCTATAATGAATGAAAATGATGAAAAATCTATTTGAAATACATAAACAAACCCTCTGGGCCAGATTCTGATACACTTACTGAAGTTGAGTGGTCCTACTGAAACCATTTGGGTGACTTGTGTACAGTACTGCTCAACATGAATAAGAGTAACAGAATCTGTCCTTATATTAATATTAGCGTTTGCAACTGTAAATTTAGACACAAATTAAAAAAACACAAAGATTTCATTTCTCACTGCCACATTGTCACCTCCATTTTAGAAATGGATTACTAAGAGGCAATGACCTGTCCCCAAGTTTAAGTTCCCTTCTAGTACTTTACATTTTAGCCATGCTATAAACTTTGCCTTGGAAAGTTGATTTGGCATGAACATTTCCACGTTCACTCTGAAGGCAAAGAAAAATGTTTCCGCGATGTCTGACAAAAAGTTTTCAAACTGTTTTTGATTAACAGCATTTTTTTTTAAATTATCTTGATCTGAAATGTTGACAACAACTATTACTTTGTTTACCTGTAGCTCAAATATAGAACCATGGAAATATAGGGCTGGAAGGGACCTCAAGAGGTCATGTAGTCCAGACCTTGTGCTAAGGCAGGACCAAGTAAACTGAGACCATCCCTGACAGGTGATTGTCCAACCTGTTCTTAAAAACTTCCAATGATGAGGATTCCACAATTTCCTTAAACTATTGGTCATTTATCATTTTTGTTGCTCTCCTCTGGATTCTCTCCATTTTGTCCACATCTCTCCTAAAGTGTGGCACCCAGAATTGGACACAGTATTCCAGCTGAGGTCTCACCAGCACCAATTAACTCCTGTGTCTTATATATGACACTCCAGCTAATACAGCCCAGAATATTAGCCTTTTCTGCAATTGCATCACATTGTTTACTCATATTCAATTTGTGATCTACTAAAGCCCCAAATTGTTTTCAGCAGTACTACCACCTAGCCAGTTATTCCCCGTTTCATTGTTGTGCATTTGATTTTTCCTTCCTTCCTATAATACTTTGCACTTATCTTTACTAAATTTCATTTTGTTGATTTCACACCAATTTTCCAATTTATCAAGGTCACTTTGGATTCTAGTCCTGTCGTCCAAAGTGTTTGCAACCCCTTCCAGCATGGTGTCATCTGCAGATTTCATAAGCATACTCTTCACTCAATTATCCAAGTCATTAATTAAAATATTGAATAACACCAGACCCAGGCTGACCCCTGTGGGACTCAACTAGATAAATCATCCCAATCTGACAGTGAACCATTGATAACTGTACTCTGAGTACCAGTTTTCAACCAGTTGTGCACCCAATTTATGGTAATTTCATCTAGACCACATTTCCCTAGTTTGCTTATGAGGATGACATGAGGGACTGTATCAAAAGCCTTACTAAAATCAAGATATATGATGTCTACTCCTTTCCCCTATCCACCAGCCATTAATCCTGTCAAAGAAGGAAATGAGTTTGGTTTGCCATGATTCGTTTTTTGAGAAATCCATACTATCTATTCCTTATTCCTTATAGCCCCTTTATCCTCTAGGTGCTTACAAACTGATAGGTGAATAATTTGTTCCATTATCTTTCCAGGTATCGAAGTTAGGCTGACTGGTCTATAATTCCCCAGGCGTTTGTTTCCCTTTTTAAAGATAGGTACTATGTTTGTCCCCGTCCAGTCCTCTGGAACCTCATTCATTCTCCATGAGTTCACAAAGATAATTGCTAACGGTGCCAAGATTGCTTCAGCTAGTTCCTTAAGTACCCTAGGATTAATTTCATCAGGTCCTGTTGACTGCATATCACTTATCTAAATCTTCTTTAACCTCTTCCCCTGTTTTGACTTGTGTTCCTTGCCCCTTGTTGTTAATATTAATTGCATTGAGTATCTGGTCACCATTAACCATTTTAGTGAAGACTGAAGCAAAATAGGCATTAAACATCTCAGCCATCAGTTATTAGCTCTTCTTCCCTACTAACTTGTCCTACCCATTTCTTCATCTTTCTCTTGCTCCTAATGTATTTAAAGAACCTCTTCTTATTGCCTTTTACGTCTCTTGCTACGTGTAACTCATTTTGTTCCTTAGCTTTCCTGATTTTATCTTTACATGCTTGTGCTATTCTTTTGTACTCCTCCTTAGCAATTCATCCACATTCTCACATTTGTAGGATTCTCCTTTATCCCTTAGATTTTCTTCCCATGGTACCTCACCTATCAATTATAAGTCTGTTAAAGTCTGCTTTTTTAAAATACATTTTCCTTTTTCTGCTGCTATCACTCCTTCCTTTTCTTAGAATCATGAAATATATAATTTCATGGTCAGGTTCACCCACTTTGCCTTCCACCTTCAGATTTGGTCCTCTTTGTTGCTCAGAATCAAATCTAAAATGGCTGTCCCCTTGATTACTTCCTCCACTTCCTGAAACAAACTGTTGTCCCCAATACAGCCCAAGAACTTACTGAAAATGTTGTGATTGTCATACTTCAATTCCAACATGTCTAGGTAGTTAAAGTCCCCCATTACTACCGGGTCTTGTGTTCGTCATCTTCCTGATATTGGTGGTCTATAGTAGATCCCTGCTATGATGGTCACCCCTACTTTTTACTGGTTTTATCTTTACCCAGAGACTTTCAACTGTCTGCCTCTCACCTCCATGTTAGTTTCTTCAAACCTTCCATATAGTTAAATCTCTCTGAAACCATTTCTGTTTTTAAATAGTTTTGCTAATCCTATTCCCATTGATTTCAATGGTAGCTATGAGCCCAATCCTGCTCACATTGAGATCCATGGTAATATTTTACCCTTGACCTCAGTGAGAGCTGGGCACTATGTATGTGAATTTGTGTTATCAGCCTTCCTCACCCCCTCCCCCTTCCAGGTTATCTGCCTCCAAATTAGTAAGTAAGAACATAAGGGTATTTTTATAGGCAGTCATTTAACCAGTTTTAAACTCAGTCATTCTGTAGATCAGCAAACCCTGGAACTTCTTGGTAGAGGCATGTTCTTCAACAACATGTCCTAGAGGGCTGGTGCAAGAGAAGTTTAGTTTCAGGTTCACTGAGTTTTGGACTTGATCCTGCATGGTGCTGTGTGCTCTTTCTTGTTGGTGGGATATGGAGGTTTTCTCAGCTCCTTGAAGGATCAGCATGGTATTGGGTAACAAGGATGCATACTGGTCACTCCCTGTCAACTCCAGAGAGTGCCACAGGACAAGATACTAACAATCTGGGAGCAGAGGAGAAATAGAAACATGGTAACTTCTCTGCTCAAAGTCTGTCTTTATGTATTACTGGGTCTTAAGCATCATTCCCTGAAGCATAGGATTTACATGCTGTTCACAATGGTCATTGTTATGTGTTAGATTGCTTGAAGGGATACAAGGGAAAATGAAGGATATGCACAGTTGCAATTTCTTGCTGTAAAAACAATATGTTTATAACACAAATCAATTTCCTGTAACCTCACTCCTATCTTCATTATTTGGTATGTCCTGTAATAGGGTGCAATTGAGATTATAAAATATGAATCACTTACTGTATAATGGGAAGCACTTTCAGTCTATTGGTAGAAAAAAGATTGCAAAGCTTTATTAAACAAAACATAGGGCATTCCAAATATCTTATTACATTTGCCTGAATTTTTTTTAAAGTGTCTGCGTAAATTTAGAGTAAATGAAAAGGGGAGGAACACAGCAAATCCTATTGAAAGTAATATAAGAAGACGGTTTTTTTCCCCATCAAAATTACAGTCTTGATATTCTGATATGGACAAAAAAATAAATCACCCGTCATCCACAAAGGAACGAAATAAAATGAATACTGAAAATGCAAACCACAAAATAATCTTTTACTTTCCCCACAATAAATCATGTTATACATGTAACACTTATCTGGCTACATTAAGAATGAAGGATTCTATTAAGACAATTTCTGCTGGTATGTTCATGCACTGAGGGCCAAATCCTGTGAACCTTACTCTGGCAAAATCCACTTGACTTCAGTTGGAGTTTTGTCTTTCTCCAGCTATCTAGCAGTTCACAATGTAAGACTCTGTGGCTCCTGTGAATGAAACTGTTAAATGTATTGTTGCAAATCTGTGGCTACCTAGGATTGTGTGGCTGTTGATGAGCTGTGTACACTGGCCAAGCAGAACGTCACAGCAGCAGCAGGGCTACAAACCTAAAACTCCTGCTTCTCGGGTCTGATTAGAGCTGGAAGCAGTTTTCCCATCTGTGAATATTTTTAAGATTTTTGAAACCAAGATCTTTTGAAGTTTTTTACACAAGCTCGCATGCAAGCAAATGCCCGCACATGAACCCCAAGGCAGAGACCAGAATAGCCAATAGCCCTGGATTATAGAGTTAGTGTCACTCTTTCTCTCTGGCCCAATAAATATTTAATGAGTTATACAAAGTGCAACAGCACCAACAGCGGAGTTCTAGAAAAAAGGCAGTGAGTGACTCTCTTGCCCGGGGTTGGAGCACTCACCTGGGATGCAGGATGTCATGCTGTCTGGAGTGGTTCACGACTGTGAGTGCCAACCTCAGGGTAGACTGTCAAAAAAGCAGGGCAAAGACCCCAAATGGCTTGTATGTTCTGTAATTAGATTTCACCAACCCAATAAAAAATGTGAACTCCTGAAGCACTAGAACAGTCTTGCCATGGAACCACAGACAGTCCCCTTGGGCACTCCAGTCTATCTTGCCACCTAGGCAAGCTGGACTGAGTGATAGTTGGTTGCCATACACCAAAGATTGCAAAAGATTCAGGTTGCATTAAATGCCAAGAGACCAGTCACTTACCCCAGTCAATTTGTACCTTAGATCGCCCACCAAAGGCAAAGCTTGTAGCCAATCCTATAGTAAACTAAGGATTTGTTAACTAGGAAAAAGAAATTAGAAGTTATTTACAGATTAAAGCAGGCAAATAAATATATCGACACACACAGGATTTACCATCTATGGTACCAAAAGGTGAAAGAGTTGTAGTAAGCTGTCAATACTGAATGTATTTTAGGCATAACCCAGGTTGACCCTGGGGATTTCTGCTTCTGTTTTGAAGCTCCAGTCCTTTCAAAGTCCAAACAGCAAAAGAGAGAGAGAATTTTTTCTTGTGTCCCTGTTTTATCTCCTTCTACCAATATTCAAGCTGATGGGATGGGCTTTCTTGCACATAGCACCCTCATAGATGTGAGAGGGCCATTAACCAAGTCTTTGTATCTTGATGTTCTACAATGGCCCAGTTAGTTTTGATAGTCCTCATTGATGGGCAGTGGACCATTCCTCGTGACTGGGATCACAGGTTCAGAACAAGCAGTAGAATGGAACACAGATATTACAACTGAAATTAATGCATGCAGCAACTTACAAATATTCCATTGAGTCTAAATACATTCTTATAAGTCTAATACCTTTCTTGAACAATAATAACATACAGGTGAACTGGTCTGTTATTAACCTAAACATAGGTTTCCAGCTATGACTTTGTTAGTGCCCAGCTGATGCCTACAGCCTCGGTAAGAGCTGGCATCTGGTCTGCCAGCATCACATAAGGGAGCTAGGTTCAATTCCCTGAGCCATATCAGGCAGAGTAGGGATCTGAGCCTGGGTATTCCACAGCCTAGGCTGGCCTCTCTCTCGCTCTCTCTCCCAAGAAATTCTATCCTGTATCTAAAGATTCCGTATCGAAAGTTTAATTGAAACCGACTCTTTCACTTTGATGAATTGGCATTTTTTGACAAAGCCATTTTGTCAAAAAATTCCTGACCAGCACTAAGTCTGATACAAAGCCCATTATAACAGTGAGAGACATAGCATTCATTTCAAAGGGTACCCCCCTTCATCCCCCCAAAAACAAGTCTTGACTACTTCTCCCTAAAGAGAATTTTCATCAGCCATTGGCTGTACACAGTTAAAGGTATGATTCTATCCAGTAGAGGGCAGTTGCATAAACACAGTAGCAGAGCTAAGCGAATAATTTATTTTTCAGTTTGGTAGCTGAACAACAGAAAAAAATGGTTTGTTTCTAACTAAAACTGATGATTTTTTGTTTTTCTCAGTTTTGTTTTTACCCTTTTAAAAATACTTTAAACAAATCTAGTTAAATTTCTAAATGAAACTCACTTCATTTTGAAAATGTCTAAACAAAGCATTTTGACATTTATAAAAATATCATTTTTATGCAGCTGAGGCAATTCACTGAATTTAACTTGAATTCATTAATAGTTTCTGTCAACCTGAAATTACAATTTTTTTGGAGGGAGGGGAGAGGTGAATTAACTATTCCAATGACTGTAGAGAAAATTAATACGGAAGTGTTATTTACCCCTTCAAGATAACACACAAACTGGGGGTCACCCAATGTAATTAATGGGCAGCAGTTTTTAAAACAAACATAAGGAACTACTTCTTCACACAATGCACAATCACCCTGTGGACCTCGTTGCCAGGGGATGTTGTGAAGGCTCAAAGTATAATTGAATTTAAAAAAGTACAAGATAAGTTCATGGAGGATAAGCCCATCAGTTGGTATGGTCAGGGATGTAGCCCCATGCTCTGGGTTTCCCTAAACCTCTGACTGCTAGAAGCTGGGACTGGATGATGGTGTCACTGAAGAAATTGCCCTGTTCAGTTCACTCCCTCTGAAGCATCTGGCATTGGCCACCGTCCAAAGACAGGATAATGGAGCTAGATGGACCATTGGTCTGACCCTGGATGGCTGTTCTTATGTACTTACTAACTTTACTGTAGATCCACAAGTCCTAAATTTACAAGCTTTAAGTTGGATCGCAATTTTTGGTATGGATCAAATCCATGTAAACAGCTAACGTGCAATCAGCAGCCAAGGAAGAGGTCTCTTGGTGGTAAAGAAATTAATTTTTACTATTATTTATTATCTGTACTGCAGTAGTGTCGATAGGCCAGGGCCTCACTTGCTTGGCACAGTAGAAACATAACAAAGGGATGGTCCCTTGCCAAAAGAGCTTACAAATCATCCTCCTGCCAAAGAGACTATGGAGCAGATGTTCACACTTTGGGCAAACTTTTACCCTAACTGTCTCATGCGTTGCATAATGGGGTCATATTGGTTCTTCTATCAGAGCGGGAATCTCTGTAACTGTGGAGATAGGGGCTGGATTTATTACGCTTAAGAATGTTAAGCTACCTGACAGCCTGGCATTCAGTACTCTGTCATGATGATACTTTTCACTTCTATACTACCATTCATGCAAGGATCTCAGTGCTTTACAAATAACAGTGAATTACTCCCTGTGAGGGAGGTTAAAGTAAAAGTTGGTCTGAGAGTTAGAACACTTGAGAAACAGACTTTAATATAAATACAGTTTCAAACATGAAATCTCTTATTTACTAATTTACTATTTATTTTAATTTGAAATAATTAAGACAAACAGTAGAGCGGTTCTTATTTTACATATTTTTCCCACCATTCCCTTGATTCAGAAATGTAAATTATACTCCTTTTCAGAGCTACAATTTCACCAATATGCATTGCTAGCAGCATCTTACTTACAGAATTGACTGTTCCATAATTCTTGGGAGATTATTGTGTTAAACTCAACCTAAAGTGGACCTGAACACAATAACTTTGAACTTATTCTGCAATTCTAAGAAAGCAAAAACTAGTATGTTACTAATTCGTGTTCTGAAAGTGACATGGAACCCCAGTATACTGCCTTTATGTTTTCTAGTATTGCACTCTTCAGGGTTTACTATCTGGCAGAGGCTTGTGTGTGTGTGCTTAATTTTAGACACGAATAGTCTTATTGAAGTCTATGGGACTATTCGTGTGCACAAAGTTAAGCACATGGATATATCCTTGCAGGATTGGGGCCACAGATGGAAATACTTTCATAAATTCTTCCATATCAATTGAAAATTAGACACTATCATTGAAACCAGCTAAAGAATAAAATAAATGGATTTAATGATCACAAATGAATAAATGAAAGATCTTGGTTGAAGAGAGAGAGGAATAAAAGTTTTTGCTGTGCAGTAGGTGAGGACAGAAAAAGTTACTTTGTAAAACATTCTGCGAGTGTGCCTTCTGCTAAAAACTCTATTAAAGTCTCTTTGGAGCACCTGTCTGGTATGAAAATAATTCATTTTGTCATACCCAGTAACTCACTTGTCGTGATTTTATGAAAGCTTATGTAGTAGTTTCACCTCTAGCTTTACCCTCTGTTATACTACATCACAAACTCATTTAAATAGTGATATTAATGTTTTTAGAGATCACTACAAATGGTTGGCAGCATCATTGCAGTTAATGTCTCATGGGAGCTATACAACAGAATTTTATCAGCTTGAGGCTGAGGTATTTGATGAAGTAATAACAAACTAGCTTTGAATTGTCTTTCATTACCCTTTATCTCTCCCAGAGAGAATATAATCTTATTCAAATTATAATGTCCTGTGTTATCAATGAGGTTTACTATTTATTTACCTGCACACAGACGTGCAAATGCACATGCATTCTCTTCTTTTTACTGTACCTGTAATGAAATTCCTTTACTATCAGAATCATGCATGATCACAAATTACAAACTAGTTACTAGGAAGTATAATTTGCTTAGCATTAAAATAATAAAAAATAAAGCCCAGTTCATTCTTTTTTAAAAGCATCTTAATAAACAGGGTAAAGTCCAATCATTAGAATTGAACTGTATCTTAATTTCTTTTTAAGATTAATACAATATTACAACTGGGAAATGTATACGTTGCTCCCCTTTGAGAATAGTAACACTTAAAATACTATGTGTAAGTAATGTTAGTAGTCCAGTGATTGGAGCAGAGAAATGGATTCTAGGCTCCAGAGTTCTATTCCTAGATCTCCGCCTGACTTTCTATGTGACCTTGGGCAAGCAACTAAACCCTTCTCTGCCCCAGTTTAGCCATCAATTAAATGGGTATATAATTATTATGGAGATGAAGACCATATAAGTATTGCATGTAATACTATATACCTTGGGGTATTGTGAAATTAATTAGTTGATTGTAAAGCACTTATTAGCAAAAAGAGACAATATCTGTACATACTATTATTCTAAGTGCAGAACTGGGGTATAGTCACATAGGTAAGCGAATGGGAAAATGTTTTCATAAGATCAGTTGGAAGTAAGGAAATGCAGTTACACACTTAGCTGAACATACAACTACACAAATAGCCCTCTAAGAGTGGCTGGGTTGAACTTGCAATATGGTTTGAACAGTCCTGTCCTGGAGTGCCCTTTTCTGTTTGCAAATATAGAAGGTTTATTCGTAATGCTCCTGAACAGCATGAATGTAAAAATGTAGCCCAAGGCTTAACTTAAATCTATGCTGAAACAAGCAAAGATCACCGTACTGGTTTGATGTTACGCCCACTTTGGGAGTGATCTGGAAAGATGAAAATTGGACTATACTTATCTGTACATTTTCTTCTCCTCATTCTTCCTCTAGAAGGCTTCAGGGGTGAAAGAGGGTGGGAATGCAGAATAATCCAATTATTCTGCTGCTAGTTTATGTGCTGACTCAGAATCTCCTCCCCTTTTTATTAGTAGTACAAGATCAGAGCTCTTAAACTTTTGAGGTGTAATTGTGCCACCACCCATGCAGTAGCTGGGTAACTGATTCATACTCTGATCTTGACTGACGCACTAGATTTTTCTCTGTCACTTTGCCATAAGGCCATTGATTTCTAGTCACTGTTTACTTACTGCCATTTTAATTAAAAACAGACACAGGGAAGTGATTATTTAAGCCTGCCTTATCAGAGCAACATTCAGAGTAAGGACAAACACTCCGCTGCAAATGACAGCTATTTTCTGCTATATAGTCTTCAGGCTTATGCCACAGAGAAGTGTTAAATATGATTTCCATTCATTCTTTTCCCCAGAACTGGATGGAAACCAAGAACGTAACTATAAACACTAACCAGTAAGATTTACATTTAAGACCTACATTGAGCTTTTCTTTGGAATGTGAATAATTTGCTGTTACAATGTATTTAAAACAACAGGATGTGCATAAACGCTGTACAGACAATATGTATATTCAGTGTTTGACAGATAAGATTTATGGAAAAAGTGAAACCAATGTAAGAACAATAAAATAATGAGGGATTTAAGTAGAATTAAAATAACTAAGGCAGTTTAAAGTTTGCTTAACTATAGAAAAGTGAAGTTGTTCAGAGAAAAATTTGAATATGAAATATGCAAACACTTAGTGAGCCAAAATTTTACTTAACATACAAGCTGGAAGTAATTGCGTGTAAGAGGAATGATTTAATATTTCAGCCAACAAGCCTTCAAGAAAAATAATCTGGTAAAATAAAACAAGAGGATAGTTGGAAATGAAAGACGAGGTATGGCTTACAGCCATTCCTCCATATGATATGGTTCCTTCAGATCATGGAAATAGAACAACTATGTTGAGCAGGGTCTTACCTGGTCATTAGATAGAAGGAAGAATCACCTAGTTCAAGAGTCAAATGAAAAAAAAACAAAACCTCTGCTCCCCCAAGCTCCCATAAGCCTAGCTGGGCCCACAAACCAAGCTCCACCCAGAGCTCTAAGGGTTCATTATGCAGATCTTCACAACTTGGATCTCCTTTCTTATATGAAGGGTACCTTCTGAACCATAAAAGCTAGAGACGTCATTCTTTTTGAAGTGAAAGCTTAGGGATTGTCTATATAGAGAGTTAGTGCACAGCATGGGCATGTACAGCACTCTAACCTGCTGCACACTAACTGGCCATGTGAACCTTGCTACCATGCACTAAATTGAATCAGTCACTTTGACCTACTGCTAAATCCCTTAGTTGGCTGTGAAAATCTTAGCCCAGGCCTTTAAGTACCTCTCTGAAATACTTCCTTTCTTAAAATTATGTCTGATGTGAGAGAGGCCAAACCCATAACCCTGGATTTGAACAAGCCCCCAAAATGTGGGGCTCTCAGACCCTGATCCAAACTTTATGGCTTAGGCCCCTTAATATTACCTGAAGGGTTAGACTGTAAATCCTGTTACCTTCTTTATAGACATTAAATCAATTCACTTCATAGAAATAATATTCTTAATTTGATGCTCAAGTCTTAGAGTCCCAACATTTTTGAGGCACACGGCTGTAGGCAAGAGGTCCCTCATCTCTGGAATTTATACTCCCTTTAGTCTGAAAGAGCTCAAATCTGTTTATCTCTTAGGATCACTGAGTGGCTTGTGTATTTACTCAAGCCTTTAGTGGTGGGTTAAGAAGGTTGGGTTTTATCTCAGATAGGAAAGTACTTTTAGTTTTCCTGGGCACTTATGAATTCTGACTATTGTGTGCGTATTTTCAAAAGATGCTTACATAGCTAGAAATGTATTGATAGGCATAGTATATAAATTGAGACAATAAACAAATACATTTATAACTGGTTGCAGATCTTGATGTGTAGCCAAACAAATTAAAGTACTTCAAAAAGTGTGCCTTTACCACCACAGCTTTTTCAAAGACTGTTTTCGCTGGACCAATTCTTCATCCCTAAAACGATCAAGGGTACCAAGGACATTTATGTTTGTTTTTAAAGGTCGGTTTCAATGTAATTTCTGTAGTTCACCACAAGATGACTCCTATCCTGGCCTCCCAACCTATCCAACTGGATGTGCCCCCTTTTCTGGTACATTAAGTACCATGGTGAAGATGAGTAAAGATCAAAAAGCATCAGGGGTTCAATTCAGATTAATTTTGAACAGCCTGTGTCCCTTCCCAGGGCATATACAAACATGCATGAAACTCTGAGAGTCTCTCAGAATGCTCCTCCAGGATTCTAGCCCTTCCCTCTGAGATTCCAAATACGCATCTCCCATGGCTTTCATCCTTCTCTGCAATTCTCCTTCCCTTCACCTAATCTTTTTCAAACTCCTCCTAAATTTAAATTTCCCAGCTAAGAGGATCTTCCAACAGATCAGAGGTTCTCAAACTGTGGGGTGCCCCCTCCCCCACTGTGGCATGGAGGAACATTCAGGGGGCAAGCAGTGATGCCAGGTGGCTCAGGCCAGCACCGCATGGCAGGGCTCAGGGAGGGAGCGCCGCCACTCTCCCCCCCCCCCTCCCACAACAGACCTCAGCAGGCCACCCAGCCTGTGGGTCAGTGACAACAGTCGCCGCAGCCACACCAATTTCTGCTCCCAGCAACCTCTGTTCCTCACTCTGGCTCTTTGCCCCCAGAGACCATTTCATGTGCCTTCCTTCCTGCCCCCCTGAAAACGTGAGGGGGGAGAAGCAGATTTTGCATCTATTTTGGTTTGGGTTGGGGATGCGCAACCAAAAATTGCGGGGGCTCAGCTCAAAAAGTTTGAAAACTGCTGCAATAGATCCATGAACTGGACCTTCAGATTGCTGCCACATGCCAGCATGCACTGCTACGTTCTTAGGTCCTGCAATACAGTGTATAATGGGGTGCATATATATATAATGGAGAACATTACAGATCATTCTAGATTCCAAGAAGCAGCAAACCAGAGTTCAAGGAGATGCAATAAAAGACAAGAATCTGCAAATGTTGACTGTGGAGTAGACCAGGTGAAATTTTTCAGTCAAATAGTTTATTTGCCATAAAAAGGTCAGCCCAAATCTATTTGAGAATTCAGGTGGAATTTGGCAAATAGTTTTGGCCAAATAAAAAATGACGAAAAACAATTTGAAAAAGTGGAAACGGTTTGTTTTGACATTTTCAAAATGAAACATTTTGACTTGTCATTTTGAAACAGTCTTGTTTAAAAATTAAATTAAAAGGATTAAAAACCACCTAAAATATCATAAAACAAATAAAGAAAATAATTCATTTTGTGTCAACTAAACATTTCATTCAACTAGAAATGAATTTTTTTTTTCTTCTATTTTTTGTTCAGCTGAAGAAACCAAAAGACTTCAGTTTTGGTTCAACCTAAAACAATTTTTTTTTTCAGATTTTTCTGTTCAGCCGCCAAGCTGAAAAATCCATTATTGGCTTAACTCTATTGTGGAGTGACTGAAGTACAGATAATGAAGAACCCTATGAAGTACTGTGAATATCTACTGGAGATTGGGAGGAAGATTTTTCCCGCTAACTTCTATTCTCTGGTTTGGGGAAAGGTCTGAAGTCTGTATGTATTCTTGTTTTAACTGAACTGGTTTGCCAACCCCAACTCTAAGGCATGTGGTCCTCAGGAATCCTATCTACTCTACCATTTCATTTAGGAAGCCCTGTCAGTAAGTGTATTCCTAATAGGCATGTTTTCATTGCTGCTAATGTTCTTGTACTGGTGACAAATACCACTGACCACTTTGTTGTTACACTGTACCCAGGAGCAATAATGTGTCTGGTTGCATACCAGAGATGAGCCCAAGCTGCAAATTTGACAGCTGAATTTGGATATGAATTTAACTAGGGTGTGGAGTATTTCTAACCAGGGTTTTCATTTCACCCTTTATAGAGATAGGATCCAGCCATGAAGTCCTAATCCACTTTAGGAGACAGACTCTCCAAGATTTGAAGGATTTTGGTTTGGGTCTATCACATTTGTAAGGTGCTTATCATTTTAGGGATTTTTCACAATATTTTCCCCTACTGTGCATTGTAGTATTAAGCAGTACCTCAGGAGCATAAATGATTATTTTCATTACTGTATATCTGATGTCGGGGTGAATTATTTGTCAAAGCAACGTCAAATCATATCAATACTTAACTCCAGCTAGAAAACTCTAAGGAAAAATAGCTATATAACATCAAGTGCCTCATTTTCTCCTCTTGCACTGAGTGAGCGTATGAAAAGCCAGAAGATCTGCTGAGGATATAACAAGAGTTTGATGGCTTGCAGCAGGTGTTTCATATCAAAGCCACTGAATATTCTGGCACTCCCTGTGCCCATCCAATTCCAGTCAAATCAGTCCCTTGGGGCATTTGTTGCAAAGAGTGGAAAAATTGTATAGTGACTGCAGGCTAAATTTGCAAAACTTTGCACTTCAGATGCATGTCTCAAATATACTATGAAACACAGTCTAAAACGTCTACTCAGATTGGGCTGCAGCTAAGAATGTAGATGGTTATATCATTTTAATGGTCAACTGTTTGTGTGGATTTTTCCTTTGGACTAGGCATTTTTTATATTATTTTGCACAAAAGGAGGTAGGGAGTGGGAGGATCTCTATTGTATCACACATTTGCAAGTTTTATGGGAAAAGGGCAGCTTTCATTATACTTCAGTGACTTTAGGTGAATTAAAGGGTCAGCCAAGTAATTATATATAAGTGTATAAATCCAATGCAGAAAAGCTTCCAGTCATCTACTCCAGAATTTCCAAGATACTTGTATAGGGTTTGGAATATATCAGAATTGCAATTCTAGGATCAGAAAGAAATACCCTGCAGGGGGCAAATTTATACATAGAAATAGCAGTTCCTTTTAGGGCCTGACAGATGGAAAGGGCTTTGATACGGATTGTACAAATGCACCATTTTAGCTGTCTGTATGGAGATTTACTAAGTTGAACAGACACGAGCCATGGTTGGCCTGCAATTAGAAAAAGTGCATTGCCGGAAAATGACCATAATGGTTTTAACTTTTTAAAAGGCAATAGCTTATCCAAGTAGTCCTAAAAAGAAGTAATCACCCATATATTAAAGTGGAGCTCTGCTATGAAAAGTGACTATATACAAATGGCACCAATAAATCTCTCTGATTTGTTCAGAGAAATTTATATTAATTTAAGTGACTTACATAAATCTATGCTACTACTTGCTTCTATTACCCCAGCAGCAACAACACAGCAAGGAAAGTGTGAGCTGGATTCCATCTCTTTTTTTTTTTCTTTTTTTTTTTTTTTTTGTGCATCAGCAACAAAGTTGTTTACTAAATTCCAGTCAATCACACATGTACAAAATGAGTAAAAGCAATGAGTTTGCACAGGTGTCATGGAAGGCATAATTTCGCTAGTAGAAGCTCTATTACTTGTAATGATTATTATTATTCAACATTAATGTAGTAGAACCTAAACACCACCACCAGGTTGGATCCCAGGGTGATAGGTGCTGTAAAAACAAACAATTAATGACAATCCCTGCCCTAAAGAGCTCACAGTCTAAAAGACAAGATATAACGGGTGGGATGAGACAAACAAGCTGGACAAGGTCGGAAAAGGGGGGGACAAGGGAACAATATATGATGTATCAGTAGGGAAGACCCAGCTTGACTTTCAGATCTTACGGAGAGTATGTAGGCTGGCAAATACATAAATAAGTATGTATCTGTTAACTGAGCACATTAGATTTGGAAACAGACAATAAATATGGATCCCCACAATGCCTTTGTCATAAAGCCACTTTTTCAGAGTACCTGATTTTTGTTGCCTTGTATGTTTTCTATCCCCACCAGCCCATCATCCCTTCTCTTCAAAGTGTGTATGCAGCCATAAGTGGAAGCTATGAGACAATTTGGGTAATATTCATCTGTCTCTTCTCTTCTAATCTCTTTCTTCATATTCTTTGGTTTCCCAGTGCTTAACCTAGTTAGGCGTCTGGATGATAGTCATCTGACTTCAGCTCATTCAAGATAAAATGGTGTGATACTGGTGGGGAGGAATAAGAATTCTTAGGAAGTTGTGATGACCGCTCCATCCACTGAGCAGCTTTTCTCTCAGTTGCTTGCAGTCGGCTTCCTGCTGGGTTCTCAGCCAATGGCAGAGGCCCAAGTTCCTTTTAATTTTCTTTGAGTCACTGGTCCAGAGATTGCGACCTTTCCTCTTTGATTCAAAACTTACCATTTATCCATCCTCCTGTCACCTCCAGCCTAGACTATTGTAATGAGCTCTAATGAAAACTATACCACTTAGAAGTTTCAGCTATAGCAGAAAGCAGCTGTTCATGTCGCAGTGGGGCAGACGACTCCTTCACTACAAAACTCCAGTGCTCCACACTCTGTACTAACTTCTACTTTGTTTCTATGTGCAGTTCAAGATGTCTATTATCAACTCCAAAGCCCTGAATTGTCGGGGATGCGTCTGTCTTCAGGACTTGCTCTTCCCTGCTGTGTCAATTGCATTTTACTGGAAAGCTCTTGGTGTCTGTCTTCAGGGTGGAACTTCAGGAGACAGGTAGCAGGGTATTTTCAGTAGAGAATAGCTCTGGAATTCATTCCCTCCTATGGTCCATCAGAATCCAAACCTGGCTGCTTTTTTTTTTTTGGCATAGCCGTGTAAGAAGTGTTTGTTCACTGTCTTTTTATGTAATTTAGGCTGTCAGCCATTTTCCCATTAAATGGTTGGGGATGGTAGAGGGAGGGATTCCACTATTTCTTTGCTGGTTTGGAGTTGATTGTTGGCAACGCTTACTTTTATCTGAAATGCATCAGGGGCCTGATCGAGCTCCCATTGAAGTCAATGGGAGTCTTCCATTGATTTTAATGGGTGTTGATGCTCTATTAATGAGTACAGGGAAAATAAAATCAGTAGGAGCCATGTTGCCACCTGTCCTGCAGGATGACATCCATTGAATAAAAGACTTCCTTTTAAAATCCAAGCCCCCGCAAACAGAAATACTAGTTTCCTGCAGAAATGACAAGGCGCAAAGTTTGCTGTGTAAATATATGAGCTTCAATTTCAAATAAAAATCATTACGAAAATAAGACTTTGCTTGAGCATTGCACCCACAGAAATCATGAAACCAAGGGTGCAAAAACAGGCCTGGGGCAAAAGGGATGCCCCAGGGAAGGGCAGGGGTGGAGAGTGAGCCCACCTCAGACTTACCCCACAGCGGCAGTTCCTGTCACACTGGGCTAGGCCTGGCTCACCACGCTGGGCATTGTAACCTTGACAGTTTATTTTAATGTGCTCATTGAATCAGGAGGCTACATCCACCCCTGCTTTTGAGGCGGGGAATGTTGTCATAATATGGGTATGTACAATGCATACACACTGCCTAACAGTACTGAGCCATGATTGTTGATTGGGAGATGAAATTGCTACTGCAATGTAAATAGTAAAATGTATTACTGAAGCTGGTTGTCATTTTTCATGAGAAGTTTTTATATTGAAAAATGGCATTTCTTCAAAGACAATATTTTTGGGTAATTATTACCATTATCATGTTTTTTAGAAAATTCCTCCATACAATTTTTACTGGTTTTTTTTTAAATCATTTTTAAAATCCTTATCAATGTTTTGTTGTTGTTCAGCAAGAGCCACGTTTCATTAAGAAAACAAGTTTTAGGGTAAATGATACACTTCAAACATCATCCCTAATATAAACTTCAGAAAAAGTATAGGGGAGAATGTCACGAGAAAATGGGTCCATTTCGAACCTTGTGAAACAAAGAACTTTGCAATCTTTTGTGAAATTGTTTCTCCATTTTTAAACCAGCTCTAATTACTACCATTATTTAAGAACACATTATTTTAGTCCATAAATACACAAGTGTGATTCCAAATATCCTAGAGCTAGGGTATGTCATTAAGGCAGTAGCATGCATGCTGGAAGTGGGGCAGAGCAATGTGCTGCCCAATTCAGAGCTTTGTGAAGCATTAGGAAACTCTAGAAAAGGAGGTGTGGCATATGTTACTACTGTGTGTTGCTTTTGTTAAGCCAGACCGGAACAGTAACAGTCACTTATGCACAGTACTCATAGATTAATACATTTTTAAGGTCAGAAGGGAACATTTTATGTTCATTTAGTCTGGTCTCCAGTATAATACTGGCCAGAGAACCTCACCCAGTCCATTTCTGTCTCAAGCCCATAACTTCTAGTTGATCTATAGCATATCATCCTTTGTTTCATTCATTGAGAACCTCACAGTGTTGAAGAAATTGTTTTTTAAAATATTGTTCTGTATCATCTGGTAAATATTATGTGATGTAATTAAGGACTATTGTAGGGTGGGCCGCAGCATGACAGCCAACCTGCCTCAGTTTCCCCTTTCATAGTTCCAGTAATTCCATGCAGGCTCTCATGACATAATAGTGCCCTCCTTGGGCCTGGTTCATTACAAGACATTATGCAAATGGTAAAAACAGAAGTCCCAAACACATTTAGCTCATTTCTCACCCCAGTGCAAACAGCCATTGAGATCACCCAACATCTCATCCCACAACATCCCACCTATCACACACCAGTGCCTTCGACCATGCCTAGACTCTGGCAATCCTCCCCTGTCCTTGTGCCAGGACTGCCACCCCAGCCCTTTCTACTGGAGTGTAACCCTGCTCTTCCCAATGGTACCCCTCTGACCCCCATACAGCCCCTCTGCTGGGAGATCATCTTTACCAGGGAAGCATCCCTCACTCTCCCAGCCCTCTCATGGTGGTTCTGGGTCCAGCTCTCTGGCCCTGGAGATGTCAGCTGGTAAGCTACTCTGCTGCTCCCCCTCCCTTCAGCCCTCTCCAGCCATCCAGCCCTGGCTCCAGGATATCAGCCAGCAAACCCCTCTTGCTGCTCTTCTGCCTTCAGTTTCCTACTGGAATCCAAACATATAATCTCTGGCAGGTAGAAAGGAGATAAACTGGGGCATAGAATGAGGGAATGAGGACCACCTTGTTTTGATTAATAAACATATAGGGAGAAACGGAAATTACAGTGGTCATTTACCCCACCCTTCCTACAGAGGTTAAAGTTACTAAGAAAGCTGTCTTCTAGAAAGAGAAGAAAAGGGAAATAGAATGCAGAGGTTCAAAAGGAAGGGGACCACAGAGAACCTACCCCTGACTCTCACTCAGGCAGCTCTGAGTCACCCGGTCTCGCCCTGTCTGTGATTCTCCCTGATCCTGGATAGCACCCAGGTACTGCCCCACCCTCTTACTTAGCCAAATGGGAGCCCCTGTCCTGGCACTGGGACGCTGGACCTACTTCATTCACCAGGACCAACCACCCCATGACAGACTGCATCATAAGCATAAATGCAGGGAACAGAATTAAGCATATATGTGTAGCTGGGATGGAGAACCACAGCCCAGATCTTCAAGGGTATTTGGGTGCCTTTCAGGCACTTTGATTTTAATGGGAGTTAAGCACTACTTACCTTTAAGGATCTGGGCCTGAGTGCTGAAGGCCCTAAAAATTATTGGTAGCCTTTGCCATGAAAGAGAGGGAAAAAGAAGATTCATGATTTCCCTAGTTCCAACAATCTCAACAGCCTCCTGTGCACTACTTTCCAATGACTGCTAAAGCATGCAACTCCCCACCTAATACCTTTGTCAATCAGTTATTCACCGATAATACAAAAATCTACAAACACTGGAAACTAAAAATGACAAAGCATAAAAATAAACAGAATTTATTAAAAATAAATACATAAACCTGTACTGAGTGCATTATTCATTTTTACATTCAATTCATTGAAATCTTCCTGCTTTCATTTCAAGTGGAGCTGCCACAGCATTCCAGTTTTAGCACAGAGTTTAGCAGTGAAGTCTGTAGAAGCCTCAGGCCTTAAGGTAGGGTTTAGGTCCATCTTGCCAGAGATTACTTATGGCTACCTGCCTTAAAGGAATATTGTGAAGTTTAAGGCCCCAGACTTGCAAGATGCTGTATGAGGAACCCCACGGAAGTGCATTGGGCTCAATGAAGGTGCAAGATCAATGTGCATTGATCTATTTACAGGATTGGGGCCTCATTTGTTCATCTTTCTAAGGGGCTTGGAGACCATCTGGAGGAAGCTGTCATTGTGCAAAGCAGGTATTTTATTATTATAGATTCAGTACAACTGGCACATGATTTATTGATTATTCTCAATCATGTAACAGGCCTTCACACTAGTGAGCCTATAAAGAAAATAGTCCTCTTGCATACACATGAGCCATTTAATGATTTAAAAAAAAAATGAGAACCATTGTTTCCAGATAATTTATACAGATATTGAAGTATTCTTTTTCTTTTTTTATGAATTGGATTCCTAAGAGACTTGTGAAAGTGTCTTTTGGGTCAAAGTCTAGTGGTTTACTCACTTAATCATTCATCCCTGGTTGATTAATAGACTTTTTAAACAGAGTCACATATTAATAATGTAGGCTTTAACTGGGCGTCTCAATCAAAGAGTAGATTTTAGAAGTTGATTGGTTTGTATCCTCTAGGCCTGTGATAAATGTCTGGAGATTTCATGTAGTCATTTTTTCTTGTAGATTTTTTTTTTCATTCTTATATTCATTTCTCTCTTCAACATTGTCACATGAATATTTAAAACAAGAAGTATAATCAGCTCAGTGCTTTTTCTCCAATGCCAGGATCAGAAAGAGAATAGCTGTCATTCAATGCAAAATCTCTTTATTACAATATTTAAGGATTTTTTTCTCCTTTACCTGTTAAATAATAAACTTTTGCTTACTCGCAAATGTGGGCTAGAAATCTTCTTTGCCCAATAGGATTAAAAATTAAAAGTTGCTCTTTTGTATAAACAAACTCAAACATAACATTACTGTAAAGATAACATAACAGTAATACTGTACAGATAATAATAATACAAGAGAATTGCATTTTAAACACACAACTTGCCAAAAGGGCTAAACAAAATGATCATGTTCCTCATGCCCTGCTGAACTCTTAAACTCTGTGGGTTCTTACTCTAGGGAGTAGTTATTTACGTGAGTAATACCCCTGAAGTTGATTTTATTGGGACTATTTGCATAGGAGTAATTGCCCACCAGTAGAAAGAAGGGTGGCACAACTTGGCACCTGCCTGAAAAGAAGGCACTTCTAATCCACAGTGTGGATCACTGCTCCGTCTTCAACATTTATCCTACATACAAAACTCCTATAGATCTCAATAGCATTTCCAAGCACAGGGCCAATTCCTGGCCCATACCAAAGCCCCTGCTGAGGAATTCAGCATAATTTGCTATATACAGATGCCCCTAGAGTAGGGGGCATTTTAGGAACCACAACTTGTCCTAAGAACTGTCTAGCCCTGGGGTCATGGAAGTGGAAAGGTAGCTTAGAGCCATCTTTGCTTTGTCCACCTCCAGGGCAGCTGAAGATTTAACGTAGAGAATGTGCACGGATCTGCATGCAGCTCGGAGAGAAGAATTTTTCAATCTATGAACAGCTGTATACTTCTTTTGTGATCCATTGACATGGTACTGATGCTGAATATTATCTCTAGGAAGCTTCCTCTATGTTGATTATGCATAGTGAAATTTAGAGTATTTGATGTGACTAACTTATATGGCATGCCATGCCGGATAAATCCTGACTTCTTTATTCTCACATCTAGTCTGTAAGAAATGGGAATTTTTAGATGCAAAGAATTTCTAGGCAGTGGGTACTCTAAATGACAGATGAAGCAAGAGAGGAGCCTGTGTTGTAAAGCTGAGATTGGAACAGAGTCCTCCATAAATTCAGGGATGTTCATATGAAGGGCTTTTAATTGATCTTGGACTACCTGTGAAGTTAAGATCTAGACCCAGATTTTGAACCTACCCAAAATGTTGGGGCTGTTCCAATCTAGGCTTTTCATTAATGTTTTGTTTCACCTTTTATTATCTATTATTAGCCAAAACATTTTGACTTTATAATAGTATATTATATAACATAAAAGTCAAAACAACAAAGTCTAAATGAAATGTTTCAATAAAGATGTTTCAGTGTTTCCAAAATGAAACATTTCAGAAATTTCATTTCAGAGTCAATCTCAACATTTTTTTTTTATTCTGATTTGGGATGAAAGGAAGTTTCAAAATGTCAGAATTTTCTGCAGTACTGAAATTCTGTTTTCCAACCAGCTCTACTGAAATCTCCTCCCTCCCTGTGTATGCCTTCACCCAATTACCATATATCTCAATGGCTTACAGGGCCTAGGTTTGAAGCCTTCCTTTTGGCCAAGACTGTTTTTTTCCCAGTTGGCCAACCAGGTGATCTAAGATAACACCCTTGTGTTGATTTGGCAACCTCCCATAAGGGCTGTTATGGCTGGGATGGGGATGAACTAGCAACACCTATAAAAGGCCAGCCTCTCTGACAGCCAAACTCCCCATCACTTGCCTTCATGTGACAGAGGTGTTTTTTTTTTTTTTTTTTTTTACCAGAACTGGGGATATACAAGGCAGGGCATCTGGTGCCTTTAAAGTAACCAGATAGCTAAAGGCAGATGGAGCCCATTAGTTATGTGGCCCTCCTGGGCTAAGAGAAGAAAAACTCTGATCTTAAACCCCCATCCATGGGTTAAATGAAGCCTGGTGTTGGGCAGCGACTACACCAGTACCTCCAGTTGGCAGTCCGCCAGGTCTGTGGAAATGTGGGGAAAAGAGCAGATATGAACTTAGTCTAACTAGGGAAAGGCCCTCTCGCTGCAGTGTATGTCCGGGATGCCGACGGATACACTATATGGCACAAAATGATTACCTCCTTAAACTAGAACAGTTTGGCTTTAGGAAAGGACAAGGAACTACGAATGCCATGTTTGTAATTCAGCAAGCAGCCCCCTCCCCCCAGGTGGCTCCCCAGCAGCAAGCCCCCCAAGATTTAGTTAGGGGTATTTATAGTATAAGTCATGGACAGGTCTGTGAATTTTTGTTTATTGCCCGTGATCTGTCTATGATAGGCTGCGCCAGTAGGAAGATCCCAATGGGAAAAGTGAGAAGCTGTTTTATGCAAACATCCTCAAAAGAAGGCCTAGAGGAAAGAGTAACCCAGTGATATGACCAGATAACCTGGCATGGGATAAAAATGACCATGACTAGGACTGATGCCATGTGGGACAGTAGAAGTGCCACAGAGAAACTGGACATAGAGCTTAATGGAGTGAGACTAAACCAGACTGATCAGTTCAAGTACCTTGGTGGCTGGGTCATGGAAGATGGCTTGAATGTGAGATAAACTCCAGATTGGAGAGTTCTGGAAGTGTGTGGAAAAACATGTCAGTGGTTACATATGACAAGTGTTTGCCACTGATACTGAAAGCCCAACTGTATAAAAAATCATGCTCCCTGCAAGACTGTATTGTGAAGAAGCCTGGGTGATAAGTAGATGGCTGGTTCAATGTCAAAAGGTGCTTAAGACAGATGTCTTTTTGCCATAAGAGGAGTTACACACAGAGCCAGAATTTGAAATTCAAGTATTAGTATGGAAGTCAAAGTCTGTGATGTGGCTGACAGAATCCAGGAAGGGTGACTTCACTGCTTCGGACACATGCAAAGGATGAATGAAGATGACGTGATGAAGATACCATGGCAGGAGAGAGTGGTAGGAAAGAGACCCTGAGGAAAGCCAAGGAAGTGATGGATTGCATCAAAGAACATGGTCAGCAGGTGGACCTTAGTGCACAATCAGACAGACAAAGATGGTGGATGGTTGCACAATGACCCCAGTTGACGGAGTAAGGGGAAGAAGTAGTTGATTTGTCAGTTAGACCCATTCATTCTTAGTGGCTTTCAATCACAGGCCTTAAGTTTGTAGGTAGTGTGCTGAAACTGCCTTCTCCTGCTGATGTTCCAAACTATCACTTCAAAATCCTATCCATAAAACATATTTTGGGGTACAGATCCATATTCACCATCAAGAAACCACATATCCATCACACATCTGTCTTCAACCCCCTTCCTCCTCCCCTCCCCCTCCCCCTCCCCCCCCCCCCCCCCGCTAATGATAGCATTTACTTTTATATAGAAACATACTAGATCATACTGCTGATCCCTCTAGTCTGTTATCCTGCCTCCCGGTTGATGCTTTGGATGAAAGTGAAAACTGCAATCAACCATAAAACTAAATGCACTTAGCTAGTTGGGTAATACTGGTTGCAGTGGGAGGGAATAGGTTATTCTTCCCTGATCACTGCAGGTGTAAATACCTAATTCCCACAAATAGTTTGTTATAATCATTATTTTCAATCACTCATATCTTCCAAGAAAATTCTCCTTTAAGGGGTGTAAATCTTCCATCTTTGCTCTCTACCCAAGACTCATTTTTTGTTACTGAACAAAAGCTTCTTAAACATACAGTAAATGTTGATTTTATGATGATAGTGGGGAAAAATATAGGGTCAGATCTGAGGCCCTAGGCATGCCAGATGCAAGGCTCACTAACTTCATCCACATTTTGTGGACCCAACCCCACTTGCAGCAAAAGTGGCAGGAAAGCCCTTTTCCTCTGCAGAAAGGTAGGATAGTGGCAGGAGTCCCCAATGCTTAAGCCATCATGCTATAATATCAGTGGTTGGACCAGGCCTGCTACATTCCTGTCCTCTTGCCACAGACAGATTCCTTGTTTGGATGGTGTTGGTGAGGGCCCCAAAGCAGTGGATCTTGACATCAACACCCCACTGAGCTGCTCTCAAATCCATAATTTCAGGCTTTTTGCAGACTCAGGTAAACTATGCATCCTTTATGAATGGTTTGTATTTTCAAGATCTTCTTCACACCCATCTTATATATAAACGAAAGCTTAGATTCTGATGTAATCACATTACTGCAGGAGCTGGGGTCCTATGCACTGGCCTAAAGTGCCCATGCCTTAATCAGGCCCTCTCTAAATACAGGGATATATATGACAAAGTAGTTATGGTATAAAGCCTTTATCAGCATGAATTTGAGATGATTACATTACTTCTTGATTTCTTTTTCATTTTAATTGTTCATACATAATGTGGCATGAATGCAGTTATTTCATTTAATTATGGTAGCTTGCACAGCTGCAAATATCGTTAGTGCTCATGAAGTTAGCAAGTTCTTTTTTACATCCATCCACAGATTTCTGGCGAGATGACTTCGAAGTCTGAATCCCACAGGCTGACTACAACATAAAGCCGGGGTTTCAATTCAATTATTTTGGATGTCTTGGCATTTTAATAAGATGCTTTAATGAAAATGAAACTTGGGGAACGAAGAGCTAGAAATCAAGAAGTAAATTTCGGCTACAATTCCACTAGCTCCTTTGTTTTGCAGTCACAACAGCTGCAATAGGAAAAAATATTTTCCAGCATCTGAATTTTGCTATGAATGGTTTTCCCAAATAAGCTGGGAGTCTTTAATTCCCTCCTCTGCCTTTTCGTCCTCCTATAGCTGCTACCTCTGTTTCTCTCCTGCCTACTCCCACCGCTGTTTCTTTTCCCCCAAATGATGACTCCCCCTTCTCTCACCATCAGCGGCTGCTTCCTCCACTCTCCTGCCCTCCCCCACAAAGGACTGTTATCTGTGTCCCATGCTTTTGTCTCTCTTGGTAGTAGCTCAGTGGTCTGCCTCCCAGGCTCCCTGCCAGCTACTTCTCTCACTCTCAGCAGCAGCCAGCTCCCCTTTCCTTTTGTGAAACATCTGAGTGGTGGTGAGGAAGGGATGGAAGGATGTCCTGGAGCCCTCTGCTGAGAATGCAGGGCCCATGGGAGAGTAGTAGTGCAGAGAAAATGGAGCTTTTGCCCTCTGCTAAATCACGTGGGACATGGGCAGGCACAGGTTTTGAAAAGGTAGGCATGGGATAGTTGGTAATTACGGTGGGCATTCATAGCAGAAAAGGGCAGCACCAAAAAAAGAAATGTGTAGGCATAGCAAGTGTAACAGCAATAGCAGCACAGCAGACACTACATTTCCTCTATCTCCTCTGAGTGTGTGTGTGTGTGAGAGAGAGAGAGAGAGCAGCAACAGAATTACTAATCCAAGAGCCAGTCCAAAAGATTCTTCTTGTCCCATTAACCCACCTTCCTCCCTCTAAGGTAGATGCTTTGCAGCTGCACTGCAAGAAAAACACAAGCCATTAAGATGGATGATATGGACATCTTCTGATTTCTTTGGGATTATATCAAGCTGCCTTTCAAAGATCTGGAGTTAGCCCCAGCTCTTGCGCTCATGCAGTCTTGTATGACTGAGAGGGTATTCTATGAGTGCCACAGGCACAGACTGTGGAGAGGTGAATTTTGAAAGCCAAGGGAGCAAAGCCGAAAGTTATCCCTCAGTACCACAGTAAGTGCCTTTGCCGCGGGAGAAACTGAAGACAATAGTAAATAACTTCAGTGCTATCAAGTTAACAAAGTCTCCAGTAATCGTGGAGGCAGCCTTAGGCAATGTGTGTGAGAGAATACACAATGTGCTGGCTATTGTCCATTTGGGCTTTTTGGTTGCTATTGATGTTGAAGTTGCTGTTAATCTGGTAGCATTAGGATTTGTTTCAGAGACTGCTTGAAGCAATAGCATCAACGCACAATGTCTTACATGTAATGATGTTCACCTAGAGACCACAATTTTTGTTAAAGCTGTGTCTTGTGGATGACACACAGCTGCTTCGCCCCTCAACAGGCAATAGTGAAGGTGATATGGCAGCTAGATTCTTATTTACTTTAAGTGTTAGTCACATACCCTGTGAGGGGATTGGAGGGACGTATGTGCATGTATGTGTGTGCATGGAGTGCTATCGGTTTTACTTCTTTCATCCATACACATAGGTGGCTCTTTGCCTCCCACCTTTGCCTCCACATGCCTGGAGACTGAAGTCCTCTCTATGTATCTTCTAAAATAGCCAACACTACAGAGTGAGGTTCTGGAATCATCTTTCCCCTCAGTTTGAGGTGTTGACATACACAGTTCCAGTCAAAGTCTATTGGGGCACCTGAGACACTGCCTCTGTCAAAAGAAATGAGAACAAATTCAGAGTAATGACAATTTACCTCCATTCCTATTCTATATCATTCTGAGCCGCTAATTTAATGGAACAGGTCTCCCATGTAAGGGATCGATGGGACAAAAAAGCTTTTCCAGTGCCTCAGATTGTGTAATACACATTTCAGTAAGGGACAGCAAAGCAGCAAGAACATTTCAGGCACTTCTCCTGCTGCAAAGAACAAATTCATTTTAAACATTCCCCAGACCTGCTCACATTGGTCCACTGAAAAATGAGATCTCTTTTGCATAAAATATTTGCATACTCGCAACTCACTCTATCCTTGTTTCTTACTTCCTCACACAATGAGCTTCCTCTCTATGGTCCCATATCCTTCCCCCAGCCTAAAGCCCTCCTGAGCTAGCTGTCTGTGAGGAAACATATTATTCTATTTCTCATAGTGTTCTGACTTCCAGTTTCTCATTCACTTTTTCACTCCGTTTCTCATCTCCTTTATTTTTGCACTCATCGAATATTCTCTTTTCTTCCCAATTCTATTTTATTATATATATAACAAACAAGCCAATATTCTTAGTATGATTATATATATATATATATATATAAAGAATATACTAAGAATATTGGCTTGTTTTTTTCAGATATGCTTAAAGCTAGAGCAAGATTCTACTCCCTGCTGCACTGAACAGTGGGAGATCAGAAACTGGTCTGTTTGAAATGTTTCTAAGCCTCTATTGCTCTTGGCATTGCTGTGGTAGGAATGCTACTGTTTGTGCACTGTGCTGTACAAACAGTGCCAGATGAGATCCAGTACTTTAAAAACAGTGAATTTACAGGCAAAGTATTCTGCTTGCATAAATCTTTATTTTTTTTAACCGCAGACAGCTAAGAATGCTATTTGAAGGACTTTGAAGCTTTTTCAAATTTCTTTAGTGGAGGTCTTGCTATTTAGATGGAAAGGAATCATATGGGTTTAACTATTAGACATATTCAAAAGCCTCTGGAGGAGAAGGCAAAAGCTTCAATAAGAGCCTTGTCTTAGATGGAGATGTTCCTAATAAATAAAATTCTGCGTGTATTTAAAAATAAGACTTAGGATGCTTTCTAAAGAGCCTCAGAAAAATGCTGAGTCATATAGAGAAACTTCAAGGGCTTTTTCTTTGCATGGGAATAGAGAAGGTTCAAATTCACACACATTTGAATGAACAAAGCTTCTTTATTAGATTGCATTACCCCTTTCTCTCTGTAGGGAGACACAGTATTTTGGGGGGATGGGGTTGGGGAGAGGATAGAATTCACATCCATCAATTGGGTGAAATAATGTAGTTTCAGCATTTTGGGGGGTTAAAATGTTTGTTTTGCTTTTTGAATAAAAATGGGCTGTGTTTATATAAAATGGGATACTTTCTCTAAAGGACTAAAAAGAAGCGGAGGCACTATATTTTCTGGAGTGAGCTGACATGCAGCATTAATTGCAACTAATTTTCAAACACTGTTGTTTACAACAAAGGGAAGAATGGAGGCTCTGGCAGCAGGAGCTTAAGCTGCGGCTTTGCTGCTGTTGTGGTTGGGTGGATCTGCAAACACCTGTTGAGAGCAGCTGGGGCCTGATCCAAAACATACTGATGTCAACAGTCAGATTTCCACAGACTTTGGTGGCCTTTGGATCAGGTCCTTGAATTACCAACCAGCTGGCAACCAGCATATGGAAGCTGAGCCATAGGCTTGTGTAAAATGAATAGGAAGATAACCTGGGTAAGATTAGGAATTTTGTGAAACCTTAGGGAAAGAGGTAGGTTTAATCTAAAAAAAACCCCACAAAATAGCACGTTTCAGAAATAGTACTGAACTTCAGAATAACTTTCTAGAGAGAGCATTCATGAACAGTAATTAGGAGGTTTGGTTTTGTTTCACTCTTTCATTGGCCTTTACTCTCAGCTTCCTACCTGGATATCAAATTGCAGTCAAATGTGGGTATAATTTGATTGACTCCCCCACTGCGTGCGTGCGTGTGTGTGCGCGTGCGCAAGCCATATATGTATCATTTTAAGGACGTTTCACTCCATTTAATGGGACTGATGTTTTGTACGTCACCAGTTACAAAGCTTTAGTTACCATGAATCCATCTCTACAGGGAGCCATAACAATATTTAAAAATTGTCTAAATAGCTTTTCTATACCTAGGAATATCACTGTTGAAGTCCATTATCTTGGAACCTTCCTGATATTATAGTGTGTCCGTAGGGATCCCATTGGGATGCTGAGAACTTTGGTATCCAATGGAATGTAGCTCTGGTTTCTAGCCCTGCCGGGTCCAAAATGCTAACCTTTCATATTTTAGAGTCGGTATAATAAAGCTGTTACTGGTTCAGGACAGAAACTTGCTCAGTGCAATATGGAGAGAGTGTATGTGATCAGTCTATACCAAATACATCCTCAATTATTTAAGCTATGTCTACACTACAGCCTATGCTGGCATAATTTATGTCGCTCAGAGGTGTGAATAAACCACCCCTTTGAATGAGTTACACCGACATAAGTGCTCATGTGCACAGAGCTATGTCAGTAGGAGAGCTTCCGGAGCTTTTTCCATCAACATAGCTTCTGCCATTCATGGAGGTGGTTTTATTATGCCGACGGGAGAGCTCTCTCCCATTGGCATAGAGCATCTTCACCAGATGCGCTGCAGCGGCGCAACTGCATCGGTACAGCTGCAGCACTGTATGTGTAGCCATACCGTTAGTTTTCATGGAGGATACTGAATGATTTTTGATCATCAATATTTCTTCTAATCAAGCTAACTTTCCATGTAATTAGCAGATACTGGGTGCGATTACCTTGTTTCAGAGAGCAGGATGTTTGCTCCAACTGAAGTTAGAATAACTGTGAATGAATTATAAAAATTTGTATGTATACATAATGGTTTGTGTGTGTGCTATATATAACAAAAATACATATATGTACATACATAAAATCAGCTGACTGCTGTATGGTAGCCATTTGAGAAATATTTCCTCACAATGCAACTGACAGTGAGAGGACAAGACTTTTCAAATTAATTGGCATTTAATACAACACAGATGCTTGAATTTCCATATTCCGGTTGAGCTAGAAACTTAAAATATGGTGCATTCATTCATTAGGTGCTGATGAGATGAGGACAGGAAAAATAACCCAATTTGAACTTTCCATCAGAGGTCACCAAAAGGTCACAAGCAGTCTTTGTTTTCACATTTCGACCCTTCAAGTGCCTTTTGAGCTAGTATCTTGAAATAAGTACCCTTTTCAGCTATTATCCTCAAATTTGGTACACTCATTCATTATAGATCACTGATTACAGGAAAGAAATGAAAACATGACATTTCTGCCATAGGTCACCAAAAGGACATCAGCTTAACAATTTGCAATCATTATATTAATTTTGTCTGCGAGGTCATGCTTTTTGGTGTGAGGCCTCCTGTTTGTGGAAATTAAGATCATCCAAGATCACTGGTTCTGTTCTTTTGGAGCAGCATCTAAGGTCTGGTCTACACTATAAATTTAGATCGACATGCCCAAGTCACTCCCCTGAGCGACATAGCCATGTCAATCTACATTTTTAGTGTAGACCAGGCCTCAGAAAAAATTCAGACCCCTTAGTGCAGAAGCTATTCTGACCTAGTGCTAGGTCAATGGAAGAATATATCCATCACTATAGGGCCTATCTACATTATGGGGATACAGTGGCATAGCTGTGGTACCACAACTATGCTGCTGTAGCCCCATAGTGTAGTCAAGTCCTAAGACTACAGTATTCTGTAGCGAGTATTCTGCAGCCACAGCACTGATCAATATCTTCACCAAAAGGATGCATGGTTTTCAATTAGTACCAAAATAGACATTATATTTGACTCCTAAAGGCATGTTACTGCCTCCAAACAGCAGAGGAAAATCTTTGGGACTGGTCACGGGGATATTTTGATGGACAGCTAAGTCCCGCCCTGAAACAGCCAATCAAAAATCAGAAGGAATGGCAGCTGTTCAGGTAGGACAAATGCAGGTCTCAGTTAATTCAAATAGGAGAACAACAACAAGGAGGGAAGGAAGAGGGCAGAGAGCTGGTTTTTCAGCCCAGTTGGAACAAGGTGATGCTCTGGAAAAGACAGAAAAATAAAAATTTAAAAAAAGGGGAAGCTGAGGCCTCATACAGGCCTGCAAAAGGAAGGTTTTCATTTGTTTGGGTTAGAGGTGTGTGTGTGTGGGGGGGGGGGGGGGTTTCAGCAAGAAAGATCCCAGGAAAAGCAGTTTAAAAAGAGGTAACCGCAATGCCACCTGGAAGTAAGGTTCCTGTTCCCTTAAAGACTCCTAATCACTTTCATAGAATCATAGACTTTAAGGTCAGAAGGGACCATTATGATCATGTAGTCTGACCTCCTGCACAACGCAGGCCACAGAATCTCACCCACCCACTCCTGTATCAAACCCCTAACCTACGTCCGAGCTATTGAAGTCCTCAAATTGTGGTTTAAAGACTTCAAGGTGCAGAGAATCCTCCAGCAAGTGACCCGTGCTCCACTCTACAGAGGAAGGCGAAAAACCCCAAGGGCCTCTGCCAATCTGCCCTGGAGGAAAATTCCTTCCCGACCCCAAATATGGTGATCAGCTAAACCCTGAGCATGTGGGCAAGACTCACCAGTCAGACACCCAGGAAAGAATTCTCTATAGTAACTCAGATCCCACCCCATCTAACATCCCATCACAGGCTATTGGGCATATTTACCGCTAATAGTCAAAGATCAATTAATTGCCAAAATTAGGCTATCCCATTATACCATCCCCTCCATAAACTTATCAAGCTTAGTCTTGAAGCCAGATATGTCTTTTGCCCCCACTGCTCCCCTTGGAAGGATGTTCCAGAACTTCACTCCTCTGATGGTTAGAAACCTTCGTCTAATTTCAAGTCTAAACTTCCTGATGGCCAGTTTATATCCATTTGTTCTTGTGTCCACATTGGTACCGAGCTTAAATAATTCCTCTCCCTTCCTGGTATTTAATATGGGTGAGACTAATATGCTTATATAGAAAAGACTTTATGGGAAACCAAGATATAACCTATAAAAATACACAGGTTAGGGGTTTAGAAATTCTATATCAGATGGAGCATATAAGTGAGCACCTCTTAGGATTTCTGAAACATCATTTGGTTTGTTTTTAAATATCGCACAGGGAAAAAGAAAATTCTATCATCTAAAGTACTATTTGAAGTAGGCCTGCCCAAAACTAAAAGTCTGCCCCCTCAATTCAGAGGGAGGAACCACTGATCCCATGCTACAGTTGATTTCTGGGGACAACAAAGTAGAAAACAGGAACAAGAGTGAGGTCAAAGGCTAAAAATTAGGGAACCAGAGGGTGGCACTGAACAGAGAACCCCAGACAGCACCCAGCGCTCCTCAAAGACATCTAAAGAGTCCGTGGACACCACGCAGAGGAACACTGCTTGGAGATGTGATCGAACAAGGGAATGCAAATAGGCCCTAAAGTCACAGAGCACTTCTCACCACCCCGAGTCCAGCTTCCTCCTCCTGGAGTGTTGGATGGCCAGCTTGGCCAGTGTCAGGAAGAGGTTGATGAGGAGGTCCCCTGGCTTTGTGGAGTAACAGATGGGGTGTGCCTAGATCAGGAGATGTGGGGGGAAAGTACAGCCAGAACCTCAGTAAGCGGTTCCGGAAGAGCCAGAGGAGGGGCTGACATCTGATGCATTCTACATAGGTGTGAGCCAGGGTCTCCCTCTCGCCACAAAAGGAACAGGTTTTGGGGGGAGTTCGTGACCCATGCCAGGTACATGCTTATGCTTACGGCTCCGTGGAGGAGCTGCCAACTAATATCCTCTGTGGACTGTGGAGCCAGAGTGGAATACAAACTGGCCTACCTGGGGTTCCTTGCCCTCCTCAGGTGAGAGCAGGTCCTGACAGTTGGATCAGGAAGTGGATGGTGTGAAGCAAGGCCACGTACAGATGTTTTCTGAGCATGGCTCAGGCAGAGTGGCTGGCTGTCCTGCAGCCAGCTCAGGTGGCCAGTCAAGTGGCTTTGGGAGAGGTAGGGGGACTTAGGCCTGAAGGTGAATTCAGAGGATCAGGGCGGGGAGCACCCTCCTGCAGGATCCACTTGAGGAAAGCGAGAGAAGCAGGAGACAAAGCTGCCTCACCTTCTGGAGCACACAACAGGGGATGTGCAGGGTGGGCAGCCCCATGCGCTGTCCGAGCCCCATGGGGTCGACCCAATACCTCCAATCATCCTCCCACTCAATACCTGCTATGGACCTGGTCGCTGAGACTATCTTCCAGGTCCTGAGAAGATCTTGGTAAAAGACCAGCCGCGGTCTTGGGGGAGATACAAGAGCTGACAGTTGTTAAGGGAGCCCTTAGAGGTGGTGGAGGAAGGCAATGCACTAGCACGCTCCATGCTGGACAATCTGCACTGTAAATGAGTCTCTACAAGCCCTGAAGGCAGAAGGCATGGTCCTTGCTGTGGATGCATATCAGACATGGAACCAGTGTTGCCAAGGTTCGTGTATTTGGTGTGTTTCTTAAAGCCTAAGCTCCTGAAGACATGAGATTACTTGACAATCTCAGCTTTACTTTGTTTTAAAAGTATGTTTCTAGCCTTCCTGCTTGCAGAGCAATGCACGAGGAAACCTAAAGCCTAAGAAGACAGAAGATAAATTTAAGTACCCAATTTATTTTTGTTAAAATCACAGACCCTTTAAGCTATTTTTTTTTATTTTGGGGGGCCTGACTCATGAATTTTGAATGCTTGAGGTTGGTGATAATACAGACCAAGCCTCTGTGAGGATTGGGCACTGATATCTGGAGTGGGGAGTGAAAAGAGAGAAGTTAAATCTGCCCCAGTGGTATTTTCTCAAGTTCTCCTCTTCCTCTGGAAACTGCTGGTGGGGTTAGGGAAATGACTTTTGTTCTCAATATCACTCCACTCCATCCAGAAACAGGCAGAATGCAGGGGTGTAGATGGTTGAACCTCCTGCCAGTTCCAAAGGATAATGTGCAGAAGGTCCATCAACCCAATGGGATGCTCCCAATGGACAACTCCCTGGTCCACATCCTCAGCTGGTGTAAACTGGCGTAGCTCCATTGAAGTCAATGGAGTTATGTTGATTCACACCAGCTGAGACTCTAAAGCCATGAGTAGGAACCGATTGAAAAGCGCTGTCCCCTCTGTAGATTGTGTTTGCATGAGGTCAATGTGGCCTTTGAATTGTACAGTTTGCCTTTTACCTAGATAAGTTCCCTTTTTTTAATGTTGTTCTTTAATTAAACACACTGCATTATAATTTTGAATGGTGGCTTTGTTAAATATCACAGAACATAAGAACGGCCATACCGGGTGAGATGAAAGGTCCATCTAGCCCAGTATCCTTTCTTCCAGTAGTGGCCAGTGCCAGGTGCCCCAGAGGGAATGAACAGAACAGGTAATCATCAAGTGATCCATCCCCTGTTGCCCATTCCCAGCTTCATGGCAAAAATATATATGCATTTAAATGAAATGTATTGGTGGCTGCATTTGGCTAAAGGATTAATTGAGTTATATACTGCGAATGGGCTGCTATTGCAAACTCTTTAGTTCAGTGCTCTCAGGATATGTGTACACTGGCACTGCAATAAAGGACCTGCAGCATGGCCACAGCTGGTGCAGGTCAGCTGACTCGGGCTTGCAAGCCTTTGGCTGCGGGGCTATAAAATTGCAGTGTAGATGTTTGGGCTTGGGCTGGAGCCTGGATTCTGGAACCCTGCAAGGGGGGAGGGTCTCAGGCTCCAGCCCAAACCTGAACATCTACATTGCTAGTGTTAGTTCTGCAGCTCAAGCCCTGTGAGCCTGAGTCTGCTGAGCCGGGCTCTGAGACTCAGTGCCATGGGTGTACAGATACCTTCAGTGCTTTGAGAGAGACACCAGGCAGACAGCCAGGGTTGGGCCTATAGTCTGTATTTTGTATGAACACTTTGGGATCTTTCAATGAAAGGTTCTGTACTAAATGGCAATTACCAATAGCGGCGTTCATTTCTTATTACGAGTTTTGCCCAACAGGGCGATCCCTCGAAAAGTGGCATTCACTCTCATAGATCTCAGGGATCCATGCTCTAGGTACTAACATAAAAATAATAAGCTCACCTTGAAAACCACCATAGAATAGAAAAAATGATCAAAGTCCCAGTGGTGGTTCTTGGTGGCTCTCTATTGCTTTTTCCATTTCAAGGAGGGCAAGAGGAAATGGTGTATATGACAGAATAAAGAGCAAAGATGCCTGGCCAATGCTATTAATCTTTCTAGGGGGCAAAAGAACAGATAAGTCCTAATAATAATATGATGTTATGTTCTCGAGCTAACATCCCGCCCCCGCCACACCACCCCCCCCCACACACCCCGTCTATTTTTAGACTTGTCTATCTTGTTCTGTCTATTGCAGATAAAAATATGCCAGGTCAATAATATCAATAGTTTTTATTACAGAAAGCAGATGTTATCTACATCCTAGCTGTCCATTTAATTAGCACCTTAAGACATGTGGTATCGCTGTTAAGCTTAAGACTCCTAAAGGAAGAAAAAGAAAAACAATACATTTCAGAGTTCTTAGAATTGGGGGAGGGAGGGGTGAGCAATGTCATTTTCTTTAGGGAATCACAGAAATTAAACACACTTTTGAAATAATTATTGATGTTTAAGTCAAACAGTAATCCCAGAATTTCTCTGAGGGTTATTGAATTTTGTGTAATTGGGCTGCAGTGGCAAAATCATACTCATTACGAGGCCAGGGGATGAGGGCTCTAGGGCCATGCAGTGGGACTACATTGCTCTTCTTACCTCCCTTGGCAGAAAAGTCCTATTGAATGTAATAGAAAATGATAACCTTTCAATAAAGTACAGTTATCGGTATCAAAAAATTAGGTTTTGAACCATCCTATAAAATTCAATAGAGAATGATTTTTTCTATACGATTATTAAAAACAAACCTGGAGAAAAGAGAAAATTCACTATTAAATTCTGAAGATTTTTAGTGCAATTCCCTAAAAGTAACTTAATTTCTATAGAGTACTGATTTCATTCCTATTTAATTCTAGGCACAGCTCCTAAGCTGGAGGACACTGCTGATTTACATCAGCTGAGGATCTGGCCCTATTTTCACAAAGGCCTCTTGTAACCTTTACTTCCTCCTGCGGGATGTGATCTCATTAGATTTGTGTAGTAGCAAGAACTGGTCAAAATATTTTGAATTTTGAAATTAAAAAAGTAGGATTATTTTTTAACATTGATGCTCCTACCTCCCCCTCCTTTTTTTCCACCACCTTTAATCATGATGGCTGCTGTAGTCCTACCCAGCCCCATTTCCAGTGCTGCCATCCAGTCTTGTAACAACTCTCTCCCACACTGTATAACTCTACTTCCACTCCATTAAAGCCCCAATCCTTCAAAGATTTGTCCACATGCCTAACTTAATGCACTGTGAGTAGTTCCAAATGGCTGGGTGTGCATCAGGGTGAATTTCACCCTTACTGAAATATGGTAAGTTTCACAGATTTTAAATTCTTTCCTGCCCTCTGGCTTCATCAGCTACTCTATACTGGCTATTAAGAACATAAAGATTCTCTTTTGCCCTATTATTTCTTCTCTCTCCCGCACTATCATGGAAGTCCTTGGCACACTACAGGAACATGTCTGTTAAGCATGTCTGCAGTGTGGTGTGTAGAAGTTTCCTGCAGCTGTACCTTAGTACTGTGTGTTTAAGAGGGAAAGGTGTAGCATAATTAAACCCCTCAAAATCCTAGATTTGTCTAGACCCAGGGATGAAAGTAGGCCGGTACGGCGTACCGGTAAGAAGCCAGTACCGGCCTGTACGCAGCAGCGCTTTTTGCCGCCCCGCCCCCAGCCGCCGCCGACGGGGGGGGCAAAAGGGGTAGCTGCCCCGGGGATGGCAATTTAAAAGGGCCCGGGCCTCTGGGCCCTTTTAAATTGCCACCGGAGCCCCAGTCGGTGCAGGCCAGGCAACGCGGATGGGCTAGCTGGGGGAGGCTGACCCTCCCAGCCCCGCCCCTTCCAGACAAGGCTCCGCCCCTTCCGGACAAGGCTCCGCCCCTTCCGGGGGCCCGGAGCGGGGCCCCCATACCAGTAAGAGTTTTATATTACTTTTCACCCCTGTCTAAATCCCAAAGAGAGATCATCCTACCTTGTTTTAGGTGTTTGTTGATTTGTAGTTCTGTTTTGTATTGACTGTTTCCTTGCAGTTTTCTTTTCTCTTAGTAGTATCATAGTTGGTTTTATGTGCAGGTAGAAGTGATATCAATATTTTTAGTAGTTTATTTGGTTATAATTTTTATTCCAGCTGTAACATTTCTCTTTTAGCTTTCAATACTGTTGAAAGAACACTGGTAATGGCTTGGAACTGCTGTGTGTGAGTGTATTTAAAGTACGGGTGAATTTACAATAATATAAATGAGTCGAGAATTCAAATGTCTGTTTTTTAGAACACATTGTAAATTCTTTCATTGCCTAAGGGACATAAAGCAAAAAGAACAGTCTGACACATTCTCCTGTTTGCTTTTAAGGCAGTTTGCTAAGTGAGTTAATTATGGAGTGTTTGCATGTATGCAATCATGAACTGCACAGTGGGTCTGGCAATATAATTTGGCTTCTGACTTGGATTCCAATCCTGAAAACCCTTACTCCTGTAAGTAGTCCCACTGAAGTCAAGAACATTGTACCCTTGAGCGAAGATTATTCACGCTTTCTTCAGTAATGGTAATGTGAGTTTCTTTATTGAAATAATGGTGGAGCTATGGCAGGTGCCATGACGTGCAACTGTTACACACGGTCTTCCAGCATATTTTTCTTAGTATGCGAGCTAATGTTCACACTTGGAAACATATGGGTGAAATCCTGGCCCAGTTGGAATCAGTGAGAGATTTGCCATTGACTTCAATGGGACCAAGATTTCACTCGGGTTGTGTTGGTACTAATTTTGTTCTGCAAGGTTCTGTGTAGAGGCAGAAGAGAGGGAGCTGTGTGAGCAGCAGGAGAATTTGCTCTCTGCAATGGTCTCTGACTGGAGTCAATTTCAGAGGCAGAGTTGCTCTCTGGGAACCAAGCATTGGTGTTGGGCTGAGATTCCAGAAAGAAGGGATTGCCCTCCATGCTGTTTGATCTCCTATGTTTCAAGATTGGTGTATATGCGTAAATAAAACAACCCAGCCTGACTTTTTGTCACTAGTTTCTCCTCCACACCTCAGGGAGCCCTGGACATCTGCTACAGCTCAACAGAGCTCAACAGAGGGGCAGTAGTGAAAATAGGGTTGTATTTAACACATACACCTCAGCATCAAGGCAGCAAATTTTATTCCTGGACATTCAGAACTAGCAATAAAGTACAGAGGTTAAATCATTACTGATTCTTCGTAGGTTGAAAGGTACAGTTGTTTCTGAGTACACTCTGCTTAGTTACTTTCCTAAAAAAACCCACATTTTACTGTTGGCTTATACTCCAGCTGTGGAATTCAGTCATGTGCAGGGGACCAGCAAAAGGCCTATGAGCTAAATGAATTAAGTCCCATTTGAACCTTCAAAATACAGATTAAATGGGGCTTAAGTGGTGCATTGAGTGAATTTCACCAGAAATAGGAGGAACTATTTGCTTTCTATATCTGACTTGCCTACATTTTATTTTGTGAGAGTTCCCCCATCCCTGCAGAATTTCTTTACAACATGTGTTTAAATATACAAAGCTCATTTGTGTAGCTTCTGCACCCCATGAAATGCCCCAAGGAAGTCAGTGGGTGTTTTGTGTGTATAGTAGTGCTGATTGGGGGATGCTTTTTATTCCTGTGGAAAGTTTTTTGACAAAACCAAAATAATTATTTAATCAGAATGTTTCTTCACAAGTTTTAGGTTTTTGTCAAAAAAACTGGAAACCCTAACATTTTGTCTGAAAAGCAACATTTTTCAATTACTCTAAAATCAAAATATTTTCAGTTTTTTGGCAAAAATCCCCACTATTTCTTTAAAAATGGACATTTCTCATGGAAATATCCTGTTTGACAAAAAAGCCACTTTGAATGAAAAAATTCAACCAGCAATAATGTATACTAGTGATAGAATATGGCCCCTACTACATTAGACATACATTCTCTCCCCCTTTTAATATTTAAAGAATATATAAATAAATTACATAAAATATATTTACCGTAAAAGTTTCTACAGAGCCCACCTTTAGGTTTACTGAAAACTGCATTAACACAGTGTTCCTTTAAGAGTCTGTCTGAAAGCTATAAAAGTGAAGAAAATCTAGCCCGGGTAAAACTGCCACTCTATCCATAACTCATTCTGTTGTGCCAAGTATGAGCAGAGTTTTCAGAACAGTGTGTGATCCTGCATAACATATGTGTTGCGTGATATCTAAGCACGACGGGTGGTTTTTACAGCTGATGGCAAGAAGAAAAGCAAAGCAGAGCAGAAGCTGTCAGTTTCCGTGTTTTATTCTAGAAAAATTACATTGCAGAAATCAAATGATTTGCTGCTTAGATGATGTCTCCCCTTTTTTTATTTCTAGTTTCATGTATATATGGCTGCCCACTAGAATTAGAAAGAATAACATCAGCAGTTCATTTCCATGGCCCAGAATTAACAAGCTTTTAAGTGATCATAGTCATTTTAAATATGGTTTGACCAAAATACTGCTTTTAATTTTCAGTCTGAAAACAGAGACTGAACTCATCTGGCACATCTTTGAAGGAAGCAAACTGGGGAAAAAAGCCAGTATTTTCTGTTCTAACAGCAGAAATGGGATTAATTAGTGTAATAATGGCACTAGTTCTGTTGTGCTAATAAGATCTACTTCACAGTATTAATATCACAGGACAAGAGCAGAAAAATTTCAAAGAGCCCACATGTCTTAGGCAAAATATATTTAGAAACTTAAGAATGAATGTGTATCCCCACCTTCCCATTTAAGTGCTCTCCCATTTTCAATCTGTGTGTGTGTATAATATAGTGAGACATTATTAGAAATAATTATTTTGTTGGGTCAGATCCACAGCGGGGGAAAGGGAGTGTTTCAAAGATGGCTTTAAGGCATTTTTATGCCCCCTGTCATGAACCGAGGCTCACTCAGCCTGCAACATGAGTTAGCACAGCTTGAAGGCTACTCAAACTTGCATTGGCAGCTTGTAATCCCAAAAGGCATTTACGTCAGCCAGGACACGGGGACCCATTCCCCACAGCCTGTGCCAGCTGTAAGTATGCTATGTTGAAAAACTGATTACATTGTATTTTCTGTCTTTTAGCCAGTGTCTAGTGACTATATTTTACCTCGCACCCAGACTACTTAGTTTCCTTTATGCACTCTTGTGAGGGACTTTGTCAAAAGCTTCCTGAAAGTCCAGATAAATTATGTCAACAGCTTTTTTACTACTGTTCTTCCGACATGCTCGTATGAGTCTAGTAGATTTGAGAGGCATGGTTTTCTTTAATAGAAGCAGTGCTGGTTTGTCTTCATATTATGTTTTAGGTATTTTTTAACTGTCCCTCTCTCATGATCATTTCAACCAGTTTATCTGGTACTAAAGTAAGGGACTCTGGTCTGTCATTCCCAGACATTCCTCTAGCACTATTTTTTTAAGTCTTTGGAATTTACATCCTTAGTCCCCAATCCTGCAAAGACTTGTACACATATTTAACTTTACATATGTCACTAAGATTGAAATCAGTGGAACCACTTAGATGTGGCTATAAGGCATTTTTGTGCCCCCTCCCCTAAACCTAGGTGCACTCAGTCTCCAACATGCATTGGAGCAGCTTGAAGGCTGGCACTGATAGCCAGTGATCCTGGCAGAGCATTTATGGCAGCCGGGGGAGGGTGGGGGGATATAAGTCTCTGGAGGATCATGACTCTCATTTGGGTTCTGGTGCAATATTTTGTTAGATTATAATAATTAGGTTACTGATCTAAATTGTATAATTTATGCACTTGTCCAAGTTCCCCCCTCCAAATGCCATCAATGCTTTTATGACTTCATGGGTTTTTTTCTATTAATCCTAGAAATAATTCAGCAATATCTTGCATACCGATGTGTGCTACAGAAGACATTTTAGTGAGTTTCGTCTTCCGAAGTTGCTATCTCATTGACTATGCCTGTTTGTGCTTGTGTCTGTCACTAAATCCATACATCAAAATGTTGCCATCTGAACACAATTTTGTAGCATTTTCAACATTAACAGGAGTATTAACATGCAGCTAATATGGAAAACAAATTCTGGGTTAGTTTCACGTAATCCTTTGTTTAAAATACATCCTGCATGTCAGCAGAACAACAGATGAGCTATGAGCTGGTATATTCTGAATAAAGTATTACAGGATTCATCTGTTTACAATTTATTTATTTGTTAATTACCTAAGTGCAACTCTGCTGGACAAGAAGCTGAGAGTTACTGTGTATTCTCTGAATGAAATTCATCTATGGTGCATAGGGTCATGTAAGGATTTTTCTACTACTTAAGCCCTGAGTTGAGACTGGGGAAAATGAGGGGTAGAGCAATCATTCAGAAAGCTATACAGTGATATGATAGGCCAGTGGGGAGACCATGGCACTGAATACATGCAGATCCTGTGACTCAAACACTGTGCAAATAGTATGGAGGAACCACAACCATGATTCTAAACAATGGGGTAGCAGAAGCAATCATATCGTGTGTGGGAAGGGAGTGCCTAGGTGTCAGTTTGGGGTATGAATTTCACTTCCCCAACCCACGTTCCCCCTCTTGCACTTCTCCATCTAAGGCTGAACTACTTGAGCTTTATGCTGGTGAAATTAATTTCACCCCATCTGTGCAAATAACTCTCATTAATCTTGGAGTGGCAAGGCAGTACACCACAAAACCCTTGTTTTGCTGCTTCAGTGATATTGTAGGGGATTAGGTCCTGGTATTATTTCTTGGTTACTTACAATTTTTCTGATTAAAACACTCTTTTGAGGCAAATGGAATAACTCCCACTTCATAAATCTGTGTTTAAAAAAAAAAAAAAAACCACAAGACACGTTGCCTACCTCCTGGAGCTCAGACTAATGCTCTGATCCTGCAAGATACTCAGTGCAGGGGGCCTACCTGCATGCTTGTAGAGCCCTATTGACTTCAGTGGCTCTGCCCAGGCATAGGGCTCCATCTGTATGAAGTAACTTCCAGGATCTGGTCCTACAGGGGAATGTGTAGGATATGAGCAATATATGAAAATATAATGATATGTATCCATTAGGATTGACCTGAGCTATGGGCCATGTGCCAGCTGGATCTGAGTCCAAATGCAAACTTCCCCAAAGACGACAGAGTTTAGGTTTGGCATTTTGGATTGCACTCTTTAGCAAAACTAGGCCCAAACTGCAAAGTTCAGATGGAGGTTTGAATCCAAGCCTTTTTCAGGTCCATCTCTAATATAAGTATATGCATAATAAGGAAGGGAAGAAACATATCGAGGAAACAGAGGAACAAATTAAACTAGGGTCAAGTCATCTGACCACAACACAGACTCTAAGATTACCTTTTTTATTTTTATTTTTTTTAATGACAGGGTGAAACCCCAGCCCAACCAAAGTCAATGTTAAAACTACCATTAACTTGAGTAGGGTGAGTATTTCACCTTAAGTTTCTGTCCCTTGTGATTGGGAGGAAAACCTTGAAAACATGACCCAAGAGTAACCAATACAATAACATCTGCCTGAGTCATCAGACAGCCAAGAGTAAAAGCTATGAAAGATGGGAACTGCCGTGTGCATCTTAATGGAGTATTAACTCCAAGACCCAGTGCTCTGAGGGGAGCTTCTGAGAAGGCCCCATGCTACTGGTTCTGCCTCTCTAGCATGGAAGAGGCGCCTCCCCCACCCCCCCGCCACAAACTTTCCAATTGGAGAGGAGGGTCATGGACAGAGGTGGAGCCATAGGATCTCCATGGCACGACTAGGGCCCAGGATTTCCTGAATCCATCCCTCAACTGAACCCTGGAATATCTCCAGTGAAGTTAATGGAGTTGCACCAGAAATGAATTTGGCCTGAGGTGATTATAAAAATATTTTCCCACTGCATGCTGTAGTATGCATCTAAAATATTCGTGTAATGCATTTTGAAAGGGCTACATGCCTATCAAACAAGATGTCAACGATACAGAACTTTCATTTGTGCTGCAGTTCAGGGCCATGGTTATTGTTGCCACAGGTTATTTGTTATATACTAGAATATGAATTACATTGACGTACTCTTCATATCTCAAAAAATAGATTGGTTTACACATTTATTATTCTCTGTATGCAGCATTAGGACATACCAATTCTCTTCAGTATTTACAGAGTATTTGCTCAGTAGACACTTAGCTGTAGAGGTTATTGAAAACACTGTCTAAACATAAATCAGACAGAAACAGAGAGGTATGATGGCTTGGGAACAAAATTTAGAGGACAGTTATGTCCTATGCTTATCTACACAACAGGTACAGGGCAGAGAGCAGCAGTATAGTATAGGCTTCCCCTTGGTGTTTCTGAGCCCTGACTTGGAGGAGTCTTCTCTAGAAGTGGGTAGTAGTTTAATCTTTGGGCCATGGGCAGGTCACTTGAACTTCCTGCCTGAGTTTTCCCATCTGTATAATGGGGCTAATAGTACATGATCACTTTCCTCATAGGGGGTGTTGTGAGACTTAATTAGTCAACACAGTGCTTTGAGGCTATAAAGCACTATTCAGATGCATTTTTGCAGAATTCAGGTGTTCTGTAGTGGTATATTTACTAGCAATTTCTCCAAGCCTAGTTTTAAATGTGGGCTTTTCTCCACTTCCCCTGGGACACTATTCCAGCCTAACAACCTGAAGAAGTTTCTCCTGATGGATTTTTTTCCCCTCTCAAATTTTCTTCTCCTAATTCTCATCCCATTATTATAGAATAGCTCTGCTATGGTTAAGGTTAAGACCAGCTGTTCTCTGTTAACTGTTGGGTTCGACTGTTCTAAGTGCTCTACAGTTAATCAGATTGCCTTGAAATTTGATGTGGAGGTGGAGGTTCAGTCAGTGAACCAAATTTGGGGTCATTTGACCAAGGGGTTCCAGAGATACAGCCCCAGAACAAAATAAACCAACATTTCATTACATTCACAAATTCCAGTAACTTTGAAGTTTGAAATCCACCGTGAGCAGAAATCTGAGAATGAACTGTAAACATATGGATTTTTTTCTATTTTTTATTTTGGAGAAATGTAATCTGAGTACAGGAGAATATTCAGAAGACACTGAAACTATTTTTGAAAAGAAAATTTCACATGTGAATGCTTGGGATGGAGGGTGATTAGATGTACAAGAATAGGTGGTAATAGGGGAAGAGGGGCTTGAGTCTGTAGCAAGGAATGAGGTTATTATAGGGAGGGAGATAAATGGGAATAGGTGGTAGAGAAGGGAAGAGGGGTTGTGAGGGCTCAGATGAGGGAGGGATTATGGGAAGTAGGAGGGGAGAAGTTGTGAGGGGTTAGAAAATGTGTGGGATAGCAGAGAAAGTTGGGGGGGGGGCTTTCAGTTCTGAATTCTCTCCTTCTCTGTGTGTGCTGGGATCTAGGGGAGCCCTACCCCTCTGCAGGGATCTGAGCCCTTCTCCCTGCCTGCTCTGTGTTCTGGGAGGCCCTGTCTTTTTGCGGTATGTGAGCCCCTCTCTCTGCCTTTCCCTGTGTGCTGGGATCTGAGGTGGGAGGAATGAAAGTAACATAAATTTAAACATCTGAAATTCTGAAAATAAATAGCTAAGATACACATCACACCTGTGTGGGGTTGGAGGTTGACCAGAATGTGTGTGGGAGTGGCCTGGTTTGAAGTGGGTGAACATGGGACATCACTGGGGAAGCCTGATTAAAGCTGGGGCAGGAGTCCCAGCTGGAGGTGGTAGTGCGGCACCAAGCCCAGTGTGCAGTTGAGGTTATATAATCAAGGTAGCATGCAACCCTCCAGTAAGCTACTGCCTCGGATGTGTGTGCAGCAGCATAGGGCAGGAGGCAGCAAGGAGTAACTTATCCAGTGTTAATGGCTTCTACAGCACCATCTAATGGCTTACTGGGATGGGAAGGGGGTGAAGTTAGAAATATTAGCAGGGGGCTACATGTTGCTGGGAATGGTGGCACAGTGCATGGAGAAGGAGAGAGAAACATCAGTCTTTCCTTCCACATTTAAAGTTACGTAACAACCATGTAATAAAACTGTTAAGGTTTTGGGACATAGACTGTGGATGAGATTTCTTTCACTGGCCCTGTTTAGAAGTATGTTATTCTGTTAGGGTCGTCGGTTCAGTGTTTGAGTGTAGGGCAACTGCAGGTAGTGCCTGTCCATTACAGTGAAAAGGCTGAGTGAGAGTGTGTGCGTCATGGGTGTATTGGGGCATTGCTCAAAGAAGGCTGACTAAAGATCGTGTGAGCATTTACCTTAACTCTGTATCTCCTGGTTGTTGAATTTGACATTTTAGAAGGGCACAAGCTATCACTGGGCAACTTTAACTCTGAATTAACAAAGCTTTTTGCCATTTAATATCATATGGTTTGAAGTGAGCCAGCATAGGAGGGAAACAGTAACCACCATAGGGTATGGGAAGGGAACACAGGCGCTGATCAGCAGACTCCAGAAGGGGTGCAAGGAAAGCCACTAAAAGACAGGTGTGGTAAACAGAACATAGAGTTCTACCACATTTCCCATTGCATACTTCTAACCCTGCCCAACACCTTCAGTATAATTAGCTCTACCAGAGTGAGTGCGACATTCTGCTTTCTCTTGTTTAAAGAGCTGCATTGGACTAGAGAGATCTGAGAGCATGTTTGTCATTGTTTATTGTTGTTGTTTAAAAAATAATTAATAGGCCAGGAAATAAAATTAAAAGCTGTTATGTGAGACTATAGTTGAAACAGCCATAAATTCCAAAAGGCCCACTGCTTGGGATGTCATTTGAAAGGTACTAATTATTTCAAGCTGATTCATCCTCCACCATCCACATAAATGTTTATCTTTAATAGAAAAAGCTTTTGAATATGTTATTTCTTATGGATTTGCTTTTATTAAATTGTTCTCTAACAAACCAGGAAGAGGCAATTGAGAAGCTATAAGTTTTGCTGTTTATTTTTCTGAACTACAGATACCTGATTGTGTAGATTTATTTTGGAAACCATTGCTTCAGTTTAACAAGACTTGTTCAATTTGGGCTGTTGATGGGATGACCTCAAAAAAATAGTCAGTTGGCTATTGATCCCTTTTAGCCTCAACATAGGCACAACTCCCATTGAAATCAATGAGAGCTGAGCATACTTTAGATCAGGGTTGAACTGGCCAACAAATCTGGACTGAAGATTTCACAAGACCAAGCTCTCTTTTGAGATGGACAGTATTTTCTTCTTCTAGATGGATGGGAAACACAGTGAGAGAAAGCCTTTCTGCATGTCTCTTTCTTTAGCCATGCTCAAAAATGAAAAATAACAAGGAAGCAAGATTTCAAGCTTATGAAAAAAATATTGGTTCAGGGTTAGCTCTTCATCTTAACTGAACTTATCTCTGAATTCAGACATACTCTTCTTCCACTCCTTGATCCACATTTACAATATTCATGTAATTTCCAATGTGAATGGTATACATATATAGAGACAGGCTTGATCTCATGTTCAGTGTTTGAGCTTCATAGCTAGTCTCTATTCTCTAATGGGCCAAACCAAAACATCAGCTTTGGACACACTTGGTGGAAGATCAGCTCCATATTTTGTGGGCTTGTTCCTATCTGTAGAAGGATTGCATATGATCCTTCTATAGTTTGTAATGTTCTGTATGTAAAATTCTCCACATATTGTTTATATATATTTAAAAATTCTTGATAAGGGGCTTGTGGGCCTACTTCAAAGTTCTTCATCGTTGAGCCTGAATAATTATGTCCCATGTAGGAGTTCTCTGAGACTATTGGAAATGTTTGAGAAACTCTGAATACAAGGATATTCACCCTACACCAGAAGTTAGGGAGATGATAGTCTATTTAGATACTGTTAATTACTCTGTGAACTGGACCTGGAAATGTGTCTGGAATTAAAGTTTTTGCCTGCCTCAGAACATGTCCTCCTGTTTCAAACTCTCTCTGCGATATCTCAGCAGCCACATTAGTTGTACTTTGACATCTCAGTGTAAAACACGCAATAGCCAGCTCCAAGCATCAGCTGCAAAAAATAATAAAGAAAATCATAGCTTTAAAATACAGATTATTAAAACCTTTTTAAAGACTAATTTTTACAGGCAGAAATGGGTGTTTGTGTGCATGCTAGAGACAGTCCTGGTTAGTACCTAGAGAGGAGGTCTCCATGGAATATCTAGGATGGTGTGGGAACTGGTGTTGTGACATTCTGCCCTCTGAATTGTTATTGAATTCAGGCCTCAGTGCCATCCACCCTAGAGATGGTTGCATTTAAACAATGAGAGAAGTGATCCTTGTTTATAGATGGCAATTGAGTTTGCAAAGTTTGGGATGAAAGGTGCTTTATGAATGTGAATATAAATATTAATATAATAAAGTCTGTAAATGAGCCCATCCAGGTTGATGACTTTAGGGGGTTTTCTGGCTGTGGTTTTCAAAGGAGCCTAAAGGAAGTTAAAGAGTTAGAAGTTGTGCACCTAACTCCCTTAGACACCTTTGAAAATCCCAGCCTCTGATGAGTAGGCTGCATTTATTTAGTGCCTGCATGGCGGTTAACTGAAGTGCTGAGTTCTGTAGGTCCTCCTGTGATAGCGGGAGCTAATGAAGCTGCTCTGTTTTAAAGAGCTTCTTAATCTATGTTAATACAGTGAAGATTATTATGGAAGCAATAATAATCACGGAGAAATTGATAATGACTAGAAATCAATCTCTGGCTTGTTAATTATAAAGCTTTTACTATAAAAAGAAATCATTTAGCAACCGCAATTAACCAGTTAGGAAGAATTTTTATTAGAAACTCCATTTAATGGGTCTTGCAGTTTTTTAATGTAGTGGCTAGAACATAGTTATATTTTACTGTAAATCCCTTTTATATTTTGACAGTTGGAATCCAGGACCAAGTAAAGATTAACAGTTCTGAAATGTTCTGGTTCAGTTTTCTGTTTAGTTTTAAAGTAATTCAGTTTTGGTGCACAGTAGCATGCTAAGCTACATGGGATGTTACTCACCCCTCTCTGATTACTAGAGGCCACCTAACAGCAGAGGTGAAGTGTTTTCCCTCTTGTACTACCTATTGTGAGGAGATCAGACCTCTTTGTGGCTGATCAGTCACTGAGAGGCAGTGGCCTACTTAGTAGTGCTCAAGGGAGGCAAGATGGCGTGTCACGCTGCCCGGTATGGGACGCAGCTAAGAGCACCAATCTCAGTTCAAACTGCCAGAATACAGGCCATGTACCTCAGACTGGTGGTGTATTCTATCATAAGATATCACCAAGCCTGTAACAAATATGTGCTTCCAAAATACTGTACTAGTTATTGTGAAGCCACAGACAGTCCCCTTCAGGCCTTCTAGCCCCTCATGCACCACCCAGACAAACGAGACTACTTCTTCAAGTGGTGTCGCTGTGGGTGCTCCACTTTAGGTGTCATTGCGCCCCTGCTCTTGTAGCCGGAAGGTAGCAGTGCCTGGTTGGGTTGCACATGCGCAGTCCCCATCTCGTGCCGCTTCAGGCAGTTAACTAGCGCTGTGTGACCAACCCCCCATACACTTCCTTCTCTACCACCGTTAGCTCAAGTTGGAGCACTCAGCAGCACCTCACAGCTAGAAATAAGCCCTTTTCCCCTTTCCTTTAGCAATACTTCTCAGTTCTTAGTTAGAATATTATAGCCTTTTCCCTTCCTACTATATCCCCATCCCTTCAAAAAAAAAAATATTCCTCATAGGACCTTAAGCTTCCTTTATCCCCGATTGCAGCGGCATCTATCTCTCCACATCACTGAGACACATGCTCCCTCAGGGACATGCCTAGTTCTTCAGGCTTTAAACACTGCACTACCCGTTGCCTTTCAATACCTCTCTCAGACGGACACTCTCAATGCATCCGCTGCCTCGATGAGGGACACATACACAAAAGTCCTCGCACTGCCACAACTGGAAAGCCCGCACTAGAAAAGCCAGGGATTTACAGCTAAAGCTTCTCCTCATGGAGAAGTCTCTTCGCCCGGTGTCTGAGCCTGAGGTACGAACCCTTACTGGCCAGAAATCGCCGACTGCCGCCTCAGATAAAGGCTCCTCTTTCAGAGGCAAAGAGCCTGAACAACATAGATTCATAGATTCTAGGACTGGAAGGGACCTCGAGAGGTCATCGAGTCCAGTCCCCTGCCCGCATGGCAGGACCAAATACTGTCTAGACCATCCCTGATAGACATTTATCTAACCTACTCTTAAATATCTCCAGAGATGGAGATTCCACAATCTCCCTAGGCAATTTATTCTAGTGTTTAACCACCCTGACAGTTAGGAACTTTTTCCTAATGTCCAACCTAGACCTCCCTTGCTGCAGTTTAAGCCCATTGCTTCTTGTTCTATCCTTAGAGGCTAAGGTGAACAAGTTTTCTCCCTCCTCCTTATGACACCCTTTTAGATACCTGAAAAACATGCCGAGAAGGCAGCAAAGAAATGGGGATCCACATCCCCGATTCCAGAGTTGGCCAAGAAGAGATGCTGTGATAGTGGCAAAATGCTCCCAGTACCAAACGCACTGGCCATACCGATGGCCAACAGACCAGGTCCCTCCGGTACTCTCGGTAGCAAGAAACCAAGAGCTCCTAAGAGAGTCGAGCTCTGCCACAGGCATTAAAGGGAAAGTGAAACCCCATGCCACGGCACTGACAACAAACAAACCAACCAACCATCGGTACCAAGCAACCCTGCTCTAATGCCGCCACCTACTGCTGGCACTATGCATTCCAGCCACACACCTGCACCCATAAGCTCACTGCAGCATACGGTACCAAGCTCTCTCATTCCACCGGGACCGGGCACGACACAGCAGTTCCTCTGTCATACAGACTTATCTATCTCATCGGTACCACAGTCTCCCCTTCTCAGCACCGACGGTACCACAGTACACGTGGTACTCAGTCAACACAGCTCTCCACAGTTTTCAACACAATTTTCTAGTGGGGAGGACGATGAGGAGAAGAATATCGGACACTTGCCACAGCTTTCCTCTCCTGTGGCTATACCTGCTACACAGGCCCCACCAAGCCTGTGCTTCCCAGTAAACTTTACAAATCAAGTCTGGATGCCCATGGATGCCCTTCCAACTGCAGTAGCCATTCTGGCAGCCATGGGCTCCATACCCACAACAGCAACAACAGGCAGTACCCACCACTCTTCCCCTAATTGGGGCACCTCAACCAGCCATATTATCAGCAAAGGCACCTTCTGCCATATCTGAACATGGGGCTGAAGAACAGGAGCAATTCTCAGACCCAGATGAACCACCTGACATTCAATTGTCATCTTCCTCATCGGATGACACGATTATGCCTCCATATCTGACCGCTGCAGACAATTTCAAGCAATTTCAGGAACTTTACAAGAGAGTGGCCACTTCCCTAGACATCTCTCTGGAAGAGGTCCGGGGATCTCACCACAAACTAGTGGACATACTACACACGTCCACTTCATCCAAAATCGCCCTTCCCATGGATGAGGCGATTATGGACCCCATGAAGTTGCTTTGGCAAACCCCAGCAAGGATCCCACCCACATGTAAAAGGTCTGAAAGGAAGTATTATGTGCCAGCCAAAGGCACTGAATTCCTTTTCTCACACCCAACACTGAATTCACTTATCGACACAGTGAACGAACGGGGTAAGCAACAATACTACAGGAACGCCCCATATGATAAAGACTGGAAATAGCTCGATGTATTCGGCCGTAAATCCTACTCAGCAGCGACCTTACAATTGAGAATTGCCAATTATGAGGCCCTACTGGCCAAGTATGATCACAATAATTACGCAAGTGTCTCAAAATTTATAAACTTTATTCCAGACGACAAAAAGGATCAGTACAAAGCACTCATCACAGAAGGCCAACTTATCACCAGAACAGCACTACAAGCGGCCTTCAACTCAGCTGATTCTGCAGCGAGATCCATAACAACAGCGATAGTTATGAGGAGAGCCTCCTGGCTCCATCTATCCGGTTTCCCAAAGCCAGTGCATTCTACTATAGAAGACTTACCCTTTGAGGGCACCAAACTCTTCGCAGACAAAACAGACAAGTCATTGCACACCTTGAAGAACTCGAGGGCCACCTTGCGATCTCTGGTCATCCAGACACCTAGGAACAAGAGACGGCAGACCAATTACCAGACCAGTTACCAAACTCCTTAACGATTCTGACCCCCTACATATACTCAACGAAATAAGTGTTACGGCCAAGAGGGGCAGAAACAGAGAACCTCGAGGAAAAGGCAATCCGCTCCCTTGACTGCTACAACTCAGCCATCAACCTCTAGACAACAGATCTGAAGCCCTGGTCAAGGGCCCGAGAACCCCATCTCTCTCAATGCTGGCACCACCTGCCATTCGCAAAATTTTTGGAGATTGCCTACTCCCATTCTACCCCATCTGGCAGTGCATCACCATGGACAGATGAGTATTAGAAATCATCAGAACCCGTTACTCCATCCCCCTTACCTGCAAACCCCCTACCCACTCCCTTTCCCTGTACCTCTTCAGGGACCCCCTCACAAACATCAACTGCGGGAAGAGGTGAACCATCTCATATCCCTGGGAGCGCAGTAGAACTTGTACCAACTGAGTACAGAGGGAAGTGGTTCTATTCCCACTATTTTCTCACCCAGAAAAAAAACAGGAGGTTGGAGACCTATTCTCGACCTGCGGCGACTCAACAAGTTTGTAAAAACACAAAGATTCAAAATGGTCACCCTAGGCACCATAATCCCAGCATTAGAGAGGGGAACTGGTTCTCAGCCCTCAACCTATAGGATGCATATTTTCATATATCTATCCATTCTTCACATCAGAAATTTCTGCGGTTTACAATAACACAGGACCACTTTCAGTTCAAGGTTCTACCCTTCGGTCTTTCCACGGCACCGCTGGTATTTTCCAAAGTACTCGCCATAGTAGCGGCCTACCTAGGCAGAGAGGGAATAATGATATTCCTGTACCTGGACGACTGCCTCCTAAAAGCACCAATGCTGCAGGCAGCCATAGATTCCAACCAACATACGATACATCTATTTACCTCCTTAGGACTTCAAATAAACTTACAAAAGTATACCCTAACACCTATCCAACCTCTGAAATTCATTGGAGCGGACCTTGATTCCCTCGAAGCAACTGTCTCCCTCCCAACAAAATGCTTTCTGACTCTAAGTGCCTTAATCTTAACAGTGCGGAACAGCCCGCAGGTGTCTGCCAGAACTTGCCTACAACTACTATGCCATATAGCTGCCACGACCTTCATCCTCCAACATGCAAGGCTAAACGTGCGGTGCCATAAGGCCTGGCTATGCACAAATTATGCCCCCCAAAGGCACAGGATAAACAAACTCCTCACCATGCCCAATGCAGTCAAGGACTCCCTGCTATGGTGGACCAATCCAGAAAACATTTGCAAAGGTGTGCCGTTTCTACAGAATCCACCAGCGCTCACCATCACCACAGATGCATCCCTTCAAGGATGGGGGAGGGGCTCATCTACAGGCACATTCTATACAGGCCCGCTGGTCTCTGGTGGAGTCCCAGCTTCATATGAACCTTCTGGAACTACAAGTGGTTTGAAATGCCTGTTCCCATTTCCTACCACTAATCCAAAACAAAACGATACAGATCCGCATGGACAATGTGTAGCCACTATGTTCTACATAAACAGACAAGAGGGAGCGTGGGAAGCTATGCGCCTTTGGCAATGGTGCATCAAATATAATGTCCATCTTATAGCTTCATACCTACCTGGCTGCCAGAACAATACAGCATATACCCTAAGCAGGAAGTTTTATGAAGACTATGAATGGGAGCTGAACACACGAGTCATCCGAGATATTTTCCAGATGTGGAGGTTCCCAACGATAAACCTGTTTGTCATCCTACAAAACTCCAAATGCCCCCAGTTCTGCTCCAGAGCAGGACTCAGTCGACACTCTCTGGGTGACGCCTTCCTCATCAAGTGGAATGCCCCCCTCCTGTATGCATTCCCCCCCACCCCACTCTTAGCCCGTGTACTCCACAAGATAAAACAAGATGGACCCAGAGTGATCCTCATAGCTCCCACATGGACACGACAAACATGGTACCCTTACCTTCTCCACATGTTGGTCTGTCCACCATGCACGCTCCCGCCCTTGCCTCGGCTTCTATCACAGAATGCAGGTCTCATCATCCATCTGGATCCCCAAAAACTTAATCTCAAAGCCTGGTTACTACATGGCTCTCGCGATCTGAAATGACATGCTCCACGGAAGTTCCGAACATATTATTAAACAGCCGTAGGGCAACTACCTGACACACACATGGACATAAGTGGAAACTCTTTGAATTATGGTGCCACCGCAAACAGACTGCACCTGTGTCAGCCTCTTTACCTCTTATTTTAGACTATCTACTGGAACTTAAATAAACGGAACTCTCTATGAGTTCCATCTGCATACACCTGTCGGCCATCACGACTTTTCATCATAAAGTTGACGGATTCTCTATTTTCACACATCCCATCACTAAATGCTTCCTAAAGGGCCTCTCCAGCTCCTATCTGGAAGTGAGAAGACCCGCTCCACCCTGGAACCTCAGCCTAGTTCTCCACTTCCTCATTGGGCCCCCTTTTGAGCCCATGGCTACAAGCTCATTACTACAATAAATTGCCTAGGGAGATGGTGGAATCTCCATCATTGGGTTTTTTTAAGAGCAGGTTGTACAAACACCTGTCAGGGATGGTCTAGATAATATTTAGTCCTGCCTTGAGTGCAGGGGACTGGATTAGATGACCTCTCGAGGTTCCTTCCAGTTCTGTGATTCTATACCTAGACTCATAGACTTTAAGGTCAGAAGGGACCATTATGATCATCTAGTCTGACCTCCTGCATGATGCAGGCCTCTCTATGAAGGTTGTGTTTCTGGTGGCCATCACATTTGCCAGATGGATGGGAGAACTAGCGGCTCTCATGACAGACCCACCCTATGCAATCTTTTTTTTAAAGATAAAGTATCTCTCAGACCCCACCCCAAGTTTCTGCCTAAGGTGGCTTCATCCTTACACCTTAACCAACCTATATACTTACCTACATTTTTTCCAAAACCATATATGGAAAGTAAACAATCCAGACTACATTCCTTGGACGTCCATAGGGCTCTCGCCTTTTATATCGATAGAACAAAATCTTTTTGCAAGTATCCACAATTATTTGTGTCCATCACCGAACAATCTAAAGGGCACACCATTTCCAAACAACGCCTATCCAAATGGATATCAGAATATATCAAACTCTGTTACCTGCAGTACAAATGACACCCCCCTACAGGGATCCGTACGCATTCTACTAGGAGTCTCTTAACCTCCATAGCTTTTCTTAACAACATCCTTCTTGCGGAAATCTGTAGGACCACAATCTGGACCTCACAGCACACTTTTACACAACACTATGCATTACAACAACATGCATCTTCCAATGCCGTTTGGTTATACAGTACTGTCATCTGCTACAACTTCTACTCTGAAGTCCCCTCCTTCCTCACTGCTCTGAAGTCATCTAAAGTGAAAAAGTTACTCACCTTGTGCAGTAACAGAGGTTCTTCGAGATGTGTCCCCCTATGGGTGCTCCACTACCCTCCCTCCTTTCCTCTGCTTCGGAGTTCTATCAAACACAGACTCTGCAGTAGAGAAGGAAGTGGGGGGCGGGATTGGTCACACAGCGCTAGTTAACTGCCTGAAGCAGCGCGAGACGGGGACTGTGAATGTGCGACCCAACCGGACACTGCTACCTTAAATCTCTGGCTATGAGCGCCGGGGCACAGCGACACCTAAAGTGGAGCCACCCACAGGGACACACATGTCAAAGAACCTCCATTACTGCACAAGGTGAGTAACTTTCTCTTCTGTGATAAATGATTATTAAAAACAGAAATCACATGTATTAGGGTCTTCCAGCTCCAGAGAGCCAGTCACTCACCCCAGGTCAGAGTATACTTCAGATCTTTACCAAAACCCATACTGGTAGCTAATCCTTTAGTAAACTAAAACAAACAATTTATTAATATAAAACAAAAGAGAAGAGCATTATTAAAAGTTTAAAATTAATCATATACATTACAATTGATTTCAGAGTTTGTAGAGTGGGTTACCACCTTTAAAATGCAAAAAAAAACCCAGCACCCCTCCCACAAGGCAAGCCTGCCACAATCCCAACCACAAGGCAACTCTGCAACCTCCCCCCACCTTCAACAGCCACTTATCATATCTAGAGAGAGAACACCTATAGATAAGATTGATAACATCACGTCTCCTCACTCCCATGTGACTCTAATCCTCTCTCACAGACGCATGCTTTGCTTGCGTGTTGGTGCGCAGGCAGCTGCTGTATTTTCAACAGTTTTGATCTGTTATCGCTTAAACTGTGGAAGTGGGAACACTGCAGCATCTTTAGCTAGACACAGAAACTTTTAACATTAGATATCCCAGTGTATTGTGATGATAATAATGCAAATCATTAGACCCACATAAAAAAAACCCGGCAGATTAAATTATTTTTCTGGCAACTGGCAAATCCATTAAAAAAATGGCCAGGCTGGTCAAATATTGGCAGGTGGTAACCCTATCTGTAGATCAGGATAATAGCAGTGATGTTAAATCTGCTAGCTTGTAATAAGTCTCTCTGGTTCATCCCAAATATTGAGATATTCAATCCATTGTTCAAAGCTTCCCTTTTGTTAGAAATCACAACCCAGAGATATGGAGCAGGAAAGAGGCAAGGAGGTGATGTCACCGTCTCAAATATATACCTCCAGTCCATGTGCATAGAAAAATATTGGCTCAAACATGGAGCTATGCATCACATGATCTACGTGCCCAGCTGAGTTACTGAGCCTCCGTTGTCCATATGCTTTCTGAGGGGTTTGGAGGGGCCCACTGGAAGAGATGATTCTCTTTAATGGCCCATCAACACATGGCTGACTGGTCTTGATGTAAATCTGTCGTGTGGGCCTTACCAAGGAACACATGTTTAGTAACAAGCACACAGTAAAATTTCATAACTTCATACACTGTGGTGATACACACTTTTCAACAGTATAATAATACTCAGCAGATTATTACTTTTCCAATGATACCTTACAAGGCATGCTTTGTACAAGATTTATCACAACAGTGTAACACTGGTGACAACAATAGTGCAGATGATCTCTTTTTTTATATAGCATCACAGGCAGCTTAGTCACCTGTGCCATTGAAGACCCAGAGGAAGGGTGAGCAGGCCTCAGCGGGGAACAAGAAGAAATCAGGTTACCAGTCATCCCAGAAAACAACAAAAATAAGATAGGTCCAAAGATTGGGTGTGCAGAGGCTCAGCTTGGGGCGCCAGTGTGTGTGGAGGCATGTGACTTAATAAGAACTCTGATATCAGTATAGCAGAAGATTATTCTTAAAATGTTTGCAACAAAACCTCAAAAGAATGAATTATTGATATTATTTTATTTTATTTATTTATTTTATTTATTTTGTTGTTACATAGTTTCAACTGGATTCATTACAAATTCAAAGCTCAGAGCAGGTTCACTCAAGTGCATAATTTTTTTTTAAATCACATCTCAGTTCATTTTCAAACTAAACCATGTTGATTTATAGCATTTATCCTAGAAAATTTGGGTTTTCACATGGAATTTGTGTAAAACAAGATGAAACTCAATGGTGTTGCTCCACTTGACTTTGGGGGCTTTGATTAAAAACTCAACACCCCCCCCCCCAAAAAAAACCTAAGTTGTGGGAGCCTAAGTGGATTGAAACCATATAAAAGGCCAGGGTGGGAACTAAAACTGCTAAGTTTCACATTGATCTAATTATTTTGGATTAGAGATATGCAATGGGTACAAAGTTTGGATCTTTATTTAGATTTGGAGCTGAACTTAAGTTTTGGTGATGTTTGGATATGAGGTTTTGGGGTGTTCCAAATGGGTCAATGTGGACTTGCTGCAAAGAGATAAGAACTAGTTGGAGAGTTTGTATGCATACCTCAACTTTCCCATAGATTAGAGGTGAGGTATTCAGATCCAAGGTTTGGACCCTCTGAGGTTTTAGGACTGCTGTGTTCTTAGATGGAAGCTGGCTTTATTGTACAGTAAATTTTGCTGAACAGGCTCTAGATTTGATTGGTGGCATACCCTCAAAATTCCCAAAGTCCTGGGTCTAGCTACAAAGTTTCAGGGAATCCTAATTTGAATCTGTACTCCTCTCTACATTCCAATATGGCTGCAGACTGCTCTTTTCTGGTGTCACCGGAGCAACTTCACAGTGCTGTGTCTGCAAAATCAGATGCCCAAGTTTGAAAGGCTGGAGTGCAGGCACTCTTGGATTCTGTCTTGAACTGTTGGCCCAGCTCTGCTACATATGTAACCTAGAATGTAGTAGTCAGTTTCTATTTTAAGACATTTGGGCTGTTTGGTTCTTCTTGTAATGCTACTGAATTTTGCAGTTTAGGTCCTTGTCTAATTTCAAGTCTTAAAAATTCTGTGAAAATGTCGATGCAATAGATGTTTAAATTAAGGCAGGAAAAATTGGACTGGGATTATTCTCCTCCGGGGCTGCATGCTTAATAGGGGAAGAGTTGTATCACAGCACCTAGACAAAGAGGAATTCCACAATATGAAGCAAGAGCTCAATTCATAAAAAATCATGTGCACTTTATCTAGGATTTCCAGATGCTTTATGACTCATTAAATCTGTCTCTTGGAGCAGCTAGTCACTTTTATTTACCCAAGGGATCCGTGTAAGGAATTGGTGTAAGTGTCAGAACTTAGTTTACTGATAAAGAAATAGATGAGAGAATCTGAGATTCCTACAGAAAAAGAAATTGCAAAATGTGTGTAGGAGTCTGATTAAGAAAGCTAAAGCTAATACTAACTGGATTCTTGCTTATCTGTAGGAGCTATGTGAAATGTTTTCAGTGAAACAGGAAACTGCATTAAACATGCTTAGGTTTAGGTTTCATTTACAACATACAATTCACATCAGGTCTGGCAAAAGGCTTATGAACCGCTCAAGTAAATCTAGGCCCATGTTATTTATAATGATTGATTAATTATTTTTTGCTAGAAAAATATAAAAAACAAAATAATGCAATGAACAAGATATTTAAATACAACAATTATTACTGACTTTGAAACATAGGGATGCAAGTACATACGTCTATTGCTGTGAGCTTTTAATTTGTTTTGTTCTTTAAAAAAGTATAGAAAAGAGGCAGTGCATGACTATGGATCTGGCTGTGCTAGTCACAAAACTAATGGAAAAAAATGTTTTAATAATTAGATGCATGAGTGATGTTATACAAAGACTGTATTAATACATCCATATTTCAATATATTTTTCCCGAGTTAGAACACATTTCTGGATACAAAGATCTGTTTCACTCCAAAAGTAAATATATTGGAATTAGTAAATGGATTAAATCTTCCAGGAAGCATTAAGAAACATGTATTTGTGTCTATTCACTAGGAAAATATTTAATACTCAGAAAATGGAAATGTACCAGTTTATTCAAAATGGCTGAAAGAATGAGAAACACAGATTTACTGAGCCCACTTTTGAGCTAACATGAGCTAGTTGGTGGTTTCATGGCACGTTTTCAGTTTCAGATGGGTCTAATGTGAAATCAAATGCAACTTGATGGTTTTCTATTAGAATGTACAGTTTATTTGCATCTGAAAATGGAGCCAATGCAGAACAAAATTTAAGACTGAATTCACACAGTAAAAATACAGAGTTTCATATACAGCTCTACTTGCTCTTTGTCCTAGTCTATATAACGTAGTGTATTGGATGCTGTATGAAATATAATCCTCATTTATACTGAAACTGCTCTCCTTTCAAGAATAGGGTTCAGTTACTACATGGTGTCATGGCTTCTCTTTTACAACCCTCAATGGTTATTAGTTTTCATTACCATTACTCCATCGGGTACTGTATAGATTTGTACAATTATCAGTCTCTCTTACCCAGTATCTTGGGTAACTTACTCCAAATTGTGACTCGTTTGGTAGATCCTCATCTGGTGTAAATATGTTTTAATGGAGCTACACTATTCAGACAAGGTGAGGATGTGGTCCTTTCAGCTGTCCTGCCCGTAGAATAATAGAAACTCTACTTAGATTAACAGATTCAAATGATTACCCTCAACCTCTTACAGAGCCAGGACATTCTAGAAATCCATAGGACACTAATATCAGTACTTAGCTATCACAGTTATAAGTGCCTGAGATAAATAATATAGTTAAACAAATACTAGCAATTGGCAAATCTCAAAAGATTAAAAGATTCTGTTAAGATAAACACCCAATAGTTCAGTATAATATCAAAACTATCTGAACCTCTGCTCTACAAAATTAGGAAGAAGTCTTGTAAAAAAAGCTTTTTTTCCTGCTATTTCACTGAATCAAATTCTAGTCCTCCATGATTTAAAAAAAAAAAAAAAAAAAAAAAAAAAGTGAAAACACAGCAGTAAAGATGATCGCTCTGATTGTCCTCTCATTTACAGCAGTTTTACACCATTATAATGGCATTGATTTCAAAGGAGTTACTCCTGATTTACACTAGTATGAATGAGATGAGACTAAAGCCCAATGTTTGTACATTTCTCCTCAGAATGATGCTCCAAAGTAAGCATTCAGACAGCATGGTGTTTGTGATGGATTTGGAGCTCCTCTGTGATAATTTGTGAATCACCTGGGTATTAGTATATTTACTGTATGAGCATATTGGTTAAAGTCAACAGGAATCTGTGTGGAAAAACAGGCAAGAAGTACATTATGGCTCAGTAGATCCACTTCTCAGGAAACACTAGCGGAGCAGTAAAGGGACAATGCCAGTACTTATTAGATTGGATTTTTGCCTCTCTCTCGAGCAGACATACAAAACTGGTTTGGACCAAGATAGGAAAAGGCCCATGAACACTGAAGAACAAAAGAACTCTAGCAGGATTAAAACAGACCCCCTCTCCAGAGGGGGAAGGAATAGTTTGGGGGAACCAGACTGAGACACAGGACCATGCTGGGGGTGTCTGAAGAGGTTAGGCCTGCCTATGTTACCACCAGGGGAGACTAAGCTTATAGGTAAGATAAAGATGCAGGAAGACTTTGTTTTTAAAATCCTTTTTTTTTCTTTAATCCCTCATTGCTACTCCAAATAAACAGTATTTGGGTTTGAAGAGGCTGTTTTGTTACTCTATACCACCGGTCACACTTCCAAAGGGAAGAACTGAAGGTGCCTGAACTCAGACAGACCTGCAGGGTCAGAACTGTGGATACACAGGGTACAATACTCCAGGTCCTGGTCTAAGAGCGGGAGAACTATGAAATTCCAACCTGTGGTAGGAAAAGGCATGAAGCCTAGCACCTAAGGAGGGACGCTCAGAGAGATAAGGAAGGGGGCAAAGGTGCAGCTAGTCCAGTAATAGGGGATCTGTCTACATTTGAGCTGGGAGGTGTGATTCCCAGCTCATGTAGACATAGCTGCGCTAGCTCAGCTTAAGCTAATATCTAAAATAGCTGCATCTGTGACAACGCAGGTGGCTTGGACTTAGTCACCCAAGTACTTAGGAGGTCGAGCAGGATTGTACTCTGAGTGACTAGCTGAAGCCACCACCCATGCCACTATGGACACACTGCCATTTTTAGGCGCTAGCTCAAGCAGAGCCAGCATGGATATGTTATGCGAGCTGGGAATCACACCTCCCAGCTCAAATATAGATATACCCTCAGAGTACTGAATGACCATGTGTGAGAAAGAAGTTGACTATGCCTTGCAGCAAGGAATACTACCCTTTGGAACAGTTCCTCTGGGGTAAATTACACAGATGCCATAGTCAAGGAGAGGAAGCAAGAAAGGATGGTCCAATGGTTAAGGTGCTAGCCTGGAAGACTCATGTTCAATTCCCTGCTCTACCACAGATTCTTGGGTGACCTTGGGCAAGTTTCTTAGGGCCTGTGTACATGGGGACATTTATTGGCATAGTTGTACTGGTATAACTCTCCATGTGGATACTCCTATTCTGGTGTAATAGTGTCCACATAGTGAGTTATATCAGTAAATTTCCCCTTATAGACAAGCACCTAGTCTCACTTATTCATCTGTTCAATGGGAATAATAGCATTTCCCTATATCAGAGAGGTATTGAGGATAAATACAACAAAGACTGAGGCACTCAGGTTCTACAGTCATGGGGGCTATATAGGTACATCTGATAGACAGGAGACTAAAACTTTCTTTGCCTCAACTACAGTCATGACATAGGAATGCAAAAACTAACTATAATGCAATCAGTTGTCCTTGCATCAAATCTTCTGATACCAGTGCATTTCTCTTCTCCCCCAGGTCACTTCATATGACTTGATCTGGATTGCACCTTTTTCCACAGTTTTTGGTGCAGGGATGGTTTAGTCCCATCTCTGTTTCCATTTAATACGCAACAGTGGGGCTGGGTAGGGAGGGAGAGGTCCATAAGGAACTGACCAAAAAGGCGAATGCTCTACAACAGAGGTATGTATTAGTAACCGAAAGTGTCTTCAGCAGTTTTGGATGTAGTAGTGGAAAGTTTCACAAAGGAACTCCAGTAATTGAAATTGCATAAGTTCAGAAGAGATACCATAGACCACAGAGATAACACTGTATATCCCTGGGGCCCTGGCTGAATAGGCCACTAGCAAACAGATCAAAAAGATAGTGAATACCGCTATTCTCAGATGAGGGCTCCTCTGATAGCAACAGTATTGAAAGAAAGGAAAGAGATTGCTTCCTTTTATGAGGGGAGACATCCGCTCAGAGCCTCTGCAGCTGAGGGGCAAGAGGGAGAAACAACAGGGAAAGTTAGGAGGGAAAAGGAAATGGACTGCAGTATAGAGAGAGGGACAGAGTCGGGTTATTAAACTTTCATGTAGAGTCCTCCCAAAAACAAAGAGAGAAGTTTATTTCTGCCTGCCAGGACCCACTATGACTTCATAACTGATATTCATATGATTTGCAATTTTAAAGTTGGAGAGGTGAGTTCTGTATAGGGCTGAGCAGTAGGTGGAAATCAGAGCCTGTCCAAATCAGCTACAATCGTGTGCCAAACAGCATCATGATTTTGGAGAAAGCACTTGTATTGCAGTGTCCACTTGCATTGCATTATTGACATCATAATTTCACATCATGTATTCCAGAAGCCTGTCAGTAGCAAGCATGTATTTTGGGACACCATCTCTGAAGCATGTGTAGAAGGATTTTTTGTTCATATCTGCCAAACTTTGTGTTCAGCGGTAGAACTTTGAACTTATTTTTCCCACCCATTCCTAGTTCTGTGATGGTGACTATTTCCAAGGTTTGAAATCAACTCTAGTAAATACTATTCACTAGCTGCTAACCACTCTAAATCCAAAAATGTTAATACTAGATTGGCAGTCCCTTAATATACACACTTATATGCCTTTTATGGACAATATTTCAGTCTTGCAAAGAAAGACAACCTATTGAAGCACCTTAAAGTGCAGTTCAAGTTTGAAAAGTGAGTCTATAAAAATGGCATTGTGACAATTCCATTTTTGTTTCAGTGATGCCAGAGAAAATCTATTCTGTTGACAATGAAAATAATTTTTTTTCTAACTGCCATCTTTGCAAACTCAGCCTTGGCTTGCAATGTGAAGATGGGTTCTTTCCGGTTCATGCATCATCACCACTAATAAAGATTCTGCTGTTACACTACAAAGATTACACTGTTATTCCTGTGCAACACCATGGTTTTCTAATTGTGATCTCAGTTACATCTCGCATTGGGGTTGCCCACATTAATTGCAGGAAGTCTTTGGCCTTGTAATTTATGATGACAACATAAAGGTAACGTCCTGCTGTAAAAGACATGGTCTCAAAATTTGCACCATTGTGAAAAATATGACAATCACCAGATTTTCTCCTAATTTTAATGTCTAGGACTTTACTAAAAATCATTTTCTTTTTTCAAATAAATATTTATATTGGAGCAAAATGAATATGAGGCCAACCAAGTGTTTGGGTGGTCCTCAGTTTTTGAAGTCTAGGCTAAATTCAGATAAAAGCATCCAAAAATGCGACTGCTTATACCAATTAGAACTTTCTTAGGACAGTTTGTGTATGTGTTGGTCAGTACTTACCTATATGAGCAGACCCATTTACTTCATTAGGAGAACTCATGTGAGTAAGTACTAGGCAATGTGAAGGGCCTGGATAATCAAACCTTTAATCTTCAAAATTGGGTATCCCATATCTGGGAGAGAACGCGTGCGGAAGATGATCAAGCAAGTGTATGGCTATAATGCTGCAGCTCAGGTCTGAGACAGGGAGGAGAGATTAGGAGGGGAATGGGAAAGTAGGGGGACTTCTCTAATGGCATAATCCAGATCAGTGTTGCAGGGCAGAGGAAGGAGATGGAAAAGCAGCAAACACATGCTGTAGAAGAGGCCAAAATGCCCTTCAATTAACTGTTCTTTCCCTCTTTTCTTCAAATTTTTTCTTTAACTCTTTTTTATGTAGTTCCTTTATAATCGATTACTTAACTTATTAACACTTTGGAGCAGGACTTTCTCTGCACATTTCTCTGTAATGCGCCAAATATATTTTCAGAGCTGTGTAAATAATGTGTCTTCTCTTTGCCTCGCTATTTTTATTGTTTCTATAAAAATGAAAACTCCATTTAAATTCAGTACTATGCTGGAACTCACCCCCTGCTGGGGAAACTGAGAGCTAGGGCTGACAGCTCCTGCTCATGTTGAGCTCTGCATATAATCTCTTTAAATAGAGATTTGGAGAAGTGGACTTATTTCTAAACTGTTTCAGAGACACACAGAGAGAGGAAAAGCAACTTGAAATGTTAATGATGGAAACTGTGGCACAGTTTAGATGGAGAAAGATTTGAATTTCTCTGTTCCTTTTGACCCGATGAAATACTATCATATGTTGTGGCAGAGTTTATTTTCTTTATATAGGAGTATTAGCCCTAGCATTCTGGACAACTGGGAAGTTACAATCTACCTCACAAGTTACAGCAAAATTGTGGCATTTAGGCACAGTGTTGGATAAGGGGTAGTACTGAGCAGAACTGCCCCAGTGAGACCACAGGACAGCATGATCCCAAAGTTGCACAGGACACACAGAATGCCCACTATTACACCCCTCTGGGATTTCTCTTGCAAATTCGAGTGGACATGGTATTTCTTTTTTCACCTATAAACTGTTGCATAATGTTGTTGTGCATTGTCAAATGGCTTCCACTTTCCACATAGCTGCATTACAGGACAAGGGGAAGTGATTTCAATATATGCAGTTCATGAAAAGTTTCATTAAGTTAATTTCAAGATCCCAAATTAATCTATAGAAGTGCCAGTCATATTTATATAATTTTCTAACTATTTTATAAATGCCAGCTTGGTTAATTATAAGAGGTTGTTTTAAGAATGTACATTTATATTGTAATTTGTGTGTATATTGAAAACACAATTAGTATAAAAAATGTCCTAGGTTTTATAGATTTTATATACTGTAGCATTTGCTTTATTGGCACTCATTTATGAGCACACTGAAAAAATAACTTTTGTCCTGTTAAAACATACTACACCTCTACCCCGATATAACGCTGTCCTCGGGAGCCAAAAAATCTTACCGCGTTATAGATGAAACCGCATTATATCAAACTTGCTTTGATCCGCTAGAGCACGCAGCCCTGCTCTCCCCGCCCCCCCCCCCCCCCCCCCGGAGCACTGCTTTACCGCGTTATATCCGAATTCATGTTATATCGGGTCGCGTTATATCGGGGTAGAGGTGTATATGCAACTATACATTAGAAAAATAGACAGATTGAGGTGAAGTATTAACTCTGGAATTCCAAGAGTTACCATCCATGAACATGTTTGTTTATTTAAAATCAATATTTTTATTTCTATCAACACTGAAGAAATTCTTTGCCCTTATTATAATGCTGAGGATGGGAAATTTTGAGCTAAACTAAGCACTGAATGCTTTTTAAAGACACACTATCCATATCTAGGTAGGAGGGAGAGGTTGTTTTGAAATTATTCTGGGCAGCATTTTATATACACTGACTATGGATTTAAAAAAAAATCTCATTCCTCCTTTCCCCTTGTTAAAGTTCCAGTGGGTTTATAACCATCTGTTTTTAAGACCATAAGAAAATAAGAGATGCATTTTGTAGTGGTCTGGAAAAACGCAACTCTCATCAATTATTTTAATTACTCTCCTTCACAGGCGGAAGATCTGTGCAATAAAAATATTCATTTCATTTACTGAAGTAATGCTAAGATTTCTCTCCATTTTAACGGGATAGAATTGCTAAAGCACTGGATGGTCTGTAGCAATAACATGGTGGTCCACTAGGGGGCATGGGAGGTCTTAGCTTAACACAGAACCTGAGAATAAAGACACGAGAATTTTGAATTTTGTACATTTTATAAGGTAAAACTTTTCTTTGTAGATTTACTTCCCATTTAAATGAAGTAGTTAATTGTGAACTTCTGGAAAAGGGTAAAAGCTCTTAATATAGTGACTCTGGGGAAACACAATAATCATAATATTTGATTCATATGGTAAAGATGGACAAACTGATCTAGATGAACTAACAACTGGCTCAGACCTTTTCCCAAAACTCATTCTAAAGCAGACACCAATTCTTTCTGTAGGTTTGAAATGAGTGGGTGGTGGTATAATGCTGTTGTGATATACAGGAATAATGCTAAGAGATTGAATTTTATTTTTTGGTCCCAGCCACCTGGTATGTGTCAGGATTACAAAAGTTTATGCCTTTCCAGTGGCTGCATTTACAGATGTAACTTTTTATTTGTTGCATGCTTATTTTATTCTATACCACCCAGTTTCCAGGGAAATACCCAAATAAGCTGAAAGATGGTATTTGTGCTACTTTTCCAGCCCAACTGGCATTAGTAAGTGCTGAGTAGAAATATGCTCAGATGAAGACCTCTGAAATTTGGGGACAGGGAGTTGAAATCTGGATCTGAATTTTGCAGCTCAGGCCCATCTCTGAGCTTGAGATTTTCCCAAGTCAGTTTATGTGAAATTTGCAGCCCAGAACACTGCAAAGGTTTGGATTAGACCTGTGCAGAACTCAGAATTTTCATTTTGCAGGGCTTAGGGGCTGATCCAAAGCCTATTGACTGAAATCAATGGAAGCCTTTCATTTTTCATACCAGTGGGATTCTTTCCATTTACTTCAATGGACTTTCTATCAGGTCCAGTGTGAACATTTTTCTGTCTATTTTGGTTTGCATGGTGAGTTTTGGTTTCCACAGGTTTGTGCCCCTAGGTTTCCATTTAAATTTGGGATTCAAATGGACCCAAACCTCAAAGCAAAACTCAGCTCCAGTCAACAAGTTGTGCCTGCTGCTAAGCCGCAACCAGGCAAGACCACAGAGTTTCCCAAGGTGACTTCAATCTAAAGCCACAGTCAGGGTTTATTTGAAACTCAGTCCAATGTGGAAAAGATCACCATTTACAGAAAAGAGATGACTTTGGATGCAAACCCCACTGAAGTCAATTCAAAACCTTCCAATGATTTAAGTGAATCACTGCTTAAGTTATCTTCAGTGACTGATCTTTTTCAATCATTAACACTTATTGTATCAATGGAGAATTAATCTATTATTGAATTAGTCAAATGGTTTGTTCTGTTATCCCCAAAGAACAACAGGTATATCTTTTTATCAAGTTTTATTATAATATAGCAAATAAATGCATCCCAGGCTCATATGAAAGTTTACAGTATAAAGCACTAATATAGAGTATAAAGTAAAATGTCCTCTTAGTATGATGTAGTTTGTAGATATCCAGATGTGTCATTGTGTACCAGATATTGTTTCATTTCTTTTACCGGTATATCACGGCATGATTGAAAATGTAAATTCTAGTGAAGGGAAAATTTTAAGCAAGGCCAATATAAATATTGGTACAGTATATAGGAAGCCAGAATGTCTAGGGAGTAAAAATATCATTTTGTAGAAAATGTGTAATATTTTCAGTTAATCCTACCAAGAGATGTGAATATTTGTAATTTTTAGAAGCACCCTTTTCTCTCTCACACTTTGCTGTGGGAATGCTTTGCTATAATTAGTATATATGAGACAGAGGAAGCAGACACTGCCAATTTAAAACATCTCCATCTAAGAAGAAACACTCTTTTTTTAATCGATGACATCACTTACTAAACCTGAAATTAAAAATCCAAGCAATGATTTCCAAAGAAGCCTAAGGGAGTTATGTGCACAACTACCATTGAAAGTCAGATCCATATACCGGGTATTTTGCATCCATTAACAGAGTCCTGTCAATTAGATTTAGATTGAAAACCAGTGGGAATTGGGTGCCTAATTCTGCTATATCCCTTTGAAAATCCCAGATCTAACCACTTTACTATTGACTGTTTAAGCTGCTTGCTTACTCCTGCATTTCACTCCTTAGGGATAATGACAATTTATATATCAGTTTCATATTTGTTTCTAGCTGGTTTTATATTCTCCTTCTTGTTCTCTTGTTTGTGGGTTGCAAACACGACGGAAATACTTAGATCCAAGAAAATTTCTTTTAATTGAATTTGAGTTGGTTTGTTTAAGTTAACATACCTATTCATATTAACTTTTGTAAAACCTTTTTTTTTTTTTTAACAAAATCTAAATTTGGAGCCCAAAATCAGTTAAAGTAGGCAATTGGTGATATTTTTTCTGTTTGTAAGGTGGTTTATTTGTTCAAGTGTTCTGAAAAACAAAACAGCCCCTATGAACTGCACTAAGAGTACAAGTTGTGTAACTAGCATATTCCAACCTCCAAACGCCTTTCATGTCAATATGAGAGATACCATCAGGCACTTTGAAAGCACCAACCTATTTATAAAGATACCATCAAAACCTGCCTGATGCAGCTGACTTATGAATCAATTATCTGGACTGCACCAAATGATATATCTGTTCTGAATTTTACAGCCATATGTTTAGAGCAAAACCATACCCAGATAGGCTATTCAGCATCACAACAAGGTTCTTATCTTCATGTATAGGCCTGTCAAAAATAAAAATGGAAAAAAAACCAACCCAAACCCTGACTGTAGGGCTTTTTCCCCAGAAACTGTTGTTGTTTTTTTAAGTTCATGACTATCCAGTTATTTATAGCTTGAGATAAAAGGAAAAGATTAATCAGTAACATACATGGGATCAATGTTGATAGTGAACAGTAAATTTAATGTGGTTGAAAGCCGATGAAGGTGTTCAGTGAGGTTTGTATATGGGAAAACTTTGTGCCCTAAATGTTTGCATCATTTAACAACAACAACAACAAAAACCCACTCTTTTAGTATAGAATTTACAAAGCCATTATGGGATGAGGTATAAACACATCTCTTTTGGATGAGGTATAAAACTTGAAGATTGTTGTGGACATTAGGGGCTGGTCTACGCTGGGAACTTAGATCGGCATAGCTACCTCTCACAGGGGCATGAAAAATCCACACCCCGGTATGGTGTAGATAAGCCAACCCTAACCCCCAGAAATAGACAGGGAAATTCTTCCATTGACTTAGATACCGCCTCTTGGGGAGGTGGATTAACTATAGCAACAGGAGAACCCCAGTGCTGCAGCTGTGCCACTGAAGAATTTTAATTGTAGACATACCCTGAGATCCCATGGAGCTTTTCACAAGAGTAGGTGTGTTAACTGTCAAATCCTGCCTGTTCCAGGTCAGGCAATTACATGCCTTTTACCCAAAATTCCCCCTGCAGTTCCAAGTAGATATGGCCCTTGTCTTCCATTCTCATCCTGTGTGACAGTGCTCTGGGAAATAGCAACTCTTTAATATAACACAAGAAGAGGTGTATTTTCAGAGGTAAATGAAGGACCTTTGTAAAGCCCTTCAAGGTGTTATGTCAATTATTGTTTTTTGGATTGCAGTAGTGCCTGCAGGCCCCAACCAAGACTGAGGTTCAGTTGTGCTAAGTGCTATGTAAACCCACTGCAAGACGTGGTCCCTGCCCTGAAGAGTTTACAAGCTAGACTGACAAGGTTTGGAGCAAAAACTTGGGCACAGAGAGGTGAAGTGATTTGCCGTGCCCAAGGTCACACTGCCTCCACTTCAGTTTAATTTGTTTACTTCTCTGAGGAGATTGTGTTGAGCTGTTGAATTAAGTATGAACATTTCCTGCACTCTCCCGCGTAGTCTAAGTTGTAACACAATGGCAACTAGGAGAGACAAAGCTGGCACATCGTTCCAGCCCACAGGATTTCACTCCTCTTACTTTCCAATAGGACAGAAGACACATCTCGGCACCATATTTAATCAATCAGAAAAACTGTCACTTTGCATGACATTACCAGTGCTCTTTTCTGGCATGCAGAACACCTTAGAGGAAAACAAAAGATTGGCATAAATTGTTCACAACAGAAGATGAAAACCTGCAAAGCTTTGTTTCATTGCAAACCCCTTTTGCCTAGTGTCACAGAGCTAGGCTGGAGTTCTCATTTATGGCAACGTAAATTCTCCAAAGTGAGAAGTTCTAGATGGATCGATTTTAGGGAGCCCGACCGGAGACACCTTAAAGGTCTATAAAAAGCACAGAGAGTTCTGTGGCACCTTTAAGACTAACAGATGTATTGGAGCATAAGCTTTCGTGGGTGAATGCCCACTTCATCGGATGCATGTGATACTTAAAGGTCTAGACTTTCAGAGGGCAGATATTCAATATTTTGAAATTAAGGTCCTTTTAAAGGTGTTTCAACTCTCAAGCTGGGTACCAAAAACCACAATCACTAGTCTTTCTGAAAACTTGAACTACAGAGTAGCTTTAGCTAGCTATCTGAATAGTTTGGTTATTGCCTCAACATGTTGATTTTTATGACTATCCATAGTATTTGGGGCACAGGAGAGAGACTAACTGGCAGCAACCTAAGGCCTTGGCTACACTGGCGCTGTACAGCGCTGCAACTTGCTGTGCTCAGGGGTGTGAAAACGCGCCCCCCGAGCGCAGCGAGTACAGCGCTGTAAAGCGCGAGTGTAATCAGAGCCTGCAGCGCTGCACGCTCGCTCGCAGCGCTGCAAGCTATTCCCCTCGGAGAGGTGGAGTACTTACAGCGCTGCGAGAGAGCTCTCGCAGCGCTGGCAGTGCGACTACACTCGTGCTTCACAGCGCTGCCACGGCAGCGCTGGGAAGTCCTGAGTGTAGCCAAGGCCTAATAATGCTTTCTGCTGTTTTAATACACTACTGTTCATTATTTATCATAAAATGGGACCTAGAAGTATGAACACACTCAAGTTTTGGGATTGTTGAAATTGGATTAAAATGTGTGAGTTGAGCCTACCTATCCTTTATTATTTACTCAGTGCTCTTAGTATACTTAAAACTGTATAGAATGCAGAGGAAGACACTTTAAGCGACCCAGAGAGCTTGCAAACTAAAAGAGCCAGGAAGTCACATATGCAAGCCAGTCACTGTTTCTGATCTAATTTTGTCATTTCCTAGAAGCACCACTTTTAAGAGTGATTTTCTGGGGGAGAAAAAGCAACCTGAGCGATCTGAGTTTCATCACACTCAGGCAGGAACAGACTGCTGAAATTTGGAGAGATCTGTATTTATCCAAATCTGTTCTCCTCTATTAATCTGATCAGTGCAGTTCTCAAGCATGGAACATATAATTTCTCTTGGGGTGAAATTCACTCCTACACAGAAGGCCTATCACAAAGTCTATGGAAACTGAGGGCTTAAGTGTAATTTCAAAAACAGACCTTACGTGGTGAATAGGTCTTGTACTGGGCCCTCTGTGCATGGGTTAATTCCAACCTTTGAGTAACTTGGTATCACTGGGTACGTCTACACTACCCGCTGGATCGGCGGGTAGTGATCAATCTATCGGGGATCGATTTATCGCATCTAGTGTAGACATGATCAAATCGATCCCCGATTGCTCTGCCGTCAACTCCGGAACTCCACCGTGGCGAGAGGCCGAAGCAGAGTCGACGGGGGAGCGGCAGCGGTCGACTTGCCGCCAGCCTCACGGCCAGGTAAATCGACCTAAGATACGCCAACTTCAGCTACGCATTTGCGTAGCTGAAGTTGCATATCTTAGGTTGACCCCCCCTCCCTAGTGTAGATCTACCCACTGTGTGTCAGAAAGGACAGGGATGTGGTACTGAATAGGTTTGATGCCTGATTTTCACAAGCCACTAAGTATCCAGAGTTCCTGTCGAGTCCATGGGAGCTCTGAGTGCTCAACAACTCTTCTGAAGTCTAGGCCCTTACGCATTACTGGATTTAAAGTATTAAATAGCATCAAGTATAACAAATATTGACCTTGCCTCAGAAAATATTTACTATCTCATCTATTGCCGTATGCCTTCTGCATTAGGGTGATATGTTGACATTAGCAGCTAGGATTTGCTAGTTGCACTAATTTTATAAATTGATACACTCAGCTCTTTGAATAAAGGCCCCCTTGGATTGATTTCTAGATGCTTATTTCACTCATTGCAAAAGTTCTGGCTCCCTGTTAAAATGTAATAATAAATATTTTCATACACATGGCACTTTTCCTCTGAAAATTTCAAAGCTCTTTTTATAGATGGATATGTATTATTGTGCTCATTTTACAGATAGTGAACTGAGGCACAGGGAGGTAAGTGACTTAGGGTTACATGTTCAAAAGTGCCTACGTGATTTGGGAGCCTACATCCCATTTTCAAAAGTGATTTAGATACATAGGGGCATAAGTCATTTTTGAAAATGGGACTTAGGCCCCCTAGGGCAAGATTCCCAGCTGGGGCTTGGGCATTGCAACTCCTAACTTTTAGGCACCCTGCTAACTAGTGGAATTCACAACTCCATGTTAGGCATCCAGACGCCCCATACAATGCATGGGGAGAATTAAGCACCTAAAAAGGGATTCACAGAAGCCAGCATGCTGAGTGGGGAGCTGCCTATACTAGCCAGTAGGAAACATAGAGAAAAGGGGTGTGGCCTAAGCCCTGCCTCTCAAAGGGAGTTAGGTGCCTATTTCCACTTGGGATTCATGACCATGAACCCTTTTTTGAATGTTGGCACCTAAGCCAGGTCAGCCCTTTCTCATAAAGATTGGTGATGGTGGTGCCCCATCTCCAATACGTAAGAGCCCACTGGTTAGAGCACTCACCTGGGAAGTGGGAGAGCATGGTTCAGATCCCTACTCTACTTGATTTGAAGCAGGGACTTGAACCCAGGTGAGTGCCCTAATCACAAGGCTATAAAATATTCTGGGTTGGGTCTCCCTGATTCTCTCATGTTTAAGATATTCCACCTTGTATTAAATACAAAAAGAATCATTGGAACAGGACTTAGGTACTTTTGGCAATTTTACCCTATGGCAGAGATGGAAGTAAAATTCAGGTTTCCTGATTTCCCAAACAGTATTACCTGTTGTGCTATTGTAATGTATTGATTAGCATGTACTTCCCACCTCCCTTCCCCCTCAACTTGCTAGAGCACCTAAAAAGTTGCCTTTAAATACATATTCCATGGAATTTCTCATCCACCTAGCTTGAAACTATGAGTAAATTAATGTAAATAGCTTCTTTAACCTATACAGAACAGTGTTTGATCTTAAGCTAAAATGAAAATTTTAATATTCTCATTGTTTGTCTCAAATATATCTGTGCCATGTATAAGACTCAGAGGGAGAAGGTGAAAAGAATTACGATGAAATGATCAGACACACAGAGGCTAGCCTGACCAACTGAACACTTCTTTTCTTTGACTTGACTTCTCCTAGATAAACAAAAAAATCATCCCTCTATATGTGCAATATATAGGTCTTTATTAAGTTAAGCATATGCTCAGATCCATCCTTATTAAACAAAGAGGAACCCACTGTTCAGTGTGTGTCCTATATCCCCACCTGTGTCTGAACCACAAAGATGAGTCTGTTGCATCCCTAGCCACAGAGCCTGGCTCTTTAGTTCAAGCTGTAGAGACTTATGCTTCTAGTTCTGGGGGGTTCTCCTTTGCTTTGGCCAAAATGGCAACTGCTTACTTGGGATGGACTAAGCACATGCGTAAGTATCTTACTAAATCATGGCCATGTTTACCAAAAGAAGACTTATTAAAAAAATAAGAAAAACATTTAGCTGTCTCTCCCACTCGCAGCTTGGCCCAACTCCACATCTGTGGGAAGTATTGTTCAACCTCCACACCTCAGCAGCCTCCTGGCAAATTCCTGTTTTCTTTCAAAGAAAAGTGTTTCATCAGGCAGAAGCATTAAAAAGAGTGTTCATTAATTATCCACCAGAGAGAATAAAGCACAAGTTGGTACACAGTGTAATTACAGAGAGCACATGTTTTAATGGTGATAGTCTATTAAATTTTATAATCTGAAATCAGTGACATTTGTAGTAATTATTAATAGCCCAGTTTCTTGCTATTTATATTTAAATCGAGCTTTATGGCTTAACTAAAATAATTAACCTGAAATGGTGTATTATATTAGCTTAAACCAAAGAACAGTTAGTTCTGAAAGAATGTCTTGGATAGCTCTTTTGGAAGTATTTATTATACTGTAAATAAGGCAAAAATAGTTCTAAACATTATAGCTATCACTTGCCATCAGGCCACACATGGAAATCTTCATTAATGTGAGTATAGTTTTCCATAAAACAAAATGACAGCATATGGCCCTCTGATCCCATCTTCAGACTAGTGGTGTTATACAAACGGATCCAACACCCACTGAAGTCAATGAAAAGACTTTCATTTGGATCAAGTCCGTATCTGTATATTTATCACCCATATCTTGCACCACACAGACTTTTTAGAATGAAGCCTGAACTACATAATACAAACACCTTCAAATAAAAAACCAGGACGTTGCCCCCACTTACACCAACATTAAATTTGGCCCAGTGCTCTTTAGAATGTTCCTATAGAAATTTAGCGGTGGACAATTTTTTTTTCTGCTTCATGTTTAATGAACTTCAGAATTGTATGTAATTTGAGGCTGTCTAAGTCCCCCATGTAGGCTCTTCCAAAGTTGTATTGGCGGGTATGCATTGTAGATGCACTGGGAGCAGTTCTTCTAAGTAGACCATAATCATACTTCTATCATAGATTTTGTTTCAGAAACTGTTCTGTTTCTTGATGCCTTTGTGCTACAGACAACAACAGCCAATCTCTTTAAATGGCAGCTGGACTCAAAAGTTGGAGCCAAAGTACAATGTGGGATTTTTAATATACATATTAAAATGTATATTACATCCCAAACAACAACATTCTCCTCAAAGTGCTTTGTGATTGTGACAGAAGTGAGACATAACCTCTTCAAAGAGACAGGCAAGAACCTATTGTAACAATACATAAAATAATTTATAATTAAGAATTTAAACTAACTCTTCAAAGCCAAATTTGTTTAAACTAATATCCAGCAGCCTACATGAGAATATATTATTTTTGTCACCGTTATTAACCTGGCATCTTTACTAACTTGCTTGGGGTTGCACCATTATTAATTTAGTCAAGGTGTATCAATAACTTATGAAAAATCTATCCTCAATCAAGCCATTGATGCTTATATTTTCAGAATCTCCAGCTGATAGTCTGGTCTCAAAGAATGGATCACATATTATTAAAATCAATCTGAGTATAAGGTGGTCACCAATAAAAGTCAGCATTTCCCCAAAACACACAGAATAGTTACCACAGTAAGTATAAGGGGGAAAAAGAGGTCTCTCAGATACTATTGTATGGGCAAAAGCTGACCTTTCTAAATGGCAACTAGCATTATAGGAGTCTGAATTCATTCTCTATACCCAGGGCAAGATTGTCATCAATTCTAGCTGTTGTGTGTTGCAACATCTGACAGTAGTTAAAAGCCTGCCCTACCACGCCTGATGGTATATAAATTATATTGTAGAGCAAACATAGGTGAAGTGAGAAAAGATTGCGAGGAGGTGGGGGAGAGGAATACCATAGCTGGTGTTAAGACAGTGTTCCACTACGGGAACATCGATAATAATTGGTGTTCCTGTGATAGGATTGTTATAGCACTTGTAAGGTTCACTCATTTAGCACTTTTTATTATGGACTCCTTCAGCTTGCACTGCAGGTATAATGGAACTCATTATAAACATCCATGCCACAGCAGAAGTACACTTTAACAGAGGAAGATCTTGACTGTTTAACACATACTCCTGCAATAGCTATTATGTAGGTATACTGTGTGACATACCTACAGTGGTTGCCCTTAGTGACTTGCCAATTGCCGTAGATAATAAAGCCTGTTACCTGAGCTCATTATTTGCAGAATTCCAGTACACTATTGCCCATGTAAGTAGGGGGAATGATAAGGAATACTACAGATATGAAGGCAATTTAAATTTAGTCGTCTTATGAGGGCAAGTTATGAAGGGCCACCACTATATTATGCACCAAATCTGCTACAGGCTTACTGTGTGACCTTGAGCAAGTTACTTAACTGTGTGTTTAACACACATTTCTTCAAAACTCATTTTAAATTTGGCAGCTGGAAGCTCTCTCTACTTTTGAGCTTTGCCCATCACTGTTCTGCTAACAAAAATACAAGCATCAAATGATGATCATTTTGCATTTATCAAAGAAAGGGAAAAGGGGCAAAGCTGACAACTTAATATTACATAATTGGAAAAATTACCATCAACAACTGGCTATTTCAGGGGAACTAACAACTATTTTTACTGCTAAGTGCATTATTGATTCAGGGTGTATTTTTTCTCCCTTTTTGAAAGTGTAGAACCCTTACACGATTTGAGTTTTCCCTTATTCCTCAGTATTGCAGCAAATGACTGATAACTGCCTTTAGAATTCCTAATGGCTAAATTACAATTATTATGCAAAGACCTACATTAGGCAGTTATATAGATTGTTAAATGATTTTGCCTTTTTTACAAACCATAATCATTTTCCTTTATTAGCTGAAGGATTTCATAATTTAAGGACGATGAGAACCTATAAGTCACACTTTCAAATAAGGAACATGGATATTGCAAACATTAAATTCTCTCATAAAAACGTTAAGGCATCATTAAACTAGGATCAGATTAATACAATTCAGTCAACTCTAGATAGATATATCCTGTAATAGGCTGAAACAATACCTAGTGATATAGGATATATAAGATTTTACTACAACCAATTTATAAACCTATAATACATACAGGTATCACTCAAAGCCACCATTAACAGTGAATGCCTTGTATTAAATCATGAGAGTTTAATAGGGAAAAAAAGTTCCATCCCTTATTTAGTCTCCCTTCTCTATTGTTAGCTGTCATCATAGCATCTTACTGCCACCATAAGTCAGATGAGATGTTTCTTCTGGTACAGCTTGATCTAAGAATGTGTTTGATTTATCCATCTGTTTACATATCTGAAAGATTTTAAAATGAATTCCCAGGGCCTATTTTTGCTCAACCTTTACACTAGTTAACTCCAGAGTAACTCCAGTCCGTTCATTGGAGTCACTGTGGATTTATACCTGTATAACAGTTAGCAGGATTTGACACCCCTCGCCCCCGTTGAGTCAAACATTAGAAGCTAAGTTTCAGAGTAGCAGCCGTGTTAGTCTGTATCCGCAAAAATAACAGGAGTACTTGTGGCACCTTAGAGACTAACAAATTTATTAGAGCATAAGCTTTCGTGGGCTACAACCCACTTCTTCGGATGCATATAGAGTGAACCATATATTGAGGAGATATATATACACACACATACAGAGAGCATGAACAGGTGGGAGTTGTCTTACCAACTCTGAGAGGCCAATTAAGTAAGAGAAAAAAAACTTCTGAAGTGATAATCAAGATGGTTCAGTACAGACAGTTTGATAAGAAGCAAGTGTGAAAATACTTACAAGGGGAGATAGATTCAATGTTTGTAATGGCTCAGCCATTCCCAATCCCTATTTAGCCCTGAGTTGATTGTGTCTATATGCAATGCAAACTAGACACAATCAACTCAGGGCTAAATAGGGATTGGGAATGGCTGAGCCATTACAAACATTGAATCTATCTCCCCTTGTAAGTATTTTCACACTTGCTTCTTATCAAACTGTCTGTACTGAACCATCTTGATTATCACTTCAGAAGTTTTTTTTCTCTTACTTAATTGGCCTCTCAGAGTTGGTAAGACAACTCCCACCTGTTCATGCTCTCTGTATGTGTGTGTATATATATCTCCTCAATATATGGTTCACTCTATATGCATCCGAAGAAGTGGGTTGTAGCCCACGAAAGCTTATGCTCTAATAAATTTGTTAGTCTCTAAGGTGCCACAAGTACTCCTGTTATTAGAAGCTAAGGCTTGCATCTCACTGTCAATTCTGGTGGCAGAGGGGATATATGATAGGATTAATACAAGGGAAGAGGGACAACTGACTTTACAATCTTTTCTATCTGTGTCTGTCTTTTCCATAGATAATTGTATCTAGAGCTATGCGCATACTTGATTTTTTGTTTGAAAAATTGTTTCAGGTTGACCCAAAATAAAAACAATTGTTTAAAAAAATTGAAATGTTTCATTTTGAAAATATTTTAAAAATCTTTTTTCAGTTGAAACTATTCACCGAATTTGACATGAAATTCAACTTCAGTCAATGTGGCGAATAAAATATTAGTCAGAAGCATTTCACCCGGCTCTAACTATACTTTTGTGGGTCTGGATAAGAAATACTTGCATAAGGAAGGGGGGCAGGATTAGAAGGATCACCCCCTGAGATGGGGTGCCTACCTCACATCAGTAGAGGCACATGTGTAGAGAGCAGAAAGAAGGGGCCAATTTGCCCTGTAACAGGCTGCACCTGGGGGAGTCAGGGTTGGTAAGTTTTTAGTTGATGATAAACGCCGGTGGGGCAAGGGACAGGCTAAGCGGCTACAAAACCAGGAAGCAGAGTAAGAAGGGGGCCGCAGTAGAGAAGCCCTGAAGTCACTCTCTGGGCAGAGAGAGGGAAAAGAGGAAACCAGGGGGAGAATAGAAGCCATGGCATCCTGGCCCTGAGGGAAGGGTGTACCCAGAGGAGGGTGGAGAAGGAGCCTGATAGAGGCAAAGTTGGAAACAGCCCAGGAAAACAGCAGCAAGGTTTGGGACAGTGCAGACCTTGGCCGCTGGTTGGAGGGTCCCTGGGCTGGAACCTGGAGTAGTGAGCAGGCCCAGTTTCCCCTAGCGGCCACTGGGGAAGCTGCACAGATGGAGTAGGGGTCCAGAAGACTGCCTGAGGGCTTGTCTACACTACAAAATTAGGTCGGATTTATAGAAGCCGGTTTTATAGAAACCGGTTTTATGCAGCCGACTGTGTGTGTCCCCACATAAAATGCTCTAAGTGCATGAAGTCGGCGGACCGCGTCCACAGTACCGAGGCTAGCGTCGACTTCCGGCGCATTGCACTATGGGTACCTATCCCACAGTTCCCGGAGTCTCCGGCGCCCATTGGAATTATGGGTTGAGATCGCAATGCCCGAATGATGCAAAGCAGTGCCGCGGGGGGTTCTGGGTACATTGCGTCACGCCCCTCCCCTGCCGTCACAGCAACGGCAGACAATAGATTCGCGCCTTTTTACCTGGGTTACCTGTGCAGACAACATACCACGCCAAGCATGGAGCCCGCTCAGCTCAGCTCACCGTCACCATATGTCTTCCGGGTGCCGGCAAACGTGGGACTGCATTGCTAAACAGCAGCAGCAGCTTACTGCCTTTTGGCGGTAGACGGTGCAGCATGAGTAGTAGCCTTCATCGGCGCTCGGGATGCTGGTAGCTGTGGGGCTGGCAGCCGTAGGGCTGCATTGCACCAGCCCCTTGCCTTTTGGCAGTAGATGGTTTATTACGACTGGTAACCGTCCTGTCAGTATTGTCTGCTGAGCATCCAGAAGAGGCCGAGGGCGATCTGGGTGCTCAGCAGATCTGCAAGAAGAGCTTTCCTCAGGTCTGAAAGCAAGTAAATTTACAGGTTGCCTGAAATGCTCATAGATGTCCTCGTTGGACAATGATGGTTACCAGTCGTAGTATACTATTTGCTGCCAAGTATTTGCTGCCAAGCACCCAGAAAATGCCGAGGGCTATCAGTCATGCTGCACTGTCGTCTTAAGATGTAAAAAATAGATTTGTTCTGTATTCATTTCCTTCCCCCCTCCCTCCGTCAAATCAACGGCCCGCTAAACCCAGGCTTAGGAGTTCAATCTCTGAGGGGGGGGGGCATTCTGTGTGACAGTTGTTTGTATTTCTCCCTGATGCACAGCCACCTTTCTTGATTTTAATTCCCTGTACCTGTACGCCATGTCGTCAGTCGCCCGCCCCTCCCTCCCTCCCTCCCTTCTTCCCCTGGTCTTTAGATACTAGTTTCGCGCCTTTTTTCAGACCAGACGCCATAGCTAGCACTGGGATCATGGAGCCCGCTCAGATCACCGCGGCAATTATGAGCACTATGAACACCACGCGCATTGTCCTGGAGTATATGCAGAGCCTGGACATGCCAAAGCCAAACCAGGAGGACCAGCTGAGGAGGAGGAGGCGATTGCAGCGCGGCGACGATAGTGATGAGGAAATTGACATGGACCTCTCACAAGGCACAGGCCCCAGCAATGTGGAAATCATGGTGTTACTGGGGCAGGTTCATGCCATGGAACGCCGATTCTGGGCCTGGGAAACAAGCACAGACTGGTGGGACCACATCGTGTTGCAGGTCTGGGACGATTCCCAGTGGCTGCGAAACTTTCGCATGCGAAAGGGCACTTTCATGGAACTTTGTGACTTGCTTTCCCCTGCCCTGAAGCGCCAGAATACCAGGATGAGAGCAGCCCTCACAGTTGAGAAGCGAGTGGCGATAGCCCTGTGGAAGCTTGCAACGCCAGACAGCTACCGGTCAGTCGGGAATCAATTTGGAGTGGGCAAATCAACTGTGGGGGCTGCTGTGATCCAAGTTGCCAGGGCAATGAGACCCCTGGTGATATCAAATGTAGTGACTCTGGGAAACGTGCAGGACATAGTGGATGGCTTTGCTGCAATGGGATTCCCAAACTGTGGTGGGGCGATAGACGGAACCCATATCCCTATCTTGGCACCGGCGCACCAAGCCACCGAGTACATAAACCGCAAGGGGTACTTTTCAATGCTGCTGCAAGCCCTGGTGGATCACAAGGGACGTTTCACCGACATCAACGTGGGCTGGCCGGGAAGGGTACATGATGCTCGCGTCTTCAGGCACTCTCTTCTGTTTCGAAAGCTGGAGGAAGGGACTTTCTTCCCGGACCAGAAAATAACCATTGGGGATGTTGAAATGCCTATCGTGATCCTTGGGGACCCAGCCTACCCCTTAATGCCACGGCTCATGAAGCCATACACAGGCAGCCTGGACAGGAGTCAGGACCTGTTCAACTACAGGCTGAGCAAGTGCCGAATGGTGGTAGAATGTGCATTTGGGCGTTTAAAAGCGCGCTGGCGCAGCTTACTGACTCGCTGTGACCTCAGCGAAAAGAATATCCCCATTGTTATTGCTACTTGCTGTGCGCTCCACAATATCTGTGAGAGTAAGGGGGAGACATTTATGGCGGGGTGGGAGGTAGAGGCAAATCGCCTGGCCGCTGATTACGCGCAGCCAGACACCAGGTCGGTTAGAGCAGCACAGCAGGGCGCGGTGCGCATCAGAGAGGCTTTGAAAACTAGTTTTGTGACTGGGCAGGATATGGTGTGAAACTTCTGTTTGTTTCTCCTTGATGAAATCAAAGCCCCCCACACACACCCGGTTAACTCTACTACCCTGTAAACCAAGCACCCCAACCTCCCCTCCCCTCCCCTCTTCAAGCACCACTTGCAGAGGCAATAAAGTCATTGTTACGTCACATTCATGCATTCTTTATTAATTGAGCACACAACTAGGGGGATAATTGCAAAGGTAGCCCGGGATGGGTGGGGGAGGAGGGAAGCAGCACACAACTAGGGGGATAATTGCAAAGGTAGCCCGGGATGGGTGGGGGAGGAGGGAAGCAGCACACAACTAGGGGGATAATTGCAAAGGTAGCCCGGGATGGGTGGGGGAGGAGGGAAGGAAAAGGACACACTGCACTTTAAAACTTTAAAACTTATTGCTGTGGAAATCATCTAGGGTGGAGTGATTGGGTGGCCGGAGGCCCCCCCACCGTGTTCTTGGGCGTCTGGGTGAGGAGGCAATGGGACTTGGGGAGGAGGGCTGGTGGTTACAGAGGGGTTGTAGCGGCGGTCTCTGCTCCTGCTGTTGGTTACAGAGGGGCTGTAGCGGCGGTCTCTGCTCCTGCTGTTGGTTACAGAGGGGCTGTAGCGGCGGTCTCTGCTCCTGCTGTTGGTTACAGAGGGGCTGTAGCGGCGGTCTCTGCTCCTGCTGTTGGTTACAGAGGGGCTGTAGCGGCGGTCTCTGCTCCTGCTGCCTTTCCTGCAGCTCAACCATACGCAGGAGCATATCAGTTTGATGCTCCAGCAGCCGGAGCATCGACTCTTGCTTTCTGAGTACAAGCTGACGCCACTTCTCTTCAGCCCGCGTTTCAGCACGCACCCTCTGCTCTTCAGCCAGCGATTCAGCTCGCCACCTCTCCTCTCGCTCATATTGGGCTTTTCTAAAATCAGTCATTGACTGCCTCCACGCATTCTGCTGTGCTCTGTCAGCGTGGGAGGCAGTCTGTAGTTCAGTGAACATTTCGTCACGCGTCCTTCGCTTCCTTCTTCGAATATTCACTAGCCTCTGTGAAGGTGAAACATTTGCAGCTGGTGGAGGAGAAGGGAGAGTTGTTTAAAAAAGATACATTTTTGAGAACAATGGGTACACTCTTTCACTTTAGATTTTGCCGTGCATCACACAGCACATGTGCTTTCGTTACAAGGTCGCATTTTTCCTCTTATATTGAGGGCCTGCCTGTTTGGTGTGAGAGATCACTCACGCAGTTCCAGGCCACAGATTTCAGCTTGCAGGCAGCCATGGTAAGACACAGTCTTTTGGCTTTTTTAACCTTGTTAACAAGTGGGGATGGTTTAAAACAGTACTGTTCTCATTAACCATACCAAGCACCCGTTGGGTTGGCCATTTAAAATAGGTTTGCAATGTAAAAGGAGGGGCTGCGGTTTCAGGTTTAACATGCAGCACAAACCCAACTAACTCCCCTCCCCCACACACCCAATTCTCTGGGATGGTCACTTCACCCCTCCCCCCCACCGCGTGGTTAGCAGCGGGGAATATTTCTGTTCAGCAGAGCAGGAAGGGGCACCTCTGAATGTCCCCTTAATAAAATCGCCCCATTTCAACCAGGTGACCGTGAATGATATCACTCTCCTGAGGATAACAAAGAGCGATAAGGAATGGATGTTGTCTGCATGCCAGCAAACACCGGGACCATACGCTGCCATGCTTTGTTATGCAATGATTCCAGACTACGTGCTACTGGCCTGGCGTGGTAAAGTGTCCTACCATGGCGGACGGGATAAGGCAGCCCTCCCCAGAAACCTTTTGCAAAGGCTTTGGGAGTACATGAAGGAGAGCTTTCTGGAGATGTCCCTGGAGGATTTCCGCTCCATCCCCATACACGTTAACAGACTTTTCCAGTAGCTGTACTGGCCGCGATTGCCAGGGCAAATTAATCATTAATCATTAAACACGCTTGTTTTTAAACCATGTGTAATATTTACAAAGGTACACTCACCAGAGGTCCCCTGTGTGCCCACAGGGTCTTGGGTGAGTTCGGGGGTTACTGGTTCCAGGTCCAGGGTGACAAACATATCCTGGCTGTTGGGGAAACTGGTTTCTCCGCTTCCTTGCTGCTGTGAGCTATCTATGATGTTCTCTCCATCCTCATCTTCCTCGTCCGCCGAACCTGCTTCCCTGTCTCCAGAGAGGGACTGATAGCACACGCTTGGGCTACTGGTGGCTGCACCCCCTAGAATGGCATGCAGCTCCTCGTAGTAGCGGCATGTTTGCGGCTCAGCCCCGGACCTTCCGTTTGCGTCTCTGGCTTTGTGGTAGGCTTGCCTTAGCTCCTTAATTTTCACGCGGCACTGCTGTGCGTCCCTGTTATGGCCTCTGTCCTTCATGGCCTTGGAGGTCTTTTCTAATGTTTTGCCATTTCTTTTACTGTTTCGGAGTTCGGCCAGCACTGCTTCATCTCCCCAGATGGCGATCAGATCCCGTACCTCCCGTTCGGTCCAGGCTGGAGCTCTTTTGCGATCCTGGGACTGGGACTGGGACTCCATCACGGTTACCTGTGCTGATGAGCTCTGCGTGGTCACCTGTGCTCTCCACGCTGAGCAAACAGGAAATGAAATTCAAACGTTCGCGGGGCTTTTCCTGTCTACCTGGCCAGTGCATCTGAGATGAGAGTGCTGTCCAGAGCGGTCACAATGAAGCACTGTGGGATAGCTCCCGGAGGCCACTAATGTCGAATTCCGTCCTCACTACCCAATTCCGACCCCCATAAGGCCGATTTTATCGCTAATCCCCTCGTCGAGGTGGTGTAAAGAAACCGGTTTAAAGGGCCCTTTAAGTCGAAAGAAAGGGCTTCGTAGTGTAAACGTGTCCAGGTTTAAGTCGACTTAACGCAGCTAAAGTCGACCTAAACTCGTAGTGTAGACCAGGCCTGAGACTATCATCTAATGGGACTTTGATACTCTGGCAGGGGAGGACTTCAGTGACCTGGGCAGAGGGCCAAACCATGAAGAGGGAGTAACCTAACCCTGAGGCAGGGGGTGGGGAGAAGAACTACAGGACAAGCAACCAAAGGAGAGGATGTCAGACTGGGTTGAGATGTATCCCCACACACAGCCACAAGGCTGTGCCACAGCAGTGAGCAGAGTATCCAGTGACATCCCCCTTCACAGTATCATGCCTTCACAACCCATAAGTATATTGCAATGTAGAATAACACTGACTTTGCCAGTGGTAATGGACTAAACAGCTTTTCACTTCTAAGCTGCTAATTCAAATCCAGCCCAGGTCATTAGTGACTAGACAATGGTGTCATCTGATATTCAGTGACCTATGTGAAATGCATTTGGTGACCTCACCAGATAAGTGCGATGCCACAACTAAACACAGCCACATTTGGCAGTAATTTTGTCCCAGCAATGTAACACAGCAGAACAGTCAGTGATTGAGTGGGATGATGGACTGAAATGAACTACCCTCATTTTTGTTTGTGGATCCTTTCACGTCAGGGTTGAGAAACCATGGTCTGGCTTGGTACAGTGAGGATGCTGGTCACCATGAGGTACTTCTTAATATACACAGGGGTTTTGATTCTCCAGGGATGTTTTTTACTAGCACCAGATAGTCTCTCTCGTTTTATTTATAGAAAAATCTGGTGTTTGGGTATTTGTTTGGAAATCTGTGATGACTAAAATGTAAACAAACATAAGGAGATTTCAAATGTTAAAAAAGGTAAGTGTAAATTAGTTCACTTATAAAAACTATCTAGTTTTGCCTAAGTAGGTGATTTGGCTCAAAACTTGCAAGTATTCCATATAGTTAGTATGGGGAATTCCTAAGGGAATACTGCAACTACTGAATTAGTTATCTAAAGCAACTGATTTTTAAGGGTGGCAGATGAATGTATGTATTATATTTGCTAAAAATATTGTTACATATTAATTTAAAACTACACCCATTTAGCTCAGCCCAACAATCAGATTGCTGCAAAAGTGTATACACAAGTAGCTTTAGTCAGTAGCCCTAGACTGGAAGTAGAGTAGCAAGTCTACTAGTTGGGTCCCTGGGGTAACGGTGGTTCTTCCCACTCTGCCTCAGTGGGACGCCACTCTGCCTCACTATGTCAAGGGGTGTCCTCTACTGTCAGGGAATTAGCCAAGTCTGGGGCCCCAGAGGCAGGGTGGAGCCGACTCACAGTCTTAAGGGACTCTGGCTTTCAGGCTGGGCCGGCTATAAGCAGTCTGTGTACTCCGGCCCCAGGCAGGGGGTGGGCACTAAACAGTCTAGGAAGCTCAGGCCCTCAAGCAGGGCAGAGCTGTGGATAGTTCAGGGGCCCAGGCCCTCAGGCCGGGCAGAGCAATGAGTAGTCTAGTGTCCTAGCTCTGGTAGATGGTTAGCTAACACAGGCCTTTTGGCCTAGGGGTGGGGTGGCAGAGGGACCTGGGCCCACCCAACTCCACCAGATCCCAGCCTAGGGCACTAACAGTGGCAGAGTGTTCTGCCACTTGGTCAATGGGGAATCCAGCCACAACACACTGGCAGTGTTTCAGGCAGCAATGCAACCAGACTGGAGTCAGCTGTCCCTGGGCCACTTCCACCCTCCCTTCAGGGTGTACTTGGATCCATGGGTGTCCTCCATCTCCCTGGGGTAGGTAGCCAGCGGCAGTCCCGGCAACTCCTCAGTGTCTGGGTTGGCTGACGGCTCCAGCAGCTCTGGCCAGTCCTCAGCTTGGTGGGGCTCTTCTTCAGTCTCCAGAGCAGGCAGAAAGCATCTGTCTACTCCAGCAGTTGCCACACAACTGAGCTCCAGGACCTGCCCTTTATACATCCTGTCCCACCTCCTAACTTCCAATGGGAGGGGCAGGCATGGCTTGGTGCTGCCCACCTGGGATCAGAGAGTGGGTCCTCCCCCTCTGACTCAGTGGGAGGTCACTCTACCTCACTACAAGTGAATAAAAGTTTGGAGCGTTGGGCCTCAACATGCACCAGCTCAGCTATGTTTACCACAATCAATTTTTAATTTACATTTAAGATTCATTAAAATTAGCATTTTGGATCTTAGTACTGTATGCAACCATCTTGCTGCAAAGTGAAATATTGCTGACCTGTAACTGCCAGTGAGACAGCCCTATGAAGCAGACTTTAAACCAGTTTCCATTCTACTTTTAGTAAGAATAAAAAATAGTTGGATACCATTTTTGAATCATGTATTTTGTGTAAGCATTAGAGCTTTGTGAAATGTATCCCTGTGCAGAGAGCCAGAGCAAGGTCTATGCACCACCTGAGGGTAAGTAAGGGCTTAATTGGTGCCTAGACATTGGGCTGGCCATCTGCATAGTGGTGAGCTTCATTGTGACAGCTGTTAAAGCAAGATGAAAAGCTCGTCCAGCTCTTTGTAAAGCTTCTGCATGGGCCACAGGGCTCCTAAGAGAATAGATGGTCCAGTGAGTAAGGCACTTAGCCTAAGACTTTGGGAAACTGGGTTAGAGTCCCTGCTCTGGCACATATTTTGTGGGGGACCCTGGGCAAGTTATTTAGGCCCAGATTCTCAATGATAGTTAGATGCCTGTGTACCTTTTAGGCACCATTGAAATTTTCAAAGCCACCACTCTGCTGCTGCCTAACTGCATTGGCACCTAGGAATAAGTTTCAACCAGTCAGCATTCTCATAGCTGTGAAAGCCCTGATGCCACCCTACAGCTAACAAGAAGTTCAGAGCCTAGAAGGGTGGTGACTGAGGGCCACTCTAGGGCTCATTCCACCAGGCCACACTGTCTCTCATAATAGAGAAACAGTGTCACTTCAGCAAAATGTCTCCACCACTAAGCTTAGAAATGTCAATTGTAAAGGAAGAAAAACCTTACACAGTTTCCATTTTATTAGTTAGGGCTATTTGATTGCTAGCTTGTAAAACTTTTATGTTGTTGAGACGAACAATACTGATTGTTATCCTTTAACATCTGACTGAAGGAGGAATTTTATCTTTACATTGTGACCAATCTCTTTGAGGTTTTTATAGCTGATGTTTTAACTGGAATAGAAACAATATGTTCAAAATCTTACTGAACAAGTGAGCTGTGAGCAATGAGCCACAAGAGGGCATTGTTGGAAGCACTAAAGTTTACAAACTTTTCTCCTTAAGAAGCTGCTAGTTTTTAAATGGCAGTTACCTAGAGGATGTAAGAATTTAAGAACATCACAGCATCTTTAAAATGATGTGTTTCCTGGCAGAGAATTCACCTAAAGATTTGTCAAATACTTTGGCAAAAATATATTTTTTTAAAGTTTGGTCTATTAAAAATGAACTGTTAATTAGGATAATGAAGTACCTTTTTTAATGTTTCAATATTTAGATTTCTGCTTTACTATTTAAAAAAAAAAAGAAAATGAACAATATAGAATAATACGGTACCATTTCTTTGTTTCAGAATAGATGCAACTTTATCTACTTGACTCATTTACCGTAAATAATTCCCTTTATTTATACAGCATTTCACAGAAGGACCTCAGGGTGTTTTGCAAAGTTCAGTAGAGATCAAATATATGTGTGTGTGTGTGGCCTTCATATATATTTAAGGGTTCATATTTAAGACCTCATGTTATATGACCTTTTAAACAATCTTATGCCTGGTCTACACTACAAAGGTAGTTCAATGCAAGCCAACTTGCATCGACCTACTCGTGCATGTGACCATGGATGCTGGAACTAGAGGTGCTGGGAGTGTTGCCGCACCTCTTGGCTTGAAGTGGTTTCCATTATATGCAGGGTTTAGAGTTTGGTTCAATGGCTCTCAACACCCCCACTATACAAATAGTTCCCACACCCCTGCACGTGACTACATTAAAACTTGTCTCCCCTGATGTAAGCACCCTATTATGGTGACACAGCATTGAGCTATGGTTGATGTACTGAGCTCAATGTGGTGCAAGTGTAGATACTGCATTATCTATGTTGACTCTAAGAATTCTCTAGCAGCTGTCCCACAATGCCTGACACTGACCACTCTGGTTACAGTTGTGAACTCCACAGCCCAGTGGTCCTAGAGACCAGAAGCCCACCTCTCCCTTTAAAACCCTGCAGATTTTTGAAATGCCTTTCCTGATTATTTGGCTTCACAAGCACACCAAGCAGATCTTTATTGGTGGGTGCAGTTGCGCAGTCAATGGTGCTGACTACATGCTCCAGACACACTCCAGCGTGGGGTAGACAGGAGATATTGGATCGCCTGGGCCTGAGAAGGGAAGAGGCTGTGCAGGCATAGCTATGGACCAGCCATAGAAATGTGGACATCTACTAGCAGATTGCATGGGGGATGCAGGAGAAGGGGTAAAACAGGGATCAGCTGCAGTACTTGTGAAAGCAAAGAAACTTTATCGGTATACCAGAAGGCCTGAGAGGCCAACAGTCAATCTGGTACCGAGCCACAGACCATGTTGCTTATACAAAGAACCACATGCCATTTTTGGTGGAAACCCCACCAACACCCTGCAGACCACTGTGAATACCTCCGATGAGCCCGAGACACAGACCATTGGTAGAGGAGGAAGAAGGGGGATATGCCATTGGGTGTTCCAGCTATGCTGCATGCCAGGACCTCTTGAGACTCCACCACAGTCCAGTCAGTCCTAGCAGTCAAGCATGGGCGAGCCTGATGCAGGGAAAGAAACCTCAAGTAAGTGTGTAAATGTTTTTCCAATTACAATGATGGTGCCCCCAACTTTTCAGGACACAAGCTATTGACTGTTCATTAATTTACTTATAGTAGTAGAATTAGCAATACAACAGAAAGAGAGAGAGCGCTATCTGCCTTTCATTCCCCTGTAGAGTTGGGGGCAGCACATGTGGAGCAGTTTGGTTGTGAACATAGGGATGTCCCTTGAATCTTCCTGAGAGATCTTGATGAAATTTTCATGGAAGTATCTGCAATCCTCTTCCTAACGTTTGTAGGGATTGCAACCTTATTTTTTCCTCTGCAGTAGGACACTTTCATGTGCCAGTTGGCAATAACTTCAACAGGCACCATTGCAGTCAACAGGCTAGCAACATATGTGCCCGAGCAGCTTTGGGACGCCAGGAGCAACTGTGCTCTCTGTGCCTTTGTTACCCTCAGGAGTGAGAGAGCAGCCACAATCATCACCACTTGCGGGAAATGGTGCCAGTATTCAGTGCCAGTGCTCTTTACTCATAGTTTCATGCAAGCAAGCAATTTGCTCCTCCTTTCCCTCACCCCTCGGAGGGCCATATTTGCCACGGCCCTCAAATATGCCATGTGAGTGGTGCTGTGCACAAGCATACCAAAGCAGAAGTGTCAGTAATCATTTCTTGTTTAAGACTTTAGGGAGGCAAAGGAAGGGAGTTCTGAATCTTAAGTTTCACTTTCCATGGTGAATATGCTGGCAATGGTACCTCTGTGTGTTTTATCTGAGGCTGCTGCTGCTGCGACCTTGAAGGGTTTCCCCTCCACAGCCATGGAATGCCTGAGCCAGATAAGGAGGAGAAAGAAGGCAGTCCAGGAGGACATGTTCAGCAAGATCCTGCAAGACCATCCTGCATCAGACCATGAGCAGAGAGGGCCTGGAGGGTGAATATTGCAGTCTGTATGGAAAAGGAAGGAGCAGACTAGAGAGAGGCCCAGGAGTTCCAGCTGGAAAAGGAGAGAGAGATGCACCAGGACATAATGGGCTTCTCTTGCAGCAAACACAGATGCTGCAGACTCTTGTGGGCCTTCAGTTCAACCATCATGGGCGTGTCCTTGTAGTCCATGGAGAACTCTAGAGAACCTCCCTACAACCTCTCCTTTATATTCCACTTGGCATCAGAGGCAACATCCCAACCCCTACCACTCCACACTGGGTGATGTTAGGGACAACCACAGCTTCACCTACACTAACCTGAGAGAGCCACAGTTGCTGAATGTGTAGCCAAAATGGACATGAATGTTCTTTCCCCTTGTTAATAAATTAATGGAACAGAACTTAAGTTTTAATGTATTTGCTTGTTTGTTAGTAACATTCTATTTTTTTGGAAAATAATTCATCTTTATTAGTTCCTAACATATGCTGCAGAATGCCTAGCAGTATTGAAAACACCCACTTACTGGTTATGTACAGTGTGACAACTCACAGAATCAGTGACAAACACAATGTAATAATCATAAATGTACATCAAGCTCCACAAAATTAAGAGGTGCATTGACAGTGTTATATTCATAGATGTGCACCAAGCACCACCCAATTCCTAACAGGCCCCAGAACTACAGGGCCAGGTAGAGCACAGTACACCACAACACATTACTATGCTCACTGTTCAAATGCTCCCTGGTCTGTATAGCTCTGCACTGAGCTCTTCTAATAACCCTTGTATCTAGCTGTTCAAACTCAGCAGAAAGCCGCTCACCCTCTGCCACAGCAGCAAATTTTCCCCCTTTGCCTGACAGATATTATGAAAGACACAGCAGGCAGCTATAACCACTGGGATATATATTTTTTTAAATAGAGATCCAATCTTGTGAGTAAATAATGCCAACATCCTTTCAGTTTACCAAGAGCACTGTTCAACTGCCATTCTGCACCTGCTGAGCCGGAAGTTGAATCTTTCCTTGATGTTGTTGAGGTGGCCAATCGCCAGGGGAACAATGCGTAGGCTGGGTCCCCCAAGATCACTATTGGCATTTCAATATAATGGTAATCAGTTGGTCAGAAAAGAAAGTCCCTGCTTGCAGCTGTCTGAACAGTCCTGTGTTCATAAAGATGCGAGTGTCATGCACCTTCCCTGAGCAGCCACCATTGATGTTGGTGAAGCATCCACCAACACTTGCATAACCATTGAAAAGTAGCCCTTTCTGTTGACATACTCTGGGGCAGCTGGGCTGGTTCCAAAATTGAGATGTGTGTGTCATCTATTCCTCCACTGCAGTTCGTAAACCTCATTGCTGCAGATCCATCCACTGTGTCCTGCACATTGTGGAGCATCTGTCCTGTGTAGCTAGGGTTACCATACGTCCGGATTTTCCCGGATATGTCTGGCTTTTTGGTCCTCAAATCCCCATCTGGGAGGAATTTCCAAAAAGCCAAACATGTCCGGGAAAATAGGGAGGCATGGTAAGGGAACCGCCTCCTCCCCGGGGTTCAACTTTCCCGGCTCCCGCCGCTCTCCCCAGCGCAGCAGCAGTCGGAGCCCGGGAGGAGGCGGCTGCGAGCTGGGATGCCGCCGGCTGGAGCCGCTCGGCTGGGGCCGGGGGTGCTTGGCCGCCGGCCGGGGCTGGGCCAGAGCCGCTCAGCCGGAACCGGGGCCCGAGCCGAGCCGGAGCCGCTGGGACCGGGGCTGGGGCTGCTTGGCCAGGGCCGGGTCAGAGCTGCTCGGGGGGGCCGGGGGTGCTCGGCCACTGGCCGGAACCGGGGCCCGAGCCGAGCTGGGCCAGAGCGACCAGGGCTGGGAGTGCTCGGCCAGTGCCGCTCGGCCGGGGCCGGGCCAGAGCGGCTCGTCCGGGGCCGGGGGTGCTCGGCCGCTAGCCGGCGGCCGGAACCGGGGCCCAAGCCAAGCTGGGCCGGAGTGACCGGGGCTGGGGGTGCTCGGCCGCCGGCCAGCGCCGCTCGGCCAGGGCCGGGGGTGCTCGGCCGCTGGCCGGCGGCTGGAACCGGGGCCCAAGCCGAGCCGGAGCAACCGGGGCTGGAGGTGCTCGGCCGGCGCCCGAGCCGGGCCGGAGCCGCCGGGGCCAGAGCCTCTTGGCCGGCCGCCGGAGGGAGCCACTCAGCCGGAGGGGCCAGACTGGGCCGCGTCTCCTCGCGCCCAGCCCCAGTCCCAGCTTACCTGCCTGTTTCAGGCTTCCCGCGAACATTTCATTCGCGGGAAGCAGGGGAGGGGGAGGAGCAGGGGGAGGAGCATTCAGGGGAGGAGGTGGGGTTGGGGCGGGACTTTGGGGAAGGGGCGGAGTTGGGGCAGGGCCGAGGCCCCTTGGAGTGTCCTCTTTTTCAGGGGCTCCAATATGGTAACCCTAGTGTAGCAGGAGATGGTTAATGGTCCTGCACACTTGCATTACAACTTTCCGAAATGATTTCCCACTGACCTTTAGCAATCCATAGTGTGATCACTGTGTTCTTCGGTTCTCAGTGCCACTCATTCTGGTGTCCTGGCACTGGAGGGCTGGGGGTGAGCTCGTCACACAGATCCAGGAACGAGGCCTTGCACATCTGTAAGTTCTGCAGCCACTGCTTGTTGTCCCAAACCTGCATTGCAATGCGATCCCACCAGTCAGTGCTTGTTTTCAGGCCGAGAGATGGCACTCCACTGTCTGCAGTTGCTCCGTGAAGGTCACCAATAACCTTGAATTGTTTTTTGCTGTCTCTCAGCAATCTGTTCTCCACGAAATCATCATGTTCCCCACTGATTTGATTCTTCTTGAGGCTTTGCAAATACCAGAGGATCATGTGTCCTGCGCTTGCAACGCTCATGACAATAGTGCAGAGCTGTGCAGGTTTCATGCTTTTGTCAGAGATGGTGGATAGCAAGGATGGCCATGCAAGTTTGTGGGATTTTTTAAAAAGGCGTGAAAACAATGAGATAGGGATGACATTATGGGAAGGAGAAAGATGCATGCTGGGAAATTGACCCCTTGCTCCAGTCACCTCTGTGCGATTTGTTTCTGCCCCACCATGAATTGCCAAAACTTCCCAAAAGACAGTGCACTAGATGGTAGCAAGTTGCACACTGGGTTTCCTATCCAGGATGCACTGCACTGTGCATTGACACAAGCGCTCCTGATGAGTACATGCAGCACCGACACAAGGAGCCAAGTGTGCATAAGCGATATATTGTCAGCTTTATGCTGACGTAACTTGCATCAGCCAAAGTTTGTAGTATAGACATGGCCTTAGAAGATAAATTTAGTTTTAAATGGACCAACTGTTATGTTAAATTAGTAGGAATATATTTCAGGTTACATATTAATTGTTTAACTATAGGGACTCAATTTATTTTGTAAAGTAATTAAAAATAGACCTAGAAAGATGACAGAAATTTACAGTCTCTTGCTGGGAAAGAGTCACATCAGTTTAAAAATAACTTACCCAGAATAGCTTTCCTGTCTCAGATATATCAACCCTGGAGAAGAAAATAAGGCCAAGATTTAAAACAACCTGAGTCTACAGTTAGTCTCCCAAATCCATATTTAGGCACCTAAGTAAATGGCTTGATTTTCAAAAGGGCTGGGTAGTCAGCTAAAAATGCAGTTTCCAGAATAGATGGCAGTGAAGAAGAGAGAGCTTCTACCCCTTCCATGGGCAGTCTAGAGCTACCCAAGGAAAGGTGAAGGTGTCTGTGATTTCATGCTACAACAGAAGGTTAATCTAGTTACTCTGTATGAATAGAATACCTTTTCCCCCCTCTCTTGCTGTTTCAGGAACGGGTGGGAAAAGCCTCCCTCAGATAGACTCCGGGTTCAGAATTGGAGTTTGTTCCTGTGCCTTTATGCAAGCCAGACCTGCAGGGGGATCTGATTAAGCTAGGGAGCCTGGCTGAACAGGTTCAGATAGGCAAAGGTGCTAACCTGTGCAGAATGGGACCTGGGAATGCTGGTGGAAAGTAATTATTTGGTTGGATGATTATTACATTCTGGTTCTGTCTTAAATAATAATTTGTAAATTCTGCCCCCACTCGAGAATACTTGAGTCATCCAGCTTTCTAACTTTCAGAGTTTACTCTTATTGCTAATGGGAAATTATGTATTAGGTCAGGTTTGTATTCATCTTCCCACCCAAACTCTGTGTGCTGCTGGGTGGAATGTCAGCGTCAGACATGCTCAAGTGTTTGTGATTGTGTTGTGCTCTAGTGCATTCAACCTACAGCTATACCCTACAAATTATATAAGCCCTAAGAACTGGGGAGGGGGAGTGGCGGGGGGCAGGGAGAGAAAGGGAAGAGAGGAGAAGGATCATATTGCCCATACATTACATACATTATCATCCAGATGTATTGATGTTTCATTGCTTCCTGCCCCCCCCCCCCACCACCCCCCCAGTTCAGATGCATGCAGGATTCTCTTACAAGCTGGAAAACTCTCTGTAGCTCACACAGTCTCCAAAGTACATCATCTCTGATAAAAATTACAGATTCCCCTCATTATTCACCTCCTGATTAGGCTGAAATACAATCCATCCGCTTTCCGCACTTCAGTGCAGTAGCTTCATCTGCTTGCTTATGTGTCTATTTAATATCTCTGCCGGGTTTTTTTCCCCAAGAGGTGTAGGGTTTTTTGTTTATTACAAATAGAATCTCCTCTCATTTTCTGCAGCCTCATGCTGCTCAGTTCTCTCAGGTTGCTGTGCAATTCTATATATTTTGCAACTCCTTTAGTTCTGAGTAGTCTGCAAATGGACTGTGGTTGGATTTACCAGATAAAGGCCCAATGCGGACAGACAGGAAGTAACTGCAATAGGAGAAGGTTTTTGTTTATTTTTTAGCTTCAGCCACTAAAAGACCAATAGCTGCTTCAACAGTGCGATAGATATAGCTCCCAAGCCCACCTGGAAGTCTTCCATGAACCAGCTTTTGGGAGCCTATTTAATATCTCTTCCTTTTATTCGCTGTTATTTCATTGGTGTGTAGTTTTATGGTTAGAAGTGGATGATGCTTTTCGTGGATTGTCTTCAATCCTTCCACTAGGAGAATCAACGTGGGCAGCAGTATCAAATCTTCAGTTCCTGGTTCAGGCAAATTGCCACTGAAGCTTATGAAAGACTTTATGAGGTGACACTAAAAAATTTTGACTCCTGTGTAGTAATTCTAAAGATCTTACAGAGTGTTGGCAGGCTCATGCAATGGAAGGTAAATTGTTCTGCTCATGACACCTACTGCACATCAAGCTGACCTGGGTGAGCATCAAGTGGGGAAGTAAATCATCTGGACTTTGACTCAAGCAAGTTGTTGGTAGGCTTTTAACATTAAAATCAGCCTTCTTCCTGTTTCGAGGTGCCCTTATTGAAACAACACAACAAATAACAAAAAAAGTCCCACTATACTGTAATAATTCATAACACTGATCTGAACACTACAGCATGAACTATTAAAAGATTCTGGGCCCAATTCTCATGTACACTGGCATAAAATGGGAGTAACTCCATTAAAGTAAATGTAAAATGTAAAAACCAGCATAACAGAGTCATTGCTGTAAGATAAGGTGTGTGTGCTGTTTGTTCCGGCTGTGCAATCAGCTCAGCAGACTGGATCAACTGCAGTTTTTATCCCAGTCCCAACAATTCTGTGTACATGTTTTTGTAATTTTAAAAAGCTTTTTTTCCAGATGCAGGTTTGGAGAAAGCAAGAAGCTACTTCACAGCAGTGTGTCACTCTTTTGCAGCCTTCAGATCCCCTTTATTTGGGACTACTGTTTCTGGAAGCAAATAGAGACCAAGAGAAGAAACAGCAGATGACCAGGTAAGAAGGGATGAATGATTGTGAACATGAGCTGCTATACTGAACACTTCTTACCTCATTGTTATATACAGTAGAACCTCAGAGTTATGAACTAAACAGCCAACCACACACACCTCATTTGGAACCGGAAGTTCACAATCAGGCAGCAGCAGACACCTCCCCCCCCCAAAAAAAAAATCCCCCCAAAAAACAAAACGTGTTTAACGTAAACTACTTTTACAGAAGGGAAAGCAGCATTTTTTTTCTGCATAGTCAAGTTTCAAAGCTGTATGAAGTCAATGTTCAGTTGTACATTTTTGAAAGAACAGCCATAACGTTTTGTTCAGAGTTATGAACATTTCAGAGTTACGAACAACCTCCATTCCCGAAGTGTTTGTAAATGAGGTTCTACTGTATCTAGGTGTCCACAACCTGTGGTTGAGTTCTACTAATACTTAACATTTGCACAGCATATAGTTATACATTTATGCAACATATTTTATTATGAAGAATCCCAAAATGCCCCTCTCTCTCTCTCTAAACCAGGGGTGAACAAACTTTTTGGCCCAAGGGCCACATCGGGGTTGCGAAACTGTATGGAAGGCCGGGTAGGGAAGGCTGTGCCTCCCCAAACAACCTGGCCCCTGATCCCAAGCCCCCTCCCACTCCCCACCCCTGACTGCCTCCCTCAGAACTCCCGACCCATCCAACCCCACCCTGCTCCTTGTCCCCTGACCGCTCGCTCCCTCCCAGGACCCCCCGCCCCTAACCGCCCCCTGGACCCAACCCCCTATCCACCCCCCCCTGCTCCCTGTCCCCTGACCCCTATCCACAACCCCACCCCACAACAGGCTCCCTGGGACTCCCATGCCTATCAACCCCCCTGTTCCACATCCCCTGACTGCCCCCCCAACCTCCGCCCCATCCAACCGCTCCTGTCCCCTGACTGCCCCCCGGAACCCCCTGCCCCTTATCCAACCCCCCTGCTCCCTGCCCCCTTACCATGCCGGAGCCTGCCGCACTGCCCGGCAGGAGCGGTGGACCAGAGTGCTGGCGGCGCAGCAAGCTGAGGCTGCGGAGGAGGGGGGTCAGTAGAGAAGGGGCCGGAGGCTAGCCTCCCTGGCCGGGAGCTCAAGGGTTGGGCAGGACGGTCCCAAGGGCCGGATGTGGCCTGCGGGCCGTAATTTGCCCATCTCTTGCTCTAAAGACATACAAGAAAAAACGGTTACTCACCTTTGTAACTACTGTTCTTCGAGATGTATTGCTCATATCCATTCCAATAAGGTGTGTGTACGCTGCATGCACAGCCGTTGGAGAATTTTTACCCTAGCAACACCCAGTGGGTCGGCTGTCGAGCCCCCTGGAGTGGCGCCTTCATGGCGCTTGATATATACCCTAGCCGACCCAGCGCTTCCTCAGTTACTTCTTGCCGGCTACTCTGACAGAGGGGAAGGAGGGCAGGTTTGGAATGGATATGAGCAACACATCTCAAAGTACAACAGTTACAAAGGTGAGTAACCGTTTTTTCTTCTTAGAGTGCTTGCTCATATCTATTCCAATTAGGTGACTCCCAAGCATTACCTCGGCAATGGGGTCGGAGTGAAGCAACGTGTATTGTAGGACTGCTCTACCAAACGCTGCGTCATCTCTAGCGTGCCAGACGATGGCATAGTGCGAAGCGAAAGTGTGTACCGAGGACCAAGTCGCGGCTCTGCAGATCTCATGGATCGGCACCTGGGCCAGGAACGCCGCCGACAAAGCCTGGGCCCTTGTGGAGTGAGCAGTGAGGGGCGGGGTCGATACACTGGCCAGATCATAGCAAGCGCGGATAGAGGACGTGATCCATGAAGAGATCCGCTGAGAGGAGACCGGGAGGCCTTTCATCTGGTCCGCCACCGCAATGAAGAGCTGGGTTGTCTTCCTGAATGGCTTCGTATGCTCAATGTAGAAGGCAAGAGCCCTACGGACATCGAGGGAGTGCAGCCGCTGTTCCTGGTGACTGGCATGCGGCTTTGGATAAAAAAAAGGAAGAAAAATTTCCTGGCTGATATGGAAGGCCGATACAACCTTGGGAAGAAAGGGCGGGTGAGGCCGAAGCTGCACCTTATCTTTATGGAAGATCGTGTAAGGTGGCTCCAAGGTAAGGGCTCTCAGCTCGGAGACCCGCCGCGCCAACATGATAGCGACCAGGAAAGCCATTTTCCAGGAGAGGTAGAGAAGGGAGCAGGTAGCCAGCGGCTCAAACAGGGGCCCCATGAGTCTGGAGAGGACCAGGTAAAGGTCCCATGTGGGGACTGGCTGTCGAACTTGTGGGTAGAGACGGTCCAGGCCCTTGAGGAACCTGCCAACCATGGGATTGGCGAAGACAGAGCGGCCATTCGCACCCGGATGAAAAGCCGAGATAGCCGCCAAGTGAACTCTGATCGAGGATGCCGCCAGGCCCTGCTGTTTTAGGTCCAGAAAATACTCCAAAATGATAGGCACGGATGCCTGGAGAGGGGGAGTGTTGCGCTGAGTGCACCAGCATGAAAACCACTTCCACTTAGCCATATACGTGGCCCGAGTGGAGGGCTTCCTGCTGCCCATTAGTACTTGCTGCAGAGATCCTGAACAGAGAAGTTCTGAAGGGTTTAGCCACGCAGCATCCATGCCGTGAGGTGGCGAGATCGTAGGTTGGGATGGCAGAGGCGACCGTGCCTCCTGAGTGATCAGGTCCGGAAGAAGAGGCAATGGGACTGGAGCGTTCACAGAGAGCTCCAACAGCGTGGTGTACCAGTGCTGCCTGGGCCATGCCGGAGCTACCAGAATCACTCGCGCCCTGTCCCTGCGCACTTTGAGCAAGACCCTGTGCACAAGGGGGAATGGGGGAAAGGTGTAAAATAGTTGACTCGTCCACGGGAGTAGGAAGGCATCTGAGAGAGCCCGGGGAACGGCCTTGGAGGGAGCAGAAAGCCAGGCATTTCCGATTGCTGCGGGAGGCAAACAGGTCGACCTGGGGAAACCCCCATCTTCGGAAGATGGAGCGACCACTCGTGGGAACGGAAGGACCTGCTCAGGTGGTGTACCAGCGTGTTCTGGACCCCAGGTAGAAAGGACGCCACCAGGTGAATGGAGTGGGCTATGCAGAATTCCCACAGTCAAACAGTCTCCTGACAGAGGGGGGAAGGAACGGGGCCCCCCTTGTTTGTTGAAGTAGAACATGGCTGTGGTGTTATCTTTGAAGACCACCACACAGTGACCATTCAGTCGCTCCTGGAAGGCTCAACAAGCAAGGCGCACTGCCATCAGCTCCCAGACGTTGATATGAAGGGAGTGTGTGGACAGGGGTCATAGGCTCTGTGTCTGAATGTCCCCGAGGTGGGCGCCCCATCCCAGGGCTGACGCATCTGTGACGAGGGACAAGGAGGGCTGTGGGCTGTGAGAAGGAACTCCTTTGCATACCGCCTGGGGATCTAGCCACCAGAGGAGGGAGGCCAGGACCCGCTCTGGGATGGTGACCACCAAGTTCAGGCTGTCCCGACCTGGGCAACAGACTCATGCCAGCCAGGCTTGTAATGGGCGGAGTCGAAGTCCTCAACCACGCTGTGTGTCGGTGAGTCCAGAGACACCGGACTCAACGGTTCTCCCCTCGGGGCCGGAGTCAACTGTGGCGAAGATGTAGGCTGGGCCCCTAGACGCTCCCCTGCGGGACACGTCTCCACGGGCGGGTCCAGGGAGGCTGGTCTCTGAGGAGGCAGGCCACCCTTTTCCGGCTTCCGGTGCCGCTTCTGGCCAGGAGAGTGGGAGCGGTGCTGGGTCGATGAAGTTGGCTGCGGTGCTGGGGACCGTCGGTGCCACGGGTCTCGTTCAGAGTCCAACCGCGGTGCAGCTCCTATCGCTGCCGCTGGGGTGCTGCGCACCGAGGCGCTCGGTGCCGGATCTTGGCGCACCGCAGGAGGTTGAGGGCTAAGAGCTGCCTCCATGAGGAGCTATTTTAAACGAAAGTCCCGCTCCTTCTTAGACTGGGGACGAAACCCTTTGCAGATCCTGCACTTGTCTGCTTGATGAGACTCCGTCAGACACTTCAGGCAAGACTCATGGGGATCACCCGTTGGCATGGGCTTAGAGCAGGAACCGCAGGGCTTGAATCCCAGAGCCTTGGACATGAGCCCAAGAGAAAAATCAGGCAGGAGGGGAAAAAAAGCCCAACCCCACTAATACTAACTATAACTATCAAGAACTATAACTATTAACTGTAAACTATTAACAATAAACTATGCTAGGCAGAGTGGGGAGCAGCGAAGCAGAACTCCACAGTTCCATCGACTGTCACGGGCGGTAAGAAGGAACTGAGGAGGCGCTGGGTTGGCTGGGGTATATATCAAGCGCCATGAAGGCGCCACTCCAAGGGGCTCCACAGCCGACCCACCAGGTGTTGCTAGGGTAAAAATTCTCCGACGGCCGTGCACGCGGCGCACGCACACCTAATTGGAATCGATATTAGCAAGCACTCGAAGAAGAATCAGTTCACCACTGAAAAACATCCGCTTCTAGGTTGGACAGTGACAGGCTGTACTTGGTCTTTAAAGTTCAGACTCAGGTAACCCCATGCACTGGGAAATGAAATCCCTTACCTCTGTATGTGCCACTGGAATGTATTCAGGCTGCGTAGGAGGGTAAGAAGCACTTGGGTTTGATGAGGTGGCACTCACTACTCTGCTAACTGGATTGAGACCTACAATCTGCTGAGTTCCCAGGGTTTGGGGTTAAGGGATCACCAGAGAGGCTGTGGGAAGGAAATTTACCAAAAGAGCCTTGTCATGGGAAGATATACCTAGTCATGAGTCATAAGGGCCATTCTGGGTCAGACCAAAGGTCCATCTAGCCCAGTATCCTGTTTTCTGACAGTGGCCAATACCAGGTGCTTCAGAGGGAACGAACAGAACAGATAATCCCTGCTGTCCATTCCCAGCTTCTGGCAAGTCATTTAGCATTTCTGCCATTTCCACATTTTCTGTTATTGTACCCCCCACCCCCTTTCTGTTATTGTATGCCCCCCCCCTCCATTGAGTAATGGGCCTATCCTGACCTTGGTCTTCCTCTTGTTTTTAATGTATTCATAGAATGTTTTCTTGTTACCCTTTGTTTCTAGGTAGTTTCTTTTTTTGTGCCTTGCCCTTTCTAATTATTTGCCCACATACTTGTGTTTGTTTATATTCATCCTTTCTAATTAGAGCTAGTTTCCACTTTTTATAGGACTCTTTTGAGTTTAGGATCTTTGAAGATCTCCTGTTAAGCCAGGGTAGTCTTTTGCCATATTTCCTATCATTCTTACACAGTGGGATAGTTTTCTCTTGTGCCCTTAATAGTGTCTCTGAAAAATTGCCAAGTCTCTCAAACTGCTTTTCCCCTTAGACTTGCTTCCCCTGGGATCTTACCTGCAAACTCCCTGAGTTTGCTAAAGTCTGCCTGCTTGAAACCCATTTTCTTTATTGTGCTGTTTTCCCTCCTATCATTCCTTAGAATCATGAACTCTGATATTTCATAAACACTTTCATCCGAGCTGCCTTCTGCTTTCAAATTCTCAATCAGTTCTTTCCTATTTGTCAAAATCAAACCTAGAACAAACAGCCTCTCCCCCACTGGCTTTCTCCACCTTCTAAAATAAAAAATTGTCTCCAATACATCCCAAGAACTTGTTGGATAATTGGTGCCCTGCTGTGTTATTTTCCCAACAGATGTCTAGGTAGTGGAAGTGCTCCATCACCACCAGTTCTGTGCTTTGGATGATTTTGTTAGTTGTTTATACAAAGCTTCATCCATCTCCCCTTCCTGGTGAGGTGGTCTGTAGTAAACCCCTACCATGAGTTCACCTTTGTTTTTTTTAACTTTTTTTTAACTCCTTACCCAGAGACTTTCAACAAGTCTGTCCCCTATTTCCATCTCAACCTCAGCACCAAGTGTATACACTTTTGATATATAAGGCAACACCTTATGCAGAGATTCATTGGTCTTTTCTGCAAACAGCTTCATCCATCGCAAGGAAGGTCCTTAACTGTATTTTGGACTTCCCTCTGAAACCCTGAGAGCTGAAGGCAGGAGGCCCTCCTCATGGCTACCGCCATAGAGACAAAACAAGCGGTTGTATCAGTGGTATCCAGAGAAACCTGCAATGATATTCTGGCCAGCAGTTGACCATTTGCAATGATTACCTGAAATTATTCCCTCTGCTCTGGTAAAACATGCTCAATAAAGGAATTAAACTTTGAATAGTTAATATGGCTGTATTTTGCAATGAGGGCTTTGTAGTTGGCAATCCCAAATTGTAGAATAGCCAATGAATATGACTTACGGCCAAATAAGTGAAGTTGCTTTTTAAATCTTTGATGCCATGTGACAGTTTAGTGTGAAGCTGTCTTCCACATTTGTTTACTGCATCGACCAAAAGGGAGTCGGGGGAGGGATGCGAAAATAAAAATTCCAAGTCCTTAGAGAAAACAATATTTTTGTGTGCACTCTTACAAGTAGGTTGTATTGTCACTGGAGTATGCCAAATTATTTTTGAAGGGTCTAGCAGAGCCTCATTAATAGGTAGCGGGATGCAGGCAGATGATGATGTATGTAGAATGTCAATCAGTTTATGCTGTGACACAACCTTCTCAAGTGGAATTTTCAGAATCTGCTATCCTTTATTTCTTATGTTCTGTAAAAATATCTCTATGAATAAACAGCAATTAGTCTCCTGGCAACCTTAACCAAGTACGTTCTCTTTTTGTTAAGAATTAAGAATAAAAAATAAGTATTGGGAGCTCTACAATTCATTGTGTCATGCATGTATGATTCTTCAGTGTGTGTATGAAACACAATCATAGTCCTCCTCTTGTTAAAGTGCCTAGCATTTGAATTTACAAATGAAGCCCATGCAGCCTCAAATAGTAAAGTAGCAAAAGTTGTTCTTTTTTTTAAATCTTAGACCATTGTAAAAAGTGTAAACATTTCTCTCTTGTAACATTCAAATTGGTTTAATGTCATAACAGTAAATACAGTTAGTTTTCAAATCTGGTTAGCAAGCTGTACGCAGATTGACAGACTACAGAAAAGCAGCCAACTAAGAGAGTTTGGAGGAGTGTTGTTTGTGTCATTTAATAGATTAGTGCTTTAAAATTCAATCTCTCTGATTCCAATATATACCCTTATATAAATCACCCTTGATACAGTAGGGTAAAGTCTGCTTGGATGTAAAATAGTGAAGAGCCTGCCAACATTCTGAGAAATAAATTCCATGATTTGCAATTTTAAAAGCTATAACTACATGAAATAAGATGATCTTTTCAACAAGTGATGATCTTTAGTCACAATATATTTTTAGCACGTACAAATAACTTCTTTATATTTCGTTAAAGTGATACAGCTTTCTACTTATTTGCATGGAATTATCAAAAGCACTCAGCATTTCCCTAACTCTGCTCGTTGACTTCAATGGGACCAGAGTTAGGCCACAATGCTGAGGGGGGGTTTGTTTATTTGTTTTGGGGTTGGTTTTTTTTTTTTTTTGGAATTTGCATCTTTGGGTATGGCCACACAGCAGCTGGGAGCAAACCTCCCAGCGTGAGTAAACAGACTCTTGCTCATGTGGCTCAAACTAATAGCAGCATGGAATTTGCAGCTCCAGCAAAGACTCAAGATAGCCCCCTTAGCTTGACTGCAGGGGGTTGGATGGGCTTGAGAACCCTAGCTGCAGCCCAAGCCGCATCATCCACCCTATTTTCAGGGCAGAAGTTCAAGCCCACTAATGCAAGTCATTCTACTTGTGCTGGGAGGTTGGTAGACGTACCCTTAGGGTCTGTTGGAACTAAGGTGATCAGACAGCAAATCTGAAAAAGACCCAAAAATTGGGACTGTACCTATAAAATTGGGACATCTGGTCACCCTAGTTGGAACCAGTATGGGAGAAAGTCAGTCATCTTCAGACCACTTACCTTTCCCTTCATAATTTTTGTACAATCAGAAACATTCAGACATGGGTGCCTAAGTATGCAGTAAGGAGCCTGATTTTCTGTTGCTTAAATATTTAGACTCCAGTGCCTAATGTTCAGCACCTGTGTGGGAAAAAATAATAAGACACTTCTATAGCACTGTCTATACAAATCAAAGTGCTTTACAAAGGCATTTCATTACCATGGTGATGAATATAAGTTTTAAAATGAGTATGGCAGTTAGGACCACAAGTCCATTGAAAGTCTGACTTTGAAACCCAGTCAGACTTGTGCTCCTGACTTAGGGGCTTTTCAGATCCTACTCCTAAATAAAATAGAGTACATAGACAATCATTATACCCATATTGCTGATAAGAAAACTGAGGGATGGAGGGTGAAAATCACCCCTATGCAGAGGACCAAATTAAGGGCAGAGATCCATGGGAGTTAGGTGCCTAAATACTTTTGACAATCTTGGCCTGAGTTCTTAAGTTGGATTTCAGTGATACATTGGCTGAACTGGCCAGCTGCATAAGAGTGAAAGATGGTATAAGGGATTGGCTTCCACCTCTGAAGCTTGAAATCATGGATTCAAATACCCAGGTGGCCAGGGAAGATAAAATTGATGCATAGGAGTAAATTTCACCCAAAAAGACCTTGTCCAAGGTCACAGAGCAAGTCAACGGCAGAGCCAAAGTGAGCCCAAGGCTCTTGACTCCCATTCCAGTTTCCTATCCACTGGACCATATTTCCGCCCATCAAGCTCCAGCAGGAATACCGAAATGGGAGACAGCTGATGACCTCATTTATCTGATTCCCTACTCATGGCAGCTTTTCAGGGGAAGGAAGCCCTGAAAGTCAGGCATTAAGTATCCTCCACTCATTTACTTACAAGTGCAATATCACAAAGTACCAATCCTGGTTTCAGTTAGTGCAATTGCTGTTTCAGATAAATCTTGGAATTCTGAAGTTGGGCTATTGTTCAGCAAGGCACAGAGGCTGAGTTCACTGGAAAAAAATTATTAATATTACAGTAACACCTAGAAGCTACAACCAAGATTAAGGCCCCATTGTTGGTAGGCACTCTACAAACAAAGTAGTAAAAGACAGTCCTTCTAAGAGCTTACAATCTAAATAGACAAGACACAGGTTGAGAGGGGAAACAAGAGGCTCAGATAGATGAAGAAACTTGCCAAGGTCCACAGCAGGTCCATGGTAGTGCTGTAAATAGAACCCAGGTCTTCTGAATCCCAGTGCAGTACTCTGTCTACTGGCCCATGCCGCCAATCATCTTTGGTTTGTACTGACATATCATCCTTTCAAATGGAGACCTTTTAAACACATGTACTCATTGGCTGAGTCCAAGCATTGCATATGGCCCACTGTTGCAATGTTTCAGTGTATCATTGTTCAATCGTTTCCATGAGCCTGGACATCCACTACACAGACTTCCTCCTCTTCCCAAACATGTTGTTGATTAGTTTGGCCATTGACTTTGACCCACTGGGTCGTCTCTTTTCCTTCACTTTGAAGTTTGTGGTGATGGTTCTTAGGACTTTCGTGAACATGGTCACTACTTCCTGACAATGTTCAGCTGCAGACAGTTCGCAGAACTGGCATTTGTTATCCATTGCCAGCTTTTGTCCTTCATCCCAGCCTACTTCTCTCATATGGCATAGATCCTGCTTGTTACCAACTAAGAATACAGCTGACTCTACCACTCTGAAATCAAAAAGTTTTTGATTAGACAAAAAGCCTTATAGAAATGCTACAGGGTACCTGCTCTTGGATGCTGCATATCCAAAGAAAACTGATAAGAAATGTTTATATTATTATATTAATTTATACCATTATACTATCTAGGATCTCAGTTTGCTATAAAGCCTCCCACCACATCTGTGAGGCAAATGACTTAACCTCATTTTAGTTATGTTTTACTAAGGCTAAAAAAATTGTTGACAGTACATTTCCCCCCTTAAATATTAAAAAGTATGAAAAATATACACACCAAGGGATTAAGGCTGAGACAGTATATGGTGAAAGGGGTTGAAAATATAATTTAAACAATTTCCCAATTTAAGATGATTTTATTCTCAGGTCATGTTTTATTTAGGTAAAAGCCTCAGCAGGTTATGCATCCCTAGGTCAATTTTTGTGAATACTGACACTTAGCACTCACTTTTTAAACATTTAACTAGTTAATTAATTTAATTAATTTGTGCCACTCACATCTGAGCTAATTTAAATTATTTGCCCAAGGACATAAAGGGAGTTGATGTCACTGCCCAGGACAGAGTTTAGGAGGAGTTCTTGGTGCCAAATCCTCCCTGATTGTATCTACACTAGTATTTTCTTCAAACTTCCCATTGGTGCAGCTCCACTGGTGACAGCAATGGGACGGGGGAGCTGTAGCATAGGCTAACTACCAGCATTTTAATCTGCACGTTGTCTAATCTTGATCAGATTAGTTAGCCTTATATCACCTAGCATGACAGTATGATTTACATGTGAAACAAGAATGTAAAAGCCTAAAGTATATTGGGTTTTGGGTGGAATGGGCTATATTTTGCTGCTGAATTTACCAGCTAGTATATTACTACTTTTGTTGTTATGTTGCTGGGTGCTATTGCTGTACGGAGTGTCATTTTAGTGGCTGTTAGGGTGCCTAGAGCTCACCGACATCTCTTTTCATACGTTGGATCGAAAGAAATGTAATATTTATAATACAACTTACCTTTTGCAAGCTGCCAGGTGGGAATCTCGCAGCCTGTATAGCAATGCCTTTGCAAAGGCAAAGGAAGCTCTGTCGCTGATGTCATACACAATGACAAATCCGTCAGCCCAGTGGAGTTCATCAGTGAGGGACAGCTTCCCCTGTCGTGGCTGAAGGCAATGAAATGCACACGACAATAGAAAGAATCCGTTACTGTTGTCACTGTGCAATATTTTCTTTCTAACTAAGAAACGTACATGTTTGTACAGTGCACAGCACAATGGGGCCCTGATCTGAAACTGGTACTCCAAAGAGCTACAAATAAATAATAACCATCATTGGAGATGATGGTTATAATGAATGTATAAATAGTGTTTCAGAACTTTAAACCGCCCTTGATAGGCCTTAATTATCAGTAAAGTTAAATTAAATCTTACAGCCAAACTCTGCTCCCTTGATTGCAATGGAGTCCCTCTGAATTTACCCCAGGGTAACTGAGCACACAATTGTGGTCATCAGTATTTGTTTAACTCTTTTATATACATGGATGATGGGATGGATTGCACCATCAGCAACTTTGCGGATGACACTAAGCTAGGGGGCGAGGTCGTTACGCTGGAGGGTAGGGATAGGGTCCAGAGTGACCTAGACAAATTGGAGGATTGGGCCGAAAGAAATCTGATGAGGTTCAACAAGGACAAGTGTAGGGTCCTGCACTTAGGATGGAAGAATCCCATGCACTGCTACAGGCTGGGGACTGACTGGTTAAGCAACAGTTCTGCAGAGGAGGACCTGAAGAGTACAGTGAACAAGAAGCTGGATATGAGTCAACAGTGTGCCCTTATTGCCAAGAAGGTTAATGGCATATTGGGCTGCATTAGTAGGAGCATTGCCAGCAGCTCGAGGGAAGTGATTATTCCCCTCTGTTCGTCACTGGTGAGGCCACATCTGGAGTATTGCATCCAGTTTTGGGGCCCCCCACTACAGAAAGGGATTTCGGGGAAGAGGTTGCAGTGATAATCAGACAGAACTGTAATGGGCTATCTTGATTGTCTGATTATCACTGCAAACGTTTTTTCTCTTAATTAATTAGCCTCTTAGAGTTGGTAGGACAACTCCCACCTTTTCATGTTCTCTGTATGTGTGTGTGTGTGTGTGTGTGTGTATATATAATATATATATATATCCTTACTATATGCTCCATTCTATGCATCTGATGAAGTGGGCTGTAGCCCAAAAAAGTTTATGCTCAAATAAATGTTAGTCTCTAAGGTGCCACAAGTACTCCTGTTCTTTTTGCGGATACAGACTAAAATAGCTGCTACTCTGAAACCTAGAAGTGTTTTATTCAGGGCAGAGTTAAGCCCAGTTGTTAACATGGGGAAGTCTGTATTGTCACTATCATTGGATCTATTCTGGGAATACAGGACTTCAGTTTCCAGGGCTGTCTATTTGGCCATTGCCACGGGTAAATGAAATTTAGTTAGATGTTTTTAAATTAACCATTTAAAAGGATATTTGGGGAAACTATATAAATAGTGATTGCAACCTTTTTGCCCCTCCTATGAATTAAAAGATGCATGTAATTTTACTGTACAATGTTACATTTGGTTGCCATTAGTAGCTGTAAAAATGGAAAAGCCTTGACCAGATAGTTGTCCAATGAAGGGCTCATTCTGTAAAGTTGGAAAATGCTCAGTACAGAGAGAGTCCTGACAGCTACATGTTATAGCTACAGGAATTTCAATATTCCATGTCAGTTGCTAAAAAGTGCAAAGTGTGAGTTAGCTTTTCTCCTCTCTCCTCCCTGCCACCTCACTCTTCGAAGGACCTTTGGGAGCAGTCTTGCTGTGCTCATCTTTTATAAGTTGCGCTTACCTGTGAACAAGGGTCATAAATTTCCAAGTTCATTTGCCTCCCATCCAGACACAAATGTTTAGTGTAGATGCACTCTACAAGACACATGGCATTAAAATCAATATCAGAGTTAACAAGTAGAGGGGGGGAAAACAGGCTTTAATCGCTATACTGCCAATGGAGAAATACAAGATTTGCTGTAGTGAATTAGCCCTTGGTTCATCAAGTCTGTTAGCAATCCTCTGGCAGAGCCTGATGCGTTACTGGAAAGTGAATCCATCCCTCAGATATGCCCACAATGAATTGTGCAGTGCTTAATTGTGTCCCTCAGCTCATGCTGGCCAGGTCCTATTCCACTGTGATGCCCCAATAGGTGCCAACATGTGAGGGAACATAGTTAGAACATAGTGCTGGCCATTTGAGACAGCAGATAAGCATGCATAGGTAAATGCTCATGCATTTAGGATACTGAGTAATTTCCCCAAAATCTCTACAAATATTATGAAAGTTTTAGGGTAGCTAGGACATGATAGCAACCTGCATGTTGAGAAGTGATGGGAGCAGGAGCTGGCTATGATTTCAGGGTAGAGGGAATGTAAACTTGGAATCAGTTAACTTCTGATGACCCACTTATTCTATTATGCATGTTCAGCACATATGCAAAGCCTTATGCAAAGTTTTTTCCTCTAGGTAAAATAGAACCATAAGGGTGTAACACTTTATTAGGTTTTTTTTTCAATAGGTTAGGTGGGTATGAGTCTTCCTCACATAAGCAGTGTTGGTTTGACCCTATCAAGTTATAATTATGCTGGTATTATACAAGCCTGAACTTGGGTGCTGATCCTGAAAAAGCTGGTACCAGGAGTAACACTTAACTACAATGAGACATTCTAGTGCTCAAATGGAAAACCTCAGAGTAGCAAGCATTTCCCTCAGTAGTGTTTGCAGGATCGAGTCTTTAAACTGTATTCTTAGAATCTGAGACATACGCCCAGATTTTTAAAATTACTTAGACGTTGCTGCACTCAGCATCGCAATGCCTAACTGATTTGGGGGCCTCAGCCTGATTTTCAAAAATGATTCAGGCACTTAGGAGCCAAAATGCTTAAATCCCTTTTAAAAATGAGACTCAGACATTGCAATGCTGAGCACAATTCCTAAATACCTTTAAAAAGCAAGACCTAAATCTCATTTTCAAAAGGGATTTAGGCACTTAGGACACAATCCAATTGATGGGATTTAGACTACTAAGTGCCTAAATCTCTTAGACTCCTAAATCAGTTAGGTCTTGCAATGCTGACCACAGCAAAACCCAAATGCCTTTTAAAATTTGGGGCATAGTCTACACTAGGGAAATATTTTGAAAATCTCCATCAGTTGCTAGTAATAGTGGGACAAGATGTTGCCATTATTCTAAGCACCATAAAAACAACAAGGAGTCTTTTTTTAAAAGTCACTATTCTTGAACAAAAAAACTTCAGAAACAGACTTCAAAGAGAAACAGCAGAACTAAAATTCATTTGCAAATTTAACACCATTAATCTGGGCTTGAACAGGGACTGGGAGTGGCTGGCTCATTACAGAAGCAGCTTTTCCTCTCCTGGAATTGACACCTCCTCATCTATTATTGGGAGTGGACTACATCCACCCTGATTGAATTGGCCCTGTCAACACTGGTTCTCCACTTGAGAGGTAACTCCCTTCTCTTCATGTGTCATTATATAATGCCTGCATCTGTAACTTTCACTCCATGCATGTAAAGAAGTGGGTTTTTTACCCACGGAAGCTTATGCCCAAATAAATCTGTTAGGGCTTGACTACACTGGCGCTTTACAGCGCTGCAACTTTCTTGCTCGGGGGTGTGAAAAAACACACCCCTGAGCACAGCAAGTTACAGCGCTGTAAAGCGCCAGTGTAAACAGTGCCCCAGCACTGTAAATTAATCCCCTCGTGGAGGTGGAGTACCTGCAGCGCTGGGAGAGCTCTCTCCCAGTGCTGGCGCAAGACCACACTCGCACTGCAAAGTGCTGCCACGGGAGCGCTCCCGTGGCAGCGCTTTGAAGTTTTGAGTGTAGCCACGGCCTTAGTCTTTAAGGTGCCAGCGGACTCCTTGTTGTTTTTGTGGATACAGACTAACAGGGCTACCCCCTGATACTTGACACCATTCTAAGCACCATGTTGCTCTGAGCAAATCTAATCAGCACAATATTTCAAACAGTACTGGCAACTAGCAGGCCATTTACAGTCTAGGGCTGCCAGTGTTGCTAACCTTGGGGGAGCTGAACTGGTGTTTGCAATGGTGGGAACATTTCAAACAATTCCTGGTGCACACAGGGCCCAGATAAATCTCACCATTCCTAGGATTCTCCTTGACTCCCAATCAGCACCACATTAGTCTTCTGCTACAGCTGCAGTTCTTACGAATATCTGGCCTATGCTCATCTATCTCCTTACCTCCTTCAGAACCCTCAAGCGAATATTTGGGATGGGAAAATTAGAAGGATCAAATCTGCAGCACACTCAAACATTGTGGCGTCCATAATTAAGAAAGAACATAAAACTTTTGAAATGCAATCTCTTTTTGATTCCACTACAAAATGTTCTGGGCTGCTTTGTGGATTGCTTTTTATTTTATTCACCTCCTAGTTGTAGAATTTTTTGGGTTCTGGGAAGTGCTAAAGGATCCCCCCCCAGCCTAAGGGGAGGACCCACAGGGCCTAAAACCCAAATGAGTACGGGGGACAACTAATGTAAAAACAGGGACAGGAGTGCGGTCAAAGGGTCAAAAGAAGGGAACCTGATGGGGACACCAAGCAGAGAACCCCGGACAGAGCCCACTGCTCCTCAAAGGTGTAAAGGGAGCCAGTGGACGCCGCCCAGAGGAACTCTGCCTGGATACGTGAACGGACAGAGGATCGGAAACAGGCTCCACAGTCACAGGAACCTCCATCGGCCAACCTCCTCTCCCTGGTTTTATAGATGGCCTGTTTAGCCAGGGCCAAGAGGAAGTTGACCAGGAGGTCCCGTGACTTTCTCCTAGTTGTAGAAGCAGGGCAAAAATTATTTTCAAACAGTGTTTGTACAGCCCAAGCTTCTCTTTACAAATACATGGGTTTGTTAAAAATTTCCCTTGAAAAACAGCAGGTGTTTTTTTGTTTTTGGTTTTTTTGTGTGGTGAAACTCACAGTACTGGCTAGTTCCCCTGTCCTGTTGAGTCCAGCTGATTTAGGAGATTCTCAGAGACACAAAGGGCAGTTATACACCCAACTCCTTTCCAAAGATTAGATTTGGATTGTCAATCCTTTGTGGTGTAGACTTTTTGTTCTGTACGTACAGCACCTAGCACAATAGAGCATTGGTCCATGACTGGGGTTCCTAAGCACTACTGCAATACAAATAATGAAAAGGGAATGGGAGTGGGGTGGGTAACTGCCCTTTGTGCCTCTGGAAATCTCCCTCTTACTGCATTCTCTTTCTCCAGGTGCTCCATAGCTTATCTAAGGAAAATGCAAGTCTCTTAAGGCCAAATTTTGCCTTTTCCTGAAAAATGCCTCTTGGAACAAGAAGGTTGTTTGTAGAGAAGATAAAAACATTACTTTTTCTATTTCTTCACTCTCTTCTTTAATTGTCTTCTCTCCACTTTATGGTGTACAGAGTTTACCAGCCTTTTTGTGTCTGCTCTAGTCAAGTTTCTTTAGCTCTTTGCCCTTTTTATTTCTGATTAGTACTTTACCTGGCACAGCGTGTGCTGAGTTTTACATGTTCATTTTTATACATCTGCTTTTTACACGAGTTTTATGTTTCTATTCTTCATATTTTATATTTTCATCAGCAACTCAAAGTAACAAACTAAAATTAAATCACTATTTTAAAAGATTATTCGGTTTCCATTTTAAAGATACTTTGTGAAACTATAATAAACCTACTTCTCCGGGATCAAATAGCTCATCATCCACTATTCTCCTTGGGAAATCATTTCAATGCACGTATATAATCCAAAAAGAAACACTTTGATTAGATGTTAGGAAACACTTCTAAACAGAACTGAGAATTTAAAAAGAAAATTCAGGTCTGTATTTGGTAGGAAATTAAAATTGACATTTCATATTTATATGGCTTTAGTGCTCGTTAGAGGTATGATTTATAGAATGCCTAAAACAAAACGCAAAGTTGCGAATGGGAACTTACCAGAATTAGAAGCATATTCTCCAATGAAACGCCTGGTTAGGAATCTCACTGTTAGGGCTGTAATACAAAACAAACTCCAGCTAAGCACATGCCTGCTTCAGTGACGGTTAACTTTATACAACTTTTGATCTTACTTGGGGAGCAAAAATCCTCAACATTTAAAATGCAGTCGTGTTCTCTCCCCGGCTACACACCGCTCCAAATGATTGCCAAGAGGGAGTGTTGCAAACTGAGATTTGAGACCGAACAGTTGAGTGATCAATAATGCAAAGTCTTGGGGGGGTGGGGAGGAGGTGAAGATCCGGGGCTCCTAGTAATAGCACAACGGAAGAGCCAGTGTGCAGCCGGACTGGACAAATCTTTAAACAGTGCCGCTGTTTCCTACTTTGTCTTGGTGCAGAAAACCGCTGGCCATTGAGTCGCATGATCAATGGATTATTAAAAAAGTCAAGTTGCTCGAGACGCAACCACCCTTACAAAACTTGGCAGGGACCCGGGTAACATGTAAATCCCACTAGTTAAATCCCCCCTCCCCCCCAAGCCCACAAAGTTAACTTGTAAGCTTACCAGACTTGCCAGCTCCTCTACTGCCCAGCACAGCGAGCTTCAGCTCACTCATCCTGAGCCAGCCGCCTCTCCAGCTCCAGACTGAGCTCTTCAAACGGCTTCTTCAGTGCAGAGCCTGCTGTGTCTTCCAGCTGTGCTGCAAGCTTGCTTTGCTGCTAGTGCCTCACCTCCACCCCCTGGCAATCTCTAGTGACCTGCATGCAGGGGCCCCGGCGCGCTCCCACAGCGAGCACTCCCCAAACTGCTTCCCCTACCCGCCAGTTCTTTATAACCTCCTGGGCTGGGGACGTCAAGGGGAGGCAGTTGTCGATCTCTTTGTTCCTCTAGCAACGCAGCTCTGCAGACCGCCCACGCGGTGTTGCCTGCAAGAAGCAGTTAGACTGGGAGTTGCCCAGGCGCCTCTTCCTTCACCTTGGCAGCGATCATCACCAGGGTTTCTTTTCTCCCCCCCCGGGAGGTTTCTAGTTACCGATCAGAGCAAAGGACAAGGAAGGGTCAGTGGCTGGTTGTTTTGTTTTGGTTTTGGTTTTTGCAAATGAGGCAGTCACTTCCTTTAGCGATTCTCACGCACGTGCATTTTGCAGGAGGATGTGAAAGTGACCCCCTTGGATTTGTGATGATACATGGAAATGGAACAAAGTTCCTCTGGCAAATCACATATTTATTTCTGTCTGTAAACATTTACTCTGAGCTGAAACTTGTTTGCAAATTCCTGACAACCTCCCCCATATTTTTCCTCGCTTTTTGCCCACCATACAGTAAATAGTTTGTCTTTGTAAAGCCAGGTGCAAAGCTTAGTAGTTGTAGCTGTTCTAAAACTCAAAAATGTTTTTATTAAGTTGTTTGCAGAGAATTTGTCTTTTGGACCAAGGGCTTTGGATGTTGGTGAGGACATTAAAATAGACAATTGCACATGTATGAAAAAAAGTGGTACCAGCAATGCAAAGTAACTTTTACTAGAAGCAAAACTTAAAAAAATTATTTTGACCTTCAAATCACTTTACAATCACTACAGCCCTGATCCTGCAAACACTTAGGCCCATGTGTAACTTTGTCTATGTATCGGGATAGCCGTGTTAGTCTTTATCCACAAAAACAAGGAGTCCGGTGGCACCTTAAAGACTAACAGATTTATTTGGGCATAAGCTTTCGTTGGTAAAAAACCCACTTCTTCAGATGCATGGAGTGAAAATTACAGATACAAGCATAAATATACTGACACATGAAGAAAGGGGAGTTACCTTACAAGTGGAGAACCAGTGTTAACGAGGCTAATTCAGTCAGGGTGGATGTGGTCCACTCCCAATAACTGACGAGGAGATGTCAATACTGAGAGGGGAAATTGCTTTTGTAGCAATTGCTTTTCACTCCATGCATCAGAAGAAGTGGGTTTTTTTACCCACGAAAGCTTAAGCCCAAATAAATCTGTTAGTCTTTAAGGTGCCACCGGACTCCTTGTCGTTTTTTGTCTGTAATAGTGTTATTGATTTCAATAAGGCTATTCAGTTGCAAAAAGTGCAAGATGGTAGCCTAATTAAGGCTCACAACCACACTGTGAAGCAGAAAAACATGAGAGATGGGGAAACTAATGAATAAAAAGGGTCATTTGGCCAAGTTCACACAGTCAAGTCAGTGGCACAACTAAGAATAGATCCCTTTCCCACTTCTAGTACTGTGACTTAGCTGCATTGTTCCATCTCCATATAGAGGCAGAAGTTGGTTCAATCAAAGTTTTACTAGCACATATGCTTGCAGAAGCTAATTTGTAATCTCATGCACTTGAATAATCATGAGAGCAACTTTTAAATTCATGTTCTGTAAACATTCACACAGAAAACCCCATTGTAAAAGTTATTAATCCATCAGGGAACAGAAATAATGCCTTAAGATTTATGTGCTCACTGACATTCACAGGTAAATAACAGTCCACATTTCAAGTAGCAATCCACATGCAATTTGTTCAAACTATGTAGAATTACTTTGAATAACAGTACATTAAAGAGATACAAGCTGGGTGAGGTAATATATTTTCTTGGGCCAACTTCTGTTGGTGAGAGAGACAAGCTTTCCAGCTTACCCAGAGCTCTTCTTCGGGTCTGGGAAACTAATTCAGCCCTGGTCTACTCTACCATTAGGCCGATGTAAGGCAGCTTACGTGGACCTCATTCTGTAAGTGTCTATACTAAGTTTATGTCTAAACTAGCATTTTTGTCGGTAAAACTTATGTCGCGCAGGGGTGTGGAAAAAAAAATCCCTCTGAGCAACGTAAGTTACGCTGAGAGAAGCACCGGTGTGGACAGCAGTATGTCGGCGAGAGACATTTTCCCGCCAACATAGCTACCGTTGCTTGTTGGGGGTGGTTTAATTACGTCGGTGGGAGAGCCTCTCCCATTGGCATAGAGCAGTGTAACTTACCTTGCTTGGGGGCTGTATATGGCTCACCCCCGAGCGACATAAGTTATACCAGGGTCAGGCTTTCTTTACGCTAGCACTTTTGTCTGTAAAACTTTTGTCGGTCGGGGTATGAAAAAAGTTTCACCAACAAAAGCGCCGGTGTGGACAGCGCTATGTCGGTGAGAGACGCTCTCCTGCTCACATAGCTACTGCCACTCATTGAGGGTGGCTTAATGATGCCAGCGGGAGAGAGCTCTCCCGCTAGCATTGAACGGCTACACAAGAGACCTTACAGTGGCACAGCTGCAGCCGTACAGCTGTGCCGCTGTGAGGTCTGTAGCGTAGACATGGCCTTTTTTTGTGTCATTGCTAAACCCAAGGTGGAACAGATTGTTAGGCATAAGTAGTTAACACATATTTCAAGGGACCATTCAAGATGAAGTGGCCAGTTAACACCCTTCCAGTCATAGGGGAGGAAAGGTAGGTGGGGTGGGGGAAAGCAGCTGGGGGGAGGAGGGGTTATATCGCTATGGGGTGTGAAAAAGCCACTCCCCTGAGCAATGTAAATTACACCGTTCTAAGCGCCAGTGTGGACAGTGCTATGTTGGTGGAAGAGTTTCTCCTGCCAACATAGCTAGCGCTGCTCGCAGGGCTGGAGTAATTAAGCCAATGGGACAGATCTCCCGTCAGCTTAGAGCAGTTATATTATTAGAGAGCGTACAGGCAGCGGCACAGCGGCATCACTGCAGCTCCGCCGCTGTAAACTCTCGAATGTAGCCGTAGCCTGAGTTAGTTTCCCAGATGTGAAGAAGAGCTCCGTGTAAGCTCGAAAGCTAGTCTTTCTCACCAACAGAAGTTGGTCTAATAAAAGACATTATCTCACCCCCCGTCTCTCTAATATCCTGGGACCAACACAGCTACAACAACACTGCATAGTACATTTAAAGACAAGCATGATCTGTTAGCAGAAATTTTGCAAAGTAAATGAGGCAGCATTCATAAAACAACATAATGTGAATTATTTGCTTGGCACTAGTGTTAAGAGTAAAGAGCACCATTCACTATTGCCCTGTACAGTCATCTACTCCAATGCAAAGTGAGTGTTAAATGAACCCATTCTGAATTGGATTTGTTTTTCACTCACTCTCCATTGGTGTGTATGACAAGTGAACTGGGTCCAAACTGTTCTGTGTATTCAGTATCACACATTTTCCCATAGATAACTCAGAATCCCTTATACATTTCCAAATGCTATGGCATTATAGACACAGGTGCCGACTTTCCAATGTGCCGGGGGTGCTCGACCCCTGGCTCTGCCCCAGGCCCTGCCCGTACTCCACCCTTACCCCCAAAATCCCCACCCCACCTCTTCCTGCCCCTGCCCTGCCCCCGCCCCATTCCGCCCCTCCCCCGAGCACGCCGTGTCCTCCCTCCTCCCTCCCAGAGCCTCCTGCACACTGCAAAACAGCTGATCGTGGCAGGTGGGAAGCACGGGTGTGGGGGGGAGCACTGATCGGCGGGGCCCACCAGCAGGGGAAGGCACTAGGGGAGAAAAGGGGGGCTTCTGGGGGTATTCAGCACCTACCATTTTCCACCTTCCACGGAGTCATTGCCTATGATCCTAGAAATCTGTGGGCTTTGTGTAGAACTAATGAAAATGAATTAATTATTAACCAAAGGAGAGATTGTCAATGTCCAACCAATTAAAATGGTACAAGATGTAGAAACTAAACCGAAAAGTTGCCTTTGATTTGGTTAAGTTGGGAGTTGTCAACCATTTTCACAGTGTGGACTGCAGTTCTGAGGTGAGATTGTCGCATGGACACTTCCTGCCCATTCCCAATCCCGTGGACTAGCTCTCCCTCCATTTGTAATTGATGCCATCATGTGGCAATTATAACAATTGCTTACAGAGAAAAGTAATATTAAAAGAAGCTAGTTGCCTAATGCAGTTTAGGAGCTGGAAACAAGAGTCAGAAGTACATGACCAACAGCTCTCTGTGTACCATCAAAGAGCACAGTTAGGAACCACTAGGTTAAGTAGGTTGAAAGATGTGCCAAATGCTACATCCAAATTTGGCATAGAATTTCTAAAGGTCTCAGAAATTCATATACCTACATAATCTAGTCTCTTTCTAGTTTACAGATTATGGCACCAAGTAAAATAAAACCTTAATTAGTAGCCATGTATTCTAAAACTAAAAAGGCAAAACCATAACCCACTCCTGTCCAAATCAAGTCATCAAGAAGGACATGGTTAACTCTTACTGCCATTTTGGCCAACACACCAGGGGTTGAATTGAGCACCTCCCAGAAATAGAAGCATGAGTCCCTACACTGGAGCTAAAGAGACAGGCTGTGCACATAAACTGTAACAGACTCCCATCCTCTGTGGATTGGGGACATATTACACACCCTGACCAGTGGAGTATGTACATATTTTTACAACTGGACAATAATAACAGCAAAATACCACTGTCACTTATTGTTACTCTCTCTTCATGTTGTTTAATGGAAATAAAAGCTATTTGTACAAGGGTAAAAACTGCCATTTTCCTCCTTGAAAATGGTGAATTTCCCTTGGTAGAAATTCAGGATTATTTTGTCCAGAAATTGAAATTTCATCACATTTGCTGTGAAAAGCCATGTTCCTTAGCAGAAATTACAGATTTGATCTAGGGAGAAATGTCGCTAATACTCAAATTTTTTAACAAATATTTCTTTATTTTAATGTTGGATGTGAAAAATAAGCCCTTGTAGTTTTGCACAGATTTACCAGCATTGTGCTGTCTTTCCTTGTATCATGGAGGATTTTGCAATCTCCCGTCATACCTCCTAGCTGACAACCATTGAGGGACAAAGACATTATGACAGTGTTAGTTCTATTACAACTGCAGTTGCTTCAGATCCAGACATTGCAATGCATATAAATGGCCAAACAGTTGTAGGTTTCTGCTTGAAAATAAAATTGAGATGTCATGTAATGAAGTAATAATGCTTTATGGCGAAAGTTTTCAAATCTGGGAACCAAACTCTAGGTACATAAGTCCAAAAATTTTAGCCTACATTGTACATCATCCGTCTTCCTAAAATGTTTTTTTTTAAAGTGTGCTCAAACCCTTTCCAAAGACTGGGTGATTACCGTAATTCAAAGTTTTCCTTTCAGTTTTGGAAACCTCTCCAATAGCAGTGCAAGTGAAACTGACAAGTAGAGTTTCAATATCTAACCTGAGTACAAATGGTCAAAAGTAATTTAGGCTCCAATTCTGCAGTGTGAAGTGAGTTGCAATATAGATTGTAAGCTCTAAGGTAGTGTCTTTAATTTCATGTTTACACGGTGGCCTGGTCTACACTATGACTTTAATTCGGATTTAGCAGCGTTAAATCGAATTAACCCTGCACCCGTCCACACAACGAAGCCATTTATTTCGAAATAAAGGGCTCTTAAAATCGATTTCTGTACTCCACCCCGACAAGCGGAGTAGCGCCAAAATCGATATTGTCATTTCGAATTAGGGTTAGTGTGGCCGCAATTCTATGGTATTGGCCTCCGGGAGCTGTCCCAGAGTGCACCATTGTGACCGCTCTGGACAGCAATCTGAACTCGCATGCACTGGCCAGGTAGACAGGAAAAGCCCCACGAACATTTGAATTTCATTTCCTGTTTGCCCAGCGTGGAGAGCACAGGTGACCACAGATAGCTCAGCTCATCAGCACAGGTAACCATGCAGGCCGATAATCGAAAAAGAGCACCAGCATGGACCGTACGGGAGGTACTGGATCTGATCGCTATATGGGGAGAGGATTCAGTGCTAGCAGAACTTCGTTCGAAAAGACGAAATGCCAAAACTTTTGAAAAAATCTCCAAGGGCATGATGGAGAGAGGCCACAATAGGGACTCAGATCAGGGCCGCGTGAAAGTCAAGGAGCTCAGACAAGCCTATCAAAAAACAAAGGAGGCAAACGGTCACTCCGGGTCAGAGCCGCGGACATGCCGCTTCTACGCCGAGCTGCATGCAATTCTAGGGGGGGCCGCCACCACTACCCCACCTGTGACCGTGGATTCCCAGGCGGGGATAATCTCATCAGCTACACCTGAGGATTCTGCGGATGGGGAAGAGGAGGAGGAGGAGGAGGACGAGGACGAGCTTGCGGAGAGCACCCAGCACTCCGTTCTCCCCAACAGCCAGGATCTTTTTCTCAGCCTGACTGAAGTACCCTCCCAACCCTCCCAAGCCAGTATCCAAGACCATGACCCCATGGAAGGGACCTCAGGTGAGTTTACCTTTTAAAATATAAAACTTGTTTTAAAAGCAAGCATTTTTTAATGATTACTTTGCCCTGAGGACTTGGGATGCATTCGCGGCCAGTACAGCTACTGGAAAAGTCTGTTAACGTGTCTGGGGATGGAGCGGAAATCCTCCAGGGACATCTCCATGAAGCTCTCCTGGAGGTACTCCTAAAGCCTTGCCACAAGGTTTCTGGGCAGTGCAGCCTTATTTCGTCCTCCATGGTAGGACACTTGACCACGCCATGCTAGTAGCAAGTAATCTGGTATCATTGCATGACAAAGCCTGGCAGCGTATGGTCCCGGTGTTTGCTGGCATTCAGCAACATCCGTTCTTTATCTTGCTGTATAATCCTCAGGAGAGTGATATCGCTTAGGGTAACCTGGTTGAAATACGGGAATTTAATTAAGGGGACAGAGGTGGCCGTTCCTACTGGGCTGTTTGCCTGTGGCTGAAAAGAAATCCTTCCCTGCATTTAGCCAAGTGCAAAGTGGGGGGGGGGAGGATTGGCCCAGAGCTTTTCGCGTTTTGCTAGCAGGGATCTTCCCTGATACCAGCCACGCGGTGGGGGGAGGGGTACAGCGATCATCCCAGATAATTCATGGCGGGAGGGGGGGGGCGGGGGGGTTAGTTTGGTTTCTGCAGGGATCTTCCCTGATACCTGCCACGCGGTGGGGGGAGGGATAAAGCGATCATCCCAGAGAATTGGATGGGGGGTGGGGTTAGTTTGTTTTCTGCTGCTGAAGGTTAACAGGAAAACCGCAGCAGTCAACGGGCTTTGCTTGGTATGTGGGAAAGGAGGGCGCAGAAGCCGAAAGACAATGGCTTACCATGGCTGCATGCATGCAAGCTGAATTCTGTTGCCTGGACCTGCGTCTGTGATCTCTAACACCAAAGCCACAGGCACTCAATATTAAGATGGAAAATGCGACCTTGTACTGAAATCACATGTGCTATGTAATGTGAATAGTGTTGTTCACCATGAAAGAGTATAAGCATTGTTCTGTAAAATGTATCATTTTAAAAACTTCTCTCCTTTTTTTCAACCCTCTCTCCAACAGCTGCAAATGTTTCAAGCCTCCCTCCTCCGTCCCGAAGGCTATCTCAGATAAGGCGGCGGCGTAGAAACAGGACACGAGACGAGATGTTCACGGAAATAATGGAATGCACCCGCAATGAAAGAGCTCATTTGAATGAGTGGAAGGACACGGTATCTAAATTTAGGAAAGATGCCAGTGAACGTGAGGTCATGAGGGACGCTCGAGATGAGAGGTGGCAGGCTGCAACGCTGGGGCTGCTGCGTGATCAAACGGACATGCTCCGGCGTCTGGTGGAGCTTCAGGAACGGCAGCAGGATAACAGACTGCCGCTGCAGCCGCTGTATAACCTCCCTCCCCCCTCACCATGTTCCATATCCTCCTCACCCAGACGTGTAAGAACGTGGGGGGGGAGGCTCCGTGCACCCTCCCACTCCACCCCAGTGGACAGCCCAACCAAAAGGCTGTCATTATATTGAATTTTTTCAGTGGCCTTTTACTTCCCTCCTATCCTCCTCCCAAACCTCACCCAGATTACCTTGTTGGTTCTCTCCCTATGTTTATAATCACTTAATAAAGAATACTTGATTTTTAAACGATAGTGACTTTATTTCCTTTGAAAGCAAGCTGGGGGAATGGGGAGGGTGGGTTCCTTACAGAGAATGAGTCAATAAAGGGGGCGGGTTTTCATGAAGGAGAAACAAACAGAAATTTCACACTGTAGCCTGGCCAGTCATGAAACTGGTTTTCAAAGCTTCTCTGATGCACAGCGCTTCCTGGTGTGCTCTTCTAATCGCCCTGGTGTCTGGCTGCGCGTAATCAGCAGCCAGGCGATTTGCCTCAGCCTCCCACCCTGCCATAAAGGTCTCCCCCTTACTTTCACAGAGATTGTGGAGCACACAGCAAGCAGAAATAACAATGGGGAGATTGGTTTGGCTGAGGTCTGAGCGAGTCAGTAGCGATCGCCAGTGACCTTTTAAACGGCCAAATGCACATTCTACCACCATTCTGCACTTGCTCAGCCTGTAGTTGGACAGCTCCTGACTCCTGTCCAGGCTGCCTGTGTATGGCTTCATGAGCCATGGCATTAAGGGGTAGGCTGGGTCCCCAAGAATAACTATTGGCATTTGAACATCCCCAACGGTTATTTTCTGGTCCAGGAAGTAAGTCCCTTGCTGCAGCCCTTTAAACAGAGTAGTGTTCCTGAAGATGCGAGCATCATGAACCCTTCCCGGCCAGCCCACGTTGATGTTGGTGAAACGTCCCTTGTGATCCACAAGTGCTTGCAGCACCATTGAAAAGTACCCCTTGCGGTTTATGTACTGGGTACCCTGGTGCTCCGGTGCCAAGATAGGGATGTGGGTTCCATCTATCGCCCCACCACAGTTAGGGAATCCCATTGCAGCAAAGCCATCCACTATGACCTGCACATCTCCCAGAGTCACTACCTTTCGTAGCAGCACCTCAGTGATTGCTTTGGCTACTTGCATCACAGCAGCCCCCACAGTAGATTTGCCCACTCCAAATTGATTCCCGACTGACCGGTAGCTGTCTGGCATTGCAAGCTTCCACAGGGCTATCGCCACTCGCTTCTCAACTGTGAGGGCTGCTCTCATCTTGGTATTCTGGCGCTTCAGGGCAGGGGAAAGCAAGTCACAAAGTTCCAAGAAAGTGCCCTTATGCATGCGAAAGTTTCGCAGCCACTGGGAATCGTCCCACACCTGCAACACTATGCGGTCCCACCAGTCTGTGCTTGTTTCCCGGGCCCAGAATCGGCGTTCCACGGCTATAACCTGCCCCATTAACAGCATGATCTCCAAAGCACCGGGTCCCGCGGTTCGATAGAATTCCATGTCCATATCCTCATCACTCTCACCGCCGCGCTGCCGTAGCCTACTCCTCGCCGCCTGGTTTTGCAGGTTCTGGTTCAGCATAAACTGCACAATAACGCACGAGGTATTTACAATGTTCATGACTGCTGTCTTGAGCTGAGCGGGCTCCATGCTTGCCGTGGTATGGCGTCTGCACTGTTCACCCAGGAAAAAGGCGCGAAACGGTTGTCTGCCGTTGCTTCTCTGGAGAGGGGGGAGGATATACCCAGAACCACCCGCGACAATGTTTTTTGTCCCATCAGGCACTGGGATCTCAACCCAGAATTCCAATGGGCGGAGGAGACTGCGGGAACTATGGGATAGCTACCCACAGTGCAACGCTCCAGAAATCGACGCTAGCCCCGGTACATGGACGCACACCACCGAATTAATGTGCTTAGTGTGGCCGCATACATTCGACTTTATACAATATGTTTCCAAAATTCGAATTATATAAATTTGGATTAATCCCGTAGTGTAGACATACCCGGTGACTAGCAGTTCCTGATTGAGTGCTTTAAGTGCTGCTGCAATGGAGATATTAAAAAAATAACAATAGGGTCCATCCGTGCATCTCAAATTGCAGAATTGGAGCTTTAAGTTCCACTCTGCATTAGTAATTAAGATGTTAATGGTATAAGAGGCAAGGAATTTTAAAGAATTACATATATTAGATGTTCCTTTAAGACTGAATTTTCCAGCTCTGGTTGCAGATATGTGAGTCATGTAGAAGAGAATTTCTTTGAAAAAAAAATTATTTACATCTTTTCTGTGAAGTACCGTAAATGCTTAAGTTAATAGTAAAAGTTCAGCAAAATATGAAAAGTAAGACTAAATGTGTGTACTGTGTGTATACACACCAAAGCACAAGGTAAACAGCTTGTATCTGGTTTATTTTTAGTGACTAGTGGAATGTTAACTCAATTTTTTTTTTAGCTCCAGTAATAGCACAGTATTAAAACAGATTTCTAACTATGGTAATTCATTGGGAATCGAACGTGTTGCGATCCTCAGTACAAAGGAAGCATTTAATAAACCGAAAGGGAAAAGTGGCTTGGAACACATTTTTTAAGTACTTAACTTTATTTTGAATGACAGTCATGCTAGGACAGCCTCTGAATGCTGTTGTATAGTGTAGTTTAAGGGGAAAATTCTGGGTTTGTTACTCATATGCAGGAACAGCCAATAGGGCCGGCTCCAGGGTTTTGGCCGCCCCAAGCAGCCAAAAAAAAAAAAGCCGCGATCGCGATCTGCGGCGGCAATTCGGCGGGAGGTCCTTCGCTCCGAGCAGGAGTGAGGGACCGTCCGCCGAATTGCCGCCGAACAGCTGGACGTGCTGCCCCTCTCCGAAGTAGCCGCCCCAAGCACCTGCTTGGTAAGCTGGTGCCTGGAGCCGGCCCTGACAGCCAAGGCCAGGAACAGAGCTTCAAAATAGAAATATTCTGTTCCAGTTCTCATGCATGGTCAGACCCACTGAAATCCCATTCCACAGTTCCTCCGTGGCTCCAGCTCTAGGGGTTAGAACTATGATCCAGACATTTCAGCATGCACACCCAGTTCATCTTTATTTATTTATACTAATTATTTAGCTCAAAGGAGATGATATTCTGTGTACTGATTACTTCTCCTTTAGAGGAAGAGTTTCCCTGCCTGTGGCTGAGACAGCTGCCATTTTGTGTTTCAATTCAGCAGAATGGTAGAATGAGTCACTAGAGTCTCATTTTTCATTCAGATTTCATCTGTTCCTTCATTATTTGTTGTTTTTAAAAAAAACCAAGCAGATTCGTTATATTTATTTAATTTTAATGCCACATAATGTAGCTCACATGTTTGTTCCCTTATTAATCATTTTTTGCCTCTAGTGCTCTCCTTGGCTATCTCCTGGAGCATCATCTTTCCACCTGATCAGCTTCTGAGGTTCCATGTTGATGGAAAATGTGCTAGCTCCCTCCCTCCACCGCTTCACTTGATGAAAACACCCCCGATAGTGGTGCTCTCCTGCTTCTGGGAGCACTTGGATAAGGAAGTCTTGTCTACCTGATATTTGAAATACTGCTTTCCCAAAGAGCTGTCCCAGACTTTCATGACCTGCAAACTAAGCACAGGTATGTCACATGGCTTTAATAAAGTTGGTATGAATGTCTTGACCAAATTCATCCTATTAGGAACCAACAATGATGCCACCATAGCTGAAGTCTGGATTTTGTCAGCACTCCTGCTGGGAGGTATAATTCCCAGCTCAGGTAGATGTACATGTGCTAGTTCTGCTCGAACGAGCACGCTCAAAATAGCGGTGTTGTCATGGCAGCATGGGCAGCAGCTTATGCCAGCCACTCCAAGAATGATCCCATCCCAGAACCTAAGTATGTTCTTGGGCAGCTAGCCCACGCCACTGGAGCCACACCACTGCTATCTTTAGGTGCTAGCTCAACCAAAGCTAACATGTATATGTCTATACATATACTATAAATACACTTCCCAGCTGCAGTGTAGATCACGTACCCTGTGTCTGGGGCTTGGTTTCACTTTCAGTCCTGACTGGCAGGTGGGTTACAAATCCTACTTTTGGAGGATGTTGGAGGTTGCTAGGGTAGTGCAGGATGCTGGTCATAAAGTATTTCTTGTGAGAGGGAGAGTTCAGACAGCTTTGTTGTTTGACTTATCTGAAATAAATTACTTAGACTGCAGAATACATATGTTTCTCTGTGGAAAAACATAGGGCCTGATTATCTATTCACTTGCACCTTACCTTGTATAGGCATTTACACATGTGGGTACAAAATGCTACCTGTCAGAATAAATGCATTTTGCATCTCCTTTGCACATTTGTACAGTATATGGATACACAAGGTGCAAGTCCATATCCTCCTTTTTACACTGTTACTTCTGTACCTTTTGGGTTAACCTGTATAGGGTGGTTATGGGCAGCAACAACATTGATGAAGTATTTCTGATGAACATGCTCAAAATGTGTGGGGAATATATATATACTGTACTTTTATAAATGAATACACAAGGTAAGTGAAAAGTGTGTGTGCACGCACATATATATATATACACACACACACACATACACTGCATACATATACACACATACACATACATCTTATTTCAGTGAATATCATATTGTCCCTTCAGGTAAATACGGACTTCTGAAGTTCAACTTCAGTCAGTATTCACCTTGCGAATCAATACATCTTGTTAGCTACCTCCCTGAAAGAAGTATCTGCTAAAATAAAGAAAAAGCACAGAGGTTAATAGTGGATGAATGTGAAAGTGTGTGTAGGGGTGATGGGATGGTTGAAGGTAGTAGGTTTTTGAATTGATTAAATGAAATAAAATTTTCACAAAAATGTTGATGAAAATCTGGCTTTATGGGCATGCTGCAAAATCCAGCTGATTGAGTAGGCAGTGAAGGAGGACTGAAGCTGAGGCCAGTCTTTTGCAGTGGGAGCTTTCAACTATATGGGCCACATAGCTTTTGAACAGCTCTAGTTAGGAGAATGGCTCTATCTCTCTAGTGATAGTGTTACTTGACTTGTTACAGAATTCATGGTGAAGAAGGACCCAAAATGCTTGCTTCCTGGATATAACATGGAATTAAAAAGGAAAAACTGAAAACCCTTTTAAAACTTAATCTTGCAGGAAATTTTGCTGAAATACAGAGAATGTTTAAACAGCTTCTGCTATTTCAGAATTTATAAAACAGCTGCAGAGTCAGAGGAAAAGCCACATAAGTTTAAAATTTCACTTTCCTACATTTGGTGGGAAAAACAGCATTTCAGGTTCATACCATTCAACTTTGAGAAACAGATTGGAAGAAATAATCTGGATGTGCTTTTTACCCCCAAGAAATAATATATGAAGATATCTGTTCTTTATTTGTGTCCCACAGCAACAAGGTGAGGAAATATTCTGATATATAAGGGAGTTAAAAGTAACGGAAATATGTATGAGTTTGGAAAATTAGTTGATTCTCTGATAAAGAAGATGATAATTTGGTATTCATAACCTCAGTTTGGAGGAATTAACATTAATTAAAACAGTAGGTAGCTGCAAAAAGTTTCATCATCACAAATTTTCAAAAGAAACAAACATATTTTTTCCATTTTTGTTGAACTTTGGAATTGCAACAAAAAATTAATTGAAATTTTAAATTTTGGACAAAAAAAAATAAAACCCAGAAAAATATCACACAAAATATTCCCCCCCCCCCGAAAATTTGTAAAATGTGAATCCGTTTTTATTACTGTAACCCTTCTGCCAGGTGGAGTCAGCAGCAGCAAGAGCCAGGTTCAATGTCTAGGGTTTTTCTTAACAACACAAAATAGAATTGGCTGAAGCCCCCAGCCAGTAATCTGGGAAAACTAAACACCACCTCTGGCGCTTCTCAGAGGCAATATTTCCCTCTCGCAAGCATGGAGTCTGTAACAAAATCAAACTTCTATTAAAGGTGGGAGCGGGGGAAGGGACACAATGTTAATTTGGGAAAACACCACAACCAGAGTTCAAAAGCTTGTGACCATAGTGTTTTGATAGGTGTCCTTTGCCTCAGTTTCTCATCTTGCAGCTTGAAAGTCTGAGAAGCCAATGTTCCTTAACATATCACTCCCCTCTCCCTCCGCGGCACCCCACTCATAGTTGGCTGTCGTTGGTTAGCAAAGACCCAGAGTTCAGAGGTACGTTCACAGGGGTTCACCTCCAACCCCTGGCAGGGGGCACAGAGCAATGCCTCTGCTATTACTGCCTCTGCAACTGGCTCAAAGCTGCTGTTGTCTCTCTGCTGCCACTCTCTGTGATGTCACATTCTGAGGTTTCACCACTTAACTCAGCTCTCCTTGGTTTCAGCAAATAGTGGGGAACCTCACTCCCGGTGCAGTTTTTGGGTTGTCTTTCACTGCAACACTGCCCCCACGCAAAATCTAAGGATTAGCCCCTACACTGGCCTCAGCAATGATATCAGTTCCAGGAATCACCAACCAGAAGCAAGGACTCTCCACTGAGTCTAATCCGCTCTGTCTTTAAACACTGGAGAGGGATGGGTAAAGGGTATCTGGGATTGTTTAGGCATGGTCCACCCCATCAGGCAGAAACACCTGCCCACAGCCACTCTCATCTTCACTGGGATTTGGTATCCCTGGACCTTGCTTAGCAAGTGAGGTTCAGTTTAGGATGACCCCCCCCCCCCAATCAGAGTATGCTAAGTACAGTGCCTGTTACTTGTACAATAAGGATAACAACATTTCATTACCCCTGAATTTGGATACTAGAGTTATTTGTAACCCAAAACCAGCAAAAATTGATCATTTTAACAAAGCAGCTCCCGTAGGCAGAGTAGGCATGTCTATGCAAACACGGTCTGCTCCTGAAGTCTTTTCCCCCAGCTCATCAGTAGATGTCAGGGGAGAACTCAGACAGACCCTGCTTATGTAACAAATAAAAACATAATAAAACCTAATAAAAGAAGTAAATGGGTGTCTCAAAAAATGTTTCTAGGAAGAAGCTATTTCATAAAATTCCAGAAACAGTGTGCTGTAAATTAATGGAAAAGCTGAACTCTGTGGAAGATGTAGTACTAAACAATCTAGAAGCAAACATTCTGCATGTGCAAAGTCTTCAGAAACTGTAAATGATCCATCCTACAAGGGTGCAAAGGAAATACTGTAGTGTGCATGCAATGTCCTAATGCTACGAATGCAGCACCAGATGTAATGTTTTTTATTGGAATAATGTTCAATGTCAATACAAGAGAAAATAAAGAATATAAAGTAACTTTGGAACTGAATGGAGAATCTATCACAATTTAAGCTTAGAACAGGAAACCAAGCCACTATACTGCCAGAAAAGGTATACCAGTAATTCAGGATAATTCTAACACAATAGCTTAACGTCCTTGGCAAGTGCCGGACAGAATCTGTTGAAAAGTATTGACTGGCCTCTTTTTACTTAGAAGACAAACACTTTTTAGTGGTTGACTTATATTCAAGCTACTTTTTGCTGAATTTCCTGCTGAATCAACATTTCCAGGATACTGTCTGCGTATTTCTGGGTGGAACATTAGGCGTTGATTTTGAACTATAAAGCCCTCAGTAGCTTGGACCCTGCTTGTCTGAGAAATGACCTGCTTCCCAGTGCTATGCTACTGCTGCTGTAATCAGCACAGGCTCTTGGGCTTGATCCCCTCATTATAAAAGGGGAAGGCGGCTCTGTCAAAGCCTTCTCTATAAGGAAACCTTTCCTTGTAGAATTCAGTCCCCTTAGTCAAGATCCTTAATGGCCTGTGAGTAGCATAAACTGAAATGAAAGTACACAATATGCAGAACCCAGGTTTGCGTTCTAAGCAACAATCAGCCCAAAAGAGCCATCCTCCAGTGGGGCCCTTTTCAGAGCCAGCGCCACAAATCCTACCACTGGGCCAGTACTCTAGATGCTGCGTTTTAGTATCAGTGAGATATCAGCAACAGAAAGTTACAAAGTTACACCAAGTTACAAACCTTGAAGCACATGTAATCTTGCTTAAGGAGATGCACTCCACCCCTGACATTCAACTTTCAGTTCCAGACTACGCAGTTGTGGCTCATCACCATCACTAGCAGTATGGGATGGTATCTTATGTTAGAGAAGGGCTGTCCATTGTCACTGTATCAGCAGCTAGTCCAGATGATGTCATAGAATGGCAGACATTACAGGTGAAAGAGCTTATGATGATTGTCTACGAGGCACCACTAGTTAACTGGTCAACCCTCAGTCTGCTGGTCTTTGCATCTACTGTGGCAACTTCAGTTCCTGCTATGTCAGTGGAGGATACCCTGACAACAATACAGATGGAGAGAGCCTAATGGAGTGGGCATCAGTTGCTATAACATGACCAAAGCAAATGCCAAGCTTTCACAGTAATAGATGGGCAACAGGCTCTTCACCCAACATCACTTCTGGGCAACTGCTGCCAGTGGTCATAGAGCGAAAGGTGCTTGACACTTTCCCAAAGTCTCAGCATCAGCTATCTTTGATCACTACAGGCCTCCAAGTATCATCAGCAAACAGCTTATAGAAGGCTGGGTGAAAACTTCATAAAATTCAGTGGGAGGTCTTTCAAACATATCTGTCAGTGAACTTGCTTGGACTTGACATGTCCAGATAATATAAATGACTCTTACCAACCTTTCTGCAAATCAGTTCAGGTTGCTGCTAAGAAATTGCTTTCCAGAGGCTGCCACTGACAGTATATTCCTGGGTGGTCGTCAGATGCAATTAAGCTCTACCAGGAGATCAAATCTGCTGGTAACAAACAGGAGGTCTCTAGTAAGAGCCTCAGTCAACTGTTGAGTCAGGTGCTATCAATGGAGAGAGACAGTCAAAATGATGGACTTTACTCATTCTAGCTGGAAATTGTGGCAAACCATCAAAAGATTTTCTGGAGACTCCAGGTTTGGCAAAAAAGAGTTTCCAGTCACAGCAAGTGCTGTCATATTCCATCTAGTGGATAATGGCCATACACAGAACATTCAGCCATATGGTCAAAATTGAGATTACAGAGAGGTGGCAGGTTGGTAGTTTAGATTAAAGCTTGATGGCTCCTTTTTCAGACACAGAACTGGGCCAGGCCATAAAGCTTCTGAAAATAGGAAAGGCTCTAGTTCTGGATTTTATCCATATGGAGTTACTACTTCACCTGGGCTCAAAAACCAAAAGGTGACTTCTTTGATTCCTTAACTGATGTTTCCAGGACACCTACACCCCAAAAGTCTGGCACAGAATAAAGGTCATAGCCATTCCAAATCCAGGAATATCACTGGAAGATCTCAAGATCTACTGACTCATCTCTCTCCTCTGGGTCATATACATGCTTATGGAGAGACTGATTCTGATGCACATCAATGAGGTTACAGGGCCGCCCAGAGGGGGGGCAAGTGGGGCAATTTGCCCCGGGCCCCGCGAGCCCTGGCCCGGCGGCGGTCCAGGTCTTCAGCGGCATTTTGGCGGCGGGGGGCCCTTCAGTGCTGCCGAAGACGCGGAGCGACTGAAGGGCCCCCCGCCGCCGAAATGTCACCGAAGACCCGGACCGCCGCCGGGTGAGTACAAGCGCCACAGCTCCCCCACTTTGTCCCAGGCCCCCTGAATCCTCTGGGCGGTCCTGTGAGGTTATTGACCCATAACTGCCCTTTGCTCATGCTGGCTTTGGAGGAGGATGGGGTATCCAAGATCAAGTCATTCACCTAACATAAGACATCAGAGATGCCTTTGAGAAGGGCAAGAAAGTTTGTGCCGTTCTGGTGGATCTGTCAACTGTATGTATTGTTTGGCATGTGGGGCTGACCACCAAGTTGTTGCAGATTATTCCCTATATGCCCAGGGTGTGGTTTATCATGGAAATGGTAAAAAATCAGAGCTTTATTTTGCAAGCTGGAAACAAAGTCAGCTGGTGTAGGTCTCTCTCTAACAGAATCCCACAAATATCTGTTCTAATTCCTCTCCTTTTCAAAGTATATACTTACAATCTACCAACAACTAAGGCTGACAAGTACATATATGCAGATGACATCTTTCTTGCTGATGTAGGTAATGATCTATGCAATATTGAAGAGTCACTCAATCAGGACATGAACGCCCTGGCCACTTACCTTCATCAGTGGAAGCTTACATTAAGTGAATCTAAAGATAGTGGCCACAACTTTGCATCTGAACAATCACTTGGCCAATCAACCCCTTAGTCTGTGTTGAGGCTCATCTACTCCCTTTCCAGCCAGTTGTCACTTATTTCAGAGTCAAACTGGACTGTAGTCTAACATACCGGTCCCATCTAGACCACTTAATGAAAAAGATCACTTCCTGCACTGCCCTGATCCAGAAGCTAGCAGGAACCTCCAGGGGAGCAGAGGCAAATGCTCTACGAACCTCAGTCCTGGTACTGGTGTTGCTTCAGCAGAATATTGTGCTGCACGTTGGGGTGGAAGTCAGCATACACATCTCATTGATTCAGAGCTGAACACAGTAACCCATATCATCAGTGATCGTCTTAGCCACAGTAACGTCTAATTTATATGTGTTGAATTATATAGCTCCCTTGAAACTTCAATGAGATGCCACTACCCTTGAAACTGAATGAAGTGCTATGACAGATGAAAACCTGCTTCGTATGACGCTGATTGGTTCCAGTAGGTGTAAATAAGCAATGTACACTCCCCGTAAGAAGATCTGCCCTCCTCCAGAAGAAAACACCTACACCTGCAGCTCCTGCTGACTTGCCATGTCTGACTCCACATCCTTTTGCAGAGGTTGTTCATGCACTCACGTCTGGTGCTGATGGCCCATCGCCAGTCTCGGATGAACAAAGCATATCAGGGCTGACAGCTGTGTTCTCGCAGAGTGGCAGCAACTCTGGGATAGAAAGACAGGTGTGCTGACAAATTTCAGAAGCCCTAACTTTCATCTATCTGTTTGTAACCTGGGACGCAGATCCTGGACTCGGCTTAACAGGCTATTGACTGGAATGGCCGCAGTGGCTGCCACAATGCAAAAATTTGGCCTAGACCAATCTTCACAGTGGGATTGAGGGGCAGTGATGAAAATGGACAAACATGCAGTGGAGGAGTGCATAATTAGAAGAGTGAACTGTGACAACTTGATATCCTTCAACAGTTATATGGCTGAACAATCTAGATATCAACTTGTAATGCATACCAAAGAAGAAGAATACATTTATACAGTACCTGTGTTCCCAGTACTACAGGGGACTGTTTAAAGAGAAACATTTAATTACTTTTTATTTAAATTCATGAAAACATAAATATTTTTAAAGCTTAAATTCAGTAAACATCTTTTTTTATTATTTTAATTTGGGACTAGAGTAGTTGAATGTCCCTTTAAATACATGCCCATTTTGGCTATAATTTAAAAAAAAAATTGAAAAGCTCTGTGAAAATTGATACTTTTAAAGGGTCAGGGCCTTTGTGAGTGCTTAGCTTCCTCCTGGAAGATGCTGAATATCCTCAACTCCACCTGGCAGGATCAGGCCCTATCTAAATAGCCAAAAGAAAACTCAATATTGAGCTAAATCCAGGAATATATGCTGAATGCCACCAGGGTCTGAACTCAGGCTCAAGCTTATCCTCCCTTCCGTCTATACATAAATTGCACTAACCCAGCCTGGCTCAGGTTCAGGGTCCCAGGACCACACAGGAGAGGAGCCTAAGTCAAAATGGGACCCAGTGTTCAAGCCCTTATGATTGCAGTCTAGATTCAGTCCCCCTGGACTCGTGCTCTGGGAGTTCATCAAAAGTATTCCACAGTCTGATGGGTTGACTTGCTTTGTGCTCTGGACAGTCAAGTTTGGTGGACAGCCAAGTTTTCCCACTCTGCATTATGAACAAAAGGCTAGAGCGGACACATTTTGGGAAGGCGCTAGGAGGTCCGGATATGGGTGGTTGGACTCGGCCCCACATAATGCAGTGTAGATGTTTGAGCCCCAGGTTGGGACCCAGGGTTCAACAATTCCTAACCTGGGGTTACAAATGAGTGTAGATGCTCAAGCCTTAGGATAACAAACCCAGGGTCTGCTAACTTGCGTTCTACTAATCCTGGGCTTACATTGCAGTGTAGGCGTACTCTCAGTTTTGCTAAAAACTCAGTCTTAAATTTCCTTTTGGAAAGCTCCAATCAAATATACTAACAAGTAACTTCAATGATGTTGTCCTGAGCGAGCAGATTCCCTACCACAGTTTTCTTTAAACGCATAATATCCAGTTAGAAATTATATATTTTAAACAAACTCTCTTAAATATATTATGGCTTGTCTATGCACGACCTGGGGCCAAAGAAACAGAAGTGGTTTTAATTCTCATCTTTAGTTATTTCAACAGCAATCTGTGTGTGAACAGTCTTATATAGAATTGTGGCCTTCTTTAACTAAAGTCAGTTTTTCACCAACTTAAGTTAAATCAAAATAGGACAGTTATAATCTGAAATGAGTGTTCATAGCCAGCTGTGTATTGAAATAATTAAAGATGATAATTAAAATCAATTGAATTATTTCATTACCAGTTTATGTGTAGATAAACCCTCATTTGTTAAGAGATTTTTTAAAAATCCAAATTACTATTAACTATTATGTTTACTTTTAAAATTTCTTTCAGCTTTGCCATGGAAACCACTTTCAGTTTTGTGTTAATATGGTCAGTGTTATTTTCAGGTTCTCTTTGTATTTTTCAGGGAAGTTGTAAGCATTACAGGGCTGTGTTTATTCATTTAGAAGCCGTCATTTCCACTGGAAATTAAAAAAATATATTTTTATTGGTCTGAGATTTTGTAAGAGCTGCTCTAAGCCAAATTTGAGTCTATAGTTTCCATTTACAAGAGCCTACTAATAAGGAGATATTTTCCAAGTTCTGTTATGGAAGGAGCCACTTTCATTAAAACTTACTCTGCAGCAATGAACTGACAAATGCGCTTAATATTTTGTACAGCACAGGAGCTCTTGAATCTCTCTGGCTTAGAAATTGAAAGTGGAGCACATGGTATGTCCCCAGAAAGATTTTCTTCTTAAGGGCAATGTGTAAATTTATTATCAAGACATATCTTGGAAGTCTTTGTTTTACCATGAAAAGTTCTCGCACATGGAATCTCATGAGGAATTTACAAATGACTTAATTCTCATGCATGTAGCAAGGATTAAAAAAATTAAATCAAAAGTAAATCTAGGATTTTGGAATTCAGAAATAGAAAGACGCCTCAGGTATAGACCACCACAGAGCATGTTGCAGAGACAGTAATGGAACTTATCACTGTAAAGGAAAAATACTGCAGGATTTAGCATCCGAGTTTTGCATTTGTTATAGATGCTCCATGTGCCCACAGCTGTTGCCCCTGCTGCTGAAAGAAGCAAGAGAGGGAGGAATAATGGGAACATGTGCAACAGCAGGTGTCAGCATCAAGTAAATACTCAGTCACAGCCAATTTGTTTTATCATTACATAATTGTTTTTTTAATGAGTTCAGGTTGTATATGAAGCTTTAATTAGTATATAGGAAAATCTGTGGTTGCTGTGGTAACTGTTCAGAAGTGAACAGAGCCATTGGGTATAATGGTGAGAGCCCAGCCTTTGGGATAAAAGTAGGAACCTCTTGGTTTCTCATCTGAGCTGAACAACTTTGGGAAAGTTATTTGATTTCCTTGAGCTCCAGTCAACTGAACTGGAAGATCTGATAAATTGAAGGAGCCAAACTGAAGAAGATATAGCATCTATGCTGGATTTTCCTGCACAGATAAATTGGAAGGATAACGAGGCATCAATCAGTCTAGGCATGTTGTGTTGGGAGCCATTTTCTGTAGCAGGATGTTACAGGCTATGTACCATGCTTCATATTCTGATACTGCCATGGGTATTAATGACTTCTTTAAATTCCCTGCTGTTATCTATTTTCCAGTCAGAGCTTATTGGTCTCTAAGAATTGCAGAGTCTGTCACTGCCTGATGCTGGAATTTCATTAGTAACAACATTTTAGTCCCTATGCAGCTTGTATAAGTACATTTATAATGCTGTTCCATTTTGAAGGGGTCAGGGAAGTATTTTCCCTACTAGATAGCAGAATTGGAGAGGAGATATAGACTGAATTTGATAGGCAGGGAGTACTGTGACTGTATCAGCCCATTTAGAAGCTGACCAGGAATAGTCCCAGTGCAGAGATGAAGTAAAATAACTCTTTTTTCTCTCACATGCATTCACACAAACATCATGGCGTTCCCTGACTGGCAAATAGCAGCATTGCCAAAACCATGAGTTCAAAAATCAGGAGGCAAACCAAAATTAGCCCATGTGATTTATTATCAACTGGGAAGGCACATTAAACCTCATCTCCTGCATTGCAGCCCTGGCACATGTAGTATCACATTCTAAAAAGAGAAGGAAACAGCTAGAACATTACCCAGAAGCAGGAATGGTTGATGCTGTATTCCCTGTTCGCCACTAAAAAAGTGCTGTTTCCAACTTACCTGTATCAGCCTCTTCCCCTATCTCAGGGTTCTCTGCTTTTTTATGCCAGTGTAACTCTACTCAGTTGAATTGAAAGCTTGGCTCTCCCACTTTAGCTTGTCTGAATCACTTTGCTAATTGGAACCACGGATAAATTGTTACCTCAAAGGGGAGCCAAGGTAACTCTATATGTATAGTGATGTAGGTATCAAGAGATAAGACAAGCCCCTTTTACTCAGAAGAGCAGACCCGCCCTCTGCCGTATCTGTCACCGGTGGACTGGTACACAGATAGATCTCCCTCCCTCTTTCCTATGTGTAGTGTGTGAAATAAAGACTGACTATAAGTAAAATTAAAAACAACAGGTAAGTGTATTGAGGGAATAAGTATAATAAGGGGAAGGAGATAAGCATGGATAAAACAGTAGCTATAGAAACTAACATAAACCGTGGAACAGCAGCTTAAAACAGGAGCAGGAAGCTCAGGCCCAAAATACAAAATCACAATGGCAATAACCATATAAAATCCCGACTAAGAGAACCCTAATTATCTCACTATCAGCATGTCTGCGGCAGCAGTGAAGTCCAGGACCTACACTCTTTGGGTAATTGGAACCTGCAGAGGAGGAGCACTGGGGAGTCCCTCGATGTCAATCGGGATGGAAGAAGCAGACCGAGAACCCTCTGGTGATGTCGTCCCCAGGAACAGAAGTAGGTAAGGTGGAATGTCTTCTTCTCTCTTCTGTTCACTTCAGGAAAGGTGGTATCCTTCGACGATGCACTGATGCTGCGAAGACCTAAACCGCACAGTCACTAGGATGGACTGCGCCTTTTGTCTATGAGTACATCCTTTTATGCAGTTTGTGGCGGGAAAACATGGTATATATAGTCCAAGCAAAGGTGGGAAACAGTCTGAGGTAAAATGTTCATGAGATTGCCCAGTGGTGGGAAAAAACAGTTTGATCCAGTTGTAACTAGGCCAAGATGACAGGGCACAAAAGGGTTTACAAAATGGAGTTTACAAGATGACAGACCAGACTCCATCTTGGATTGCTGCCATATCCTTATAAACTAATTATTAGGCATAACATGCACATACATTTAATAAACTATTAACAGTTTAACAATTCACACCCAACAAAATTACTCTTCGGGGTCCTGTTCTGCGCTACTGAAGCGAATTTCAAATTTCCCATTGACTCTCAAGGTTATTGTGGCCTTTAAATTAATACTATAACAGTTGTTTCTAGATAATGGGTTAAATCTTTAAAAAGGACCTAAGTTACTTTTGCGCATAAGTCCCATTTTCAAATGTGACTTAGGTACTTAGGAGCCTAGGTCCCATTGACTTTCATGATACCTGGACTCCTAAGTCACTTAGGCACTTTTGCAAATGTTACCTGATAGGACTTGCATTAAGGATTCTATCCCAGATGGGTCCGGTTTACTCAGTTTATAAAAAAATTAAGACAAACCCCACCCGCTGTTGTCTGTTGCATTGAAAACAAAATGGATGCTGGCCCACTATGACCTAAAATGCGTTTGGGAGACACTTGCTTCCAGTGCAAATCATGTTCAGACTTTTAAAATTTGTGCCATAAGACCATCACATATGAGATAAGTGTTATCAGGAGTCATATACTTCTCCTATTGAAGGCAATGTGTGTTTCACTATTGGCTTGCAACAGCAGCTGGACTGATGTACCAAGTGGAAGAGCTGTTGAAAGATTAATTTTAAAGTAGGGTTGTAGTCAGAAAAGTAACCCTGTCAAACTGATATGCTCGGAGCACCACATTTATATTTTTCTCAGAGCTTCCAGATCAGTTCTGCTCAGTTTGTAAGTCCAATATTCCTTTCTGACATCCAGAACTGCAGAGTTAGCTAGAGTCTGAAAAATCAAAATGGTTATTTCTGCCTCTTGCATTATCACCAGTAGTAAAAATTCTACATTTAGAACCTAGTTGACATCTTGATGATGTATGATGGAATCCAGCTTGCCTTACATGACTGTTTTCGCACTACATTGCCAAAGGTAACATAGTTAAAAATTATTTGCCAGTAAACAGATATGACTTGCAGATACAAAGAGATATGTGAAAAAAAGCACTTGCTTTCTCAATATATCATTCTGACTTCCCACTTTTTACCCCTTAGAAGCCTTGTAGTGACACTATGGGGGGAAGAAAAAAAATCTGTTTTTAAAAATTAGTTTAATTTAATCTGGGAACACAAACACTGAAATGTGCTTGAATTGTAAAGTAAAATTTTCCAAAGCACCTAATTGTGTGAAATTCTGTTGACTCATTGAAAATCAATAGGACTTGGTGCCTAAGTATCTAAATCACGTCTGAAAATTGGACATAGGCTCCTAAATCCCTTAGGTGCTTTGGAAAATTTTCTCCGTAATCAACATGGTCATTGTCTGATGTTGCTTCAGGCCAGAGTTAAGGTTGTATGCATTTCCATACCTTAATATGTTAGGATTTCTTTTAAGTTAAGATTAAACTCTCTATATTCTCTATATTCTATATTCTCTGTAGTTCCTTTCTAGGACTAGGGAGAATTTATGATTCTTTGGAAGATATGGATCGTTCCCCATGTGGTAATGGGGAGCTGGAGCTCCTCATGCAGATGATAATACGGCTGCAGACTATAGCTCTCTCTCTGCTGCCTGTGCCAATGTGTGTTGTAGAATGTTAATTTGGGCTTTCAATTGTGCCTGCATATTGTGCATGTGTGTGTTCTGTTACCAAGGCTTTTGTCTATGTGGAGTGAGTGTTATGTTAATAATCACCAGTGCAGTAGGTAAATGGCAGCATATACCTTGATATTTAGAAATGGCTTTTGTATTTGAGGAAGTAGGGCTTGGGGGAAGCAGTCAGTTTGATGTAGGTTTAAATTGCTAGAGAGTTGGAGAGCCTGGCAGTCTCAGACCTTGTTACTTTTGCTGCCCCATTTAGATCTACAAAATCTTTTGAGGAGTGAGCAAAGTAGGGGAGGATGAAAGCATTTGACACGAGGCCCTGTTTCAGCAAGGTAATTAAACACGTTCCTGACTTTAAGCATATGAGTAGTCAATGGGATTACTTGCTTGCTTAAAATTAGGTATGTGGTTCAGGGAAGGATTAAGGCAGTCTAAGGTCATAGGCATAAGAGTACAAGCCCCCCTCTGCTGCCCCTTCTCCCCCACGGATGAAGCATGTCCTTAATGGTGGTCCTACCTTTTGTTTGTGTGCGTAACAGAATGTGGCTTCACTCTTGTCTTCTTCCCTACTGAAAATGCATCGACTCCATCGGTGTACACTCAGTGACCTTTTATTTCAAGTTCCCTCCACCAGTACTGCTGCAGTCTCCATGCAACAGTCTCTTTACAATATCTACAATGCTTTTGGCCCTCTCCTCAGGATCTGAGGGGAACAGAGATCTCCTTTCTCTGAGGAAAGGAAGAGAGACTGAGGATGACTGGATGTGGAAGCTGCGTGATGTACGTTTTGCTTCGTTTGTATGAAGTGCTGCCTGATAGAGCTGATGGAAGAGATCTGAGGTTTGGAGATGCAGGTGGAAACTGTGGTTGAGATTTGAAGGGGATGTGAGCAGATGATGGAGGGAAGGCAAGAGGACGCTGAAGGGAAAAGTCAACACTCGCATATGCAAGCTGGCCTGGATTTTCCTGGATGTGTGATAGCTGACAGATGCCATTTTAAGTTTGGTATTGGTGAGTAGTGAGGACCTCATAGAAGAACCAGTTATAGGGGACAGCCTTGGTTCGAGTGATCATGAGCTAATTCACTTTAAACGAAATGGAAGGATAAACAAAAACAGATCTGCAACTAGGGTCCTTGACTTCAAAAGGGCAAACTTTAAAAAATTAAGGGAATTAGGGAAGAGGACTGGGCTGAGGAGCTCAAAGATCTGAATGTGGAGGAGGTTTGGAAATACTTTAAGTTAAAGTTGCAGAAACTATCTGAAGCCTGCATCAGAAGCAAGGGGAAACAATTCGTAGGGAAGGGTTGCAGAACAAACTGGATGAGCAAGCTTCTCAAACAAGTGATTAAGGAAAAGCAGAAAGCCTACAAGGAATGGAAGATGGGAAGGATCAGCAAGGAAAGCTACCTTTTGGAGGTCAAAAAGTGTAGGGATAAAGTGAGAACAGCCAAAAGCCAAGCAGAGTTGGACGTTGTAAAGTAAATTAAAACCAATAGTAAAAGGTTCATAGCCATATAAATAAAAAGAAAATAAGGAAAGAAGAAGTGGGACTGCTAAGCATTGAGGATGGGGTGGATATTTATAGATAATCTAGGCATGGCCCAACACCTAAACAAATACTTTTCCTCAGCTTTTAATAAGGGTAATGAGGCTCTTATGGGTAATGACAGGGAGGCTAATGGAAATGAGGATATGGAAATAGAAATTACCACATCCAAGGTGGAAATCAAACTCAAACAATTTAATGGGACCAAATCAAGGGGTCTGGATAATCCCCATCCAAGAATATTAAAGGAACTGGCAAATGGAATTGCAAGTCCCATATCAAGGATTTTTAGTTCATCTGTAAACTCAGGGTTCATATCCTACCTACTTTTAAGAAAGGGGGAAAAAGTGATCCAGGAAACTACAGGCTGCTAGTTTTGACCTCAATTGTATGCAAGGTCTTCGAACAAATTTTGAAAGAGAAAGTAGTTGAGAACATGGAGGTAAATGGGAACTGGGATAAAATACAACATGGTTTCACAAAAGGTAGATCATGCCAGACCAACTTGAGCTCATTCTTTGAGAAGATAACTGATTTTTTAGACAAAGGAAATGCTGTAGAACTAATCTACCTGGATTTCAGGAAAGCATTTAATACAGTTGCACATGAGATATTATTATTAAATTGGAGAAGATGAGGATTGATATGAGAATTGAGAGGTGAATAAGGAACAAGTTAAAGGGGAGACTACAATGAGTCATACTGAATGGTGAACTGTCAGTCTTGCGAGCCTGATCAGATAATTTCCCCAGTCAGCTTCCACTGGGGAACTAATAAGCATCTGAGTGCAGGCTCACCTGTTCACTCCCTGCATTCTGTCACACATCTCCTCCCCTTAACTACCGGCCTGGTTTCTCTTCCTCCACACCATCCCTTCTTTAAAGGAGGTGCTGGACTCCTCCTGCTCATGCTTGCCCCCAGGGTGATTGTCCATCTTCTACGTTCAGAAGTCATACTTCATGGGAGGGAGTCACCCCCATAACTCTGTTTCTGCTCACAGGTCCTAACCAGTGTTCCCTCTAATTTGTCCCACCCAGGTGCGGAATGAATTTTGTTATGTGCACCAATATGGAGGTGATATTTAACACATCGCCTCCATATTGGTGCACATAACAAAATTCATGTGGTGGGTGGGTGAGACCGAGGGGTTCAGAGTGTGGGAGGAGGCTCAGGCCTGGGGCAGAGGGTTGGGGTGCGGAGGGGTGAGGGCTCCAACTGAGGGTGCGGGCTCTGTGGTGGGGCCGGGGATGAGGGGTTTGGGTGCAGGCTGCCCCAGGGCTGCGATGGGGAGAGAGGACACCCCCCAGCTCTCTCTCCCCGCAGCAGCACCTGGGCTGTGGGAGAGAGGCACCTCTCCCATGGCTGTGGCAGGTCCGTGGCTGGGCTAGGTTGGGTTGGATCTGGGGCTGGAGGAGAGGAATCTCTCCCCGCCGCAGCCCTGAACGCCTGCGTGGCGCTTAATTGGCTGCTGTGTGGCCGTGTAGCTTAGAGAGAACTTCGGTCCTCACAGCAGTGGCAGCCTGTTTCCTCACTCTCTTTCTTTGGTTTGGGGCAAGGCCTGTTGCTATCCCTCCTTTTTCTCCTCCACTAGGGACTCTGGTTTCCCCAACCCCATGAACTGTTCCTGGGATTCCTCCTCCCACTGTTCTGTTGGTCAGGTTCCCTGGAACTGTCTGATTTTCGCCTGCAAGCTAGGGGTAGTATTTTTCCCTACCCCTTGTTCCTTCTTTCCCTTCTCTAGGGCAGTCCTATTTTCCTCCTGATTTGTGTTCTTGTGTCCAGGGTTCTTTGATTTTTCTACATCAAGTCCCTTTGCCCCATGCTTTATTCTTCTTCCTGCCATGAAGGACCTTCATTTTCCTCTTTTAAGGGAAGGCGCTCCAGTTTGTCCCAATAATGACTGGATGAAGCAATCCATCTACCACCCCTCTCTGCTTCCACTTAAACCTCCCCTAAAACTCCAGGGGTATTTCTGCCATTGGGCAGAGCCTCTTCTCGCTGTGGATAAATTTTCATCTTCCCACCCGGCAGCGTCCAATGGGGCTTCACCAAATTCCTCCTGACCAGTGTGCAGTGTGTCCACAGTCCCTTCTGATGCCTCCTCCCCACTGTTATAGGAATGGTGGGCATTTTCTTTTTCTGCCCATCGCCTATAGTTTTAGTCCACTCACAAAATCCTGTGAGCAAGGCTACAAATATGTCATAGAGGTCACAGAATCCATGACTTCCAGGGACCTCTGTGACATTTTAAGCTTCAGCTCCGGGGCAGCTCTCAACTGCTGCTGATGGCAGGCACCCCTGCAGCTCCCAGCTGCCACCGGCGCTGCCTTGCAACTCCCAGCTGTGAGAGGGGTAGGGGCCCCCTGGAGCTTCCAGCTGCTGGGCAGCAGGAGGACCCCGCAGGATCCAGCCTGTGCAGATGGCAGGGGGATCCCAGACCTCTCTGCTGCTGTGGGCAATGGGGGCCCCCCCAAGCTTCCAGCTTCCAGTCTGGGGGTGGCCCCAGACCCCTCAGCCATTGTGGGTGGCAGGGGACCTAGCACCTCCCAGCCTCTGCAGGTGATGGGGGAACCTTGGACCACTCTGCTGCAGTGGGCTGCATGGGAACCCTGCAGCTGCCCAGCCACCGCACATGGCGGGGGACCCCCTACTTCTGCTGGGGCAGCAGAGGGGCCCCAGAGTTCTCAGCTACCAGTCCATGGTGGGAGAGGCTCAGACCCCTTAGCTGCTGCGGGTGGTGGGGAACGCCGGAGCTCCCAGCTGCTGCAGGTGTTGGACCCTCCTCCTTCCCCATTTTGTCAGGGATATTTTTAGCAAATTTCATGTGCCCCCTCCTTGCTGTCATGAAATTAGAAGGAAAATGGGTGAAGAATACAGAACACTGCAAAGAAATTCGCGTGAAGATCAAAGAAAACTATTAAGACTTTAGAAAGAAGAAATTGAGAGAGGGGGCCAAAAAGAACGGGAGTCTGAAGAAGGTAGAAAGAGATGTTAGGCTGAAAAAGGTTATTCAAGTAGCACTGAAATATGAAAATGGTGAAAGGACATCAGAAAGGAGCAAGATGAATGAAATATATACAAAATTCTACAATGATCTCTACTCCTTGCATGTCAATGTCCAGCATACACTATCAAGGCAGCAGGCTACAGAGGAGGTTCCCAACGTTATGTGGGAAGAAATTGAATATGCAGTTCATAATATAAAGATAGGGAAGAGCCCGGGAGTGGACGATATTTCGCTGGAAGATATTCTCTTCAAAGCATTGGTGCAATGGTTCACTATCTACATCAATAGGAAGCGTGTTCCAGATGCATGGAAGAAATCAAAAACAATACTATTTATGAAGAAAAGCGATCCAAAAGAATTGAGCAACTACCGTCCAATCACACTCCTCTCACAAGTGTATAAGGTCTTCACCCATGTCATACTCAATAGGATTAAGAAGGATCTTGAAATGCACAAAAGCAGAGAACAAGCTGGTTTTCACTCAGGGTGTTCGACAATTGATCACATCCACTCAGTTCGGCAGCTCATCAAAAAATGCAAGGAATACAAAGTACAGTAACTCCTCACTTAACGTTGTAGTTATGTTCCTGAAAAATGCGACTTTAAGCGAAACGATGTTAAGCAAATGCAATTTCCCCATAAGAATTAATGTAAACAAGGGGGGTTAGATTCCAGGAAATTTTTTTTCACCAGACAAACATACATATATATATATATAAATATATATATATATATATATATATATATATGTATGTTTGTCTGGGTCTGTCACTATATATATATAAATATATATATATATATATATAGTGACAGACCCAGACCAGTGGGGTACAGGAGTCTGGTAGAGGGCAAATATACTGGTCACTGGATGAGTAGTTTTCTGTTCCCTGAGTGACCAGAGCAGGGGCTGCACTAGAGTAATCAGGATCCTGCTAGAACCAGTTAAGGTAGGCAGGCTAATTAGGACACCTGGAGCCAATTAAGAAGAAGCTGCTAGATTCAATTAAGGCAGGCTAATCAGGGCACCTGGGTTTTAAAGGAGCTCACTTCAGTTTGTGGTGCGAGTGTGAGGAGCTGGGAGCAAGAGGCGCAAGGAGCTGAGAGTGAGAGGGTGTGCTGCTGGAGGACTGAGGAGCACAAGCGTTATCAGACACCAGGAGGAAGGTCCTGTGGTGAGAATAAGGAAGGTGTTTGGAGGAGGCCATGGGGAAGTAGCCCAGGGAGTTGTAGCTGTCATGCAGCTGTTACAGGAGGCACTATAGACAGCTGCAGTCCACAGGGCCCTGGGCTGGAACCCGGAGTAGAGGGCGGGCCCGGGTTCCCCCCAAACCTCCCAATTGACCTGGACTGTGGGTTCTTCCAGAGGGGAAGGTCTCTGGGCTGTTCCCCAACCCACATGGTGAATCTCTGAGGCAAGAAAATCCGCCAATAAGCGCAGGACCCACCAAGATAGAGGAGGAACTTTGTCACAATATACACACACACACACACACTATAAGTTTTAAACAAACAATTTAATACTGTACACAGCAATGATGATTGTGAAGCTTGGTTGAGGTGGTGAAGTTAGAGGGTAGAAGAGGGTGGGATATTTCCCAGGGAATGCCTTACTGCTAAATAATGAACTAGCATTTGGCTGAGCCCTCAAGGGTTAACACATTGTTGTTAATGTAGCCTCACACTCTACAAGGCAGCACGAGTGGAGGGAGGGAAGACAGCATGCAGACAGAGACACACACCCTGTGTGAGAGAGAGAGATGTGCATTGCCCATTTAAGTACGCTGACACCACTCTAAGTACATTGCCTTTTTAAGTAGATCAGGAAGTTGAGACAGCAGCTCTGGCCAGCAAGCTCTCTCCGTCCTGAGCCCTGTCGTGTTCTCACCCTGCTCTATATGAAGAAGGGGTAAGCGGGGGGCAGGAGCAGGGGGGAGTGGGACACCCTGACATTAGCACCCCTCTCCCCCTCCTCCCCCCCCCCCCGCACAGCAAGTAGGAGGCTCCCAGGAGCAGCTCCAAGGCAGAGGGCAGGAGCAGCCCATGGTAGTGGGGGGAGGGACAGCTGAACTGCTGGCAATTGATAGCCTGCTGGGTGGCTGCCGCACAGGGAACTTAGGGGAGCTGATAAGGGAGCTGCCAGTCCACCCTGGTTCCAAGCCCCCACCAGCTAGCTGCAATGGGCTGCTCTTTCTGCAAGCAGTGGACAAAGCAGGCGGCTGCCAAACAACATTATAAGGGAGCATTGTGCAACTTTAAACGAGCATGTTCTCTAATTGATCAGCAATGTAACAACGAAACAACGTTAACTGGGACAACTTTAAGTGAGGAGTTACTGTATCATTGTGTCTTGCATTTGTCGACTAAAAAAAAGGCATTTGACTCAGTGGAGATTAACGTTGTACTCAATGGGATCAACATCGACCCGAGGTACATCGATCTGCTGGAAGAAATTAACTGCAATTGTTTGACAGAGCTAACATTATTTAATGTCCCGTGCACTATTATTATACGTAGAGGAGACAGACAAGGCGATGTGATCTCACCAAAGCTGTTTGCAGCAGTATTGGAGTCACTGTTCAAAAAATTGAACTGGAAAGAAGGAATCAGAATTGATGGAGGACAGTTAACGCATCTTCTCTTCGCTGACGACTGTGTAATATATGCAAAGGACCCAGCAGAACTGGAGAACAAATTGCAGCAACTGCAAATGTTTTCACATGATATCGAGTTGGAAGTGAACATGAAGACAAAGTGGATGCGGAATGAGCGTTGTGCAGCAGGAATCATCACTGTAAACAGGAAAGTAAGTGAGGAGGTCGACAAATATATTTACCTGGGTCAGTAGCTGAACAGAGACAACTCATTCAAAAGGGAATGCAGTAGGAGGAGAAAGGCAGGGTGAGCAAGTTTCAACAAAATAAAAACCTCTCTAATGGATGATGAACTTCCCATGAAGAAAAGGAAAATTGTTCTGCCAGCAATGATATGCAGAGCGGAAAGCTGGTCAATGACGAAAGTGGAGGAAGAAAAATTCGCTGTCACCCAGAGAGCAATGGAAACGCAAATGTGTAAGATATCGCTCCTTGATCACATACTGAATGAGGAGATCAGAAAGCATACAGAGGTGACTGATATAGTGCAGGCGATGTACGATGCAAAGCGGAGATGGGTGGGTCATGTAGTCCGCAGGCAAGACAATAGGTGGACAACACGCATCAGTGACTGGATCCCCAGAGACCACAAGCGACCACTGGGAAGACCGAAAATGCACTGGGCCAATCCCATGACAAAATTCTTTGGCCAGAAATGGAAAAAACATGCTTGCAACAAAACAGAATGGTGTGGCGTCGACTTGTATTCGTGGAGGGAGGGACGAGGACAAGCCAGACAAAGATGATTTTTAGTAAAAGTCAGGGACAGGTTATGGACTTCCATGAATTTTTACTAAAAATATCCATGACAAAATCTTAACCTTCCCTATGAACCCACATTCCATATCTGGGCAATCCTGCTTTTTATGCCCCAGATGCCCACACTGGGTGCAGACCACTCCCTGGTTCCCTGAACGAGTTCTCATTTCCTCCTTTTTCATTTCAATCGTCCTGGGTGTGTCTGAATTGCCCCTCCTTTTCCTCCCGCCCCCCAAGTCCAGTCCCTGAAACATCTGGAATTCTTTCCTGGGAAAGTCTGCATCCACAAACTCCTTTGCAAGCTTTACCGTTTCCTCCAGGGTTGTTAACTATTGCCTCCGATCCCAAACGCTAGCATTTTACGGAGGCTCTGGAGAAATTGCACCAGTATTATCATGTCTGTTATTTCCCCTGCACTTTGAGTGTCTGGCCTTAGCCAGCGAGTTGACCAGTCTGTTAAATTTTGTCTGAATGCCCTGGGTCATATGTCTCTAGTCCATCTAGTGGCCCGAAATTTCTGTCAGTATTTTCTGACCGAAAGGCCAACCCTATCCAGGATGTCCACCTTTAGCCTATCATAGTCCGAGACCTGTTCCTTGCTCATGGCCATGGGCTTCCCCTGACAAATACGGTACTACTTGGTGGACCCACAATCCCTTATCTCATCTGGCTCCCATCGCTACCCTCTCAAAAGTTAGTAAAAATGCACCAGGTCATCTGCTGGGCCCTTCTTCCACAGGCTCACCCCTTGTGTCCTGCTGTTTCCTGACTCATGAGACCCTGGATCAATTGCTGCTACACCTGCAATTGTTCCTTTGTGAACTCTTGCAGAGTCTGCTGCAGCTCAGCCTGCCACGCAAGAAGGGACCTCATTTCACCTTGTAGGATTCCTGGAATGAATGCATAGCCTTCTGCATCTCTTTTTGTTGCTCCAGCAGCCATTGTAGGGTCTGCTTCATTGCCCGAATGCTGACTCCTTGCACCGGCTTCCCTCACCAGCTTCTAGTCATCTGTCGCCACCAATGGGGAAATTGGGATCCTGGACAAGCCCCACATGTGTAACGGCACGGCTTCACTCCTGTCTTCTTCCTCTGCATGACTGAAAATAATCTCCAGGGACTCCAATCACTGAGCAATTCTTAGTTTTCTGGTTATTAAAAACAATCTTTTCATTAGCCTTACTTAAGTTCAAATGAAATTTAATGAAATTTTATTAATTAAGATTAGTTCCAGTAAATGGGTAAATTGGGTAATATGGGACAATAGATTCAAAAGTTACACTAAACTTTAGTTATTCAAAGTTAAGTCTCCACTTAAAAAAAAGTGTAAAAAATGGAATGTACAGAAATGCTCAATTAAGGCATCCAAATAACCTTAGCTCTGCCTCTGTGTTGCTCTGCATTAGAACAACCAGAAATTCAGAGATGGCCTTTTTTCCAATAACTCAAATTCACTGTAGCAGTGTCCCCAACAACTGAGAACTGTTCATAATATAATCTTTTACTCTCAAACATATAGGTCCTGATTTTGCCACCTGTCTGCAGAGAAAGATAAGAGATGGTTATGTACAATAAATTATATTAACATGGAAAGGTCTTATCAAAATAACTCCCTTTGCACTGTTGTAAAAGTGGGTAAGTCCTAGGAAACCATCTTTTGTAAACAGAAATGTACTCATTATTTAATTTGTCTCACAAAATATCATATTTTTGGTGCTTTTTAGTGATCCAGCAAAGACAAATGCTACTTTATCCTACATACCACATTTAATCCTGTTATGATTGCCACCAAATTATTTGTTATGCTTAAGTGCAATGATGCTAATAAGGTCTCATAGCTCCCTTCAAAATTCTCCATTTATGATCAGATCAGTGCATAGAGAAAAATGCACTTTATCATCACAGTTAGCAGTAAAGAGGATGGTCTCAAATGTTCTCCAGAAAGATAGTTAAAGGCTCAGAAGGCCAAACTGCTTTTCCAGGAATGGCATCCCACTCCCTCCCCTCAACACATACCAGTACTCATATCATGGAATTTGGGGATGGGCTGCTCTCCAAATAAGTATGAAAGTAAAAACCCCATTCATAGAACATAACTGAAAATTACACATGACTTGGTATGTTACCGTAATTTTGAACTTTGAAAGGAAATCTGCCTTTCAAGCATCTTCTGAGCAAGTTTTTTTTCACCTTACACTGGCCATAATTTTCAAACCTGGGTACGACAAGTTAGGCTTCTAAATTGTTACTTGGGCACCTATGTACAAGTGGTCTGACTTTCAAAGGCACTGAGAATCTCTAGTTCCCACTGACTTCTATGGAATAGTGGGTGCTTAGCACCTTGGAAAGTCAGGCCACTTGTACATAAGGTGTAAGAGCCTAATTCTACAACCTAGGGTCACCCCAAATGCCTTCCTAATGTGTAAGCTACTTGAATTATTCAGGCTGTGTGGAATATCCAGGCATTGGCCCTAATTATGTTATGTAATGTACCTGGAAATACCCTGTACAGAAGATGTACAATGATGAGTTAACATTGGTGTTGGAACCTTGACAGTTTCATTTTCTGGACTTGTGCTTTTAACCTATGTCACATTAATGTGTATTAACGGAAAAGTCTCATTTAATAGTGATAATATGTCTGAATATAGTAGTTGATTGAATTCCTGCTTCAGCTGTAGTGCCATGATTTCTAAAACATTTTTCATTAACAAAGGCTTTTATGAGGGCTGTTTGCTACAATAAAGGCTTGTACTCCAGCAAAAAGTATCTTTTTTTTTCTTATAAAAAATTATAATAGCTAGTTTATAAAAAATCATCAAATTAACAAATGTATAATATATTACTTGGGGGGGAGGGGGAATCCTGGCCCCTTGAAATCAATGGCAAAAACTTCCATTGACTTCAGTGGGGCCGGGACTTCTTCATTAGTGAGGTGTTGAGTGCCTTCAACTTCCATTGAAGTCCATTAGAATTGAGGGTGCTCAGTATCTTAGTGTATCAAGTTCTCAGTGTCATTATTTGTATGCACTGAATATAATGTGACTAGATACATATTTTATACATCTTCTTCATAAGTGAAATTTACCTCTGTGCAGATGATCAGAACAAAGACTAAGTGGTGCATAGGCATAGACCTTGTGAATTTCATTCAGTAAAACTACTTGCATTAATAATCCACATTTTTAAATCATTTGAGATTCTTGAATGAAAGGCACAGCATAAGTGAAAGGAATTATTATAATATATTTAATTAAGAAATTACATTCCTACTGCTGGCATTCCATTGACCTATTAACTTCTGAACAAGCTCTTAATACTCTTGAATCAAAAAGCAGCAGGAATTCAATAGATTTATTACATCTGAATAAAATAGGAAATAAACATTAGCAATAGGGCAAGTAGCCAAAATTTTTATTACGTCAATGTTACACTAAGCAAAGTGATCTGGCAAACCTTTAAAGAATAACTTTCCTCCTAAATGATGACAATAAAAATAATTTAGAAAAATAAAGTCAATTTCTCTCTAGAAATAGGATTCGGGGTCAGACTGTGGATGGGGGAAATGGTGGTAATTTACTCAAGTACAGGCCACAAGCCCAGAATAGCTGAATGTTTCTGCATAAATGACCAGTGCTGAAGTAGTGAAAGATTCACAAACACAATGTTACATTAGGACAGAATGAAGGTTGTAAATATAGAGAGAAATACAGACCTTGTGGGTAAAGCAGCGGACTAAGATTTGGGACATTTGGGTTAAATACCTGTCCTAGTGACAGGCAATTCACTTACAGTAAAATTTTCAAAAGCACCTGTGAGACCAAGAACCAGATTCTCAAAGGTTTTTATGTACTAAAAGATGCAGATAAGGGCCTAGTAGGGCTTTCAAAAATACCTAAGCAAGTTAGGAGCCTAACTCCCTTGATTTCAGTGGGAGTCAAGCACCTAACTTGTTTGGTCCTAGAAGGTCATGTATAATTAATTAGTCCCTGTAGTCGCCTGGTTTTAAAGACCAGGACAAAGACCTTGAATTGGATGAGTTGAGGGTGGAACACTAATCTCAGCCATACTTTTGCCCAGTCTTACATACGAGGGAAGCTATTGCATGTTCAATAAGGAGTTTCTGCCTATCCTGGATGTTCCTAGGTAGAAGGAGTTAAAGTAGTCGAGTCTTGAAAGAGATGGACTCTTGTTTGCTAGATCCTCATCCAAGAACAGTGGATGTGATAGCCTGGCAATATGAAGTTTAATGAAGGTTTTCCCAATCACTGTCATTAACTGATTCCCAAGATGTATGGACAAGCCTAGTGTACTCCAGGTTTCCACATATAAATAACTCAGGAAAAGACATCTTCAATAAAGAATAGATATGGTCACTGTTTCTTGCAAAGTCTTTCAGTTGTTTTCCTCTTTCTATTATCGTGACTTTTGTCCTGCCTGATTTGAATTTCCTTTTGTATTTTTCATTAACATGTAGTTTGAAAAAAAAAAAACCCATATGATTACAAGTCAGGGTTTTCTGGGTTTTTGTCAAGCTTTCCCCTGTCTTGTTTAAAGAGCACATTCTTCTGCCATTTTAGTTAAATAAAATTGATGGCATACTGACATGGAAAAAATTTCTGGGGAACTGACACTGGTAATTTTGGGGAAAAAAATTTATGCATTGGAGCATTCTTATGTACCTTACTCTGGCGTGTTTAGTGCTCATTAAATGTGCTGGGTTGACAACTAGAGCTGGTTGGGAACTGTTTGACACATTTTCTTTTGGTTGGAAAACGCTGATTTGTCAAAGATTTCTTAGGTCCCGGATGGAAGGCAGAGACCCACCTCAGAACAGTCAAGTGATCAGGGAACTCACCTGGGATGTGGGAGATTAAAGTCCCCACTTTGCCCAATTCAGAGCAGGACTTGAACCTGCATCTCCCACATCCCAGGTGAATAATAGACCACTGGGCTATATAGAATCAGTCTCACTCTCTTTCTATCCCAATGAATATTTATACAAAGTGGAACAGCTGGAACAGGAGAGTTAGAAAGACTGACCGTGGAGCCTGGTGGTAAGGGCACTCACCTGCGTCTCCCATTTCCCCAGAGAGGGCTCTAACCATTAAGCTGTTGCCTATTCAGAGGTAGGGGTGTCCTTCTCACTCTTGAGGGTTTTTTTTTTTTCAAAACAATTTAAAAGATCTTATTTTTTTTCTGATGTGGAATGAAAAAAAATTTAGAAACTTTAGAATTTTTCACAAAAAGATTTTTTTTTCCTGGCCAGCCCTGTTGACAACCCTATATAATAAAGTTCTTTTTTTTTAATCGAACATGTACAGCATGGATATACTTCTTCCATGCTCAACTGCTAATATGCTACATCCCTGATATAGAGAGACCATATCTCATCTTTAGAGCTGAGATGTCAGTTCAGATTCCATGCCAGTTCAGTGCATGTCCTATCTGCTGAGACTTTGTCAGGTAGACACCTGTCCACTAGCAGCTGAACTCAGAACACCTACCTTATTTCAGAAAGGACACCAAAGAGCCAGTGGATAATAACGGCTTCTGGTCTCCATTGGGCTATGCTGAATTTGAACTAGTGATCTGAATGTATTTCCGTTACAGACAGTTCCCAGCAGACATCTCAGTGAAGACTGAACAGTTGTTGGATATTGTTACCACATACTTTGAAAGAGGAATAATCTTTGTGTGTCCTTGGCTCTAACAAAATGTTGGAATTCACAGCCACTGTGAGCCTACCTATTTATATCTGGCTATTTTTCTGCAATTAACAAAATTACAAATGCCTCCTTTTAAAAATCACTTGACTACTTCATCTGTATTGTTTTGTGAAGAGCATTCTTAACTTCATTGACATTCAGTAATGTTGAGGTGTTACTAATTATTCCCAGCATGAATGCCTACTTGTAATTGCAATTTATCATGAATGCTTATGACTTGGTAATGATTTTTCAAACCATTTTTTCTTCCTTCCGCCCCTGCCGCCCCCCCCCCCCCCCGCCCCCAAAGTCTTGAGGGTTTATTGTTTCTAAAACTGTTGAATAACCTGCTGGTTTGAAAATAGTAGCTAATGCATACCACCTACTGGTAATAATTGCATCTAAGCCCTTTACCCCTTCTAGCATGTTAATGCTGTGAAACATAACAAATTCCTTACAGTCAAAATGCTCAGTTTTCCTTTAGTGGATCTTTAGTTTAATGCTTTTTGGTCTGTTTTGCTCAAACTCAATAGAGTATTGTAGTAGAAAAGGACTTTTTCCCTGATACAGAAAGCAGACAACTAAATACATATTGGCTCTGACTCCCTGAAAATTTCCCTGACATGTGGTGAATGAATCCTGTAGTGCAAACAGCTAATCTCCCACAACCCTACAGATGGTAGATGGGAAGCCCTGGAGCCCTTCTACTCACTCTTAGACCAGCAGCACCAGGGTTCCTCTATGTGACAGACATCTAGCTGTGTACAGTGCTTGTCAGCCTGGCGCTTGTCACTTAGGGTGAACCTTGTTGTAATGCAGAATTTGGTCCCTCATTCTTTAGGAAGAGGGAAGTTGTGGTTAGGGGGAAGTGGTTGCCAGAGCAAATATGTAGTGTATTGTGGCTAAGTGTTACCTTCTATATGTATGTATATGTGTACTCTATTTTTGGTTTTGTTGTACTATGAAGAAGTATAACTGAACTTGACTTTAAAATTAATATAAAAACAGTGATTTTCTTATCCTTACTTCTGAAAGAATGAGAAGCAAAACAGGAGACATTTGGATAGGGTTTTAGTCATCAGTAAACCTGCCATGCGGGCAGGGGACTGGACTCGATGACCTCTCGAGGTCCCTTCCAGTCCTAGAATCTATGAATCTATAAGTAATCCTATTATGTGTTTGTGGTTTATTGCCACCTATGTGACTTTTCAAATTGCTAATTGAATTCAGGGCACAGGCTTTGAAAGAGCTTTTACTCCCATTATATTTGTCTGTACTCTATATTGTAAGCCAAGATTCACTGAAATGTACAAAGAGGCAAAGCATATAAAAATGATGATGACATGTACCAAAATGAGCAGGCACAAATAATTATGAAAATGTAAATTACATATATTATCCACGTTTGCATACTGGAATTTTATAACAGGACCTTGACCTTGAAAATGGCATTTCTAACACACCTGTGAAAGTAATGGCTGCTGTGTTCTCTCCATCTTAACACTTTTCTCTTGGATTAGAAAATCAACTTCCTAGTTTTTCCTCAAATACTCATAGGGCCACATTTATCCCTAATGTAAGCCCACAACAGTCAATAGAGTAATACTAGAGATACATTTAGCCCAGAAAGAGCTGTGGTCAAAAATTAAAAACTTGACAGTAGGATTTTCAAAGCCACCTGAGGGATTTGGATGTCAACTCCCATTAATTTTCGTACATTCATGTAATGTATAAATATAACCAGTCTCTGACTGGGTGCCTAAATTAAGTACCCAAACCATATTTAGGTAACTAAATCAGTAAGCTGGTTTTCAAAGATGATATGCACCCATAGCTCCCACTGACTTTAGGTGCCTAGATATAGGTTTACTGACTAATGTGACAGACCCAGACCAGTGGGGTACAGGAGTCTGGTAGAGGGCAAATATACTGGTCACTGGATGAGTAGTTTTCTGTTCCCTGAGTGACCAGAGCAGGGGCTGCTCTAGAGTAATCAGGAACCTGCTAGAACCAGTTAAGGCAGGCAGGCTAATTAGGACACCTGGAGCCAATTAAGAAGAAGCTGCTAGAATCAATTAAGGCAGGCTAATCAGGGCACCTGGGTTTTAAAAAAGGAGCTCACTTCAGTTTGTGGTGCGAGTGTGAGGAGCTGGGAGCAAGAGGCACAAGGAGCTGAGAGTGAGAGGGTGTGCCGCTGGAGGACTGAGGAGCACAAGCGTTATCAGACACCAGGAGGAAGGTCCTGTGGTGAGAATAAGGAAGGTGTTTGGAGGAGGCCATGGGGAAGTAGCCCAGGGAGTTGTAGCTGTCATGCAGCTGTTACAGGAGGCACTATAGACAGCTGCAGTCCACAGGGCCCTGGGCTGGAACCCGGAGTAGAGGGCGGGCCCGGGTTCCCCCCAAACCTCCCAATTGACCTGGACTGTGGGTTCTTCCAGAGGGGAAGGTCTCTGGGCTGTTCCCCAACCCACATGGTGAATCTCTGAGGCAAGAAAATCCGCCAATAAGCGCAGGACCCACCAAGATAGAGGAGGAACTTTGTCACACTAACTTCAGGCATCCAAGTTCCAAAAGGTTGTCTGTAATCTCTCTAAAATGTCCTTGCTTCTTTTTGGTAGAGGAGGATGGACCTTTTCCTCTAACGTTCCCTTCTCAATGCCCAGGCAAGCATCTTCCATCCCTAAGCTCACACTAAAAATGTGAGCTGTCAGAATCAGACAGATAACATTATGTGCAGTGGCAAGCTATGGTTACAGGAATCTACTAGAACTGGGCCCAAGTCACAGAGTTCAGATCCACATCCAATCCTCTCCAAAGTATGAGATGATGATGCAGGGGAGTTCAGATCCAGGATTTTTGCTTCAGCCTAAAATAAATGGTGATGATTGCTATGCAAATGCCCAGAGATATTGTTATGGCAGACATCACCGGGTGGCACTGTTACATGTAGTCTTCTAAGTTCTTTCCCTCAGAGGACACACTGTGGTGTTAGTTTGAGGTTAGGCAAGTTTTTGGTGTAGAGACCCCTTTAGGAGAGAGGGAGCTGTGTAAGAAGTCGAGTTTACTCTCTGCCTTGGGATCTGATGAGTGTTAATTTTTGAGGCAGAGTTGCTTCTTAGGAACCCATCATTGGTTTTGGGCTGAGATTCCAGGAAGGAGGGATTGCTCTGCATGCTGTTTCATATCTTCTTTTCCAGGACTGGTGTATCTACATGTGTAAATAAAACAAATTCCATTTTGAATATATCCAGACTCCACATATGCTCCCCTGGGAAGCCAATCTGCAAGGCCTTGGACATCTGCTGCTGCTAAACCAAGGGGAAATGCTGATAGGGTTGCCACATGTCCAGGTTTTTCCAGGATTATTTCTTTTTTTAGGTACTTGTCCTCAGACATCTCTAAGGGTGCTCAGTACACACTGCTAGTGGTCCAGTTTTATGGGCTCAGGATTGTCCCAAATGTCTTGTTTTTTTGTACCTGAGAATAGGATTGCTAATTTTGTTGGACGTATTCCTGGAGGTTTCATCACATGACATAATCTTTAATTAAAGATTAATTCCTGGAGACTCGAGGACAATCCTGGAGGGTTGACAACCTTACCTGAGAGGTGGCAACCCTAGATGCTGGTGTCAGAATGGGACACTGGTATCGGAAGAAGGGGCAACAATATGATAAATTAGAAGAGGTAGAAGTCAGCTGTGAAGTTTGGATCTGGATCCAGAGTAGTTTAATCAAATTCAAGTTTTGGTTTGGGCTCATCTCATTCGCTGTCAGCAACCCTCTCACTAAATCTCAAGTTTTATTTTCAGTGAAGAGAATTGCTTTTTCCTGCAATTAGTTGATGGCCACATTAGCAAAAGCATTTTCCCCAGTATCTAAAAGAGCTCCAGAAAAAAATTCCAGTAGTTCTGCAAAATATTTTTGAACAGCTTCAGTTTAGCCAACTGAGGCCTTGTCTTCATTAGGAAAAAAAAAATGTGTTAGCTGAGACATGGTAACTAATATGAGGTAAACTCCTGGAAAGACAAGGCAGTTTGTAGTTTTCATGTGTTAGCAGGTTGAGGTAAAGGCTGTGAGGGAGCCAAGGGTTTACCCTGGCATGTTAATACACGTGAATACTGTAAACTAACTTGTCTTTACTAGCATTTTGCCTCATGTTGGTTATCATGTGCTAGCTAAACTGAGACTCGGAAGTAGAGAGAGAGAGAGAGAGAGACATAGGGCTTGAGTCTGTTACACTAAGGTCTGTGCTATTGTTGCAGTCTAAGTGGCCTTAAAGCTGGTGGAAATGGCCCGCTGATAACAGTGGTTGTGTAGAGCCCCTTGCCCCGCCCCCCATCTCCCCCGATCAGTATAGAGCAATTGAAGGGCTCTGTGTCAGCCCTGCTCCTAGTCCTACACATAAGGCCATGTCAGGGAATGATGAAGCAAACAGCGGTGTAGGCTGGACACAGTGGAGCTATGAAAACAACTGATTTTTCAGTTCATTGGCTGCACCAATAAATAAATAAAAATTGTTTCTGGTTCACCCGAAAAGAACTTTTTTAAAAAAATTTCAGCAAACTAGAAAAAAAATGGTTTTGGGTCGAACTAAACATTTCATTTTATTTTCAAGAGGTTTTTTTAACAGGTTTAATTTTTTAAAATAAAACTGAAGTAAATTTCTATACAAAAAGTTATTTTGAATAAAAAAAACCCCACACAATGTTTCATTCTGAAAATGTCAGAACAGAACTTTTTGATTTTTTGGGTTTGATTTTTGTTTGCTTGTTTTCATCTGAAACAATTCAGCGAAATTCATTAAATGTTTCAGTGGAAACAAATTTGTATTTTTCAGCCAAAAAAATGTTTCCCCGCTTTAGGTCTCAGTGCATTACATTGTGACTCTTCAGTGCTTCCGAGGGTCTTATGAGTAGCCAGGCATATGGGCAGCCCTGGGTTTGCTCTAACTTATAGTCCCCTCTTTCCCTTTCCTCCCAATTCTGCCCCAAGAAAAGGGATGGGGGAAATGAGGCACAGATCCAGCCCCTAAATTATTTATTTAGGGACATAAGTTTCCAAAAAGTAGGTATGCTGCTTTATTTTTATCTTTAAAAGTATCTTCACTAAAGCACATGCTATTTTTAGGCATGTCTGAGTCTGCTATTTTAGTAGCATTCTGCTTAATTTAAAAGAAAGGGAAGGCCTGCATTTTCCCAACTTTGATGTTAATAGAGAACAGTTGGAAACTTTAAAAAGCCCAATGTAGAAAAATATGGTTGCTTTGCTTCACCCTATTAATCTAAAATCTGGGTGCCAGCTGGGTAGAATTCAAGAGAAAGTGGTTTAACTCTTTTTGGCCTCACATAAGGCCACTTGTACATTTTCATGCAGATGTTTCCGGGGGCATCTTTGTAGTGGGAGGGGCAGCATGGGAGAAAGCACAAAAGTGCTTGTTTGAAAACCCAACAAGTGGGCAATGGAGGCTGATATTCTGAGCTGGTCAGAGGCAGGAGTCAATATCTCAGTAGCAAATGAGGAAATGAATCACATGGTCAAGTTTCTCAGGGTCACTTGACTAGTGAAACATTGACTAGGGAAGATGTTTCCCTATAAAAAGAATGATTTATGCTTCTATTGCTATTATTTTAATTAGTCTTCTTTTCAGATGCCGGAGCCTGCCAAGTCAGTTTGCAGTAGTCTCATCAGTGAAGTGCAGAACCCTTGGGACACCATCAAATCTGGCCACAGGGGAGTCGTCAGTGATGTGACGTTGTCTGTCTTTGACCACAGCCACGTGTGGGATCATTTTGTTGGTCCCAGGTGTGAAGGCTGGTTGCACATTGACCCTGGCCCATTCAAAATTGGTTCAACAGAGCCCATGAGCAGTACAGCAAATCAAAGCCGGGTACACACGTGGTTGGGTCAGTTATAAGAGACTGGTTGTGGATGTCACCTGCACACCAATCTTCACAACAAATCAATGTTGCAGAGAAATCTGGGCAGGGCAAGTGCGCTCGCAACAGGTGCCTTGATGACAGGCTGAAGAGGTCTGCATATAGTGGTAGGCTCAGGTTTGCCCTGATCTTCTCAACCATTCTGGTCAAAGCATCCCCATGACGGATGTGTGGGGAAGTGATCTTGCTTAATAATGGCATGCCATGGTACTGGAGTGGGTCAAATGGGCCCAGTTATGATGGGCATGGTTGAATGTAGTTGTGTGTCAACCAACTTGATGTGAGATGAGTAGAGCCAGACCGGAGCACAGTATCCTGCTGCACAGTATGACAGAGAGCTAAACCAGCTGATCAGAGGATTTGAGCATTTGCTCTCCATGCAGTGCCAGCCAGGTTGCTTAGAAGGTTGTTATGCATCCTCACCTTAGCCACAGTTTTCCACAGATGGTTAAGATATGTGTGGGATATATCTAGGGTTCATTTAAGAGAGACTGTGGGGTTCATGTTTCAGTTATTAACACCTGTGTGCTTTACAGACAGAAGAAAACGTCTAGTTCAGCTACAAGTTGTCGGGCTAGACAAAGAAATCACAGGGTGCTCTGACTTGGTGCAGGGAGAAGCCCTGCACGGAGCTACACCAGGAGCAAGGAGAGCATCAAGCCACCTTTGCACGGACACCCCTCATGAGCACTTTCTTCATATCAGCCTGCCCTCAGGGGCTGGCCCAGTAGTTTTCTCACCTACAATACAGTACTAAGTTCTTAGGGCTAGAGTAAGACTTACTCATCGCTCTGAGTATGAAATGGTTCCTGGCTCTGCCAGTCCAGGAGTAGCACCAAAAATGAATTGTAACTCAGGCAACCTCGAGTCACAGTTTCCCCTGAGCTCCTGTGTTGCACAAGATGAAAGAGTGGAATTCAGTGCTTTGGCCCATTGCCAGACACAGTGTATACAGGGCCAGCACTGGCTTTTTTGCCGCCCCAAGTGCCAAAAAAAAAAAAAAAATCAGGGCGGCCAGAACGGCAAAGCAAAAAAAAAAAAAATGTGCAGGGCGGCCGGAGTGCAGGTGCAGGGGAGACTCCCTGCGCTGCAGACGTGCCCCGGCTAGTGGGGGGGAGGGGAAGGAGCGGGGGGGGGAGAAAAGGGGAGCCAGGGCTTCTGCGGGGCGCTTGCCACGTGGTCCCGACCGCCGCGCTGCCTGCCGGGAGGGCGCCGCGCTGCTCCGGTCGGTGGGGAGGGAAGGACGCGGGCTGCCCTGCCAGACTTGCTACAGACCTGGCACCGGCTGGGGCAGACGGAGTGCGCAGCCCACTCCCAGCAGGGCGCTCCCCTCCTCCGCGCCGCCGCCCCTTAAAGGGCGGCCGGATTGATGACCCGCCCCCCCCCCCCAAAAAAAGCGTCCGTGCCGCCCTAGGATTGGGCGGAGTGCCACCCCGTAGAATCTGCCGCCCCAAGCATGCGCTTGCTCGGCTGGTGCCTGGAGCCGGCCCTGAGTGTATACCTTCCCTTAGTCCCAGCATGGAGGAGCAGTGGCCTGACTGAGCCTGTTCTTCCCCTCCATGCCCCAATTCCTGATCCAGGCAACCCATACACAGCTTTAGGGGAGGATGTGATGGAGTAGGGCTTACTGCTTTTATTTCTCTACCTCGCGCCATGTTACAATCAGGCCTATACTTTTTATTTTAAAACCTCCTGTTTCATTTCAGCCAAACTTTATTTTAACTGACTTTTTTCAAATTTGAATTATTTACATTTTCATTAAAAATCTACTCAAGCTAAAAAAAAAATTAATCTTTTACTTCTTCCAAAGTCCTGCTGTTACTCCCCAGTGTTCATGTCTGACTTAAAGAGTAATTAAAATAAATATCAAGTGCTACTGAAATTATTAATAAATTATACAATTTACATTCAATTGTAAGTGGAAGAATGCTTGCACTTCCCTTTTAAAAAAGCAGCATGGTACCAGACGGGAAGGAAGTGTGCTAATTACAGTGCCTTCATGAAGCTTTAGAATTCATGACTGAAAAGTTGATCACAAGATGCAAAGGAGGCAAAGTAAGCATTTTAATTTTTTATACCTCAGCATTTCTAATCCCAAAGCTTGCTATTAAAATATATAACAAAATTTGCCTCATGCTTTTCCAACATTTTGGTATTTCATTATCTTTTCCATGTAGAAGAGTTATAGACGTTTAGGGCCAGATTCTGATCTCATGCCAGTTTTCATTGAGATAATTCCATTGACTTTACTGGAGTTACTCCTGATTTATACTGGTTTAACTGAGATCAGTTTCTTTTCTAAAAAAAAATCCTAACATTTAATTGCTTTTTATCCATATCATGCCTCTTTGGACCAATGACTGTGCAACTTGAATACTGGAATTCCAGCCAACAATGATTTGAGCATACAGGACAAAAAACAGAAGTTTCTTAATTTTATGAAGAGGCAACAGAACCAGAGTATGCTTCTCTCCAGTGATTCTGTCCATTGTTACATCTGAGAGTGAATGTGAAGGTATTCATCCATCTTGCTTTTTGTCCGGATGTTGCTACTTAATTTGGAAATTATAGTGTCCTTTAATAAAAGACCGAGAAGAACACCAATGTAATGAAGGAAGATCTAATTGTTAGCTAGTTTCTGTACAATTTTGCTGGAGCAGATATGTTTAACTAGCATATAATTATGCAACTTCCAAGGACGTGCTTCCTATATGTGTGTAGTTATAGTCAAAATACCAGTTCCCCACAGTTGCCATTGTCTGTCTTGTCCTCCTTCTACTCCCAATTCCCTTTTTCTCCAGGCTTCTGTCCCCCTGCCCTGCATCTCTTTTCCTCACCCTTATTCCTCACCCATCTACATTCAAATCAAGCTACTTCCTCCTTCATTCTCCCCGGGCTCCAGCAGCAAGAGCACTGAGAGCACAGGTGAGACAGTCTCCCCACTGTCAGTCCTAGTGCCAAAGTGGCCCCCAGTGGCTGGGAAAACCAACTGCAGTAAAACCCCAGCTCAGCCCTGGAAGCCCTAGGCAGGAGCTTACTCATTCACTCTGTGGGGATGGTGCATTCACAGTTTGGTCAGCACTAGCAGCTGTGAGGGGATGGAGCATGCCCAGTGAGAATAGACTCTTCAGAGAATTTAACAGCCAAATTCTAATAAGTCTTTATTTTGAAGTCCCGGCAGTAGAAATAGATTAATACTGTTTATATTTAGTAATAATTTAAATATTTATTATTGTGTGTATTGAGAAAAATGGGAGCTGCCCCTTTCTGAATAGGGTGGGGGCACAGTGAGTGAGCTACTGCACAGTCTAGAGCACAGATATCAAACGTATGGCCTGCAGGCCAGATCTGTCCCATGAACAGAGATGAAAGTAAGGCGGTACGCCCTGGTACGGTGTACCGGCAAGAGCCGGTGCCCCCTACTGGGGTGGATCGGCTTCCCCTGGCGGCAATTTACAGGGCCTGGGGCTCCCAGCAGCGGCTGGAGCCCCAGGACCCTTTAAATTGCCGCCAGAGCCCTGCTGCCGGAGCCCTGGGGAAGTGGCGGCGGGGCTCGGGCGGCGATTTAAAGGGCCCGGGGTGCCTGCCTCAGCTATCGCCCTGGGCCCTTTAAATCATCCCTGGAGCCCCAGGGTAGCGGCAGCCGCTACCGCCCTGGCCCTTAAAATAGCCACCGGAGACCCGCTGCCGCCTCCCCAGGGCTCCAGCAGCAGGGCTCCAGGGACGATTTAAAGGGTCCGGGGCTCTGGTAGCCGCTACCACCCCAGGTCCTTTAAATTGTCCCCGGAGCCTGCTGGAGCCCTGGGGTAGAGGCAGCAGGGCTCTGGCGGTGATTTAAAGGACCAGGGGCTCCCGGCTGCCACTACTGCAGCGGAGCCCCGGGCCCTTAAAAGCTCTGCCAAAGGCCGGGGCCCCAGGGTAGCGGCGGCATCCGGGAGTCCCCCCGATGGTGATTTAACATGCCCGGGGCTCCAGTAGCGGCAGCTGGAGCCCCGGGCCCTTTAAATCACCCCCGGGGCTCCCAGCCGCCTGTGCAGCTGGTAGCTCCGGGGGTGATTTAAAGGGTCCGGGGCTCCCAGCTGCTGCTACCACAGCCCCAGCCCTGGGCCCTTTAAATCCTGATTTAAAGCGCCCGGGGATTTAAAGGCCCCGCCTCTTCCACTAGAGGCCACACCTTTTCTGGTTGAGACCCCGCCCCCTCCTAAGGACTCTGGAGTACCAGTAAATCCTTTAAGTTACTTTCACCCCTGCTCATGAAACACTTTCATTCAGCCTGCAGACTTCGCATGAATCTACAGGCTTGTCGGCATGATCCCAGAGTCTGCACTACAGGGGTATGATTTGCAGAGTGCACCAGTGTGTTGCGCTGTAACTCCCCGGTGTAGTCCAGGCTAGCGTGCACTGATGTAGTCCTGTTTCAAGCAGGGCCACATCAATGTGCACTGAGGAACGTTTACTGTGTGCCAGCAGGGTCCACACAAAGGTAATTAGAGCGCAACATTGGTGTGCTCTAGTCCAGACTCTGGTGCAGCAATCCAGCAAAACCTCACATACAGGTGTAGAACCACTTGATCCCGTTTAAGAGGCATAGGGGAGGCGTACGTCTGATGGAAACTGGTGCATGTCCAGATGAGGAGAGTAGATACCCCAGCTTGGCAAGTCAAAGAAAACTAAGTTTCAAATAAGTCAAAGGGTGTATGTAAGTAATTACTAATATGGTTTATCTTAATGTAGATCTATTTTAATAATTTTTGCTGAATCTGGCCTGTACCAAGTATCAGATCAGACCTGTTGTATGAAATGAGCTTGACACCCCGGGTCTAGAGTGTTCAGAGTGTGTGCTGCTGCTGCAAGAGGAGGCTAGCCTGTTGTGTGTCCTGAGGTCCCTGCCAACAAGAAGCTCCTATAGAAAAAGATTTGAACTCCCACAGTAAACTATGTTCTCTTTGAACAGATGGGTGTTATGATTGTTAACATTGACTGAACATGTGCGAACTGTGATTTGTCAAAGGCTAATAATTTGGCCAGGTTTGGGCAGATACTCACAAGGGAGGCAAGAGGCACATTCCTGACACAAACTCCACCCTCCTGCTAAATTTCAAATCCCTGCTCCAAAGCATGGTGGCGCTAGAACTTCTCCACAAAATAGTTACGATTTTTTTTTAACATGGGCAAAACAGGGTTTTTTCCCCTAATCTTGTTCTCTGAAACAGGTGAACCATTTTAGCCATAAATTTCTAAAAGTTTCCAAGGCAGACATCAGTATGGACAACGGCAGCCCAAATGTTTTAAGTGGCGCAAAGTTATAAACAACTGAAATGGCCTTATAATGGTAAATGTCCGTCAATCTCAACTGTAGGTGGTGCTTTTGTTTGAAGAAATATTAAAACAATAAAATTTCATTTAATTATAATCAGGGACAAACTAATACAATAAAGAGCCCTATCCATGTCATTACACAACCTCCCTCCCACACATCCCAGGGCTTTGTCTCGGTGGCCTCACGTTATGGCCCCACCCCCACTTGGAATGGCAGGAGATCCCAGTCCCTTAAGGTGGGGCAGCATCAAAGACCAATGTTGGGACAGCAGGGGTTTTCTTACCTCAGTATCTCCAGGAGGAGGCACAGTGAATGTGTCCAATGCTTACCACAGCAGCTAGGATGTATCTGCTTGTGTGGGGGGCAAGGCCTGATGCATTCTTCTTCCTGTCACACATGCAGTCCTCTACTGGGGTGGTATTGGCATGTGGTCTAGAGCAGTGGTTTTGGAGTTAACACCTGACTGAGATTCATAGGGCCGTTCACACCACCCAGAGCTCGTGTTTCAGGCTCGTTTGCAGACTCAGGATACATCACTGTATTGGTTATGCTCTCTTCACATATTTGAGCTTTTCTTTACAAATGTCAGGTCTCAAAAGCTGCTTTTTTTTTTCTTTTCTTTTCTTTTTTTTTAATGAAAGCTGAGGCATGGGCATATAGCGCCTTTGTGGTAATTCAGCCCTGATTATAATTCTTCATTAAGAGTTACAGCCTTAAAAAAGAGTTCTGAGAGCTTGTTACAGCACATTGTCAGGCTTACAGTTGCATAGAAAACTTTCCCTTTCTTACATGCTCCCTACTTGTAACCTTGAAAAACATGAATTTTTCCTCAGTGATTCCTGGAAGAAGCCTGTGAATGGGAGCGTTCCTAAATTCTCTTGGTTTCTTTTGGAAGTACATTCACTTTATAGATTATATATCCCTCATTCCCACTCCTAAATTGCTTAATATTATAGATGCAACCAAAAATATTGTCATATGAGCAACATAGATATCTATTCAGAAAGAAGATCGGCGATAATGGCCAGTGCTGGATGCTCAGTGAAGGGTCCCATAATGCACTTAATTGTCCCACATATTAATCTGTTTAGTGTCATGAATCATGAGGCTTTATAACATTTACTCTTTTATTGTATTTAGACATGGTTACTAAATGTATTTCTTTTATACACTAACAGTTTTTTGAGACATGAAGTATTTTGCTTTTTCTAAATGTAAGACAAAATAATCCCTTCCTATATTATGGAAAATTCAAAGATAAACACATCAAATAGCAAACATGTGATCATTTGTGGATACAAATGTTTCTAAGGCTATTAATCTCCATGAAACATTTTCTTCTTTAAACAGTTTTAATTTCAGAAGAGCAAAATTTCTTCTTGTCCAGAAGAAGCACTAGCGAACCGAGAATACATCTAGACAAATAATCCTATCTGACTTAATATTGTTGGCGCCTACTGTTTATTTTTACCTAGAGGGGCATTAACCTTAGTTCCAAAGAGCTTATCTAAAAGTTTCAGAATTTATATTGAGAGTGGGAGAGCTGAGGATGTGGAATTTTGAACCCTGTTGGAACTTCACTGGTTCTGCATTTAGAACAGACTTGACCTTTCTCAGGCTCGGGTTCTGTGCTGAATGTTCACAAGACCATTTAAATTAAGAAAAAAGAAAAAGAAGAAAAAACTCCTCTGCCCTTGACTGAGAATATTTGGCGTCCTCATTTTTCATATTGCTAGACTATTCCTGCCAAAAAACAAGCATTGCTTTGCTGTTTCTATGGTAAACATCATGAAAAGTATGTTCTATTGCTTGACTGTTCTGTGTATATTTGTGTGATGGTGCCTGTGAGCCTGTTTTTGAAATCGTTTAAGTGCATTCCACTGCGCCCCTCCATTGTGAAGAAAGGGTTGGAAAGACAATATTTTTCCTTATGATTTTTCCTTCCTTTTCTTTGATTTTAAGCTCTTGCTCTAGTTGTGCTGTTACAGATAAGACCCAAGTGAGGCCCAAATCGATGTTATCTCCAAACCAGCAAGTGAGGCCCTTGTTAAGTCAATGTACTGTAATTTAGGACAGCCTTGATTATCCAAATATCATGAGGGAACACTCAATAAATTCTGATAATCAAGGTTTCTGATGAGGGGATTTTCAAAGTAATTCATAGAGTTTACAGGCAGAAGTGTGGTGTACACAGCTCTTTTTAGGATCATTGAGATTTTGATATTAGAAGCTGGACTATGTCCATGATCCACCCATACTGGTACATTTTGGGATCATTGAATGTTACCTCCCAGTAGGCCCAATTCCACCAATCCTTAATCATGTGTGCAGTCCCATGGATGTAAAAAAATAAAGTAAAACATCATTCTTCTGTTTAGTTCATCTATTGACATAAAATAAAAGATTTTCAAAAGTGTCGTAAGGCCAAATTTACAAAGGTATTTAGGTGTATAAAGATGCATATAGGCATCTCTATACCATTGTAAATTTGGCTTTTAGGCAGTTAGTATCTAAATTCCATTGATTTTTGAAAATGACAGTTATGCTCCTAAGTGACTTAGGTGCTTTTGAAAATTTTATCATTAATGTAAAAAAGCTGCCATCCTGATAGTGTATTCCAGGCAAGAAACCCGAAGTACAAATTAATGATAATGGACCAAATTCTGCTTTGTGACACGATTATTAATCAAAAGTAATTCCACGGGTTTCAGAGGAGCTACTCCCACTTTATGTTGGTGTAACTGAAAATAAAATTTGGCCCATATTTAGTATAAAATCACTAAATTCTTGATTATAATGCTATATTAAACTAAAACTGCAATCTAATGCAGTACCTGTGTAAGAGATAATCATATAAACTAGTTAAAAAAGAACAGACTTATAAATGGCTTATACCTTAAATATTATATAAACATAAAGGAATAATTAGCAATCAAGTGAGAAGCCACCATCTTGATGGTTTACTACCATCAACAACAGCACAGCAGAGCATTTCTGATTCCATCCAATAGAGAGTAATGGTGCACATACCCACTATCCGGTTCATTATGCTAAATGAGGGAGAGTGAACTTCTTGCCTCAGTGATGTCAATGACAAACCTACTATTGGTTTCAATAGGGCCAGTATTTCCCCTGGTGAGTTTTATATTTCTAAAGTAAAGTCTAATTAATTAACATATAGTCTTGCACTCTACCTGAAATTCCCAAAGACAGAAATGTCAAATAACCATGGTTATCTTTGAATAGGATAAAATATTAAGTTATTAGTTTGAGAAAAGGCAGTTGTTGTCATTTTTGTGTACTGTGGTGAAATATGGAACTTAAAAGCTTTCAATTCCCCAAAATGCATGATCAGAGCTCATGGCAATGGATGGAAAAAAAGAAGAGTGTTTAAACAGAAGTAGTTGCAAACACAAGTTGAATAGGGCTTTTTTATTTGTTTGTTTTGTTTTTTTTAATATGTAAGGATTGTGCTGACTGAAAGGTTTGTTGTCATAAAGATGTGGCATTCTTAGTTTAAAAAATACAAAGAAACCCTTAACCGAGTTGGTTTTGCCACAACAGAATTTAATATCTATCTCTGTTCAAAAAATTATTCTGCAGGTAGTGTTTTAAATAAAGTAGAATATGTAAGTATTTTAATGAGTTTGTGCCCATTCATTTCTCTAATAAAACAGACATATCTTGAGTCCAAAACTACCTGAACATTGAGAAGTAGAATGAGCATCAGCCACAAAGTGTAGGTCTGGATCTTAATATCAACTCTTTCAGAATCCACTGATGTTTGGGTCCAGGATTTTGGAAATGCTGATCTGGGTTGAGCATTTTCAAGGGACATTTGGGAACCTATCACTACTTGGAGGCTGTGACAATATCAAAAGTGTGCATCTTTAGTTAATTCACTCCCTACAAGTTTCATCTAACTGATCCCAAGTTCTTTTTTTTTTTTTTAAGTCAAACATTCACTACCCAAAGCAGTACATCTAGGCAAATAACCCTTCGTTATATTCACATCTGCTAAACAAATTCCAAGTTCAAAATGAGTTACAAGAAAACTATTTCCTGGAAAGAAATAAAACTTATGAGAAAACTCTTCCTTAGGAATATACGTTTGCTTTCTCATAACAGTTTAAATGGCGTAAATTATTTCATGTTCTCTTACCTTGGCTTGTGTATATTTTAAACTGCTTAATAACACATATTATAATGACTGCAAGTTGTGAAATCCTTTTTGCTCCTAGGTATAAAGAAGCACCATTCAAGATAAGTAATCAAAGCTGTCTGCCAAGCTGACTGGACTGGGAACCATAAATCTGAACATCCCTGAACTTTGGGAAAACTCAGATTCAGATCTAGTTCTAAACTAGATGGGCTCAAGCCTATCACTGCTCTGAAGTTAAGGCCACAATTTTCACAACTGGCCACTGATTTTCAAGTGTTTCATTTTCTGGGTGCCCAATCTGAGTGGAATTACACCATTGTGAGGCCCGAGTTTTCAGAACTGTTGTACACTAAAAGTTCCAATTGAAATCAATAGAAACTATAAAAATCAGGCCCATATCTCAAGTTAGGCATAAAAATGAGATACACAAAATCAGTGGCTGCTTTTGAAAATATTGCCCTAAAATAGCCTGCATTCAGGTTAGCGAAATGGTTCAGTTGAAATAAGAACCAACTGAAGCTATGCTTAAAACTCAAACCCAAACTTAAACCTTCCTGAATACTGGAAGAAGCTACATTAACTTTAAAACACCCTCATTTTGGTTTGGTTTGCACTTTTGGTTCAACAGCGCAATGCTGAAACACCATGGGAGAGGCTGCTGCCCTGAGCCCCCGGATTCTGCAAACATTTAGGTTTGTGCTTAATGAAATGTCCCATTGGAAGTGAATGGATGCATAAGTGTTTGTAATATAGGAGAGCTAATATTTATGGTCTAGCTAGAAGCAAGAAGTAATGGAAATCTCATAAGAGCCTGCTCTCTTAGGTCAGATTTTGCCATGCTTACCTCAAGCTGAGTAACATCTTACTTTGTGAGTAACTTTTAGTTAAATTAACCTAAGGTAAGAGTGGCAGAACCTGACCCATAGATAATCAGTGCAAGTTTGTGTTTGATTTAAACTGAAGAATTTTGGATCAGCCTGTCAGCTCTTGGGTGTTTACACGGTCCTGCAAATTTTCTGTGGTTTGTCTGTTACCAGTTTCAATTTTAGGGATCAGACCCAAGAATGGTTTCAATTGTAAGTAACTGAGGTGGCTTTAGTTTTCCTTACTAAAAGGTAAGAAGCATGGTCTAGTGGCTAATGCACACAGGTGGGCGTCTAGAGAGGAGATTTGATTTCTAGTCTACTCTCTACTATAGACTTACTGTGGGTGTTTGTAGTGCTTTGAGATCCTCAAATAAAAGGAACTTACAAAAGTGTAAATTAATTGTTATTTTATTATAATGGCACACTGGCTTCAGAATAGATGGGCATCAATCAAATAATGCTTCATTGAGAGAGCATTTCAAGGGTTATTTTTTTTCTCCCAATTTATCTTTCTGGCTCCCTCTAATTAGTGTTGAAGGGAATTACTGCCATGTATTGAGAGAGAAATATATATCCAGCTTATTGTTTGGAGCATGACCAAACCCCAAACTATAACATACTGTGCTAGATTAATTCCAAAAGCAACAATTCATCCATAAAAGACTTAGAAAAAATCCATCAATCCATGAAAGAATAATTAGAATTCAGACAGTGAAAGTATTTCCTATCAGAAATGATGTATTATTTTAAGAATGCATTTTTAAACTACAGGGTCTGATTTAATTCTTACATATAGCAATTTTACAATGGTGTAATTCCACTGACTTCAGCAGTATTACATTCACACTGCAATTATGATAAGTGAATGGAGAATTGGGCCCCAGGTATTTAACACTGGCATGTTAATGAAATCTAGAACAGCTTTAGTATGTTATTCTTGTATTATGTGATTTAAACTTAGCTGTTCCACTACCAAAATATGGTGGTACCCTAAAACAATGTGGAAGAAAATATTGACCAGAGATGGTAGTAACAGCATATTAAGTGGGAGAATTAGGAAGGCTGAACTCCAGAATTAATAGGTGTAGCAACACCTTTTTAATGGTGATAAAGGGCCTAATTCTGCAATGTAGTGAATATGAGTGCTCAGCACAATACAGGAGCCACTCAGGTTTGTTGTATCAGTTCTGTTGGCACATGCTGTCCATCTTGCAGTGTGTCTCTGAAGTTTATTTTTCCTGCAAGTTAGTGTCAAAGGCCACGCAATCATTTGATGGCCAGTTGATTAATGTTTTGATAATCATAACCATGTTTTGTTCCAGTTAATCTTTGTGACAGTTTAAATTCTTGAAAGCTGCTAGCCTTTCTTTGCTGTAGTTTAGGAAAAGAAATAGATACATCTGCTAGTGTAAATGATTCATATTTCTCTTTTATTATGTTGGACATCCTATAGTACAGACATCACCCTATACATTTTCATAAGTATGGTAAGCTGAATGATGATTAATGCCTATACTGCAGCCATGAGTCCTTTTTAAATGCTTTGCTCTGCACCAAATTATATGGTGGAAAACTGCTGAGATAGGGAGCAATGGGCCCACTGTACTTGAGCATTGGCAGACAATGAGTTAATTCCCTGCTCCTGTCTTCTGCAGCAAACCCCTCCACAGGTCACTACGTGCAGTAATTAGGAAGGCTTGGTGGCTCATTCAGGAGCTCAAGGTAAAACCAGAGAACTCTGCAGAGATAGTTTGCTAGCAATTACATGGAGGACTTAGGAGGATTTTGTATGACTGGATGTGTTTTTAAAAGATACACAGTAATTCAAACAGAAGTTATGGGCTTGATGCAGAAATTACTGGGTGAGATTCTATGATATGTGTTATGCAGGAGGTCAGACTAGAGACTCATAGTGCTCCCTTCTGGCCTTAAAATCTATTGATATCTCACAGCTAAGGGACCATATATTCCTGCTGCTGGAGCAAAGCTATTTTTGTGCAGATGTAAAAACCATTTGTTCGTTTGATTTTACAGATGGACTTAAAGTGTATGATTTGGATCCACTCTTCCCCAAAGCATAAGGGATCTGTGGGTTTTGCTGTGGCTTATCCCTAATTATTATGGGGGAGGGGCAGGGGGAACAGGCTTTGGGGTGGGATGGGAAAGGTGGTGGTGGTAAAAATCTGTTGCTCTTGAAGCATGATAAGGACATAATTTATATCTTGTGGGAGCAGGTTGGTTTGAACCACAAGCCTTTGTTTAAACAGTTGCAGGAAAAAATTTCTGAAATAGCTTGTCTTTAAAGGTTCCCTCAAAATTAATGTTTTTGTGATTTGTACTGGATTTGGCTAATGTGGGTGCTAATGTTATGCTTGTAGATTGGTGGCTCTTAAAACAGTCTCCTAAATTCACCCTGGGTGTGTCTGGTGATTGTCACAGGTGAAATAGCACTAACAAATTACTCCCAGTCAATGAACAGGCTGAGGCACCCTTGGCCTGTTGCATGTATACATTGACTGTTCTCTCTCTCTTACAGGAAGACTGAGCCTCTGTTTCTCTTGTGAACCAAAGTGGTCTTCCTAATTAGCGGTGATCATTTATTACAGACTTTTTAGTAGATACCTGCTGCTCCTCAAACATAAGTGACTTAAATAAAAGGCAACCAAAATTTGATTGCACTTAGCTTTGTAAAATCAAACTTCTTTGAGGTTTTGTGAAAACAAAAGTCCTCTCATTTGTCCCTGGTAGAGAGAGTGCAATTTCAGAGCTAGTTGGGGGAAAAAATAGCAAAATAATCGGGTGAAAATATTCAAAGTTGTTTGTCTTACAGAGTTCACAATAGACCTTTCTTTCTAAATCTTAACTGCAGTTTTCATTTACAAAAAACTTGTGTCTTTTGGTAAGCAAATGCGCTGTCTCAGTAAATGAGAGATTGTGATAACCAAAGTTAAAAATTTTGCTGAAAAATTTGTGAAAATGGACATTTTGATGTGGAACTTCAAATGAACGTTTTGTGGAAAAGTTTCAGCTCAGGGCATATTTGACCCTTTTTTGACCAATCCTCCCACTCACACTTTTTTAATGCAAAAATGTTGACCAGCTGTACTCGATTAATGTTTCCGAAGATGTTGCTGTGTGTGTATTTTGTATGGAAACCTTCATGCTGCTAAAGGGGCAGAATTGTAGTCCTGGAAACTGCAGTCCTCTTTCAACAGAAACACTACAGCACAGGAAACAGTGATATAAGTTCCCTATCCTGGTATTTTGCCTCATCTCTGACCTTGAGGGACCACCTCCATGGGTGAGAGGGTAAATCATTCTCAAAGACCTGTCAGTCTTAAGCATCATTTGAAAACAAGGATTCAATGGATTTCAATTGTAAAAGCATTTTAATTTTGTTTTCCAAAAAGCATCTACGTGGTAACTGGGAGCTGGGTTTGGACTGACTCTGGGTCATATAGGCCACTAACTAAGACAGTACATTGTAATGGCTTTCGTGATTGGCAAACCTTAAATGGTTCATGTTGGGTCTTGATAAACAATCAAACATTCAGATGTCCATCTGACACAGTTCTGCACAGCTGCGTGTGGTCCTGTAAAAGCAGACTTCCTCTCAGGACTTTTTCATTTCTGGTTCCAAACCCAAGCAGAACAGGGAAGTGTAGTTAGCCAAAAGAGGGGGGGGGGGAGGGGAAACATTTTTTCCCCCAGCGTCTTAGTTATCTCAACATTTCCAAACTTATACAGAGATTCCATTTTGAGAAGCTTAGGCAAAATGTAAACGTTTCTATAATGTATTGCCACTCCAATGAATCATGGAGAGCACTCCAAACAAACTTTAATCAAGTGACTAGTAGTATATCTATCATTGTTCTCTACTGTGTGGAATTTGAACTGTACAACATCATGTCTTAAACACTACAGTGCTGACAACTGACAGAGATTACCCTTTAACTAAGCTTCCTTTTTGAAGCCCAAGGGTCTGATTTCTATCCCTTCTCTCATCAAGAAGTTCCAAGAGGCCATGGTGTGCAGCTTAAAGACAGCCATGTACTAATGAGATGTTTCTAGATTTATTACAAAGATCTAGTGAGGAAAGCATTGGTCTTTCAGATAAAATATGCGTTTTTCTGAATTATGCTATAGTAGAACTTCCGTTACAAACCCGGGAATGGAGGTTGTTCATAACTTTGAATTGTTCGTAACTCTGAACAAAACATTATGGTTGTTCTTTCAAAAGTTTATAACTGAACATTGACTTAATACAGCTTTGAAACTTTGCAGAAGAAAAATGCTGCTTTTAACCATCTTAATTTAAATGAAACAAGGACAGATAGTTTCCTTACCTTGTCAAAACTTTTTTTAAACTTTCCCTTTATTTTTTAGTAGTTTACATTTAATACAGTACTGTATTTCAATTTTAAGTGATTTCTTTTGCTGCTTTTTTAATGCTCATTATTCATGGGGAAAAAATGCCAACACAAAAGCCCACTGATTTGAATGTCCATTCAAATAGCACTAAGAAAAATGCTGCAGCAAGACATACCAGCACTAGTCTTTTTATAATGATATATAAATTATCTCCAAACTTAACTTTCCTGCTTAAGTACTACAGGATAAACTAAGTAGACTTGAAAAAAATCTTTCAAGATTTTAACTTTGCCTTTTCTGTAACCATCACACCGTTTATAGGTTTCAGAGTAGCAGCCGTGTTAGTCTGTATCCGCAAAAAGAACAGGAGTACTTGTGGCACCTTAGAGACTAACAAATTTATTAGAGCATAAGCTTTCGTGGGCTACAGCCCACTTCTTCGGACGCATATAGAATGGAACATATATTGAGGATATATATATATATATATATACACACACACATACAGAGAGCATGAACAGGTGGGAGTTGTCTTACCAACTATAAACTCCGTTTATAGGAGTTCCTTTTGATCTCTCTTGTACAAACCATAGATGCATTGCCTTATCAAAATCAGCAGCGGCAGCAGCTTTGCATACAATACACCTGCTTTTTACTGCTCCACTGTCTTTGGCTTCTTTTGCAAATTGCTTTATTTTTTCTTGGCTTTCCCCAATATCAGTGATGGTTGATTTCTGGATACCGTATTCTACTGCAAAGCTGCTGAGGCTAACACCATTGTTGAGGTTTTTAAAATATTTCTAGCTTTGTGTCTATTGACAGTGTGACACGTCTGCACTTCCCATTGCTTGCCAAATTGCTAAATCATACAGTTGTTGTTTTTTTTTTGTCTCTGCTGTTGCCTGATTGTGTACTTCCAGTTCCAAATGAGGTGTGGGGTTGACCACTTAGTTTGTTACCCTGATATTTGTATCTTTGAGGTTCTAGTGTATTTAACTACTTGATTTCTTGGGTCTAATTTTAAGTCTGTGGCTTACACCATTTCAGCATGGTTGCTGTCCCATCAGGAAGTTACTTTATTAAACATGGATCCTGTTTATCTTAGTATAAGAATGCTACACATCTTCTGATTGCTAATCCTGTCAGCCAGACGAGTACTTTTTCCTATTACTGGCCTATTATTTTTTTCAGTATATTTATGCTCTTTCCTCCCCATGGGTTTCTATTTCTAACGGTGATTTTTCTCTTCTCTTTGAAAATAATCCGCTTGTAGGATGATGTTCTTGCCTAATATACAAAGACCTTGATGAAATGCAATATGACACATTTCCTTAGCCACTATTTTTGTTAACAGAAAATGCCTCTCAGGAGTGCGTCAGACTTTTGAACACTGTTAGTTGTGTGTTAGGGGGCAAATTCCAAGTTAAACACATTTCTCAAAAGCAGCATTTTTCTCTCTGTGCAGAGGAAAAAATAGATTATGTATGTTTCTGCTTCATATAACACATCTAAACTTGCTGAGTTTACCTTCCATATCCCCAAATCCAAAGGAAACCTGAAGCTGGGTACTGTAACAAATTTTTTCAGCTCATTTTCTTTGAGGATTTTTCTGTTCTTGTGTGTGGAGCTTCGTTTTGGGTTTCCTTTACATTTGAAATGCAAATCGGTCAAATGGACCAATACAAATAACCTTTCCTCCTAACAGAAACGCTGCTTAAGAGAACCTGACTGGAGGGAGATGGACACTAAAACTCTTTTTCCTTCAAAGAAAGGAAAAATAGAAGGAGAAGTAAAAAGAATAAAAGCAAGGGATATACGTTAAGGCTCCAATCTGGCAAAGATTTATGTACCTGCTTAAATTTACATATGTAATTGATCCCATTGACTTCAGGAGGACCACTCCTGTATGTAAAATTAAGCACATGCATAAGTGTTTGCAGGATTGCAGCCTATAAATTGCAGTTAATAGAAAGTTGAGAGTTGAAATGTTTAAATAAAAATTAGAATTGGGCAAAAAATAATGAAAATCAAAATTTTTAAAGATCACCTGAGTGTTTCAAAGAATTAGCGTTAGCTGTGCTTATACTTTGACTTTCCTTAACCTGTGAATGAATTTAACTGGCACAAATATTCATGGAAAGAAACTTTCAAAGTTGAATACACACGTATTCAAGGAAATTAAATTTTGCATTGGTATGCTCCCGTTTCTGCACTGGCACCATTTGCATGCTAATCTAATCAGGGAGTGGAAACACTACCCTGGTGATTTATCTGACCAATTGCAACTCAAATATGCAGCTTGAATTCTGGATATCAAATACCTGTGATCAGTCCACACAGTTTATATAATAACTCCGAGATCACAATCCACTTCAAGATATACTATGAGCAGAAAGAGGCAAAATTAATCAAATCATTTTTACTCTGCTCTGTAACACAGGTCTGTTTGTGTTTGGGATAAATGGTTCTTTTTAGAAAATTAGCTTGCTTCAAATAGTGAAGGGATATCTCCAACTAAACAGGCTGGTGAAAAATGTGTACATGTTGAAGAGCATTGTGGAAGTGAAAAGACTAGTGAAAAACAGTGTGGGAGGGGAGGGATGAGGGAAGCAGGTGAAAAGCAATTTAGCTTTTATGTATCTTGTCTTTAACCCAGTAAATTCAAGCTGCAGCCCTAGCTGAGCATAATAATTTTTCTTTAGCAAACGTATTTAGATATTGGTTATCTGCATCAGCCAGAATTGTTTATGCCCCATTTTTCCATAACCGTGCACATCCAGTGGCTGAGCCAAGCTTCCGAATCTGAGAAGACAGATTGATTTCATATAGAAGGCAGTTGAGAAAGCCCACACACTCTGTAAGCAAGAGGCGATTTACATTTTGTCAGTTTCTGAACCACATATTTGCAGTACTCTACAAGATGTGAATTTCTTCACTTGCTTTATTAAAAACATTTTATACTGCTGAACATAATGTAATAGCTCCTTCACCTTAGGACTTCATAGTCCTCACTGTGATGCATGTCATGAGGTTTGGAACATCATAGCAACAGCAGGGACAGACCCTCTTGTTACAAAAGCTCATACAAAGGAGAGTCTCTGTTAGCAATAAAGGTCCTAAGAAAAAGTCAAGCAGTTCTTGTTCTGTCCAGTAGAGGACAGTGGTGCACACACATTAGTAGCTGTACAATTTTTAATTTTAGAACTGGAAATGATCCCAAATGCTGAGTCAGTTTCTTTACGCACACATTTGGAACAGCATTTTACTCATTTTCACTAATTTAAATATTTTGCCAATTAAATATTTTATATAAAATGTCAATCTGAGTTTTAAGATGTTTTGTTTTTTACATCAACTAGAAAATCGGTCATTTTGAAATAAATGTCTGCACTGTCGCATGTATGGCAGAACATATGAAATGCAAGTAAACTACAGTGGTTAGAGGAGGAATGGATAGGATTGTCTTTAAACACAACAATGGTTCTTTGAATCCGCATATGTCTGGATGCTATTTGGTAATGTGGTATTTAAATCACAACCACCGTAGATCTCATGAGATCCATTACTCATTAACTTCTGGGTATTCAACATGGGGACAATGACAATTCTTCCTTCATGTATTCCTAGATGGGAGGGAGCTTCAGGGGTGCCTGTCTGGGAAAGGGGGCCTAGTACAGAAAAGGTTAAGAACAAGTACATTTACTGATGAGATCCTAGCCCAATTCTGCAGTGCCTGGATCCAGTGTATTTACTCTACATGTAACTTTTTTTTTCTCCTTTGGAAATTCCTAAGTTTTTTTTCTGTTGCACAGAGGAAGAGTGATGCCTTCTTGTGAGTTTGGGGTGGGTTTTAGAGGTGGAGCCATTTTGGGGGACTAGATGGCTCAGACGGTGATGACATCTGGAGACATTCATCTTTAGTTTGCTATTTTTTACACAGTCCTGAAAGTCTCTGCCCTTTATTAGTTTTTAATGTTGCAGTAGCACCTAGTGGCCTCAGCCATGGTACTACTGTAGTATTGTATAAATGTGTGGTAAATGACAGTCCCTGTCCCAACGAGCTTACAGGTTAAAAGTCAAGACATAACTTGTAGATGAGACTAAAGAATGGGGAGGGGAGGGAAGACAGGGTAACAAAGCTAATAGGATGTTTTAGAATAGACTTAGCCATGTGTGATGTTCTTAGCCAACTGGTAGCAATAATCCCAGTTTGCGCAGTAGTCTGAGCAATGGACTGTTCAGTGATGCTATTCAGTGGTCTGTGTGAAATGAGTTAGTAGTCCCATTCCAGTTCCCAGGAGGCAAATAGCCAAAACAAAAACAAACTCCTTAGCGCTAATAGTCATCTTGCTGACAGTCTTGCCTCAGAAGCTAAGAAGTAACTGGGCATGGAAACTTGAATTATTATGTCCTCAGTAGAGGAGGTTCCTCTTGGTAAAGGTTGAAAGATATGTCTGGAAGAGTTTTCAGAAAGCTTGCGCTGCTGGTGCCCATGTAGTGTGTCTTTTGTGGGTAAACTTGATCTCTGCAGCCGTGAGGCTGACATAATTCAGCAGCACTAATCTTATCCAAAATGTTTTTAAAACACTCCAAAACCCACACATACTTTATGGAAAAGTCAGTCCAGCAATATTTCACATGACAAGGTAGCTCAGAGGAAAATCAACTATGGACTTGGTAAAAAACAAGGAAAGAAAAGGGAGGAAAGCATGGAGAAGAGAGGGATAGAAAGAGAAGAGAGAAGGGGACTGAATAATGAATACCCAAGACCCAATTGTTTGCTGTGATCTTACCACAGTACCAATAAGCGAGAATCTTTTCCTTTTAAGCTTTTGACAATTGATACGATGATTTCATCAAACATCAGTATTTTAAAGATGATTATGTGGTCAAGAGGTGAGTTTGGGTAACATTTTGCATGGAGCAGTTTTTTAATAGAAACAACTTTTGGCAAAAAGACTTTCCAAAACAGAAAGATAGAGGTCTGTGTTTCCACAGGGGGAAAATGGGGTATGGTGGGTTTTAGCCATAGTTTGAGGTCCAGGGAAGTTATGTTGAATTCTTGGGACCCACATCTGCCTTCCAAAGTGTGTCCAATTAGCTCCAACGAAAGGTGCTCCATGCATGTTCTTCAAGGACTGAATCCTGCCTACAGTTATGTCCATGCAATCTCTGCAAAGTCAATAGGAGTTGGTCAGATGTAAATGAGAGTAGAATATAGCTGTCAGCATTGACTTAGGTTGCCCTTCTGGGTTAAAAAACAAAAGGCAGACATGGGCCTAAACGGAAACCACGGGTCCACATTCAAATTGTAGTCTTGCAGCTAGGGTGACCAGATGTCCTGATTTTTATAGGGACAGTCCCGATATTTGGGGCTTTGTGTTATATAGGTGCCTATTACCCCCCACCCCCATCCTGATCACCCTACTTGCAACTCCGCTCTGATGCTATAATGGGCCAAATCCAAACAGCTTGAAATTTGGGATCTTTTTAGAATGTGGATACATATTTTGAACCCTTAGGTCTAAGAGTAATTGAATCAAATTGACAAGTGTGTGTGTAACATTGGAGTTTTGGTGTGAGACTGTACCGAGAAATGAAATTTAGATTCAGAGTTGGGCTCCTTTTCAGTGCAAAAAACCACACATCCCCAAAACCCCGCTACTAACTAAGCAGGAAACATTAGCATGGCGATATTTTAGGAAGCTTTGTAGGGATGTGCAAGGAAATGTAGAAACAAATCAAAATGAAATGTAGCGGTTGGGGGTGGAATATGGATCCAAAAATTTTCAAACTTTACAAAAGGCTGGGTTTCTGGTCAATTTGAACTTGGGTTTATTCTTATTTTTTCCAAACCAGTTGGTATATTTTGTTGGCCTATGCTTGAAAAGGACATTCATGCAGTCCCAGGACATGTACAACTCCTGAAATGAGAAACAACTTTTACGCATTGAAATGGAAATTAGGAATGTTTTAATCTGGTTGCACAAAAAATACTAATACTCGTAGAGAGTATGTCTGATGAAATGTGAAATTCCTAAATGATTCCTAACTTTCCAAACATTAAAATGATGTCAGTTGATACTGGTAGGCCAACTCTAAGTAGTAGTAATAACAATCACTTTATTTATTGGGTCCCCATCCATCATCAATGTCCTGCTAGATGGCTCACCAAAGACATAATTTGAAATTAATGTCCTGCTAGGAGCCTCATAAAAGAAATAAACCATTAGGCATATAACTGCCTTTATATTTTATGCTTTTCTCTATTGATGTAGATTACAGTAAAAGGGCCAATTTTGCATCTTCATTGAAGTTAATGGAGTTTCACCCACTTACACCAGGTCTGAAACTGGTCCAAAATGTGTTAACATTTTGTTATTATTTTGTTCTGCCAAGTGGTGCAGGAGCATCCATCATTGACTTGCAAGGTGCCCCAACTGGATCAGTTAGGATAGAGAGAATACTATTTCTGCTCATTGCAAAATCCGCTTACTGTAAAATGTCATGTTTGGAGGCTTTTTTTCTCCCTTCTCATCTTTTGACTAAATTGCCAGTTCTCCTGCTCATTCTTTTCATCTTTTATGTCATTCATTAAAATATTACATTTTATGCCCAGTATTGTTCACACTCTACAAGGTTTTTATCACTTAGATAAAAGCAATCTACTTGATGCACAGCTGGTGTCCAGTATGATCTGATTGCTTCTGTGATAGGTCTCAGATACCTAATGCCATGCAGCACCCTTCTATGCTTTTTCAAATAACTAAATTAAATTACTTGCAGATGAACTCATTTTATAGCTGAGAAGGTTTTCAGTTCATTTAGGGCCAGATTTTGCCATCTTTACTCACATTCAGTAGTTGCTTACTCTTAGTTCTGTTGTTTACTTGAGAAGTAAGGTATTACTCAAGAGTAAGGGTAGCTACTTTTCCACATATATCCTGTGTCCTTGACTTATTTTGGGTATGACATCAGCCATGTTTCTGCTCCCCTAAACTTCTGTTTAGGAATGCTACTGCTTTTTAAATGACCATGGGGATAAAGATGGTGGGAAGAGATGATTGGTAATCTCTTGATTCCTTTTAGAAACCCTGACGTTTTTTATTGGGGGGGGGGGCGGTTAGACGTAACAAATGCAGGCATTATTATTTATAAAACAATGGTTTAATGAACTTTGCTGCCTTTTATGAACAGTTTTAAAAGTGTTCATAACACAGTAATTATTGTAGCATTGTATATAACACCCTTCCTTCCACAGTGCTTTGGCTGCCATTCCTGGATAGCTTACAATCACCAAGGAAATATAGCTGCCTCTTGGTTGGAAAGTAGCACTTGTTTAACAGAGTACAGTAATATTCGAGAACACTTTAGGATAGGAAGTAAAAAGTGCTGTATTCAGGTGCAAGTACAGGGGAATTTAAGGCTCTGATCCTGCAAAAACTTAAGCATATGGTTGTCTTCAATGGAGTTATTTCCATGCTTAAAGGTAAGCGCTTATGTAAATGTTTGCAGCAGTAGGGCTGTTGTTATTGGAATGGAAAAGGAGGTGTCCAAGCAACAAACTCTCTTAAGATGTGGTTTGACACTGTGGAAAATGTGTGACAACCTTTGTTCTAGTCTAAATTTCGACAAAAGCCTGATCAGGCTGTGACTCTACTAGATCTTATTGGAAGAGACAAGTATGCTCAGTACTTGAAGAGGAGGCCTAAAGGAACAAGGAAAAGGTGTGACAGGGTGCTCTTAGCAGCTAAAAATAGAGCCCTTTGGAGGCCAGTACCCTGGTCACTTAGATCACCCAGGGCACCAGGAGTGGTTACAGTAGGAGGGAGCTTGATTGGTTTTGGAAGGGTAGAAAGGATCACTCCTACCTGTAGGGAGCCTGATGAGCTAATGAAGTAATTAGCTCACCCACTGGTGAACCCAGGGAAGAAAGCAAACAGTATAAAAGGCTGACTCAGGGAGCAGGAAGGGGCCTCTGTCCACCTGCTACTATTCTGTGTTGTACTTGGAGCTTAAGGAAGAAACAATAATAAATATAATTTCTGACGGTGCCCTGGTGGATTGTTTGTGCTGTATAGTTCACTGAAAGGGCTAATCAGCCTGGGTTTGCAGGAGCTGATGGGAGACACCCATTCACAGGAGGTATTAATATTTCTGAAGTTTCACTCCTGATTCACAGGGGGGAAATGGCAGCAAAATACTGGGCAACACTGTGATGTGAGGCTAAATTTACGCCTAAGCAGGCACAACTTCATTGATTTTTTTTTTTCTTTCAAAGCATGAAACATTTGAGGTCAAACATTGTCTGTTTTTGTTAGCAGGTTTTCTACTAAGGTGTTTGCACCCACTACTCTTCCATGCATTTCTTTCTAAAGTTCTTTCCTCTTCCCCCACCCCAGCACACCTTCCTATAGCCTAAATTTATACTAATATGAACACTTTAAGCAATATTTACCCCAAACTTCTCTTACCCCTAATGAACATACTGAGACCACTTTTAGCAGCTTCCCTGCCCCTTTACTAAACTCTTGGATGGAAGCCACCATATTCCTGTTGAAAGAAATCCAAAGCCACCCCCTATGCAAAATATAGGCAGACACTGAATTAGCAACTCTACCTTTCAGTTGACATTAAACAAAAAATAGATTAAAATAAAAATCAAATCTACAAGCATGCACCTTTGTGGAAGTTCTAATGTAACTATTTGCATCCTATGCAGATGATATGGAGAAGTACATTTTCCCCATCTTCCCCTCTGTTGGGGCCTGTTCTCCTACTATGGTGCTAGATAGGAACAGATCTCTGAAACGACTCAGGGCTTTTTGTTTAAGAAATTCTTCTCAAAAGTTACCAGCCTGCTTCCAGATGGCATTATTCATGGGTGGCAGTAGTCAGCTGGCACCAAATAAACCCATCCTAGTCCACTCCTACTTATAAATATATTACCCAGCTGGCTCTGGTCCCATTATAAACAAGCAGCCACAAATCCTAGGCTAATAGGCTTCATCAAATCCTAGTTAAAGGCAGTCCTAGTCTGACTGTAGCTGAGCCAAAATCATCAGGTTCTCTGGGGCCATGGGAAATATAATTCCATTTAGGTTTGATTTATTCTACAGAACTTTTATAATCTGTATATTATAACCAGAATTGCTTCATCCTTATGTGATGCTCAGTGGGGAAGAACGAATGGGCTTGGAACTCTTTTATAGAGCCTTTATTCCTCTCTCTCCAAGTGCTGGCTGACTGTGTCCACTCCTAATTAAAGGCATTTGCTGGTTCAAAGGGATTAGAAAACAGATCTCATGACCAACAGTAGGTTACTCAGGTTAGTTTGTTTGTAGTTTATTTCTTAACTTGTCCATGCACTTACATCATGATGTAAAGTGGATCCTAGTATATTAAGTTACAAGATTCTGGCTCTTTTCTACTCAGTCATAAATCAGACTAATTATTGCATCCCTGGGTCTCCTGAGGCTTGTCTACACCAGCCTTGTGCTATTATTAGCATTGGTGCAACTGCACTGTATCTGAAAAGGGATATGAGATTTTGCAAGGTAGATAAACATGTCACCCAGGACAACAGCTAAGCTTCATTCCAAAGTCTGTGCAATTAATTTGTCATTGTAAGCCCTGTTCGTTATTGACGATGAGGTATCTCCCAGCATTGAATTCTTTGCACTTCACTGTTAACAGCATCTGTGTCTGCCTTCTGTCCTCTGTTCTGTCAACAACAAAAAAAAGTGTATGTGCACATGTAAATATTTTTTTCCCTTTCTCTGAAAATAAATATCAGATGCCCCCTGAACAGTAGGGAACCCAATTGAAAAACATACTGCTCAACCCCTTTTCCACAATAAAATTCTGTTTAAAAAAAAAAAAAGAAGAACCTAAAAATGGCCATACTTGATCAGACCAATGGTCCAACTAGCCCAGTAGCCTGTCTTTCAACAGTGGCTGGTTCCAGATGTTTCAGAGGGAATGAACAGAACAGGGCAATTTATTGAGTGATCCATCCCCTGCTGTTCAGTCCCAGCTTCTAGCAGTCAGATGTTTAGGGACACCTGAGCATGGGGTTGTGTTCCTGACTATCTTGGCTAATAGCCATTGGTAGACCTATCCTCCCATAAATGTATCTAATTCTTTTTTTAACCCAGTTATACTTTTTGGCCTTTGCAGCATCCCCAGGCAACGAGTTCCATGGATTTAAACTGAACTCTGTAAAGATGATTAACGGATCTGTAACCACCCAGTAGCATTTGCCAGTAGCATTTGATATTGCACCTTCTGGGGGTTACTATTTTGCTATTTAAATAGAGTGATATATAGGCAAGTGTACCTCCCCCTGCGAAAAAGGTAATATTACTGACAATTCTGCTATAACTTTCAGCTTGTTAACATAAAATTCTACTACTAAATCTCTCAGGGTAAACTATGCAGAGATACAAAAGCCCTAAGGTATTAAGTGATTTTGATATAAATTCCAATTTTATTTTATGACCATTTTACAGCTGCTGGTAGATATCTTCTCTCGTAAACTATATTTTTCCAGGTTTTAGGCAAATGTTACCCTTTTTTTTTTTTTCTGTAGGGTTTCAGACAATAAGTTTATTGTGACAGGTTTGCAGCATTTTCTTCATACTGCACATTCATAAGAGGGAATCTTAATGTGACTAAACTAGCAGAAGACCCATAAAGAAGATGTGATTATATTTTAAGTATTCATAAAAAAAGTTACATTCAATTTACACATTTGGATTTTGTCTGTGACAGTCACAAGAAATAGACTTCAAGAGTGTAAAGCTCTATAAACCAGGACAATGAAATGGCTATGTTGTGTGGGCTGCTTACCCAGAGCAAGCTTCTCCATGCGAATGGATAACTTCTTTTTGCTGGTATAAATGGTGAAGAGAACAAAACTAGATAACTTATCAAGTTGGTGTCCAATCTTGCATCCCTTACTCATGTGAGTGGTGCTGTTACCCAGGGTTTTCAGAACCCAAAGCAGTGGTTACTTAACTGTTTCTCTCCAGGCAGTGACAGGAATAAATCAATGGGGGCACAGCTCATCCATCTGATATATAATTGATACAAACCAGAGTGCTTTCACATAAAACTACATTTTGATTAGATCTTAAGTGGATGCACACACACATGCTGTCACAGTAAGTTAGAACATTTCAAAACATTTATATTTACCTGAAGTTAAGAAATGGTTTCAAGGGATCAGCAGCCAGACTTCCGGGGGGACCAACCTTCCTTTTAGCCACTGAGGAACTTAGCTGTCAGATCATTGCCCAAAGAAAGCTTCCTCGGACTTCTCAAAAGCAAATTCTTGAACTCTTTGCTCTCCCTACAGAGGGCACATTGGTGTATCTTCAGCTGCAGGCCTGGCCCTCCTCACTTAAGTAATCATTGAATCACTGTATATGCTGCTGCTTCCCTATCATATAGAGACACCCTTTTCTCCCTATCTTGCTGGCACTAAAGCCCCTAAAATTATGTTAGACCTTGTCTTGACACATACAGAGGAACTTAATCACAGAACTAAAAATTGATGCTAACAAGGGATCATGACTTGATCACGTTTATATTGTGCAAACAGAATGAAGTCCAGACCAGTGATATATAGATGTATATTTAGTGCTTTAAAGGAGCCAGTTTCACAAAGCTGAAAACAATTCTGAACCAAATCAGCTCTGAGGAAGAATTTAATATGGAAAAATTTGACTAATTGGGATGTTTAAGAATGTGCCCCAAAAGTCACAATCCCACAACTGCAGAAGAAGGCTGTATTGGTTTTAAAAAGACCTGGTTTAGAGGGGAAGTGAAGGCAACTGTAATTTTTAAAAAAAAACTATACAACAAATGTAAAGAAAAAGGAAGTTGATAGTAATGAATATAAATCAGAAGCTAGGAATTGTAGACAATTGGCAAGGGCAGCAAAGGGGCACAAGGAGAAAGCTATGGCTGGCGGAGTTAGGGACGATAAGAAGGAGTTTTAATTATATTAGGAACAAAAGAATCCTAACAATGGTATTTGTCCATTACTAGATCTGAATGGTAGAATTATCAATAACAATGCAGAAAAGGGAGAATTGGTCAATAAATCTTTCTGTTCTTTAGTCATATGATAACACCCTTTCCATTCCATTTGTGTATCAGGAGGATTTTACACAGCAGTTACTAAAGTTAGATATTTTTAAATCATCAGGTCCAGCCAACTCTTGCATCCAAGAGTGTTAAAAGAGCTGGCTGTGGAGCTTGCTGGACTGTTCCTGTTAATTTTCAAAAAGTCTTGGAAAACTGGGGAAGTTCTAGAAGACTGGAAGAAATCTAATGTGCCTATATTTAAAAAGTGTAAACAGGATGACTCAGGTAATTATAGACCTGACAGTCTGACATTGATCCTGGGCAAGATAATGGAGCGTCTGATATGATTAATAAATAATTAAAGTGGGGTAGTATAATTAAAATATTGGGTCCGGTGTATGGAAAATAGATTCTGTCAAACTAACTTGGTGTCTTTTTTTTATGAGATTACAAGTTTGGTTGATAAAGGTAATAGTGTTGATGTAATATTCTTAGACTTGTGTAAGGCATTTGACTTGGTACCACAGGATATTTTGATTAAAAAGCTAAAATTCTATAAAGTTAATGTGGCACTCATTAAATGGATTAAAGGTTGGCTAGCTGATGAAATCATAAATAGGGACTCATCATCAAATGGGTGTTTTTCCAGTGGGGTCCTGCAGGGATCTGTTTTTATCCCTATGCCGTGTAACACTTTAATGTCCCGGAAGAAAACATAAAATCATCTCTGGTAAAGTTTGCAGATGACACAAAAATTGGCAGAGTGGTAAATAATGGAGAGGACAGGTTACTGACACAGAGTGATCTGGATCCCTTGGTAAGCTGTCTCAAGCAAACAGTATGTGTTTCAAAACAGCTAAATGTAAATGTGTACATCTAGGAACAAAGAATGTAGGCCATAGTTACAGGATGGGGGACTCTGTCCTGGGAAGCAGTGACTCTGGAAAAAGATTTGGGGGTCCTGGTGGATAATTAGCTGTACATGAGATCCCAATTTGACAGTGTGGTTAAAAGGGCTAATTCAATGGTTAGATGCATGAGCAGGGGAATCTTGAGTAGGAATACAGAGGTTATTTTACCTCTCTGTTTGGCACTAGTGCAGGGGTCGGCAACGTTCGGCACGTGGCTCGCCAGGGTAAGCACCCTAGCGGGCCGGGCCAGTTTATTTACCTGCTGACGCGGCAGGTTCGGCCGATCGCAGCCCCCACTGGCCGCGGTTCGCCGTCCCGGGCCAATGGGGGCCGCAGGAAGCCGCAGCCAGCACATCGCTCGGCCTGCGCCGCTTCCAGCCGCTCCCATTGGCCCGGGTCGGCGAACCGCGGCCAGTGGGGGGCCGCGATCAGCCGAACCTGCCGCGTCAGCAGGTAAATAAACTGGCCCGGCCCGCTAGGGTGCTTACCCTGGCGAGCCGCGTGCCGAACGTTGCCGACCCCTGCACTAGTGTGACTGCTGCAGGAATACTGTGTCCAATTCTAGTACCTCTGGCATTGGTCCATTACTAGATGGAAATGGTAGAATTCAAGAACAATGTTGATAAATTGGAGAGGGTTTTAAAGTCATGAGAATGATTAAAGGATTAGAAAACATGCTATATTGGGTAGATTTAAAGAGCTCAACCTATTTAGTTTAACAAAGAGAAGATTAAGGCCTGGTCTACACTAACCCCCAAATTCGAACTAAGGTACGCAACTTCAGCTACGTGAATAACGTAGCTGAAGTCGACATACCTTAGTTCGAACTTACCGCGGTTCAGACGCGGTCCACACGCGGCAGGCAGGCTCCCCGTCGATTCCGCGGTACTCCTCTCGCCGAGCTGGAGTACCGCAGTCGACGGTGAGCGCTTCCGGGATCGATTTATCGCGTCCAGACCAGACGCGATAAATCGAACCCGGAACTTCGATTGCCAGCCGTCGAACTACCGCGGTAGTGTAGACCTGGCCTAAGAGGTGATTTGATTTGTCTACAAGTACCTATATGGGGAACAAATATTTAATAGTGTGCTTTTCAACATAGCAGAGAAAGATATAACACAGTTCAATGACTGGAAGCTGAAGCCATACAAATTCAGACTAATAAATAATTTTAAACAAGGACAGTAATTAACCATTGGAACAATTTATCAGGGGCTAGTGCAACCACTGCAAACCCAGGTGTGGACACTCTTATTCCAGTCTGAGTGCCTTATTTTGGTTATAATTTAAATCTGTTAATAATGGTTTGAGAAACTGAAATAAACCACTCTTAAAATGGAATAAGAGTGTCCACATATGGGGTTGCAGTGGTTTAACTAAACTGGTTTAAATTCTCACCTTAATGTTAAACTGGTACAAAACTCCATATGGCTAAACCTGACTATTATTATTATTTTGTATCTGGGTAGCTTCTATTCTGTATTGCTTATATATTTTCCCTGTGTCCTCAGTAATCAAGCAGATATCCTTTATTAACCGTGTCTCTTGGTTCCTAGCAGAACTGACTTTTGTAGCAGGACACCTGGGGTAGATGCTGTACTCTGGCTTGGAATCTGATTCACTGGTTCTAGTGCAGCAAGAAAGCTAGAGAACAGCCCTTTTTAAAATCTCTATTTTTCTTGCAGCTGTGACTACTTCTAGGGCAAGTAGAAGGTTTGCTGGGATAGCTGATTTGATTTGCTTACTCTAGACAGTGGTTAGGGAATAACACTGGTGTCATGTGTTATTACATTTCAGAATGTCATCCTAATTAACTAAAAAGTTCCTAAAGGGAAGGGCCTTTTGTTTCCCACTAGGTCGCTGTGATGGTTGGGGGAAGGTCTAGCCTCAGGGACTGAATAGCATACAGCTTTTATAAAAATAACAGGAGTACTTGTGGCACCTTAGAGACTAACAAATTTATTAGAGCATAAGCTTTCGTGGGCTACAACCCACTGCATCCGAAGAAGTGGGTTGTAGCCCACGAAAGCTTATGCTCTAATAAATTTGTTAGTCTCTAAGGTGCCACAAGTACTCCTGTTATTTTTGAGGATACAGACTAACACGGCTGCTACTCTGAAACCAGCTTTTATAAAGAGGCCCAAAACTTTTGAATTCTGTTGAGGCACTTACTTGCCTCTCCATGAAAGTTGTAGGCATATCAATGACTTGCTGTACTTGTAAATGTGGCTGTTTAAACCTTTTATGTTAATTTTGTCATTTTGTTAATTTATAGCATTACAGTTTACAGGCAATACTTTAATCCCTGCTTCCTGAGTGACACACAATTAAATTACCACTTACTCAGTCACGAATCTCTTAGAAGCATGAAGTGTTTTTTTCCCACCACTTGGCCTTTGATATTATTACAGAGCAGGCCTTTGGTTCTGATGCTGGCAGAAAACTATCCTTGTATGAATGAAACATGACTGCTGAATCAAGCAAAAAATCATTCTTAAAAATGAAACTTGAGTTGAGGGCATATTGATACTCTCTCATGGAATTCTGTGTATCAAACTTGACTTTCTGGGATTGGATGACTCAGAGTATTGGTTATGTGATAAAAAAATGTCTCCACGTTGTCTCTTCAAGTATCTTCCAATCCATATAGGTTCTTATACCACCCTCATCACTGTAGTATCTGAGCACCTTCCAGGGTCAATCAGTATTGACCAAATATCATTACTATATAGTAACCTTTCATTGGTTTGTATGAATGTCCTCAGATATAATAATGGTTTCCACATCAGCACAGTCACCACGGCAATTGAGCCTCTTGTTAACAGTTTCAGCAGAGAGGACAGAGATCCAGGATTCAACCTAACAAAGCATTCCTTCTATTGTAATTTTTTCTGCGGATAAACAGAGGGCTTTTGTTTCTAGTGGTACAAATATGGCACCTATCTGTAGGATTAAAACCATGTTGTTTTAAATGAACCTTTACTTTTATGTTAATGGCAAAGCAGCAGCTTTTAAGATTATCACTTACAAGGTTATTCACATCATGCTACTTTCTGACTATTTTCTCTTAACCTTAAAGAGAAAAGGCATTTTTTAAAGTTTTGTAAAATCTCCTAAAAGCAACCTCAAACCTATAATCATACAGTGTACATGCATGAAGTATTTTTAAATAAGACCTTTTAACTTTAAAAAGTTCTCATAATGGTAGAAGAGAAAAAATAGAGTTTATATAATGCCTACAAAGACTAAAAGAGGAATTTAGTACAGATGAACAGAAAATGGTGAATATTTTCTGCAAAAGTTTGAGAGGCAAAATTTTCATTCAAATTTTTTTTTCTTGAAAATTTGCTGGTCTTTCAGCCAAAACCAACTGAAAAATATTCAGTTTTTCAAAAAGCAAAAGTTGGTTTGGTAACATTTGTGATTTTCACTGAAATATTGGAACACACAATGAAGTGGGAAATACTTTTCATGGTTTTTGTTGTTTGTTTTTTTTAAAAACAAGGCCATATTTCATCAAGAAAAAAAGCCTTTTTGGAGAAATTTTGACTAGCTTTAAAATGGAATGACATGTCTGAAAAAGACAGGAGGTGATGCACTGAAATACTGAAACAGCTGTATCTAAAGATGACAGGACCCTCGTACCGCAGAGGCAAAAGTCTCAAATGAAATTGCAGGTATCATACTTTCAAAGACATTCTTAGCTTTATTGTTTGGGGCCCAGACTTTCCATGTAAGTGAACAGAATATTTTTACCAGCTACAATGCCAGGATGCACATGGTCCCTTGTTTCTTGTTAGTTTATAAGTACCATATCCCAACAGGGGTTTTATTCAAATGCCCCTTGATATGTGAACATTTTTGAATAGGTGGATGTGAGTGACTTGGATTTCCATTACTTCAATTTTGTGTATTACACACATTTTACTCAAAACTTAGTTTATTCTTTGGTGCATCTGTGGCACCTTGCCGTGGGGAAGGTGAAGGCATCTGCCACTGCCTCACCTTTATTATTTCCTAAAATTGTGATTGTCCTCTGCTCCAGGGCTGGCTCCAGGGTTTTTGCCGCCCCAAGAGGCGGGGGGGGAAAAAAGCCACGATTGCGATCAGCAGCAGCTCTACCGCGCCGCTTCATTCTTTGGTGGCACTTCGGTGGCGGGTCCTTCCATTCAAGACGGACTGATGGACCTGCCGCCGAATTGCCACCGAAGAGCTGGACGTGCCGCCCCTCTCCGTTGGCCGCCGCAAGCACCTGCTTGCTGCGCTGGTGCCTGGAGCCGGCCCTGCTCTGCTCTGTTAAAATATATGGAACCACGATCTGTCTTAAACAATAAGTATTTACTAGGGAACACACAGTGCTTAATTTGTAATAAAAGAGATTCTGGGACTCAAGCAATTAGGTCTCAGGGATCAAACAATTTTTTTACATTCATAAATGAAGCAGCAAGCCCAGAGGTGCCGGAGCTATGAACTGCCAAGCCTAGAGGAGCCCTAGCATGAATTAAGCACTGGGAACACAGCAATGAGCTTCTTTTGCTTGTTCCAGATCCACCCTCCATCTTTCTCCATCACCCAGAAGCCACATCCTTGGTATTTGAATGACATAACTGCAAGCAAATATCATTACAAGCTTCATTCTTGATCTGTGTGCCATCTACACGTCAGGTTTGGTAGTGCTTTGAGTAAACATTGACAGTGGGATCTGAGAAGTCATGTGAATTCATAGGCAGTACCTACTCTGGATATGATTTTTGTAATTCAGACTCACCCCTGATGTAAACCTTTCCAGAGAAGTTTACAGACAACTAATGTTTGAATCTTGCTGGGTTGTAGGACAACACTAGGAACCATTTGTGAATAATGAAGCACTGCTTCTTTGAAATCAGCATGCACATTCTTGAAACCAGCCAAATGAAAATCCAGAGTAGATAATGCTTTCCCATTTTATCATCTACAATGTATCTGGTCTTAACCCCAAAGTGAAGTTGAGAAAACAGCATCATTTCAGACATTTAAAAACTAGACTGGGCAAAGCTTAAAAATTATACAGTAGAGCACAGACCTGCACTGGTAGGAAGAATGAAGAAATGCCATAAGAGGGCTTTTCCTCCTCTCCTCCCCCCTTACTTGTATGATGCCCGTTGTTTACTTTTTCCACGCCGGTCAATTTCACTTTGTAGTCCACATCACTCTCTAGTTCTCATGTGCTAGCATAACGCTGTTGTTTGGATTACCCAAACTACTAAAGAATATTTACATTGATGTTTTTGGTTTTTTAATTATTTATTTTTATTCCTATTTGAATTTGTAACCCCTTTATTTTCTAAAAAACTAAAACCTTGTGCCTGATCTACAGTACTTGTGCCAGTGTTGCCTCTTTCCTATTACTGTATTAAATTATCTAATACAGTATACAGCTGTCATTGTAATATGCTTGAAGTATAACCCATTGGCCTGTTACTTGAACTACCACACTATCTTACATCTTGATACAATGAATGAGCTGTAAAAGATTAACATTACTGTACTGTATTAGATGAACCTGGTGCAATACCTATGAGAGACAATGAACAAGATAAACAAGACTGGGTTCATTAATATGTATAAACTAAATATTTGTTAACATTAAGTCTCACTATGATCACGTTTCAAACTAATTGTATAGTTATCAGTTCTTACCGGTACAGATAATACCAAGTCAGGTTATTATTTTCAGCCCATCAGAAACAGGACAATGGGAAATAGAAAAGGAAAATTTAAAACTGGATAAGTTTGTACTGAAACTAGCTGACTATGTCACTTGGGAACAAATCTGTCTGCTTATATAGACCTAGATATTTAATACTGTGGAGAAGGAATAGTTATTTAAATTGATAGTATATGCAATAAAATAATTTCTTGATTTTTTTTTTCTTATTATCTTTGTCACAAAATATGGTGAGATGAGATTCATCGTTTGTATAAAATGATGAGGTTAGTGCCTTTCTGCAGTTAAGATCAGCTGAGGATCTGGCCTGTGGTGTCTTAATGTCATGTACTGCAACAAATGCACCTACCAAATAGTGGTAATTACTCTTTGTAGAATTTGAATAAATAAATAGCATTTTTTCATTTTGGTAGAAAATGATGAAATGTGAATCTTCAAAAACAATTTCTGACTTTCATTATGGATAGTAAATATCATAATTAGAGCTAGCCAAAAAATTTTCCAACAAAGTTATTGTTGATGTTAAACTGGTTTTTCTGATGTCATGCAAATTTCTGCTGAAAGTTTCTGCTTTTCTCAGAAACTTTTGATTTTTTTTCTTTAATTGAAAACCCAAAAATGGCTTTATTCAGCTGGATAGTCAACATTTTCCTGGGGGGAGGGAGCCCATTTTATGACCACTGTAGGCACAATTATGTTAACAGTTACTATACTTTATTATTTATATGAATCCCAAGAAACTTATTTTATTGATATTGACTACCAAAAGTAGTGAGATAAAGGCTAAAATTACTAGATGAGGACTAGATGGTTTTGGGAACCTGCGATGGGATGAAATAATTTTACACACTGAGACCTACTAGTTTGAACCAATCTGAAGTCCATATTGACTTGCATTTGTTCCCATTTGAAGACATTTCAGTGTTAAATGAGTGAATAGTTCTAGCCCAGTCTGATTGACAAGTGTCTACATGATGTAAGCCATTACAAGCTGCATCTATGACAGAGAACCCAAGACTTCAATGAGCATTAATAAGGATCTCCCCTCTTCTACTAAATCCACATTCCATGTTAGAACTCAGGTATATTGGTAGCACAGTTGCCAACTTTCATATGGTAAATAAGCACCCCGATTTTCACAATAAGCCAAAAATCAAGCTAATCCCCTTTCAAAACAGAACCTCCCAGGAAAATAATATAAATCCATATTGATTTGAAAAACATACATTCTTGATGCAGACAAAAGCCCGTGGAAGCAGAAGGAAATCACTGTTTGTGAATTGGTGAAAAAGCTTATTCTTATTGTATATTTTGAGCAACCTACATTCAATTTTCATAATGTTGCTTTTTAAGTTGCTGTACTAAAGAAGAAGTAGATGGCATATTCTTCCTCCATGTACACCATTGACTGGGAATTAATTTGGTTCACAGCATTGTATTTACACACACACACACAAAGCAAAAATTATTGTTTGGCCCCTCCCATTATGCCTTTGATGACTTGGGCCTGCTTTTAGCTAATTGAAATGGTTGATATTCATCTTTGAAGCTGTTGAGGGATGCAAGCAAGTACAAACTAACAATATTAAAACTGGGGGGTTTGCCCATTGTTTGTGAACATGTGAATCACTTAAACTTGGAGCAGCACATCTCCTATTGGGTGAAGAGAGAGAAATGTTAGAAAGAAAAGAGAAATGGAAAAATGAAGTGCTCAGATAGTCTAACGTGTCCTAGAAACTTCTCAAGGAAATTCTTATGTTCTCTCCTGCTTAGGATAGAAAATTGTAAGACTTATTTTTAATTCCCAGTTCACAGCAGCAGAATACCAGGTAGTTATTTCTAGCATCTGTTTGTCATAAAATAGGGTATACCCTGAAGACACACTCCTCATAAACACTGAATGCTGGAAATACTGTTCATATTAAATTGGACCACATGAATAATACAGAAGTCATGAATTTAAATTATTACTGGCATTTGGAGAAAATGGCTGTATTTCAGCCATTAAATAACAACTTTGCTTTATTTCTGGAAACAAAGTTAAGTTGTAAATCAGATTGATGCCATGGCTCTGAGGTATTCCTGATTCTCAGGCCATTCAAAGGTATCTCAGCAGTACTGTACTGCACTATATTTGTTTCCTCAAAAGTGTTCAGCTTACTTTTGCATGATATTGAGAAGGCTTTTTCCTCCACCTCCACCCCTCCTTTAAACTTTGCATTGTTTTACCTCATGCTTAATGGGGCAGGATTGAATCTGTTGGTAGATGATGTATTATGAACCTGAACCAGATAGGTAAGTAGGTCTTTTCATGTCCTACAGTTTTTATCAGATCCATAATTTAAAGGTAGGAGCCTGTTGTATATTGAGCAGTAGTGATGGCGGAGAGTTGGAAAAAATAAAAATTTAAGCAGAGATTCTACATCAGTTGAGCCCATCATTGCTTGATATTCTGCTGGAGGGTTTGTGGCTGGAGTTCTGTGGAAGCACAGAGCAGTGGGAGGATGGTGCAGTGGTTTAGGCACTAGCCTGGGGCTCCATTTCCCTGCTCCACCACAGATGTCCTGTGTGACCTTGGACAAGTCACTTAAGTCTCTCTGGGCCCCTGTTCCTCATCTGTAAAGTAGGGGTAACACACTTCTAGAGATATTGTTGAGGATAAATACATTAAAGATTGTAAGGTTCTCTGATACCATGGTGATGGGTGCCATATAGGTACCAAAGACAGAGTAGTCTCCAGCACATGGAGTATTTGTACCTTAGTAATTTACAGGCACTGGTAGCAATTTTTAGTCTTTCGAAAACACATACAGGATTTCAAATGGGACTTGTGCTCCCAAATTCCTTAGGTTCTTTTTACTCTCTTTAAAAATTTTTATTTCAAAAGCCTTTTACAGACATTATCTAATTAATCCTTATGAGCTTGATCCTGCAAAATTCTGGAATACCTTCTGAGAGGTGCTGAGACCTCTCAACTTCCAGTGAAATTTAACAAGTTGCTGTTTATAACAACATTTATTGGGTGAAATCCTGACCTCATTGAAATCAATGGGCAAACTCACCTTGACTTCAATAGGCTCATACTGTCCCTTGTTATTTCCACCCTTAAAGCTACAGAGATTTTTCCCACAAAATCATTTCATATTCTATTCTGCCAAGGCCATGGTTGCAATAGTGACTAAGGCCTTGTCTTCGCTGCTAAGAAAAGGTTTGTTTTTTACCTCAGGGTAGCTAATGTGCATGAGCTATATCGAGGTAAAAACACTATGAAGACAAGGCATGTTAATTTTCCCACAAGGAAAACTAGGCATGGTGAGCACTATTCCCTTGCCTGTGGTTCACCTTGCCTAGTTTACTTCATGGTAAAATTAAAGTGCCTTGTCTTTGCTGTGTTTTTACCTCAATATAACTCACGCACATTGGTTACTTCCCAGGCAAACCACACCTCTTCTAGCAGTAACATCAAGGCCTGAGAAGATAAAGATTGCAGCAAAAGCATTGTATAAGGCTGCCACCTGGCATTCCTTAAGTACTTTAGAGACAAGGCTTTACATACTAGTGTGTTGTGCCTTTGGCAGGAGGTGGCTGAACACTGTTACTTTCTATAGGTCTTTTCCTTTTGAATTCGGGAGCCAGTGAGAACTGGGACTTAGCATTGGTCCAGATTGTATTGCATTGTCCACATGTATACAAGCAGAAGGGAAGAGTTTTTTTTTCCCCCTCTGCCTTCCAAATCATCTTTCTCTGATGGAAATATTTGACAATCTGAAACTCTTCCCAGGCTTTATATATTGACACCGACATTAACTAGTTGTTAATATCATCAACCTGATTTTTTCCATATGTATGTTTAAAAGTGGAAGAAGAATCCACATGAAGAAAGAGTGGGAGCCAGACTGTAAAGGGAGGGAGCTGGGCAGGGAGAAAAAATCTTGGAAGCTTATGATTGTTCACTCTGCCAGTCAAGTCTGAATATCAGAGTGGGAAAGCCATAGTCCAGACTGAGTGCTTCTCAGAAACCCAATTTACACGCAGGGAAAATTTATCAGCGTTTTATAGTGTTAATAGTTCCAAAACCTACCCTTTGCCCTTAGCTTTCTTGTGCCACTTTTCAATTCACCTTCCCTTCACAAAAATGAACATTTTAATAAGCACATACAATAAAATACCAGTTGCTAATGGTAATTACGCTAAGAAAATAGCCATTTTTATCACAACTGTTACGAAATGATATTTTTAATTATGCAAAATCTCTAATGCCTTAGTAATTTCAGCCTGTATTTCCACTATTTGTTCATGAAAGCTGGCTCTGTATTAGTAATGTTACTAGGAGATGTTACTGGGCTTCAAACATTTATTGTCATGTTAGCAACATGTTAGTTTTTTTTCTTTGTGCTTATATCCTAAAAAGGCTGGCAGAGCACTGGCAATCCATGTACTAATGATTTATCTGGGTTTCTGCCAAGAGAACGGTAATAGCCATATACAGAACACCTGAAGCCTAATGGCCAAATTATCCCTGGTGTAACTTTTAGCTAAGTGGAGTTGCACCAAAGAATATTTTTCCACTATGTCCACACTGTTGCAACCCATTATGTTTTAAAGGTAAATGCATACGCTTTTGGTTGAGACAGTCAGTCATACTGGGTGCCACAGGACATGTAGCTCTTGGGTTCTGTCTTAATGGGCAAAAAGTGTGTGTGTTTCTGTCATGTTAGCTCAATTGACTTTTCTTAATATGATTGAAAAGCCCTTCCTGCACTAGACAGGAACCCAGCCTACAACTCAGACAGCTAACACATGCTTGAAATGCGTTAGCCTGCAATGAGGGCTTTTAGTCATGTTCAGCTCGTTCAAATGAACAAACGTGATTGTGAAATACACCGTGTTGCCCGTGAAGATAGGGCTGTGGTGTGCTTATCCTTCCATTTGTCCTCTTGAACTTCAGTCAATTTGATACAGAACCACCACTGCAAAGTTTGGTGTTAGTTTGTACAGTTATTTAACAAAAATCAAAGAGCTCCATTAATAACAACAAAGACTGGTTTTATCAGTTAATCATACAAACCTGGCTTCCCTTTATGATATTCACACTTATTTGAGGACACAGTTAGTTATTTCTGAGACCTCATTTTCACTCTGAACTATGTGTGGGCCCAGTATCTTATATTTGGTAGACTAAGATGTTTAAAAAGTCAGCACCTAAAATTAGATGCCTAAGTCCATAATGAGATCTTAGAATAAATGGCCTGATTTCCAAAAGTGCTGAGCACCTAGAAGCTCTCATTGACTCTACTGGGAGTTATTGGGAGCTCAGCACCTTTGAAAATCAGCACACTTATTTAGATTCCTAAATAAGGATTTTTACGACCCTAAATGTAGGCACCATTTTTGAAAAATCTGGCCACAGGGCCTTTTCTCCTAAAAGGGATCTCAAATCACATTATAAACTATAGATTTAGGGCCAGATTTTCAAAATTGCTCAGCACTGAAAATTTCCCATTTAGGCATCTAAATGAAGTGGTCAGACTTTCAAAAGTGCTTGAAACCCAACAGCTTCCATTGGTCTCAGTGGGAGCTGCTGGGTGCTCAGCACTTTTGGAAATCAAGGCACAGTTAGAATAGGGCACAGTTTGTATCTTTGGCATAAGAGGCATTCTGGCTTAGTAAGGTGGAATTGCTTCCATCAAGGCACTGCTCCAGTTGCATTGATACACCTTTAAGCAGAAGAAATTTGCATGGCCCATCTTCTGCTGGCCAGGTCTATTAACTGATGGAGCATACGTACAGACCCCGCTATGCCCATATTCTATCAGATTTCATCCCTGTAGCATGCTCCTTACTGTGCTAAGAATATAGCTGCCAACTCGCTCTTAAGTATCATGGCAAGATGTCCTCACTTGCACACACATGTGTGGCAAGATATACACATCCCATCCCACATACACATCATAGGTATGTTACACTGAAGTTAAAGAAGCTGTATGGGTTGTAACTTTGCAAAATTAGACCCCATTTTTCTTCCCCCCACCCCCCAGTACTGAGTGCTACTGTTTAGTACTTACTGTATGTTGAATTGTCTTGTTAGAATTGGTAAGGCAACCCCCATCTTTTCATGTACTCTGTGTGTGTGTGTGTGTGTGTGTGTGTGTGTGTGTGTATATATATATATATATCTTCCTACTGTATTTTCCACTCCATGCATCTGATGAAGTGGGTTTTAGCCCACGAAAGCTGATGCCCAAATACATTTGTTAGTCTCTAAGGTGCCACAAGGACTCCTCGTTGTTCTTGCTGATACAGACTAACACGGCTACCCCTCTGAAACCTGTTTTTAACCTGGTGTCACATATGTTGTTCCTGGCAGACAGAAGTGTTTTGTAGGAAGGATGGTGTGTGGTATTTTATGCTAGCTTATGGACTAAGTCATGCTCACAGTGGCAATACTTATGAGAGTAAGGATTCACAAGATTTAGCCCACTGTTTGAACCCAACTTTCTTAGCTCTTGTCCTAGTGAAAATGTATATTGCTATTCTGCCTCATAGATATATGCCCAGGTGAACAAAAGACCCAATATAATCGATCAGGCACAGTGAATAAAATTAGGGTTTTTCAAATATTAACTTGATTCTAAATTTGTTGACTTCTTTTCTCCCATGTGTCAGACAAATTTTTGTGAAATTAACTTTATCCTTATTCTTGTAAAGAACTCTGAAATTCTGGATGAGTTAAGCTTGTCGAGTTTGATGTTTTACAAAGGTCTTATATTCTTTGAGAGGTTCACAAAATTAGTTTGAGATCACAGGTTAGTCTTTCAGCTTTAAGACAATTTTTTTCAAAAGAAATGACTGAACTTTTTGTTTAAATGTGTTTTCTAGGTAATATGGAGCTTGTTCTGTGTTTTAGGACTACCAGAATCCCCTCCCCCACCCTTCCTAGAAACTAGTCTGTCTCAAGTTTGTGTCCTCTATACAAGGTTGTTTTTTTCCTACTAGAAGCTGTCTCCCATTTCCCTGCCCATAGTCTGTCTGAATTTGTTTCTCACTCTGCTCTTATTTTTAACTTTATGTGTATTATATTACTTTCTTTTTTAAGTCTCTAAGTACACGACAAAGCCATTACTGTTTAAATCCAAGTCAAGGTTCTGAACCCACTATGTTCAAGTGTGTTCCAAATCAGCTAAAGTAAGTTTGCACATTTCTAGTTGACATACAGTTGTCTTTAATGTGCATACCTGTGGCTAAGGGGATATGTCCTCATTACTGCAACTCAGATATGGCTTGGACTTGAGAATCAAAATAGCTATTGTGACTGTAAAAGATAAATTGGTCTAGTGAACCCTTGCTACAATTCTTCTGTCTCCAAAACACTGCCACATCCTCAGCTTGTGTAAACTGGCATAACTCCATTGGCAGTGGAGCTACTCTGACTTACACCAGCTGAGGATATGATCCACAGACTCTTAAATAGCTTTTGCAAGACAGCCGTTTTTCTGCTGAATAGCTGAGAAAGTTTGAAAGTATCTGCCATGCTGGCTTCCACACTTGGAAGAAGAGTTGCATAATGTGTTCACTGAATAGCACCATACATTTTAGTCTATTCCCCCCTACAGAGTAACTTCCTTGGGCTGATCAGCAGTAGAGGCATAATTGTTTTCTTTCCCGATAATTTAATCAAAGCATATGTAATTACATTGGAACCAATACATGTTTTCTTTAAACAATGGCTTTTGCATGACACTTTCCATCAGAAGTTAACTTAGTGCTATAAGATTCATTTAGAGCCGGATCCATTGACTTCAGTAGATTGGGCAGGATTTCCTTTGGGCCTGCTCCACAGAGTTACAACCAGATGCACTGAGTGCTGGGCACTTCCAAAGTAAAAAAAATATCTTCTCCCAGGTCATGAAGCTGCCCCAGAGATGCTTCATGACCACAGTAGTAACCTCCATGGTGGTGGTTCCCTTCTCCCTCATCCACAAGGAGGAATGGCTGGTAAACCGGCATGTGTGCAGATTCACTGAGCACATCCATATCATACGTTCAAATCTCACTCAACAGTGGCATGAAAGTAGTCTTCACAGGCTTTGGGCTCTTTGGTTGAGAAGGGTGCACATTTGTCTTATGGTTCCAGGCATTCTGCCCATAGCTCTTCTAAAACAGAATTACATTGGTTCTCCAGCAAATATAGCTCTCTCTGTAGCTATGAAGGAGAGGATTTGCTGAATATATGTGCTTTATAATACGTAAAGACATTGTCATGTTTGAACTTTCGATTTACCCTGGAACAGTGGGACTAAAACATGATCCGAGTGTAGGGCTGAATCAGAAGAAGGGAGGCTACCACAGGGTCAGAATAACCATCAACAGGAGGTGCTAGAGAAGAGACAGCTGCTACGCTATGCCCAGCCATGAAGGGGCACACCAGTGGTGAGTCAACCCTTCTAGAAGGAGACTTGCCATGCTTCTGAAAGAAACCAGTTCTGAGTTTCAAGGCAGTGTTGCTTTTTCAAGGTATGGTTTTATTTGCCAGAAGTTTTTATTGCAGGCCTTAGACGTGAACAATTTTTTTTTCTTTATTTGAGAAATACAACAACAACAAAAAGTCATTAGGGAGCACAGCATATTTCATTGTACACCAAGCTGAGATGTTAGTTCTCGTAAAAACAACAAGTTCTCTAGATGGCTTTACTGTCAGAAGTTTTCACATGTTTGAGAAGTTTTAAGAAGGATGAATAGAAAATGAATAATGAAAGCATTCTTCTTTTATCATTTTAATCGACTCCTCTTGGGTACATCAGTAAGACATTCCAAGGTTCCTCTTCCCCCACACCCCCAGCCCTTCAAATCCATGTATTCCATACTGACTGGCATAAGTTATGAAGAGTGATACTACAAAGAGACCTAGAAATATATAAAAGTCCCTGTGCCTTCCCTGAATATGTTAAAATAGTCAACAAAACATGATAATTTCCAGTGTAGTTCATTTGATCTAATATTAAATTAGCTGCTCTTGGGATATCTTTATGCAGTCAAAACATATTTGTGTGCTCACATTTTTCTGTGGAGTTAATTATGAGTTATGGAATTGAATGGATGGGTTTCAAGTAGAGATTGGTCATGATCAGAACGTTTTACTCAAGCCATCATGTCCTTTGATATTTTTGGACCGATTAGGACCTGTAATGTGTTTTTTTGTTTGTTTGGTTGGTTGGTTTTTTTTTTTGCTTTTTCAGAACAAGAATCACCCTTGGATTCAGTGTTGCATCTATTTTCCCCAGTAATAGAGAACAAAAGAAATCCCACCATTTCCCCATAACTTTGATGGTACTGGTAAATTAGAAGCCAGATCCCAAGTTTTCAGTTTTAGAAAATCAAAATACATCCTCCTTGTTCCATCTCCAGTTTTAAGCGGAACAGAAATTCCTTCTTTTTCCACTCCAGTGAATAAGATGAACCTATTCAAAAGGAACATTTAGAAGTTATGGGTAACGGTCATATGTGTATATTTACCTTTTAATTAAAAATAAAGGTTAGATCCTGCAAGCTTTGCATGGTCAGATCCCTGGACCCACACAAAGCCTTGCTTAAGACAATGGTGTCTACCCACATGGAACATGTGTAAAATCAGAGCCTAAATTTCATATAACAGTTAGTCAGGCATATTCTGCTATGGTCCAAAGAGGTTGTTGCTGATGTGCAGGCTAGGGAATTGAATGTACGCTGTGGATCTTTTTTTTTTCTATTTAAAAAAATAAATCTGATTTTAAAAACAAAACAAAACTCTTGAGTCCATTAACTCCATCCAATGTCATTCTAATAGAAACTGCTTTGGATTAGCTAGCAATTGAGAATCCCATAGGAATGGGTTAGCTCATATACATGCTACCCAAGATAAAACAAAATTGTCACATATTTTGCTTAAGGTGTGGGAGGAAAAAATCAAATCAAATAGCATTTTACAAGTGCATGTAATAACTTGAATTTAAAGCAAGTTATGTATTATTCAAGCAATTCTAATCATGGTACAGTAAATTTTTCATGAAGGTTAAGAAAAAACTGACAGAAATATCATTTAAACTGAGTGGTTTTGATGCTGCACTTGAAAGTGGGGATTTAATAGAACTTTTTTAATATGACGAGCCTCAGATAACATCACATTTGGCAAAGTGCTTTATTGGTTTTTGGATTAGAGGGTTTTTCATAGGTTTTTTTCCCCCCCTTCAAACTAATAAAATTCATGTAGCTGTCAGCTTGGATTTGATCCCTATTTTGTTTTGCCTCAACAGTGTAATCTCAATCAGTTTAACTTATTTTTATGCCCCATTTATAGGGTATAAAGATGACAAATCACTTGTGTGTCAATGCTGGGATTTTATCAAAAGTCTGAATGAGCATTAGGGCTGGGGATGGTGGGGAAAGTTGAGGGTCAAATCAGGTTCAGAGCACTGAAGTTCTGGGCCACCTTCTATCATGCCAAATAGTACTTTACTCTGGCAGCATCCCCACTCCAATCAATTGAGCTACTTTCAGAGTAAGTTACTACTTATCCAGAGTAATGGTGGCAGAACTGGAGAGGGTGAGAAAAAAGGCCGCATGGTGCCATGGCCTGGGTATCAGGAGACTGGGTTCTATTCCCCCCTGTTCTGTGAGATGTTTTGCTTATCTTTTCACCTCTCTGTGCCTCTCTCCCCACCCATGCTTTATATGTGTTCCCTGCTTAGACTGTAAGCTCTTCAGAGCAGGAACTGCCTCTTATTATGCATATGTACTGTGTCTACATGGCCCTGATCTTAGTTGGGGCCTCTTGTTGTTACTGTGATACAGATAATAATAATTCATAGTAAGTGGACTCTAGTAGCTGAGAAGTACAAAGCTATTTTCCCAGGGGCCCCTAGCTTTCTCTTTTGAATTTTACTTCTAATCTTTTCATTAAAAAATCATCCTGGGGCACTAATGGTATGTTTACACTGTAATAAGACACCTGTGGCTAGCCCAGCACAGCTTACTTAAGCTCACGGGTTCAGGCTATGGGGCCATAAAATTGCAGCGCAGACGTCCAGGCTCAGGCTGGAGCCCAGTTTCTGGGACCCTCCCACCTGAAGGCATCTCAGAGCCAGGGCTCCAGCCTGAGCCCAAACATCGACATTTCAATTTTATAGCCTCCCAGCTCAAGTCACCTGAGCCCAAGTAGCTGACCCGGGCCAGCAACAGCTGTTTTATTGCAGGGTAGACATACCCTAACTTTCTAGTGATATGGCCAGATCCTTTGTACTTCTGAGATGCCTCTGCAATGTAAGAAGAGTTGGGGCAAGAGAAGGAGATTAATTAAGTACAAGAGGCCTTTGGCATTATTTGCTGCTGGGGTTGATATTTCTGGGAAAGAAGTTGCAGGCAGTCATTTTGCAACTGCGGTTTCTCAATCCCTAAATTGTGACAAGCAGCCAGGAATGTGTTAGAAGGAGATTTATCCTCTGAAGTTCCACCTCATGCAGCCTTTGAGATGATTAAGGAATTAGAAGGAAGGATTAATGTTAAATTTGAGGCCTAAGAACATCTTTTGTCTAAGATGGAGGTTAAGATACCAACCATTGGGGAGGAATTACAAACTGAACATTGGAATTAAACTGCTCTAAATGAGCAGGTTGAAAGGGCTAAGTATTTGTCTGTAGCTTTGGTAAAAGAGTGATTCTCAACAGAAGATTAGAAGTGACAGCAATTCACATTACAATGATGAACTTGAGGTTACTTGGCATGAAAGCCAAGGAGTGGACATTATTGAAATGAGGGATATAGTTTGAAGGTTGCTTGAACTTTAAGTATGATACACTTTAAGTATGATCTGCTATTGATAATGGGAAAAGTTTTTAAGAATACAGTAAAACTTCTTCCTCCCCTAAATGGAATATATTTGGCAAAGCCCTTCATGAGGTATTCAAAGCAATTACTAGTTTTATTTCTTCTGGAGATCATGCAAAAGTGTTGACATAAATGAGGTATATAAGAAAACTAGGTTTCAACATGAGCAGTGAGTGTATATAAACTTAAATCTTTCACCCCCAAACTCAGATGAGGAGGTAAAATTTAAATATTTGAAAAGTATAACTGTATCTGACCTTTGCTGAAGAAGCCATTTTCATTGAATCATAGAATAGTAGGACTGGAAGGAACTTCAAGAGGTCTTCTGGTTCAGTCCCGTGCATTCAAGGCAGGACTAACTATAATCTAGATATTCCCTGATAGGTGTTTGTCTAATCTGCTCTTAAAAATCTCCAATGGTGGAGATTCCACAACGTCCCTAGGCAATTTATTCCAGTGCTTAACCACCCTGATAATTAAGTTTTTCCTACCTAAATGTCCTAATGTCCAACCTAAACTGCCCTTGCTGCAATTTAAGCTCATTGCTTCTTGTCCTATCCTCAGAGGTTAACGACAACAAATTTTCTCTCTCCTCCTCGTAACAACTTTTTATGTACTTGAAAACTGTTATCCTGTCCCCTCTCCGTCTTCTCTTCTCCAGATTAAACAAACCCATTTTTTTCAATCTTCCCTCATAGGTCATGTTTTCTACACCTTTAATCCTTTCTTGCTTTTCTCTGGATTATCTCCAATTTGTCCACATCTTTCCTGAAATGTGGCTCCCAGAACTGGACACAATACTCCAAATGAGGCACAATCAGCGCAGAGTAGAGCGGAAAAAATACTTCTTGTGTCTTGCTTACAGCACTCCTGCTAATACATCTGAGAACACTGTTTGCTTTTTTTGCAATAATGTTATACCGTTGACTCATATTTAGCTTGTGATCCACTGTGACCCCCAGATCCCTTTCTGCAGTACTCCTTCCTAGGCAGTCATTTTCCATTTTATATGTGTGCAACTGATTGTTCTTTCCTAAGTGGAGTACTTTCCATGTTTCCTTATTGAATTTCATACTATTTACTTCAGACCATTTCTTCAGTTTGTCCCGATCATTTAGAATTATAATTCTATCCTCCAAAGCACTTGCAACCCCTCCCATCTTGGTATTGTCCACAAACTTTATAAGTGTATTCTCTATGCCATTATCTAAATTACTGATGAAGATATTGAACAGAACTGGACCCAGGACTGATCCCTGTGGGACCCCACTTGATATGCCCTTCCATGTTCACTGTGAACCACTGATAACTACTCTCTGGAAACTGTTTTCCAATCAGTGATGTACCCACCTTATAGTAGCTCCATCTAGCTTCATCATTGTCTTTCTGGATGGGATTAGTTCGTTAAATGTATATATTTTAAAGCCAAAAGAATTTATTTTAAAAAAGATGCAAATTTAGCCTGGTTCAATAGCCTAAGGAAGAAGCGAATGCACTTTTGATAGAAAAGACAATAATAATTGTTTGCTGAATTTTGAAGAGTGTTTTAAAAATTGTGAAGATTTGCCCTACTTTACCCCGAATTTATTTTCTGAATTTTGGGGGGGGATTATTTCTCAGACTGATTGAATTTGTTATAACTTTTAGTTAGACATTCAGATATTGGTATCACATCCTCATTCTTTAAAACAAACTTCCTTCTAGGAATCCAGTGGTGACCTCTTCTTTGATCCCTGTATCCGAGTACTTGACATTAAGTCCTGCATACAGTTCGCTATTTCTTTTCTTTGGATTGCTGGAATTTGTGATATTTTATATGGGCTCTGTTTACTTCATTTTTTTTAAATGTCCAAAATCTATAAAAGTAATGTTAATTAAGTAACATATTAAGGATTTCTTGCTAATATTACTCACTGAATTCATAAGATTTCTATAGAATTCTAAATATTATTGTGCATTTATACTAAAGTATCATCCAGAAGCCCCAGTCAGGCCCAGGGGCCAACTAGAAGTTGGATATACACAACATTATGGCTCCATTGTGTTATATTTTATACAAACACGCCATAAAATGACCCTTGCCCCTAAACAGATAAGTTAATTAACAGTTTAATTCCAACTTTGTTTAAGCAATGTTTTCATTAAAACCAGCAGCACAGATGCTGGAACTAGAGGCCCTGGGGGTGCTGCCGCACCCCCTGGCTTGAAGTAGAAATAACTCAATACAGGGTTTCTGCCTTCAGCACTCCCACTATAAAAATTGTTCCAGCACCACTGACCAGCGGTGTCCAAAATTTTAGCTAGCATGTGAGCTTAATATATATTTTTGAGCCATTGCATATTTCACTTCACTGAACATATCTAGTGACTCTCACAAAGATGCTTGGTCAGAAGCCAAGACACTTCTGATAAATTTAGAGGGCCATAAAGCAATATTGTCAGATTTCAAGAAAGCTAACAGAAGAGGAGTAAAATAGCCAGTAATAATAATAAATTTCAGGGTCCACAAGACAGCGACTTGGGATTCATCCCCAAACATTCTTTATATGTGAGTTAAAAAATAATATTTTGTGTCAGTGTACAGGGAGATCTTGGCAAACCAGTAAAGTGCCCGAACCACTACTGCTTATTGCTAAAAGTAGCCAAGCTAGCAGGCCGTAAATGGGTCTATGCATAATGGAGTCAGGAGGGGAGAGGGTTTGGGTGCCACAGAAAGGGCAGCTTGACCCCGCGTCCTTCCTGATGAGATCTCTGTTCAAATTGCTGAGATATGCTTTTTAGAAAAACAGGAAGCTTGTCTATATGTGCCCTCAGGAATGTGTCTGTCAGGGCCTCAAGGCATGCAAACTCTGAAAAAAAAAAATAAGGCTAATTGATGATCAGAAGAAACCTCTTGCTTAACCTTTGAAATTGCTTGCTTAACAAGTTTTCTTTGAGTAATGTGTTATTGTAATACTAATGAATAAATAAGGGAAGAAAGTTTTGTGTAGTTGGACTCTTCAGAGACTCTCCCTTTGGACACATCTTGTGGTCCCCACCGGCAGATGGAAGATTGGTCATCGGAAGACTGCTGTTGTGCCATTTGAGAGCCACACCCAACTTTGGTAATTATTGAGGGTTGGGGGTGTTTTACTAACCTGTTGCAGACATGTGTAGGTGCTTGAGACTAAAGTATAGCTTTAAGTGAAAGCACTTTTGTGTTGTCCTGTTTCTGCCAGCCATCTATCGGTCGGACAGCCGTGTCTCCCTTGATTTATTTCCTGACACCACCTCGCACAGAGTAAAGTTACCAAGAGCTTTGGGTTGAAAGAACCCCAGGTAGCATCAGGGAGGGGGGGGACAAAATAAACATAGCATATGGGAACAGTAGTGAGACCAACCAATTAAGATGAATTAACTGGAATTAAATTATTGTAGTGCAACACAAATCTTTCAGAAGAGTACAAATATATAATACTGAGTTTGTTTTTCCATAGGTACTTTGTTACCGTTTTGGGGCAAGGATGCTTTCAAACCTTAGTATATTAAGTTGACCCGCAGGACTTACCACACAGGAGGTTGCTATGTGGCAAGCTGGTGCACTGTAGATTCATACCCTGGTTTGCCATGCAGTAAGTTATCATGTAGACAAGCCCCGAGTCCTCACAATGATCATAATACTTTTGCAAATGAAGAACTTGAAGAGCTACAGCTTAAAGTTGCAATATATATATATGATATTATTTGAAAACACAGGTACATATAATGCAGTTTGGCCAAATAAATAAATCAACCTTTTTTTATTCTAGTAACTAGACTTCTGCAAACTCTTTGACTCAAATTGCAAGAATATGTTAAATTGGCTGTGCTTTGTGTTTGAATTGTAGATCAGACCAAGCTGTAAGGATGGCTGGGAAACAAGATTTATGTTTTGTGAAAAAGTTCAAGGTTTCAACGCTTCTTCCATTGAGATGCAGAACAAAATCAAGACATTTTTGATTTTTTTTTTATTGATTGAGAGAGTGACTGAGCGCATGCCAACCACAGGCCCCGAATAGCCAATAGCTCAGCAGTTAGGACACTTACCTGGTATTTAAGAGACCTAATTAAGTCACTGCTCTGTCGCCCTTTCTGGTTTTCACCAGAAAATCCACCCTGGAGCCGAGAACTTCCAGACAAAGGGTCAGTCAAAACCAATAAGTGTCCACAAAAAACTTGTTTGATGAATCAGCATTTTCTGTGCGCACCAAAAAAAAAGTTCCCAATGAGCTGGACTCAGCTGCGACTTGTTCAAATTTTCTTTGTGTCCACAAAAAGTCTATAGACTTTCTGGAACATTTCCTCCCCTCCATCTGATCATCCACTAACTATCAGACGGCTGTTCATGGTGTGTTTAAAGTTTGAGCATACCACAAGCTGTTTTTCTTTGGAGGGAGATAGAGACAGAGACAGACATACACACACTCTCCAACCCTGCTCTACTTGAAAATGCAGGAAAAATAATTTCTCTTCACTCCTGGGTTTGCTAGACTCTGGTAGGCAGTTATATGGTACATATAACTGTGGGGAGGGATAGCTCAGTGGTTTAAGCATTGGCCTGCTTAAACCCAGGGTTGTGAGTTCAGTCTGAACTGGGGCAAAATTGGTACTTGGTCCTGTTAGTGAAGGCAGTGGGCGGGACTCAATGATCTCTAGGTCCCTTCCAGTTCTATGAGATAAATAAATGGAGATATACCTATCATTAACGTATGTAGTTCTCATAGTTATTGTAGACTAGCTTGCTTTTATTTTATATTTTAACTAGAAAATCATATCCTAGTTTTAGATCCCTGAGATCAGAGCACCCTTCTGAGTGAGAAGTGAGGCCTGACCTCTCTCTGCACATGAGTCTGTACCAGAAATACAGGGACTCTATCGCCTCATTTTCCCCCCTTTTGTGAAATCCTCTGAGATAATGGGAACTGTCTCCCTATTTTAAACTTGGGTTCATAATACAACCCAGTTTTAAAAGAAGACGCTTGGTTCCCTGAACTTGGAGTTCTTTTGTTCCATCTATCCCCTTTCCAGTTCTGGTAGATGAACATCAGACCCAGCTTGGATAGGCAGAATGAAATTTGGCCATGGAGAAACCAGACATGAATTTCTTTAACTTTGATGCCTGTGAACTGGATCTCTCTCACAAATCCATGAATCCATTTTGATCTGCCTTGCGGGAGATTGGAAATATTTTAAATCTCACATGAAAGCTCATTCTTATGAGATTTCTAATTCTGTTTGGTACAGTCAAGGGGTTCAGACAGTCCAATAAGTCATCCAAACATTTTGGTATGTACTTGAACAGAATCTGATCTCTGAATCTTTGGAAAGGCCAAAGTGGAAACAATTTTATGAAATTTTTCCCATACTTCAGCAGTTCAGTTGAAATGGAGAATGAATTCAAACTGTCCTTCGTTATAGTTCTTGCAAATCAAAAAGCCATCTGAGAAAGCTTTGCAAAATCAACCTCCCACCACTATTAATAAGTTGTGATGAAAAAAGAAATAGGGAGAAAGACATGGAACTTTTAAAGGAATTTGTTTAAAAAATAGCAAGCTAAAATCATGCTTTTGAAAGTTTTAGTGCAATAGTTCATGTAAAGTAATACGAAGGACACAAAAATGTTACAGTAACATCAAGGCAATGTGGTTTGGAGTCTGGGGCACCTATTTGGAGAAATGGGTACTATTCCTGGCTCTGCCAATGATCTGCTGAGTAACCATAGGCACATCACTTGCCCTCTCCCTGCCTCAGTTTCTCATCTGTAGAACGGGGATAATGATACTGACCTCCTTTGTAAAGCACTTTGAGATCTACTGAGGAAAAGTGCTATATAAGAGCTCTAGGTAGTAGTATTATTTGGGGTCATGGGAAAAGAAAGCAGCTTTGAAACAGATTAAAAGACTGGGTAATAATTTATGATCAATAACCAGATTGTATTGTGCAGTGCTTCACCTTTCAGATTCTCCATCAGTGCTCTTGTTAAAGATGGTGTTCTCTTCCTAGAAGCTTATTCAGCAAACTAACATAATTTTTTATCTCCAACGACGTGAGGCTACTTTTACATAGATATAGCAAAGCAGTGTGGTGTTGTCAGGTGCTTAGGCAGGAGGCTGGATCTGAGGATTCCTAGGTTCTCTTCCAGCATTGCTGCTGGCTCATTGTGTGCTCTCTCATGCATCTGACGAAGTGAGTATTCACCCACGAAAGCTTATGCTCCAATACGTCTGTTAGTCTAGAAGGTGCCACAGGACTCTTTGTTGCTTTTTATGTCTCCTTGTACTTATCTAGTGTGACAAAGTTCCTCCTCTATCTTGGTGGGTCCTGCACTTATTGGCGGATTTTCTTGCCTCAGAGATTCACCATGTGGGTTGGGGAACAGCCCAGAGACCTTCTCCTCTGGGAGAACCCATAGTCCAGGTCAATTGGGAGGTTTGGGGGGAACCCAGGCCCGCCCTCTACTCCGGGTTCCAGCCCAGGGCCCTGTAGACTGCAGCTGTCTATAGTGCCTCCTGTAACAGCTGCATGACAGCTCCCTGGGCTACTTCCCCATGGCCTCCTCCAAACACCTTCCTTATTCTCACCACAGGACCTTCCTCCTGGTGTCTGATAACGCTTGTGCTCCTCAGTCCTCCAGCAGCACACTCTCTCACTCTCAGCTCCTTGCGCCTCTTGCTCCCAGCTCCTCACACTCCCACCACAAACTGAAGTGAGCTCCTTTTTAAAACCCAGGTGCCCTGATTAGCCTGCCTTAATTGATTCTAGAAGCTTCTTCTTAATTGGCTCCAGGTGTCCTAATTAGCCTGCCTGCCTTAACTGGTTCTAGAAGGTTCCTGATTACTCTAGTGCAGCCCCTGCTCTGGTCAATCAGGGAACAGAAAACTACTCATCCAGTGACCAGTATATTTGCCCTCTACCAGACTCCTGTACCCCACTGGTCTGGGTCTGTCACACTAGGAATTGTGAATATTTGTTTACCTCACTGGGTGTAGTGTGTGGTCAAAGTAATAATTGTATAGGCCTTTTATCTACTTCTTTTTTATGAAAGATGCTGAGAAGTGTAAAGTGTTATTGTTAAGTGTCCTCATCCTAAATTTTATTTAAAAACTGCCCTTGAGTTACCAGAGTGGTCCTGAAAGAGAAAAAGAGAAGGGAAGGGGGATGCAGGGTTGGTTGTTTTGTTCCTGGGTGTTTTTGTCTCCAGACATGAGCTGCTCTTCACCTTTAGTTGGTTTTAAAATGCACTCATGGTCTTAGAAATCTGCAGGAATTAAAAACAGAGGGGATCTGAGCCACAAAGTTTGGATCTGGATCCAAAGGTCAACAGAGTTCAAAGACCTTAGATCCAATATTAGGATTTTGGGGCCATCTCTACCTAAAATAAAAATCATAATTTTTCTCCTGGATGGGTGAGTATCCACTAGCATTTCTTTAAATAGAGAAGGGGTCACCTTATATGAATGCTGTTATGAATAAAACTATTAAACTGGGTCATTTACTATAGGCATACAAGTTACTGGCCCATTTCATGATTGGACTGGATTTTCTAGTTGGTCATTTTGTGTCTCCAGGAATATGTTGCTTTTATTTAAAACTTTTACCAGAGCACAGCTCTGCAAAATATATAAGGAGTGTCTTAAACTCTCACATCTCTGTTTGTTTTAATTGTTTTTCAGTAGGAATGGACTAACCAGCTTAAAGAATAATAATAGCCACCCTCCACTATCCCGCCATTAGCATTCATCCAAAACTTGGAAAGAACCTTTTTTGAGGTTCAAAGAAGTTCAGGTCTCTTTGCATTTGTACATGTAGCTATATTTCCTGATTCCAGCTGGAGAGGGGAAGTGCTAAAGTACTGCAAGAATGACTAGTCTCATTACAGAAAATGTGGAAAATGGCAGAAACGCTAAATGACTTTTGTTTGTTTTCACCAAAAAGTTTAGTAGCGATTGGGCGTCTCACTTAATGTATGCCAGTGAAAATGAGGTAGGATCAGTGGCTAAAATAAGGAAAGAACAAGTTAAATATGAGCCAATGGAGTAACACTGTTGCAAAAAAAGCAATCATTCTGGAATGTATTAGCAGGAGTGTTGTAAGCAAGACACAAGTAATTCTTCTGCTCAAATTCATGCTGATTGGGCCTCAACTGGAGTATTGTGTCCAGTTCTGGGTGCCACATTTCAGGAAAGATGTGGGCCTTGGTATTTATGTATATTTTTAGAAAGCTGATCTCTCTTTTTAATTACTTTGACTCTTGTGCATGTTACTGGGGGTAGTATGAGCTATTTTACAATTGGTCCCCAATCCAGAAGTCCATCACTATTCATCAGAACACTTAAGCATATACTCAGCTTTAGGAATATGCTTAAGTATTGTTGACATCAGAAGTAATAACAGGGATATACTTAAACATGTGCTTTGTTGAAAGGGAGACTGAGTTCTGTTCTACTTCTATTTCACTTAGTTTATTGAGATTTTTTTTTAAGTTATTGTCAGTTTCTTGTGACAGTTGGAAGGGGTAAATGGGAAACAAAGTACAGTATAATTTAAAGCATTAAGGTGCTCTTTAATATAGTTGATTTGAGTTCATATCTCAAGTTAGGAACTGATATAATGATTATATTCAGACCTAATAAACTTAGCCCCTGATCCTGCAAACACTTAAACATGTGTGTGATTTTACTAATCTGAGTAGTCCCACTGAAGTCAATGAGACTACCCATGCAAGTAGATGCCCTTATGATTGAAATGAGGTCCTTTTATAATTCAGCTAGTCGTTACGTATTCTAACTGCTGCTCCCTAGTAACTGTACTGGTCAGTGGAGATAAGTGAGATGTTGTGTACACAAAGCAATAATAATTAATAATAATGCAGTATTCTGCACTTACTTATAGAACACTTCTTTTTCTTGGGTTGAGTTCAGTGTTTAACAAAACTGGTGTGTAAACCTTATTAACATTTCACAAGTAGGGTTCCTTAGGCCTTGTCTACACTACGAGAGTACTTCGATTTTAGTTAATTCGACTATGTGGAATCGATATTACTAAGTCGAACGTCTGTGTCCACACTAAGGACAGTAATTCGACTTTGTGAGACTTTGTGAGTCCACACTAATGGGGCAAGCGTCGACATTGGAAGCGGTGCACTGTGGGCAGCTATCCCACAGTTCCCGCAGTCCCCCCTGCCCATTGGAATTCTGGGTCGAGCCCCAAATGCCTTCTGGGTAAAAAAATGTGTCGAGGGTGCTTTTGGGCGCCTGTCGTCATCCGTCCGTCACTCACGCCCTCCCTCCCTCCCTCCCTGAAAGCGCCGGCGGGAAATCAGTTCGCGCGCTTTTCTGATTACTGACAGCTCGGACGCCACAGCAGTGCGAGCATGGATCCCGCTGTGACCATCGCTGCAGTTGTGGCAGTTCTCAACGCCTCGCAGCTTCTCCTCCACCTGTACCAGAGGCAGCTGCAGATCAATCATGAGAGGAGGCTACGGCACCACCGTGACGGCATGAAGTCGGACACTAGCTCCGACCTCTCTGAGAACATGAGACCCAGCGCCCAGGACATCTCGCTGTCACTGGGTCTTGTTGATACTGTTGAACGGCGATTCTGGGCCCGTGAAACAAGCACGGAATGGTGGGACCGCATAGTGCTGCAGGTCTGGGATGAATCCCAGTGGCTGCGCAACTTTCGCATGCGGAAGGGGACTTTCCTCGAACTGTGTGAGTTGCTGTCCCCTGCCCTGAAGCGAAAGGACACCCGGATGCGGGCAGCCCTGACTGTCCAGAAGCGAGTGGCCATAGCCCTCTGGAAGCTCGCAACGCCAGACAGCTACCGGTCCGTCGCTAACCAGTTTGGCGTGGGCAAGTCTACCGTGGGGGTTGCTGTTATGCAAGTAGCCAGGGCAATCGTCAAGCTACTGCTATCTAAGGTAGTGACCCTGGGAAACGTGGAGCTCATCAGAGATGGCTTTGCCGAGATGGGATTCCCAAACTGCGGTGGGGCTATAGATGGGACTCACATCCCTATCCTGGGACCGGACCACCAGGCCAGCCAGTACATCAACCGGAAGGGCTACTTTTCCATGGTGCTGCAATCACTGGTGGACCATCGGGGACGTTTTACCAATATCTACGTTGGATGGCCTGGCAAGGTTCATGACGCTAGGGTGTTCAGGAACTCTGGTCTGTGTAGACGGCTGCAGGAAGGTCTTTACTTCCCGGACCACAAAGTAACTGTTGTGGATGTGGAGATGCCTACAGTCATCCTCGGGGACCCTGCATACCCGCTAATGCCCTGGCTCATGAAGCCCTACACTGGCGCACTGGACTCAGGGAAAGAACTATTCAACTACCGGCTCAGCAAGTGCAGAATGGTGGTGGAGTGTGCTTTTGGCCGTCTCAAGGGGAGATGGAGAAGCCTACTCACTCGCTGTGATCTCAGCGAGACCAATATCCCCATTGTGATAGCTGCTTGCTGTGTGCTCCACAATTTGTGTGAGAGCAAGGGGGAGACCTATATGTCGGGGTGGGAGGTTGAGGCAAATAGCCTGGCTTCTGATTACGTCCAGCCAGACAGCAGGGCGATTAGAAGATCACAGTGGGACGCGCTGTGCATCAGGGAGGCTTTGAAAGCCAGGTTCCTGACTGAGCAGGGTCTCCAGTGACTTTTTACTTTGTGGACACAGATGCTGAACCTGCCCCCATTTCTTTACCCAGTTACTGTTGACTATCCTTCCAAGTTACATACCCCCTTCCCCACCTTCCCAACAAATAAAATCTGTTCCGTTTTGTTAATGAACAAAGTTCTCTTTTTTACTGTTTTCGCGGGAATGTTTTAAACCGGGGACGCAGACTGTGGCGGGGGGCGGGCTTATTGTTTTGATGCAAATGATGCTTCTAAAGTCCGGGAATGACAGGCTCCGCAGTGCTGGATTGGTTGTTTCAACGCAGCCTGCCAGCAGTCCTGGGCGGGACTGCATGTATGTGTCGGCCAAGTGACTTTCTGGCAGGGGGCGGAGGGTAACAGATCCCCTGCTGCGTGGCTCTGTGATCCAGGATAAGGACCGCGGCATAGGATCTCTAACTGCCCTCCCCCGCCACAAAGTCACAGATCAACCCCCTCGCACCCCAGAACATGAAAACCGCCTCCCAGACTGACCAGGGTAACTGGTGACTGTACTGTGTATGTGTCCTGATGCTGGACCTGCCCCCGCCTCTGTAGCCTGCTACAGGTGACTGTCCTGTCCAAGTAACAAACCCCTTCCCCCCCTTCAGACAGAATCCCCTCCAAAAGACACTCTCGGAAACAGTACTTAACAGAAACAGATGTTTTATTATGAACCGCACATGAAAAGGGGGGGGAGGAAACTTGGACGTGGGCTAGTGTGAGATGGGTAGGAAAGGACTTTTCAAACTTTGGAACGAGAGCCTTCCATTGCTGCAGCAGTGTGCAGGGGCCGACTGAAAGTTTTAACGGTCCTTGCCGCCCCTCCTTCTTTGTACTTTTGGTGAGGGGGGTGTGGGACTTGGTGGCGGGGGAGGGCGGTTAGAGATAGACAGCAGCAGGGCTCTGTCCTCCTGCCTCCGGTCTTGCAGAACATCCACTAGGCGCCGGAGCGTCTCCGTTTGCTCCCTCATTAGTCCAAGCAGGGTTTGAGTAGCCTGCTGGTCCTCCTGGCGCCACCTCTCCTCCCGTTCCATGACTGCTCTGTGCATTTGTGACAAGTTCTCCCTCCACTGTGTCGTCTGGGCTGCCTGCTCTCGTGAGCACTCCATAAGTTCATAAAACATGTCTTCCCGCGTCTTTCTCTTCCTTCTTCTAATCTGCGCTAGCCTCTGGGAGTGTGATGCCAGGCTGGGTTGGGAGACAGTCGCAGATGTGTCTGTGGGAATGGGAAAAAGGGAGTAAATTCCTGAGACAGATAAATGAAGTTGCTAACAAAGAACATAGTCTTTCTCTGTGAACAACACCATGCACTGGACCTTTCACATGCGCACTCAGGACAAGGTCGAATTTTCGGACCTCGCCTTCTCTGTCTGGGGTCCTGCAGTTGCGATCAGAGACGCGTTGCAGGACACCTCTACTTCTGCTGCAGGAAAACATGGTAAGCCGTAGACTTGTGGCAGCTTAAAAATGTAATAGTAGCACTGGGCTCCTTTCGCACTGAATGCAAGGCCACTCTCTGCTGGCAGCAATCAGGGAAGCATGAGCTCTGCCCCTGTCCCACCACCTCGCGGCTGTCCCCGGGAAAGATCCCTGTATGCTGCCCCTCTGCCGCCTCCACCGCGTGGCTGTAAAGCAGTCCCAATACTAACATTCCCCTCCCTAATTTAAAGCAGGGCGTCATGTGTGACATTACACTCATGAGGATCTCGGAGACCGAGAGGGGAAGGATGCTGCATGAGACCATGCAGAGGCCTGGGCCGTATGCCGCCATGCTGTGCCGCGCACTGATCCCGGACTACCTGATGGACTCATGGCGTGGGAACGTGTGTTACCACGGGGGACCAAACAAGATCGCCCTGCCGTGGAACCTCATGCGCATGCTGGAGCGGTACCTCCAGGAGAGCTATGCCGAGCTATCCCAGGAGGACTGTCTGTCCATTCCCGGGCACATTGACCGTCTTTTCATTTAAGTTCAGCATAAGGGACTACAGAGTGGAGCGTCCTGTGGTGGCCTAATCATGAATATCCGGACATTACTTGATTTTCTATACATAGTTAGGAGTAAATAGTTCACTAAGCCAACTAAATCATGAACAACAAATTACTAATATAGTTAATAATCCTGTTTTGTTATAAATAAAAGTTTCGATGTTTAAATGAGTGACTGAAAAGCCCATTCTTAACAATATAAATATTCCAGTTATGTTAAAATGAAATGTTTAGATGTTTAAAGCACTCACTGCTTGATCCTTCCCCTGATTCGGTGTCCGGGGTAACGGCTGTGGACGGTTGGTAGGGGATCTCGGTAAGGGTGATGAAGAGCTCCTGGCTGTCGGGGAAATCAGCGGTGCAAGCACTGTCGACTGCCTCGTCCTCCTCATCTCCTTCCTCATCTTCCCCGTCACCTAACATTTCCGAGGAGGAACCGGCCGTGGACAATATCCCATCCTCGGAGTCCACGGTCACTGGTGGGGTAGTGGTGGCGGCCGCACCTAGGATGGAATGCAGTGCCTCGTAGAAACGTGATGTGTGGGGCTGGGATCCGGAGCGTCGGTTTGCCTCTTTGGTTTTTTGGTAGCCTTGTCTCAGCTCCTTGATTTTCACGCGGCACTGCGTTGCATCCTGGCTGTATCCTCTCTCTGCCATGGCTTTAGAGATCTTCTCGTAGATCTTTGCATTCCTTCTTTTGGAGCGCAGCTCTGAAAGCACGGACTCATCGCCCCACACAGCGATGAGATCCAAGACTTCCCGATCAGTCCATGCTGGGGCCCTCTTTCTATTAGATTGCACGGCCAACTCTGCTGGAGAGCTCTGCATCGTTGCCAGTGCTGCTGAGCTCTCCACGCTGTCCAAACAGAAAATGAGATTCAAACTGGCCAGACAGGAAAAGGAATTCAAATTTTCCCGGGGCTTTTCCTGTGTGGCTGGTCAGAGCATCCGAGCTCGAAGTGCTGTCCAGAGCGTCAACAGAGTGGTGCACTGTGGGATAGCTCCCGGAGCTATTACCGTCGATTTCCATCCACACCTAGCCTAATTCGATATTGCCATTTCGAATTTAGCGCTACTCCTCTCGTTTTCGAGGAGTACAGAAGTCGAATTTAAAAGAGCTCTATTTCGAACTAAATAGCTTCGTGGTGTGGACGGGTGCAGGGTTAATTCGATGTAACGGCGCTAAATTCGATATAAACTCCTAGTGTAGACCAGGCCTTAGTCTCAGAGAAATTGAAATGACTTGCTCAAATCTACACAAATCAATGGCAGAGTTGAGAATAAAATTAGTTTATTCTGGTCCCTAGTTCCATGCTCAGTCCACTAGACTACAGCTGTTGATATAGGTGCACCAAGAGCCCGTTTACCGCAGCAGATTAGATCCTTGCAGTATTATATTCAAAACAGCTTGAGCTGAGTAGCTGCTGCAACTGCTTTTCTGTTCATCTCAGCACAGTCCATTGCGTGATGCTTGGTGTGCGTCACCGAAGGTCTGTGAGCAGTCCTGTTTCCTAAAGTTTGAATTTAAAATCAACTAGTCCTTGAGTTGTATTCCCTCCTTCTCTGTGGGGGATAAGTTAGATAACTGGCTTTTCAGTAACTGGTTTTCCTATACTGGTAACTATATTGGTTTTCCTGTTTGGCAGGACTTTTTGTCTGCCGCTTTTCTGGTTCACCAGTCTTTTGCCACTAGAAAAATATTGTATCTTTGTTTTGGTCATGTTTTAGCAAACATCAGTTCTGGCATGTGGAGGTTAACTGGACAAATCCTGGACCTTGCACAAAACCTGAGAAAATTGGCTTTGCCCACAAGTGTTTTCTGTGGGGACAGTGGAGCACAAGCATCTTTAATAACAGCATCTGTGTCTTCTTCTAGTGACAGCCCCTCAGTATCTGGCTTACATAATCCCCTACTGGCCGTGTCTCCAGTATTGCACATCCCTGTTGTTTCCCTTCTGCATCCCCCTGTGCAGTGGCAGAGTTAAAGTTGCAAAGCCCCTTTGCAGCTTCCCTGTGGTTGAGGGGCCTCATACAGCAGAACCATGCCAGTTCCGCCCTTGAGACCTTCCATTACCTCCTACACTCTCCAGGATTTGGCCTAATGACTGAGCCAGTCTCTTTCAGAACTGAAATACTGGTTTCAGATCAGAGCATCATCCTTACTTTGTAAACATTAAAGAGATGTTGTTTAGATATTAAACTTTAAAGTCTATGGGGTGGTTAAATCGGTATTCATACAGCATGTAAACTAGTTTATTAAAAGTCTTTTACACTGGATTCCCACAACTGCCAGTGTCATGAGTCACCAAGATGGCTGTCATCATCAGGACTCAGGAGACTGAGAGTTAAGCAATTGTGATGAATAAAAAATGTACAGTAGTCATGTTAAAACACACACCACTAATTCTCACAGTGATTAATTAACACTGTAAATCCAGTGATCTTTTCCCCTCTTCACAGCAAAGATGTAAGAACAAAGTTTTGAAATGAGGACCCTGCTGACTAAGACTTTATTGCTTTTCCAAAACAGCCTTCTGAACATTTAATATAATAGAATACAATATGATCAACCCAGCAATTAAAACTAGATTATGGGAATAATTGAACGAACTATACTTTATGATGCACTCTCCTCCTTGCTTTTGAATTGCGGCTGTATTTTCAAAAGGGTCCCATTTTAGGCACCTAAATGAGGGCCACATTTTAGAAAGAGCTTAATAGCCCTGCAGTGTCCTCATCACACTTCTGGCCTGGCTAATTAATGTGGTGCTTAAATGGGAGCTGAGCTGTTTTGAAAACCTGGCCCTGAGTGTGCAGAGCCGCACTTGGATTAGCTGATCTGGCCTTTCTGGTTGTATCATTTATGTTCAGTTCTAAGAGTGCACAGCTGGGTTCTCACCATTGAAAAATAGTTTTAAAAAATCCCTTCTGCCAGTTGTAAAGTGCGGATGGGATAGGTAATAAGGGAGGAAAAATAATAAAGGGAGCCTTGGGGCGGGAAAGGGGGCATTCTGAGACAAAGGACGAGGGTTTAGGAGACGGCAGTGACAGTTGTAAACTCTTCTCTCCTGACCACAAGTGCCAGGCTATTTATTTTTTTACAAGCCACAGCTTTTTTACCAACAAGGTTATTCAATATATGTTCTTATTAGAGCTGGTGAGAAAATGAAATTTCTGTTCCATGGTAAATTCCAACATTTCAGATTTTGTTTTGTTCTCAGTCTGAACCAAAAAGCTAAAATTTATAAACTTTCCATGGAATGAAAATTCCAAAAAGTTTGTCTGAGACCATCAAAACAGAATGATTTGACATTATCAAACCAAAATGTTTTAATATGATAAAAATGTTTTCCTACTTTAATATGTTAAATATAAAATATTAAATATATTATAAAAATCTAAATAACATGAATCAACATGAGAAAATCAATAAAACATTTTATTGAAATGAGAAATTCAAAATGATTCCTTTTGACTTTTTCCCTCATAGAAAATTTTATCAAAATCGACACTTTCCTGCGAAAGGTCTCAATTTTGACAAAACTCCATTTTTTAGCAGAAAACGTTCACATTGAAAAGTTTGCGATCAGCTCTAATTCTTTTCCATCACCGTGATATCTGGGCACCTAACCCATTACATTATGTTCATGAGTAAACTACTGCTGCTCTTCTTGAGTGGCTGAAGAAATGAAGTCCAGCATTCTGATGTTTTGCATCAGTAGGCTACTGCTGTCCCCCTTGTTAAAGCTTTATTGCTACATTAGCATGATTCTACTATATTTTTATAGGCAGTACAAAGTTTATACAAATTGGTAGGAGTATTTTGCAGAATGTAAATTTTCAGATTACTGCATTGAGCAAACTCATCTTCTTTTGAATAAAATTGTAACTAGTTTACAGAGATGGGTCCAGACCAAAACCTCATCAAATGAAATATCCCTGCACCATGGATGGGAGAAGTTGGGGATCCAAACGCATATCAATCTATAAATTATGTGGATGAAGCCTATCTACTAAGTGAACCAAACAAAATGTAGCGTGTGAACCAACATCCTGGATCCATATATCCTTTGAGTCCACTCCGGCTTTACAACTGTAGTAATCTTTGTGTTCCCTGTACAACAATTTAAAACCTTACAAACTGAATAAACAATTTAAATAAGGCCAACTCAAAATCAACAACAGCTAGGATGAAATTACCAGGGCTATCTACTTACATGCTTTAAGGCATAAAACATTCATAATCTTTGGTCAAGGAGAAATTCCCATGTGCCTGTATTGTTTGCATCATGGGTGAATTGAGAGTCTTTGGAAGCATCCAGCATTGGCCAATACCAGAAACAAAGTAACAAACTATATGGACTGTTGCCTTGTTTCTTTGTGTCACTTCTTTCTTTGTGTCTACAATCAATTCATATCAGTAGCTGTGTTGTTTTCACTATAGTATTGACTGTCACAGGGTAGCTGGCCCTTCCAAAGAGAGAGAGGTCTCAGCCCACCTGTGACACAGCTGATTTGTCTCCCTAGGTGGAGAGAATGAATCAGGTCAAAAGACAGGTGGTCATATGACTAAACAAGGTATCTGAGGTAAAAGAACAGAGGCCTGTGAACAGCCAGAGAGGGAACTGCAGAGAGAGACAGAGTCTCCTGCAGTGGTCCCTGAAGAAGGCAGTTGGGGCTTGGTAGAAAGACTCAGCTGGAAGTTTTGTTTTCCTTTTGTGGAGAAGGCACACAAGAAGGGCTGTCATTGGACTTGGGAAAGCTTCTTTTTGAGTTATTCAAGAACAAAGAGGGAAAACTGAGGCAGGGTGCTGCAGAGAGGACATGTAGGATGTGGTTGACCCTGTTACATTGACCTTCTTTCTGATTGGTTAAACATAGGTGCTGGCCATAGTTGTCCTTATAAAGCAAAGTGAAGGCATGAATCAAAAAAAGAATAAAGGGATAGAAATGCTATGATGCAGTCAAAGAGGTAAAGTAAGGTCATCATGAATATTAGAACAATGAGGCAGAAGAGGGAAATTCAGCTAGCCCGGAGAGAGCCTAAAGGCATCGCAAGTCAACTTGTAACAGTTATTCTGAACACAAACTAGTCTTCAGATTTTTAATTTTCTGGAAATCTGATCCACTAAATGCAGGTCCCAAGCCACCATGTAATTGGGAATAAAAGTATCCCCAGAAGTGGAGTAGTCTTTTTCTATTCTGTTTCACTGCTCCATCTCCTTTACTTTGCTTATTCTCTTTCGTATTCCATTTCCATTATGTGTAGTTTGCTCTTTGCTACTTTTGTATGTTTTCCTGCTTCTGTGGCATCTTTCTCTCTCCTCTTATTTTATTCTTTTTTTCCTCCACTATGTCTCTGCCAAGGTTGTCATCTTCCCACTCTATTTCTTTCTTTCTCTGTCCTCCACTTCCTTCTTTACTTATTTTTTGTTTTTTCCACTTCTTGTTTCTTTTTCCTTCATCTCTGACTCTCTCCCATCCACACTCGGAGTCACATTTCTTCTCTACTGCCTTTTCTCTTTCCTCTTCCTAGTCTCCTTTTTCTCTTCCAACTATGGTAGAAATATTCGAGAGATCAACTGTGTCTTGATGTATTTTTTAGTAGTAAAGAGATCAAGCTACAACATTCAGACTAGTAAAATAAAGTTCTTGGATGGAATTAGACAAATTTCCCAAATGATTCTCCTCTTTGAGTCTGGGACATAAGATATTAAAAATCTTCTAACACTATCTTGAAAAATGCCTTTCTGGTTGTTGTATCAATCTTCAACAGAAAATAAGACCACAATGTCAGCACCCAAGTCTGCTTTTAAGGATAATATGTTTTGGCAATTTGACTCAAATTATACCAGGTTAAGATTATTTTATTTATTTGTTTTATGGTAGTAGTCAGAGTTCCCAAAAGAGATTGAGAATTTATTGTATTAGGCACTTGTAAAACCAATATAAATAGACAAGACAAAGGGAAGGGAGGGGAAACAGAAGCACAGAGATGGGAAATGACTTGTCAAAGGTCACACAGCAGGTCAGTAGCAAAGCAGGGAGGAGAACTTGGGTCTTTAGACTCCGAGTCCAGTGCCCATTGGACCATGCTCCCTCTCTATGAGATGAAAACACTTCTCTTCATATATAATCCTCTTTCCTCCCCCACTTTGTGCTGCTCTCATGCAGTCTTTATCCTTCACTGTTAAAAACATCACATATAGAATGTCACAAAAAGCAATTGCTAGGGATTAGAACTACTGTCTTGAGTAGCTTCTTCAAGTGCCTACAAACTTAAAAGGGATACAAAACAGCTTTAGTTTTTACAGAAAGCTTAATCTTTTCTATCAAGAATAGATTTTAATAAAGAAGATAGCATTGCTTTAGGGCTAACCCCTTCAAAGACATAATATCCTTAAATAACATTCTTTTAGAAATATTCTCAGCTATTTCAATCTTGTGATGGAATATCCCACTTTTGATTAGAGCTCCACCTAAAGCTTTACTACCGAGCTCAGCCAGAACAGTGACTAATTTATCCATTAGAGGCTTACATTCTGTGTCAGATTTTTCTGCATCAAGCTCCCATGTAGGCCTTTGGGGTGAAATCCTGGCCCCACTGAAGTCAATGACAAAAAGGCCCCATTGACTAAAACCGGACTCAGATTTCACCCTTGATGTCTGAGAGTCAGTTTTAAGTTCTAAATTCTTCATATTCTGGAAAATTGAGTTCATATGAATAGCATCTACTACAGACTAGGCCCAAGAAACAGCCCCAGGAGCGGTTACATAATGAGTTTTTGTCTTTTGGCAAGTGGGAAAGCAAGGGCTGTTTAACACCTACACTCCTCCCCAGCTATGGAAAGAATATTATCCTCTATTAATTTCTACAGGTCACGTCCATAAGCGACTCCTGTTTTGAGCATCACCAGTCTCTTTCAACAAGAAGTGATTAGAGGTAAGTCATTTCTCCAGTGTTCCAGCCTCCCACAAATATTTCAGTGACTACTTGGAACTCACTGGGAAAGCTCAACAATAAGAGACTGAAATAAATCGAGTGGAGTTTGGTAAATCAAAAGAGACAAAGCCCAATAAAAAGGGTAACCAGTTCAAGTAAAGAGACCAGTGAAGAAAGCCCTGGAATGAAGGACAGTTTCAAGACCAGCAATGTTGAACAACTGGCTATTTTGCAGTCATCTTATTGATATGGTGACTTGAGCTTTTTTGCTTTCAATTAGGCAAGGCACTGCCTAGGATTCCAACTTTGTTTAGTGTGTGTGTTTTTATATTTATATAAAAATTGGTGCATATTGAGTTTTATCTGGGTGTAGGCTACTCAATTAGAGGACTGGAGAAAAACAAGTGGTGTATTAAATAGAAAACAAGTAGTGATTGACCCATGACTCCTGCATGCTATTGTCAGTGTTCTGCCAACCAGACCTTCCAGATGTTATTGAGGGTGAGAGATCTGGACATAGACTCATAGACTCATAGACTTTAAGGTCAGAAGGGACCAATATGGTCATCTAGTCTGACCTCCCGCATGATGCAGGCCACAAAAGCTGACCCACCCACAACAGAATCTTCCAGCCTGCGACCCCTGCCCTATGCTGCGGAGGAAGGCGAAAAACCTCCAGGGCCTCTGCCAATCTACCCTGGAGGAAAATTCCTTCCCGACCCCAAATATGGCGATCAGCAGAACCCCGAGCATACAGGCAAGATTCTACAGCCGGACCCTCATTCTACCCGCGATGGCACGTTAATGCCTAATTGACCAAAATCACGTTATCCCATCAAACCATTCCCTCCATAAACTTATCAAGCCTAATCTTGAAGCCAGAGAGGTCCTTCGCCCCCACCGTTTCCCTCGGAAGGCCGTTCCAAAATTTCACCCCTCTGACGGTCAGAAACCTTCGTCTAATTTCAAGCCTAAACTTCCCCACGGCCAGTTTATATCCATTCGTTCTCGTGTCCACATTACTACTAAGCTGAAATAATTCCTCTCCCTCCTTTGTATTAATCCCTTTGATATATTTAAAGAGAGCAATCATATCCCCCCTCAGCCTTCTTTTGGTTAGGCTAAACAAACCGAGCTCCTCGAGTCTCCTTTCATAGGAGAGGTTTTCCATTCCTCGGATCATCCTAGTGGCCCTTCTCTGTACCCGTTCCAGTTTGAGTTCATCCTTTTTAAACATAGGAGACCAGAACTGCACACAGTACTCCAAATGAGGTCTCACCAGCGCCTTGTATAACGGAAGCAGCACCTCCCTGTCCCTACTAGAAATACCTCGCCTAACGCATCCCAAGATCGCATTAGCTTTTTTCACAGCCACGTCACATTGCCGACTCATAGTCATCCTGCGATCAACCAGGACTCCGAGGTCCTTCTCCTCCTCCGTCACTTCCAACCTATGCGTCCCTAACTTATAACTAAAATTCTTGTTAGTCATCCCTAAATGCATCACCTTACACTTCTCACTATTAAATCTCATCCTATTATTGTTACTCCAATTTACAAGGTCATCCAAGTCTCCCTGCAGAATATCCCGATCCTTCTCCGAATTGGCAATACCTCCCAACTTTGTGTCATCCGCAAACTTTATCAGCCCACTCCTGCATTCGGTTCCGAGGTCAGTAACGAATAGATTAAATAAAATCGGACCCAAAACCGAACCTTGAGGAACCCCACTGGTGACCTCCCTCCAACCCGACAGTTCCCCTTTCAGTACTACCCGCTGCAGTCTCCCCTTTAACCAGTTCTTTATCCACCTCTGGATTTTCATATCGATCCCCATCTTTTCTAATTTAACCAATAATTCCTCGTGCGGCACAGTATCAAACGCTTTACTAAAATCTAGGTAAATTAGATCCACCGCATTTCCTTTATCTAGAAGGTCTGTTACTTTCTCAAAGAAGGAGATCAAGTTGGTTTGGCACGATCTTCCTTTCGTAAACCCATGTTGTAATTTGTCCCAATTGCCATTCACCTCAAGGTCCTTAACTACTTTTTCCTTCAAAATTTTTTCCAGGACCTTGCCTACTACAGAAGTTAAACTAACAGGCCTGTAGTTACCCGGGTCACTTTTTATCCCCTTCTTGAAAATAGGAACCACATTAGCTATTTTCCAGTCCATCGGTACCACCCCCGAGTTTACAGATTTATTAAAAATTATCGCCAAGGGGCTTGCAATTTCTCGCGCGAGCTCCTTCAATATTCTAGGATGAAGATCATCCGGTCCGCCCGATTTAGTCCCATTTAGCTGGTCAAGTTTGGCTTCCACCTCTGATACTTTAATGTCAATCGTCCCTCCTTTATTCCCCTCTGTCCCGCTCCCTCTATTCCTAAGCCCTTCATTAGCCTTGTTAAAGACCGATGCAAAATATTCATTTAGATATTGTGCCATGCTTAGATTGTCCTTAATCTCCACTCCATCTGCAAGCTTCGGTGGCCCCACTTCCTCTTTCTTTGTTTTCTTCCTATTTATATGGCTATAAAACCTCTTACTATTGGATTTAATTCCCCTCGCGAGGTCCAACTCTACACGGCTTTTGGCCTTTCTCACCGCATCCCTACATGCTCTGACCTCAATAAGGTAGGTTTCTTTGCCGATCTCTCCTCTCTTCCATTCTTTGTACGCTTTCTGTTTTTTCTTAATCGCCCCTTTGAGACGCCCGCTCATCCAGCTGGGTCTAATTCTCCTGCCTACTGACCGTTTCCCCTTTCTCGGGATACAGGCCTCGGACAGCTCGTGCAACTTCAGCTTGAAATAATCCCAGGCCTCATCTGCCTTTAGCTCTCTAAGTATGTTAGCCCAATCCACTTCCCTAAGTAGTTGCCTTAATTTATTAAAGTTGGCCTTTTTGAAATCGTAAACCTTAGTCACAGTTTTATTTATGTTAATCCTTCCATTTAGTTTAAACCGAATTAGCTCATGGTCACTCGAGCCAAGATTGTCCCCTACAACCATTTCCTCAACGAGGTCCTCACTACTCACCAGCACCAAATCTAAAATGGCATCCCCCCTCGTCGGTTCCGCTACTACTTGATGAAGGAATTCATCTGCTAGCACGTCAAGAAACATCTGAGCCCTATTATTGTTGCTAGCATTTGTTCCCCAATCTATGTCTGGGAAGTTAAAGTCCCCCATGATCACACAGCTCTTATTAGTTTTTACTTCCTTAAAAACATTAAATAGTTCTCTGTCCGCCTCCAGGCTAGATCCCGGCGGTCTATAGCACACCCCAAGCAGTATCTCAGGGGAGGCTCTAGTAGTTCTTTTACCCAGTGTAATTATTGCCCAGACAGACTCCGTCTTATCCATTCCATCACTTATTATTTCTTTACAGTTTACCTCATTATTGACATACAACGCCACACCCCCACCTTTACCTTTTTTCCGGTCATTCCTAAACAGCACATACCCTTCCATACCTGCACTCCAGTCATGACTACAGTTCCACCACGTTTCGGTTATTCCTACGATATCAGGTTTCATTTCTTGGACCAGGAGCTCCAATTCCTCCATTTTGTTACCTAGGCTTCTCGCATTTGTGTATAAACATCTTACCGTATGCTGTCTATCCTTTCTCCCATTAGTTATGCACTTTGGTACGGACCCCGTAGTGTCCATCCGCCCCCTCCTTCTTATGTCCAATTCCCTACCCTTACCTATATCTCCGCAAGCCTGTAAGTTCCCTGAGCTTGCTTGAGTGGAACAAAGTTGTCATAAACTCAGCTGAACTGCCTGCTTCAGGAGTGGACTTTGGAGTGGGTATGGAGGTAGTAGGGCTTGTGTGAAAGAAGGGAGGGAAGAAATGGAAGCTAGTTTTTGTGGCTCTTGTCCCTCAATTAAAAATAGTCAGGAGGGGAATTCTCATGAGAGTTCCAAGGGTTAAAGGAATTGCAATGTGCACAGGCCTTCTGGTTGTCTTGGTTTAAACATTAAAGGACAGGTAACAGGAGAGAGACTTGTATGCCTGCTTTATATATTGGAGAAATTGTTCATTCATGTGAAATGTTGACCTCTGTCATCCTGCCAAACTGACTGGGCCCAAGGGTGAGCTGCTGCTCAAGCGTTGGTTGCAAAAGTTAATGCTGCCAGGGGAGTACTTTAAAAGGACGCTGTCAAGGTTGCTGTACCCAAAATCTGACCTACCTTTTTTTCCCTTCCCCTTACATATATTTGAAAAGTTCATGTCATTCTTTTCTGAGTCTCTTTTTCTCCAAAAGAAAATGCTTCAATTGCTATCTGATAAGGGGCTAGGAGGAGAGTCTATGAGATTCTAGTATTCAGAGCATGGAAATACAGATGCTATGAAGGGGGAAATTCTGGAATGGTACTTAAAGGAGGTGGATACATTTTGTTAGTAAATTATTAAAAATGGTAGTTTCATTTCAATTTTAATCTATCAACTGGAGTCCACAACTAACTTCCAAAAGAGGTGGTGAAATCACTTACTATTTTACTTTAATAGCATCATAGCTGTGCATGGTGGGTCTTAGACAGAAATAAAGGTACCGGCCTTACTCTAAACGGATCCCTCCCTCTAAAACGCAACTTGGCTTGATGACCTCTTATTATAAATTGGTTATTATATTACTATTATTTCTGTACTATGCTGGTACCCAAAGATCTCAATCAGGATCAGAGCCTTGCTATACTGGGTGCTGTACAAACACACAGGTAGACACAGTCCCTGACCTAAAGCATTTGCAATCCAATTAGAAACAAAGTGTGACAGGTTAATGTAATCGGTGAAAGAAAGCGTGGGAGAAAAAGAGTAAAGGAAATAAGATCATATGGTTAGCGAATTAGCTATTGTTTAAGTTGATTTCCATTGGTTCCAATCAAAATCTGAAAATGAAAGCCCTGAACTTTCTGAGGATTGCATATTACTGTGTAGAACCCTGCAAAAACTCAGAGGGGTCCCAGAAAAAGTGTTATGGGATCACATTGTAGCGTAATGCATATGCTCAAGAGGGCCAGGTTAAAGTTGCATGGTCAATCTTAACATTGGCATTTCCAGACTTTCATACCCTGCATCATCTTCCATGTGGAACTGAGGTAGTTCTCCTGGCTCCTCTTGTACAGAACATGGGCACCACAGAGACTCTTTAATCTCCAAGGCTAGAGTAAGGACCACAGAGAAAAGCTTTGGAGTGGACAAAGAAAAGGGACGATTCTTTACCACTCACAGCCTGAGTAGTCAGACTATACGCTGGTGCTGGGAATGGGATTGTGCGTTAATATCCTTGAGAGAGGCATCACATTCTAGTAGAGAGCATACTAATGATGTTGCCTGTTAAAAATCGTGCCCTTAAAATCCAAAAATATTAACAATCTTTTTTTAGTCTACCTTACGGTTCTCTACCTAGCAATGCTGCTTCATATCCAGCAAAGGAGAATGAGAAATCAAAGCATCACCAAAGAAGTTGTTCAAGTTAACAGACACTCTGCCTGCTGCCAACAAGGATTTAGTGTTTATCTCTATTACAACTGTCTGAAGCTAATTGTATAGTTGTGGTAATAGTGCCCTCCAGAGGAATTTTGAAGGAATTAGTTTGAGTAGCTAACACAAAAGATGGTATAAATGTTGATGCGAAAGCAAAATGGAATACAGTATAAAAGTAAAAATAGCACTTTTTTTTAAAGGGTCAACTATCTTAAAGGCTTACAAATACAATTATATCAAAGATCCTAGGTATAATAGGTTGCCCCATAAAAATATATATATATATATATATACACACACCTATCTCCTAGAACTGGAAGGGACCCTGAAAGGTCATTGAGTCCAGCCCCCTGCCTTCACTAGTAGGACCAAATACTGATTTTGCCCCTGATCCCTAAGTGGCCCCCTCAAGGATTGAGCTCACAACCCTGGGTTTAGCAGGCCAATGCTCAAACCACTGAGCTATCCCTCCTCCCTCCCCATTTGGCTTATTTTGGTGCCAAAGATAAACCCACACTTACTGTTTCACTTACTGTATCTCCATAATGTGGTTGCAAATTATTAAACCTTTCGATTTGTTACATCTTTGCAATGACTGTTACTACCACTTTAAGATTTTTCATTTGTTAACTAACTCCTATGTATTGATACTGGGGCTGTGCACATTAGCTGTGTCATTATCAGCTAGCAAAACAACATCTGTATCTCATGTCATCCGAAGTTTGCTGCAGCCTTTTCTTCCAAAGAAAGTGATGGTTTCTAGTAATGCACTGTGACACTAGCCCTGGAAGGGCACATGTTATTGCAGCACATGTGGCATCTTATTTTAGATCATATAGGAGATACACTCAGTGCATCAATATGATAAGGGACCTTAAAGGCAGAGTTTCAAACAAACTGTACAATTTCCTTGCTTTGGAGGCTCGGGATGGCTAGGGATGGCTGAATTGGTTTGGTTAAAATTTAGACTCAGTCTGAATCTTCACCAAAAATGCAAATCAAATCCAAATTGCATGAGATTGTGGGGAACTCTGTATTCATTTATTAGGGGATTGGAGCAAGAAGGATGTGACATTCACAGTAGGTTTCTCTGTAACAGTAGCATAGCCCACAGTCTAAAATTTCTGCAAAGTCCATGTTTCTCGATTTGTGTGCAGCTCTTCTCTTGCAGGGACGCAGATAACACATAGCCCAGTGAGGCCCATGTGAGAAGAGAATAAAACTGGGGACAGGGAAACAACCAAACTCTACATTTTACTAGTCTCCCACTTTCTCCTGCAGCTGTGGGTAAAGCAGTAGGCAGCTCTTTGAACCCCTCCTGCCTTTGAGGCAACCCTTAATACAGCCATCCCTGGGAGCAGCTGATTGGTACAGGAGTGTAAGTTCAACCAGTCATCTTTGCGCCTATAGTCCGTTGGGTGCACAAACAAGAGCACCATTAATGTATGCCCATATTCTGATGAGCATTAGCCTTAGTATAGCTCCCACTCTCATCATTCCTGCCTAGGATAAGAGTAATCTGTGCAGGTGCCCCTGCTGCGGAAGGTAATGTCTGCCCATAAAAATGTAGGCCATTTCCCCTGACTGCTAAATCCCATCACATAATACCCTTCCACGACTTAGAGCCTGTGAGATAGCCCTTCAGTAAGATTTTGGGGACCCAGAAGTTGGGGGTCAGTAGCTCCTTCCTGTTGGATGTCATAAGATGTCAGAGGTACTGTGTGATACCTGGGGAAATAGATTCACGTCATGGAATTTCTTTTTCTCTCACATTTTCTTTTAGTTTCTTAACCTAAAAGATTTTCCATCCAAAATCTTCTGCTAGGGGAATGTTAAAACTGCATGACCAAGCCCTCAAAATTCAGGAAATAAAAAGCTAAGGTTGCAAGTCAAACCTTAACTTGCTCCTTAACTGTGTGTATGACAACAGTCTTTAATTACAGGATCACACAGTTTCTGAAATGGGAAGACACACGTTTTGCTACACTTTGTTTCACATAACAGCTGGTAGTACCAGGTATTACTTTGTTTATTCCAGGCAAACAATCCCTTAAAGTCATTTATTTGAAAAAGTGAACAGTAAACCATTCTTGCATCTTATACAGCAGGTAACATTTAATAAGAAGTAATTGTGAACAGTTGCTGGCATGAATAGCGTAATCTAAATATGCAGCTAAATTAACTTTGTATTTAGATGGCTCAGTTCCTAATCACACCTAAAGATCTCTGAGGTCCTAAATTTTAAAGAAATTGCATACATGGCTGCTGACTAAATTTTTAAAATAAGGGTCATAAAGAGATTTTACAAGAAACAACAACTCTAAGTTATGTGGGATAATTATGACAATGAAATTAGCATAAATATACAAGAATGGAGAAAAATACAAGAGACTAGATGTGTTAGGTTATAGAAAAAAATGTATAATCTATTGTATTATGTGGGAAATATATAATCCCGTAACTAAATGTGAATTCAGAATAGGACAGGGTTAACTGTGTGCAAGTAAGCTTAACCTCTGGAAGTAGGAGGATTTTGATGTTAAGCTTGAAAGTTTATTGAAGTATTTTTGTTGACTGATAAAAACAATGGAATTGGTTCTCCTCTCCTAGCAGGTTTACATTGGTATAATTTCACTGACTTCAGAGGCACTGCTCTCGATTTACCTCTGTGGAACTGAGCAGAATCAGACCCAATATTTTATCAGAAAAGTGTGTGTGCACCTTTATGATACTTTTCAATAACTGATCCTGCATGTCAGGTGAACCTAAGCTCTACTCCATGCAGAACCTAATGGGAGAGGTCAAAAGTAGCTTTGCATCTCCCCACTTCTGGAGCCACTCTGGCTGCATCCAAGGCCCTGGCACAGGATAGAACACTCTCAGGGCTCCCCTAAATTATAACCAACTGCCTGTGTCCCAGCAGCCTGATCTGGCAGCTGGGAATAACCAAGGGCAGTGGTGCTCTTGCCAAACTCCCTATGCTGGAGGTTGTGAGGGTGGCAGAGAGCTCTACGCTATATGGATAATCTCTCTATGCTGGGGAAATTCCTCAGAGACCAGCTTTACCGCCCCTTGCACCAGCAGGCCCAACACAAAGGGGTTGTAGGACAAGGATGAAGAGGACCCATTAAGTCTTGTGTGGAAAAAGTCTGCAGCAGTTGCTATGGAGCTTCTCTTTACAGTGTGCTGGTATCACAAAATCATGGTTTTGTATTTGTACAGTACCCGATAAGAGGAATTTACCGAAGGTCAACAAATCCCATTGAGTACTGTAGAATGACATAGCTGAATTTCACAGGAAGCCATTGAGCAGACACACTGGAATGAGTGATCTGGAAAGAACAGCATAAGAAAACAGAGTAGAAAACCGCATAAGGTAAGAAATGAAAATTAAAGCAGATTGGAATTTGAGATAGACCGGAACCAGAGCTCTGGATCCAAACATCCCTGAACTTTGGAAATGTTTGGCTCTTGATCTGAACCTTGTTGCTTGATCTCTTCCTAAAATGTATGATCTTAAATAGTGGATTACTTACATTTAGTTAAAGCTAAATTTGCTTCTCTTGCATGCCACTGTTGTGTTAACTGCATATTTAAGGATGTTTGTGGTGATTTTCTGCTTTGCATTTCAGTGTTTATTTTCTCAACAAGCTGATCTTTTAAAGCTGTAGTCATTTTTACCAGAAAAACAACTTTGTATATAAGAGCTACTATCCCTTTTTAAGAGATCAAGGTACATAGATGTGAAAACAAAAGAAGAGATTAAAATCCATTGTTCTTCATATTCAGTCATGACTAATTCAGCAACCTTGTGCATGCGGAGTATGCCCTTGAAAAGCCATACGGCTCAAAAATAATAGGTGCCTTTGGTGACTTACTCTGTATTTAGGGCGCTGTGTGAAAGAAATATCTGGAACATTTTTCCTCATAAAGTGAAATGTACCAATTCTGTTTCTTTGTCAGTGTCATGGAAAAATGAAGGTTGTGGCTCTTCACTAGAGTGATTGAGAGTGAAAAGCAGCTCTCGGAAGTCAAAGCTCCCTTTTTCCCCTTCATGCAAAATGCTCTTATTGACTTCAGTGGGTGATGAGTCACTCCGTCAATGACGCACCATAATATTGTATTTGTTTGTCCTTGTATTTTTCTTGTTATTAGTTATTTCCAGTGATGCCCACTCTCTTCTGAGCCCTTACCAAAGAGTGAAGAAAGCATGATCTCTGCCCTAAGAAGCTCACAATCTAAACAGCCACTAGAATAGGGGGAAGAGTACAACATGACCAGAGTGATCAAGGTGGCAATTGGCCACTTCTTGGTAATATAACTTTGTGTGTCCACCAGCAAATAAAACCCCTGTTTCGTCTATGTGAGTTTGCCAATACATAGTAACTGCCCCACATGCAGTGATACTTAGGGTATGTCTACACTGTAATAGAACACCAACGGCTGGCCGATGTCAGCTGATGTGGGCTCACAGGACTCTGGCTGTGGGGCTATTAAATTGCAGTGTAAATGTCTGGGCTCAGGCTGAAGCTTGTGGTGGCGGAGGGTCCCAGATCCCAGGATCCAGCCCATATGTCTACATTGCAGTTTTATCACCCCGCAGCCCAAGTCCCACAAGCAAATGACATGGGCCAGCCACAGGTGTTTATACTGCAATGTAGACATACCCTTAGAGATACTGATCCAAGAGAAGTGGTATCACATCACCTACAAAGCAGTGTCTCAGCTCTTTCATAAAGGTTGGTCTTCAGACAGGGGACACATCTGAGAAGGGCCAGTGCAGACAACATGATGGCATTCCTGGTAGCCAAAGGCCCAAATGACAAATTACCCACTGTACCTGTGATAGTGTTGTCTGGATCATGTTCCTGGCATCAGAGTTTTGAGCCAGTGACAGTAGGTGGCGCTAAAGAACAGCAACGTGTATAATCTGTTGTGAAGTGGAACAGATGTTTGTTCCTCAGCTCTGAGCTTAGTTAGATTTCTGGCACCACAGATTGTAGAAATTCTCCAGTGCACTTTCTCTGTGAACATCTTACACTTGGAGTCCTTTCCACAGTCTTAATCTATGCAGATGTCCTGCTTTCAGAGAGTGGAAGTTACTGGGGGACCCAGCTTTTGGGGAAGCATTACTGAATGGGATAAATTTGAAGAATATGCCTGTATTTCATTTTAGGGTGTAAACAAAGCATTTATCAGCTCTTCACTTGCAGCTGGGATTTTGTCACATTTACAATTAACACCAAATAGGAAAAGCTAAATCAAAGGAACGATTCTCTTTGTTTGACTTGGTTTCCTGACATCCCAGCCCAGTTTGACTCCTGGTGTCTGACTTGTGATCCCGATCTCTGGTTTGTCTCCTGCCTCTGACCTTTTGGTATCCTGATCCGGCCTGACTCTGGTTACTGATTTGTAGTTCTGCTCTCAAGTTTGTCTCCTGCTTCTGATCTCCTGGTAAACTGACCCAGCCTACTCTTGACTCCCATCCCGTGACTATGGACTCTTCACCACTGACCACGGCTCTGGCTGGCCATGACACACCACCACATAATGTCAAGTTCTGTGACAACAGCCTCCAAAATTGGTCATCTTTCTTTTCTTTAACCACTGGTAATATATACAACACAAATGCCAGAAAATAGTTTGTGGTGTGCATAGGGTAGTTCAGGGCTTTGGGAACATTAGTTCTTATATGTACTACCTAGCTCCTAAAGAATAAATTTTGCCCTTCAATAAATTCTTTCAACTCCCATTGATTTCAGTGACAGCAACAAACATAGGGCAGAGTTTTCCCCACATTTATCAAATTCTTATTCCATTCAGTTGCTATCAGATATAGGATATCTATAATTAATTATTAACCTTAAGCATTTTATCCTATTGTGTTCAAGGATACTGCAAGACTTTTTCTAACTGAAATGCTGTTTAGTTTTTACTAACACACTCGCTCTCTGCAAAGATACTTTCGTGCATGTAAGAATCATGGAGTTGATTAAGCTCTTGGTTTTACGTGAATTCTGGATAGGCGCCTAAACCAGATAGTCTGGACCTTCAAAGTGCATGGAGTGTGGAGGCATATAGTCACTCTGGGAACCCCCTGAGGGGAGTATGGATGGAACAGCCTCTGATACTCTCTTTTTATGGAGAACAGCCTGGGCTCCCCTGCGTGAGGCCAAATATTCTGGCTAGTGTGCAGGGCTGCATGGTTGGGTTATGACTCACCTTGTACCCCTTTGAGGAAGCTAGCACCATTGTCAGCACTAGCCTTGAACTGTTCCTGTAATTCCTGAGTGCAGGGGACTATGTTAGTGATAAGCCCACAGTTTATTCTCTCCTCCACTGCAACCCCTTTACAACAACTCAGCAAATACTGAGGCTGCCAAGCTCTCGCTTAACCAGTCCTTGGGAAATACCCCGGCAGAGGGGAGGTTGCCCAATTAGCCCTGCCCCACCTGCACCCTGGGCAGCAGGAAGCCACCTTAGAGAGAGGCTGCGTGCTACCCCGGAATTGTGCACCTCAAGTTATCGCCTCCCAAAATTCTCACAGGCTTCTTCTTGTGCCAAGCAACCTCTCTTCCCTGTGTAGCATTTCAGTGTGTGTGTAATAACAGGGATGTATGTTACCCTAAAAGTTGTGTGTGATCTTACTGAAGGTGGAGACTAGTGAAATTTCCAAATCTTATTTCAGTATAGAACAATTTCAAATCCTTTCAGTTAGGAAGGAATTGTCTTTTGTCTATAGTATATTTAACAGTGTAAGTTCATTCACCAGTACCTTTAAAACTAGGGTTGCCCGAATAATGTGAAAGACAACAGACAAAAGTACATCCCATTTCTCCTTATTATCATTTGAAATTTCCCTGGAGGAAGAAATGGGAAAGAGTCATCAACAAACTAAACTTGTTAAACAGGAATGAACGCTCACGCCTCCTTGAAATTGAAACCATGTAGTTCATCTGAGTATGTCTGTGAAGTACAGAGAAATAAGACGTCGTATGTGCCTCCAAACAACTAAGCATTTCAGGTAAGAGGCTGTAACAAATATATGTATAGGTTAGCAAAATGCCTAATTGCATTCCCGTGTTCAAGCAAAATTGGAGGATTGAGCCCGAAATGCATGAGTTTCCGATGTATATAATAATTCTGCCATCAGCTCTTTAGAGTAAGGAAAGTATCTGAATGTTTGGAAAGTGCTTAGCACATTGTGGACATTACACAGTGCTGCAACTCTTGTGATATTTTTTGATCACCAATTCCATGATATTTGATGTGGGGAGCGTTTCTTCTTAAAATCCCAGTTAATGGAGCAAGGCAATTGTGTGAGAACCTCAGCTTTCATCTTAAAGAAAAAGGAAGCTTCTAGTCCTCATGGTTGTACAGCTTAAAAAAACATGAACCATAGAAACTCAAAAAACAGAAGGTGAATAAAATGAATGTCAAACTTCTTCTTTAAAAAAATCTTCGGGGGCGGGGACTGGCTCAAACTTCTTGAACATTTGGCCTTGTCAATCCTGTTACTGTAATACAAATTATACCAACAATAATGAAGAACCTGTCCTACTTATCAGTGGAACTTTGGACAAGGATTTGAGTGAGAGTAGGTGTAGGCCAAATACTGAGCCTGACCCTCCCAGAAACTGAGCACTTCCTGAAAGGCACAGAGAGGACCTCAATAGGACCCAGGATATGGCAAGCTGAAATTCCAGTCTAAATGACTAATTATAACTACTTGTCTACAGTTGTCTACTCTATCAATACGTTGTGTGTGTGTGTGTGTGTGTGTGTGTGTGTGTGTGTATACAGCATTTATACCTAATGTGTTAATGACACATAATGAATCGTCTGTGCTTGTTGCAGCAGAGTAGAGGTTTGTCAGGTAGATGATTCCCTACCTGATATGGCAGCATCCCTAGTGCAGGGTTTTTCAGGCTCCATCATCCTCATGTTGGCTCTAACTTAAATAAGATTGCAATGATCCCAAGGGGACTGTCTGCCCAATGAGAACAGCAGGAATGCAGAAGTGGCTACACCCTCTCCAAACTCTAGCACAACACTTACACTTGTTCCAACATTGCAGAATGTGTTAGCATGACCAGGGCCGGCTCCAGGCACCAGCGAAGGAAGCAGGTCCTTGGGGCGGCCAATGGAAAGAGGCGGCACATCCGGGTCTTCGGTGGCACTTCAGCGGCGGTTCCCTCAGTCCCTCTCTTCCTCTTTGAGCCGCCGCTGAAGTGCCGCCGAAGAGGAAGAGAGGGATTGAAGGACTCGCTGCTGAATTGCCGCCGAACAGGGGCGGCTCTAGGCACCAGCAAAGCAAGCACGTGCTTGGGGCAGCCCATTTGCAGGGGCGGCAGGATCCAGCATGGGAGCTGAGAACCAACAGGGGGCCCTGGGAGCTGAAGTTCCTTGGTTAGCTCCCTGCCTATAGAGCCAGCCCTGGAGCAGGGAAAGAACTACATTTCCCAGCATTCCCTTGGCCACTACCAACAGGAAAGAGGGGGAGGGAGTGAGGAAGCTGAGACCTCATGCTGCAGCTTGCTATGAATGGAGAGCTGCGCTGTGAGTAGGGATACCATATTTTAACGTTCAAAAAATAGGACACTCCACAGGGAGGGAGGGTAGCCCCACCCTGCCCCCATCCACTCCCTCCGACTGCCCCCCACAGAAACCCCAACCCATCCAACCTGCCCTGCTCCCTGTCCTCTGATCACCCCTGCCCCTAACGGCCCCCCCAGGACCCAACTCCCTATCTAAGCCTCCCTTCTCCTTGTCCCCAACTTCCCCCTCCTGAGACCCCCCCCCCCCCAACTTCTGCCCTAGGACCCCACCCCCTACCTGTCCCCTGACAAACCCCCGGGACTCCCATGCCTATCCAACCACTGCCTGCCCGACTGCCCCCCCGAACCTCCGCCCCATCCAACCCCCCAGCCCCCTTACCGTGCCACCCAGACCAGCGTGTCTGGCTCCGCGCAGTGCCAGACACACTGCTGCATACATGCTGCCGTGCTCCCCCGCGGAGCCACAGTCCCCCCCCAGCACCTGCCTTCCAGATTTGAACACCTCAAAATTCAGGAGTGCTCAAGCTCAGTTTGGGCAGTTGTTACTTCATTTCTCCCAAATCAAATATACTGATCCACTGTAACTTGCTGTAGAAAAAGTAGGATAAAATTGAGCAAGAAATGCTTCCCAGTGGTTATTAGGACTGGAATTGCTATTTTCAACAGCCATTGCCTTTTTTGGTTTGTTTGTTTGTTTGTTTAAAAGGAAGACAGTGATATTGCATTGGCAAATTCCCCATAGAAAGAAAGAGTGGAATAAAAGAATAATAAAGGCACCTCAACTTTTCCTCATTTATGTAGGACAGTCTTATAATATGCATCCAGATATCCTCCAATCACACAAGCTGAAAATTGTTCCACTTTACTGCAGTTCTGTAACCATGCGGGAACCAATCCTGTCTGTTCTGTGCACATCTAAAATTCCTGCTGAATGACTTGCCGTGGGAGCGAGTTACCAGTGACCCAGGGCTGCGGCGGAAGGAGGGTGCAGGTGGGGGTGGGAGAGAGCCCAGGGCTGGGGCGGCAGGAGGTGTGTGTGGGGGGCAACGGTGGGGGGGAATGAGGGAGCCCAGAGCTGGGGCGGCAGGGGGCTTGGGGGGGGGAGAGCCCAGGGCTGGGGCAGCAGAGGTGTGCGGCAAGGAGCCCAGGGTTGGGACGGGGGGCAGAAAAAAAAATTTTTGCTTGGGGCGGCAAAAAACCTAGAGCCGGCCCTGCCGCCGAAGAATGAAGTGGCGCGATTGAGCTGCCGCCGAAGTGCTGCCGATCGCGCTGGAGCCGGCCCTGAGCATGACACCTCCTGAGCAGCACAAAAAGGCTAAAATGAGGGAGATATGTATATAGATAGATATTTATCTATCTATATCTCTGTATGAGAGGGAGAATACATGATGCAGTGGTATGGATATAAAACCTTTATTGCATGGGATAGGGATAGCTACATTGTGCTTGAGAGACAAAGCCATGGAGGAGTTATGCAGATCATTGCAAGGATATGCCATTAAACATTTATGCCACAGCAGATCATCACTTAAGTTGTTCGTACTGCCGAGAAAAAATGGAAATGTTTGGAAATGTTTGAGAGCTTAAAAAAAAAGTATTTGTAGTATTTTTTGTTCCCCCAGTACACTTCAAAGTAAGTATATTTTGGGGGGGAGGGAATGGGAAAAGTGAGAAATTATATTAAATTTAAAATTTTTCATGAAATTTTCTGGTTGAAAAAAATCAAAATGGAAATTTTCAATTTTGGGGGGAATTATTTTGATCCTAACATTTTTTCCCCCTTTCTCTTTTCCTTTCTCTCCCTCTCCCCCCCTTTCAAAAAAGCAGAGGGAAGGAGGTTTGTAAAACGAAAAGAGGAGGAAAAGACTTTTTTTTCCATTTGAAAAAGGTGGATTTTAAAAAGTGGTTTCCCCTCCTCCACAACTTCAAAGGGGTTTTTTTAATCAAAAACTTCAACCAGCTCTGTCACAGAGATCACTTTCCTACAGTAACTGCTCTATTGCTTAGTAACACGTTTGATAAAATGTGTATAGGTAATTCAATTGTCAAATCCTAATCAGGCTACAAATTAAATTCTGGTGAATAAGAAGTATAAAATACATGTATAATTAATGGATATTATGTAAACCTTTGTCTATTTGATTTGTTTACTATTTGATTACTAGCATGATGTCTGCTACATGGGTGCAAAGAGGTAACTCAATCCTGCGTGTAGGATGCACATCTGCAGGAACCTAAAGTCAATGTCTTTAGACAGCCCCAGTCACAGGTTCTTAACTGAAAATACAGGTGTCAAGGCCTTTTCTTGTTTTGTTTCTGTCCGGGGGGAGCGGGAGTTAGCGAGGGGCACAAACACCCCCCAGCTTAGGACTGAGCCAGGGCCCTTCAGGTGAGAAATTTTTAAACAAAACACTTGGAAACTGTCAAAATCCTCAAACCTGATGCAGAGACAAGGTCTGCAGGGAAACAGGTAACATGTTCCCACAGAAGACTGAGGAGATACTACCGGGCCTACCTAAGCCTATCATTCCTCTCAAGACATAGGGCATGTCTACACTACAATCTTAAGTCGACCTATGTTGGATGTCCACACTACCCTCCTTCTGTCGGTGGTGCGCGTCCTCACCAGGAGCACCCTACGGACCGAAGAGGGGCACTGTGGGGGGCTGAGAGCCAGGGCTCTCAGCTCCACGCAGTTCCCTGCTAGGAGCCTAGCTGCCTCCTGGGGCTTCTCACCTCCCAGTGATGAGATCCACTCCTAGAATCCGGTCAGCTGCCATGCTCCTGGCAGGAGGCAGGGAGCCAGGAGTCTGGAGAGCAGCAGGGCTCCCAGCGGGGAGTGGGGAGCCCAGCCAACAGCCGATGTAAGAAACTCAGTGTCTACACAGACACTGCGTCACCCTAATTACACCAATAGAAGCCCTACGCTTCTCATGGAGATGGAGTTATTATGCTGGTATAGTAAGGCACTTACATCGACAGGAGCAAGGCTATACACATTGACATAGTTAGGTCAACATAAGCTGCCTTATGTCATCCTAACTCTGTAATGTACATCAAGCCTTAAGTAAGACAATATGCATGTAGGTCTTTTTGTTATGTTAATCCCTTTCTTTCTGATTGCTATAATCAGATAGATAGACACTTTTTTTTTTTTTAAGACGCTGTTTGGTGTTCTTGCATTTACCCACTGTGCACAGCTCCTGAAGAGAAATCTGTAGCAGAGGCCAAGTCCAGTTGGACCTGCTGTGGAAACATGATTGGTAAATGGGTGCTGTAGCCAAGAGACCCACTCTAAAAATGGGGTGACTTGCAGGATTCCAGTCTGAGAGAAGTGCGTATGCTGGGCCTGTCCCTGGAGAGGGGTGCCCAAGGAAAGACCGAGGGTCAAACCTACAGCTAACCCTGGAGCTGCGACAGCAGGTCTTGGAGATTTCCATATCACAACATCCAATTTTCATCCTCCTTTTCCTTCTGATTATGGGTGAGTAGTCTGAGTCAAGATAGAGTTTCATCAAAATAATAATAAAAAAGTTATGTTGAATACCTCTACTATAATACAGATTTTCAGTGCATAGCATTATCATCTAAGCTAATACATTACAGATTTTAGCAGCATATTGAAAAAACTATTTGTGGTTTTCAGCCTCAGCAATTTACAAGAGAGATTTTCGTTTCAATAGTATTTCTATTCTGAAAGGAAGGGTATAAATAGTCATTAAATTATTAAATCAAATGGGTTTTATTTCTTCTATTTGAAAAAGTAGGGAAGACAATTGTGTATGGCTTGTGGTGGCTGCACTCTGAAGTTTTGAACGCACACTGCTTTTGCTGTTGTGCACCCTCCAACCCCAGGACTCAAAATATTTGCATAGCCAATTTAACCGCACACCTTTTTATGAACACATGTACATGCTTATAGGTCAATATGTTTACTGGTCTTGTTTCCGATCTCACTCTAATGAAATGTCATATGTGGGGGGAAAAGGCTAAATTGGCTCACAATTTGCCTTGATTTATATGATAAACTCCAAATTGTGCCTAGTGACTACAGAAGAGTATGGTACTGTGTCCATTGACTTGCAGTATGACCTTGGCCAAGTCAATTAACCTCTTTATGCCTCAAAATACACCTCTATAAAATGGATATTATAAGGGGAGGTTTTCAAAGGCACAAAAGAGAATTAGACAGCTAACTCTCTTTTGTACCTTTGAAAAAATCTCCCCCCATATTGACCAACCTCACAGGGTTATTGTGAGATAGCTTTGAGATCCTTGGATAAAATGTGCTATTCAACTGTAAAAATAATAAGGAATTTAAAATAATTTATTTGGAGACTGCAGAAATGGTCATCTTTGGTTTTAATGACCACACATATTATTCAACAGTCCAGAAACCAAGGACCATTCTCCATCTGTTTCATATGGTGGGTTTCACTCCAGGTACCAGATAAGAGAGAGGATCTTATACCCTATGGAAAGAACTCTAAAATGAATGCCATTTACATGTACAGCTTACAGTGCATTAAATTCATTTTAGCTAGTTTTATTTTGTTTTGTTCCAGTGAATATAAAGCTCAAATTCTGCAGTGTTACTCATTGTGACTTTGAAACTGTGGCAGATCTCCCCTGAGTGGTGTTAAGATTGATGGGCTGAAGAAGCATGGCGTACTTTTGGAAAATGCCTTTGACGCAAGATGAGTTACAAGAAGGACAATCTGAGGACCAAGTGTCTTACTCTATGTATCATTTTAATCCTGATAGCCAGGTCAGTCTAGGACTTGACCAAATAGTTGGTGAAGGCAGCAGTGAAATACCCTTTTATGGTCCAGCATATTCACATGACCCCGAAGAAAATGAGTTTTTCTTGGATGCAGCAGAAGAACATTTATACAGAATAAATCCACCTCAAATTCCTCATAGGGATCTTTACTTTGGAAGCCCCACCTCTCACTGGCAGCAAGTCAGGGTGCCACCAACAATTGGCTTCAGACCTTCTTTGCTATCCGGATGTAGTGACCTCTCTGAGAATTCCTACCCCACATACCCCATTGAAACACTTTATGACTATGGTCCATATGGAAGAAATAACTTGAGTCCAACTGCAGATGAATTTGGGTCAGATGTGGAGAAAGAGAATAAAAATCTGAATGTCTGTATAGGCTTTGAACATATAGACTATCAATATCCCGTTTTCTCAGACAACAGTGCAAGCGGACAAGGAATGAAAGATACAAGGAAAAATGACAGTAAATCATTCCTTGTGAGCACTGGGGAAACCTACTTAACAAACCCTCCTAGAGAATTGACCACAGGACCTGTCTGGCCCAGCATCTCTGCAAACAGCTCTGCAGACAGCACAGAGGTATGCGACAAATTTGTATGGTTGAAAGACTTAAAGATCTTGGTTTTGACTGTCCTCTGCCTTACATCTTGTGTACTCACCCACACCTGTATGAAGTGGATGAGAAATGGCTCTCATTCTGCACATGTCAATGGGCTTTGGATCAGGCCCATTGAAGCCAATTGAAAGAATCCCATTGATTTTAATGGGCTTTTGGAGCAGGTTCTAAATAACTACACATGAGGCGAGGCAGTGGGTAATCAGGCAACAAATATTATTTTTTCTTGGCACTCAGTTTTTCCTGTAATACTTTTATATGTTAAAGAGGAAGCTACCTTTATAAACAAACAGTACATTGACTCTTCTTGATGATTAGTTGGGAGGAACGCTTCTAACTTTTACTTTCTTTGTAGAATCTCCTTGTATAAAATAATCTGTCTTTTCAGTCAGAAGAGAACCAAGCAGCCCATAAGAAATTACTTTAGAAGGGAAAGGAGACTGCTTAGTCTAACTAATAAGAAATTTATGTTGGCCAGATCTGGCCCCTATCTTACTTGTGGTTTACCGAACTTACATTTAAACGTGTGGACATATCTCTCCCATCTACCCATTAAAAAAGACTGCTTCATTTTTTAAAGTAATGGAACAAGTTTCTCTACTGATGTAATTGGTTTAACTCCATTGACTCTAATGAAACTAGGCCAATTTGGACTTGCTGAGGATCTGGTTTGTGGTCCAAAATGCTCCAATGGTGTATATTACAGTAGTGCGCTTTTGGATCACTAACCTTGTTTGGATCATTGGACTGTTACTACTGTAGAGCAAATGGTGGAGCAGAGTATTGTAGGGTGGGCTCCCCCCAGCTTTTTTACCGAGGTTACAAAAAATCTATAATAGCAGGGCAATATGCTGAATCTGTTTTGCTGTGTGGCCAAATCTACTATCTCTATCCCTGTTCAAGCTGACTTGTCCTAATCCTGAGATTTGGCACAATGACTATTTTGACCCCACTCTGCTTCTTTTATGTATGTGTATTTTTTAAATAAATATCTTTTACTGTAACTGAACAGGTCTTCAGAAGTCAGATCTCTTGATACTCTCTGGCTCTTGCTGTCTTTTTGAACCAAGTTTTTTCTCTTTCTCTTGCCTTCCTTCAAGTGTTCAGTGCTCCATTCAGGGATACTGGGACGGGGGGGGGCGGAACAGGGTCTTAATTTTCTTGTCTTCCAGGTCTCCATTTCCCTTTCTGATGTTGTCCCTCCTCACCCTCCTCTCTTCACCCTTTCCTTTCCACAACCTGACACATTTCCCTTCCTCATAATGGTGATCACCACCCACCTCGTGGTCAGCATTCTGAAATATTTTGGGAATCCTGAAGTATCCAGATACATGTGGGGAGAAGTACTTCAAATCACTCTACCGTGACCCTTTTCAGAAAGCTAGGGCATGATGCTGCAAAGTGCTGAGCATCTCTTGACCTTACTCAAAGCAGAAGGTGCTGAACACCTTGCAGGATCAGACCTTGGGGAGTAAAATTGACTTTTATTATAGACCTCAGTCAAGACTCCAGTTCAGACCACTTCACAAAAGCTAAGAATCACACCAAGGTCTGGAGTTTGTGGTTTGTGCCTCTCTGGTGTTTACAGGCTAGAGAAAATCTATTCCTCCTCAGACAGTAAGACTGTGGTTGACTGCATAGGGATTTGATGGTGGGTTTTAAAAAGGTGAATTAACAATTTCTAATTTATTTGGTGCCTTTCCTCGTGGAGGTCCACAAAGCACATTGCAAACAGTAGCTGCAGCTAGGAGCAATGATACTAGGAAAGTCCATCTTTGCCCTTGCATTCTCAGAGTTGAACATGCTCATTCACTCTGTGAGAACAGTGCATATGCGTTCTGGTCACATGTAGGTGGTATGAGAGGATAGAGCATTCCAATTGGGGAGGACTCTTCAGAGATATCAGCTGTTGAATTCTGCACTCAGCAAGTGCAAACTGAGATTTTTCTAAGGCTTCTAACTTGGCCAAATGTGGGCAGATTTCCATGGGATCAGCAAAAGATCATCTCCCTGCCACATTTCAAGTCTGTGCTCCAAAGCATGCAGTTGCACGTGCTTCTTAAAGAAACAGTCTTGAGAATTTTTTAACATGGACAAAATGTATTTTTCCCTAATTCATTTTTGGAAACAACTGAACCATTTTGGCTGAAACTTTTTTGGGGAAAAAATCAGTGAGGCACAAAGACGGCCTGGAAAACTTCAGCCTCAATTTTTAAAGTCTGGCAAAGTTATGTATGATGCAAACCTGCAGCCAGACCAGGGCTGCTCACATAGTTGCCATGACTCCCCCTTCCAACAGAGCCTGCAGTAACTCATGGCTCAGGGATGCTGCAGCAACTCAGCTACAGTGACTTATCCCTTAAGCTGACCCTGCAGTGAGTCAGCACTCAGGTTTGCTGCAGCAGCCTATACCCAGTCAGGGCCCAGGTCATATGACCCCCAGGCACAGGTATTTCACTGACCCGGCCAGAGCTTCAAATTAGTCTGTGCAACAGCAGTACTCAGCCAGGAACCTTTATGCTTCTGCACAATGTTAGACTTCCTAGGCTTCCAGCCTTCCCTTGATCCAGTTGCTGTTCCTGCCCCAACCTTGACCTAGGCTTGTTCATGGCCACTCCAGCCTTGTCCATGCCTTACTCCAACTATACTCCAGCCCTATTACTGACGTGCTCCAGCCCTGCACCTGCTTCCTGACCCCCAGACTCTGACTTCCAGCTGGCTTCGACCTTTGGCCTGCATCTGGACTCCGATTAGGATCCTATTTGGCTTGTTTACGGACTCTGACCTCATTCTGACCCACAGCCTGTCCCTAGCCCTTAGTTTCAGCCCTGCCCTCAGCTCAGTCTTGATTTGACCCTTGTACCTGTTCTGGACTATGGCTCTAATCACCAGTTCTGACCGCTGCGAACCCAGAGCCTGACAGGCTGTAGTCACTGACCCTAGAGAAACTTTTAAAACATTGATGTTCCATACAGAAGACTACAAATCATAATATTTTACAGATAGAAAAAGAAAATTAAACTATGGACTGCTGAGCAACGTAGTGCATTGAATTTGCTGAGTTACCAATGAAACCGTTTGATACTTCAGTGGAATCCAATGGGTGATTTATGCTTACTGGAGTCCCATCTAAGTAAATGAAATTGTGCTGAGGTGTGAGGATTTAGCCCTCATGGAACCTATTGCAAGATCAGGCTGCTGAACTCACTAGATGAGTCAGTTTTCCTTATGTAAATAAAGTGAGCTTTATTTCTTCTGGTTTAATTTTGGTATTTTTAGCTTGCAGGTTGGTCTATCCAGCTGGTTGAAGCAGATCAAGGAAGTAATGAAAGTATTGCCTCCTTTTGCAATGGAGTGCAGAAGTAAGTAATGAAAAAACTTTATTCAACCAACTATGACATTTATCTCGCTAATATTAATTGGATGATTATTTCTACATTTCTGAACAATACCATAATTTCAATGTCTTTAAATATGGAAAAACTCTTAATTTTGGTTTAGAGATTAATATGAACGAGAAAGTGTACTAGAAAAAATATTTTCTTTCCTTGCCACCCTCTTTATTACTAAGAAGTAAATTGACCTCTTCAAAGTTGATGTTTTTCAGTGTATTGAACATAAAAGATGTTTCATGCCACTTCTTTGACCAGCTCTAATGCCTCTGGGGTTTGGGGCAGGAAATTGAAAGATGACTGGGAGATAGTCCTGATACTGGAGAAGTGTTTTTTGCTGCCCTCATGAAAACTCTGTTTTGGCCAAGTTTTAAAGTTTTGGATAATTACCATCTGCACATGGATAGTAGAGCAGAATTGGCACTTGTCCCTTAATAATTTTCTAAACAGTTCATCTGCACTGCATATATTGCCATGCCTGCAGTTAGGTGCCTGCCTGCTCACCTACTTTCCTTCAGCAAAATACCCTCTGGCCTAAGTAAAGGTGCACTGGGCTAGGAGCCTGAATGTCATGAGTTCAAATTTCATCTGTTCCATTGATAAGCCCTGATTGAGCACAAGCCATTCATTAATGTCTGAGCACTCCTCTCCCAAAGCTGGGGATAGAACCTCAGAATCCTGATCCCTAACATTCCACTTTTGTCTAGAAAACAACTGTGTAACCCACTGACAAACTGTGTTACATTCCACTCCAGTGGCTGTTCCACTTAGAGGATAATAGGCTATTATTGCTACCAGGTACTACCTTAGTGTTCCAACCCTGCTGAGTGATAGAGTTGGGCTGTTACCGTCCCATATGATAGAATTTCTTTTCTTCTTTCTTTCAGTTTTCTTTTTAAAAAACTAGAAATTTCATTTTTTTTAAAAACAAGAACATTAAGAAATATAAGATTGAAAGTTGCCCATACAACCTCAGTTGAGTCCCAATATTTGTATTTATTATGATAAAGTCTTTAATAACATGGTCACATACTATTTCCCCCAAAAGACCCATTTTAGGTATTTAAATATGTATTATAATCCATTTACATTTAGATATTAAGTCAGTTTTTTGCAAGGCCTCTCAAGACCTGTCTGCATAAAAATGTCTTTCTAATTCATCTTAATGGCTCTGAAACTAGCTGACTATATTTTTAGCTCCATGGGGGGGGGGGGGGGGAGGGGTTGTCCATCCCCCAAACATGCTGCATCAGAGATTTCTCTGTTTCCCTTTTTTCATAGTGCATCAGTCTGACTCCAAGCCCCATTCTAATAGCACCAGATTCATGAAGGCCTAGTCCACGTGACATACTTTCCTGTCAGATACTCAGATTGTTCTGTCCAAACATTGTACATTTAACTTTCCACTCCAATTACAGGAAAAGCCTCCTATTGATTTTCTGAATTAATGAGTTTATTTACAGCGTTAGGAAGATTAATAGAAATTAAGCTGTTTCTACTTGGCCATAGCTTGTTTTGTGTGTGTCAGTGGCAAACCCTTTCTTTTTGTTTTATCAAAATAAGAACGCATCCTCAGGAGATAATGTCACGCCAAGGAAAAGACCAAGAAAAATCTCAAATAGATTTGCACACAACTAACCCATTCAGTCTTATTGAGCTTCCCCCAAGTCCCTAAAGAATCTTAGTAACTGTCAGGTTTTATAAATCAGAGGCAAGATATATAATTCAAACTCTACATCATGCAAACTTACAGCTCCAGCTAGTAACTCAAATAGAAACCCATTATATTTTTCTCCAGGTAATATTTGTACAGGTGGCAACCCATAATTGAAACATTTCATTGTACACATATCAACTTGAAAGCAGTTTCCATAATCTCTTTACCAGGTTTCTTGGTACAATTATGGAACAGGCTTTAGCAAATGTTCTTCCACGGATAGTTTCAGAATCCTTTTTCAAATGAATTTGACATTAGTGAAAGATACCAAGTTGACAGTCTCAAGGTTCACAGCTATGAGATGTTGAATTTCTTCAACTCCTACTGACTTCATCAGGAGCGGAGTATGCACTGCACCTCAGAGGAATGCTCAGCATCTTTCAGGATCAAACCCCTGGAAATGATAGTCCTCTGTGTACAGCATGGGCAGCAAGCAATACAGATTTTCTGCAGGCTGCCAAGCGTCTGTACCTCAGCCCTGACTTGGGGGTGAGAGGGTAATTAAATCTCCAGCATTCAATCTTTGTCATCTATACGGAGATAGCTTCAAGGGTGAAGCTTGTGAGAGTGGAAATTGTGATGTGTACATGATCCACAAACGAAGCTACACAGGCAACTACTTTCATATAGTCACCAAAACGGCCTTTTTATAGAATAATGACTTCTGTTTCTAGTATAAATCTAGCACATGTACTGTAGGTGGTCACTTTCCATTATACCACTGAGCTACCATGTTCACTAGCTTTTTCTTTATAAGTAATACACTACTTCATTGTATAATTAGCTTTGGAAACCTAGAAACGTGTATGCAATAAAAGCAGAGTTCATACTGGTGTTTAAATGAGTTAGGAACCAGCTCTGAGATGTAATATTAGAAATAACCTTATGAAGAGATTTATACAGAGAACTATGCCACAAAATGTACTGTAATCAGAAACCATATAAAATGCTGCCAAATCAAGATACAGCTTGCTGCTTAAACACAAAAGAATGCAATGTGCTTACTAAAGAATATTTGATTTTAGTTACTAAAATGCAGGTCAATTAGTGAAATGTAAAACCTCAATTGGTAGGCTATGTACTCCTATCTGATGCAGTATAGTGTATTTGCAGGTTCAATCCCAGCTGAGAACTATGATGTCTCTAGGTTTCAATGGCACGCCAAAGGGGACTTGAAATTGACGTCTGGTAATTGGAAGAAGAGACAGTATATAATGCACTTACTTAGTATCGGATTTCCCTTTAGTGACTTGACTTGGTGACTAGAACAGGTTTCCTATAAGCATCTACAGGAGTTTCCTTAAACTTAAATAAGAGAAGCCTATATTTTTGGTGATGAAGGTTCCAGGTTTGATCCTAGAGCTGGTTGAAAACAGAGAATTTTTTGTGTCAGATTTTGCACAGAAAATGTGCCCTAATGTTTTGACTAGCTGTATTCAGTCTTTGCTGAGGCCTTAGTATCTGTAAGTTTGTGCCCAAAGCTAGTTACACTGTCTCCTTAGAAATCTGTCATTAAGAAATTTGCTTTAATAGAACAAGACGAGAGTGAATATGTAGAAGCAAAATCTATGTAACTTGGAAATTGTAAAGGGAATAATAACACAAAATTCTGTTTACAGTGGTAAGGCTTCTTACCAAAAGGTTTACCCTGTGATCAAACCTAATAAAAGATCATGATGGCAGAGTCCTCAGTAAGGGTGATGATATTAAATGCAGGTGGAGAGATCATGGTGCCAATCTATATGCCTCACCAGAGCCACCTATGATACAGGACAACAGAAAAGAGAGAATGAGCTATTAACCCTGTGAGAGTAAGTGGTGTGTGCTATTATGAAAATGAAGACTGGGAAACACCAAAGGTAGACAAGAATTGTTAAAAAGTGATTGGCAAATGTGGTACTGATTATATATGGAAAACATATAATCATAGAATATCAGGAGGTCATCTAGTCCAACCCCCTGCTCAAAGCAGGGCCAATCCCCAGATAGATTTTTATCCCAGTTCCCTAAATGGAACCCTCAAGGATTGAACTCACAACTCTGGGTTTAGCAGGCCAGTGCTCAAACCACTGAGCTATCCCTCCCCCCAGTGATGTACAGATGACTGGAAATTGGCCAGAAGAATGGACAAAGGGAATTTCTATGCCCTTACCAAAGAAGGGAGGCATAATAGCGTGTAGTACCGATTGTACATCTCCTTGATGTTGCATGCAGGCAAAATGCTGCTCTATATAATCCAGGATCACATGCAACAAAAAATAGAAGCAGGAATACCACCACAAAAAGCTGGTTTCTGAAAAGGTCAAGTCACATATGATCAAATAGCGAATATCCATAGTCTCATTGAAAAATGCAGAGAGTATAATCACCCATTGATTATGTGCTTAATTGGCTACTCAAAAGTTGACACCATCCAACATGACAGTTTGTATCTTTGGCAGACAAAGCATCTTATTGAATTTATTACAAGTCTGTACCACCACCAGCAGACCACAGTGCAAACAGCAGTAGGCAATGGTGAGTGGTTTTCCACTGGGCAAGGTGTGAGGCAACCGTTTATTTAGTCTCCAAGCCTCTAACATATGTACACAGGATTTATTATGAGATGAGCCTTGGATGGTTTTGACAAAGTGGAAGGAGCTGGGATTTCCATTAGTGAACATCTCTTAGCTAACCTCAGGTATGCTGATGACATGATGCTCTTTTCTACAACCACCAATGCAATGAATGTTGGAGTCTATGAAAATAGTTTGTGTGGAATATGGATTATTCCTGTATGCGATGAAAACAACGTGCTTGTACCTTGACATGATTAACAAAAATGAAATGCAAGTGGGCATCAGGATTAACAGACAAACTGTAGAGGCAGTAGATGAATTTAATTATCTGGGATTATATATATCCAACCAAGGATGCTGTTCTAAGGAAATCAGTAAAAGACTGGGGATGGTTCACACAGTTATGGTCTCCCTTAAGAAACTGGAAACATGGCATCTCAAAAGGTATGAAGTTGTGACTTATAAAAAGCCTAATTTTTTTCCATAGTGATTTATAGATGTGAATCTTGGGAAGTTAATGCTGCTGACAAGAAGAAAATTGCAGCTTTTGAAATGTGGTGCTGGTGAAGACTTTCTTGCATATCCTGCAGATAGGCATTCATCTTTTTTTCTATGTTAGAAATATTGTTGGAGAGAAGCAGACCCTGATATCAGAAATCACAGTCGCAAATGTATATACTTTGGTCCCATTAGGTACAGAGATGGAAGGGGAAGGAGGGAATCATAGTAGACGGCAACCAGTGAGGAGATGGATGAATGGTGTGTGGCAAATCACTGGAAGGTCACCTTGCTGAATGCTTGAAATTTAGCAATGGAGTGAAAAGTCTTCCAAAAATTCTGCTATGATGTCACCATTATTCGGACATGAATAAATGGGTTTACTTAGTTTAACAGAATACACTCATTGCACCATGGTGAAATTATTTTGATCACAATACAGTGATGTCTCTGGCTAAACACCCTTTGACTTTAGTGGGATTAGGATTAGACCCACACAGTGATTCTGTTCATAATATTACATACTGTAATCAATGGCAATTTTACCAGTGGTTCTCTTATTTAATAAAACATGAAATAGGCAGCAGTTATCTCACCGAGATGTCTGACAGAAGTAGATTTATTCATAACATCAATGTACCCTTCATCAGCATATAATTTTTTTTCTTAATATCTAACTATACTATTGTTTTTGGCATATTGTGGTAGTTTTGTCTCAAGTGACAGGAGAGCTGAAATATATAAACGTATCGTATGTTCTCTCCAGAATCAGAGACGCATATCCTGCTTTTGATTTGACGACAAATACTGGGAAGATTTGGAGTGTCACAACAACATTATCAGATGAGATCCTTTGTAAATCAAAATGCAAAGTTAGCATTTTGACAAACTGTTCATCTCCTCCACTGCATCTTACACCATGTGGTAAGTGCTTTGGGTTTCTTTAGCCTTCCAGAATTCAGTTCTTCAGTTCTACTAAAATACACAAACTTTTTTTGTCATCTTGCAAGGTACTTGGTACCATTCCATTTTATTTTATTTTTTTTGGAGGGGGGGCGCGGGTGGGATTGAAAGTGCCAATTGTTTTTTGTTTTCTTTTTTTCACGAGAAATATAAAAGAATGTCAATTTTGCATGAAAAACAATTGGCATTTATTGGCCTGAACTATATGTAAGTAGCTTAAATATTTTTGGTCCAGATTCACCAATATCATCTGGCTTCTTTGTGCTACTTTAGTTTAACGGGTTGGTTAAACCAGGCTCACAGCTGCCTTGTATCACTAAGGCAGTACAAAGCAGCCAGTGCATAAATGTGAATCTGGCCACTTTTATTTTTAGGGCCTTCAGTTTGATTGTGAGCATTTAATTTTTGTGTCTGCTCTCCAAGAGGTCACTAAAACACAAATGGTTTTAACACCTTAAACTTTAAAATGAACCTTTAAAATGAATGTTTTAATTTTTTTTAGCAGTAAAGAAATAGCATGAATGAAGAATTGAAATGAAAATCAACCTTTGCTTGGTGATTCAGATTGTTAGCTGTGGGCAATCAGATTGTCACAGAAGTTTGGAAGGAATTATTTCCCCTGTGTTCTGCATTGCACAATTGACTAGGTATATTGTGGGTGATCTTTGCCTTAATTCTGAAGAATCAGATACTGGCCATTGTTAGAGGGAGTGTATCAGACTTGAGACACCAATGATCTAGTCTGGTCGGGCAAGTCCTTTATGCCTATAAAGGCAAATTTAGTTAGTTATATTGTGATTTGCTTCCCAGAATTCACAATCCAACTATACATACATCTTTTTTGATTTTGGATCAGATCCTCAAAAATAGGGGGGAAAAAGAAAATCTCTGTGATGGAAAGTGGCCTAAAAATTTGGAGCAGAGTTATGGAGGAATGTAACTACTAGAGTAGATTTATTGTGGGCTAATTGCACATATCTTCATATCATTGCTGTGCCCAGCTACTATTACGTATAGCTACATGAAATGGATGTGGCTGGTTGCAGTGACAAACAAATCTCTGGCATATCCTTGGGTCTTGTGAAGGCGCAGAGCCTTCATTATGCCCTCTTTTTTTGCAATAGGTTAGATTCACATTTGAGAAAAGTACACATAATTTCAGTAGGGAAAAACTGAGTTTATAGATTTCAGTGGGAATAACTAGCTTTTTGGTTCTGCCATCTCTGATTCAGAATTGATAAGTTTATAATTCTAGATTCCTGACAGATTCTCCTGTTTCTTTCAAAACCGGGGTGAGTTCAGTGTGTTGCTGGGATTGTATGAATGACAACCAGATCCTCCTCAGAGCAGGTGAAGCCAGAAAAAAATAATTAAATAAGGTGTGGTTCATACTAATTCCTCTAGATGGAGCTATACTGCAGCAGAAGTTAGCAGTCACACTGTGACTCCCATTTTCTCTGCTCAACAATATAGCCAGCAACTCTCTACCAAGCTGCTATTAATTTTTCTTCTTATCTTTGTTTACAGCTAGCTGTATTGTCCGTAACTTAGTTGTAGAGATTCTCCATTGCACAAATCAATATCCAGCCCAGGAAGAGTGTTTTCTAAGTGTTTATGGGTCTGATGAATTTTTGCAAAAGTAAGTATCGCATTAAGAGATGGTATTAGATCATATAAGCTATCCACCTGAATACTGAAGTACTACATTTGTAAACAAAGCAGATCCAAAGGGAGAGATGCAAAAGCAATGGTCATGTCACAAATCTTAGATCCCACCTTCCTCGAGCCTTGGAAGGTATTTCAACCATGGAGTTTGGTTCATGCCTATCTCAAATTGTGCTTATACTGTGGGGTACTGAGAAGGGAATGTGGTGTAGAGAAAAAAGCATGGGACAGGGAGCTAGGTACTCCTGAACTTGAATCTCAGCTCTTCTATGTACTCCCCGCATGGCCTTGTACAAGTTATTTCATCTCTCTGTCTGCCTGTTTCTTCATCAGCAGCTCTTTTTTTCTAATGCCAAGGTTGTGTTGGGCTGAGCTGTCTGTGTCTCCATCCATAAAATGGGGATAACATTACCATGCAGGGACGTTATGAGGATGAGTTAATTAATGTTTGTGCAGCTCTTCAAAGATGTATATACCACTGAATACATGGGAAGTGTGATTATGAAAAGTTGCCTTGTGGGACGGTGTTTCTTTCCATCAGTGTGGAGTAAGTGAAGACACCCAGCTGTCACTAAATGTCAGGTTGTGAAGAGAGAACATACATGGCAGAAAGATTTCAGAGTAGCAGCCGTGTTAGTCTGTATCCGCAAAAAGAACAGGAGTACTTGTGGCACCTTAGAGACTAACAAATTTATTTGAGCATGAAAGCTTATGCTCAAATAAATTTGTTAGTCTCTAAGGTGCCACAAGTACTCCTGTTCTTACCCAAAAAGGCCCCTTTCTGCCATATCACTAGCCAGGAACTTTTGAACTTAGAAACTGCTTGAAGTTGGATGATGATATACACATGTACTGTAGTTGTGAGGGAGAAACCTATAAAAACTACTACTAACTGATTTCTCATGTCTGTGATGAATTATATTTTGCAACTCAGGGTGTAGGGTTTGGTCATTTAGACCTTACTGTGCTTGATTCTCCAATTGCTTACACCTGCATAAAACAAGACAGTACTGTTACGCTGGTGCAAAACTGGAACAAGTGAGAGGCAAATCAAGCCCATTACCTCCATTACTTGATCACTCTGTTGCATAAGAGAGACTGGGCTTGTTTAGAAGAGGGGGAAAAAAGCTCTTTCTCATTTCAAACTAATTGCTAACTAAATGAAAATAACAAGTAATTGTACTGAGGATGAGCTCACTGTGTCTCAGTACAGTGTACAGTACGTTCTAAACAGTTTATTTTCACTTTTGGAAGAACTCATCAATAGGGAACCACTAAATTCCTGCATTTGCAGAATCTCTGCACGTCTCATTAGCAGTGAAACAAGGTCAACAATGTTCTCAGCTGCTCGCTTTGCTCCTTCAGTGTAGTGCAAAAGGCATTGAGCTGCAGTTCTGGCCTCAACTGCTGTAATTCTATATTATGCTGTGATTTCATCTTCCGCTTCTTCCTGGCGCTTCCTGATCATCGTCAGTGTCCTCTAAATGAGATCTTGAAACCCTAAGCCAAACTCATCCCTAGGGCAACTTAATGTGAAGCCTGTGGGGTTACTTGAAGGATCAATTTGGCCCTGTATCTGAGCTGTCTATGACTGTGAGCTGCTCTTTCCCCACTCCCTTGTTGTTAATATAGATGTAAAATCAGAAGTGCTCATGCAAAATTCTCCTTAGAATACAGGTCAGTGCTGAATTCCAGAATAAGCTCTCCAAATCATGTTTGCAATGCTCTTTGTAGCTGTGTTAGTCCCAGGATATTGGAGAAACAAAGTGGGTGAGGGAATATCTTTTATAGGACCAACTTCTGTTCGTGAAAGAAGCAAGCTATTGAGCTACACCAGTGGTTTTCAACCTTTTTTTCCATTTGTGGATCCCTAAAAGATTTTGAATGGAGGTACGGACTGTTTTGGAAATCTTAGACATAGTCTGCGGACCCCCAGGGATCCATGGACCACAGGTTGAAAACGACTGAGCCACACAGGGCTCTTCTTCAGGTCTGGGAAAGGTATTTAGAGTGTCACAGCTAAATACAAGGCAGACCAGATTGTATAGCATAACTATTAACACATACTCTTAAGAGACCATTCAAGGTGAAGTGGCCCATTAACTGATCTGCACAAAAAGAAAAAAAAGAGAAAGGGGGTGAGGGGGCTTAATGGGCTACAGATTGTTGTAATAAGCCATAAATATAGTATCTTTATTAAGACCATGCTTTTTAGGGTCTACCAAAGTTGTGAATTTAAGCTCCCACATCCATCTTTTGAAGATCTTGTGCAGGCAGTAGGTGTTTTTTGTCTTTATTTTTCTGTGAGAGTTCATTTGAGAGTGTAGTAATTGTCTCATTTCACTCATATAGTTGTTATTGGGGCATTTAGTGCACTGGATGAGGTACACCTTGTGTTGATAGGCATGTGTAGGATCCATGGATCTTGAAAGGTGTGTTGGGGGCGGGGTATTTAACAGTATAGCAGTGGAGATATGCTTGCAGGGTTTGCAGCTATTGTTATGGCAGGGTCTAGTGCCACTTTGATGTGTCCTGATCTGTGGGGGAGCTTGATTCTGATGATGAACTTGGTAAGGTTGTTTGAAGGCCAGAAGATGGGGGGGAGGGCAGGAAAGATTTATTATTTCAGAATGTGGTCCCCACAAAGTATGGGTAGCAATTGTTTGATACCCCATATGGGTTCCAGTGTGGGGTGGCAAGTGACAAGTAGGGGTATGTAGTTGGAGGATTTTTTTTAATCTGTATTGAAACAAGATCTCTTGAGGAATTTGGTGGCCCATTCAATGATTTTTATCTACTTCTTTGGTGGAGTGTCCTTGTTTGGTGAAGGAGGTTTTAAGTATACTAAGGTGTATATCCTGGATTTTCTCCTTGGAGCATATTCTGTGATATCTGAGTGCCTGGCTGTAGATAACAGATTTCTTTGTGTGTTTGAGGTGGTTACTCGACCTAGGTGTGGTGGTCTGTGGGTTTCTTGAATACAGTTGTCTATAGCATTCCTTTGATAAACCTGATATCCAGAAAGTTGATGCTGGCACAGAAGTGTCCTAGAGAAAGTTTGATGGATGCGGGGTGGTGGTTGTTAAAGTTGTGGTGGAAAGATATAAGGGCGTTTAGGTCATCTGACCAGAGGCTGAAAATATCACTGATGTACCTTGGGTATATCATTAGGTATGGGTGAGGACATGAAAAGGATGTTTGGGGTGGATATCTGAGTGTTGTCTTGTAGATATTTGAGATGGGCAGCTATGCCATCATTGTGAGGAATGTTGGTGAATAGGGAGGTGAAATGGATGGTATTCTGAGGGGCATTGTTAAAGTTGCTGAGTTTCTGCAGGATGTCAGTTGTGTCCTGGAGGAAACGAGCCCTTTGTGTGGTGAGTGGCCCTTTGAGGATGGTTTTTATGAGTCCTGATAGTCCTTCAGTAAGAGTCCCAAGGCCAGATATGATAAGTCTACCTGGGTTCCCTTGTTTGTGTGTCTTGGGAAGCATGTAGAAGGTCCCTGAGTGGGTTCATGGGGGAATGAGGTCGTAGAGTTTCTCTTGGAGTTGTTTGGGGAAGGATTTGACAATACACTTAAATTCCTGGGTGAATTGTAGTGTGGAGTCTTGTTTGAGTTTTCTGCAATACGTGGTGTCAGAGAGTTGTCAGTTGAGCGCCTTAACATAGTCATCATGGAAGCCTTGTAGCAGTAAAGAGAATTGTATGCTGCTGTTTCTTTCTTTGTCATTACAGTTCAGTAGAACCTGAACATAAAGCCAACCCACAAAAGAGTTCATATAATGCACATGCCTTACACCATGGTGTTAGTGAGCCAGATGGCATCATGAAGTTCTGTAAGAGGCTTCCATTTGTTATCAGATTGAATTGTATTATAGAGCAGCTGATTCTCCCTGTAGCAGAATCTGAAATACTTGATGATGCCTGGAATCAATTAGCTTTAAGTGAATGGAAGTGTTGGGGGAAAAGAGAGAATACATACTAGTGTGTTAGCTAGAAATAGCATGGCACATGGCATTGCCGAGTAAATGGAGATGAAACAATTTATTATTCCCCCTCCTTTGTGTGTCCATTATCTACTGATGTTCCCCTTGGCTTTTTCTTTTTTTGAACCACAGTGCAAACCTGGATTTCAAACATCCCCAAAAGTTCAGGGAATTTTATACTGAGGATTTAGGTTTATCCCATAGGTAATTGGTGAAATTCTGATTTGGAACCATGCTCCAATTCTGGTCTTTAACTTAGATCTCCCTAGGTCAGAAATTGTGAGTTGTCACAGGCTATGCAATTTTTTTTTCTTTCTTACATTTCTCTTGTCAACAAATCTGTCTTGCACCATCTCTAGAGCATTATTAGGATTAATCCTTAGTTTGTCCCTGCCTCTTCTCTCATCTTTAGTTATTTCTTTCCCTCAGCCCATCTTGATGTACTGCAATTTCCCCTTCTATGATCTTAATGTGTTTCTATATGTCAAGGCTAGGCACCGGCTCCGTGGGTGCTCCGGGGCTGGAGCACCCACAGAGAAAAAATGGTGAGTGCTCAGCACCCACCGGCAGCCCTGCCGATCAGCTCTTCTCCCTCCCCCCAGCGCCTCCCACCCATTGCGATCAGCTGTTCAGCAGCAGGCAGAGCGAGGGCAAGGCACGCTTGGTGGAAGGGATGGAATGGGGCAGAAAGAGGCGGGGCAGGGGTGGAGCGGGGGCAGGAAGAGGAGGGGCGGGAAGAGGTGGGGGAGGGTGGGGCCTTCGGAGAAGGGGTGGAGTGGGAGCAGGGCCTGGGGCAGAGTGGGGGTTGAGCACCTCCAGGGAAATGACAAAGTTGGCACCTGTGCATCTAGAGCTCAGAACTCTCCAGTTCAAAGAAGTGGGAAATACTATTCTACATTCACTAGCTTTCCTGTACATTTCCAAATATTATTCACTTTTGTGCTTCTGGTTTTCAAAACTCTGCTTAGACTCGATCTCCCTTCCCTCTCTGAGTATGTGTATGTTGGACCTGCAATGTGTAATTTCCAGCTTGAGTAGATATACAAGTGCTTGCTCTGATTGAGCTAGAGCACTAAAAAATAGAAGTGTATCCACAATGGCCTGAGAAGCAGGAGGGGCTACATGCCCACATACCTGCCTACGGTCAGGATTGTACTCTGGTCACCTAGCTCGATCCCACCGCTTGCATCACTGCCGCTACACTATTTTTCGCATGCTAGATCTATCAGTGCTAACTCTGCATTACACCTTCCAACTCACCTGTAGACATACCCTGAATCTCCTAGCTACCTGTTCAATTCATTCCATCAAACTTGACCTCTTCTTTGTTTCTACCTTTTTATTTCTTGCCCTGTCCATCTCTGCTAGCTGAAGATCTTCCCTGTCCAAACCACCTGTATTATCCCCTTTGTTTAAATCTTCCCTTCAGACTGTCCTTTGCTTTTTTCCCCTCTTTAGCTTGTGAATAGATGCCTCGCAAAGTGGTTTTATGATGTCCTTTATGAAAGATGCCATATAAAAATAAATTATATTGGGGGTTAAGCAGCTTGTGTTGAATAATTCATGACTCCCACTGCCAGCAGCAAACCGAAAGCAGCTCTTGTTATGTGCCAGTAATGAATCAATCTTCCTTGCAAACTTTCTGCCTCTAGAGCTGCAGGCCACTTGCTCAGAGCATTCCAAAGTACCTAGTAAAACATACCACATTGCTATATAAAAAGATGTTTATTTTTATTTATTTTTTTGTTTATTGATCTGGCTGTTGTCAGTAAGAACTGACTGCAATGCACAACCAGCAAATGAACATAGTCCAGCAGTTTTTATAAATGTTACTTTAAAGTTTCCTGTCTTTTGAAGGCAGGAGGGTTTAAGTTTGCCCTATATTGCTGAATTCTGTCTTCATTCTCCTATAGTGTATTTGTGTGTAATTATCTTGCTCCTAAATTCAGCGGTAAACAGAAATGTAGAATAGAAATGAGCATCTTCAGTCTATAATTTACACTGTCACGCTAGCTTGTGACCTTATTGATGACACTTTTTTTTTTTTTGCCTTGTTAATTCCAGTCTCTGAGAATCAAGGCCTGAATAGAAACTGGTTTTCCCTTCAAGTGAAGTTTAAACTATTAATTATAGGAAGGACAGTGCTATATTTGTGTAGATTGGGATCATTAGAAGCCTGCATTTTGAGGTGAATATGTTCTTCATAAAAATAAGCCTCCATTTTCTCTTGTCACTGCAAATTAACCTTCTCATACAGTGATGCTGCTCCAGTGAGGGTTTTTGGGTTTTTTGGGGTTTTTAAATAAAATTTAAGAGACTGCCTAAGGATTCAGAAGTAACGCAGAAAGAATTTTATATGATTGGAAATGAATGGTGTTGCTGGGGACACTGAACTGGGAGTCAGGAGACCTGGACTCTATTTCTGGCTCTGCCACTGACCTGCTTTGTCACCTGGGGCAAGTCACTTCACTTGTTTGTGACTCTTTCCTCTGTCTCTGTCTTGCCTATTTAGACTGTAAGCTCTCAAGGGCTTGAGCTGTGTCTCATTATATGTTTGTACAATGCCTAGCAAAATGGGACCCCCGATCCCAGTTGAAGTCTGTAGGTGGTATTGTAATACAAATAAGGTGAAAGGAGATTTTCCAGTATGTGTCGTGTTTATAATAATGTTGTGCTTCTTGTATAATTCAAAACACTGTAAAAATACTAACTAATCCACATGACATCCCTTTAAGATGACTGTTTAATTTTTATCTCCATTTTATAGGTGGGATAACAGCTGCACAGAGGGCCAGGTTTTGTGGGGTGCTGCAGCCCCTTTATACTGCTCCAGGATTGGACCCTTGATAGTCTGTCAGTCCATGATAAACTTGTGACAAATAGGAGCTGAATACTATTACATCTATTTTATGGACAGCTACATCTATTTTTTCTTATGACCTAAACTAGATTTCTAACTTGATTACGTTTTCCTCAAAAGTCATTAACCTGCTCCATCTATTCATTCATGCTCCAATATCTGCATGAATAAAAGGCTCCTCTCCAAACATTTGTGCAAAACAAAATCCATTCACACTAATATTTGCAGAAAGGAAAACTAGAAAATTATAGGAACATGGTCAAGAGATTCAAGATTGATAAATATGTTATGTATAATTTTTGCGATTGTTCCACTAGTTGTAATAGTGTGAGGGTAAGGCAAGAGGGGAGGTGCAGAAGTCAATGGTGGAATGCAAGGGGAAAAGTGGGTGTGAAGGTATTTGAAGGAGGAGTATGAGGATGTGTGGCCTATAGGAAAAGGACTGTCATTACAGACTTGGGGCTGGTAAAGGGATGATGAAGACAAGAGTAGATGATGACAAGGGAGCAGTGAGGCAAGACGCATGGGCAGAGCATCAGGGCTTGATGGGAAGTGACAAGAGAGGTGTAGGAGCAGGTACAGCCATGCAGAACCCCAATGGTGAGGATGAGGAATTTGAACATTGTGTGGAAAGAGAGAGGGAGGCAGTAAGGGGGCACTGACGACAGCAGTACAGATATTTTATTATTTCAATATGATAGCTAGTGCTTTTGCACTCTAACTTTCTTACTTCTAAAACTGTACTGTATGCTTTAACATTAAGGAATCTTGCAAATGTACAGAAGCACTGTCAAAGGACCTTGTTCTAGGTATTTATTTCGTCAGATGGAAATAGGTTTCTCCTTCTGTGACCTTCAATGTGTCTGTCACAAAACGCCACATCTGCAATTTTACCTTTTGTGCCTGGAAATGGGGAGCTTGTTCTTTTTCCTAATTACACTGTGGGATAGGTGTAGAGCATTTACTCATAGAAGTCAGAAATCCCCAGAAGTTTGAATCCTTTGTAATTATCTCTGACAGCCATGTACTGTGCTAGTTAATGATTTAAAATTAACCTTTGTTTTCTATTCGACACCCCCTTGTGAGACGCAATAGTTCCTAGTATGCTATGTGCGCATTCTATAAGCCCCTATTTCTGTCATAGGTTCATAGGGCCTGTGTTTTGGGGATTAAACCCAATAAATCTGATTTCAGCCCCTCCCAATAGAATGCTCTTAGATATGGATACACCCACTTTCCATCTGAATGTCATGCCTTCCCTGATGGTTGGTAAATCTGAAAAGAACCTTCTCATGGGCTGGCTGGCCCTTTGAGGCAAGCTAGGCTTAGCCTTGTCCATGGTTTAGCAGCTACCCCTTAGCCTCACTGATGAGCTGGCAACATAGGACTAATTAGTGACCACAGCTGGGTGTAATAGGGGCTTAATTAGAAAGACTAACCCCAGCTGTGGTGGTGAAACAGGCAGAGCACTCCTTAAATAGAGCTGGGATTCCAGCAGAAGGGGGAAGAGTTTGGAGGGAGGAAGAAGAGGAGTGCCCCACTGGGAAGAGGCTGAGGTACTTACTGGGATTAGAGTAGCTTCTGGGTAGGAGAGCTCAAGTTAGGGCCTGCAACAAGAGAAAGAGACCCACAAGGAGTAGAGTAAACTTCTGTGGGGGAGGCCCAAGATAGGGGCAGGAGGATCCCCAGAAGTAAACTGCTGAAGTCCATGATGAAAGGAAGCAGTTGGAGAATCCTGCTGGGAAGAAGTAAGATGAAAGAAGCTCTGCAGGGGCCAGGAGAAGGGGCCAAGAAGCAGTGGAGTCTGAGAGGGGCAGCAGAACTAGTGATTTGGATGTTTGATTTAGACCAGGGGACGGCAACGTTTGGCATGCGGCTCGCCAGGGTAAGCACCCTGTTATTTAGTTATTTTGGATGGGGAATGAAATGTTATATGACTTAGCCGGAGGGCCAAGCCACAGAAGACCCAGAGAGGGAGTGGGGAGAAGATAATGGGCAGGGACTGGCCATCGCAGCTAAGGAAGTGGCCACCAGGGGCAGACAAGAGGCAAAGTCCTCTGCAATGCTCAGTCCAGGCATGAGAGGGCACTCCAGAAGTGGGGATCTGCACTACAAACCTGTTTCTCCTACTTGACCCAGGGAGCTCTGGAACAACTTGCCATGCTGAAAAGCAATATAAATATGGATCAATCCTCCTTGCTCTCATGTTCAGGAGCTTGAATGAGGTAACATGAACCTGACAGAACATGCACTGGAGATGTAACTGATGGGGCATGTTAACTTGTTCCAATAATCTGTCATTGCAGAAAATCAATACCATTAAACCCCAAAGTTTTTGAATTTGAAGAAATGTTCTGGCTTTTAACTGGGAATTACTGGCGCATTATTTCACCTGATTTTTTTTTTTAAATGATAACATTGTTCCATTGGCTAACTCCACATAAAATTAGAAATACCAGGCCAGACCCTCAGCCCAGGGGAAGTCTCCTTTGCATTGATCCAACAATGCTAAAAGGACTGAAAGCTACTCTAAAGCTACTCTAAAGAAACACAGGGGGACTGGGGAGTCTCCTGACAGGGGAATCCCCCTGCTAGCATGAAGATTATTGGAGCACTCTAGGTGGAGCCAGAGTACCCTGCACTATGGGCAGACCTGTCCCTAGCGAACCATTCCAGTTAATGTAAGGTAGAATAGCCCTGTGGCTGCTTGGGCCCCTGGCTGGTCCTATGATTAGAGGAGGTCGAAAACTGACTTACAGTCGCCTTCGCCTTGTCAGCTGCACAATTTGAGCTTTGGAACTTGTGAGGATCAGGCCCCATGCTCATTTATGTATATGATTTGCAAATATAGATTATCTTTTCCACCCAGCCTTTAAAAACCAATTAAATACAGCTACAGTTTTTTCATCCAGTATGTTCTATTTAGTTATGTATCAAGACATAGAAATATACAAATTATCTACTATTGCGCTGGCCAATATGGTCTCATTATTTTCCTCACAACCCCCTTTACTGTCTGTACCCATCTGTTGCCTCTTGTCCTAGATAGTAAACGTCTTGGGGCAGGAGCCATTTTTAATTCTATTTGTACAGTGCCTAGCACAATGGGATCCTGATCCATTACTAGGGCTTCTAGCCAATATTGTAAATAAATAATAATACTACATTATGTCCTAGGTGCTTTGAATATAACCCATAGTAATTTGAGGTTTATGTACAAACAGGTTCTAAAGAGAGAGTATGGCTTTGAGTGTGGAAAGATCTTTTTATTTCCATCTTTCTTCATTGTCCTTCCTTTACAGAACTTGCATGTTTTAAATCAGAGCTTCAACTCTACTGATGATTCTATTAATCTTTTTCCATCCAGCCCTTAAAAACAAGTCATGGTCAAAACCTCACAATCCTTTATAGATGCAAGACACTGTGTTTGTGTAATACAACCTTGTTTTGGATGCTTAGCGGGAGTTGCTGGAGCCTGGTGGAAAGTGTGTGAGAGAAAAAATAGGAGCTGGGGAGTAATGATTTTTTTTTTCCTATTTCTCTCCCTCCTTCCCTACCACCTTCCAAATTGCAGTGATTATGCTTTGGGCAGTCATGAGAGTCTTCGCAAGGCAACCACCTCCATTCAGCTTCGTCTACAGAAAGGCACCAGCTATCAGCAAAGTTTGGCGAGAACGGTGTGTCATTTTTTTTCTCGTTTTTTTTAATATGCCTAAGGAAGTGAAATCTCTCCAATCCTTTCATGTAACCATCTGCATTGATAATCAGAAAGGGCTTGTTTGCTTTCTTGAGTGTACTTTCAAATGTAGTTCATCATTAATGTAACATATTCAGAGTCTTTCTGCTTCTCTCCTCTAGTTAGGCTTTCTTTATCCTTTTGGTAATCCTAGAGAATACCTGAACATGAGAAGAGCAAATGTTACCTTTTTTAGAAGAATTCAACTTTATTGGAGTTGAACTATAGTCATGATATCAGTTTGTCATTTTTTTTTTCTGGCTGGTCCTTGTCCATTTTTGAAACATATTAAGGGTAAAAATCCATCACAAGATAAATCAGATCCAGATCCTGGTTACTGAAATTCTAAGTATTTGATTGTGTGTGCGTGAGAGAAAGAGAATGTATTTCTGCTGAAGAAATAGTCTTATCGCACTTTAAATCTGAAGAGATTCTCATTCAGATTATTTGTGATTCAACTACCTAGGAATGGATTATTGAGCTTTAATGATTCACATCTAGCAGCCTGGATCAGTATTTTATTCCCTGTGGGAAATCTTGAATTCCTTCCAAACCAAACTTCACACTACAAAGGAGACCTTGATGTTTTAGGTGATTTTGACTGGAGATGGGTTGCCTTTATCCACAGATAGGATATCTGCCTAAAGGAGGTAATTGGAACTACTGGCCCAAATCTGTGAAAATTTGGATCAGACAACAGATTTCTAATATAAAAAATAGGGTTTCTTTTCTTTCCAGTTCTGATATGTGTCCCCTCTAAGATTTGTCAGGTTCTGTGTAATTCATCAGTTGCAATATTAAAAAAAAAAAAAAAAAAAAAGAAGCTGTGAGGCCAAATATAATATGTTTTAAAATATCTTTTCTTTTGACTTCTTTACCTTTTAACAAATAAAAGCACAGGAGACAATGCTATCATGTACAGCAGTGGTTCAAATTATTTACACTTTGCATTACCAGGGTATGCAAAAGTTGTTGGGTTTTTTTTTGTTTTTTTTTTTTTTGCAAGCAATTGAAAATACTGTATCTGTAATTGAGATTCCATTCGTAGCAGAAGGACTGATGGTTCAGGAGACAGGAAATATATGATAGAGAGGCTTTCATCACCAAGTCACCATTTAAAATTTGGCTCAGATCAGTGGTGACCAAAAATAATTACCGTCTCACTGATGTCAGGTGATCTGTAGAAAATGAATTGATGGTTTGTGAAGCTTTTATGGAGTGGGGTAAGCAGTGCACACACACACACACACACACTCCCTTCTGCTGTGCTGTAGCAGATGTCCGGGGTCTTGCAGTTTGGCTTCCTGTTGTAGGAGGAATCAGTGACACCGAGTCAGGGTATATTTAGAGCAGATTGCTTTATTTATACCTACACACCAGTTCTGGGACAGAGGTGGTCACAAATATCATGCAGACAGTTCCTTCTTTCAGAGATCTCAGCTCAATCACCAATGCCTGGCTCCCACGAAGCTACTCTGCCCCAAGAACTGACTCTGTTTAAAAAGACTAAGGGTATGTCTACACTACCCCCCCGGATCGGCGGGCAGCGATCGATCCAGCGGGGATCGATTTATCGCGTCTAGTCTAGACGCGATAAATTGACATCCGAGCACTCTCCCGTCGACTTCTATACTCCAGTGCCGCGAAAGGCGCAGGCAGAGTTGATGGCGGAGCAGCAGCAGTCAATTCACCGCAGTGAAGACACCACGGTAAGTCGATCTAAGTACGTCGACTTCAGCTACGTTATTCATGTAGCTGAAGTTGCGTAACTTAGATCCATCTCCCCCCGTAGTGTAGACAAGGGCTCCAACATAGAGCAAACTTCCTTGGACTAGCCATAGCTCCCCAAGAGAATCTACTTTACAAACCTAACAATATATTTTCTTCCAAGGCTAAAAACATGTTTGCACACTAATAAAAAGAAAAACGTGTAAGACTCTATGTAAGAGCACCATCTAGTGCTCCTGCTATAACAATACTTACCTATTGCACTGAAGATTTGAGACAAGTCACTTTTCTAAAGTGCTCTGGGATCCTGAATTATAGTGAGCTGCCTGGAAAGAGGGTAGGCGTGGAAAGTTTTATCTGTCATTTTAAAGCCACTAGGTAATTAAATATTGCCCTTTGAAATAAATAGTAGCATAGTCATGGAGTTGCGGAAGTGAAGGTTATGTGTAATCTGATGCAAGTTATTCAGAAATACACTGCACGTGTGACTCTTATTGCTTAATTACAAAATTGGCAATCATAGAAATGAAATTGTTGACTAAAAATTCCAAATCGTTCTAGTGAAAAATCCACTGGCCTTCCCACCTTGATTCATTTAAATGTCAACAGAGAGGGAAATGGTTCCAGAGGATATCTTCCTTAGGAAAATACAAAGAAGGGTGATAGTGTTTTTTGTAGATATGGGATAACACTTGGACAGCATGACCACTTGCCCAGTACTGCTTACATACAGGTAGGCATATGGCAATACCAAATCTGTCCCCAGCCACCACTTACCTATTCATTTCCAACTGACATATCAGTCTAAATGCAGAATTGTACCTACAGCTTATGGCTCATAAATGTATTTCTTGAGGGCTACACTTCCTATGGTGACAGGCAGATTCTTCTTCTCATTTGTCAGGTCTTTAACTCGTTCCTAGGTGCCCAAGCCTAGATGCCCAGCTGAGTTAGTGATCATATTGTGTGTTCAGCAGGTTGTCTTTGAGAGGTGATGGGAACAGTGCACTACAAGTAGGAGGGTGCAACAGATCCAGCATTGTGCGTTCATATTTCACATTGTTAGCTAATCATTTGCAGTCCAGAGATGTTGTGACATTAGACTCCTCAGACCAAATTCACAGCTAATATAAGTGCATGCAACTCCAGGGATAAATTTGCTCTATTTTGTTTACCTTGCAACAAATAGGTGCTCTGATATCCCATAATTTTAGTAGTAACCACTTGAGGGAAAGAGTTTAGATTCATATTGAGGCCTATGTCATAATACAGGAAGAAGATCCTTCTACCCACTTTCTGAAGATTCATGCATCTGGTGAAGAGCTCTTAAAAATCAGTTCTCCCCCCACCACCAACCCCCAAGCTTTATCAAGCCTATTTAAGTGAAACGAAGCCAATAAGACACACAGACAAGCAGGAAGTCTTAAGAGCAGCAGACAGAGGAAAAGGAAAGTTTTGTTTAGCACAATGAGAAGTGAGTATGCGTGAGTGTGATCTGACAAGTTTATTTGTAAAACAAGGATGTTATAATCCCTCAGAGGGCCAGTAATAATATTCAAAATTGTTTAGTAAATGCAGCCAGAGACTTTTTTTTTTTTTTTGTAAAGGTGCATTTTTTTCCTTGCTGGTATTCTATTATGATGTATTCAGAAGGAAAGAGGAAATTGTCTTGAGCCAAGGAGTGAAAAAGCAAGAAATGTGGCCTCAGATTTTCACTTGAAATCATAGGGTTTTTTCAGCCAGTGGATGACCTTTAATTTGGTTTTGTTTTTTGAGAGATTAGTTTTATCAGGCACAACTCTCTTGAACGAAAGCCTTTAGTACCTGAATTTTCTAGATGTTAGATTCTCATTAGACTTCCAAATAAAGCCTGTGTAGAGACCACGGAGTTAACGATTATGCTGTAAAAATATTGAGGCCTAATTATATTGCCTCACAGGACAAAAATTCCCATTGACGTCAGTGGGAATTTTGCATGTGAAATAGCAACAAATTCATCATCTTGTAGCGTATGCTACACTTTGAGATCTTGAGAATGGCAAATATTTTATGTGGGTGGGGAAGGTACAGTATTTTCCTCACAAAATGATGAACCAATTTAGAATAGTGGTAAAATACTCCAGGGGATGGGACGCTGTATTTGTTCTTTGATCTTGTGTTTCACAACTGCCATATTATGTTTACAACTTAAGATATTAAAAAGTATTGTTTGAGCAGTGGCTCCAAAATGCATCCACGTAAACTGTAATGGATGAAAAACTTACCCCTTGTTGGGGTTTGGTTTTATTTATGTAAAGATCTCCGAATGAGACAGGACAAAATCTAGTCCAAGCCTCCACCACAAATTTAGTTGCCTTCGGAGTTCCTCTCTGAGGAGTGCTCAGCCCACACCTGCTATTCCCTCTCTCTAGCAAGCCCTTCCCATGTACCTAGCATCTGGGGGGGTGGGTGGGGAGGACGGAGTCCAGCAGGATCGAATCCTCACCTGCTATATAGGGATTTTCAGGCAAATGCTACCAACCCTGGAGATCAGTTTTGGTAAAGTGGAATGTACCAGCATCAATGCTGATAACATTGTAGTAGAAGTGTTATGTTAATGCATGTGTAGTTACAATAAACATGTTAACAAATTGAGAAAAATGAAGTCATTGGTACCTGATGGTAAGAGATGCATTTTTTGTTTCCTAAAATATTTTTTGCGTGTTTAAGAAACTTTTAGTGATCTAATGATATGGAAGTATTTTCCTATGTTGAATCAGCCCTCATCCTGCAGCAGAGCAAAAATCTTTGTCCCATTAATATGCAAAAGCCTGCTCCTTTGCTGTTCTAATTTGACAGGTCTAAATTAGGCTTAATATACTGCAGTGCACTACGTAGACCAAGAACACAGTAAGTGCAGCTCTTGGCATTTAACACTGCAGAAATAGTTACAACTACCAGGTAGAATTATTACTAACAAAGTAATTTTTAAGCTTTGATATTTTAAGCAGTTAATAACAGCCTTGGAAGATAAATTAGTAGTGATCAGGATGTTAGAAAATATTTGTTGTCTCAAGGCATTCGCTAAACTATCAATAATGTACAGTAGGGAGTCACCAGATAGGCTCACTTTTTACAATTCATTCAAGTCAATTATTGATCCGCACTTGATGATAACTGACATGAATGTGAGAGCTCCAGGCCTCAGTTACTAATAGCAGCTGAGAACATTAACAGCTGTAGAGCTAGCATAAGTCACAGAACCAAAGGTCTCCTCCAGCCCGAGGGAATCCTTGCAACAATGGACTCACATAAGAAAAGAATGGGTTCTGCTTGCAGGCAGAAATGTTAACCAGTGCAGCAGGCCCAGAGGAAGCTATAATTAAACAGACACAGGCTTACTGTATTGCATGCTATTAAGCTTCTTCTCGTATGACCCAATCCGGTGGTGAGTTGGGCCCTTCCTCAGACATACTGCGCGCCCTCATATCTAGGGCCTCACCAAATTCATGCACATTTTGGTCAATTTCATGGACATAGGATTTTAAAAATCGTAAATTTCACAATGTCAGCTATTTAACCATGACATTTCACGGTGTTGTCACTGTAGAGGTCCTGATCCAAAATGGAGTTTTTTGGGGGGGGTTGCAAGGTTATTGTAGGGGGGGTTGCTGTACTGCTACCCTTACTTCTGCACTGCTGCTGGCGGCAATGCTGCCTTCAGAGCTGGGCAACTGCCGGCCAGGAGCTCAGCTCTGAAGGCAGAGCCACCACCAGCAGCAGCGCAGAAGTGAGGATGGCATGGTATAGTATTGCCACCTTTGCTTCTGCGCTGCTGCCTTCAGAGCTGGGCGGCCGGAGAATGGCGGCTGCTGACTGAGGGCCCAGCTCTGCAGGCCGCAGCACAGAAGTAAGGGTGGCAATACCATACCAAGCCATCCTTCCTTCTGCACTGCTGCTGGTTGCAGCTCTGCCTTCAGAGCTGAGCTCCTGGCCAGCAGCTGCTGCTCTCCAGCTGCCCAGCTCTGAAGGCAGCGTTGCCACCAGCAGCAGTGCAGAAGTAAGGGTAGGAGTACTGCAACCCCCCCTACAATAATCTTGCGACTCCCTCCCCCACAACTCCATTTTGGGTCAGGACCCTACAATTACAACACCGTGAAACTTCAGATTTAAATAGCTAAATTCATGACATTTACAATTTTTAAAATTTCTATGAAATTGACCAAAATGGACCATGAATTTGCTAGGGACCTACCTATGTAACGTGTTTTGAATGCCAGGGTCACAGTGGTATGCCCATGGTTGGACTGCCACTTTTGGTCCCAGAGAACCAGCACGGTGTGGTGGGACCACATCATATTGGAAACCTGAAATGATGACCAGTGGCTGCAGAAATTCACAACGAGGAAGGACCTTCCTCGAGTTAGGCAAGAAGCTTGCACCCACCCTCCAGCACCACACCCCTCAATTTCAAAAACCCGTACCAGTACAGAAGTGGGTGTCTATTGCCCTTTGGAAGCTGGCAACACCTGACCGCTACCAATCAGTTGCCAACCAGTTTGGGGTTGGGAAATCAACTGACGGGGTGGTGGTTGTACAGGTTTACCAGGCTATTAGAACTGAGATCCACCCACAGGTGGTTGCCATTACCTAAGTCCTTGAAATTATATTGGGTTTTCAGAGGGGTTTTCTGAACTGTGCAGGGGTCATTGATGGAATGCACTTCCCTATACTTTGTCCTCTGAAAGGGGCCAGTAAACGCATGAACCACAAAGGCTACTATTCACTGGTTCTCCAAGGCTTAGAGGACCGTAGGGGTCAGTTCATGAACACAAATGTTAGACATACAAGAAAGGTCCATGATGTCAGAGTGCTCAGGAGATCAAGGTTGTGCTGCAGAGGGAAATAAGGGAATTTATTCCCCCCAAAATGAGGTGAGACTATACAGTGTTTTTGTGCCAACATTTTAGGGGACACTGCATATCTGCTCATACTGTGGCTCATGGAGCCTTACCCCAAAACTACCAACCCAAGAAAAAGGGAATTCAACTACAGGCTGAGTAGCTGCAGAATGGTGGTGGAGTGCATCTTTGAGCATTTGAAAGCACATTGGTGAAGCCCCCGGACCCATCTGGATGCCAACATGGTTCTGATTATTGTGGCATGCTATGCTTTACATAACTTATGTGAGGCTAAAGGGGACTACTTTGAGTGGACAGAGGACACAACTGCTTTCCAAAGTCTGTATAGGCAACGTGATTTCAACCATGTGCACGCTGCTCCTGGTTCCCAGCAGGCCTGGGAAACTTTGTGGTGCTAGAAGCTTGCATATAATGGAACAGAGGGGAGCCAGAAGGTGAATTGGGACTGTGCCACAGTCTATTGTGCTGAGGTCAGAATCGTAATGCTGTGGTGCTGCTTGACAAGCTCAGTAGAGCATTTCCATGTACTTCTATTGCGAGATACCTCAGTGGGTTTTGATCCCCTGCAGTGAACGGGGTGAGGATGGACCCTCATTGTTAACACCTTTGGTTGTGGTTTTGTGCGGTGGAGACTGTTAACGCACTTTAATGCCATCATTGAGCAATGTTTTTGTTTCATGTTAACTGCTCTGTTTTGGGTTGGTTTGTTGGTGGGGGAGGGGTGAGGGAGAGGGGAGGAGCTTTACGCATTGGTACAGTAATTATACAGGTTTTGGGAGGGACTTACACATTCCTTCCTTACAATTCTATCTGATACCATATCTCCGAGCTCTTATCAAGTGCTATGCATGATGGCTCACATGGCATGACTACTCCCATGTTTGCCAGTGATAACTGTTTGGTTGGGGAGCCATTAAAGCACTGGGTGTCAGGTATCTTCACTGTTACTTTTATTTCTTTTGTATTCTTGCTTAATTATCATCAAAGACATAAAGATGTTTCAGTTAACTTGCCTCCTGATTTCCATTGTGGTACTGTGGACAGCAACAGTTATTTCACAGCATACTTCAGGGCCCTATAGTCAGCAGAGATCTGGACTCAGCAGTGAGTCAGAGCTGTCTGTGCAGAACACAGACAATGGCTGCTTGCTGGCTGCATGTTGGGAACTACCTTGCTTGAAAGGCAGAGATTCAAGAATTCAAGCATCAAAGGAAGGTGGGAGGCCATTCATGGGGCTGGAAGAAAGAGTACCTCTGATGCGTGGTGGGGTGGCCTGATCAGCAGAATGTGTCCAGGTAAAGATGGTGGGGAAAAGTCTCTCTCTAGGGAGGTTGCAAAAGTATGGTGGATTTTGACCCTGTTTATCAGTAAATATGGCTCCCATCCCATATGTCACCCATATGACTATGATCCCCAATGTATTCCCTAAAAGGAGGAGGAAGCAGATGGTGGGTGGGTGTGGGTGTGGGTGGGGGGGTGGGAGCGTGAAATGTCTTCTACTTGGTGTAGCATGCAGGAGTGGCTTTTCCTGGGAGAATGTCTTCTCCCTATACTGCAGGTTGAGGATACGGGCTTGGATTTCTCCTCTGTCAAATAGGCAAGAACCGGGAGTAACCAAAATATAATCTTAATGTGAAAGATGGGCACCAAACACAATTTCAGATCGAAATATCCTGAAGCTTTGGTGTGCTTGAAATCTATGACAAGCTAGGAATTTTTTCAAGTGGCTCCTATTTTTTTTTAAACTCATGCAAGAAACCATAACCTTGACCCAAACTCTTCCTCAGTCTGGGGGTGTTAAAAATCCAGGACTGGATTGGAATGTTCTGGCCTCAGCCCTTCTCTGTTTGCAATCAAGTCTTTATTTGAAAATGCTCAAAAATGATGAGGATTTTACTCAAGATGAGCTTCTTACTTTCCAAGGTCAGATTGGTGGTGTGACCAGCTTCAAAAGTTTATCTAAGGGCTCAAGAACATGTAGGCAAGGAGAGGAAGGTTTTCATCAGTCTTCAATATTGGGCCAAAAATAATGAAAGAACATACTGACATTATGAAGCACCAAACAAATTTGTACCATTTAGTTGCTTCATACCAGCAATTATATAACTCTTTATATGTTCTTTTCTCTACAGCTTGAAGATGACCAAAGTCAGTTTAATGTGAACCAGCTGCTACAATATACATATATTTGGAAGGTGTCCAGGTAAGAATGTTAGTAGCTGCGCTTAATAACCGTATATATTTGCTATCAGCACCTAGATGCCTTGGGGCTGTGATTTCATCAACACTTATAAGCTAAGCAGAGCCAGGCTTTGGTTTGTACATGGATGGGAGAACTACCAAGATAACATAGGGTGCAGCATGAACCACTGCTGGCCTTTCAATAAATGCCACTTCTTCCAATGAGTCAGTATTGAGCCAATGTTGCATCATTGTGTTAGTGGTCATGATGCTATAGGGGGTGCTTCTGACAGTAATTACTGAAGTCAGTAGATACTGATCTTTGTCATGTGACAGAAACCCTGAGCCAGGCCATCTGACTGGACCAACAATTAAAGCATTTCTGTGCATCAGATTCTTATCACAGTACTGTCTTAGAGATGAAAAGAGAAGCTGATGTCTTGTGCTCTTCTGTTCATTAGAAGTCATGCAGAGCCAGGTTGTTTTAACCCTTGTGCTCTGGCTAAATTCTGTCTAAGGTTGGAGATTGCAGCAAGTGAAGTAAAATGAGCTCAACAGGTTCCCCCCCCCCCTTCTGTCCTCACTGGTTGTTTGGCAGAATGGTCTGCTTTATTGAACTATATTTTCTCCCTGTCCCTTAATGTTGAGCATGTATGTGACATTTTCATGATAGATTCTATCATAAATAAAAGAAAAACTGTATTTTCTCCAGTTTGCAATAAAATGGCTTTCTGTGTACCTTATAATTTCAGTATAGTTGGGTATAGTGCTCTCTGCCATCTATAGCATTTTTTACAAGCACAATGAGTGTTAACTGTGTAGTTAAACCCTGTTACACCTAGCTTTGTTAAAATAGCAACTCACTACAAATCCATGAGAATGGTGTTATGTAGAGAAAAATTATCATCATACGGCATTTATAGCAGTGTTTGGCTCTTAAAATTCTCTCTTTATGAACAGGAGAACTTGAAAATTACAGCTGGGAGGAAAACATTCATGCCCCCCCCCACACACACTTTTCCAAAGTTCCCTGGATTGAAGGAGCTGTAATTTTCTCGTGCTGCTGCTCATAAAGAGAGACTTTTCAGAGCCAAATACCAATATAAATACTGTGGTAATGGCTTCACTCTTCATAACAGTCTTTGTAACCAGGTGCTATTTTAACAAGGGTAGTTATAATAGGGTTCGATATAGCTGTAGGGCTGATGTGTCAAGGACACCCAGATCTCTCATAGAAGATTAGGGTTGAAAGAGACTACAGGAGGTCATCTAGTCCAACCCCCTGCTCAAAGCAGGACCAACCCCAGCTAAATCATCCCTGCCAGACCTTTGTCAAGCCGGGCCTTAAAACCTCTAAGGATGGAGATTCCACCAGCTCCCTAGGTAACCCATTCCAGTGCTTCACCACCCTCCTAGTGAAATAGTTTTTCCTAATATTCAACCTAGACCTCTCCCACTGCAACTTGAGACCATTGCCCCTTGTTCTGTCATCTGCCACCACTGAGAATAGCCTAGCTCCATCCTCTTTGGAACCCCCCTTCAGGTATTTGAAGGCTGCTATCAAATCCCCCCTCACTCTTCTCTTCTGCAGACTAAATAAGCCCAGTTCCCTCAGCCGCTCCTCATAAATTATGTGCCCCAACTCCCTAATTAGTTTTGTTGCCCATCGCTGGACTCTCTCCAAGTTGTTCACATCCTTTCTGTAGTGGGGGACCCAAAACTGGATGCAATACTCCAGACGTGGCCTCACCATTGTTGAATAGACGGGAATAATCACTTCCCTCGATCTGCTGGCAATGCTCCTACTAATGCAGCCCAATATGCCGTTAGCCTTCTTGGCAACAAGGGCACACTGCTGACTCGTATCCAGCTTCTCATCCATTGTAATCCCCAGTTCCTTTTCTGCAGAACTGCTGCTTAGCCAGCAGGTCCCCAGCCTGTAGCAGTGCATGGGATTCTTCCATCCTAAGTGCAGGACTCTGCACTTGTCCTTGTTGAACCTCATCAGATTTCTTTTGGCCCAATCCTCCAATTTCTCTAGGTCACTGTGGACCCTATTCCTACCCTCCAGCGTAACTACCTCGCCTCCCATCTTAGTGTCATCCGCGAACTTGCTGAGGATGCAATCCATCCCATCACCCATCAATGAAGATGTTGAACAAAATTGGCCCCAGGACCAACCCCTGGGGCACTCTGCTTGATATCGGCTGCCAACTAAACATTGAGCTGTTGATCACTACCCATTGAGCCCGATGATCTAGCCAGCTTTCTATCCACCTTGTAGTCCATTCACCCAATCCATACTTTTTTTAACTTGCCGGCAAGAATACTGTGGGAGACTGTATCAAAAGCTTTTCTAAAATCAAGATATATCACGTCCACTGCTTTCCCCATATCCACAGAGCTAACTCTCCCTCCACTGTCACTGAGCAACTTTTGAAGGAGTGAGGAATATTTAGCTCTTATATAATAATAGTTAATTCTGGTAGTGTTTTTCATCCATAGAGCTCAAAGTGCTTTATAAAGGAAGTTAAATATCACATTTCCCATTTTACAGATGGGAAAATGAGGCACAGAGAGGTGAGGTGACTTGCTCAAGGTCACTTTGAACTATATGGGATGTTTTCAAAGATCTATTTAGTTTCTTACAAACACAAAGCACTTCATAAAAAACAAAACTCCTGTTTACTGTTTGCTTCTCTTTCCCCTCCTGTATTTTTCCTGGACTGGCTCTTAACCCACTCATTAATAAACAGAGGTTTCCTTTCCTGCTGCCTATGCCAGAAGGAGATTTAGCAGTGACCTTTTTATGCTATGTGTTCACTGCAGAGTTAATTGGAGTGTAGCTAACTCCTCTTGAGTTAAGCTCATGTGAGAGTGGCTACACTGCAAGCATACGATCTGCATAGGATAATTGTCTCAGTAGCTGAGGAGTTGCAGTTATTCAGCATGTAGCCTCTACCACCTCTAAGGCCATCCAACTCAAAATGAAAGCACTAACACAATTGAGTTAAAAGATTTTGTGTGTGGATGGGACTTGAGTTGGGGGCAACACTTGAGTTATAACTGGAGGTAACTCTGCAGTGAAGACTTGACTTGTAATGTGATTTATTTCCAAGATGCCCTCCTTTGCTATTCTTAATAGCAATTTCTGTGTGGTCAGCCCCATCATAATGAAATGCCACAGTGTGATATTTGTGTCATGATATGGCAGAATGAAACAACATTTTTGTCCCAGGAGCCAAATTAGTTAAGATGGTCACCCTGTACCTACCTCCCATGGAGAATAATGAACACATGACTTCTTTAGCTGCTATCAGCTGGCCTGGGATGAAGTGACAAGAATGAGCTGATATCTTACCCTTGCAAATCAGCAGATTGCTCTTATAGGCAAGTGGGTAGCTAATGAAACAGATCAGTATATCCACTGGTAGGTCTATGCCTACATCCCTCACTATAATGAACACCGAGAGTGAAATTCAAACTTGGTGTAAATCCCTGGACATCAGTGGAATTGTATTCACTTACACCAGAGCTAATTTTTGCCCATATTTCTCAACATCAAGATGCCATTAAATACAACATGCTGGTTAACCTGATGGGTGTAGTTAGATACAGTTTTTTTATTAGCATATTAATAAATGGCCTTTTGGAAAGGAAACCTGGCAGCACTCCACAAGAAGTTCAGCTGTCAGGAAATTAAAAAATTGAATGCTGTAGTATATTACTCTGCATTATCATGTACAAGTTTGAATAGAAATCAACATCTGAGAGTGGTTCTCACATTTTGCTGCCTTATGTTGCAAAACTGTTGTATATTACCTGATGTGCTAATGTCATTGGATCCCTGGATATACGTTGGTTCTAACATGATATATACATGAGCAAAATAAATTACAGGATCGAGGCAGGAGCAGACTCAGGGGATAGAGATCTACACTAGGTTAATGTGGGTTACATCAGTTTCCCAAGTCCAGACTGAATGGAGTAGAAAAGTAAAGCTACAACATAAATGTTAGAAAGTAAGGGAAATAATTGAAATTGAAATAATTTGAAAAAATTAAATGTGTAAATATTAGAAATATAAGTAATTATTGAAATTTAGTATTTCAACACTGTCCCTTTTTAAAAATGTACTTTTCTACACTGATGATCTGGTACAGAGTTTATAAAATTCAGAATTATTTCGAGTTGTTTTGCAGACATAGGGCTTGATTATCCATAGATTTCCACCCTATTTTGTGACCTAGACAGCAAAGCACTTAAGACCATCTCTATTCAAAAAAGCATTTAAGCACACACTTAACTTTAAACACACACAGTCAATGGGACTTAAGCAACTGCCTAAAGCTAAGCATATGCTTAAGTGGCTTGCAGAATTGGGGACTTACGTTTGCACAAAGTAGATTTAAAATGCTACCATTCCAATCTGGTGGCATTTTATACCTACTTTTTAGAAGGGTAAGTGACTACATAAGGGTAGTGAAGTGTCAGGTCCAATATTCTTTGAAATCTACATAAGCACTTGTCTTGATTCTGAATTCATATTTACACCAATGTAAAATCACCGTGGCCAATGAAGTTATTCCTGATTTATAGTGTGAGGTAAAAATAATGCCCACTTTCTTTTTCTACCTACCATTAACTGAATGTTGATTTATTTATTTTTTAATTTCCAGGAAGAACCTTGTTACATTTATTATGAAATATGGAGGTCAAGTGGAATATCTATTGCAAAATGAGGTATTTGTTCTCCGCCTGTTTTGCCAGAAAAGCATTAGCTTACTTGTGAAAAGTCTCTAATTATTAGATTAACCTGCCTGAAACTGAATTAAAGAGGACTCTTAATTAAAGCTGTTTAACCTGTTTTGGAAAGGGTGTGGAAATTTTAAACTAAGATTAATAACATCTAAATTATGATAAATGCTACAAGATTAAAACATTCATGGTAATGATTTCCTAGTGTTGGGGAACAACAAAAGGATCCAAGGCTCATTTTGAGTTAGCACCCAAATATTTGGATCTAGTTTTATTATAATCACTTGAGTCTGCAAAATTTGCTCCTCCCCCCAATTCTGCAAACACTTAAACATGTATTTCAGTGGTACTATCACATGCATAAAGTCAGGCATGAGTTTAAGAGTTTTCAGGATCAGGTTTAAACATAAAACTTGAGGGGGGTCCAATTGAACTGTAAATGCCACCAGAAAAGATTAATTTTACCCTTTCACTCCCAACCGTAGGCAGAATCTAACCCCAAAATGAAGATGAATGTTTAAATGACAGATAATCTGGGAGGGAATGAAGAAGACAAATAATAGGTTGAGTTGAGATTCTGGAGGTGGTGCAGACTCATCTTATTTTTGGTTAAACTAGTTCTTCCTTCTTTCATTTATGATTTGGGAAATGAAAGAAAGCACAAGACCTTGTTAGATCACAGAATATACTCATGCAGCAGCTTGGAGCTATTACAATTTGATGCAGTAGAGTTTAACTAGTTGTGTTAAAGTAAGGAATTCTCTTGCAAAATGTTATGCGCCAGAAAAAAACCCAAAACAAAAAACCACAACCAAACATCCCCATCCTGTTTCAGGGTACTAATCCCCCGCCACCCCAGATTTCACTTTTTCAAGATTTTTTTGTGCAGTAGGTATTTCCATTTTGAATTATGAAAAATTACCAAAAATTCCTGCAAAAAAATTTACCTTTTTTGTGAAAATCCTTGAGACTTTTCTTTTGCGGGACCCCATCATCTGTTCAGTTACAGCCTGGGCTGTGTTTTAGCGCAAGGGGATATGTACAATGCAGCCCCATAATGGCATTCCAAGTCTTGGTGACCATGGGACATAGATCAGCAATTCAGGACCAAAACTACACAGCAATTTCAAACTAAGGCCCTGATCCTGAAAACACATAGGCATTTGCTTAACTTAACACATGTGAGCAGTGTTCCTTTGAACTCAGTGGAACTACTTATGTTTGCAAAGTTAGGCACATGTCTAGGTGTTTACAGGACTGTGGTCTGAGACCCCAATACTGCAGCCTCTTAGACCTTTATTTATGTGAGAAGTTCCATTAAGCTCAGTTATACATGTGTGCTTGCAGTATTGGGACCAAAGCAAAAAAGGTTCTAAACTGGAAAGGAGCTGTGCAAAACATTAATCACACAATTAACTGCACTCCAAGCTACATATCCTGCAATATATACTGCATAGGCAAACTTCTGCACCTATATAAAATCCCTGGGACATCCCTTCACTTAAGATTTTTACCTGGAGTTCCTGGCAATCAAAGGCTAATCAAACCTAAAGACTAGTCTGGACATCACGCAATCATTTGTTGTAGTCTACAAATATTTGTCGTTTATCCTAGCGTAAACTCATGATACTTAAATTTTAGCATGAGTTAGTTAACAGATGTTAAAAATACACCAATTTTTTTGCAGTGTTGATATGGCCATAGAGTTTACCTCAGGATCAGGGCCTAAGTTTGTGCCTTGTTGAGTTCACAATCCTTTCCTGAACATACAGTGGTGTTGTCTTTATTCTTCACTGTATTGCACCAGTTTTATGCCAGTTGTAACTCCACTGTAACACAGCAGAAAATTGAGATGTGTGTGACATTTTCCATGCACATAAAAACTATTATTATTAGAATTAATTGTTATGGTAGCTGTCCTGAAAAAGTTAAGAAGCGGTCATGGAATCTGCCTGTTTAGCTTGCAGCAGTGTAGGAAGTTAGGAGGGTAAGTCCATCCGTGTTCAGTAGAGCACTTAACTTTAAGCCAGTGGGACTTAACCACATGCTTAATGTTAAGCAAGTACCTAAGTGCTTTGCTGAACTGAGATCTTAGTCTGTCCTCCAGCTCTGGTTTTAAGGTGGGAGATCTCCAGGTCCTTAGTAAATTTGTTTCAGCCATTTACATACCCACATCTTCAAACCCCATAAGTCATGGGTATTTGTTGAAAAACTTCAGAGTCACGGAATCCATGAGTGAGATCCATGGCAGAACTGTAGCCCTCGCTATTATTAATGTACAGTAAATGCCCTACAAGCTAGATGGTGGTTGCTGCTATTACAAAACGAAAATCAGAGATAGAAGTATGACATTTTTGGCACAAGAGATACAGTTTGACCAAACATGTATGGAGCATTTCCACAGAATTAATGCCCTGAATGTTAGATATTCTAATCGCCCCAATCATCTCTTGTAAGCCTGTAAAGAAACTTTTGTTTAACTTTTCATAAAGGGGATGTTCCACAGTGGGATGGTGTTTTAATTATAGAAATAATTTAAACATCAAAATATCCTCCAAAAGATATAGTGTTAAATAGTAGTATTTAAATATTTTCAGTAAATAAAACATGTACATTATGTTGACTTTAATTCCTCTTGAATTTTAGGACATTTAGAACAAAAACCTCCCAAAATAGCTATAGAAAAATAAGTCTCTCTCTGTTCAGTCCATTAAGGCTAAATCAATGTGATATATCTATATCTGGAAAGGGAAGACTCTCCAGGTATTAAATGTCTGTCTGGAAAGAGAGATGATGAGAGAAAAATCTATCATCAGTCATAGCTAGTTTAAAATATTTTTCATATCTGTGTCCTTTAAGGCAATAAGATCCATGCCTTGGGAGTACCAAGTCCATAAACCATACCTAATTATAACATTTCTTGCTTCACACTTAACGGCACATTATATCATGGAAATGCAAACACTCTTCAAAACTTTCCAACATGCCTTTTTATAGGAATCCACAATGTATTCTGAAAATGTGAAACAAGATATTTTTCCTCCACAGGAAGCATAGCCATCACCCTATTCATGGATTAGCCTTGTGTGTCTGCAATGATAATGTATTACTCTGAAAACTCCTGTGTGTGCGTGTGTCTGTAGAGATAAAGTCCCTTGTGTTACAAATCCATATCCACATGTGGAAAAGAAAAATAGTAATATTCTCTAGGTCTGTACAATAAAAAAGCCCACATAATCCTCTGGCTTTGTCATTGTTAAGGTGGTGACAAAGCTGTCCCATTTTAGCAGCTCCCGCCAGTATGGTTATGTGTACCCTGTACATACAGAGAGGAAAATCTGCAAGCATTTAATTTAAAAATCAACATGATAGGGGGAGGGGAAAGGAGGAACAAAGGAAAATGCAATAATTTATAAAGGGACAGGTTAGAAAGTGATGGATCAATTTAAGACTGAAAGAAGCTCCAAAGTTTAGAGAACACAAACAACCACAATCAATCTCCTTCCCCTTCAATCCTTCTTTTAAAAAGTGTTTTCATTTTATTTTTCAAAATTCTGTGAGTGTGCCTAATATATCCCTGCTCTAATTAAGTCCGTGGAGTTAGGATACAGTTATCCCAATATATTTATTTATTTCTATTAATGATAGATATTAACCTTCTTGTTACAGTTCAGTTACAGACCTTCAGCTTAGAAATAAAAAAGTTCATCTTAGGGGCAGTTTTTCTCTTTCAGTCATAGAAATGGATGAGTTACAAAAATAACTTTATCAGCATATTAACACACTGTAGCTCACTGAAAGGAATGTTATCAGTGCCGAGACATAGAGAATATTTTAGGAGGAGAGTTTTTGCTTGCTCAGGGAATGTATTTCAGTCTTTAAGGTAGTCAGTAGTACAAATAAAGAAGGAATCCATGGAAATTATTTTAAATATTCTCCCCAATATAGAGTATGTAGTATTTACAGAGATCCCCTTTTAGATTCCTGGAGTCATAGAGTTTAAGGCCAGAAGGGATGACCAGATCATCTAGTCTGACTGCCTGAATATCACAGGCCACCAACACCACCCAGCACTAAAGCCAACAACCAATATTAGACCACCATATTACAGCCCACAGGAGACTAGACTGTTGTGTGCCACAGACAGAGAGTAGGAAGGAGCACCAGTGCCCGAAGCCCCTGCAATGGCAAGTAAATGACTACCTGAAATATACCCAGGTAATCCTGGCAAATGACCCACACCACAAACTGCAGAGGAAGGCAAAATAAACACCTACGGTCACTGCCTATCTGACCTGGTGGAAAATTCCTTCCCAGCCCCACATATGGTGATGAGTTAGATCCACAGCATGTGGGCAAGAACTAGGCAATCAAGCTCCTGAGAGAGAGACTGATGACACCCAACCCCAGAGCCCTACTCCCCCTTCAAGTGCCCCATCTCCAGCCATGGCCATCCCTGATGCTTCAGAGGAAGGACATAAAACAAACAAAATGAGAATACACTGAGGGAGGGGAAATCCCTTCCTGACCCTGCAGGGGGCTGGCTGAAATCCTGAACAATGAGCTTTTAGGAACAAAACATGTTAACTAGAAGTGAGCCCCAGGGCTGCTGAGCCCTGTGCCTCACCATTACAAGCAACCCCGTCATACAATCACGTTCATAAATTTGTCCAGCTCTCTCCACAAGTTGTTTTGCCCTCCCACCTCCTACTGGGAGGCTGTTCCTGAATCTCACCCCTCTGATGGTTAGAAACATTCTTCGCATTTCCAGCCAGAATTTGTTCATGACCTGTTTATACCCACTTGTTCTTGTGCCATCATTGCCTCTTAGCTTAAATAGCTCTTCACCATCCTTGGTATTTATCCCGGATGTATTTGTATAGAGCAACCATATCCCCTCTGTCTTCTTTTTGCAATACTAAACAAGTCAAGCTCTTCCAATCTCCTGTTAAACTAGTTCCTCTATTCCCTGGATCATCCTAATAGCTCTTCGCTGCACCTGTTCCAGTTTAAATTTATCTTTCTTGAACATGGGTGACCAGACTTGCACACTGTATTCAAAATGAGGTCTTACCAATGCCTTGTAAAATGGCATTAATATTTTTCTCTCTCTCCTGGAAATGACTTGCCTCGCTCTTCCTAGGATCGCCTTTGTCTTTTTCACAGCCTCATTACATAGGTGGTTCATAGTAATCCTGTGATCAACCCACACCCCCTGGTCTCTCTCCACTGTCATTTCCAGCCCCCAGCTTGTAGAAGAAATTCATATTATTAGACCCTAAATGTATGACTTTGCACTTTATACTATTGAATTTCATTCCATTTCTGTCACTCCCGTCTTCAGATTATTTTGCAGGAAGATCTGGATAATGTTGATCTTCCTCTGTATTGATGATGCCTCCCAACTTTGTATCATCAGCAAATTTTAATAGCGCCCTCCTAGTTTTTGTGCAAAATCATTAATAAAAAATTGAATAATACTGGTTCCAAGACCAATCCTTGAGGAACTCCAGTAGTAGGTTCCCTCCAGTCTGATAATTCACCTTTCCGCACAACCCACTGCCTTCTCCCCTTTAGCCACTTTACTTTTCTAGTATTTGGCCCCATCTGCTCAAATTTAACTAATTTCCCATGCAGTATTGTGTCAATTGTTTAATGAACTCCAAGGATATTAGATCAACTACATTTCTATTATCTTTAAAAAATCAGCTGTCTTCTCAAAGAGAGAGAGATTGTGTCAAACTGTGGTAAACCCTCATTGCATTATGTCCCCCTTTTTGTTTATCCCATTAATTTAATTGTTTCCTTCATAATTTGTTCTAAAGCCTTGCATACGACTGAGGTTTAGACTAACAAGTTTTTAATTGCCCAAATCACTTTCCCTTTCTTAAGTATAGGTTCAACATTAGCTATTCTCCATTCATATGGTATTAATACATCTGAATATACAGCCGTATTAAAAATCCTTATTACCAGACCAGCAATTTCATGTGTTCGTTCTTTCAGTATTCTGGGATGTAAATTATTCCTTTATCCCGATTTGAGTGTATTAAACTCTTACGTTTTTGTTTCACCTCAGATGAAATAAGTTTTTTATTTCTAGACACTCATTCCCATGAGCCATGTTGCCTTCCTGCACATGTTCTATATTATCCTTATTGAAAACAGAGGCAATTTATTTATTTAGTTTTTGTGCCATACCTAGATTATCTTTAATCTTCTTCCCATCCACACTGCATAGTGGTCCAACCTCATCCTTCCTTATTCTCTCTCTATTTATTAAACTACTGAACCTCTTGTTATTTATTTTAATTTCCTTGGCGAGATCTATTTCATCTTAACTTTTTGCAGTTCTCATTTTATTCCTACATTTTCTAATCTCCACAATGTAGTTTTCTTTGCTGATCAGCCCCCTTTTCCATTCCCTCTAGGCTCTCTGCTTACTCCTAATAACCTTTTTGCGGAGGTTATTCATCTATCTGTGTATGGAGCCTTTCCCTACAAGTTTTCCCCCCTTGCTTGTGATGCAAATTTCAGATAGTTTTTGCACTCTTGATTTGAAGAAATTCCAAGACTCCTCCACATTTAAGTTCCTGAGCTCTTTAGTGCAGTTGACTTCAACTAATTCCTTTCATTTCCCAAAGTCTGCCCCTTTGAAGTAAAAAAATCATAGTTGATGACCTGGTTTTGATTATCCTTCCATTTAATTTAAACTGAATCAACTCATCATCACTTGATTCAAGATTATTTCCTATGACCTTCTATGATGTCTTCACAACTTAACAAAACCAAGTCTAAAATAAATTACATCATTTCTTGTTGATTCAGTGACAATTTGAAGGAAACTGACATCTATCACTTCCAGGAATAAATAATTGAAGAATAAATGCTACTAATCTATATCCAATATGTTAGTCTCCCATTATAACACAATTTCCAATAGTACTGATCTTTCTAATAATATTTGAAGAGATTTTGACCCAAACAGGTTTTCACTGATGTACAACACTATCCTATCAACTTTACCTTTATTCCTATCGGTCCTAAGCAGCACATACCCTTCAGTACCTGTATTCCAGTTATGAGTGCTTTTCACCAGGTTTCTGAAATCCCTGTAATACCTGGTTTGACCTCCTCATGGACTTTAAGGTCAGAAGGGACCATCATCATCATCTAGTCTGACCTCCTGCACTTTGCAGATCACAGAACCTTACCCACCCACTCCTATAATAGACCCCTAATCTCTAGCTGATTTTCTGAAGTCCTCAAATCATGGTTTAAAGACTTCAAGTTACAGAGAAGTCACCATTTACACTAGTTTAAATCTGCAAGTGACCTGTGCCCCATGCTGCAGAGGAAGGTGAAAAATCCCCAGGGTCTCTGCCAATCTGACCCAGGGGAAAATTCCTTCCCAACCCCAAATATGGTGATCAGTTAGAGCATGTGGGAAAGACCCTGAGCATGTGGGAAAGACCCTGCCCCAGTAGTTCCAGTTCCTCCATTTAATTTACACTCCTCTCATTAGTGTACAAACATTTCCATTGTTTCTCTAGGACCTCACCCAGTTTTCTATCTGGATTAGATATAATCCTTTCACTAACTGTAACAACTACTTGTCTACCACTCCACTCAATATTTGTAATTTTTTCTCTGTGCTGTCAATACTCTTACGTTGTGATGTTTCATTGTCCTTTATTATATCTTCATTTAGCTGATTTTCTTCCTCCTGTGTATTGAAACCCAGTCGTGGAGATTTCATGAGTCTCTCCCAACCTTCTCCTCTAATCTCCTAGTTAAAAGCCCTTCTTATCTATCATGCCAGCCTTGGTCCCAAAAGTTTAATACTCAAGTGGAGTCCATCAGTTGAGAAGAGTCTCTTCTTTCTGTTAATATCTTCCAATGGTCAGTCATCCCAAAACCTTCTTCATAGAACCAATCCTTGAGCCATCTGTTGATTATCATTATCTTGTCATGCCTTCACCCTCCTTCTCTAGGGACCAGAAGAATTCAGCTGAAAATCACCTGAGGTTTCCTCCTCTTTAAGCACCTTACCCAGCTGAGTATACTCATCCTTGAGTCATTCTAGGGGGAATCTAGCAATGTAATTCGTCCCAACATGCAGCACAATCAGTGGACTTATCCATGTTCTCATCAGGAACCTCATCAGCTTCACGTCCACACCTTGTATCCTTGCTCCTGGCAGACCACATACTCTCCTCTGGATCTGGTCTGGTGAGAGACCTGTTGATTCTTCTGAGTATGGAGTCCCCAACCACATAGACCTGTCTCATCCTGGTGTTGGAATAAATCTGTCTTGTGTTCTGTGTCGCAGTCCCCTATACATCATCCTCACTTTTCCTTAAACTCCAGTTTCCGGTTTTCTCTGTCATCTCTACCTCTCTTCTTCCTTGCCACTGTATCTTCTACCTGTCTCCTCATTCCCTAGTGCAGCAAACCTGTTACCCAACTCAATTTCATCACCACTAGCTGAATCTCTACCTTGTCCTCATGGTCACATTCTTCCATGGATCACTCTGCTCTTTTTGCAGTCCATCCTCCAGAAACTTTTGTTTGGAAGGTGTCCGCAAATCTTGAGTTGTCTGTACCACCTCCTGTTCTGTATTATGCCTTCAAATTCCCAACTGAATTCCATCATTATCTCTAGCAGCATCTCTAATCTCTCTAATCTCTGCCATGAGTTCTATCAGGTGACATTTCATGCATAAGTAGCTTCCATCAGATACCCACTCAAGGATGATATACTCTTTTGGGTCACAAATTCTTAAATACACATCATATATCTGGAACAACTCAGTTTGTGTAAAAGACAGTGTAATTTGGCCAATGGGCATGTAAAATACAATATTTTCAAAGTCTGGACTTTTTCTTCATGAACATTTAATAGATTGGAAATATAATTTTTTTGGAGAAAAATAGGTTGCAAAATACTCAAAGTCCTATCCATGTGTCAGAAGTAATTACTCTAAGGAGTCAGTACTTCTAGAAAGGAGGAACATGGCCCTGCAGAATGGCCCATTGATATGAGTAGGAGATAAAAAGTGGCGAGAACTCTGAGGGTTCCTGAAAAGCTTTGGAAGTTTCCAAGTTATCTGGTTCAAGGTCCCACAGAACTTGTTTGTTCAGAATTTGTGTTGTTTTTTTATGAAACCCAGCTAAACCACCATGTTTTGCCTTAAAATCAATCTTAGAGGCTAAGTTGGTCACAGTTTTCAATCAGAACAAGGAATTAGTCCAAGAAGCTTAGCTTGGATAGGTCAAAAGGTTCTTAGACCTCCACAAAACCTTTGGTGAAACTGGCCTGACTCTTTCAGGTATGTAACCAAACACCGAAGCAGGTGATACCTAGCTTGTTAAAGATTTCATTAGGAAAGTTTCACCCTGCTCTATAGGAATCATGTAAGGCATATAGAGTTTCGCGCCTGCTGTCTTGAAGACTTTGCTACTCCTCAGTGGTCTGCAAAATTCCTGGGTTTATGTATGATGTCTTGTGTTTTGTGCCAGACTTATTTTTGGATGCACCCACTGACTTCAGTTTTACTTAGTGATAAGCTTTTTGTGAGGTATTTCTATTAAATGGGTTTTTTTCTCCTTGCTGTCAACAGCATAAAGTGGATAAAGTGATTGAAGAAGCTAAAGCAATCTGCAGGGTTCTCTGTTCTGTGGAAACCAGGGCTATTACTGATGCAGTCAAGAAACTCCATTCAGTGCCACTGGGAAAAACACAGGTAAAGGATGCACTGAAACCTTTACAAGTTGGCCTGAAGTGCTGATGTCCTATTCCCTCTTGGACACACTAACTTAAGTAGGTATCATTCATTTCTTCATTGATCATGATGAAGGGTCAAGCTACTGTCTTGCTACTTATTTTCTCAGAGGTGAATATTAGGAAGAAGCAGCTTAAAAAGAGAAAAGGTTGTGAGCAATGAAACGTATGACTAGAAAGCAATAAAAGGTTGGTCTTGTGGGTAAGGTACTGAACTTGGAAATAGGAGAGATGGATTATGTTCCCAGCTCTGCCATAGACTTCTTGTGTGACCTTGGACAAGTCATGTAGGATTAGGTTAGCGGCGGTTCTGAGCACTCAAAGCTCCATTTTAAGTCAGCATCTGGGGAATGCAGGTACTCTGCACTACTGAAAATCAGGCCATTAATCACTGTGAGTTAGTCATGCTAATGCTTTCTCACATTAATGAAATTTCTACTTCAGCGTTTTAAGAAGTTTAAGTTTTCCTCTGTCTTCCCATAAGTGGTCTCTATCCTGCTGTCCTTACTCATTGACTTGAGTTTTCATGTGGAAGGGACTGCAAGATTGGACCCATTCTTGTTGGTTTGCCCAGATCTTAGTTTCACCCACAATCTATCATTTTATCTCCTGCACAGTACACTTAGTTAAATAATCAAATATCAGAACAAAGTTTTAGCCCATAAATCTTGTGATGTATATAAGAACAATCTTCTTAAGGCAGGGGGGGGAAATGGGTTAGAAGAAGAGTGTGGAGAGATGCTAATCTACCCAAAAAGAATTTATATGAATAGGCCTGCTGTCTGGGTTGTGAATACCATGATGATACTCCAAAGCTGTGATTGGGGAAAGCTAATTTAGTTGTTTTGTAGCATTTCACATAGCATGACAGTGATACATGGCACAGATTTTTATGGCATATTACACACATCCCGTTAGTCATTTAAACCTGTGTTCTTCACACTTTCAAACCCCAATAAAATCATCATTGTCTCCAAGTATTTTTATCTGAGTAAACCTGAGGCTGAGAGGTGAAATGGACTTGCCAAAGGGTACATAGTGAGTTAGTAGAAGAACTGGAATTTGAACTCAGAAAATCTTATTTCCTAGCCCTAAGTTCAGTCCTCCTAGACTATGCCATAAGAGTGGATAGCTCAATTTTCTCACAGTAAATCAGACCAATTGGTTTCCTTTAATTTCTTCCCTAGCATTTCTTCTGGTTCATTGTTCGTTGTTGTTAAGTCTAGTTTATATAGCACTCCGAATATGTTTGGTGCTTCATTGATAAGTGTTTAAATCGCTGTCATGTGGAGCTTCCAATCTAAATGGGTCTGTGAAATACCATACATCCTCTGGTGTGGTGTTAATTTAAATACAAATATTCACAAGAATATTCTTCTGGTATTTCAGGTGACAAATGCAGTAGAGAAATAAATAAAAGAATCTACATCCGTTTATGACAAGGCTTATTGACTTTCATCTGTAGAGTCCATCTACCATTTCTGGGGACAGAGTTAAAAATCTTCCACATGAACAGAGTATTTTCTTCAGTGCCATGCTCTTAATTAACAGATGGCCGAAGAACCCAGTTCTTTGGGATGGGGAATTGGCTAATTGTGGGATAAATGTTCCTTTAGAAATGAACTAAAAAGTATAAAAAGGAAGGAGGCTGAGACTGATTCTTTCAAATTGGTACTGCGTTGAGAAATGGATTTCCCCCCAGGCGAAGGGAGATTCCACTTTCCCTTTATTTCATCAGCACCCTTGAACCCAAATCCTAAGAAGCAACCTACATCCAGTTTCGGTCAGGCTTGCCTAACTTGTCAGAATCAGTTTTCAGACATTCCATTTGAAATCAGAGACAGAAATATCCAAATCATGGCCTGCCTTGGACACCTCTAATCAGAAAACTACATCCTAAATGCAGCAGTGAACTGGGGCGTGGGGGGGGGGGGGGGGCGTGGGGGAAGAGCTATGATTGCAAGTCTTCTTACATGAGTCTTAAGTTTCTGTTAGTGAATAAAATCCATTGAGAAAGCTTGGGCTCTGCTTTTCTTCAGGGTCAGTGTTCCAGGTCCTATAAAACTGTAAACTGGATTGTTTGGCGATTCAGCACTTAGGTGAGATAAGCCAAATCATAATCTGATCTGTTCTGTAGCGAGAACTCCACATGTTCCTGTAGTGGGTTTCTCTTGTACTCCCAGCACTGGCTCAGTTCATTGCTCTGCCAGAGACATCCTCTGTAATGTTAACCAAGTAACACAGTCTCTCTGTGCCCAAGTTTCCTATACTGAAAATAGGCACAGTAATAATAATAATACTTTTTCTGCCCTGTCTAGTTAAATTGTGAGCTCTTCAGGGCAAGAGCTGCCTCTTATTATTTGCATGCAAAGCACCTATCACAATGGAAACCTGGTCTCAGCTAGGATCTCTAGCTGCCACTGTAAAGCAAGTAATAAATGGTGATGGTGGTGGCCTCGTCTGAACATTAAAAAGAAAGTATCGTGGATTCTTTTCTGATAAAATACTTTCTCCCCAGCCCTGAATAGAACATCTAGATTGATACAAACTTTACAAAGAAGTAGCTTCATGTTGATGAGATTTCTCTTCTATCAACATTTCCTTCGGGCTTGGTTAGCTGACCTAGCTCACTTTCCCTCGAAGCCTTCTTTTGAAGGCTGTCCATGACCTTGAGTGACATCCCCTCCCTCCTTCATAAGACAGAGCTGATTAACAACTGACTTCAAAAAGTCAGCTACCAAATGGTTCCCGTGCCAGCAAATGCCTTTGCTGCTTCTTGTTTCCTACTTTTTTCAGAAACAAGTGCTAGAACAGTTGATTAGACTCGGGCAGCCCCTCAAAAGTTCAGGTTTTCTGCAAAAAGAGCTGCTTCTCATCCAGAGGCAGCTGAATTATAAATGTAATAAAAGCAGACAAATATTTTCCTGTATGTATAGAAACTCAAGTTCAACTCAGTTTTCTAGTATAATTTCATATATCTATATCTCTGTCTGTATGTATAATATGTATATATGTGCAGGTATGGATAAATGATGAGCCAGATCTTCAGGAGGTATAACTTAGCTCATCATATCTATCGCTATATTTAGACGTATAGCCTGAATCAGTATTCAGCAGTTTGATATTTGATGATGGGTCAACTCCTCTAGTCCTTATTCAAGCAAAACTCACATTGAAGTCATGAGTAGGAGTGTTGGCCCCATAAAAAATACAGTGCAGTGTTTTTTGGCTACTGATGACACATTTTTTCCCCTTGATTCTTAGGGATCTATGGACCACTTACTTATTAAGAACTATTAATTAAGAACTCAATAATAGTGGGGGATTTCAATTATCCCCATATTGACTGGGAACATGTCACCTCAGGATGAAATGCAGAGACAAAATTTCTCAATACTTTAAATGACTGCTTCTTGGAGCAGCTGATATGGGAACCCACAAGGGGAGAGGCAACTCTCGATTTAGTCCTGAGTAGTGCGCAGGTGCTGGTCCAAGAGGTAACTATAACAGGACCGCTTGGAAATAGTGACCATAATATAATAACATTTAACATCCCTGTGGTGGGAAGAACATCTCAACAACCCAACACTGTGGCGTCCAATTTCAGAAAGAGGAACTATGCAAAAATGAGGGGGTTACTTAAACAGAAATTAAAAGGTACAGTAACTAAAGTGAAATCCCTGCAAGCTGCATGGACGCTTTTCAAAGACACCATAATAGAGGCCCAACTTAAATATATACCCCAAATTAAAAAACACAGTAAAAGAACTAAAGAGCCACCGTGGCTTAACAACCATGTAAAAGAAGCGGCGAGAGATAAAAAGGCATCTTTTAAAAAGTGGAAGTCAAATCCTAGTGAGGTAAATAGAAAGGAGCATAAACACTGCCAAATTAAGTGTAAAAATGTTATAAGAAAAGCCAAAGAGGAGTTTGAAGAACAGTTAGCCAAAAACTCAAAAGGTAATAACAAAATGTTTTTTAAGTACATCAGAAGCAGGGAGCCTGCTAAACAACCAGTGGGGCCCCTGGATCATCAAGATACAAAAGGAGCGCTTAAAGACGATAAAGACATTGCAGAGAACCTGAATGGATTCTTTGCTTCAGTCTTCACGGCTGAGGATGTTAGGGAGATTCCCAAACCTGAGCCATCTTTTGTAGGTGACAAATCTGAGGAATTGTCACAGATTGAAGTGTCACTAGAGGAGATTTTGGAATTAATTGATAAACTTAACAGTGACAAGTCACCGGGACCAGATGGCATTCACCCAAGAGTTCTGAAAGAAGTGGAGTTGTGGAACTATTAGCTATGGTTTGTAACCTGTCCTTTAAATTGGCTTCTGTACCCAATGATTGGAAGATAGCTAATGTAACGCCAATATTTAAAAAGGGCTCTAGTGGTGATCCTGGCAATTACAGACCAGTAAGTCTAACATCAGTACCAGGCAAATTAGTTGAAACAATAGTAAAGAATAAAATTGTCAGACACATAGAAGAACACAAATTGTTGGGCAAAAGTCAACATGGTTTCTGTAAAGGGAAATCGTGTCCAGTGGACATAGTGTACTTAGATTTCAAGAAAGCCTTTGACAAGGTCCCTCACCAAAGGCTCTTACGTAAATTAAGTTGTCATGGGATAAAAGGGAAGGTCCTTTCATGGACTGAGAACTGGTTAAAAGACAGGGAACAAAGGGTAGGAATAAATGGTAAATTCTCAGAATAGAGAGGGGTAACTAGTGGTGTTCCCCCAAGGGTCAGTCCTAGGACCAATCCTATTCAACTTATTCATAAATGATCTGGAGAAAGGGGTAAAAAGTGAGGTGGCAAAGTTTGCAGATGATACTAAACTGCTCAAGATAGTTAAAACCAAAGCAGACTGTTAAGAAGTTTAAAAAGATCTCACAAAACTAAGTAATTGGGCAACAAAATGGCAAATGAAATGTAATGTAGATAAATGTAAAGTAATGCACATTGGAAAAACTAACCCCAACTATACATACAATATGATGGGGGCTAATTTAGCTACAACAAATCAAGAAAAAGATCTTGGAGTCATCGTGGATCGTTCTCTGAAGACGTCCACACAGTGTGCAGCGGCGGTCAAAAAAGCAAACAGGATGTTAGGAATCATTAAAAAGGGGATAGAGAATAAGACGAAGAGTATCTTATTGCCCTTATATAAATCGATGGTACGCCTACATCTTGAATACTGTGTACAGATGTGGTCTCCTCATCTCAAAAAAGATATACTGGCATTAGAAAAGGTTCAGAGAAGGGCAACTAAAATGATGAGGGGTTTGGAACGGGTCCCATATGAGGAGAGATTAAAGAGGCTATGACTTTTCAGCTTGGAAAAGAGGAGACTAAGGGGGGATATGATAGAGGTACATAAAATCATGAGTGATGTGGAGAAAGTAAATAAGGAAAAGTTATTTACTTGTTCCCATAATACAAGAACTAGGGGCCACCAAATGAAATTAATGGGCAGCAGGTTTAAAATAAATAAAAGGAAGTTCTTCTTCCCACAAGTATCAGGGGGTAGCCGTGTTAGTCTGTATCTACAAAAACAACAAGGAGTCTGGTGGCACCTTAAAGACTAACAGATTTATTTGGGCATAAGCTTTCGTGGGTAAAAACCTCACTTCTTCAGATGCTCCTTCCCACAGCGCAGTCAACTTGTGGAACTCCTTGCCTGAGGAGGTTGTGAAGGCTAGCACTATAACAGCGTTTAAAAGAGAACTGGATAAATTCATGGTGGTTAAGTCCATTAATGGCTATTAGCCAGGATGGGTAAGGAATGGTGTCCCTAGCCTCTGTTTGTCAGAGGGTGGAGATGGATGGCCGGAGAGAGATCACTTGATCATTACCTGTTAGGTTCACTTCCCTCTGGGGCACCTGGTATTGGCCACTGTCAGTAGACAGGATACTGGGCTAGATGGACCTTTGGTCTGACCCAGTACAGCCGTTCTTATGTTCTTATCTAATATGTCTGGTTTAGGTGTTTCTGTAGTACCCATCAACATAGCTGCCAAAGTAGTGTAGGTTTCCTGAGGGGTTCCATGGGTATAAGTCCCTGTCTACTGAAAGCCTGAAATCAGGATGCATAACTGGTTCAAGGATCCAATTTTGGTGCCATTACTCAAATGAAATTTGCATAGCTGCTTGCTGCATTCCTTGTGCTGCGGGATTATACATCAGGAAATAGAGAGATGCCAGAAGAACAATTCTATTTCCTTTCTCACATAGTTTCCTGATTTTTAGAGTACTGTGTATTATGGTTTTGTTTGGAATACTTTTTACCCATCTAATTGGTGGGTTGCCTGCACTCATTACCCCTCAGGGAAACTGCTGCCTGCTTCTTCCAAGGCAAATTACATATGGTAATGTATTTTTGCGTATCTTGCTGTGCTTCTATCTATGCCATCAACATTTATATATAATAGTGCCTACATTTCTTCCAGCTCTGTGTCTTTATTTAAATCACCCTCATTGCCATGAAAGCTCCTGTCCTGTGGTTGGGAGATTATGAAACAAGCTGGCATCAGTGATAGTTTCTTCATGAACTGGCGGTGTCTCTCTCTAAAAGATTCATCCAGTCTTCCAGACATCCTTGTGACGGGCTGGAACACAGAAACCCCCTTGGGAGCTGCCACCCAATGTGCAAAGACTACCCCTGCTTCTGTTTTCCCTGCCAGCTCAGGATTCCAGCACCCTGTCTTGCTGAGCCAGCCACTCCTGTCCGGCTCCAACACAGGCCCAGGATCTGAATCACTTGTCCCAAAGCTGCAAGTTTACCTAAAACCAGCTCACAGGAGTGTGCTTGTCTTTAGCACTCAGATGCCCAACTCCCAATGGGGTCTAAACCCAGATAAATCCGTTTTACCCTGCATAAAGCTTATGCAGGGCAAACTCATAAATTGTTCGCCCTCTATAACACTGATAGAGAGATATGCACAGTTGTTTGCTCTCTCAGGTATTAATACACACTCTGAGTAAATTACTAAATAAAAAGTGATTTTATTAAATACAGACAGTAGGATTTCAGTGGTTCCAAGTAGTAACAGACAGAACAAAGTAAGTCACCAAGCAAAATAAAATAAAATGCGCAAATCTATGTCTAATCAAACTAAATACAGATAATCTCACCCTCAGAGATGCTTCAGTAAGTTTTTCTCAGACTGGACACCTTCCAGGCCTGGGCACAATTCTTTCCCCTGGTACAGCTCTTGTTCCAGCTTAGGTGTTAGCTAGGGGATTCTCCATGATGGCTCCTCTCTCTCTCTCTTCTGTTCCACCCCTTTATATATCTTTTGCATAAGGCGGGAACCCTTTGTCCCTCTGGGTTTCCACCCCCCCTCACTGGAAAAGCACCAGGTTAAAGATGGATTCCAGTTCAGGTGACATGATCACATGTCACTGCAAGACTTCATTACTCACTTGCCAGCACACACATATACAGGGAGACTCACAGGTAAACAGCCATCTGCAGACAATGGTCCTGGTTAATGGGAGTCATCAAGATTCCAAACCATCATTAATGGCCCACACTTTACATAATTACAATAGGCCCTCAGAGTTACATTTTATATTTCTAGTTTTAGATACAAGAGTGGTACATTTATACAAATCAGATGATCATACTCGGTAGATTATAAGCTTTGTAATGATACCTTACAAGAGACCTTTTGCATGAAGCATATCCCAGTTACGTTACATTCACTTATTACCGTATTTTCTCTAAAACTATCCCAGTTACATTATATTGACTTATTATCAAGTTTTTATAAAACCATATAGACTGCACAACGTAACAATCCTGACCCTGGGAATTTTTAAAATCTATTCAAGGAAAATTCTGGGCCTGCTGTAAAATTAATGTTTTTCATCCCTCTCTCACAGTCTCTTTTACTGTGATTCACAAAAAGTCTTAGGAGACCAAATCCTGCCAGAACAGGCACTAATCCATTATATATTAAATGGGCTACAGTATGTTGAAATTATCAGAACTGTTCCAAAAAGATTATTTACTTTACAAAATGCAAGAGAATAAAACAAAGGTCTCTGTTCTCATTTGTTTCACTGCGTAAAGATTGTGAGAAAACATTTCAAACCAGTACGCCCTTTCTTCCCTCAAGTAAGCATTGGACTTCCATGCATATTAACCAGCTGAGCACTGCCTAACTAGCTGGGTACTAGTACTGCTTGTATGTCAGCTTTAAATGAATTAGAGCATTTAAGAGGATCCTGCTGAATACAGGGGCCACTAAAGTGTGGTCTCCCCGATCAACAGCAAAGGGATTAATGAGTATAAGAGAATAATTGACTCTTCAGTGAGGTGAGGGTTCCAACAGGGTGCTGTTAAGAAACAAACCAATGCCATACTGCAGTATTCACTTTACATAGGCATTGTCTATGTAACTTTAGCGCCCTCGTGGCCAAGATGGAGTCTGCTCTGCAGGCAGCTCTGGCCAAGAGATGGCGCGCGCAGGAATGCAGCAGGAGAAATCCCTTCCACCCCAGGGGCACCTGTTCTAACCCCCCCAGAGTGAACACAGACACCCACAGGAAAAGTACAGTGGATATAACAAGGGAAATATTTATTTACAGAGGGATGAGAGGAGAAAAACAACAAGGGGAAATATAGGGGGAGCAGTAAAACAGGGCTGCATCCAAGCCAAGGTCCCCACAGGCCCAGTGGTCTGGGCCGGCTTTAGGCCGATTCCACCAATTCCCCTGAATTGGGCCCCGCCCCTAAGAGGGCCCCGCACAGATCGGGCAGTGTCCCTGCCTGAAGCAAAGCTCCCTGGCTCTCCCGGAAGCAGCAGCTGTTGCTGCTAGGCAACCAGAGACGCTGGCCGGCAGGGGGCTGAGGCAGAGGCAGCAGCAGCTGTTGCAGGTCAGGAGGGGGGAGAGGAGAAGAGGAGAAGGCACATGTGCTTTGCAGCCTTCCCCTCCCCTCCCCCCAGCACTCACCTGGAGGAGACACCTAGGGGGCTTCCGGTCCGGTGGGAGACAGGAATCTCTGCAGTGGACCTCACTCACCTTAGCAGCTGCTGGGGCTTCGGTCGGTGAGTGTTTGACCCTGTGATTCCCCATAGGTTTGTAATATTGGGTTTTGTGGTTTTCGGTGCTGTTGCTGTTTGAGGGTGAGTTTGTGCCTGCCTGTGTCTGTTTCAAAACTAAACTCGGGATCATATAACCCAGGAAGAAAGCCCCGAGCCAGTACTTAGTGCTGTGAATTCCAGGTGAAAGAGAGAGGGAGGTTTGGAGGAGGAAATCAAATACATCAAGAGGGGAGAATGCGAAAGGTCTGCAACACGGCAGGCTGAGACTTATCTCTTCCTTCTCCCCCGAGAGAGGGGAAACTGAGGCACGGAGTGATCTGATTCCCCTCCCCAAATTATTTTGCAAAGGAGGGGGATGGGGGGCTCCTATCCAAACCAGTTCCCTTTCCATCAACTCTGCTTCCCCTGCTGCAAGACCACTGTAGGGGCTGAATATTTCCATTAAACTCTGGCTCCTTCATTTGCCCTGCAACAATAAAATAGACCGGCTTTGGGGGGGAGGAATATCCCCCCCCAAAGCTGTGTGGACATTAAGTTTTTTTTGGGGGGGGGGGAGGCACGATAATATTCCGGATCGATCAAACACCCAGCTCAGCTTTCTAGCCATCCAGCAGCTCTAGGGCAGGGAAGAAAGGTGCTCTTGGTGCAGAGTGGTCGCAAAACAGGGGTAAATTTAGCGGGCGGGGGTCCGGTTGAAATCCCACCCGATGCAGCCACACAGAATCTCTGGCGGCGCTAGGAGAAGCCAGGAGTGGAAGCAGGTGGCCCGGGGGTGGGGGGACATTTGCCCTCAGACCTGGGCTCTGGGATGGACTAGACTGGGTGGGTGGTGGGTTCAGTCTAGTCTTCCAGCCTGTTGCTCTCGCTGGGGTTTGTGGTTTTCATCTGGCTCCACCGAAAAGATCAAACAAGCCCAGTAGAAAAGGGGGGTGAGAGAGGCGGGAAGGGGTTTGTAAGGGGTTAAAGTGACCCATCAATGAAAGAGTAAAACCAGAGTTTGACTGGGTTTCCCCCCAGCCACCACTCCTGCAAACACTGGGCAAGGGGCAGCCCCATCCCCCACCGAGGCTATGGTGAGGGGCAGCAGGGGAGGAAGGAAGCCACATGTGATGGCAGTCCCCTCCCCCCCAGCACCCACCACCCCCTCTCCGGCCCCCAAACTCTGTCCCAGAGCTTGCACCCACCCCTCCACCCCTCTTAAAAGCAAGAGGAAGACCAAAGACAGGGTAGGCCCACTGCTTAGTGAAGAGGGAGAAACAGTAACAGGAAACTTGGAAATGGCAGAGATGCTTAATGACTTCTTTGTTTCAGTCTTCACCGAGAAGTCTGAAGGAATGCCTAACATAGTGAATGCTAATGGGAAGGGGGTAGGTTTAGCAGATAAAATAAAAAAAGAACAAGTTAAAAATCACTTAGAAAAGTTAGATGCCTGCAAGTCACCAGGGCCTGATGAAATGCATCCTAGAATACTCAAGGAGCTAATAGAGGAGGTATCTGAGCCTCTAGCTATTATCTTTTTAAAATCATGGGAGACAGGAGAGATTCCAGAAGACTGGAAAAGGGCAAATATAGTGCCCATCTATAAAAAGGGAAATAAAAACAACCCAGGAAACTACAGACCAGTTAGTTTAACTTCTGTGCCAGGGAAGATAATGGAGCAAGTAATTAAGGAAATCATCTGCAAACACTTGGAAGGTGGTAAGGTGATAGGGAACAGCCAGCATGGATTTGTAAAGAACAAATCATGTCAAACCAATCTGATAGCTTTCTTCGATAGGATAACGAGTCTTGTGGATAAGGGAGAAGCTGTGGATGTGGTATACCTAGACTTTAGTAAGGCATTTGATACGGTCTCGCATGATATTCTTATCGATAAACTAGGCAAATACAATTTAGATGGGGCTACTATAAGGTGGGTGCATAACTGGCTGGATAACCGTACTCAGAGAGTTGTTATTAATGGTTCCCAATCCTGCTGGAAAGGCATAACGAGTGGGGTTCCGCAGGGGTCTGTTTTGGGACCGGCTCTGTTCAATATCTTCATTAACGACTTAGATATTGGCATAGAAAGTACGCTTATTAAGTTTGCGGATGATACCAAACTGGGAGGGATTGCAACTGCTTTGGAGGACAGGGTCATAATTCAAAATGATCTGGACAAATTGGAGAAATGGTCTGAGTTAAACAGGATGAAGTTTAACAAAGACAAATGCAAAGTGCTCCACTTAGGAAGAAAAAATCAGTTTCACACATACAGAATGGGAAGAGACTGTCTAGGAAGGAGTACGGCAGAAAGGGATCTAGGGGTTATAGTGGACCACAAGCTAAATATGAGTCAACAGTGTGATGCTGTTGCAAAAAAAGCAAACATGATTCTGGGATGTATTAACAGGTGTGTTGTGAGCAAGACACGAGAAGTCATTCTTCCGCTCTACTCTGCTCTGGTTAGGCCTCAGCTGGAGTATTGTGTCCAGTTCTGGGCACCGCATTTCAAGAAAGATGTGGAGAAATTGGAAAGGGTCCAGAGAAGAGCAAGAAGAATGATTAAAGGTCTTGAGAACATGACCTATGAAGGAAGGCTGAAAAAATTGGGTTTGTTTAGTTTGGAAAAGAGAAGACTGAGAGGGGGACATGATAGCAGTTTTCAGGTATCTAAAAGGGTGTCATAAGGAGGAGGGAGAAAACTTGTTCACCTTAGCCTCTGAGGATAGAACAAGAAGCAATGGGCTTAAACTGCAGCAAGGGAGGTCTAGGTTGGACACTAGGAAAAAGTTCCTAACTGTCAGGGTGGTTAAACACTGGAATAAATTGCCTAGGGAGGTTGTGGAATCTCCATCTCTGGAGATATTTAAGAGTAGGTTAGATAAATGTCTATCAGGGATGGTCTAGACAGTATTTGGTCCTGCCATGCGGGCAGGGGACTGGACTCGATGACCTCTCGAGGTCCCTTCCAGTCCTAGAATCTATGAATCTATGAATCCTGCATCCCACACCGTGCCCCAGCCCAGAGCCTGCACCCAAACTCTGTCCCACTCAGCCCTGGGCAAAGCTCTCCTTGGCTGGCTCCCAGCCCCACTCCAAGGGTTGCAGCTGTCTGGAAGTGCCTGCCTTCCACACCTTCCTCATTCACACCTCATTCATTCAACAGGTCAGTTGATTACAAAGTGGGGGGAAGATCTTATTCTACTTCTAGCAAAAAGACATTTTTCTTTTACTTTAATTATACTACCTTAGGGGCCAGCTATAACATTACCAAGGTTCAATACAAAGTCATATAAAAGTTATACAAAAATGCATAATGCAGAGATTTATCTTCAACTGCACTGATTGACTGCTGTGTGCAGTAACATAGTGACCCCTGGGTCTTTGAATTAGGCTTTATACTTGGGGGGGGGGGGGCAAGCGGGTGGGCAAGCGGCGGGTGGGCAAAGAGGCAAGCAGTGAGCCAGCAGGGGTTCTAGGGGCGGGCATGGGGGTTTCTGGCAGGGGAGGGAGAAGGTGAAAGGAGGCAAGTGGTGGGTGGGGGACTGACTAGGAGGGACACAGCAAACCAGCGGGGGGCTAGGGGGTGAAGAGGGGTGTGATGGTGGGGCCGAGCGGGGAGGGGTCGGGTCCTATTTTACTGCTGTGATCTGGTCACCCTATGTCACCCCCCCCCCAACCTTCCTTTTCTTCCTTTTCGGCCCACAGCTGTTTCGGTGGGGCGGCGCTGGGGTAGCAGGGTTTGTTTCCGTGGGCCGGGAGGTGCTGGGGGGGGGGGGGAGGAGGGCACAATTTTATATTAATAAGGAAATATTTTATAAATTTTAATAAAATAAACATTATTGAAGAAAATCAGTTGTACAACTATCAAAACATGAATTATTTTCCTAATATGAAAGTGAAAATCAGCTAATTAATATATGACACAATGTATGTAATATATAATTTTGTTATTATTTATATAGTCATGGAAAGTAAATAATACATGGAAGAAATGAAAGGGTTCTTTTTAAGTGGCTTTTTTTTTAGCCATCCCTGCTGGGGCCCCGTCGAAACTGTTCGAATTGGGCCCCTCACTTCCTAAAGCCGGCCCTGCCAGTGGTAGCACAGTCTGGAAGGGCAGACACTGAGCAATGTGTCTGCACACAGAGTTCAGGAGTCCTGAGCAAAGTTCCAGTCCAGTGGCGAGTCTTGGGTGCTCCTGGTCGTCTTCGGCACCAGTGAACTTTCCCCAACAAACCCCTCCGGTGCCCTCTTCTGCCACTCTCTGCAAAGCCACACAGAGCAACCACCTCCCCACTTAACTAGCTACAGCCCCCTCCTTGTTCCCAATGCAGTCCCAAGCTCCAGTACTCACAGCCCCATACAGCTCTGGGCAGCAGTGATACTGGGTCCAGCTCCGGCCTGTCCTTCTCGGGCGATTCCTCCCTGGCACAGTGCTCTTCCTGGCTCCTGTCCTGGGGTGTCCCCGATCGGCCCTGTCCGTCTCAGGCCTCGGGCAGGTTCTCTCTGCTTCACTTTTCCAGGGCTTCTGGCTGCCTCTCCCTCTCCTTGGAGCTCCAGCCTGCCCCCTGGAGTTTCCCTCCTTTTTTCTTACTCTCCCCCTCCCCATTAGGAAAAAGATTTAAAGGGCCATGCTCTCTAAACCCCAAAGGGGTTACACTCTCCCCCCCCCAAAGAAATAATCTTTGATGTCCCCATCAAGGTAGGCAACTCTAAACCATGGATCCCCAGCAGGAGACCCAGTGCCCCCATTCGTCAGGAGCATTCCCATCATCCATCCCACAGGACCCCGAGGGGTGGAACAGGTTTCCCATGAGGCAGCTCGCCCCCCGTGGCACCCCAGGGATCTGTAGGTCACTGGGTTCCCCTAAACGATCATACATCAGCACACACCTGGGCTTCCCTTCCCTAGAGGAACGTCTAGGCTGGCTGTCGGGTATTGGCTGAGGTGTTACCACTGAACATGGAGGCAAGATGATGGGTCCTTGAGGCACAAATTTGAGTACATCTGGGTTTAAAGTGGCTGTTTGGGGTACAGGGTTCTCTGCCTGCACTGAACCTTCCTCATCATGTTCTTGGGGGGTCTCCACAGCTTGGGACAGTGGGGCCTCGGGAGTGCTCAGTGTGGGTTCTTCCCCTTCACCATCTCTTTGTGTGACAACAAGAGGATCCATTAGGGTCGGGGCATTCCAAACTGGATGTTCGCCAGACCCCATTTCATCCTCACTCTCCGAGGAGCTGGGTGTTTGCAGAGGACAGGTATATTTCTGTCGTTGGGACCGTGTCCGACTCGCAGGGCCGGGAGTCTCAGAATCTGTGGAAACATCCTCATGGGGAAACAATACTTGTCCTAACAGATGATTCTGGTGGAGAGTTTTGGTGGGGACGTGACTGCCCTCAGGACGTATGCGATACACTGGTAGATCCCCAAGTTTCTTCTCTATAATGTATGGGTGTGATTCCCAACGATCTGCAATTTTGTGTTTTCCCTGTAGTCCGAGATTTCGGGCCAAAACTTGGTCACCAACCTGAATTTCCTGTTGCCTCACTCGCTGATCATATCGGGTTTTATTCTTTTGATTCTGGTGACCAGCTGCTTGCGTCGCTATCCGATATGCCACCTTCAGTTGATCGCTTAAGCGAGTCACATACCCCAAGTATGTTTCTGGGAGTGCCCCATCTGAAGACACTCCAAAACAGAGATCAATCGGCAACCGGGCCTCTCGACCGAACATTAACATGTATGGTGTGAACCCAGTTGCATCGTGTCGAGTGCAGTTATACGCATGTACCAAATGCTCCACGTGCTGGCTCCAGTATTTTTTCTGCTGAGGTTCCAGAGTTCCCAGCATGTTCAGTAGTGTGCGGTTGAATCATTCTGGTAGTGGATCCCCTTGAGGATGATAAGGGGTGGTGCATGATTTTTTGATCCCCATGATCTTACAAAGTTCTTTTATTAACCAACTTTCAAAATCCCGTCCCTGATCTGAGTGTAGTCTGGTGGGCAACCCATAGTGGATGAAGAACTTTTCCCACAGGATCTTGGCAACCATGGACGCTTTTTGATCTTTGGTGGGATAAGCCTGGGCATAACGAGTAAAATGGTCCGTGACCACCAAGATATTTGCAGTACCCCGGTGGTCAGGCTCTAATGACAGAAAGTCCATAAACACAAGCTCCTTGGGTGCAGAACTCGTGATGCTGACAAGAGGAGCCGCTTGCTTAGGCAGAGTCTTTCATTGGATACATCTGGTGCAGGTGCGAATATGGTGGGCGATGTCAGGCCCCATCTGGGGCCAATAGAATCTTGCCTTAACTAGGGCCTCCAATCGCTCGACTCCCAGATGCCCCATTCGATCGTGGCAGGCCTCTAACACGCCTCGCCGGTACTTCTGCGGTAGCACCAATTGCTTATAGTGAGGCCTCTGGGGATGCTTCTGCCCTCGGTAAAGTCGTCCATCCCGAACCAATAGGTGATCCTATTCTTTCAGCAAAAGGGCCTCCTCTGGATGACTTGGTCGAATAGCCCTGGGATCCTTTCCCCTTTCCAATGCATAAAGGATGTCTTTCATCCGTGGATCAGCTCGCTGGGCATGCTCCACCTCTCGATCCTTTATTTTGGGCAGCTGAGGGTCCTGTACTCTAGTAAAACTTGAATAGACTATGGGTATGGCTTCTGGTGGTGCACCCAGACAGTCAATTGCTCGTTCTCCATTGGCTGTGGATTTTTCCTCCACAATGGATACCCGTTGGCATAAAGCTCTCAATTCAGGGGTCTCCACATTCATTTGATCATTGGGTAATAAATCCTTAGAGTGAGGCTGCCAAGACAAGGCATCTGCATCCATGTTTGTTCGACCGGGTCGATACTGCAGAGTGAAATCATAGGCAGAGAGTGCCGCTAACCACCGGTGCCCTGCTACGGATAATTTTGCTGTTGTCTTGATGTATGTCAAAGGGTTATTATCGGTTTTTACAGTGAACTTGGCCCCATAGAGGTAGTCATGGAACCTCTCTGTGATGGCCCATTTCAATGTCAGGAACTCCACTTGATGAGCAGGGTAGTTTCTCTCAGGCGGTGTGAGACCCCGACTTGCAAATGCTACCGGTCGGAGTTTGCCCTCACGCTCTTGATAAAGGACAGCGCCTAAACCGGTGTAGCTTGCATGAACATGAAGTTCATATGGCTGGGTGAGATCAGCGTACACCAAAACAGGTGCTTGCGTGAGCTGTTGAATGATTTTACGGAAAGCTTCTTCACACTCAGCAGTCCACCGCTTTCCAAAAGGTGCACCCACATTAAAGTATTGATGCCGAGGTGAGTTCCCCTTCTTCTTATTTGTGGGGGGGTATCCCTGGGTGAGCTCTGTGAGTGCATGTATGATGTGCGAAAAATTCTTGATAAACTTGCGGTAATAGCCACAGAATCCCAGAAATGACCGTAATTCCTTGAGATTTATGGGCCTTGGCCAGGTGGTTACCGCCTTCACCTTCTCTGGGTCTGTAGCTATACCATCTGCAGATACTATGTGTCCCACATACCGCACGGATGTCTGGCAGAAGATGCACTTGTCTAAGGATAACTTGAGGCCAGCCTGTTCCAAACGATCCAGGACTTTGCACAGCCGAGTCTCGTGTTCTTCTAAAGTGCGCCCGAACACTATAATGTCATCCAGGTACACCAGACACTCCAACAGGTGCATGTCCCCTACCACCCGCTCCATGAGTCGCTGAAACATGGCTGGAGCTTCAGATACTCCCTGAGGCATGCGATTAAATTGGTAAAACTCTAAAGGGCAGATGAATGCTGTCTTCTCCCGGTCCTCTGGTGCCATGGGCACTTGATAGTATCCACTGCGGAGGTCAAGGACAGAGAACCAGCAGCTACCATTCCGGCTAACCAAGGCGTCATCCACCCGGGGCATTGTGTATTGGTCAGGGATCGTCCACCGGTTTAGAGTGTGATAGTCGACGCACATGCGCACCTTTCCACTTTTCTTTCGTACTACAATGATTGGCGATGCGTAGGGGCTCCTGGATTCCTCAATGATACCTGCTTGAACCAGTTCCTGTAGGTGCTGCCTCACATCTTCAATATCAGTGGGGGCTAATCGTCTTGACCTCTCTCGAAAAGGCCGACCATCCTGCATTTGGATATGGTGCTTCACATCATGTGCACACCCAACATTCCATTCGTGCATAGAGAAAACAGCCTTCCTCTTGACTAACTTCTCACACAGGCGGTCCTTCCACTCAGCGGGAATGGGGGAATCCCCAAACTGGAAACTATCCCTCCCAAAAGGTCTAGCCTTGGTCTTCTCTTGGGATGGGGGCCCCCTTGCTCGCTGGTATGCGGCTTTACATAAAGCGTGCATTGGCAGCTCCTGCAGATAGTTGTTCCCTGCCATCTCACGGCATTTCCACGCCAATCTCTGGAACAGGTTTGCATTTGTCCCTAGGATTAAAGGTGCATACTTTCTTCCCTTTGGATCTGGACAGACCAGTGCCAATGTTTCTATTTCCTGGTTTACCCCTGCAACATTCTTTGGAAACTGAACATTTAACAGGATATATCCCAGATAGGGGCAGGAGTCACAGCCAATTCCCCAGACTGTCAGGCCAGACAGGGGATGCAAGGGTAAATGCTGCAGGTGTTCTCGGTAGTAAGATTCATAGAGTATGGTGACCTGTGATCCGCTGTCCAGCAATGCCTCACACGATCGTCCTTCTATACGAATGGGTACTATAGCCTGGGGGCCTATCAGCCCATCTGGGTAACCCCTGTTTGTGGTTTTTTCTGGGGAGCCTTGGAATTTCAGGGTCTTGGGTTGCTCCTTCTCCAAGCCCTGTTGGTGTTTCCCTGAAGCTTCCTAATGGTCTGCTGCAATCTCTGAGATACCCTTGCATGATCTGTCTTGTTTTGGCAGTTCAAGGCATAGTGACCATCTCTTCCACAGTTATAACAGAAACCTTCTCGCTGGCTATCACCCCTCCTGCTACTCTCCCCTCTTGAGGATGGCACAGTATGTCCCTGAGCCTTCATCATGGCCACTTCTCGGGTCAAATCTCTCAGTGCTGCTGCCACTGACGGGGCATCTTCCATCTCTCCAAGCACTGTGGTGGTGCGACTCCCTGCCATCTTCGGCTGCACCACTGCATCCACTTGCAACAATCGCTCCTCCTCTTCACGTATCTCTCGAATGAGCTTGTGGAATGGGGGTGGGTTTTGGGCCCGCTCCCTCAGCTGCAGTCGCCACAACATCAACCCATCTTGTTGGGTGCCCCGAAGGATTTGGTCCAACCTAGCGGAATCAATGCGCTTAGTGGGGATGCCCTCCTTCCGAAATCCGACAATCATTCGTGAGGCTCCTGATAGGTATGGCGGAAACGATAATACAGGTCTTCACTGCTATCAGTAGTACCGTAGACACTCTCAAGAGCGGTTAAATAGTCTTGCACTGTGGCAGCTGGTTGTAAGTCTTTCAGGGCTTGGATAATTCGCATGGCAAGTCCCCTCAGACTCTCAAGCACACGTTTCCGCTTCTCAGCATCAGAGCATTCCCACTCTTGGACAAGTGGCACCGTAAAATCCCTCCAGGTCTCGTATCCTTCTCCCCTGGGGGTACAGGTGACACCCCCGAGAATGAACGTAACCGCTTGTATGGAGCACTTTCATATACCGGCCTCAATGCAACTTTGAGAGCGTTTCCCAGCTCTTTGGCCCATCCCACAAGGCTGGGTGCTGCAGATGTTGGAGCCCCTCCTAATGCCAAAATAAATTCTTCTCTTGTCCGCTTCTCATCCACCATCAGAGCTTGCAATTTCTGCGCTAAAGAATACACCTCAAGTGACACAGGCACACTAGGAGGGGACTGCTCTGCCCCCAGAATTGTCCAGGGAATACCTTCTACTTGCACCTCTTTGGGCACTTTATCAAGATCTGTTTCCTTGGAGTGAGTGCATAGTGCTACCATGCCCTTCACTTTGCGGTTGTAAATACGGGTGTGGACCTTTACTCTCTCCAGTATTTCAGCTGCATCTAGGCTCTCCTCAATTTCATTTGGTTCCACCTCTTCTGGGAACCCCGCCACCAGCACAGCTTTGGTTACTGGGATTCGTGCCCCTCGGCACAGGTCTTCTAATAATCCTCTCTCCATTTTTTTTTTTAACTGAGATGAAAGTCACTCAGGAGTTTCTTTGCTCTGTGAAGAAGAGCCCAGGGTGCACAACGTAGGTGTGTGTGTGTGTGTGTGTGTGTGTGTGTGTGTGTGTGTGTGTGTGTACTGCAAAGTCCCCGTACGGGCCACCAAGTGTAACTTTAGCGCCCTCATGGCCAAGATGGAGTCTGCTCTGCAGGCAGCTCTGGCCAAGAGAAGGCGCGCGCAGGAATGCAGCAGGAGAAATCCCTTCCACCCCCAGGGGCACCTGTTTCAAACCCCCCAGAGTGAACACAGACACCCACAGGAAAAGTACAGTGGATATAACAAGGGAAATATTTATTTACAGAGGGATGAGAGGAGAAAAACAACAAGGGGAAATATAGGGGGAGCAGTAGAACAGGGCTGCATCCAAGCCAAGGCCCCACAGGCCCAATGGTAGCACGGTCTGGAAGGGCAGACACTGAGCAATGTGTCTGCACGCAGGGTTCAGGAGTCCTGAGCAAAGTTCCAGTCCAGTGGTGAGTCTTGGGTGCTCCTGGTCGTCTTCGGCGCCAGTGAACTTTCCCCAACAAACCCCTCCGGTGCCCTCTTCTGCCGCTCTCTGCAAAGCCACACAGAGCAACCACCTCCCCACTTAACTAACCAGCAGCCTCCCTCCTTATTCCCAGTGCAGAGTCCCAAGCTCCAGTACTCACAGCCCCACGCAGCTCTGGGCAGCAGTGATACTGGGTCCAGCTCCGGCCTGTCCTTCTCGGGCAATTCCTCCCTGGCACAGTGCTCTTCCTGGCTCCTGTCCTGGGGTGTCCCCGATCGGCCCTGTCCGTCTCAGGCCTCGGGCAGGTTCTCTCTGCTTTACTTTTCCAGGGCCTCCGGCTGCCTCTCCCTCTCCTTGGAGCTCCAGCGCTGCCCCCTGGAGTTTCCCTCCTTTTTTCTTACTCTCCCCCTCCCCCTTAGGAAAAAGATTTAAAGGGCCATGCTCTCTAAACCCCAAAGGGGTTACATCTGTGTTTCAGCTTTATACTTCAGCAATGCATTTATAGCATCTTGGTCAATATTAACATATGAATGGTGCTTATTGCAAGTGAGGACTTGGTGGCGCAGCTGGTTAAAATTAAGTTTTAAAGAATCGTCTATTAAATTATTTATGCACATAAATTATTGGTCTGATCTTTCAGAGGTTCTGAGCACCAGGCAGCTCCCAGTGAAGGAAGTGGGCGATGTTGCCTGCTCATCACTTGTAGAAAATCAAGCTTCCGATTTAGCTATCTAGCTAGGAATTGGGAGCCTAACTTTTAGGCACCCCGTTTGCAAAAGTTAATGGGGCTCTGACATCTGTCTACATAGAATAACTTATAGAAATAGACAAGACACACACAGGGTGGGGGAGAGAAGATATTGTGATCCCCTAGGCTTTAGAGCCCAAGCTCCAGCCTGAGCCACAGCAGCTACACAGCTATTGTTGTGCAAGCCCCACAAGGCCGAATCTGTCTCCCCAGGCTCTGAGACTCACTGCTGTGGGCTGTGTAGCTGTACCCTAAGTGACTTGCCTAAGATCATACAGGAAGCTTGTGGTACGAATAGGAACCAAACCCTGATCTCCTGAGTCAAAATCCAGTACGTTCCTCTCATGATCTGTGCTTCTCCCTTTTGCCCCAACACCAGTTTACCTCCACGCAGTTCCCATAGGAAATCTCTGTGCCTGACCAATACCATCTCTCACAGCAATAAAAGCTGGTGTTCTGTCTTTTCTGCATTATAAATACTCATGATTTTTTCTTGTCTTTTTAGAATTCACTTCAAAACGTAGAAACTCCAGTCAGAGGTAAAGATGTTTTTTACACATTAATACAAACAATAAACAATTAGCAAAATGCGCATTCTTCAATTTGAATTAATGTTAAAGAATTCATTTCTTAATTTATAGCATAAACCATTTTCTGTAAGTAAAGCAAATGCAAGTGTTTCAAAGTCTATATAGTATCAGAGGGGTAGCCGTGTTAGTCTGAATCTGTAAAAAGCAACAGAGGGTCCTGTGGCACCTTTAAGACTAACAGAAGTATTGGGAGCATAAGCTTGAAGAAGTGAGGTTCTTACCCACGAAAGCTTATGCTCCCAATACTTCTGTTAGTCTTAAAGGTGCCACAGGACCCTCTGTTACTTTTTACAAAGTCTATATGGATCATTATATTGTCTCCAATTCATTTTAGAGATAAAATAGTCATTTTTTTCTCAGATTAGAAAATATAGTCAGTTATAGTGGGCATTTTAAAAGGCAAAGTGGATTGAGCCCCTTTTAGAGGTTGTCCTTAATCTTCCTTCTCCTGCTGGAAAAAAAGAAATGAAGCACCACGGTGAAGCTGCAAATTTAGGTTTGTCTGTAATATTTCTGTCCCTCTTTATAAACTCTGGTGCTGTTATGCTAGTAATATAATTTAAGTGATTTAGTAAAATGGTAATGGGGGCAAACAACCATCCATCTTTAGTCCCCCTAGTTCAAATCAGACCAGACTAGTAGGGACTGAAAATTGTTACTGACTGATTGGTGTTTGATGTCTTATGTGAATTAACTAAATGGTCTCAGTTTATTTGCTCAGACTGATGTCCATATTGCATATATATATATATATATATATATATATATATATATATACATATGAATGTGTATCAATCACTCTTCGTTGCAGTATGATCTGAGTTTCTGAGAACTGAATGGATACAAAGAATGTAAAGCCCTTCATGTTTAGGGTTTGTTTATACATGAAAGTTGAGCCAGAATAAGAGAAACTGTGAATTTAAAGCAGATTGACTATTCCAGATTAGCTCTGTGTATTTTATTCCAAATTAGCTCAATCTGCTTCCAAAATGGATTAACATAATTCAAAATAAGGCACTCCATGGATGGACACTCTTGTTCCTGAATAAATCAGGAATAGCTATTCAGGAAAAGATTTCTGTATAGACAAGTTTTTAGAGATGGTTCTGGTCAGGGCTGGGGTATGGTGACCAGATCAATGCCAGGATAGCTTGTAGCTGCTAACCAACTGTACCTGTATTCTGGATTTTAGACTCCAGGCTGGTCATTCCAGCATTTTTCAAATTCATTACAAATAAATAAATTAAATAATAACACAATTGTATAAAGAGCACCTACATCCTCACCTGCAGGAAAGAGCAAAGTGTCCTTGTGCATAGCAGAGAGGTGAGCATGCAAGTGCCATGAGCAGGAGGCACCTATGGTCTGTGGAATTCCTCCCCCTTGGAAGAAGTTTTTTATATCATGAGCTTTGTTCAACTCTAGTTATGGCAACAATTTGCTAAACATGAGAGGAATTAATAGTTGCTAATTACCATCTATCCCTCATACACCTTATGCATCTTCTTCCGCATTCTCTTTAAAACACCCTCGTGGAAAGAATTTAAACCATTCCTCTGTATAAGGCTATATGCAAGCTTGGGCTTTACTGAATCAGCACTTTCCTCAAAGAAAATCTGTTCGATATATTGAAGAGCATTATAGATCTCTAACAGATTTTTGCCTATCTGCTGGTCTACACCCTTTTATTTATGCCAGAAAAGTGTCAGTCTTTTTCAGTTGAAGGCTTTTGTATTTGTTCTGGCTACACCCTTAATTTCATAAGCATTGCTGAATCCATTCTGCAATGTACCCTTAGGAACTGCACATTACTGATTGCAGTGAGGTCCTGTCAGAACTTGTTGGCATCTTAGTATTCAAACAGGTTAAATCCTGGTGATGCTGTTTGCATTGTCTTTTTAAGCTATTTTTATTAAACTTTTTTCTGTTATTAATTGTAACTTGTGATGGGGAAAGATGATCATTTCTAGACTTCCCACCTGTCTGCACAACAGCACGTTCCCATAAAATAGAGAATACGATTATTCAAGTCAATAAAGATTTGACATTGTGGGATTATTATGATCCAGGTTATAGACAGACAGAAGCAAGTTTATACAAAACTCATCCTGTTTGTCTTCTGTGAAGCTGTAATGGATTAATGGTTTGTACAGTATTAGAGTATGGAGCCTCCTAATGAAATTACTACCTGAGTTCATATCTGACAGAATAAGCAGCCTTAATATTTGGTCAGTACTTTGTCGGAGGCATTCCTGAAGACTATCCGTGCACCATAAATAGGAGTTGTTCAACTGACAGTATCTTTCCTCTGTGCTGCTAGAGATGCCATCTTTTGGAGGGAATGTAAAATAGATATCCTCACTGCTTGAGGATTACTGACGTTCTCATGGCACTGCTAAAGATGTAAAGTTTGACAAATTCTTTTTGGAATTTAACAATTATTTCTAGAACTGATCAGAAAATCTTAAGTATTTTCCACAAACATTTTTAAAAGAAACAATACATTTGCTTTATTCAAATTTTCTGTGGAAATTTTCCAGTTTTTTAATGAAAAACTGAATAACCTTTTTTCACCAGACCCATTTTTGCCTATTTTTTTCCTGGTTAAACGAAGTTGAGAAAAAATTATTTTGGATTGAACAATACATTTTGTTTTGATTTTGAGCTTTTTTCACATTGTTGCATTTTTAAATTGAAGGCCGTTTCTAAACAAAAAGTCACTTTGACCCAAACAATCACATCTTGTTTTTTCTAAAATGTTTAAACAAAATGGTTCAACTTTCTCTATTTTTTTTTTTTTTTTCAAAATGAACAATTTGGTAAAACCAACACAAACTCAAAACATTTTCGGTGTCACTGAGTTTGCAAATTTTGCAGAAAAAAAGTTATGTCTGAAAAAAAATTGCCCATTTCTAAACAGAATATTTTTAGTTTTCAGGGGTTTTCTGTATCATACCCTTTTAATTTCCTACCTTTTGTGATCACTTCAGTGTTCTAAGTAGTACTACAACTTTAATTGTATCTTAATGAAGTTCTTTGGTTTAGGAATTGTATTGAGGGGGCTTGCTCTTTTTCTTAAAATAGCTAGGTAGATGCAGTTTTAATACTGTGTTCTCCATATTAGCTGTCAGGTGTCACAAGAATGTGAAGCTTTTCTTGTCTGAGATTCCATTCAGCCATTGAAACAATGTTCATGTAGTAACTGGAGGGAATGTATATACAGGAGTACAGAGGGCATATTTAACATGTATTGAGCTGACATAATCTACAACAACAACAACAACAACAAAATGCTCACTCTGACAGAAGGCCTAAGACTAAAACAATACATAAAAATATAACATTGGAGCAGAAAGAAAGAAAGAAAGAAAGCAATCTGGTATATGCTAACTTATTTTATTCTTTGTTTTCCAAAGTCTAGAAAGTATATGCTGCAGGTGTAAAAGTCAACACTTTCAGTTACTAAATTGCTTACTTAATTTTGCTTACTGGAGGAGGAATTCTCTCTGTAAAGAGAGTATGTGCAAGGATTAATGTGTTTTGTGGAGAGCATTGCAGAAGCTGAATTTCATCATGCATGGTCTCAGTCCATTTCCCAGTGGGCATGTCCACATCACAGTGGCGGAGATCTTAAACTAAATCGTTTCAGACTAGAAATTGGGTGCAGATTTTTAACAGTGAGGGCAATTAACCAGTTGAACAATTTACCTTGGGATGAAATGGTTTCCACCATCACCTGAAGTCTTTAAATCAAGTTTGGATGTCGGCTTTAGACCAGACAGAAGTTATGAATATGCAGGAATTACTGGGTCACATTTTACAGCCTGTGTTATGCACATGTTAAAACTAGCTGAGCATAATGGTCTTTTCTGACATTAAACTCCATGAATCACAAAAAGCAACTGGAGTACTTGGCTTCATGAACAAATAGTGTACATGGTACACCAAATCCTATGTAACAGCTGACTATGTAAAAAAGATTTTGCCCAGCCATTGTGAGTAATGGACGCTTACAAACCTGCCAAGATATTTGTGTCTCTAGTTTTGTTAATTGAGGTCCTGCTTAATGAATGAAGAGTGGAAAGAATGGCTGTATCTGTCTTAGAAGCTGCAAAGGGATTTTAAATTGAGGTCTCGTAGTAAATAAACCAGAGATCAGTGGGCTTTGGCAGTGCTGTAGCTAGCCATTTTAGCTCCCGGGGCGAGCAAGCACATTTGCACCCCCTACCGTTTTGTCCCTGCCCCATTTTTCCACTCCTGCAGCTTTGCACCCCACTCGGCCCTCTCTGGTTACAGCCCTGGGCTTTGATGTCAAGAAAAAAGTGTACCTGCTACTTTCAGGAGTTAAAAATGAACATCCATCTATTTATACACTGGACTGAATATTACTATAGGAAGATTCTTGCACTTTACCTCAAAATATACTAAGACACTAAGTAATCACAGTAGAAGATGGACCAGGGGCCATTCTTTTATTTGTTTGGAGCACTCTACATTCAGTTTAATCTGTAAAGGGACTTATCAGATCTACTCTTCTGCAAAATTATGTTAGTGCACAGTATAATCTGGTCTATAATAGCCTTGTGAAGTTCTATTCATTAGCTTGCTTGGTGTAGGTAATTTTTCTGTCATGTAAAATATCCATTTTTTTCACATTCATCACCAGAATCATTGTAAGAGTGCATTTTGTGCTTGTACTAGTAAGTTTTCATGGTGATATAGCAAGGCTAGTGTATGTATACATATTGTTGCATCAATGTGACATGTTTTAGCTCCAAAGTATAAAGTTTGATCCATCGTCATTCCTTCCGCAGCCACAATATACCTAAGAATATAAAAGGAGAATTCCATTATCTGGAAGCTCATCCATGTTTCTTCTGATTCTTGTTATTTAAAAAAAGCTTTCCTATTCTGGTTTGGTTAATGTATTCTCATATTATCTTGTTCTGTACATATAATCTGAAACATTGTCCTACAGCTTTCAACGTGTGATTATGTAAGAAACACTGGAGGCCAAAGGGCATGTTTCAACAAACTGAGGGTTGTAGTTGGCATTTTAAAATGCTTCTGAGCTATGTTTCACTGTGTTTTACAAAGAGATGAGAAAAACCTTCTGCAAATTGTAGTTATTATCGGCTTTATCTTGCAGCCATTGACCTCAGTGGGACTGCCTGCAGATAGGAAGGGACTGTCTGTACATACATTCCACTTTGGACAAGTGAAAAGATCTTGACTTCACTAAATAATTGCCTCCAGACAGCTCTTGACTGTATGTTCACAAACTCTCACTCAAATTAATCCATTTTGGATCAGATGGATTTATGTATACTATTTTGGCACAAGAGAGCACCTTCTTTGTATTTCTAAATATGCACCTTTCTCATCAAACCTGTTTTGGAGCTCCTAGGACATGTAGATGTGGTTGAATGTAATTCTGTAGAGCACAGAAGAACACAATGAAAGGCTTAGTATGGAAATTACAAAATTGTTTACAGGAGTGACAGGGACATGAGAGTGGCTTTGAGGATAGGAAAAGGGCCCGGTAAAAGGTGCAGGCAATACAAAAGGAGGATAGATGGAGAAGAGGAACAGTAAAACGAATGAATAGGAAAATGGAGAGCAGATGAGAAAAACAGCAGAGAGAAATATAAACAAAAATAGATTGAAGAGGATTGAGAGTTTTGTTAGCCTATCAAACTATAAATTTACTCGTTCAGATCCAGAAGAGGCATTCACAACACCATACGAGGCAGTGTTGTAGCCATTCTTTTCTGGAGCTATGATTTGGAGGCATATTTCCGGGAATGAAAGGCAAAACAAGTTGACACCTCCCACATGTAGACAATATATAGGTCCTGGTTCAGCTTAGCATTGACTCATTAACTTCAGTGGGACTTAAGCAGCTGCTTAAATTCAGGCACCTACTTAAGTGCTTTGTTGAATCAGGACCATAGATGGCAAGATACACTCTAACCCATTCATCCGTGCACACTTGTGATTGGACATGCATTGAGATTAATAGAATATAATGAAAAAGTAGTCCAGTTAAACTGTATCCTCTTGTTTCGATGTATGGGTAGTCTGAGACAAGAAGGGTGCAATAATTTTGGAGGTACCGCACCTGTGAATGATAGAATTTAGTATATTTTGTATGATATTTATGGATATTTTAGGGTTGATTGCATCTTTCTTACTTGCTATTCATATCAGGTCTCCATGATCCATTTTGCAACTCTCATACAACAACTTGAATTATAACGTACAGTCTACATTTATTTTAGAGACCCCATCTCTGTAATTTTCAGGTCCTGTATGATCAAATGGTCACAGTTATGCTAAGATAAGATCATAGTGGCATGCTTTTAAAATATAGTCAGATAAATTACTGCAGCTGAAATGAGCTTGGGAAATGTAACAATTCACCTAAACATTTCCAGATTTCAAACGCTTAATGGGATAGGGAAAGAATCAAATATTAATTATAGTATGTGGCATGTTTATCCTATTAAGATTTTTTTAAATCTTACAAAAATTACAGAAGGGTTTAGAAATGTATATGAATCTGAATAATATCTGCACTTGCACTAACTAGAATAAAACTGGAAGGGATATTGATCCTCTCACTTCAGGGAAGAAAATTAACTTCAGTTAAGCAGATATTTCCCCTGTGCTACAGTATTAAGCAGGTAGATACATTATGGATGCTTGGGTCTTCCTCTGCATCATCCACTATTGGCCACTCCTGGAGACAAGTACTGTATAGCAATGGGTGGACTAGCTGTTAGTCTTGGTTACCCACATACCTTGGGAAGTAAGGAGGGTTGTGAGGGGAAAGGCAAGGGCAACTGTTGTGTATTTGGTTGTCGTGGTAATAGACTCTTGTGTTGCTATGGCAACTGAGTTAGATTATTAGGGGATAACCCAGCCTGTTTTGGCTGGCTGTTGGTTAGTTCTGTGTGTAGCAATAAATGGCTGCTCCAAGGTTTACAGCTCTCTGTGTCTCCAGTGATTTCTTCCTAAAACTGTTGCCCCCGAGGATATAACAGCAACCCTAGAGTATTTTAAAACATTCTGGCACTAGATTAACCAAGAATACCCAGCACATTGCACTCTGGCTGTCTCCGTTCCTTCATGACATGCCCCCTACACCAGGAAAACTGACATAAAGCCTTTCACACCAGCTCTATTCCAGTCCTGCTTGGGGCTCCAACTTACACTGGGATTCAGGCTGCCCCAAGAAATATGGAGAATACAAATGTGGCTAAAAGTCAGTGGGCATAGAAGCAGAACAACAGAGAATTGGAGCCATTATCTATTTTATGTCTGAATACAAGTGTATTATAGATTAATAAATTACTATACATGTCCTACAATACACATTGCAAAATCACATAGTATTAACATTTAATTTGCACTAGTTCTCAACTCTTATTAACTATGTTGCCAGGTCCCCTGAACTAAATAGTTGCTTAGCTGCAGAAAACATGATAAATATCCCCACAGAGTGGGAATTAAGAGACTGAAATGACGTATCTGAAGTGCCCTGACTTTACAGTGGTTTAAAAAGTCTTCCTTTGTAAATGCCTTAGTTTGAAGATATTGTAATAAAGGACTATTGATATACCAGAAAATGAGCTAAGATGGCTTTCAGGAGCACAGATGGCTAATTGGCTTCACTTGGTAGATTGTCATTTTAATTACATTTTAATAGGAGGAATTTCAAAGCCATAATTGATGTCTTATGATAAATATGCTTCTTTACCAATGACCTATTGCTAACCTTTCTTTTTCCCCCAGTCTTGATAGAGAATGCTGTGACAGAGCTGTCTGCAGCCATCTCCCATCTCATCCATGTTTTCAGCAGCAGCTTTCACACAGATTTTCAGCCTGCAAAAATACTTAGAAGCCCTTCATGTGCAGATGTCGACCTAGATCCCCACTTTAGCTTCACTGTTTATGCAGCCCACAACATCCCAGCAGCCTGGCTGAAAAGGTAGGAGGTGCCAGCCCTTCTCTTAAGAAGGGCTTCTTTCCCTCACGTGTATTACAGCTAGTTGCAGTGCATGGCTGCTGCATGTCAATAAAGATGTTTTGTGTTGCTGTTATGAAAACACTGGTCAAATTCAGGTCTAGTGTAAGCAGAAGCAGCTGTATTATTTTCCAGGAAGCTGCACCCACTTACACCGAAGAGAGGACCTTTTTGGAGCATTATAGGTAGGGGAGCATAGGTGGAGGACTCAGGAGGCAACCTAGGCATCTGCACCAGACAAGTGTGGGAGGACAATGGTAGGGTGGGTAGCTGCCCTGGCAGGTGTGTGTTAGAGAGAGACCTGCCAAGAGAGAGGGTTGTGGATGAAGGGGGAGAGGGGTTTGCTACCTCCCCACAGAGAGGGGTGTGGCAGGATTCGTGTGGGCCCTGCATAATGAGTGGCTCATGGTTCGAGGCCATCTTGCTGAGTCAATGGAGCTGCATCTGCTTACAGCAGGTCTGAATTTGACCTTAACAATGGCATTCATGGTAGATGTATTTAAACCATGATTACCGGGCTACACCTATGCAGGGACAATTTTTGTTTACAGATGATGGTTAAATACATTTGTAGTTTTATAGGCCTGAGTGTATCTGGTACATTAAGCACCACAGAGAAAAACAGAGGGAGACAATTTTAATAAAAGAAAAAAACTAATATAAATAATCTCTGCCACATTATTTATTTGTTCAATTAGTGTCTCTTCAAATGGCTGGTTTTCCTACTTTATTGTAAAGTGAACACTTTCCCCTCACCACACCAAGGCAATCAAGAGAGGGTCAGATGACTGCAATCTGGCAGCATTATTGTTATAGGGGGACATGCTGTTTTCCAGATTTTTATTAATGTTTTTCCCATGCACCCACTTTCCCCTGAATTGCAGATGACTAATTAAAACACAATGGGATCATTTGCATTAGAACATTAGCAAAGGAATGTACTATACAGCATTTAGCTATAATTAGCAGTTTAATAAAAAATTCAGAAAATTTGCATTACTGAAGATAATAGATACAGAAGCATAATCACCGCTCTGATTCTGCAGATGGTTGTACTGTTCCCAGTGCATTTTATTTTAAGGATTTACCACTAAGATGTGAAATTATACGTGGCCTAGAGACCACTGATCATTGAGCTCCATCTCAATATACAGACATATGAGAAAATGGGAATAATTTTTCTTTCTAAATCTCCCTCTCCGATCTTTCCAACATTCGGTTGCTAAAATAGCCTTCCTTTCCTACCACTGCAGCTCTGTAACCTACCTTTCTCTGGTGCCTTTACTGGCTCCCTGCCTCTTTTCGCATTCAAATTTCTCATTCTTTCTTCTAAGGCACTGCACAATTCTGACCCTCACATCTCAGCTCTTGTTTCGGCCTGTTTGCAATTTTGTACAGCTATGTTCCTGCTGTTCTTCTCATCTTGTTGCTTCCTTTGTTTGCCTGTCCCATGTCTTCCCCTCTTCCGGCTGCTCCCTCCTCCCCTCACTTCCTACAACAACTTTCCTTGTTCTAGTAAAGAACAAGCCTCATTTCTGTCCTTCTCCTTAAAACTCACTTCTGCTGGCTGGATTCCTGTCACTGGCTTTCACCTCTGTTCTATTGATTCCTCATTCCTAGCCTTACTTTCTTCTTCAAATAGATAATGTACAGAACCTTACAAGTTACAGAACAACATAATGATACAAATTATATATGATTTATTGTCATCCCTTCCCCCTCTTATCCTCTAATTTTATCTGTGCTTTCCATGTTGTCAACCTAATTTAAACTCTGATCCTGCAAAGACTTTAGCATGTGCTAAACTTCATGCACTGTAAGCGATCCTATTGACTTAAATTAAACTATTCACAGCATTTAAAGTTAAGTATACGACTTTCCAGGAAGGAGGCCTTAGAGCTTAAGTTCTTTGGGTGTAGGGACTGTATTTATAAAGCATTCTTACAGTGTTCTGTTGCAATTTAAATAATAAAAATCCAGGACTCTGTCTTGTCAGTGTTTATCTTTTGTTTCATAATTTTACAATTGCATTTATTAATTGTAGGACTAAAGTATAAATGTCATTGTTGTCATATTTAAGACCAGATGCAATTCCTATTAGTTATAATTAAGTATTGCATCCTTTTTCTTCATGGAGTTCTCTCTGCTGACTCCTCATCTTTGTCCGCCTCAGCTGAATAGAAACATGTATAATATAATAATTTATATTCTTGGAAAAAATCAACACTGACTCTTTTATAAAGAAGGCAAAAATAGGAACCTCGAGTCGCCAAACCCCTTCAGATTTGCTGTTCAAATCTGACTCCCTAGCTGGGAACAGAACGTAAGAATCCTGACCAACACTCCTCTACTCTAACAATAAAAACAATAATATGTTTTTATTAAAACACTAGCATAAGCCTCAAGGATGAGCCTTTCAGCATTCTGACTAGCTAACCCCAAATTTCTTCTATAAAGTATGTTTAATTATAATTAATATTTTACATTTCTTTTTCTTTGTAGCTACAAACTCTTCTCTTTTTCCTGTTCTTTAACTTATGCTGGGAAGAAAATATGTCAAGTGAAGAACTGCAAAAATATACCAGTTAAAAAGTCTTTTTTTTTCCTGGCAAACTGGAATGAGAAGTAAGTTTTAATCTTCATTTGAAGGATGCTAGTCTGCCTCATTTTACACACCCAATATTAGAGTCTAAAAAATGGAGGGGGTAAAGGTGTCTTCTAGAGATGGTGTCAGCTCATTTCACAGGTAGTAATAATGTTCTAAATACGCCAGTATGGTAATTTAAAACTAAATGGAATGGATAAAAGTTGATACCTGGACATATTCTCTAATCTGTCATTATCCTGCATTTAGGGCACCAATTGTGGGCCAAAAGGACCCTCTGTGCATGGATGTTCCTTTTTCTGCAAGTAGAATCTCCACAGATTCTAGTGATCAGTAAATGAAGGGATGGGGAGCAAGGAGTGGACAAGCCAGGAGAAGGAGGGAGATGGGTCACGCTGGGAGCCTGGCTTATGGGGACACACATTATCCCTTCTGGGACTGAGCATAAACTAAGGGGAAATGTAAATGCAGCCCCAGGCTGTATTTGTGGTGGTCAGTAATCCCTCTGTATCCAAGGTGCTTGAAAGAGATTCTTTTTATTCAGTGAGACAGTTTCCAACTGCCTCTGCCTATGAGAGCATAGGTCTCTGCAGTGCTCCTCCCTGAGACTTCCTGCCTGGAAAGCTAAACCACTTAAAGGTACAGTTCCCAATACTACAAATTTCACTTTCCAGCACAGGGATGTCCATGCTGGGGAACCACCTTTAAAGGGGTGGGGGAGAGCGGGGGAGGAAGAGCTTTGGGACAAAAGTCAGCCAGGAGTCCTTGGTATAACAGAAGATACAAGGGATCTGCACTGCAAGGGAGCAGGGAGTGAACTTCAGTTTTATACAGAAACATAAGGCCTCTGCAGTGATGGCCCTCTCCCTCCCCCTCCCCCCCGAGAGGATCCATGGGGTTTGCGGGCTGGACCCTCAGTTTCTTCAGTGGGTGGGAAGAAACACCCGTCTCTGCAATGGAAGAAAGAAGGACATTCAGGGAGTTTCCTGGTTGCTGTGTAAGTGTGTTCACACAGGGACAAGTTTTCACTAGTGTCTGCCTTCTGATAATCATGTGCAGCTCCCATTGAAGTTGAAGGACAGTTTTTAACTTCTTGACCTGAAAAATTAAACATAACTTTGTCATTAAATCATTTTTTTAAAAAAATCATTCCCTCCTGTACAGCCTTTTCTCTTTATTATTACAACTGTCTGGGTACAATGATAGCAGTTAAAAAGTCAACAGTTACCTTACTGTGGTATGTGAGAGAATGTGGTCTGATAGGGTTAAGTCCAAGTTTCTGCCTCCCCTTGTGCAGGTGCTCAGGAGAAAGTAATGATGTTGGGCACTACAGGCTAATCAGGCTCCCCAGCAGAAAAGCATAAACCCCATAGAAGTAGCTGTTTTGGAGTACAGAAGGGGAAGTCATTTGGAGCAACACAGATTCCACACTCAGTTACTATAGAGCTGAGATGGTAATGCAGAGTAGGGTTTTTCTTCGTATTTCTCATGTCAGGCCCTCTAGTTTTGTTGCTGTAATTATCCTATTGGATAACAAAATCTTTAGTAGGAGTGTGGGCAGCCTGACTGGCTTACGTTTTGTATTTTATATCAGCTAAACCTTTTCAGCAGTTTACATTTTATTACCTATTCAAAATGATGTCTAAGACACTACCATATAGCGAATGTTGGCAAATGTTGACTTTTCAATGGTGACCACTGAAGTTATACATTTAAGTAAAGTTTGGTTTGACAAACGCAATCATCTGACATGGGTCATGTAATTACAATTGTGTTGTGTGCTTTTTTTTCTCTTGCTTGATTTTTGGTATTGAATATTTTATTGTCGTTCAGGGCTGAAGGAGAGAACTACAGTGCTCACTGTTTGAATCTTTACAATGCTGGTTAACATAGGCAATTGTTCTCTTTATGGTGTACAATTCTTTTTCTGTATTTATTTTCAATGGTTGTCACCATTTGAGTACCATTTTCTTTTTAAGATCATTGCTTATCTAGAATACAAAGGAAACGATTTGCTGATGTGAGTTTAAGTCTAAGGATCAGATATATCTGAAAGGAAGAAAAGAATAAAATAGAGTTGTTCCTTTATTAAAAGAAAGCTGATTCTGATTTGCATTGTGGCCTTCCAGAGATTTCTGATAAGCAGCAGTTCATTTTCAGTCAGTTCAAAAAAAGTCAGGAGGAAAGTGCAGCTAGGGAAGTATCAGGTGAATATGTGTCTTGTGGGTATTATTGGCTGCCTAAGAAGTGGTCACCTTTCTAATATGCATCCCAGGAAATCTGTATTTATAGGAGAAGATTTTTTTTTCAGGAGTAGGAGACCCATCTGATATAGTAAGAAACTCCTCAGCAAAACAAACAAACAAACAAAAAGTCTGATTTCTGGTTCTACCTGAATGCAGAAGTTAGGAAATCAGATAATTAGAGAGTCAGGGGTTCTGTTACCAGCTCTGCAGCTGAAGTGCAATATCAAGTGGTTGCAATTCCACTTGCTGAGGTCCTTTTTTAAAAAAAGAAAAAGATATTTCTGTATACATGTGTGGTGGTTTGAGAACTGGGTTAAAATTGTGAGCTATCACTTTAAATTCCCTGGTCCTGCTTGAAGAATAGGGAGTTCTGTAGGGAAGTATGTAATCTGGGTCTTTCAGGGTACACAGCAATAGACTGACTCTGAGGGTACATCTACACAGTAAAGAAAAACCCATGGTTGGCCATGCCAGCTGACTGAGGCTCACAGGGCTCAGGCTGCGGAGCTGTTTCACTGCTGTTTGGATATCTGGACTCAAGCTGGAGCCCAGGCTTGAAGACCCTGCAGGGTGGGAGGGTCCCAGAGCTCAGGGTATGTCTACACTACGGGATTAATCCGAATTTATATAATTCGAATTTGGGAAACAGATTGTATAAATTCGATTGTATGCGGCCACACTAAGCACATTAATTCGGCGGTGTGCGTCCATGTACCGGGGCTAGCGTCGATTTCTGGAGCGTTGCACTGTGGGTAGCTATCCCATAGTTCCCGCAGTCTCCTCCGGAACCCATTGGAATTCTGGGTTGAGATCCCAATGCATGATGGGGCCAAAAACATTGTCGCGGGTGGTTCTGGGTATATCCTCCCCCCTCTCCAGGAAGCAACGGCAGACAACCGTTTCGCGCCTTTTTCCTGGGTGAACAGTGCAGACGCCATACCACGGCAAGCATGGAGCCCGCTCAGCTCAAGACAGCAGTCATGAACATTGTAAATACCTCGCGCCTTATCGTGCAGTTTATGCTGAACAAGAACCTGGAAAACCAGGCGGCGAGGAGCAGGCTACAGCAGCGCGGCGACGAGAGTGATGAGGATATGGACATGGAATTCTATCGAACCGTGGGACCCGGTGCTTTGGAGATCATGCTGTTAATGGGGCAGGTTATAGGCATGGAACGCCGATTCTGGGCCCGGGAAACAAGCACAGACTGGTGGGACCGCATAGTGTTGCAGGTGTGGGACGATTCCCAGTGGCTGCGGAACTTTCGCATGCGTAAGGGCACTTTCATGGAACTTTGTGACTTGCTTTCCCCTGCCCTGAAGCACCAGAATACCAGGATGAGAGCAGCCCTCACAGTTGAGAAGCGAGTGGCAATAGCCCTGTGGAAGCTTGCAACGCCAGACAGCTACCGGTCAGTCGGGAATCAATTTGGAGTGGGCAAATCTACTGTGGGGGCTGCTGTGATGCAAGTAGCCAAAGCAATCACTGAGGTGCTGCTACACAAGCTAGTGACTCTGGGAGATGTGCAGGTCATAGTGGATGGCTTTGCTGCAATGGGATTCCCTAACTGTGGTGGGGCGATAGATGGAACCCACATCCCTATCTTGGCACCGGAGCACCAGGGTACCCAGTACATAAACCGCAAGGGGTACTTTTCAATGGTGCTGCAAGCACTTGTGGATCACAAGGGACGTTTCACAAACATCAACGCGGGCTGGCCGGGAAGGGTTCATGATGCTCGCGTCTTCAGGAACACTACTCTGTTTAAAGGGCTGCAGCAAGGGACTTACTTCCCGGACCAGAAAATGACCGTTGGGGATGTTGAAATGCCAATAGTTATTCTTGGAGTCCCAGCCTACCCCTTAATGCCATGGCTCATGAAGCCATACACAGGCAGCCTGGACAGGAGTCAGGAGCTGTTTAACTACAGGCTGAGCAAGTGCAGAATGGTGGTAGAATGTGCATTTGGCCGTTTAAAAGGTCGCTGGCGATCGCTACTAACTCGCTCTGACCTCAGCCAAAGAAATCTCCCCATTGTTATTTCTGCTTGCTGTGTGCTCCACAATCTCTGTGAAAGTAAGGGGGAGACCTTTATGGCAGGGTGGGAGGCTGAGGCAAATCGCCTGGCTGCTGATTACGCACAGCCAGACACCAGGGCGATTAGAAGAACACACCAGGAAGCGCTGTGCATCAGAGAAGCTTTGAAAACCAGTTTCATGACTGGCCAGGCTACAGTGTGAAATTTCTGTTTGTTTCTCCCTTCATGAAAACCAGCCCCCTTTATTGACTCATTCATTCTCCGTAAAAGCAACCCACCCTCCCCCTTCCCCCAGCTTTCTTTCAAAGGAAATAAAGTCACTATCGTTTAAAAATCATGTATTCTTTATTAAGTGATTATAAACATAGGGAGAGAACCAAGAAGGTAATCTGGGTGAGGTTTGGGAGGAGGATAGGAGGGAAGTAAAAGGCCACTGAATAAATTCAATATAATGACAGCCTTTTGGTTGGGCTGTCCACTGGGGTGGAGTGGGAGGGTGCACGGAGCCTCCCCCGCCACGTTCTTACACGTCTGGGTGAGGGGAATATGGAACATGGTGAGGGGGGAGGGAGGTTATACAGCGGCTGCAGTGGCACTCTGTCATCCTCCTGCTGCCGTTCCTGAAGCTCCACCAGACGCCGGAGCATGTCCGTTTGCTCACGCAGCAGCCCCAGCGTTGCAGCCTGCCACCTCTCATCTCGAGCGTCCCTCAAGACCTCACGTTCACTGGCATCTTTCCTAAATTTAGATACAGTGTCCTTCCACTCATTCAAATGAGCTCTTTCATTGCGGGTGGATTCCATTATTTCTGTGAACATGTCGTCTCGCGTCCTCTTTCTACGCCGCCTTATCTGAGATAGCCTTCGGGACGGAGGAGGGAGGCTTGAAAAATTTGCAGCTGCTGGAGGGAGGGTTGAAAGAAAGGAGAGAAGTTTTTAAACTGATACATTTTATACATTTTATACATTTTATTCATGGTGAAAAACACTATTCACATTACATAGCACATGTGATTTCAGTACAAGGTCGCATTTTCCATCTTAATATTGAGTGCCTGTGGCTTTGGTGTTAGAGATCACAGACGCAGGTCCGGGCAACAGAATTCAGCTTGCAGGCAGCCATGGTAAGCCATTGTCTTTCGGCTTCTGCGCCCTCCTTTCCCACATACCAAGCAAAGCCTGTTGACTGCTGCGGTTTTCCTGTTAACCTTCAGCAGCAGAAAACAAATTAACCCCCCCACCATCCAATTCTCTGGGATGATCGCTTTATCCCTCCCCCCACCGCGTGGCAGGTATCAGGGAAGATCCCTGCAGAAACCAAACTAACCCCCCCGCCCCCCCCCTCCCGCCATGAATTCCCTGGGATGATCAATGTACCCCTCCCCCCACCGCGTGGCAGATATCAGGGAAGATCCCTGCAGAAACCAAACTAACCCCCCCCCGCCCCCCGCCCCCCGCCCCCCCGCCATGAATTCCCTGGGATGATCAATGTACCCCTCCCGCGACCGCGTGGCTGGTAACAGGGAAGATCCCTGCTAGCCAAACGCGAAAAGCTCAGGGCCAATCCCCCCCCCCCCATGCTTGGCTAACTGCAGGGAAGGATTTCTTTTCAGCCACAGGCAAACAGCCCAGTAGGAACGGCCACCTCTGTCCCCTTAATTAAGTTCCCGTATTTCAACCAGGTTACCATGAGCGATATCACTCTCCTGAGGATTACACAGCAAGATAAAGAACGGATGTTGCTTGAATGCCAGCAAACACCGGGACCATACGCTGCCAGGCTTTGTCAGGCAATGATACCAGATTACTTGCTGCAAGCATGGCGTGGTCAAGTGTCCTACCATGGAGGACGGAATAAGGCTGCACTGCCCAGAAACCTTGTGGCAAGGCTTTTGGAGTACCTCCAGGAGAGCTTCATGGAGATGTCCCTGGAGGATTTCCGCTCCATCCCCAGACACGTTAACAGACTTTTCCAGTAGCTGTACTGGCCGCGAATGCATCCCAAGTCCTCAGGGCAAATTAATCATTAAAAAACGCTTGCTTTTAAACCATGTTTTATATTTTAAAAGGTAAACTCACCTGAGGTCCCTTCCATGGGGTCATGGTCTTGGCTACTGGCTTGGGAGGCTTGGGAGGGTACTTCAGTCAGGCTGAGAAAAAGATCCTGGCTGTTGGGGAGAACGGAGTGCTGGGTGCTCTCTGCAAGCTCGTCCTCCTCCTCCTCCTCTTCCCCATCCGCAGAATCCTCAGGTGTAGCTGATGAGACTATCCCCGACCCGGAATCCACGGTCACAGGTGGTGGGGTAGTGGTGGCGGCCCCCCCTAGAATTGCATGCAGCTCGGCGTAGAAGCGGCATGTCTGCGGCTCTGACCCGGAGCGACCGTTTGCCTCCTTTGTTTTTTGATAGGCTTGTCTGAGCTCCTTGACTTTCACGCAGCACTGATCTGAGTCCCTATTGTGGCCTCTCTCCATCATGCCCTTGGAGATTTTTTCAAAAGTTTTGGCATTTCGTCTTTTCGAACGAAGTTCTGCTAGCACTGAATCCTCTCCCCATATAGCGATCAGATCCAGTACCTCCCGTGCGGTCCATGCTGGTGCTCTTTTTCGATTATCGGCCTGCATGGTTACCTGTGCTGATGAGCTGAGGTATCTGTGGTATCTGTGGTCACCTGTGCTCTCCACGCTGGGCAAACAGGAAATGAAATTCAAATTTTCCTGGGGCTTTTCCTGTCTACCTGGCCAGTGCATGCGAGTTCAGATTGCTGTCCAGAGCGGTCACAATGGTGCACTCTGGGACAGCTCCCGGAGGCCAATACCATCGAATTGCGGCCACACTAACCCTAATTCGAATTGACAAAATCGATTTTGGCGCTACTCCGCTCGTCGGGGTGGAGTACAGAAATCGATTTTAAGAGCCCTTTATTTCGAAATAAATGGCTCCGCTGTGTGGACGGGTGCAGGGTTAATTCGATTTAACGCTGCTAAATCCGAATTAAAGTCATAGTGTAGACCAGGCCTCAGTCTCCAGCCTGAGCTTGGAAGTCTACACAGCAGTGAAACAGCTCCACAACCCAAGCCCTGCAAGCCTGAGTCAGCTGGCCTGGGCCAGCTGCGCGTTTTTCTTTGCTGTGTAGACATATCCTTAGGGCACGTCTACACTGGCAAAGTTATAATGCCGGCAGTTACAGTGCCGCTCAGAGAGCGCTGAAGGGAAACCGCTGTTGTGTGTTCACACTGTCAGCTGCCTGCGCGATAGCGTGTTCACACTTGCAGCACTTGCAGCGGTATTTGGAGCGTTGCACTCTGGGCAGCTATCCCACAGAGAACCTCTTTCTTTTCTGCCGCTAAGACTTGTGGGAAGGCAGAGGAGGTCGCGGGGCATCCTGGGTCCTGTCCCAATGACTCGTGATGCATTGCTTCACATCCCAGAAATCCCCATGCTTCTGTCCACATTTGGCACCATCTTTCAATGGTATGTGTATTGCGTGCCCTGCCTCTTTGGGCTGCAGGAATGGATCCCGAACTGCTGACCAGTATGCTGCTCGCTCTGACCAACACGTCATGCGTGACAGTGGAGTTATTCCTTAAGCTACAAAGACACGAGGAGTGTGACACTGATCTCTCCATGCATAGTAGCTACAACATGGGATTGCTTGTGGCATTCACGGAGGTGCTGACCACAGTGGAATGCCGCTTTTGGGCTCGGGAAACAAGCACTGAGTGGTGGACTCACATCATGATGCACGTCTGGGATGATGAGCAGTGGCTGCAGAACTTTCATATGAGGAAAGCCACATTCATTGGACTGTGTGATGAGCTCGCCCCAGCCCTGTGGCGCAAGGACACGAGAATGAAAGTTACCCTGTCGCTGGAGAAGCGTGTGGCGATTGCATTGTGGAAGCTGGCTACTCCAGACTGCTACCGATTGGTCGCTAACCAGTTCGGAGTGGGAAAGTCGACTGTTGGACTCGTGTTGATGGAAGTGTGCAGGGCCATTAATCGCATCCTGCTCCAAAAGACTGTGACTCTGGGCAACGTGTGTGAGATTGTGGATGGCTTTGCACAAATGGGCTTCCCTCACTGCAGAGGGGCGATAGATAGCACGCACATTCCAATTCTGGCACCAGACCACCTAGCCAACGAGTACATTAATCGCAAAGGGTATTTCTCAATGATTCTCTGACGCTTGTGGATCACCGTGGGCATTAACACAGGCTGGTCTGGAAAGGTGCATGACGCACGCGTGTTTCAGAACACCGGCCTGTTCAAGAAGCTGCAAGCAGGGACTTTCTTCCTGGACCAGAAGCTCACCGTAGGGGAAGTCAAAATGCCCATTGTGATCCTGGGAGATCCTGCCTACCCCTTAATGCCATGGCTTATGAAGCCATACACAGGGCAACTTGACAGAAGCAAGGAGCAGTTCAACAACAGGCTGAGCAAGGGCAGAATGACTGTTGAGTGTGCTTTTGGCCATTTAAAAGCCCTCTGGCAATGACTCTATTGGAAGCTGGACCTGGCTGATGACAATATTCCTATGCTTATAGCTGTGTGCTGTACGCTCCATAATATTTGTGAAGGGAAGGGTGAAAGCTTCACTCAGGGCTGGTATATATGATCTCTAGCCAGAATAAATTAAGCCATACAATGTCCTTCTGAAGTATTATTTGTTTTACAGACAAGTCACTAAATGGTGACATGTCTTATGAAAGACCACAAAAGAAGTCTGTGGCAGAGTCAATATTGCAATGACGTTCTCCTAGCTCTTGGCCTTGTGCTATTGCTTTAGACTTGTCTCTCCACTCAGTCTAAGATGAAGAGAAATTGTTCTATAGAATAGCTTATGAAGTTATATAGAATAGAATAGCTCATGAAAGAGGTAGTGTACCATTCATTTTTTGTTGGGATATATTTCCTTTGCTGCCTTATACGTAGAGCTAATTTCACTCTTACTTATTTATGTGCTGGTTTTTAATTGGTCTTTTCTTTTTAAAAGGAGACATGAGTGACAATGGAAGAGATGCTAAAAAGTCACTTGGATTTATGTCCAGCAACAGCTCAATCAGCTGATGGAGGAATTTTGTGCTGACAGCTAATTGGATATAGCTGACACCAATGAGGCTCATTACTTTAGATTAGAAAGGATTGAGTTATCAATATGGGCAAGAGAGACGGAAATGGAGGGAAAGATTTTGCTGAGTAGAGGCCCAGACAAGGAGTTCCTAAGGAAGGTGTGTGTGTATATATATATATATATGGTTTGTATTTTGGAGTGCTCTAAACATAGGGAGGGGAGGCAGCTCAAGACTTAGACACTTGACAAATATTTTGGCTAAACCAGAAACCCTAACAGAGGTTTTTTGTGTTTGAAACTGAGCTGCTTGTGAAGTCTCACTTTCTTTGCTTGTTGCCTCCCTCTTTCCCACCTTTTGTCTGGAATGTCTGTTCAGATTTTAGTTTCTTTGAGGCAAAACCTAATATAATAGGGCTCCAGTTTTCATTATGGTCTTTGGGTGCTACTGTTGTATACATTTTAATTATCCTGTGCACTGAATGAGACCGGGATCCTGTTTTTTTAAAAAATAGTATGTGATCATGTAATTAGAGACTGCACCATAATGAATGTACACAGGCAAACGTCATTCTGGCATTTCCTATTTTTTGAGAGATTGTCTTAACAACCTTAATAATGTTTGCAGTGTTGTGGCAGTGTGGGTAAGGAAATATATTTTACTCCACCACATAGAGCTGTTTTTCGGGTCTCCAGTGTAAGCTCGAAAGCTTCTCTCTTTCACCAACAGAAGTTGGTCCAGTAAAAGATTGTGTCACCCACCTTCAACCTTAATAATGTTCTTTTAATTTAGCTTTTTGTGTTTCACTTCCTAGGTTGTTAAAAAACAAACTAAATAAAAATAATTTCATCATGTTGATACTCACATGAATTATAAGTAGCGCTGGAGCCTTTAGAGCCACTACACAGACCTCTGCACTTAATGGTGTAACTGATAGCAATAGTAGGTTGTCATCCTTTATATGGCTTGGCATTATATGGGTATGAGACATACTTTGCCAGTGGGTTTCACAGATATTTGCTGACACCAGAGGAACGGTGAGACTCTGAAATCTTGATTTCCATTCCAGGCTCTGGAGGAGTGTGTCCTCTAGTGGGCACAGATTCTTCTGTCTTTTTCCCCCTTCTGTCCCATCTCCACCAACCTGTCCCTGTCAGTCCGGTCTCTTCCCTAGTCCTGGCTACTTGCCCTAGTCTACTTACCCAGGCAGTCCTAATCGCCCTTTTCACTGCAGTTGTCAGATCTGTCTCTTTTCCTCCCCTGCCACAATTCTCCCACCACGATCACCACTGGTTGCTAATCCTAGTCTTCGTCCAGCCAGTCCTAATTTCCTCCCCTTCCCACAGCTCATTTGATCTCATTGTTCCTACCAGCCAACTGTCTCCCACTCCCATTTCTCACTGGCTCTGTCTTCTCACTGAGCTTGTAGTCCTAGTACCCTTGTCCAACCATTCCCAATTTTCTCTCCTTGATTCCTTGTCCCAATCTACTCTTTTCCCTCCCCCTGATCTCCATTTGTCTCAGACAGCTTCTTTCTCCATGCTGTCTGAGTGCCACCCAGATGATCACTGAGAGCACAGACGAAACACAGTGAGAGCAGCTATTACAAGGGAAAGTCATTCTGGGCCTATATACCCCTAGACTGGGCTTGGGCCATGATTCTGCAACCTCATAATGTGAATGGAACCCATTGAAGTCAGGATCTAAGGCCTCGGATTGTAAATTCATCATAGGGCCTTGTGATCTGCTTGCACAGTTTATCTGTTTTATGGTGGTTTATGTATATGAACAACAAGATGCAATCTACTCCTAGACCGTCTGAATTGAAAGTAATGTCAAATGTCACATTTCCTCCTAGGTCTAAAATAAGGTTTCACATTTGGCCTATACCTTCTAAAGTTTGAGCTATGATCTCAAATAGTCAGAGTTGAACTCCTTTCAAATTACTAGCAATTGAAGGTTGCAGCATGTCATGGTTACAAGGCAAGCTGTGACTTGGGCCCTTTTACAATCCCTCTCAAGTGCACGTCTCAGGTGACAGGCTTCGCTTTCTTCATCTCTTGCAAGGGTAGAGCCCTGCAGTTCAACCACTCTTAGACTGGATCTCTGGATTTCAGAACTCCCCCACCCCTCTTTCCCAACTGTGTTAACACAGCAGGCCCAACTGCATTTGGCATCTGCACGAAACTTTTCTCCAGAAGGCTGTGACAAACAGCTGACTGAAGTGACTCAAAACAGCTTCTTCAAAACAAATGTATTGTTTATTCACCCAGAGGTACATTGAAATCAAAGAATAGAGTAAAACAACAGAAGTCCTACATGCCTTGACTTATAATTTCCCTGGCAGCTTGAGCAAGCCTCACTAACACAGGCCCATCCCATAGGGCCTGTGTATTGGTTCCTCTGAGTGTCCCCTCAAGCAGTGGCTGATGGCTGAATTCCCTCTCCCTCTCTAGAGAGGAAGTTTTTAACTGTTCAGTGTCCTAGTGATCTTAGACTCTGAACCTTGGCAAACCAGCTGTATAATTTGCATGGAGTCTGGAAATAGCATCTTCCTAATTAATAGCCCACCCATTGTTATCTTAACACCCTGGAAGTTGTTTATGCAGAGGTGATTTATCTCTGACCATTGTTTTGTTTCCTATTTGTTGTTCTTAATAGTCCCCTTTTATTTAATCTACATCATCAGACATAATAATATCAAGCAGGTAAACTGAAGTACACAGAATATTTATAAGTAATACAGTTATCTCCCATGTTCTGTACACACCCTATATCACTGGAAATTTTCCTGATAGACAATAAGCCATTTGACCTATGGCTTCAGTCTCATGATGATCTAGCCATTCTTAAAGTCTGCACTTAATATAGCTTAATATAGCCTACTTTTAGTAGTGCTATGTATTTTGTCATGACAAAGTCCAAGTGAAGCCTCCAGCAAAAGAGAAGTAGAGAATCTGTATCTTGTAATATGAGGGATATTTTTTCCACTTGGTTACAAGACTAATGAGGCTTCCTGGCATTAGCAAAGATGTTTGCCTGGTTTATGAGTAATCTTTTATCTCCTGTATAATAAAGTGCAGGGCTTTTTTTCCTCCCTTGCATCAGATCTTTTAAGATGTTTAAGGTTGAGTACCCATGTTTTAGGGTCGCTTTGTTCAGGATGAATGGAATTGATGGGCTGTAAATGAAAAGACAGGAAATAACTGATTTGGAGATGTGTGAAATAGACTGCTTTCCCAATCACTTTTTGAAATTCACTAAGCTTTGGAAGAAAGAACAAAATATAGTGCATTGTCTGAAAACTGTAAATAGGGACATTTGGGGAGACAGGGGGATGGATGCATCTTAATTTCTTTGGAGTGAGACTGCTCTTTAAACTGAATGAGTGGAATATAGATGTTTTGCTTTATTAAAAGGAGGGTGTGGGGGGGGAGGAGGGAGGTCAGTTGTTCAAGTATACCTTCAGTCAAGTTATGCCAGATTTATAACAATGTAACTGACAGTGGAATTTTACCCTAAGTATAAATTCCACATAACCCCTCCACTTTACCCCTGCTAGTTCTAATCCTAATGTTTTCCAGACTGTTAAATTATTTCAGTGGAGCTTCCTAGATTTGTTTCCAGAATGACAATGCACATTTTTGAGGACACCTACAACTACGTCATTTCATTAAACAATCTAGAATGCTGAAAAATTTCACTCTGTTTAATTTAGATTTATATCCTAAGTTTTTAATATTGAAGCGGGTTCAGATCTTCATTTTCTAAAATGCTTGTATTACCTCTGCAAAATAGTTCTTTTAACCCTGGATTCTGAATATTGATTTTGTTTGCGTAGAAAATGTAATTAATCTCAATATCTGTTTGCAAAATCTGGCTTTGCACCAAATGTTCTCAGTGAAAATAAAAGACGTGCTTTTGAATATGAACGTTCACTTCAGGAAAAATAAAGTAATACTTTGTAGGTCTCTAAACTAATGACTCAGATGTTTTTACACAGATATGAAAAAATCACAATTATTAGGATTTGTGCAAATTAAAATTGTAAACCAGTTTATAAAACCTACGTAAGTAATTTAATCGATCTATCTACTTGTTAATGGGCAATACAACCTGAAATGGACACTAGTTTCTACAACTTTACTTGCTTAAAAAATTGACATGCATTGGATTTAAAACCGCATCAGCCTTTAACCTGTTTGAAAAAAATATTACACATTGATTATACATGCATAAATTAGAGAATGGCATCATATCTTAGAATTTGTTAAGATACACACACACACACACACACACACACACTCACTCACTCACTCACTGTCCCATTGACTTCAATAGGATTTGTGCATATATGCCTGAGGGGAGAATTTAGCCCATTACCACTAGTTTATAATCCATTTTTCATTCAGTGTTTATTCTAATGTACTTTCGTATTAACGGGATGGCCTTTGCTTGCAACAACCAAGCTAGTCCTGCCCTTCTCTTCTCTAGTGTTTGATCATTTGGATGGACAAAATTTTATATGCCTTTTCTCATGTAATGTGACCTCAGGTTAACTGTTGGCAATGCTTATAATAGATCTGTCAGTTGCATTTTCCCTCAAGGAATTGCTACCTTGCAGTTTATTGCTTAGTAAGATGTGTTGTGGGATACAGTAAAACTTGAAAAGCAGTAACTGCAAATAACAATGTTAAAGTATGTTAGATTTCTTAAAATTGTGATTTTCTTTCAGAATCAACTTTCCTCTACAAATAAAATCTCTTCCTAATGAAACAATATTGACAATAAAACTATTTGGCGTAAACTGTGTGTCTAAAAATACAGAAATACTGGCTTGGACATGTTCCCCCTTGTATCAAAAAAAGTAAGTACATTTTTGTATGATAGTGTTTTTTTTTAAATAGTGTTCTTTAATTAAGTGCTATACTCTGCATGATAGAGAGGTCTGAAAGGAATATACAAACAAATGAACACTAATTTGAGCAGCTGAGCAGAACTTTATTGCAATAAGGACTGAAACAGTCACTTTCAATAATTCTTCCACCTTTCCATACAGAGTTCTTTCAAGTCCTGATTTTCCTGAACCCCTTTGGATTGGGCTTCTCTGACTGTCCACTGGGTTACCCTAGAAAATGCCCCTCATGTTGAAGGGCCTTGTTGCCTTCCCCTACCCTCACTAAACTACCCTCTCATTCAGACTATTTTCTTTCTGGATCTGCTTTCCTGTTCCCTCGCCCCCCGACCCTTTCCACACACTTACTTCTCATACTTCCCAGAATGGTGCTGCTAGTGGGACTACAGTGAACAGTTTCTCTGTTCCCTCCCCATAGTTTAGAAACTTCCCTCACATTTTAACTTTCCCTTTTTACCCAACACTCAGTTTAACATTATTTTAAAGATGCTTGTTGGTTATGAATACCTCTGTAACTCTATGTAAATAAAGACCTAGGGTGAAATATTCAAAAGTGAGTAAGTTGTATTTTATCTTTGACTTGGGCTAAGGCCAGCTTTTTAACGATATTTGTACTCTGACTTTAAGGCCAGAAGAGACCATCATGATCATCTGTCTGACCACCTGCACATTGCAGGCCACAGGATCTCACCCACCCACTCCTGTAATAGACCCCTAATCTCTAGCTGAGTTACTGAAGTCCTCAAACCATGGTTTAAAGACCTCAAGTTACAGAGAATTCATCATTTACACTAGTTTAAATCTGCAAGTGACCCATGCTGCAGAGGAAGGTAAAAATCCCCCAGGGTCTCTGCCGTGAACCCTCTCCTGGAGCTAGGTGCCTAATCCAGGTCAGACCTTTCTCACAAAAAATGAGAAGAAAGAGGTGGAGCCCCTCCTTATACACAATAACCCAGTGGCTAGAGAACTCACCCAGGTTCCGATGTCCACTCTGCCTGATTCAGAGCATGAATTTGAATCCAGAGTGCCCACCTTCTGGGTAACTGCCTTACTCACTGGGCTACAGAGTCATTTTCACTCTCCGGCCCAATGACTATATAAGTACACCTCTACCTCGATATAACGCTGTCCTCGGGAGCCAAAATATCTTAACGCATTATAGGTGAAACGGCGTTATATTGAACTTGCTTTGATCCACCGGAGTGTGCAGCCCCCCCCCCCCCCCCCCCGGAGCACTGCTTTACCGCATTATATCAGAATTCGTGTTACATCGGGGTAGAGGTGTATTTCATACAAAATGCAACCCACCCCAAAATACCCTAGCACCTGGGGGTTAGGGTGCTCTACCGGGAGGTGGGAGACCTGGTCGGTGTAGATTAGGGGTGTTCTGAGCACGCCTACCAGATCAGGCTCTGCAGGCAAGATGGCGGGGGGACAACTAGCTTGTGAATTCTCCAGGGACTTAGGTGTAAGTTCGGAGCTGAGCAGCATGGCAGTGTCAGGACTTAGGCAGTTTTGTGAGTGCCCAGCAGCAGAAATTTAGGCACCATGGGGAATTTAGGTGCCGACTGGGTTAGGCAGCAGCTGAGCAGTGGTGCCAGTGGCACCTAAATGTTGGAATTAGGTGCTAAAGTGGCAGTTAGACACCTAAGTCTCCCTTGTGAATCTAGCTCTTAAGAACTAATTCCTATTGACTTTGAAAGAATGTTAGGCCCCTAAGTAACTTGGGTGCTCTTGAAAATTTTACCTCTCTATTAAAAATATGGCCTTATTGTTTCATGGTGCTACATAACTAGGGCTCTACCAAATTCATGGCCATGAAAAACACATCACAGACCATGAATGCTGGTCTCCCCCCTGTGAAATCTGGCCTTTTGTATGCTTTTACCCTATACTATACAGATTTCATGGGGGAGACCAGCGTTTCTCAAATTGGGGTTCCTGAGAAACCCCAATTGCCAACCTTAGTGCTGTGCTGCCTTCAGAGCTGGGAGGTCGGAAGGCGGCGGCTGTTGGCTGGGCGCCCAACTGTGAAGGCAGCGCCCCACCAGCAGCAGCGCAGAAGTAAGGGTGGCAATACCACACCATGACATCCTGACTTCTGCGCTGCTGCTGGTGGCGGCTCTGTCTTCAGAGCTGGGCTCCCGGCCAGCAGCCGCTGCTCTCCAGCTGCCCAGCTGTGAAGGCAGCACTGCACCAGTAGCAGTGCAGAAGTAAGGGGAGCAGTAGTGTAACCCCCCTCCCCCACACACACAATAACCTTGCGACTCCCCTACAACTCCTTTTTGGGTCAGGACCCCTACAATTACAACACCGTGAAATTTCAGATTTAAATAGCTGAAATTAGAAAATTTACTATTTTTAAAATCCTATGACCATGAAATTGACCAAAATGGACCATGAATTTGGTAGGGCCCTATACATAACCAGAATACATAAGTAAGGAAATACAAGAATACTTTCCATTACAGCTATTTCAGTATTTTATAGATCCTAGCTCAAATGACCCATCAAAGGAGAAATTAAAGCTAGGCGTAGGAGGAGGAATACTTTAGAATCTGTGTGTTCGACATTCACCAATCTGTTAGCTATGTCATTTACTATTAGGAGAAACTACTAGTATAGAGAAGCATAGGTGCTTTCCCCTCCTCTAGCCAACCACAGCTCCACAAAATTGGTTACTTACTATGATTTGAATTGATAGCCCAATTTAAAACCAAAAGCACCCTTGAAATTCAGTCAGAAAAGTGAAACTTTAAAATATCTGAACACTCAATCAGTCTGCTTTACTGTTCCATTAGAGCCATACCTGAATATTTTGTAGTTGGAGTAAAATACAGTCTCTGAAAGGTCAAATACCTACAAAGTAACAGAAATAAGATTTTGGGGAATTATGCCACTTTGACACACATGATTCTGACAAAGGAATCTGATTGGCTAATCGGAAGGGCTCCAGTCCAGGAAATTAAGGGACGATAATTGCAGTGTGTGTTGAGCTTCTTCTCCTTACTATTTCCCCCCATTCAAAACATCGATCATTTAATCTTTAATTTTTGTTCACAAATTTTATGCAGAAAATTTTAACAGTCCTGTAATACAGAAATATAGACATACGATAAGCAAGAATAGTGATAAACTATGGGCTAAATTCTACTCTCATCTTCACTGATGTGACTCTACAGCGACTCTAATGATTTCAGTGGAGTAATTTTTGAATCACAGTGGTGTAAATGAGTACTTAGAAACACATACCAGTGATGCATTGCCCCAGGTTACTGGGAGTGTCTCATATGAACGCAATGAGACTAGATATTAAAGAGTTCTAATGAGCATTTCATAGTATGCTACAGTGCAGAATTATGGTTGTTTGCGTGCCCTGACTCTGCATTTCTATATCTTAACGTGTTTGGATTTCTTTTTAAGTTTAAAGTCAACTATGAATTTCTTGGGTTTATAATAGATGGTTTGAGGATAATTGCAACATTTCTATCGTGTATTTTATCTTTAACCATTGATATGTCCTTTCAACCTAACTCCATTTTAACATAGTTTTCATCTGGAAATATAAATAATAAAACTGCTAATCATGGCCCCAGACTTTTCTAACCAATAACCCTAATATTCATGCTGCTTGCCCTTCTATGACAATTGGCAGTATATGGAATATAATTACCAAAAGGGACCTGGATGGTGGAGTTTAACAGGAGCACTTGTTAAACTCGAGAAGCTGTTCAGTAAGTATTTGCAATGACAGTGCCAAGTCTCCTCCTTGCACATCAGGAAAATCTGTTTGTCTCTTGAGCTAAATAGTTTAGAGTTCCAAACCTAATTAAGGCATCAGAAATCCATCATTTTGGGCAATTCGGGAGAGGTAATGTCTCCCACAGTGCTCATTGCTCTGAGTTCACCGCTTTTAACAACACAGCTTATTTTGAAGTGGTATTTCCAAGTCAGAGAGAGCAGGCAACATCATTTTCTTTTGCTGGTCTCAGCGAGCGAAGTCCCCCATGTGACTTCAGGGCACAAGGTTGAACTTGTAACTTAATGTAGCTTGAGCTGTCCTTAAACCTCTTTCTTGTCTTGTAACGTAATGAGCCTGGGAGTTTACTTCAGCTCCTGTTATAAACAAGAGTAGGAAATCTGTTGAAGGTATTCTCACTTGTCATTGGTCTGTGTAAATAAATAAATAGCAATAGATATATAGTACAGTTTGTTCACATTCCATCCATATTTTATTGTTAAAGAAACTTCCTCATACAGATAGTGAGACAATAGATAGACAATGTTAGTAAAGTTGTTGGCTATCAACGCTCTAGTTGTTGGCCCTTTCCTTTTCAGAATCATCCCATCATGCTATACCACCTGCTCTTCCTGCCATTTGCATCATTCTTCTATGTATAAAGAAATGCCCAGTTATTGCTGTCCTGTCTCCAGACTTGGTTCTAGGGACCTGCAATCCATGTAACTGCACCATAATTCTGTGGGGGCTCCAGGGGAAACTGGGCTTTAAATGATGTGTAGTTTCTGTATTCTTGTGGAGCCCTCTTCCCCAGGTTACAGGGTGTTTCATATGACTTTGGGCTTGTCCTTCTTTAAAGAGTTTGATTTAGTGATGTAAACACACTGATTCAGTGCAACCAAATAAAGTAATACAGTAATTTGTGTCATTCATTCGTGTGTGTGGAATGAATGAATGACACAAATTACGGTATTACTTTATTTGGTTGCACTGAATCAGTGTGTTTACATCACTAAGTGTGTGTGTGTATATGTGTGTGTGTGTGTGTGTGTATATATATATATATATGAGAGAGAGAGATTGTGTGTGTGTCATAAATACTACATATTTATCCAACCACATACACTGGTTTCTTTTTTTCCAGTTCTACACTATTCAAAGATGACATTGCAGGGTTCCCATGTTTCTTGTCTCAATGACTCTATAGCAATTTAGTTCAGTTTGTAATTCAGAATATTCCTTTTTTGTCAGCGCTGCAAACTCACACTGGGATCAGAAAACCCATCTGTGCTCTTATATCCTCACCACTGCTAAAGATTCTGTGTTCTGAACTCATGTATCCATTTTGTTGATGCTCTAGTAGGCAGAAAGGAATTTAGTTCATTCTTCCACAGCTGTATTGATTGTGCAGTGCTAATAGTAGTGAAAATTTGCCTGTCACTAAAAATAATTATTTAGGAGTAGAAAAAATGTTGAATATGTCCTTTTATACATAATTTTGATTTCTGATCTTAACCCCACCAGCCACTAAGATGAGAGTAAATTAAAAGGCAAAACAGATACACTATATCTTAATTCAAGTGAATGGATTAATTATGATTAGGACTTGCACCAATGTCTTTCCAAATGTACTCAGGCACCGCTGAATGAATTATATTGACCTGCAATTTTCTTATCTGAAGACAGTGTGCGTGCATGTTTCTGATCAGACTTTTGTTTGTGAATGTAGTGCTCAGACAGGTGCTAGAGGCCATAATCTTCTCTTTATCCACTGAACAGATTGAGTGAGGAAGCTTGCACTATCTCCTTCCTCCTAGAGGGACCATTTCTATGGGTGCTTCAGTCCTCATGCCCCTTCAGTCCTCCAGACTGATACTATTAAATAGGGTGCTTAACTGTGGCCAGTTGTGGTGGTGGATATTTTCTATCCATCTTAGATACCTATATGCCCCCCTTACCATAGCATCTGTGCACCTCAAAGTAGTTATTCTCCCAACATCCCTGTAAGGTAGGGAAGTAGTATTAGCCCCATTTTACAGATGGGGAACTGAAGGACAAAGAGACTGTGACTACCCAAGATCAAACAGGAAGTCTGTGTTGGAGCACAGAACTGAACTGGTGTCTTCTGTATTGCCCCAACCAGTGGACCAGGACTGACAATTTACCAAACTCGTTTCTTAACGGATACTGAGGGCAGCAACTTTCAGACATTACTGACCTAGGCCAGATTTGAACTACCAGTCTAGGGTTTGTGGCCTGTCCCATTCATAGAGTCATAGAATCCAAGCCCAGAAAAGACCATTGTGATGGTCTAGTCTGGCCTCCTGTGTAACATGTATCATAAAACTTCCCCAAAGGAATTCCTAGAGAGCATACCATGTTTTAAAAATTGTCAGTGATGGAGAATCCGCTATGACTCTTGGTAAATTGTTCCAGTGATTAATTACTCTCACTATTAAAAATGTATGCTTTATTTCCAGTCTGAATTTATCTAGTTTGAACTTCCAGTTGTTGGATTGTGTTATACTCTTTTCTGATAGATTGGAGAGCCCGTTATTAAATATTTGTTACCCATGTAGATACTTATTCCCCGAGTCATTGATTTCAATTTTTCTGATATAATTTCAATCAAGCTTGTCTGGTTTATCTCCGGTACTGATGCGGTATTATGTCTACGTATATTGAAATTTGCAGAAAGTTCATTCATGGAACCATGCTGCTTAGTATGGCATTGTACAGTGAGCCTCCAACAACCATGATAGCTCCGGGCATTTGTGACACTAGTCTGCCAGCGCTAGTAACACTGCAGGTAAGGATTGCTTTTCGAGAAAGCAAAGCAAGGACTTGTCGTCAAACAACTTGCAGTAAATGATTGATTACACGGTTCTTCCTGATCCCACAGTTTAAAAGTCATAAGAGACCTCTGCTTGAATGCTATCAGCCTTTTTAATTGTGGGGGAGTAAAATTCTACATAACAGCAATTATACACCGACCCGCTAAATCAGATACAGGCTGTGGGGGTTAGGCACTGAGTAGATTACTTTTTCTTCCATGTTCCTTGACACAAATTGCTGACCTGGTACCCTACTCACAGCTGCGTTTCTGTCCCACTTGTATCCTGTGTACCACTGAATTACTTATCTTTCTACACATCGCAGGCAACTAACAATTAACTGAGTCTGCAGAAAGGTCTGTGGGGAAGGAGCTACAAAGTGCATCTGTATTTATACCACTCTTAATCCATGACCAAATGACAGGCTGCCACTGATGTCACTGTGAGCTCTGTGTGTAGACCAAGGGCAGTATATGGCCTCCAAATATTGAAAAGACATTTTGTCTGTCCCCAGTGTTGTCCTGTTCACAGATTGAACTGGTAATTTTAAAGGCACAACCAATTGCTTTTCATATTCAAAAACCAAATGATTGTTGTTAGCAAATGAACCACAAAGGCAAGTAATGTGAATAAATGAGGCTGGCCTAAAAATGCCCTATTTTTTAATAAGTAAGTGAACAAGAGTTTCTAGTTGGAATAATACAGTCAAAGACAGCTCCTTAAAATAGCTTTCTCTGTATTAATAATAAAAGGAAGGTGAGGCAGTAGAGGGCTACTAATTTAAAATCTGTCTCTCTGCTCTAAGAAACAGCAGAGAAGAATCTCCCACTCCCCTCCATACTCAATTATGCCTGTAAATATGACGGTAGGAGACACTGAACATACAGGAAAAGCTGCCTTAAAAAAACAGCTCTTTTGATGTGACTGGTGTGTGCTATAATTCCCAGGAGTACTGTATTCTGAGAGTCCATTTATTGGTGGTGTTTTTTTGTTAATAGTTTGTGAGAATGAGGATGCACATATATATTGGTTAGAGAGACTGCTTTTCTGGTCCTGCTGTGAATGTCTCTTAATACATTAAGAGGTAATTTCTATGATACGCAAATTGAACTGGATTAAAAAACTGAATTTTCATCTAACCCGCCACTCAAACCCAAAACACTTTTGAGCTTTGAAAAAGTTTGGTTAGCAGCTTTCCCCCCATTTTATTACATTAAATAATGAAACTTCACTTCCCAGACCGAGCTGGAAGTGAAAGTGATGAAAAATCATGAGAGGCTGTTCTTGAGCCCTTAACAGGCCAATCAGAAACAAGGAATTACCAGAAACAGCCTGCTCTACTGAATTTTCCAGCCTACTATTGCAAAACCAAGAACTTCAGATACATATCAAAACTTGGGGATGCTGTTGATTCAGATTGAATAGAACCTCCCCCAAAAAAACCCCGTTTTTGAGTTTTTTTCCCCATAACTTGATGAAGCTAAAAATGGGCCTGTGCCAACCCCTGTCTCCTTCCCTCAGAATGAAGACCTCCCAACTCTGGGGAAATTAATATCCAGATCTGAACTTTGCAGCTTGGTCCTGTCTCTTAGAATCCAAATCAATATGCAGACTCTGAACCCCTCCTCCCCCACACTATTCTGGAGAATTGCTGATCTGGACTGAAACTTTGCAGCTCAGGCCCATCTCTAGTTAAAAACAGGGAGGGAGAAGCCTTTAACCTGGAGTCCCATGCAGACCTAATGAGCTCAGATACACTGGGTAAAATCCTGGTCCCATTAAATTTAAAGGCAAAACTCTCATTGACTTAAATGGGGCCAGGATTGTCACCCAATAGTTTTGAGTAAAATTCATTCATACAATAAACGCCCCTTTGCAATTATTCTGTCTCCCTTTCCCCCTTATTGTTCACATTTCTTCTACATATTTAGGACACACAGATATCTGAGAAACCTTTTATACAAATTTATATGTAAGACATCTATTTTTTTTTTTTATAGGTTGACTTTCCAGAAACTAATTTGGAGTTTATTAAACCTGAGCCTGAAGAGAAAAGAGATGACCTTGAAGAGCCAGCTAAAGAGTGCTTGAAGCATGTAGCAAGACTTTCACAGAAACATTCTCTCTTGCTGTAAGTGCACCCAAGTCTTCCTGCTTACATCTGGCATGCTGTGCATAACGCCATCAATCACTCTTAAATGTGTTCAATTCTTGAAATGCTAAATTTCCCACCTATATAGCCTGATTTCATTCATTTGATGAAGTAATACTTCTAGATGAGAGGAAAAGGTGGCAATAAAGCTAAAACAAGCCCCCTGAAGGTGAGAATGCCTTTCTATAGCTTAGAACACTTTGTCTCTATTCTTTTATCTTTTCTGGTTTCCTTGGCACTAGACGCAAACTGCTGATTTGAAGCGCAAACATTTGTCTCGAGCTATATAATTTCCAATAATAATAGTATTAGCAATTTTAAAAATTGGGCTGGATAAAAACCAACACCAGTAAATAATAATGATAAACCCATACTATTAGGCCATCGTACTCACCAAGTGGCATACAAGCATTAGAAAGGAAATCTGTATCATGTTCCTCAGTAAACAAGGAAACAATTATGCAGAATTTAGCTTTCACAGCAGGCGTATAAAGAATAAGTAAAACAAAACATGTTGTATCATCTACTCAGGCAGATTGGTAACCCTAGACATATGTAGGTTATATTATCAAGTAGCATTATGTACTGTCTAAAATAACAATTATAGCGAGAACCACAGTGGGGTTAGTGGTATCAATGCTTGCATTATACAAGTCACTAATGCTTGTTCATTAATCCTTCACCACAGGCTAAAGATGTCATAGTAATGCAATAAATAAATATAAAGTCTCTTTTTAAACTTCCCAATAATGTTTTGTTATACACATGTAAAGGAGGAAGTTTTCTTTACTAATTTTATTTTTTTGGGGAAAAGATATTTATTGAGTTATACATTTCTGTTGGCTACAATAAACTGCTAGTATATTTAATGTTACTGTCTTTTCTCATTTCTAAAGAGACGGTGTGATTTAAGTTTCTTTGCTTTCAATCACTGAGGGCTGTTAAGCAGGATTGGGGCTGGTCAGTACTTGGAGGAGAGTCTTTTAAGGAAAACATAGTTGCTGCGAGAAGTGACATTGGTGGTTCAGTAGGCAATCATTACTTCCAAGTTAGTACAGAACCAAAACTATTTCAGTATGGTGCTCAGGGTTGTCAACTTCTGGAGGGGACATTCTTTTGATCAGATTTATAAGTGAGATCATGAACATTCATGACGAGACACAATCAGGAGGGTCATTTTAAATGGTCCATCTCTCTCTCTCTCTCTCTCTTTCTCTCTCTCTCACAAACACACACACACACACACACACACACACACATCTTATAGCTTCATTTCTATATTTTTTAAAAAACCGGTACTAATTTTTTTAAAGTTTTTTAAAAGCTTTAACTGTGTTTTTTTTTTCTTTTTCGGTTCCATTAATAAAAGTTAAACGTTTTTTTGTTTGTTTGTTTATTTTTTTACGGTGGTTGTTGCAATCAGAGTAAGCCAGACCACGCTTAACTGCTTAATGTTGTAATAGTGAAGAAGGGTTGGTTAACATCTTATCCCTTGTGGGGCCCAAGAAATCTCCTTATCAACACAACAATCCTCGGATGTTATATATGTGCAAAGTATTATTGTCACCTAGACTGAACATCTTTTCAGACATAAACTTTTATTATGACAGATAAATCTAAAACCTTTACCCCGATCAAATCTTTAAAGTCAGCCATTAAACAAGACAGTAACCCAGCAAAACAAGATAGGAAAGAGAAGAGTGCCCTGTCACTGAAGAGGAATGGGGCAGATACAAGAAAGCATTGGGCTTTTATCTAGCCATTTTTAAGCTTTAGCTGATTTAATCTGAACAGACTGTCATGTTCAGGAGATGCTGTTGGGAAACTAGAAAATCTCTTAAAGTCAACATGCAAGAGGTATCCTCTAATTGCACTGTCTCACTGAATGCTGTTGGAGGGTAAAGGAACACATGACAGACCATCAAAAAGCTAAAGCTTTATCTCCTCTGCAGTGTGTGGCGTGCACACTCCCTGCACACAAACACAAGGATTGCTGGCTGCTATTATTGTGAGCACTCTGTGAATTGTTGAGCTACACTAAGGAGATCATGGATCATGCTGCCACTACTTGTATCTGAAGCTTAAAATATATTTTTTTTATTATAATAATTTGCTTAAAACTACTACTACTAAAAAATGACAGTAGGTAAAATGTCTTTTTCGCGGCCCATGTCACTATAATATCTGAGCATCTCACACAATTATGAATTTATTCTCCTCACACCCCTCTGAGGTAAGGAAAGCAAATTGTCTTTCCTCACAACACTAAACCCCATGTTTATTGTTTGTACTGCCATCACCTATTCCAAATGCCTGGCAAATTCAAAACTGATTGAAGGAAACCTTTTTTCACATAATGCACAATTAACCTAAGGAACTCATTGCCATGAGATATTACCAAAGCCAAAAACTTAGCAGGATTCAGAAAGGGATAAGCTATTTATTTGGCTAAGAAAAAGTTGTTCTAGCAAATCATGGGGGGAAGTGTTTAGAAATGGATGCAAGCATTCATGTTTCAGGGCTTGATTCAACTTCCAACTATTGGGAGTGAGTAGAAAATTTCCCTGAAGGCAGGTTATGCCATTACTATCTACAGCAGGGATTTTTGAACCTTCCTCTGATACCTTTGATGCCGGTTACTGTCCAAGACGGGATGCTGGACAAGATAGATGAAATCATGGGTCTGATCTAGTGTGGCACCTCCTATGTTCTTTCAGAGCCTTAGCGATATTTATAATGTTAATTATGAATGTTGTCTATTTGTAATGTATTGTACATTTTTAAGGCTTGTTTTTAGAGCTTGAATTTAAACGAGGATTGCCTGTTTACATTAGCAATTTTATCTTGATGAAGTTTTTGTTTGTTTGTGACGATACTGAACCCTAAGATTTAATGAGGCTATTTGTTTTATGGACCAAGAAAAGGCATATGAATTGTTGGCGCATTGAAGGGCATACGGTACACATTAACCTGGTGTTCTTTTCATTGGCTTACTGATTTTTGCAATATTGGGGGATGCCAAGGCATTTCATTAATAGGACATTTGCCCCTCTCTGTGAGGTAGGTGGCACTACACCCATTCTGCAGATGAGTAAAATGATGCACAGCAGGCCAGACTGGTTCCTTGAAAGAGGCTTGGAAAGTGAAAGGAGCTTTCTTCCTACCTTTCCTCTTTGCACACCCTGTGCAAGGACCAAGAACAATTGTGTGTGTGTGTGTGTGTGTGTGTGTGAGAGAGAGAGAGAGAGAGAGAGAGAGAGAGTAAAAAGGCCACATGTTTTCTAAGTCTCATATCCTAGAATGTATATGAATGTTCTCACCTGAGTTGATCAGTGGTGGGGAGCGGGGGAGTGAAAGTTGACTAGCTGTGTTATAATCAGTAGTTGTCACCACAGTTAATTAGAGATGCTATAGACTAGGCAGTGGATATGACAGTAATTTCTCTGGCCAAAACTGCACACGCTGAAAAACAACTGTAGAGAAAAAGAGAGAGAGCACGCAAGCTTGGCAAAGTGAAATATCTGTATGTGCATCTCTTTTGAGAGTTCATCTTTATATGTCCCAAGGCTGACAGATGCAGATTATAAATATCACTTCTTCTTAAGAGCTGATGCACAGAAAATGATATCCCATCCCAAGGAGAACAAGTAGCTAGAAAGCAGTGCCCTCTCTTTACAATAGTTTGCTGCTACACAGGGCTCTGGGTGGTTTTAATTTCAAACTGAATTTCTAATCTTCTCTTCCAGGTTGTTGGAGCAAGAGAGAAGATTTTTATGGTTTTATCGTTCCTACTGCAATAATGAAAACTGTTCCCTTTCTTTGGTACTGGGCAGTGCCCCCAGTTGGGATCGAAAGAGCATATCAGAAATGTACACGGTGTTGAGGGAATGGAGCTTTTCTAACCCTTTGGAGGCACTTGGGCTTCTGACTTTCAGGTAAGAGAAAATTAACAAAGTCAGAAAATAAGAATAAACAGACTCCTAGTCTGCTGATTGATTCAGCACTTTGAGTTGCTCAGTATAATACCAAGCTTTGGTTCATTGACTGTCTGCTTTCAGCTTTGCCTCTGTATCAAAATGAAGATGTAATTGGAACTCTTGAGCTGACCTTCAGTTGAATGCGCTGGCCCTGCCTTCTTGGCTGAGAAGTTCGCTATTTTCCAGGATAATGAAAAGCATATTTCATTCTATATGATGGATTCATTCAGTTTCTAGTAACAGGTGATCAGTCAGATACTTAAGCACTTATACAGCACTTTGCATCTTAACACTGCTGTACAGACATAAAGTGAGTAATGGAGATGGGGCTGAACCATGTTCCTAGATAAGGGGTGGGCAAACTACGGCCTGAGGGCCACATCTGGCCCTTCAGACATTTTAATCCGGCCCTTGAGCTCCCACCGGGGAGCAGGGTCCAAGGCTTGCCCCGCTCCAGCCATGGAGTGGGGTCGGGGTCTTGCCCCGCTCTGCACGTGCTGTGGCTCTGCGTGGCTCTGGAACCACGGCCAATGGGAGCTGCAGGAGTGGTGCCTACAGACAGGGCAGCGCGCAGAGCCACCTGGCTACCCCTCTGTGTAAGAGCCGGAGGGGGGACATGCCTCTGCTTCCAGGAGCTGCTTGAGGCAAGCGCCACCTGCACCCCCTGATCTCCCTCCCGCCCTCCCAACCCCTCAGTCGCAGCCCGGAGCACCCTCCGGCACCCCCCCCCCCAGCCCCAGCCCCACTCCAGAGCCCACACCACAGCCGGAGCCATCACCCCCCCCCCCCCCCCGCACCCCAACCCCCAATTTCGTGAGCATTCATGGCCTGCCATACAATTTCCATACCAGATGTAGCCCTCGGGCCAAAACGTTTGCCCACCCCTGTCCTAGATCAAGATGCTACCTCAAAGTGTACCTCTAGAACTGACCTTTGCCACTGGCCCCTCTTTCCGTAATAGAAATATCACAAACTTTGGGGCAATTGAGAACTGGCTTCTAATGTTGCACTCTCATTGACTTTCAGTGAGAGCTGGATGCCTTTTGTGCAACAGAAAGTGTCTCTGCTGTTGAGGGTATCTTTTAACCTGTGACATACATAATCTCCAACGAAAAGAACCTGTGTCAGCAAATGTATTTTCTCAAGTTATTTTGGGGGAGGGGGTTGTTTTAAAGAAATCTGCATGTGAAAATGTCACACAATTGGACAAAATGAGGGTGCAAATGATGCATTGTCAAGACCTTGCTTGTCTGGGTGTTGAGCTTTCTATGATTAAACCTGCAAATCCTGCTTTGCAAACTGACTTACTAGCTATAAACCATGTCTTTAGAAAAGAAATGAAAAGGAGAGGTTTTGGAGACTTCACCTAAGCCCTTTGCCCAGTGAGTAAGGACTTCATGCCCTCATTACTCATTTACAAAAACAGATACTTAAATATATATATTTAAAAATAACCACAGATGATCATTGCCTTCCAGCATTATTCTTATCCCCCCCCCTTCTTTGGTTTAGGTTTGAATCCAAAGTATTAAGCTTCTCCACATACATACGAATATCTCCTATGGAAATTTAATGGGAGTTCTGCATGCAAAGATCTTGAAGGATTAGGTCCTTAGTGCATGGAAAGCCTTTTGGAACATTTGTGATTGTGCTCAGGCAGTGTATGTGTGCATACCATGTTTGCCATCATTGCAATATTTTTGTGCTTTCATGACTTACCAGAGCACCCTTTTATTTCATGTTGGAACAAATACAATGACAAGCACCACATTGATGTTCTCTCTCCAGACTGGCAAAAGTCTTAATGGTGATTTAGGGGACACACCAAGCTTCAAAAACAGAACCTGTTAACTAGTTCTGGCTACACCTACAGTTGGCATTTCTGGAGACAAAGGGCTCAATTCTTCCTTGAAGCTCCAGCTCTGCATTGGATGTGGTATGCAGTTTTATAGCCCCATCAGGTGCTCCAATTGCCGGGTGACTCACATTGCCTGAAAGCCTTTCACAGAGCACAGTTGCTATGCCACACTTTTATGATATGTCTTCACTGCAGTCCTGATGTGTGGTTGCAGCAAATATAGGCACACCCGAGCTAACTTTGATCTAGCTAGATGAAAGCTAGCTTGAGTAACAATAATATGTTAGCTGTTGCAGCACAGTTGGCAGTACAGTCTATCCTCCTGAGTACAATCCCACCCAGAACCCTGGGTACCTACTCGACCATGTCATAGCCACTGCTGCTGTGACTACATTGTTGTTGTGACTCAAGCTAGCTTTTGTATAGCTAGATCAAAACTAGTCCAAGTATTCCTACAGGAGCCACAATCGCACCTTCCAACTGTGGCACACCCTTACATGGTGCAATGTACACGCCACTCTGAGTCTGTCCCACTCTGCAGGTTGGCACGGAAGGGTGGACTGAGGTCATAACTCGGACTCCTCCTGTGCAGCCTGTGGAATGGCTGGCCAAGAGTAAATACTTGTGCTTGGGATTTGAGGGGGAAGGTTCCCCTAATTACAACCTTCACAGGAGACATGCGCACTCTGGTTTATATTTTACAAACATGTTAACAAAAGAGACCGGGGATCTCAATAGAAGTCTTCTTTTCTTTAAATATTCTGACTTTAAATATTTAATGTCCCTAGCATGTTACATGTGTGTTTAAGACCAACTGGGAAGCTGTCTTTGGGGATTAAATGTCCATTTTAAAAGGACCAGTTTCAGAGATGGCTGAACTGCTGGAGGAGGGGGTGGGGGTTCAGCTGGCTGGGATTGTGGTGTCTTGTTTTTAACCTATTAAATAATTATCAGTTAAGTAGCAGCAGTGTCTGTATTGCTAACTTAGTTTCACATTCCCACTCTGATCTTCAATCAGTTTGGACTGTAGGTGCATTAACTAAGCTGTTTGTGAAGGCTTGCTCTACTCTGGTCTGCATTATGCTTGGCTCTGGCAGTTTTTACCCTCTGCTCCTGATTTCTCAGAGCAACAAAATGTCCTCCTAATTTCTTTTGACTAGAGATTAAACTACAAAAGGATGTCGTATGCAAACAAAAGGTGAGGTATGTGTAACAGAAATGCTTCTTATCTCAGCGTGTGTTTTCTCATGTGATCCAATAAGTATTCTCCATTTAATTAAAAAGTTGTTTCATGAGGACTGGAAAGCTCAGGGCTTGATAATGGGATCTTTGATCTCTGGGTTGCTAGTTCAAATGTAGTCCAATGTGATGTTAATCAGAAGTCATTACCATCTGATGATTGTTCAGTGGCTTGTGTACATGAAATGAGTTGGCTGGTCTCTGCCTGGATAAATTTCTACATCACAGAAGTGCCACAGCACCTGTCACTATTTGTTATGTTTATTCTCAGTCTCATCCAAGAAACTATGGGTCAAGATTTTCAGAAGTGACTAGTAATTTTGGGTGCTTCAGTTTTTGGTTGCTGTAGTTTTGGGGTGCTCAATTTGAGACATCTTAAGGGACCTGATTTTTCTGAGGGTGGGTGCTCAGCACTTTCTGAAACACAGGCTGGGTACCCAAAAATCTCTAGTCACTTTTGAAAGCCTTGGGCTAAAGAGACTAAATTACCTGTAGGGCATGGCCTTCTCAGAGCAAGGTAAAAGGACGTTTCCTGAGCACTAAGCTCACTTTTGCAAAGGGGAAGAGGAAGGAAGAGAAGTCACAGAGACAACATCTAATTGTCTTGATCGCAAGAAGTCAGTACATCCCATGTGATTTAGTGAGAGTTGCAGATGCTCTGTGCCACTCAGGATCAAGCCCCAATGTTCAGAGCACATAATACAGCTCTCTCTGCAATATGGTGTAACTTTAAAATTAGCTGCTCACAAGCCAGTTAAGTGTATGTTTTAATAGATGCATCTCGTTCTTCTGGCACGCCTCTCCCTTTGCTGACTATCTTCTCTACTTTACAAGCACGACTCCAGGCAGACTAATAATAAGCTAGTCATTTATACACTAGAAAAGGAGAACTTTCATAAACTGGAAACATATTCATGCTACGTTTCACAGATAAATTTAGTAGCAGTCTTGCATCCAATACATGCATCAAGCATGGATTCTTAGGGCCTCCCAGGAGCCAGTCCTTAAAAACCAATTTAAAAAACATTGAAGAGCTCTTTAATGAAGGAAGGAGGGTAGAGAGCAGAATAAGATTTTACGCTCTTAGTTTTACCTCTAATTTCAGGGAAGGTTGATTACAAACTACTGTCTGAAAAATATAAATTTTCCCCAAGGCAATGGGTAGAAAGCTGGTCCCTCCTCCCCTGCACTGCTTGCTGCTGTTCTATGCATTTCCACCTCCATTTTCATCATTGGCTTCCCTTACTTACCTTCCTTGGGAGAAAGCCAAGATTTTAGTTGAACTTTAACTTCTCTGCATGGCACACCAGTCAGGGAAATGATACAGGCACAGTTATTGTGGTGATGAAGAAAAGCCAAATGCAGTGTTATAAATGCCATCATATACGTGGCGGGCACACTTATATGCTATATACATGTAGGGCAGGTGCACCTAAAAATTGTCAGGTTATTTTGCTTTTCAGATTACATAATGTGGTCTGCTATATTTTGTATATATGAACACATTAGCTAGCCTGAAAAAGAAAATAACTAGATAACAATTTTGAGTGTACATAAAATATCAGAGCTTCACAGCACCCAGCAACGGCTCCCCACAGAAGATATAGTACCAACTTGCTTTTTACCACATACCTGCAATGCAATTCCAGCCATGTGATGTATTGCAGCTAGGCAGCCCCGATACTCACCTAAAATTAAAAAATAACATCAGAAGAACAACATACCAAATTCTCCAGCACAGTCCAAGCTTTGTGCCAGCACTGGAGAGTTGACATTTGTTGACAAAGGTTCAGTGGGGTGGAGAGAGAAAGTAGATGGTATAAGAGAGAGAAACAGATTTTCCTGCCAAACTATGGGCTGCACAACTGCAAGGACCTAAGGACTAGAATCCAGGTCGGGGGAGCCTAGGGTGGCTGAGATTCCCAGAGTGCCACCAAGAAACCATGCAAAGGTACAGCCAGAGAGCATCATGGAGGGTAGGCACTGCAGGAAGTACCGCCCATGAGACTAAGAGTGATAGTATCCTGCGGCCCTGTGATTGGCCAAGTGCCCCTACTTAATCCCTGTGGTTGTCCCAGGAAGTTTTCTGGGTATCTACACAGACCTTGGCCTGCTGCAGTGCCAGATTTTGCCTTGTCTCCTGATCTCTGACTGCAGCCTGACTTCAACCCTGACTCCTGCCCCTCGATTCTAACCCAGTATTCCCTCTGATACCTGGTCTTTGACCCCAGTCTGACTCTGATTCTGACTCTTGTTTATGGGACCTGGCCCTGCGATTCCTCCAACTCCTGCCTGTTGACTCCTGTTCCTGGTGGACAGACCTCAGCCCAGCTGTGACTACTAGGCCAGGCCACCTCCACCCTACTTGCTTACAACAGGAGAGTAAGGAGGAGTATGAACCCCTCTTATATCCCTCTGCATGCTAAGAGGATCTTGACTTCAGGCACATGGGGTAAGAGGGTTTATGTTCCTGCTTACACCATTCCCAGAATAGGGGTACGTCTATACTTACCTCCAGGTCTGGCGGTAAGCAATCAATCTTCTGGGATCGATCCCGGAAGTGCTCGCCGTCGACGCCGGTACTCCTGCTCCACGAGAGGAGTACGCGGAGTCGACGGGGGAGCCTGCCTGCCGCGTCTGGACCCGCGGTAAGTTCAGACTAAGGTACTTCGACTTCAGCTACGTTATTAACGTAGCTGAAGTTGCGTATCTTAGTTCGAAGTGGGGGGTTAGTGTGGACCAGGCCTAGGTGGGCAGAGAGGGGTGGGAAATGGACAGTCCTGGCTACTTGTTGACCAGAGTTGCTGAGCCAACACTTTTTCTAGACCGGAAGTAAGTTGTTACCACCCATGCTCAAAGAGGAAGCAGGATTAGAATTGATAGGGTTTTGAGTCTTCTCTACTGGGCTTTATGGGTTCCTGCAGAGTGAGCTGCCAGGAATAGTGTTTTAATTGCCAGCTGCTTTGGGAAAGAGGTTCTGGTTGCTCTCAAAAAGAACCTTAGGCTAGTGGGGTTGCAGTGCCTCAACAATAACAGATGGAAGAGAGGATGGCCAGTCTCCTTTAGATACTAAAGGGGGTAGGATGTTATTGGAAGGCCTTGAAGATACCAGTGCTGGATAAGGGCCCCTGGTGTTTGGTCGGGCAGTGGGGTGGGGGTAAGAAAGGGAGAGTGTTTGGGATAAGATACGTCTCTGGAGATTTGAATTCCTGATCTTGAACATCCAAATGAACATTAAGAAGTCAGTTTGTGGACAGCCTCTCTCCTTCTCTGCTGCTGGATTTATTTTGTGAATACCATAGTTACATGAACCCTACAATATGCTGGGATCCCCAGTTTTTGCCCCTGTGACTATTAGAGATTATCCTTGTAAAGAGTATAAGGGAGAGATGTTAACACGATTGTCCTGGAAAAATAACAGTATCCTTAAACTTCCCTGCTTCTCTTCTTAGTCACAATATCCTTCTTCACCTCCTGATTGGAACCTGATGTTAGTGTTTATTACTTTACTAGATATAGTGGCTAATGTGTCGCATCCCAAATGTGACTGCACTATAGAGCTGGGTAAAGTTAAGTGTAGTCTAATTGGTAAAAGTGTATTGAGACTTATGAAAGTCACTTCACAAACAATAGTAAGAATATGTGGTGCAAATCCAGATTGACTTCAGTGGAGTTGGTTCAAATTGACCCTGATGTAATTAGGAATAGAATCTGCCTGGTTCCCTCCACATCAATAGCAGAATGCCCAATGAAATAATTGAGTAAGAAGCAGTTGGATTGTATCTTGTCTGTTGAATCTCTTTTTGATTCTGAAAATTATTGTATATGTATGTATGGAGTAGAATAAACACAGGCTTATCTGCCATGTAAACAGGGATGTTACTACACATCATTTGGTAGTTGTATTTAGATTTACAGGACAGACAAACTATAAAGTCATGAAACTGCTATGCATTAATGTTTTAATAGACAACACTACAATAAGTAGCACATCATTACTGAGGTATTCAATAGTCTTTTCAGTATCTTTAACTTTGATTAAATCTTTTGGTGGCAAGCACACATAGTTACAATGGAAAACTGTTCTGGGTGACTTGCAGTCTTTGTGCACAGATATGCAAAGGTAGGCAGAAAGCTAAACACCTAAGGACCGCCTGAAGGTTGTGTAGGTAAGATGGGAGGACATTTGTTGTCCTCTGGAAAAATAGAAGATCCTAGCCCATGGATGTTTTCAAATGGAAAAGCCTTATTAGAAAATTTATTCCTACCCCTCCTCCTCTATCAATCATAGAAATGCAGGGCTGTAAGGGATCTCGAGAGGTCATCTAGTCCATCCCCGGCGCTGAGCGAGGACCAAGTATAACTACACTATCCCTGGCAAATGTTTGTCTAACCTGTTTTTGAAAACATTCAAACCTCCACAGCCCCCACGGAAGCCTGTTCCAGAGCTTAACTCTCCTTACAGTTAGAAAGTTTTTCCTAATATCTAACTGAAATCTCTCTTGCTGCAAATTAAGCTAATTTCTTCTTGTCCTACCTTCAGTGGTCCTGGAGAACAATTCATCACCATCCTCTTTATGACAGCCCTTAACATATATGAACACTGTTATCAGGTCCACTCTCTCGGTCTTCTTCTCTGAAAACTATGCATGCCCAGTTTTTTTAACCTTTCCTCATAGGTCAGGTTTTCTCAACTTTTTATCATGTTTGTTACTCTCCTATGGACACTCTCCAGTTTGTCCATGTCCTTATTAAAGTGTGGTGCCCAGAATTGAACACAATACTCCACCTGAGTCCTCACCAGTGTCAAGTAGAGTGGGACACACAACCTCCCGTGTCTTACATATGAAACTCCAGGTAATTCACCCCAAAATGATATTAGCCCTTTTTCAACTGCATCATGTGGTTGGTTCATATTCAATTTGTGATCCACTATAACTCCCCCAGATACTTTTGAGCAGTACTACTGCCTAGCCAGTTATTCCCCCATTTTGTTGTTTGGCATTTGATTCTTTTCTTAAGTGTAGTACTTTTCACTTGTCTTTACTCAATCTCATCTTGATGAGATGACTCTTGAGCAATAGTCAACATGGTTTCTGTAAAGGGAAATCGTGTCTTACTAATCTATTAGAGTTCTTTGAAGGGGTCAACAAACATGTGGACAAGGGGGATCCGGTGGACATAGTGTACTTAGATTTCCAGAAAGCCTTTGACAAGGTCCCTCACCAAAGGCTCTTACGTAAATTAAGCTGTCATGGGATAAAAGGGAAGGTCCTTTCATGGATTGAGAACTGGTTAAAGGACAGGGAACAAAGGGTAGGAATTAATGGTAAATTCTCAGAATGGAGAGGGGTAACTAGTGGTGTTCCCCAAGGGTCAGTCCTAGGACCTATCCTATTCAATTTATTCATAAATGATCTGGAGAAAGGGGTAAACAGTGAGGTGGCAAAGTTTGCAGATGATACTAAACTACTCAAGATAGTTAAGACCAAAGCAGATTGTGAAGAACTTCAAAAAGATCTCACAAAACTAAGTGATTGGGCAACAAAATGGCAAATGAAATTTAATGTGGATAAATGTAAAGTAATGCACATTGGAAAAAATAACCCCAACTATACATATAACATGATGGGGGCTAATTTAGCTACAACGAGTCAGGAAAAAGATCTTGGCGTCATCGTGGATAGTTCTCTAAAGATGTCCACGCAGTGTGCAGAGGCGGTCAAAAAAGCAAACAGGATGTTAGGAATCATTAAAAAGGGGATAGAGAATAAGACTGAGAATGTATTATTGCCCTTATATAAATCCATGGTTCGCCCACATCTCGAATACTGTGTACAGATGTGGTCTCCTCACCTCAAAAAAGATATTCTAGCACTAGAAAAGGTTCAGAAAAGAGCAACTAAAATGATTAAGGGTTTAGAGAGGGTCCCATATGAGGAAAGATTAAAGAGGCTAGGACTCTTCAGTTTGGAAAAGAGAAGACTAAGGGGGGACATGATAGAGGTATATAAAATCATGAGTGATGTTGAGAAAGTGGATAAGGAAAAGTTATTTACTTATTCCCATAATACAAGAACTAGGGGTCACCAAAAGAAATTAATAGGCAGCAGGTTTAAAACAAATAAAAGGAAGTTCTTCTTCACGCAGCGCACAGTCAACTTGTGGAACTCCTTACCTGAGGAGGTTGTGAAGGCTAGGACTATAACAATGTTTAAAAGGGGACTGGATAAATTCATGGTGGCTAAGTCCATAAATGGCTATTAGCCAGGATGGGTAAGAATGGTGTCCCTAGCCTCTGTTCGTCAGAGGATGGAGATGGATGGCAGGAGAGAGATCACTTGATCATTGCCTGTTAGGTTCACTCCCTCTGGGGCACCTGGCATTGGCCACTGTCAGTAGACAGATACTGGGCTAGATGGACCTTTGGTCTGACCCAGTACGGCCTTTCTTATGTTCTTATGTTCTTATGTTCTTATTTCAGACCAATTCTCCGGTTTTCAAGGTCATTTTGAATTCTAATCCTCTCCTCCAAAGTGTTTGCAACCTCTCCCATCTTGGTGTCATCTGCAAATTTTCTTCACTCCATTATCTAAGTCATTAATGAAAATATTGAATAGTAGTGAACCCAGGACAGACCCCTGCAGGATCCCACTAGATATGTCCCCCCAGTTTGACAGCAAACCATTGATAAATACTTTTCACTATTGTATTTCAATCAGTTTTGCACCACATTTTCCTAGTTTGCATATGAGAATGTCATGGGGGTGTATGAGTCAAAAGCCTTTACTAAAATCAAGATATATCACATCTACAGCTTCCCCTTCCAGCCAGTAAGCCAGTAACCCTATCAAAGAAAGAAATTGGGTTGGTTTGGCATGACTTGTTCTTGACAAATCCATATTGACTATTCCTTATAACCCTATTATCCTCTACGTGCATACAAATTGATTGTTTAGTAATTTTTCCAGTATCTTCCCAGGTGTGAAAGTCAAGCTGACTGGTCTATAATTTCCTCGGGTCTTCTTTGTTCCCCTTTTTAAAGATAGGTACTGTGGCTTTTTTCTCCTCCAGTCTTCTTCTCCAGTCACCCTGGCACTCCGATCACGAGGCATATTATAACCAAGTGGCGGATGATGTCGAATTTGGCTTAGCCAGGGGCAACTTGAAGCCAACATTCCGCACCATTCGCAACCTCAGCGGTCAAGAGGTAGTCACTACAAACGGCATCCTGAACGACAGCCAAGGCCATCCATGTAAATCAGATGATGACATTCTCTCATACTGGGTGAAACATTATCACAATGTCCTGAACCATTCTCCAGCTGCCGCTTGTTCAGAGCTGGATGATCTGGCAGTCACTGCGGTTCCAGATCCAGACATTTGTACTGATGCACCAACATTGGATGAAGTGAAGTGTGCCATCTCTAAACTGAAAAATGGATGCGCAGCTGGTGCTGATGGCATCCCCTCAGAGCTGCTAAAATGTGCTATTGATCCTGTAGCACAATCACTTCTGGTCACCTGTTGTCTGGTGTGGAGAACTGGAACCCTGCCAACCTCCTGGAAAGATGGTATTGTGATCTCCCTCTCTATAAGGGCAAGGGACCACACACTGAATGTAAAAGCTACAGGCCGATCACCTTGTTCTCTGTTCCAGGGAACGTATTTGTGCATGTTTTGCTAGCACGCCTGGAGCCTTTGCTACATCAGAAGCATTGTCCCCAACAGTCAGGCTTTACAAGGAACAGGTCCACATTAGATGCCATTTTGGCCCTTCGCTTGTTGTCGGAGATACATCGTGAGTTCAGGAAGCCCCTGCACATAGCCTATGTTGATCTTAAGGTTGCATTTGATTCAGTAGACTGTGTCGCATTATGGAAGGCCTTAAAGGGCGTAGGTGTCCCTAACACTCTGCTGGACTTGATTAGAGAGCTGCATAATGGAACTACTGCCCGTGTTCGTCTGGGGAACCGGATGTCAGTGCCTTAAATGAGTATCTGGTGTTAGGCGGGGATGCATTTTGGCCCCTGCACTTTTTTGTCGGGCAATGGATTTCGTAATGCAACATTCCGTCCGGTCCATAGGCATTGAGATCGGTGATCTCTCACTCACAGACCTTGAATACGCTGATGACATTGTTCTTTTACTACAGAGCCTCGACAGGTTTCGTGAGGCATTCCAGCATATGGAGGAGGAGTCAGCTAAGATTGGTCTCCATGGTCTTCGTGGTCAAAGACAAAACTGCAAAATCTAGGACAAGGTCCACCTGTGACTCCAATCTCTTTGAACAACGAAACTGTCGAATCAGTTTCCAGCTTTTGCTATCTGGGTTCTATACTTACCAGCTCCTTCAATTCTCACATGGAGGTTCTCCGTCGGATTAGCATTGCAGCATCTGCCATGGGCCATTTACAACAGATATGGAATCATCATCATCGTAGTATGACAACCAAGTTCTGGATTTATTTGAGCTGTATCCTTCTCATACTGTTGTACAGCTGCGAAACATGGACACTACGCTGCTCAGACTGGACAAAGCTGGAGGCTTTCCACACAAAAAGCCAACATCGTATATTGGGCATAAAGTAGAATGACTTCATTTGTAATGCAGATGTTTATGGTCGCTTGGGTGTACAGATTACTGGGGCCATTGTCCACAGGCAGCACCTTACATTTTTCTGACATGTTGCAAGGATGCCACAAGACATTCCCGCGAACGCTGTTCTCCGGGTGGCATGTAACATTCGGGATAAAATTCCACCAACCGAAGGGTGGAGGCAGCCCAGAGGCAGACCCCCTATTACATGGGTTCATCAAGTCTGTTCTGATGTCGGACTCTCAGACCGTCAAGCCTTTGCGATTGCACAGGAATGGACCAAATGGCGAATGATCGCTACGGCTGTCTGTCTGGCTAAGCCTTGAAGAAGTAGTAGTAGTCTTCTGGGATGTCACCCATCACCATGAGTTCTGAAAGATATGATAATGGTTCCAACATTGTTTCAGCTAATTCCTTAGATACCTAAGATGCATTTCATCAGGTCCTGCCGACATGAATACATCTAACATTCCTAAATATTCTTTAACCTGTTTTTTTCCCTATTTTGGATTGTGTTCTTTCCCCCTTGTTAATATTAATTGTGTTAAGTATCTGGTCACCATTAACCTTTTTAATGCGTATTTTACTTCAAGAAGGCAGAGGTGTTTAGTTAAGACTGATGTTGTCCATTATTAGCTCTCCTTCCTCGCTAAGTAGAAGACCTATGCTTTCCTTCATATTTCTCTTATTCCTAATGTATTTATAGAACCTCATCTTATTTGCTTTTTATGTTCCTTGCTAGGTGTAACTCATTTTGTGCCTTAGCCTTTCTGATTTTGTCCCTACATGCTTGTGCTATTCTTTTGTACTCATCCTTAGCAATCTGTCCATGCTTCCAGTTTTTGTAGGATTGTAATAATTTTCAGGTCATTGAAGAGCTCTGGATGGAGCCATATTGACCTCTTACTATTCTTCCTATCTTTTCATCACATTGGAATAGTTTGCTATTGTGCCTTTAATATTGTCCCTTGGAGAAACTGCCAGCACTCCCTGAACTCCTTTTCCCTTATGTTTTCTTCCCATGGACTTTACCTATTAGTTCTCTGAGTTTGTTAAAGTCTGCTTTTTTGAAGTCTATTATCCTTATTCTGCTGCTCTCACTCTATCTGTTCTTTAGAATCCTAAAATCATCATGAAATGCCTTCCACCTTCAGATTCCTTATCAATTCCTCCCTGTTAGTCAGAATCCAGTCTAAAATGACTGTCCATCTAGTTACTTCCTCCACTTTCTGAAACCAAAAATTGTCCTTAAAACATTCCAAGAACTTATTGGACATATTGTATTTTGCTATATTACTTTTCAATGCCGGATATAATTCCCAGTAGTGGAAATATCATATATTAAACTGATGTATGCTTGATCTTAGGATATGTCTACACTAGGAGCACTTTACTACTATAGAAATATTGTCATACTATACCAGCAAAGCACTCCTAGTGTGGAAGCAGCAATACCAGCACGAATGCATTTGTACCAGTATAGTAAAACCATGCCCTATGAATGAAACAAGCTATTCCAATAAAAGCCCAGCTTTACCAATATAATTGTGTTTGTGCTAGAGACTTCTGCCAGCACAGCTATGGCATTCAGTGGTCACAACTCTTCACACCACGACTGACGTATCAATGCCGGCAAATGTTTGTAGTATGGACATAACGTTAGTCAAAAGGCCACAAAAATATGTAAAAAATTGAAGTACAAATGCAGTGACTAAATTCTGCCCTTTTAAAGATCTATGGGCTAAATTAATACCTATGTAACTCAATAGTGAATTTTGCCCCTTGAGCCCAACTTGAAAACGTTGGGTCGTATGTATCTCTCAATCTATGGGAGCTGCATATGCAGTCTGAGGGTCAATATTAGGGTTGTCTGGCTGATCTCTATGCAGAGCTTGGAAACAGCCAGTATTCACCCATACACTATAAGTGGCACTTTTAAAAAACTACTGTAATGTTTTTTAGAATTTCAGATTTTGGGGGCTTTTTTTAAAAGCAAGTCCCAAGCTGTTAAGGGAAACTGGGACTGGGCATTGAGATTGGGGAAGCCTAGGACTGCCTGGGAAAGGAGATGGGGACTGGGAGCCGTGGGGACAAGGGGCAACTGAGATCAGATGATGGTCTCAGGAAGGAGACAGTGACTGGCAGAAGAAGGGAGTGGAGGATGAGGGGAGACAGATCTGACATCGAGCTGGGGTGCGGAGTGAGAACTGCACCTGGCAGGGCAAAGAGTCCGGACAAAAAGCAAGAGATGCAGTGTGGGAAGACTGAGATTAGATGAGGAGTCTGGTACTGAAAATCAGTGTGGATGGAAAACATGGGGAAGAAAAAGATGACTAGAAGGCACCATGGTGGATGGGGACCCATGAGAGAGGAAACTGGGACAGGCTGGGCATGATGTCTGGGGACCACATGAGGGAAACTGTGAATGGCTGGACAGGGAGATAGAGAGCCACTGGAAGAAGACGGAGTGATTGGGGTGGGGTGGAGGAGATTAGAACGAGATCTGGTTGGGGACTTTTCAACAATATTTTTTTGTTGGGAAATGACAGTTTGTTGAAACTGCAACTTATTGTGGGAACATACCAGTTTCAGTGAAACATCTGTCCACAGATCAAGAGAGAGACCAACCCCAGAACTGATCAAGTGGCAGAGGTCTGGATTTAGAAGTTCCAATCCTGTTGATGAACTGTGTGGGTGTCGATATGATACCATGTGATGGAATTTGTTTTCAGTTTTCTTTTTTAAGAAAAACTAAGAAATTACACACACAACCTACATTATTCTGGTTGCAATGTCAAGCATTCAAATGTTGAAATGTCAGAACTAAGATTGCCTGCGCAACCTTAATTTGACACCCTTGTGTAAGTGCATTGTGATAAATTCTTTAGTTACATTAATGAAAAGTTGCAAAGTCAAACACTCAAAGTTAGGAAATGCCAGAATTAAGGCATTACAACTGAAATAATAGTAAAAAATCAAATGTCCCTTTCACCATTTATACTGCTTGTTTACTTTCTGTACTGCATTCAGTCCAGACAATGAAGCTAGACTGGTGAGTTTAATTTTCTAATTTTCATGTATTAGCCCAAAGCTGCTTCAATATTTTGTTTACAGACCTGCAGAGGCATGTTGAAATGATAATATTTTAAAACAACAACTAGTTTGCATTGTAAAACAAAAAAAAATCTAAACTTGGGGGGGGGGGAATTCTGTTCTTGTTAAATTCTGTAAATCTCCAGTCTCAATCTATTTATAAATATAAAAAAGCACAACAATAAAGCTTAATTTTGTAACCTAAATCTTAGTTCCGTATCCATTTAAGTATTTGTTTACACTTCTGGGTGCCTTTGTAGGCATTTATAAAGCACTCAGCAACATGGTATCCTACACTTCTTGGAGTCCTGAGGCTCTAGGAATCAATGTATTGATTATACTGGTCTGGAAGTGTAGTTGTCTACATTTCTGACAAATATTATATCCTTCATTTCATGGCTCAGATTTGCAATACTATGTGGGAGAACATAGCAGAATGTAAATTGTTTATACAAAATGAGAGCTGGGCTTACAGCACTGCATGGCATATGGTAAACTTCTCATTGGTGGCATGCCCCTGCCAGAAAGGTGGCACGTGAGATGCCTCTCTCTTCACTAAAAGGAGCATCATATGCTATAAAATACTCCAACCTCTACAGTAAAATATTTCCATCCTATTTACCTAACAAATATGTATGAGGTCTCCAACATATTGTTATTTGAGATCATACATTAAAATTAAGACTATTTTATCTGTTACAAATGAAAACTAAAGATATGCATTAGTTGTAATAATTGATTCCTAGATCTAAAAGTCTCCAGGGAATGTCACAAATTCACATGAAGTCTCAGCAGTGCTAGGTTTTTTATTTGGATCCGATTTAGCTGAATGATGTGGCTCGAGATACATTTCCTTTCCGGATACCCATATGAGGAGAATCAAGAACAGTTCTTACTTCCAAAGCAAATTGCAATTTGCTTACTTAGCTTAAAAACCTGTTTCAGATGTCAGTGTAAAGTCTGAAAGGAGATACAACTACATTAAGGGATGTTATAAACAGGAACGTGGTCAATTATTTTCAGTAGTCAGTCAGGAAAGAATAAAACATTATGCGTTTAAAGCAGCAGTATGGACATTTAGGGGAAATACTAGGGGAAATCTTATAACTATAAGAATACTCCAAGTAACAGTACAAGCTACCAAGGAAAGATTGTTTCCTATGCTACAAAATGCTGTTAAAGAGTAGATTTGACACCCATGGTTTATGTATTACCTTTTACCAGTAGCACTGCCTATATGCAAGCCAACTACAAATATATGGAAAGGCAGAGTCCTTGCCGTGAAGTACACACTACCTGAAAAGATAATGAAGAAATAGAACAAAAGTAGGAGAAAGGAGTATATCATACAAGTAAGGTGGTCAAGGTGATTGGAGGATCAGGAATAATTTAGGGATGACTGAAATCAGTCCTGACACAACGCTTGAAGATTCACTAGAAGACTCAGGGCTTATCTACGTGGTGAGTTACTGCACAGTAAGCCTGACTGTGAATCTGCAGCATACAAACTTGCCATATAGTAACTCACCATGTAGACAAGCCCTCACTAAAGGACCCCTCTCACCTAAATGGTTTACATGGCTAGAAGAAGCTGGAATTTCTAGTAATGCAAAGGATAGGTTTATAAAATCATGACTGGTGTGGAGAAAGTAAATAAGGAAGTGTTATTTACTTCTTCTCATAACACAAGAACTAAGGGTCACCAAATGAAATTAATAGGCAGCAGTTTTAAAACAAAAGGAATTTTTTTTCACACAATGCACGGTCATCCTGTGGAACTCTTTGCCAGGGGATGTTGTGAAGGCCAAGACTATAACAGGGTTCAAAAAAGAACTAGGTAAGTTCATAAAGTATAGGTCCATCAGGATGGACAGGGATGGTGTCCCTAGGCTCTGTTTGCCAGAAGATGGGAATGGGCGACAGGGGATGAATCACTTGATGATTACCTGTTCTGTTCATTCCCTCTATGGCACCTGGCACTGGCCACTGTCGGCAGACAGGATACTGGGCGAGATGGATCCTTGGTCTGACCCAGTAGGGCCATTCTTAGGTTCTTAAGTTTTTGATTCACATAGGGTTTCTGACCCAAATCGTAATGTTTTTAAGAAGTAGAATATAAGAATGCTACATAAGCATTGCATAATACTGATTGAGTTTTTCATTGTGGAGCTAATGTTTCAAAGGATGTTGGATGTTCATCCTAATCTAAATAATCCTGAAATACAGATAAATAGAAAAAGAATCAGCACCACTAAATGCTCTATCTGTGGCCCCAAACAGCCCAGAAATTCAAGAGCAGGGATGGTTGTTACTGTTTGGATTGAACAAGTTGTCACTTGGTTAACAAGATTGGTCTATTACTCATTCCCTCAGAAAGGTTCTGCTTGACCTCAAACTGACCTTCATATATACAAGCTGAAGGAAACCGTTTAGTAACTGAGAGCAATACAGAATCTCATCCAAAAACAGAGTGGTAAGATCCATGTTTGCTGAAGCAAGCTGCCCTCTAGATTTTTACTGCAGTGTGTACGCCTTTCAGTGCATTGTGACACTAAACATATCTCCTTAAAATAATTTAGAAACATAGACACATTTCACACTACAGCTCTTAGCAAATTAGTTTTAAGGAATCAAACCATTAGCAGTTGGATTTTCTGGAACTGTTCAAATAAGAAGGTTTCTTGTTCTTCGTCTGGCTGGGGAGAAACCAGAATTTTGTCATCATAACATTTCACATCTTCGAGCACTGACTGCTCCCAAGGACAAGTGGTAACTGAATAATAACATTTTCTGCTTGACTTGGTGCCTGTATAGAACATATTTCACTCTCCAGTAACCTGTTGAACCAGGAGAGAGGGAAAGGGAGGTACTGATTCCCATACTATCTGTGCAAGTTTGGCTCACAACCCTTTGGAGCAATTGCGTAGTTTGATGATAGAATGATAAGGGGATTTGTGATCTTCATTCAAATACATTTTTTCTAAATAACTATGTAAAAATTAAAGTAGCAGCTTCAAATTCATAGTATGTTGCCTGACATTAAAAAATAATTAACTCTTGTAAAACAGACCAATTTGGGACTAAAATGATCATTTATTTATAAAACACCCCCTCCCTGCTCAACAGGGCATTCTGAGCACTACACAAACAATTACAGACAATATTAAAAACATCATCAAATATGCACCATAAAGATAAACAAAATATTAAAAAGCCAAACACAGTGGTATAATTAAAAAATAGTTTGGAAGGGATGTGCTACAGATGGGCTATGAATGCAGTGCAGAAGCCAGGGCTTTCTAACAGGTCCAAAATATAGTCATTCCATTTTTTTTAATTATTTGAACACACACAGCAATTTGATTATCAAAGTGTGTAGGGTTTTCTGGTTTATTATTTTTTAAATTTGATTATACTTAAAAGTACCTCTCTAGAATTCCAGGATACCCAGACACTTCTGCACAAAAATGCCTATGCAAGTTCTTCAGTCTCTCTCAGTTGTGGAAATTTTATTACTCTCCCAGCGACCATTGCTTCTATTTTGTTGTTGTCTTTCATGTTTTAGTTTTCATTTATTTTCAAGTGAATTGAATGCCCCGATTGACAACTTGGAAGAGTGAAGTCCTCTGTTGATGTACAGAACAGACATAGCATGGGCATCAGCAATGCCAGCTTCCACACTGCCTCTGCCAATTTGCACCTGGCCTGACCTGAAAGGAATCCCCTTTGGATTAGATGACAGCTCAGTCTCCAGGCCCTGTAAGCCCTTGTCATCCATATCTAGAGTGCCAAATAGACGAGACTGTTGCTGAGATTTTTCAGAGGAGCCTAAAGGAGTTAGGCTCTGAAGTAGGACTGAAATCCAGTGGAAGTTGCGCACCAAAACTCCCAGTGATAGTGTCTGTTTAGAAGTGGTAGGGTTTCATTGTTTTCTGTGATGCAGATGTTTGACCTGAAGGGACTGGATTAAGCCTATCAACTCATTTCAATGTGTCCCCTGAACATATGATGGTAATGATGCTAATGACTTCGGACAGAGTTGAGCAAATTCTCTGGACGTGAAAAGCTGCATAGCCCATTACTAATTTGCTGAGTAGAGCTTGTCAAAAATTACAATTAGTTTTTGCAGGATATTTCAAAAGATTTTTTTTATAATTCCCTGTAAGAATTCTTCAGTTTTTGAAAGTGTAAGCTGAATTCTACAGATTTTTTTTTTTCAATTTCTGGCTTATTAATGAAAAACTGGAAACTTTTCTGCTAAAATTGTTGGTTTTGATCAAAAAGTCGTATTTCACCAGAACATTTTTTGATGAAGACATTCTGACCAGCTCTACTCCCGAGCCATGAAGTTTGTCCTTAATAGAGTTGGTTGAAAATTTTCCAGTGGAACATTTTTTCATTGGAAAATGATGTTTCATCAAAATCTAAACTTTCCAAGGGAACATGTTAATTTCCATGAAATTTTCATTTTGGAAAAAAAATTGAAAAAAAGCATTTTGATTTTTCATTTTGAAATGACTGTTTCCACATTCTATATTGTATTATTATACATAAATTATAATATAATATAATATAATAAAATATCAAAATGAATCAACAGTTATTTTCTAAAAATTTATTACAATGGAAATTTCAAAAGTTTTTGTCTTTTAATTCTGATTCAGAACAAAAACAAAATTTGAAATGTTGGAATTCCCCATGCAATGGAAATTCTGAGTTTCAGCCAGTTCTGAAAAAGAGCTGCAGAAAGCTCAGAATTTGCTTCATATACTAGTATATAACTACAGGACTGAATTGTTAATTATAGCTTAACTGAAAAGAGGTACATGGAGATCAGTGTAATGTTTTTTCACTGTAAGGTATAGTAAAAATCTATGCAATTTAATTTATCAGTCATGTGTGTTTGACACCTATTACTGTAAAGCAAATTGATTTTCCTCTCCCATTTCTTTAGCATTTTGTATTGCTGAGAGTCATGAGAATTGTAATGTATCAGAAGCAGCTCAATAATGCCTAATGATCTCTATTTGTTTTGCACTAGTTTTCCAGATCAAGACATTCGCAGAACTGCAGTCCAACAAATGGAAAATCTGTCAAATGATGAATTGTTAGAATACCTCCCACAGCTGGTTCAGGTAACGAAAAAATGGATAGCCAAGGAAGTTCTCTAGCCAGATCAATGACTTCATTAAATACTTTTAATTCTTTCAGTTTGATTGATGCATTAGTGGAAGAATAAGCAAGAAAGTCAGATCAGCTGATGCAATGATTGAGTTAACTACAGGGGTGAACTATAGATCGTGCTCCACTCAAGAGAATGTGGTTTGCTTCTTGGCATTACTGATTGGATTTTTGTGTCCTGCAAACAGGCCTTTCCTCTGGGGGGAAAAAATATAGCATCTGAAAAAAAAGAAAAGAAAAGGAGTTACGACCAATAGCAGACACCATCAAATCAAAAGCTGGTAGTGGCATGGCTTCTCTGCAAGAAAAGTAGTGTTTGGCATCACAATGAGTTATTTACTTTTAGATATCTATGCAAAGTAGCCAAATACAATTGGTGTAAGGATGGGGGAAAGATGCCGCCAATGTGGACTGAAGAGAGCAATTTGCAGGCTGAATAATCTTTCATTATATACACCGTCTTTCTTCATAAATGATCCCAAAACACTTTATAAGCTGTAGGACAGAATGTCCCAACTGTTTTCTCAAGGGTTTGCAACCATGGCTCAGTAAATATTTTCTTGGGGTCCAGGAAGAGATGACTGTCCCCAAAACATTGTCCTTCCTCCATGCAATCTGTTATAAATGCCTCTCCTCCCGCTCCTATGGGGTCAGAACCTTTCAGTTTATGTTGGGGTGTGTGCTTGTGGGAGGGCGGTGACGAGGGAAATCCAGGAAGGAGCCACTTTCAATGGCATGTAATAATTAAAAAGAACAGGAGTACTTGTGGCACCTTAGAGACTAACAAATTTATTTGAGCATAAGCTTTCGTGGGCTACAGCCCACTTCTTCGGATGCATAGAATGGAACATATAGTTATAAGCTGGGCAGCGTGGGGAGAGCAGCTGGCTCTGGCCAGGTGTCACGGCTGCGAGCTCCTGCTGCTAGTAAGGGTGCGGGGGGGTTGGGTAAGGGAACGGGGGGTGTTGGGGGGCAGTCAGGGAGGAGGGGGCGGTTGGATGGGGCGGAGGTTCTGGGGGTGGTGGTCAGGGGATGGGGAACAGGGAGGGTTGGGAGTGGGAGTCCTGGGGGGCCTGTCAGGGTTCAGGGAGCGGGGGGGGTTGGATAAAGGGGTGGGATCCCAGGGGGCAGTTAGGGATGGGGGGTTCCGGGAGGGGGTGGTCAGGGGATGAGGAGCAGAAGGAGGTTGGATAAGGGGTGGGAGTCCCGGGGGGCTGTTGGGGGATGGGGGTGTGGATAGGGGTCGGGGCAGTCGGGACAGGGAGCAGGGAGGTTGGATAGGGGATGGGGGTCCTGGGAAGGGACAGTCAGGGGACAAGGAGCAGGGGGTGTTGAATGGGTTGGAGGTTCTGAGGGGGACAGTCAGGGGTCGGGAAGTGGGAGGGGGCGGACTTGTCTATGCCCACTGCGTTTTTGGGAATGTTCTGCTTCTTTCGGGTTATCACATTTAAAATACATACATAAATCAATAAAACCTTTGTCAGGCCATTTTTGTTTTAAAGAGAACGCAACAGAAACAGCATGTAAGTGAATGTGGTTTCTATGTCTGTTAAGGTGATCAAGTTTGAGTGGAGTCTTGAAAGCCCTCTTGTGAAACTTCTGCTATGCCGCTCTCTGCAGAGCATCCAAGTAACTCATCGACTTTACTGGTAAGATCATCTAATATATCAGATTATCCATTTCATTGATTGTTACAGTGAGCTTTGTCCACTATGTTTACAGCACACTCTCGCTATGTTCAAGTTCAAGTCAATTGGGAAAATAGTTTTACTTTCCTGATACTCATTTCAGCACTGGGTATGAGTGAACCAACTTAAATAAAAGAACCACCTACCTGAACCTGCATCCAGGCCTTTAACATGGGTTTTATTCTTAAATCTTTAGTTCACTTTCCACAATCTTGAATTTTCTAGTTTCAGCCAGAAATGGTAGTACTGAAATATTGCCAAAAAATATTTCCAAGCACACTGAGAGCAGGACATATTGGCTAATTCTTGAAGGAACCTGCTCTTCAGAGCTTACCAACCAGACCTCAAAAATTCAAACTTTTGGATGCATATCAAAGGCAAATCGCTAAACACTTTCCCATTATTAGTCATCATACATTATTGAAGGCTAGGTCCTAAAAGTTCACACTACATAGAGAAATCTTTATGCTTCATATACTCTCCTACCTTTTTCCTGCATGTTGACTAGATTTTCAAAGTGAAAAACTGGGAGACAGGATTTTTGCATCCTGGGTAGGATTGAGTCCATCCAGCCTCAGAACCTGCCAACCTACACAAACCACTAGGCTCAGAAAAATCCCTCCCAAATAACCACGGGACCAGCAAGAGCCAGCCTTTGCTTGAAACTCTCCTCCATCCCTTCTCCAATTCACCTGATTGTTCCTTCTCCAGGATCAGAGATCTGTCATCTCTCCATGGAACATCAGGTAGTGACCCATAGAACACAGTTTGAGAACCTCTGCCATAGCGACTTAACAGTATCTGTTGCAGAGCCAATAGCTGTTGCATTATTGACTGAGGCTTAGCTTTACCAGCCCCAATACCAACTAGCTCTGTTTGGTGGTATTGTAGTAACCCCAAACCTGCCAGCCAGAACATGAATCCTTGTGTTTTATATACAGTAATGGAGAAGGGAAAAGAATTCTGTATTAAGCATTAACTAGGTAGGGGATTTTTGACTAATTTCCTACTAAGCTGATCTGTAACCATGCAACATGCTCACTTGTGTAGTAGTGTAAGGGCTTCTATCCTCTGTTTTGGGCAGCCACTGGAAGGTGACATTATCATACATATACAGGTCTGACATGCCATCCAGTAGAGGGCAAATATATATGAACAGACAGCCAATCATAGTGTCTGGGATATTTGTCATCGGGGCATGGTTAGGCCTTTGCCCTGGAGGAGTTTCTCATATATAGGCCAATCTGATAAGTTATGTGGCTGTGGCGGGGGGGAGAAGAGGGGGAAGAGTTGCTGTAAGTGACGGTGTACATTACAGAGACTAATAATAGTGTTTTAGAACCAGTTACTAGGTTACGAGTTGGAAGTAACCATAGCTTGATATCTTCTAATGTACTGTCTGAAGTTCAGTGTTTGTATTAATCTATGTGCATATAATAAGGAACAGGGTGTCCAACTGTTCTTATTGATTATGGAGATGTAATACATCATAATGTGACTGCAGCTGTCTTTTGCTGGCTAGATATTCTGTGTAAAAGCCATTGCAAGTTTATCTCATGTGGTAGTTTATCTCAGCCTCTGTTTGCCAGAAGCTGGGAATGAGCGACAGGGGATGGATCACGTGGTGATTATCTGTTCTGTTCATTCCCTCTGGGGCACCTGGCACTGGCTGCTGTCGGAAGACAGGGTACTGGGCTAGATGGACCTTTGGTCTGACCCAGTAGGGTCATTCTTATGTAATGATTATTCTACATGCTAGATTTGTCAGTTCAGTGGTTTCTAATTAAAAGGATGGCCTTTCCATCAGCTCTGCAAATCCTGGTATCTGAAAGTCAAGCTGGGTTCTTTTTGCCTGCACAGTAATTCCATTGAATTACATGCCTCCAGACAAAGACTATACAGCTGAAATGTAATAATTCTGTTGATGATGTGCAAGACAGAGAATCTAGATCTTTCTCACACCTGTATGAGCTCAGCAAGTACTAATAGGAATAAAAGATGGTGAACAAGAAGATAGGGAGAAGAATACAGATAGAGAGACGATCTGTCAAATAAGGAGATGCCTTTTTTACGTAGTCACCTTTCTGATCATACATGCCGTTTAACTGAGACTTTTGCCATTGCATCTTATAACTTAGCCACACTGGAGGGAAGTTCACTTAAATAATGATATACAATGAATCCGTAAGTTGGCCCAATAAATCGACGGCAGCTCTGGAGGTCTGGATTTCTACATTGACAAGGCTCCCAAGCACAGTGAGGCACATCATCAGCTGGTGTAAATTGTCATAGCTCCACTGAAGTCAGCAGAGCTATAATATTTTATACCAGCTGATGATCTTCTCCAGTATAGCCTTGCTACTGAATTTTCACTTTGTAATGTAGATCTATGAAGTGCCTTTTCTGTCCCTGTCTTCTGCAAACTTTTTGTACACAACCAAATCATCTTCAACTCTTACATAATCTGCAGGAGAATCTTCCTTATGTGCAGCAGCAGCTAATCCATCCATGATAATGGTGCAGTGCAGAATCCCTCTCTGGAAGAATTGAGTTCTATGTAGTCGGATTTAAAATGAAGAAAAACTAAACAAAAACCAAAGCAAATTGAAGATTTTTGTATTCTCATGGTTCTCCCTGTATTCCAACTAGTAGCAGCAGCCTGTTCATGTCATCAAACAATTTGATTGCTTCTCAAGGACTTTTTACCTATCTCTGTGTGCTAGTAATTAGAGATATCATCAACCACTGAGAGTAAAGGCTTTAAATGTTTTGATTATCCTGTCATGCGCTGATTGCAGATGTGAGGTGCAGTTCACCATGAGCCTTTTTAAGTTTCATATTTGAAAGATTCACATGAGTCTGTGGTAACTTCTCATAAGTAGTAAGCCCTGAGTTGCCATTTATCTAATTTTAACTGTTGTGTCCAGTGATGACACATGCCACTGTAAAAATATCCTCTGAGCTAAAACATGGCATGCAACTTCCTAATCAAGGAGGGGGGATTCTTAACCAACTTTTAAAATTAAAATAAAGTTAGTATACTTATTCAAGTAACCAAAAAAAGAGGCTTACATTTTGCTTTATGCTGTTACAGTACCAAAATGTAGATTCTCTAGTGATATTGTGGACTGATTAATTTGCAATAAAGTCTCACCACTTTGCAATACATAGAAGTGCCTTCCTCTATGGATGTGGTATCTTTTTAGAGGGGGGTTTCCATCTCTCTGAAACATCTGGTACTTGCAATTGTCAGAGACAGAATGCTGCACTGGAGTGATCATTTGTCTGCCAATTCTCATTTTTCTGTCTTAATGGAGATCTAAAAACAGACAACTACATAAAATCAGTTCAGAGTCTACACTGGCTGCTGTCATGGTGCACTATGATGAATGCCCCAGTGTTGAAAAGTCTTTTGGTGATGGAGATTACCACTCGCCAAAGAGGCCCTCCAGAAGCCAGAATTGCCCCAAAAGTGGGCAGTGCTTACTGAACTTGGCAGGGCTTCAGGTTCATTTATCTAGTAGAAATTAAAAATTCACCCATTAAGTTAAGATGTTCTCCGATTGTCTACATGCAACAAGCAGAGTTGGAAGTGCAATGTTACTGAGCATTTGAGATTTTTCAGCTTTCCCATTTAGCAGCTTAGTAACGCCAATCAAAGAGTGTGCGCCCCAGCATGTGACCTGCTTTCTTTCCCTGTCAGCTTGATGACCTCCTGAGTCCTGCTGCCAATGATTTGTTAGCCAAGGATGATGTCACACAGAGAGGAGGGATCCTCTTGTGGCTAAAGTCTGGGACTCTTGGCCACAAGACATCATTGCCAGCTCTGTCACAGAGTTCATGTTTGACCTTGGACAAAATTTAATTTCTCTGCTCCCCAGTTTTCCCATCTGCAAAACAGGTATAATAGCCCTTATTATTGTTCTTGCCTACTTCAATTGTAAAATCTCCAGACAGGGACTCTTTCTCAGTATGTGTATCTAGGAATCCTACTGTCCTGGACATGGATCTTAATTGGGACTTCCAGATGGTACTGTAATACAAACTACAATAATTAATAATAATAATGGCCACCTGTATAGCATTAATTTCAGTTCACGCTGCACAGACCTGCATACGTTCAGCTGTACTTAGTTGTAGATGGGGAACATGCTGCGTATAGCCTGTGCTCTTTGCCTTTATTCCTTCCCTGCCTTCACACGTCCTTCCTGACCCATGGAGACTCCATCTAAGAGTATTACTCTCTAGGTTTCTGCAGGTTTGATGGGAGTATGCCTTGTAGCTATTGATCATTTAAAAAACGGATGCCTAATTTTGGACTCCCAAGTACATATTTAGCTGCCTAAACAAATTGCCTGATTTTCAAAGGTGCTGAGCACCTAGCAGCTCATCTTGACTTTAGTGGGAGTAGCACTTTTGAAGATTAGGCTTCTAACTCAGCTGACTAACTGTGGACCTAGGAGCCCACCTTTAGGCACCATATCTGAAAACCTTACTCCTTGCTTCCCCAACCGCTACCCCTTCTGCATAAATCACACCAATTGCACCTGCTTTTCCTCCATTCTGGACACATTGGTGGAGACGTTCATTCTGCTTCATATGAAGGAAATGTCCTACTTCCATTTTCACTAGTAAAATATGACATTTTACATTACTATAAAATATTTCTCTTCTAGAATGAAAAACTATGAGTAGTTTTCCAGGTAATACATTTTGTGCAGAATGTTATGCTTTGTATTAATAATGGCTTTTCTCTCCTTTGCAAATGAATTCCAGTCCCACTAAAAGTAATTAAAAACAAAGTTATTCTTCCATTTATCTCTACATTTTAAAGAAAATAGATAATAGCTTATTGTCTAAATGTTTAATTCTGGTTCTTTGAGCTGATTTCCAAATTAGCAATCAAGTAATGTCTTAGAAGCAAGTACTGGTAAAAATAAACTTTATGAGCAAGATATCTATCTTTTATTATAGTAATTGGCATTCTACTGTTAAATATTCCAATATAGTTCACAATACACTCTTCCAGAATATTTTTTATAAAGGGAGATTTTAAGAAAACCCAGAAATCCAGTGATGCTTTTTCATGACCCAAGTGGAGAATTCATCTGAACAAACCTTCCATGTTTCACAAATCACTTCCAAGTCCAAACACTTGTTCCCACAGCTGGGTCACTGGTAATGCTACTAAGTTCTTTAAATGGCAAACTAAACAAAACATCGCTCAGTCATATGGCTTTTTTAACAACAGTTGAGCTGCGAAAAATAAAATTGACATTATTTCCCTGCACCTCCCCTCCGCAAGGTAAGACGATGAGGCTGCCCAATAATAATGGGCCAACTCATCATCTGTTAATATTAATGCTGGAGAGTAAATCACTGGACTTTTTTTTCCATAAAAGTGAATTATCAGCTTATCTGACCATTTAAAAAAAAGTTCTGGAATAATAATTGGCCAAAGGTGACAAATGTGCAAACACTTTGCTGCCATGTTGGTTTTAAGATTATTGGGCCAAGTGCTCAGCTGGTGTAAATCACTATAGCTCAGTTGACTGTGCCATGCCAGCTTATACTGGCTGTGGGTCCTTAACTCCACCAGTTGGAATGAGGGGGTAATTTGCTCTACCTCCACCACTTTTTCTAACAATGAATAATTATTTTGCCCACTTTTTTTCAGGAACCAGGTCATGAATGTTGTCAATTACCACCCCCCTAAATATTTAAACTTCTCACTTTTCCATTTTAAAGGAATCCTTTTCATGGAGCATAAAAATTGCCCTTGAGCAGAGGCACTGTCCAGACGCTACTTACTTACATAAACCCTATTTTGAGGGCTTAAGGCTTGTCTACATGGGGACACTCAGGAAAATTAATCTTAATTAAATAAAGGTGTGAATTTAAAGTGGATTAATTAAACTGCATTAAATCCCTGGGTGGACAGTTTCAGAATTAAAGTGACCTTAATTATGGTTCGCTTAGTTCCCTTGGATGGAGGAAAGGCCAGGCCAAATGTGAATGAGTGGCATTGCGATCTGGCCCCTGGGATCTCAGTGCCGTTCAGATTTAACCCAGTCATCCCTGGGTCATGAGCAGGAGGCGGTGAGGGACAGCTGGGCCAAATGTGAGTAAGTGGTGTTGTGACCTGACGCATAGGGTTGCAACACCACTTGAATTTTGCTTGTCTGCCCCTCTGTCATGACAGAAGAACAGCTGGGCCAAATTTCCAGTTCCAATCAGGGGCCGGAGGATGGGGGACTGGGCCCCCTGGGAACAAATGCCTCATTTCCCCCCCAATTCAGTATGATCAAATACTTTTCCTGCATGAAATGAAACTGTCACACAGTGCATGCCTTATTCATTTAACCTTTAGCTACACAGTAAAAGATGAAAAAAATCCATGTCTATTGATTCCCTTGCATTAACCTCCTGAGATTGATTTCCATGCATTAAATTTGGAAGTAATACTTCTAGTTTCTTCACCAGTACTTTAAGCTATAATTTAAAGTCATTATTGAATAAAGAAGTAGATTGATAAGATTTAAGATTCTATGGATTTTACCCTTGTTAGAGAAGAATTGAAATTCTAGCTTCTCTGTAGGACATATGCAATTTATTTCTCCAATGCCTCTGCATGAAACTTCATCATAAAAGGAATTCATTTAGTGTTAAACAACTTTACAAATTCTACTTGGACGCCATCTGGGTCCAGACTTTTTCCTCACTTCAGTTCAGAAACCTGTATCCAAATTTTTGCTTTCTCAATGTGGCTGATTCAAAAGAAAAAAATCTTGGAGAATTCTTATTAAAAATCAGCAGATGGGATTCAGATTTCAAAATCAGCCTGTCATAACTATAAAGGGAAGGGTAACAGCTCTCCTGTGTACAGTACTAAAATCCCTCCTGGCCAGAGACTCCAAAATCCTTTTACCTGTAAAGGGTTAAGAAGCTCAGGTAACCTGGCTGACACCTGACCCAAAGGACCAATAAGGGGACAAGATACTTTCAAATCTTGGGGGGGGGGGGAACTTTTGTTTGTGCTCTTTGTTTTGGGGGTTGTTCGCTCTTGGGACTAAGAGGGACCAGACATCAATCCAGGCTCTCCAAATCTTTCTGAACAAGTCTCTCATATTTCAAACTTGTAAGTAAACAGCCAGGCAAGGCGTGTTAGTTTATCTTTGTTTTCTCAACTTGTAAATGTACCTTTTGCTAGAGTGTTTATCTCTGTTTGCTGTACTTTGAACCTAAGGCTAGAGGGGGGTCCTCTGAGCTCTTTAAGTTTGATTACCCTGTAAAGTTATTTTCCATCCTGATTTTACAGAGATGATTTTTACCTTTTTCTTTAATTAAAAGCCTTCTTTTTAAGAACCTGATTGATTTCTCCTTGTTTTAAGATCCAAGGGGTTTGGATCTGTATTCACCAGGGAATTGGTGAAGAGTCTCTCAAGGCTACTCAGGGAAGGGAATTAGCTTTGGGAGTGGTGGCAGCGGACCAGATCTAAGCTGGTAGTTAAGCTTAGAAGTTTTCATGCAGGCCCCCACATTTGTACCCTAAAGTTCAAAGTGGGGAAGCAGCCTTGACATGGTGGCAGAGCAGTGGGATCATTTTAAACCAAAAGCAAGTAAGATTTTTTTTTCTCCTTTCTAGCTGCTTGGAAAGCAGAGCTGAAGGTAGATGCATATCTTATCTCTCCTTGCCTGAAGGCAGAGGTGTTAAGTTTTTTTTAACAAGGGTCTTTGTTAAGAGAAGGGTTCAATCAGTGAGCAAACAGTTGGTAAAAGGAATTTACAAGCTGAATTGTTTTTTTTCTTTCTACCTCTCGGGGATAGCTAGTTAGAAAGTCTCTGTTACCTCAGCAGCAGCCTGAGCTGAGTGCATCCCAGTTTCAGTCAACTGCAGAGGGGTGTGGCCCAGCACAAGAAAACAGGAAAATGACTACCAAAGAAATAGCTAACAAACTAGAACTGGCCAGACTAGAAGCAGAAGAAAATGAAAAAAAAACATCAGAGAATGCTTCAATTAAAAAAACTCGAGCAAGAAGCTGAAAAGAAAGCCAAAGAGGAGGCCCATGAAAGAGAAGAGAAAGCCAAAGAGGAGGCCCACAAGAGAGCTATGGAGCTGAAAGAAAAAGAGATGGAGGAGAGGGAAAAAGAGAGGAAGCATGAACTGGAATTAGCAAGGGCTAGGCCGGATATACCAGCCAATCCTAGCAACCCCTCTCCAGGTACCACTTCCCATCCCAGAAAATTTCCCACCTACAAGGCAGGTGATGATACTGAGGCCTTCTTAGAAAATTTTGAAAGGGCCTTCCTTGGATACAGCATCACTACAGACCAGTACATGGTAGAGCTGAGGCCGCAGCTCAGTGGACCCTTAGCAGAGGTGGTGGCTGAAATGCCTAAAGAACACATGAACAGTTATGAACTTTTTAAAAACAAGGCCAGACTCAGAATGGGGCTAACACCCGAGCATGCCCGTCGGCGGTTCAGAGCCCTAAGGTGGAAACCAGACGTGTCATTTACCCGACATGCCTACCACATTGACAAAAATTGTGATGCCTGGGTATCAGGAGCAAATGTTAAATCTCTGGAAGATCTGGTTTCCCTAGTAAAAATGGAGCAGTTTTTAGAGGGTGTTCCTGAGGAAATAGAAAGGTACATCCTAGATGGGAAGCCCAAAACTGTAACCGAGGCGGGGGAGATTGGAGCCAAATGGGTGGAGGTGGCAGAAAAGAAAAAAACTAGTAGCAGTTGGAGCGAATATCAGAAGGGGCAAGCCGAAACAAAACCTTACCACCGGGGACAACCCACGGCCCCACCCACATCCCAAGGGAAACCCCAGATGCCTTCCCACCCCACCACACCAGTCTCCACCAACCAACATCGCCCCGGTGATACCTTAGCAGGGCGATGTTTTAAATGTAATGAACTGGGACATATAAAGGCTCACTGCCCCAAGAACCCCAACCGATTACAGTTCATTACATCACAATCACACCAAAGATCCCCAGACCCAGATGCCTCTCTCATACCCTCGGAGCGAAGGGAAACCTTGAGAGTGGGCGGAAAGAAGGTTATCGCTTGGAGGGACACTGGGGCACAAGTGTCAACTATCCACCAATCCCTAGTGGACCCCAAACTCATCAACCCGGAGGTTCCAGTGACAATTCAACCCTTCATGTCACAGTCTGTAACCTTGCCTACAGCCAAGTTGCATGTGCAGTACAAGGGCTGGTCAGGAATGTGGACTTTTGCAATCTATGACAATTATCCCATCCCCATGCTGCTGGGGGAAGACTTCGCCAACCATGTGAAGCTAGCCAAGAGGGTGGGAATAGTCACCCGCAGCCAGGCTAAGCAAGCTTTCACCCCCATCCCTGTTCCTGAGCCATCCACCAGGGCCCCGTCTGTGTTACCAGAGACCCAAACAAAGGTGGTGGAACCGGATCCCCTGCCAACGACTGCAACAGCCGTAGTGGATCCAATCCCAGAGACCCAGCCAAAGCCAGGCCCAGAACCGGAACTGGCAACGCAACCAGCACCAGAACCATTGCCAGCACTGAGTCCAGCACTTGCAAACCCGTCTACCACTCCAACGCCAGAGGGCACCAGCGAGCCTGAACTGGCAGAAGCAGCAGATAACCCTACCCAAGAGGCTCAGCCAGAGCCTGAAATACCACATAGTGCACCAGCGGACAGCGGTTCACAGTCAATGGAAACAGCCCCAGCACCTGCATCGCTTCCAGAGGGACCAAGCCCCAGTCCACAGTCCAAGGAGGAACTGATGTCTCCAGCATCAAGGGAACAGTTCCAGGCCGAGCAGGAAGCAGATGACAGCCTTCAGAAAGCTTGGGCGGCGGCACGGAGCACCCCACCACCTCTCAGCTCTTCTAACCTATTCCGGTTTGTTGTAGAACAAGGACTTTTATACAAGGAGACTCTTTCTGGTGAGCACCAGGAAGACTGGCATCCTCAAAGACAGTTGGTAGTTCCCACTGAGTATCGGGTAAAGCTCTTGAGCTTAGCCCATGATCATCCCAGTGGCCATTCTGGGGTGAACAGAACCAAAGATCGGTTGGGGAAGTCCTTCCACTGGGAGGGAATGGGCAAGGACGTTGCTAATTATGTCCGGTCTTGTGAGGTGTGCCAATGAGTGGGAAAGCCCCAAGACCAGGTTAAAGCCCCTCTCCAGCCACTACCCATAATTGAGGTCCCATTTCAGCGAGTAGCTGTGGATATTCTGGGTCCTTTCCAAAAGAAGACACCCAGAGGAAAGCAGTACATACTGACTTTCATGGATTTTGCTACCCGATGGCCGGAAGCAGTAACCTTAAGCAACACCAGTGCTAAAAGTGTGTGCCAGGCATTAGCAGACATTTTTGCCAGGGTAGGTTGGCCCTCCGACATCCTTACAGATTGGGGAACTAATTTCCTGGCAGGGAACATGAAAAACCTGTGGGAAGCTCATGGGGTGAATCACTTGGTTGCCACCCCTTACCACCATCAAACCAATGGCCTGGTGGAGAGATTTAATGGAACTTTGGGGGCCATGATACGTAAATTCGTAAATGAACACTCCAATGATTGGGACCTAGTGTTGCAGCAGTTGCTTTTTGCCTACAGGGCTGTACCACATCCCAGTTTAGGGTTTTCACCATTTGAACTTGTGTATGGCCGCGAGGTTAAGGGGCCATTACAGTTGGTGAAGCAGCAATGGGAGGGGTTTACGCCTTCTCCAGGAACTAACATTCTAGACTTTGTAAGCAACCTACAAAGCACCCTCCGACACTCTTTAGCCCTTGCTAAAGAAAACCTAAAGGATGCTCAGGAAGAGCAAAAGGCCTGGTATGATAAACATTCCAGAGAACGGTCCTTCAAAGTAGGAGACCGAGTCATGGTCATAAAGGCACTCCAGGCCCATAAAATGGAAGCGTCGTGGTAAGGACCATTCACGGTCCAGGAGCGCCTAGGAGCTGTTAACTATCTCATAGCCTCCCCCACCTCCAACATAAAGCCTAAGGTATACCATGTTAATTCTCTTAAGCCCTTTTATTCCAGAGAATTAAACGTTTGCCAGTTTACAGCCCAGGAAACAGATGACGCGGAGTGGCCTGAAGGTGTCTACTACGAAGGAAAAAGGGATGGTGGCGTAGAATAGGTGAACCTCTCCGCGACCCTTGGACGTCTGCAGCGACAGCAGATCAAGGAGCTGTGCACAAGCTTTGCACCAATTTTCTCAGCCACTCCAGGATGGACCAAACGGGCATACCACTCCATTGACACAGGTAATGCTCACCCAATTAGAACCCCACCCTACCGGGAGTCACCTCATGCCCAAACTGCTATACAAAGGGAGATCCAGGACATGCTACAGATGGGTATAATCCGCCCCTCTAACAGTGCATGGGCATCTCCAGTGGTTCTAGTTCCCAAACCAGATGGGGAAATACGCTTTTGCATGGACTACCGTAAGCTAAATGCTGTAACTCGTCCTGACAACTATCCAATGCCACGCACAGATGAGCTATTGGAGAAATTGGGACATGCCCAATTCATCTCTACTTTAGACTTAACCAAAGGGTACTGGCAAATACCACTAGATGAACCCGCTAAGGAAAGGTCAGCCTTCGTCACCCAGGCAGGGGTGTATGAATTCAATGTACTCCCTTTCGGGTTGCGAAATGCACCCGCCACCTTCCAAAGACTTGTAGATGGTCTCTTCGCGGGATTGGGAGAATCTGCAGTTGCCTACCTCGATGATGTGGCCATTTTTTCTGATTCATGGACAGAACACCTGAAGCACCTGGAAAAAGTCTTCGAGCGCATCCGGCAGGCAGGACTAACTGTTAAGGCTAAAAAGTGTCAAATAGGCCAAAACAGAGTGACTTACCTGGGGCACCAGGTGGGTCAAGGAACTATAAATCCCCTACAGGCCAAAGTGGATGCTATCCAAAAGTGGCCCGTTCCAAAGTCAAAGAAACAGGTCCAATCCTTCTTAGGCTTGGCCAGATATTATAGGCGATTTGTACCACACTACAGCCAAATCGCTGCCCCGCTGACAGACCTAACCAGAAAGAAACAGCCAAATGCAGTTCAGTGGACTGATGAGTGTCAAAAGGCCTTTAACCAGCTTAAGGCGACACTCATGTCTGACCCTGTGCTAAGGGCCCCAGACTTTAACAAACCGTTCCTAGTAACCACAGATGCATCCGAGCGGGGTGTGGGAGAAGTTTTAATGCAGGAAGGACCGGATCAAGAATTCCATCCTGTTGTGTTTCTCAGCAAGAAACTGTCTGAGAGGGAAAGCCACTGGTCAATCAGTGAAAAGGAATGCTACGCCATTGTGTACGCGCTGGAAAAGCTACGCCCATACGTTTGGGGACGGCGTTTCCAACTACAAACGGATCATGCTGCGCTACAGTGGCTTCATACTGCCAAGAGGAATAACAAAAAACTTCTTCAGTGGAGTTTAGCTCTCCAAGATTTTGATTTTGAAATACAACACATTTCAGGAGCTTCTAACAAAGTGGCTGATGCACTCTCCCGGGAAAGTTTCCCAGAGTCAACTGGTTAAAAATTGTTCTTGGAATGGAACATATTGTTAGTTTTTATATAATCAGTAGTATGTCTAAAGGTGCATGTGTCTTATTAACTCTGTTTTCTCCTAGAGCTCCAGGAAAAAATCACAGCCAGTGTGGAACCGGCTGTCCAACACTATCTGTGATTTGGGGGGGCGTGTCATAACTATAAAGGGAAGGGTAACAGCTCTCCTGTGTACAGTACTATAAAATCCCTCCTGGCCAGAGACTCCAAAATCCTTTTACCTGTAAAGGGTTAAGAAGCTCAGGTAACCTGGCTGACACCTGACCCAAAGGACCAATAAGGGGACAAGATACTTTCAAATCTTGGGGGGGGAAGGCTTTTGTTTGTGCTCTTTGTTTTGGGGGTTGTTCGCTCTTGGGACTAAGAGGGACCAGACATTAATCCAGGCTCTCCAAATCTTTCTGAACAAGTCTCTCATATTTCAAACTTGTAAGTAAACAGTCAGGCAAGGCGTGTTAGTTTATCTTTGTTTTCTCAACTTGTAAATGTACCTTTTGCTAGAGTGTTTATCTCTGTTTGCTGTACTTTGAACCTAAGGCTAGAGGGGGGTCCTCTGAGCTCTTTAAGTTTGATTACCCTGTAAAGTTATTTTCCATCCTGATTTTACAGAGATGATTTTTACCTTTTTCTTTAATTAAAAGCCTTCTTTTTAAGAACCTGATTGATTTTTCCTTGTTTTTAGATCCAAGGGGGTTGGATCTTGATCCACCAGGAGTTGGTGGGAGGAAGGAGGGGGGATGGTTAATTTCTCCTTGTTTTAAGATCCAAGGGGTTTGGATCTGTATTCACCAGGGAATTGGTGAAGAGTTTCTCAAGGCTACTCAGGGAAGGGAATTAGCTTTGGGAGTGGTGGCAGCGGACCAGATCTAAGCTGGTAGTTAAGCTTAGAAGTTTTCATGCAGGCCCCCACATTTGTACCCTAAAGTTCAAAGTGGGGAAGCAGCCTTGACACAGCCTTAGCCATTTGTGTCAAATATAAGACTTTACAAGGTTCTAAATTCTCCCTTCCACTATCATTAAGTTCCAAGTGGTCATGACCATGCACCAGATTGACAGCTGTGAAGCTTCATGCTTGTCACCGATTTCTACAATGTCTTGTTCTTCTGTCAACTGTAACTGTCTCTGCATCAAAAATCAAACTCTTACTGATTAAATAGGTATTGTAACAAGTGTATGAAGTGAGGGCCCCAGGGCATCCTTGCCCCATCCAACATCTTTTAAACTTTTTTTGTGGTTTGAGGCTTATTTACTAGTATGAGTCTCTGGGAGGCAAGACCAATGGAGTGAGCTGTGCTGTCTCTTGGAGCTGTGGTGGGAAGAGCAGATGCTTGGTTAGCTCCTGCAGGGTGCAAGAAGCATTGTGGTCCATAGCAACTTCCTCTAAGAGCAGAAAGAAGCTGAGTGATCCCTGATAGACCCTGCTGCCTCCAGAAAATTATTCTCTTTATATTCCTGCTACTCTTACATGTGTCATTTTCACACAGGACTTTTATCCAGCTTTCACTCAGCACTTTGCATTTGGAGGCTTTATCTACTCTTTTGTCTAGCAACCTGCTGATCAGTTTCCTACTTGTATGGAGCATCTTTGCTTCTGTCTGTTTTCACAGGTGGCAATTGTACCATACGATTGCAGTAGTTGGCTGGGTCAGCATGTGGCTAGAAACATGTTTCTACAGATCGTTGCTTTCCACAGTGGAATTGAATATTCGGAAAAAATGTTGTGCCAGTAGGGTTATGTCTACACTACAAAGAAAAACCTGGGGCTGACCCTTGCCAGCTGACTCAGGTTCCCAGGCCTGAGGCTGCAGAGCTGTTTAATTGCAGTGTAGACTTCTGGGCAGCCTAAGCACTGGGACCCTCCTACTTTGGGCTCCAAGCCCAGAAGTCTACACTGCAATTAAACAGCCCCTTAACCCGAGCCCCGTGAGCCCAATTCAGCTGGCACAGGCCAGACATTGGGTGTCTAATTGCAGTGTATACATACCCTAAGATCGGTGACTGTTGCTTGGAGGTAAGCTATAAGAACAGGTTTCATTGTAGTGGAATATTATGAATGTTCTTGTATTCTTAGAGCAAAGAAAGAAAAGTCCTCCTGGAGGCTGAATGTACTTTTGTGGCTTATTATCTATCCTGAATTTTATTTCATGTAATCAGATAAGTTGTTGAAACTTTATAGAATTTTCTGGCTTGTAACATTCTTCAACTAGACAGTGACTCTGTCATGAAAAGAGGAGAGTGTCACCATTCTCTTGCATGTACCCGCTAGCTAGAGGCACAGAAATATATGAGCAAAAGAGGAATTTGGGGTGCAATCCTGCCTCAGTGAAGCCAAAGGGAATATAATAGAACCTCAGAGTTACAAACACCAGAGTTACAACCTGACCAGTCGACCACACACCTCATTTGGAACTGGAAGTATGCAATCAGGCAGCAGCAGAGACCAAAAAAATAAAATAAAATATAAAAGCAAATACAGTACAGTACTGTGTTAAATGTAAACTACTAAAAAATAAAGGGAAAGCATCATTTTTCTTCTGCATAGTAAAGTTTCAAAGCTGCATTAAGTCCATGTTCAGCTGTAAACTTTTGAAATAATCACCATAATGTTTTGTTCAGAGTTACAAACATTTCGGAGTTACGACCTACCACTATTCCTGAGGTGTTCGTAACTCTGAGGTTCTACTGTAATACCATTGACTTCAGCGGGGTTAGAATTTTGCCCTCTGCCTCCAGTTTTATATTAAGGAAATTTCTGTTGTGGAAGGAAAGAGAGGTATATCTAAGACTTTAAAAGTGTAACAGAGCCTTGTGGAACAGAATCAGTAGGAAGTTTTTTAAGACTGTTGGCTAAATTCTCTAGCAGCAGGGAAGCTGGCCCTCAATTCTTTACTTTTCAAAATCATTAGCTTGCTGTTTAATTCACATCTTCAAATTTGGGATGAAATACATGATAGATTGCTTCATATTTTGTCAAGGGAAATATATTTTTCACTGTCACTTAATATTGATCTACACTCATCATATTTTAATTCCAGTATCCTCAGGAAGGAATAAATCAAGCAGAGTCATGGTTCTGTAATGTCCCAAAACTATTTAAACACTAAGCACACCTTTCCCCCTCACATTCTCCCTCCCACAAACTCTCCCACACAGGCAATCAAAGGCTGCAAAGTGTGCTAATTTTTAGCCAACTTTTAAGCATCCTCTCTGTAAGAGGCAGAGGCAGCCTGAGCCATAGAACCTTTATTTTGCATTAATTAAATTTATATTAATGACCCCAATCCAGCATTGCACTTAAACATGTACCTAACCTTAAGCATGGGACTAGTCCCTTAAAATTATGCCTGTGCTTTGTTGGATTAGGGCCAGTATAAGACATGTACCAAAAAGACAGTATTGGACTCTAGATCCAGGTTAGGTTTAGGCTGAAATTCACCTTCAAGGTCTAATCAAAATTATGGCTCAAGTTCAGGCTTGGATTTGATGGTGCCAAAATCTAATGAGCCGGTCTTGTAAGACTTCAGATTCATCTGAACTGGGAATCCTTGAAGTAATCCTTTTCCTGATTTGGATGTGACCCAGAACCAAAATTTTAGGGTCAAGTTCAGATCCAGATCAAAGCATTTGAATATGAACCTCTCAACCACTATCACCTCTAAATTTGGATTTGGTTATGGTTGATCTCTAATTATATTCGCAATAATGCCATTAGCCCACTGTTGTTTTGAGGCAGTAATCAGATTACCTCATTGTGAATCTGCTTCTCATTATTATCCACTCAGTTTGGATTATTGCCTTGGAAAATAGAGGGATAATTATATTATTACTTAATGTATGGGTTATCAATCTTCTCAGACTCCTGTTTTACTAAGAGTAAACATCAACCAAAACAAAGACATTTACTGTGAATGTAAAAGGACCGGCCACCGTCTGAGTGCTCCGTCATGCCCAGAGGTTACTCTGCCTCTGTTTCCCCTTGTCAGGGATTTTTTAAACAATATCCACACCTCCAGTCCAAAGATAATTGAAACCCTTCTTTCTGGGGGTCCAATTTATTCTGTCCAATGGGTACACATTGGCTCACCAAGCCCCATCCCCAGTTCAGTCTCTCTCTCTCCCTTAGATAGGGAATCCCCAGCCCTTGTTCCTGGAGCTGGACATTCAGTGTCTCTCTCTCCTTCATTAGGGAGTCACCCAGCTATCCTTCCCAGATCTGGGTTCCAGCTTTACCTAGCTGGAGTCTTTCCCCAGCCTGTAGTCTTTGCCACAGCTTCATGAACTACCCCCTCACTCCTCTATCTTCCTGCTGTACTTATAGGGGACACCTGTCCTCCATCAGGCCCCCTCAAGGTTGTTAATGAGGGAGAGGTGAGCTGGAGCCACCCATAGCCTCTTTCATTCAGTCAGGCACATCTGCATCTGCCCCCGTGTGTCCCTGCACTCCCCATCCCCATGTGTCCCTGCACCCCCTTCCCCTGTCCTCATGTGTCCCTGCACCCTCACTCAGCCATCCCCTTCCCCCTGTCCCCATGTATCCCTGCACTCCCTGTTCCCATGTGTCCATGCACCCCCTCCCCATGTGATCCTGCACCCCCACTCAGCCACCCCTGTCCCTGTGTCCCTGCATCCCACTCCCATTCAGCCCCCACCCCACTCTGTCCCCCCCACTACCCTTCTTAACCCCAGTCTGTGACACACCCCCCCCAGCAGCCCCATGTGTCCCATGCTGTCCATCCACCCATATCCCATGCCTTCTGACCTGGCACCACGAGAAGCTGTGAGGAGCACAGCCTGTTCTCTTCCCTATCCGCAGCTGGGGCTGCTCCTGCCCGGGAGTAGCCGCTCTTTGTTTTGGCACCAAAGCAGCTTCTGGTGGGTGAATGGCATAACTGCAGCACCTCTCCGGAAGAAATTTTTCTGCAGAGAAAAAAAAAATTCTGCTCTGGACATGAATTCTGTGTGTGCGCTGTGGTTCAGAGTTCCCCCAGGAGTACTGCATGGCTGTATCTATGGATTGATAACAGGATATAGAACATTTCACCTTTAAGGGAAGGGTCTGAGTCTAGCATATGTTGACAGCAACTGACAGTAATTACTAACTAACCAACTGGCCTCTGTGTAATGAATTGATGCTCTTGGTCTGCTTCCATATAAAAATATCAATATAGTTGGAATTAACCAGCAGTCTTACTGGGACTCTCAGCAGAGAATTGAAGGACTGAAGGGCCTCCTTCACCCCCTAGAGATGGTCCTTCAAAGTCTGGTTTGAGGCATATAATTGAGTATTCCAAAGCAGCATAAAATAACTTGTACTACTCTTGTCTATACTGTTCCATGAGTGGAGGACTAAGGACCCAATCCAAAGCTCTTCGAAGTCAGTGGAAGACTTTCCAGTGACTTCACTGGACTTTGAATGGAGGCTTTAGTTTCTGGAGCTCAAAGTGTGACAATTTTACCAACACTTAATTCACTTTTTTAATTTAAAGAGTTTTGAACAGAACATTCCTTGACCCAAGAACAAACCTTTACAGGTACTGCATTCTTCTCTTTTCAAATTAAACTATTCCCATGGGAGAAAAACCCAACTTTATATCTTCTTGAAAGCTAAGTTGGAACTGGAAAAAAATTGATACAATATCACAAAGAAACAGTAACAAAAATAAAATACTAACAGTAAAGAGTTCCCAAAAAACCCAAGATATTTTGACAAAGACACCTTCAAAATCCCATGTTGACATCTTTATTTCTAATAGTTCCTGCTTTTCTGCCATTAATTCCAGGTTTGGCACACAGATTGTGTCAATTGTGATTGTCAAATAATGTGTGTGTCTTAGGCCCAAAGAAAATTTCACACTGTAGTCTATTAAAATCTACTAGTAGGTTGCCTCCTGGAAACTTAAAATCTATGGTAAATCAAACTATTTTCTATGGTATGTAATGATTGTTCATTATAGCTTCAAGAATGCTGTCGTGCAGACAAATATAATGAGTGGGGTAACTATTATTTTACTTAAGAAGCAAATGGTTGTATGGTTACAGTGTTCTTTGTGCTAAAGAATGTCTGCTAACTCAGGGCTGGACTCAAAGGGATACTTTTATGGCTTTGCTTTCTCGTAGATAGATTTAGTGTGTTGTTTTGAAAGTGAAAAGTGTTTTTAAATTGATGTAAAAGGAAAATAAAACTAATAATAGATGGTTTCAATGTATCTTCATAGATGTTATTTCAAACTAACTGTGAACTAGTCACCAACATGCATGGCCCTAGCAGTGTGATTTTAAATTGTATGTAGAGCTCATAATGATGCCTATACATAAGGTTGTACAAACATTTCCAGAGAAAGGGGTTATTTTCGTTTACATGTAACTTTGCCATTTTTTATCTATCTAGCTGCAATACAAAAGTTTTTAGTCAGTCCAGGAGATTTTTTTTTTCTGGAAAAGTTTGCATCAAAAGAGTTGAAGCTTTTCAAGAATGAAAGAGGGAAATTCACTTTTCCTCTAAAAATTATAACTTTTTAAAAGAGCTCTGAGTACATCAGTGGTAAAGAGTCCCTGAGTTAGAGAGAGATCTTGTGGTGATGTAGTCAACACTGATTGTAATTTGTCAAAAAATTAAATAAAGTATTTTGTGTATGCACATTGGCTCCTAACCGTCTATGAACATTCTGTTGGCTCTGTGAATTCTTGCATAGTTTAGGAGAGTTTGTGAGTAGTGCTGTGTCTTTCTACAGTTAGGGAAAATGTGAGAGGAAGGAGGTAGGGTTCCAAGCACTCCTCTTCGTGTATGATATGAGGAAGTGTGAATGGAATAAAGCCCGGGCTTTTGTTTCATTGATAAAAATGTATTGCACATTACAAAGTGTTCTGTTGTGGCTGAGCACATTGTTGAAATGATGGAAATTCTTTATTTCTTCATTTTACTATTTTTTTAAAATGTAGGAAATGCCATACCAAAACCAGAATTAAGAGTGTTAACGTTACAAAGTGAAGCACTCAAAAGTCAGGAAGTGACAAAAGTTATCACTGTGAGTTTATGTAATAAAAGACTATGCCATAATACATACTCACAAGGGGACAGAATTAAAGTTCAGAATTTAACCTTTAAAATGATTTGAAAAGAAATATTTTAAAAATTGGGCTTATGTGTGTGTATTTACTGCTTTGTGGTATATAAAGTAATTCTGGAGAGATGGTTTTCAAAATATTGTTTTTTCTGTTTTTTGTTTTTGACATTATGAATATTGGGAATGGCAAATCTACTTTTTCCATGGTTTTGCTGGAAGATCTCGTAATAGTTTCAAGACATACCTATTATGAGTTCTGATACCTTAACTGAATAGATGGGGCATTAATATTTTGCATTAAGAACATCAAAAGAGTCAAAGTTAATTTAACTTATTCTTTGTTCTAACTTATTCTTCGGTGTCACTGGTGGTCAGTACTTACGTCTCTGATACTGGGATTTCAGTCTGGATTGATTAGCTGATTCACTGTGTGGAACAGCTCTCAGAGCCAGGATTTTTCAACTGTGATGGCAGAAGAGTAATGGGTTCTCCCAGCTTCTGTTGTTGTGGTGGCAGAGTTCAGTAGAAAGTCTTGGTGCTTTTGGGAGATGGTTTCAGAGAGGGGTTTGTGCAATCATCATTCTAGTCTTCCTCCTACACACTACTGACATAGTTTGTGAGTGAACAGAACCATGGAGATGTTCTGGGTCACTGTGGGGGAAAAGGATCAGCATAAATCCAGGATATCAGTGACAATCGTGAGTAAATGATCACACCATTTGCCAGCTCATCTGCACTTTGGCCTTGCTGAGGCATGGTTTGCCCATTTGGGGGCCAACTGAAAACATTAAGGCTTCAAAAGTTCGTATGGGCAACCAGGTTTGTTTCTTTGGTTCCCTGGTAAATTGGAGGGAAGCCACCCCTGTTTCAAAATCTTACTAACATACTTTTTTAAAAGCTAGAAATATATTGTATACTTAGTTAATATTTCCTGCGCCCACGCACTCTAGTCCTTTAGTAGACAGAGATCCACATCACTGAAGCCACCATCAACTGACGTGCTAATTGTTAGCCTCCTCAGAGAAAACACAAGGACTGAGTCTCCCCTCTAACTGCTGGAGGGAAGTCTTTCCAAGAAAGGGCTCAAGTATACAGGCAAGGCAGCGGAGAGGCCATGTTGTACCTGCTGTGTGGATAAATAGAGTTCTCCGGGGAAGTAAATCCAGCATCCTTCACCAGTGCATTTTTAACAAGGGGAGGTGCAATGGTTCTGTAAACTTCCTAAGAGAATCTGTCACTTAGGCATATTTAAAATGTCACTGTATAGCCCGATTCTGTACAGGCAGATCGGTGAACTGGGTAACTACAGGGTTTATCTGCACTAATGCCTCTGATTCTGTAAATACTTTAACCAGCCAGGCAGAAAACAAAGTACAGTAAAATCTCCTGCACTAAAATAAAAAAAATAAAAAAAGCGGAGGTACTTTCACAATCACATATCCCTATTGGAACATAAATGAATAGTTTGCTTGAGGTGAAAAGCCATGGCTTATATATAAGTGGATCATCATATATATAAGTGGGGTCATCCCTCCTTCCCAAACTAAGCTTTCCCCTCTCATCTCCTCCAGTAAATGACTTAATGAGTTAAAATCCCAGGAGATAAATGGCGACTGGTAGTATTTTGCTGTAAACAACAAAGGGGCCTCGACATCTCCCTCAATAAAATCCTGTTTTATGTTTCCTATGCTCCATTTGTCTAGCTTATGTTGCAGGGCTTATATCCAAGCAGATAAAAATCTTTCTTCTGTTCGCATAAGTGCTTATTTTATATGTTTGGCTTTCCTCAGCACTTGTTCATGGTCTCTGTCATCCAGTGGAGTTGTAATAAAAGTTCCCTTGAGGCATCCTTCCCCTCCATTCCCATCCCACTGCTTCCTCACATGGATGTAGTAGTATTTTTACATTCACACACACATTTATGTTTCTGTGTGTGTACATGGACACAATGTAGATGATGATCTTTTAACCTTTATGATGCTGGCTTATTCCCTGGTGTTTAACTTTTTGGAAACTGGTAAGTTCCTAAAATACTTACTAGTGAGTAAATAGGGGGCGTGCTATGCCACAAGAAAAGTGTTTATGTGCAGCTGAGAGATGGGGTTGAATTGGGATAGTCTAACTGGCTCCATCTCTCCTCAGTCAGCACTCTCAACATTTCCACCTCCCTTGCTGCTGGATCCTGCCTCCATTTTTAGGCCAGGAAGTAGGAGGAGGCTGGGTTTATCAGTTGACCAGGCTGAGAGTGGGGTGGAACTGGCACAGTGCTGGCAGTGCTAGAGAGCAGAGTGAGCTGGGACCAGGTTGAGGTGGTGGGTTGGGATTGAGAGGGTTTCTATCTACCAAGATGGGGAGAAGAGTGTTTTTGTGGTTACTGAGAGAGCTTGGAGCGGGATTGTTCCCTACCTTGTTTGTTAGAGGAGAGACTGCTGAGAATATGGGATGAGAGAAGGGGTAAGTAGCACAGCGAGGATCATAGCCCTTCAGAATTAATTGAAACCAAACATGAATTTCAGATATGAACATAAGAAAGGCCATACTGGGTCAGACCAAAGGTCCATCTAGCCCAGTATCCTGTCTTCTGACAGTGGCCAATGCCAAGTGCCCCAGAGGGAATGAACAGAACAGATAATCATCAAGTGATCCATGCCCTGTCGCCCATTCCCAGCTTCTGTCAAACAGAGGCTAGGGACACCATCCCTGTCCGTCCTGGCTAATAGTCCTTGAGGGACCTATCTTCCATGAATTTATCTAGTTAATTTTTGAACCCTGTTATAGTCTTGGCCTTCACAACATCTTCTGACAGAGTTCCACAGGTTGACTGTGCGTTGTGTGAAGAAATATTTCCTTTTGTTTGTTTTAAACCTGCTGCCTATTAATTTCATTTGATGGCCTCTAGTTCTTGTGTTCTGAGGAGTAAATAACACTTCCTTATTTACTTTCTCCATACCAGTCATGATTTTATAGCCTTCTACCATATCCCCCTTCAGTCATCTCTTTTTCCAAACTGAAAAGTTCCAGTCTCATTAATCTCTCCCCGTATGGAAGCTGTTCCATAACCTTAATCATTTTGTTGCCCTTTTCTGAACCTTTTCCAATTCCAAAATATCTTTTTTGAGATGGGGCGACCATCTCTGCACTCAGTATTCAAGATGTGGGCATACCATGGATTTATACAGAGGCAATATGATATTTTCTGTCTTATTATCTATCCCTTTCTTAATGATTCCCCAAATTCTGTTCACTTTTTTGACTGCCACTGCACATTGAGTGGATGTTTTCAGAGAACTATCCACAATGACTCCAAGATCTCTTTCTTGAGAGGTAACAGCTAATTTGGTCCCCATCTTTTTATATGTATAGCTGGGATTATGTTTTCCAATGTGCATTACTTTGCATTTATTGACATTGAATTTCATCTGCCATTTTGTTGCCCAGTCACCCAGTTTTGTGAGATCCTTGTAACTCTTCACAATCAGCTTTGGATTTAACTATCTTGAGTAGTTTTGTATCATCACATGGGTGCAAATTTCCCCACAGAACTTGGAAACTTGATACCATCTCCAGATGAAAGGTACTTTCAGGTTTAGACCCTTGGGTGTCACTATTTCCTGGAAATAGTGCTGACTTTACTGGGTCACTTCTGGATTGTCATCAATAAAGCAATTGCATATGCCACTACATGCTCCTTTGTGCGTCCTTGTTCCTGCATGTGTAATCACACTTCACTTCTCTCTGTCAGTCCGATTTACTAATTCCAGAAGAAGTGTCCATAATTTTCCCTCTCAAATAAGGAATTAGGGAGCTTCTGTGTTATCACTTCAAGCCAACAAATATTCTGAAAACTCCTTGACTGAGCTGCTCTTCTCCGACTGTTGTTGTTGATGCCTTGAAAAGAGCTGGAAAATGGAGAGCTGAAGTGCGACAGATTTAAAAAGGTTCTTTATTCAGTTGGGGCTTATTTTTGTCTGTGATGAATGTGGAGGGGAATGTATTCAAAGCACTGGCAGGGGCATGACTTAAAGTGGATCACTTTGTAACCTGTGCCAAAACAAGCTATGGATGAACTGGTTTAGATAAAGTAGGTAAAAGATCAGGTGAATTCCTATTCACCCACAATGAATTTGTCCCAAATGTTTGGTGAATTGTGAGGAAGAGGGGTTGTTTATTTTTCCTCCTGAGCTTTGTGGTTTTCTACAGGGCTGTAATTGGAAGTACCAAAACACTTAAAGAGAGTCTGCTGTTATGATATCTTTGTCCTGATCAGAAATGCCTACAGGAAATTAGCTCTTGGATGAAGAGCAACTAGCTCAAGCTGAACCCAGACGAGATTTAAGTGATGCTGGCTGGAAATGAGAAACACTTTGAAGAGCTGGCCAAGAGTTTGTCACTATCTTCCATCAAAGGTATTCATCAAAGTGGCCGACGCCTCAGGGTCCTGTTTGACTCCTCACTAAGCCTGAATTGCCAGATAGCACAAGTTTCCAAAAATGCCACCTTTTACCTCCAGCTTGCGAGGAAATCTTCATCCTTTGCTCCTGGATGAGGACCTGGCCACAGTAATCTATCCACTTGTCATCTCCAAGCTTGATTACTGTAACTCGCTGTATCTAAAACAGAATGTGAATATGATGCATAAGGTCCAGCTGGTACAGAATACAGTGCACACCTTCTCCATGGTTCAGACCATTATGAGTCTTTATTGCCTGTGCTTAAGTCCCTGCACTGGCTCCCAGTCAGTTTCTGATGCCAGTTTAAGTCTTGGTCCCAATTTTCAAAGAAATAGATGAAATCCCTGCTACATCAAAGACCAGATTTTGATCTATGAACTGCCACAACAACTCTGCTTTTCTGGATAATGCAGATCCTAAAGCCCAGGATGAAGCATATGAGAGCTGGAGACAAAGTATTCTTCGTCAAGGGAATCAGGCTATAGAATGATTGTTCAGAAGCTATCAGGCGAATCTGGAGTCTGCCTATCTTTGGGAAACTTTGCAAAGCCTTCCTTTTGAGGGATCCCTTTCCACTGCAAGTGACACAGTTTGAGCACCCTTTTATTCCTTAACTCCCACCCACCCCAAAAAACCCTACCCTAAGCAGAGTTCTGACCCTGTAAAAGGAGAAGAGCCAGAAACTTCATGAAGTCTTCTAGGGACTTTGTTATTGCTATTGATTTTATGTGGAAGGTGCTCATTTAATATGGTGATTAGTGGCAATATAAAACCCTAAGACTGATAGAATTGGAAGGTATCAGAAGATTCCTGCTCATGCAATGTCCAGAGATGTTTGCAGATCTAAGGGGTTCAAATAGCATCCAGACTTTTAAGTATCTGTGAACTAAGCCTCTAAACTTTTGAAGGATTGATTGTCACTCGTCCAAGCCAATATAATCAGCTAGAGGCAGTGGCTGCATTAGATCTCTGTGGCCATATAGAACCCTTCTCTTCTTGTGACTCCACACCATATTCCCAGATTGCCCTCAGGAGAACCATTGTTGCTTCCCCATCTGTGGGCCATTGTCACTCCAGTGTCCATAAGTTGTAACAGAGGCTGAATTCTATTACTACCTTTGCCTAGTCCCTGTTTTCAGTTCTACTTCCTGGAAACCTGATCCATCAGAGAGGAACCCAGAAACCACAGAGTTTCACAAGTACAGGAAGATAAATGTTGCTATAACTTTAGCAAGGATGCAGCTGAATGGGAGGGTGTCATGAGTAAGCTGAGGCATAAGAGCTGTTTGATAGAGCCTCATGTTTAACTTTCTATAGTGTTCCATGCAACCTAAGGACCAGCCTTGGCTGGATGAGACTATCATGCTGAAAATTGTACAGATGTGAGCTCAGAGCCCAGAGCAGTCATAGACTGTCAAGCAATGTGTTTGACTGAAATGCCTGCCACCTATAGTAATTAATGCCAATGATTGACTTCTTGCACACATGGGTATGGTGAAAAGTACTCCTTCATGTCTCTTGGTGATTCCTGGATGCAGCCAATGTTCTAACACATCTGTAGCCAAGAGGGATTTTGTTTCCAAAATCAGAATGAAGGTAAATGGCTAGTTTATCTGCAGAACCTCTGCAAATGACACTGTAGTAAAGATATCAATTTTTAGTTGTCAATAGAAACTTAGAAATAACTACAGGATGAAATCAAATGGAAGCACACTTGAATTTTTCTTTCTTAATGTGATGAAAGTAAAGGGGCTACAGTCAATCCTGCTTAATTGAACAGCAATGTATTTTTTCACATTATCTGGGATTTTTAAAAAATACGATCCCTTCACCAGAAGAAAATTAAATCACCAAAATGGATGATTTAAAAATGAAATTTTAAAAAGAAATTTCTTGAATGTTCCATTCTGCCCATATCATCATTTCACATGGTTGTACATAAAAAATGCAACTAGACTGAAAACATAACATTTGATAATGAGATTATTTGAATAAATCAAAAGCTGCTTTCACTGTAAGGTAACATACATCATAAATGACACTAAATGCTGTTTCCAATGTTAAATGGGGAATTCTTTAATGTCAATTGATATTTAATGGGTACAATTGCACTGAGTTAGTACAAAATTGTTTGATGCACTGAAAACAAATTCCATTAAGTGAACTTATACTAAACGCTCAACCATGTTTTGGTTGGTGTGACAGCTGCTATTTTGGCCAGTGAGGCGCAGGGATTGAAACAGGGACTTCCAGAGCCAAATCCATGAGTGTCTACAAATCACAACATTGTGTGTGTGTGTGTGTGTGTGTGTGTGTGTGTGTGTGTGTGTGTGTGTGTGTGTGTGTGTGTGTGTGGAAAGAGTGCAATTTCTGGCTCAGAAATGAGGTCCTATTAATTAAATTTTATATTTTCCAAATGTACTATGAGACAGAATCTCAATGACTCGTGTAACCAACAATTATCCTGCACTCTTCTATTGATGGGTCAGTCAGTCAGAAAGATTGAAAGCAGCCTTGGTGGCAAATATTCTTTCATTTTGCCAGTGTTTTGTACTATACATCACCCATTTGGTGCTTTGTCACATGATGGTGATATGCAAATGCAAAAACAAGTCATAGCTTAGCAAAAGCACACATCGGTTCCTTTTCCTGGGTCTGTTTTCAGTTCACATACAAAAGGTGTACACCTACAGGCTTGCTTTATGGCCAGGAGTGTGTGAAACAGCAGCTCAGTGGTGGAGACTCACTCCAAAGAGCTTTTCTATGCTGCCTTATAAATGCCACCATTTCTACACTGCCACATTTCAGCTGTTAGGGAAGGATGATCTGATGCTATCTGTATTAACTTCTGATGCTCCAGACAGTTGCTCACTCAGCTGAGTATAGCATCTAAAGAGAAATGGAAAGAGTACAGTTGAGCTTGCTGTTTTCCACCCTTCTGTCCATATTATGGCTGTCCCCATCATGGATTCAGTAGGAGCACAGAGAGGACAAGGTGCCCAGGCTGTTCTACACTACGGGGGGGGGGGATCGATCTAAGTTACGCAACTTCAGCTACATGAATAACATAGCTGAAGTTGTCTTTACTGCGGTGTGTCGATGGGAGTGTCTTTACTGCGGTGTGTCACTCTCCCGTCGATTCCCCTTGCGCTTCTCGTTGAGGTGGAGTACCAGAGTCAACGCTAGAACGATCGGCAGTCGATTTATCACGTCTATACTAGACACGATAAATCGACCCCTGCTGGATCGATCGCTGCCCGTTGATCCGGCCAGTAGTGTAGACAAGCCTTAACAGTGTGAGAGGAGGGCCTCTAGTGCTGCCGGCAGGTCTCTGTGTCCCAGAGGGAGTATATCTGGCCAAAGTGGAAGCAGCATGGCAAGTGGCTGCGCGGGAGGTGGGGGAGGGCACACTCTACTTGTGTACTGATACAGTACTTGCCATTGGAGAGCATGTTCCATCCCTTCACTTATCTCATTATGCTTGGAAATACTACACCTGCTTCTGCCCTAATGCTTTCTCAACATCCCCAAATGTGACTCTGAATCTGACATTCAGATCTGAGTCCCTTTTGTCACAAGAACAAATTGTAATGTCTCTCCTCTCTCCTACCCTGAGCTGCTGCTTTCCCCTGTATGATACGTAGGTACTGGCTGTGTAGGTGTAGCTCAGGCAGGCAGGGGGTGGGGGAGGGCAGTAATATTATTTTATTAACTTATAGCTGTTGCTATGGTATTCACCTTTATAGTATCAGAGCACCTCACAAGCAACAATGAAGTACGTTTCTTAACACTGCTGTGAGCTAGGAAACTTAATGTTTCTGACTAAGTTTCAAATCCCCAAAACTCAAACCAAAACTGGAAAGGGTGCAGCCCACATGAAATAAGACACTTGTTTGCGTGAACCCCTGCAAACCAAAGCTGCCGAGTTTCACATATGCCTAAACTTCCTGCAGTGAGAACTTGTGAGGCAAAGCCTATCCTCCTTTGGCCTTGGTATGGGAGGCTAAGCCCTTGGTAAGGAGAGGCAGAGTCTGACCATGAAAATAGCTATGGGCATTTAAAAACAGCAACAAAAAGTTCTCTTACAGGATTTTAAGACAAGTCTCTCTTGTTTCCATTTAGATGCTGATTCCCTCTTCTTTTTAGCAAAGCAAGTGATGGTGGGGAAGGTGGAAGGAGGTCAAAGCCAGGATATTATAAAAGAATATAAATAAATAAAATACAATGATAAAAAAGCACAGGAGCACAAGAAGGAAAGAACAAAAGGGGAAGGAAAGAGGAAAACAAAACTAAAAGGGAGAAAGGAGAAATAGAACTAGGGAGAAGGGGTATGAAGGAAACAGAAGCAGGGCTCTGTACAGTGTAAATCCTGTTCTTATAACCTGCCCCTGACAGACATGCAAAGTATAGACGTGAGCTGACAAGGGCTGGCTTTCATAAACTCCCCTGTTTAATTAGAAGAGAGGAGAGATACCATCTTGTCTGAAGAGAGCTACACAGTAAGGAGAGCTGCAGTCTGAAGAGATTTCTTCCTTCGAAGAGTTGGAATTGCGGAGGGAAGAAACTGTGTTACTGGGACCCTAGAGACTTTTTTATTGAAAAATCTGACTCCCTCACTCTGCTGCTCCCTGCAAGCAAATTAGCTTTGCTAGCTACCTTTACATTGTAAAGCACCTTCATGCCCTCCTCTATGTAACTTTCTTTATGGATGAAGTGTCTCCCAAAATTAGATTATTGGCAATCAGGGTCTCTCACAGTTTTCTATGGCTTGACTGTCTGGACCTCCATGTCTTTAGTAGGTTGTACGGCTTTAGGTCTTATTACTGTAGCCGTACCAAGGCTTTTGCACATGAGCAGAAGAGTAGCAAAGACCTAGAAAAAGAGAATCAGTATATCACTGGAAGGGCTGCAACGGATTAGCTGGAAGTGTCGAGCACTGTCACCATGACTCAGGGTCCGTTCCTGCTTCCACTCTTTGTGTGCGCTGCACGCCTGAGAAAAAGTCTGAGAGGTCCCTAATGAGCCTCAGGAGACAGATTGTCAAAGGGACTAATAGTGCCCATGTACATAATTTCAGAGTGCAGAGGAGTTCCTGCTACGCTTCCACCTGGGATATGAAATGACTACTTAGAACAGGGTACTTTGCAGTACTGTAAGGATAGTGAGATACCATGATTACTATAGTACCTACAGCAGTGAATGCTGAAAATTCATTATACCGCTTTGTGATGGGGTATACAAATCCCACACTGGACAACAGGAAGTTAAGGAGCTGCTCTGGTCTCAAGCAGCTCCACCCCGTCACATTTGCAAGGCATGCAGAGATTGGATGTAGAGCTTAAAAGGGGAGCAGAACAGTTCATTTTTGGCAGACCAGGGAAGAGAACAGACCTTCAGCTCCTGAGGAAAGGGCTGACTGAAGGCAGGAGCTTCCCAGTCGACCGCTGTCCAATGGTCCCTCCCTGAGGGAAGGGAAGGCCAGACCAGATTCTGATACACCTTAAGAGGGAATCATTCCCCTCTATTCCTATTAACTCAATTTATTTGTGTTAATTTCCCTTGCTTTTATTAATGGACTACCCTGAAGGGGGAGAGACTTTGAAGTGACCTGGCTGGAGAGCCAGGTTGCAGGAAAAGGCAGACCAGTGCAGAGACAGAATGACAGGAGACACCCAGCATGGGGAGAGCTGCTATGCCACGCCTAGCCACAAGGAGATGTCAGCAGTGCGATCCGTTCACACTCTTCCATACTCTATAGACTGGGCAGAGATGTCTAATCAGATCACAATCTCCCTTTTCTATAAGTTGGTAAAAGAAGGTTGGTAGGGCCACCAGCTGGACAGGATGTGTGCAAGCAGCTGGTCTCATCTCCCAGGGGCTCCAGGGATGCAGTGTATCAACAAGGTCTCTGGATACATGCAGAAACAGCTGGTGTCTTTCTCTCCATGCACTAGGGATTGTGGACTAGTGACAGGCGAGAGCTAGTAACATGGGGAAGCAGATGGTGCAGTCTCCGAATGCTCCAGAGGGATGGTGGAAGTAGAGAGCCACATGGGGAAGTAGCTACAGGGATGGGCTCCTGGTGTGCAGGGTTGTGCTAGACCCCTTGATTTCTTGTGTAAATTACTCAGTCACCCACACTTAGAAAATGAGGTCTCAGAAAATAAACAGTCTATCTGGACATTTCCTGCTCTGAAGTGTGAATTCCTTTGAATAACATTTTAGCTCATGGTTTCAACCCCCTCAAAAAAACAAACAAACACAAACAAACAAAAACACACAGGATGGGTAAAGCTCTAGGATTGTAAATGACTTTACTGGTTCTTGTTCTGGTTGTATGACTGAAATCTGGTGCTGTTCCTCAGATGAGTGATCCAAGGCCATAATGGCTATCTAGAACGTTAATTTTACTTTTCTTTTCTTTTTTTAAAAAAACAGAAGCTTATTGTGTATTAATGTCAAAAAAGTGCAGTGTCTTAAAGGAAAGTTAATCAGAGTCCTTCAGGATAAATCAGGTTTAATTCTGTCTCATTTTTCTGTAAATCCTGATTGTCCGATGCATACAGAACTGTTCAGAATCAGCTCTGTCTGATTCATTTTGTTTTATAATGTCATAAAGGATTTTTTGTTCCAGCTGTGAAGCTAATGGAAAGTTACAGAAGCTATCCAAAGCCATTTTAGTAGACATGAACTACCCAAACAATGGGAGGGGAGAAATGTTCCTCTAAGCACTCTTCCTTTCGATATATTACAGTGATGACTGTGGTCCAGATTCAGACACTGTGTAAAGCAGCGCATCTCCATTGGCTTTAATGGAGCTACACATACTTGTACTAGGGTTGAGTTTAGCCTTTTATTTATATGGCTTCAAAGTAGACTAGCCACAACCACTCTATGGGCCAAATTCACTGCTAACATATGCAGGCCTCACTCCACCAAAGTTGCTGGTGCTGGGTCTGCATATTCTACTGGTGAACTTAGCACCCCCATACATACACTCTCATTCATTACAAGCCTACAATGCAATTGCACATGAGAAGACGGTCCTTTCATCTATACCTGGAATGACCGCCTGGTTTCACTCCATGATTCACAAATTGATGGTGACCTTTTACAGTGATATGTGACTTGTAGCTCTCAAGCTTACCGGAGTGAGGCATTGCATGACAGTCTGACAATAATGTGGCATTTGCCCCAAGAAGAATGTCCATTTGAAACAAACACAGAGGCATGGGTTGGCACTTATAAGGTAAGATATGAGTGGCAATGACATAGAACCATTTCTCAGTGAACTCTAAAACAATTTTGCTCCATTCATAACCTTTATTCTGCTCTTAAGATGTTAAATGTAACGAACTTGTTACGCACTTTTTTGTATTCTGGATACAAAACAAATAAAAGGAAGTTCTTCTTCACGCAGCGCACAGTCAACTTGTGGAACTCCTTACCTGAGGAGGTTGTGAAGGCTAGGACTATAACAATGTTTAAAAGGGGACTGGATAAATTCATGGTGGCTAAGTCCATAAATGGCTATTAGCCAGGATGGGTAAGAATGGTGTCCCTAGCCTCTGTTCGTCAGAGGATGGAGATGGATGGCAGGAGAGAGATCACTTGATCATTGCCTGTTAGGTTCACTCCCTCTGGGGCACCTGGCATTGGCCACTGTCGGTAGACAGATACTGGGCTAGATGGACCTTTGGTCTGACCCAGTACGGCCTTTCTTATGTTCTTATGTTCATTTTGTGCTTTTGTGACTCCTCCTGGTTCTGTGGATGAGGAGTTGGTTCTTCAGCTTTTAGAGGCTGAGACCACTCAAGAAATGAGCCTGAGTTTCAGAATTCATATTGGGATTACAGACATCCCATTGTTTAGGAGCGTTATCCTTGGAGTTTTGTCCTGGCACTTCATTAAGATGGGGCCATTAGTGAAACTTGAATCCTGATTCTGCTTCTGAACTCCCACAACATTCAGCAGTGTTTGTATGCAGAGTTTGGTTTGGGATAATCACTAATCCTGTTAGGTTGGCTTTTTTAAGTATTGGCTTATTAGTGCAACAATGGTTTGCCGAGATGCTAATTCTGTTCTGTCTGTTTTACTGAGGATTGGTGAAAAGCAACCATTCTCTTGACTGCCAAATAAACTTTGTGTGCCTCAAGTTTAACTATCACATCCAATACCTATTGTGCAACAATGCTACACTGTTAAAAAGTCACTGACGTCTAGGCATCTGTTCTAGGTTATATTTTAAAAGAAATTAGCCTACTATGAATAGAAATGTCATGACAATTTTAAAACAAAATTTCAGTGGAAACAGCTGTATTTTTTGGTTAAGTATTCAAGATCAGTGTTTTGAAACACAGACCAAAGAGTACTGTTCTAGCTGAAAACCAGCAAGTGAAACTGACTGCAGTTTCATTGTCTGAGCTGTGTGAAGTACCAAAAGTATACTGTTGCTGTGCACTGTTAAACATGTTTCATATTCCACCCCACATGATTCATCTAAAAACAGTTAAACATTTAAAAATTAAATATGAAATAAAATTTAACCATTTAAAACATTCATCTAATACATCAGCATTTAGTAGGAAGTTAGCCAAATAGCCTCAACAAGTCACCATTAATTCTCTCCTTTCTCTGTAAAAAGAGGGATGAGGTCTAAAATGAGCCAGACAAGCTAGAATACTTTTCTGTCACTTGTCTTGTGACTCCATCAGTTTGTGGATGGTTTAAGTTCTCATTTGAAACCAAAGAGTTTTTAGCCCTTCTATGTGTTTGAATTCCTTCTCAGACATGGAATGGTGCACGGGTGTTTTCCTAAATCTACAGATAATGCCTGATACAGTAGCTCTGAGAGAGAGTACCTGACCATCTCAGCTGACTCTGAAGCCTAAGGAAAACAAAATACATGCCAATATTAACTTTCATTTCTGGTCACTTTATCAGGAACATCCTGCCTACTTGAGGTGGATAACACAAGTTAGAGATGAAAAAGATAGGGGTCATATAGTCAATTCACAGTGCATGATGTTCCCCAAGATGTTAGATGTTAGATGGGTCTGAGTGGTATAGATTGTTTGTTTATTTTTGTCTTTCTCCTCTGTTGCTCAGCTGGTTGCTACATTTCAATAGCTGTATACAGAATGGTGGAGGGCCACTCTGAGGATAAGCCACTTTGATCTCATCTGTTAACTGGTCTTCTCATGGCCTTGTCTTCTACTAATCCAGAATTTTCCTCCCTGTGTGCGTGGTCCCCTCTGCAATTCCCAAGTTATCTTTTCCAGTGTTTTTCCACTTCTGGAAGCATTGCCTCGGCGGTTGGACACCAAACTGTTTTTAAGGGCCACAGAGAGAATAATTTGTATACCCCTGCCTTCCAAAACAAGTGGGTATGGCTCCTCTTTCCTTCTCTCTGAATTGGCAAAGGGCCACCCCATGAGAAGACCAATTAAAAAGTGAGACAAATTTGGCCTGTTTTAGGCCCATTCTACATGTCTAGAGATATGCATGTAGATATGTAGGCACAGGGGTGTGTTTGTAAAGATCTTCATGAGTCTTTAGAATCTACAGTTTCTATATAACGTATGCTATGTTGATACCATTATCAAAGGGATTATTCCTGTTATCTTTGGTGGGTGTGCAGAATTGTAATTAGCTGGAAAGGAACCTTGTGGAATCTAACCTTCCTTCAGGAGAGAAAAAGGAAAAACTAATAAGAGTATAATCTTAAAAATTTTACTTGCGACTGGGTAATTAGTAGCAGTGAGTCAAGTATCAGAGGGGTAGCTGTGTTAGTCTGAATCTGTGAAAAGCAACAGAGGGTCCTGTGGCACCTTTAAGACTAACAGAAGTCCTGTTAGTCTTAAAGGTGCCACAGGACCCTCTGTTGCTTTTTAGTAGCAGTGAGTTGCCCACTCTTCCTCACTGCCCTTCACATGTGCTGCAGGTATTACATTTCTGTGACTTATTTGTCACATCTATGATTCTAATCCCTGTGAGCAACCTGCAATGGCATTTAACAATACTGTACTCAGACCCCACCCCACCCCACCTCCTGACTCTCCTCAGTGCATCCTAGCAGCCTAAAATATTTTCTCCTGGGTTCTCATTAAAATTCAGATTGTTCTTTCTTTTCTTATGTTTTGTGCATATGCCATAGCTTGATGCATTTTGAGAACATCAAAGATGTCTTGAGAGTGTTGCAGGACATGCCTGTATATACCAAGGTGGGTGCCTCCCTTAGACACAGGGCCTGTACCCCTCTGGAGAAACAACCATTTTGTATGCTAACCTATTGACAAATACTGGGGACTGTGTGATGACATCATTTAAAAGCATTCATTTCTATACTAAGCCTTGGTGTCCTGCAGTAATGTCCTTTCCTTCTCTGACTCAGCCTGCTTCCAGCTGAGTAAAACAGAGGATTAAAGAAACAGGAGTAATCTGTATATTTACAACAAAACATGAATAATACCTCTGTCAAAATATTCAAAAGTGACTAGTGATGCTGGGTGCCTTGGTTTTCAAGTGCCCAATCTGGGACACCTTAAAGGGGCCTGATTTTCCGAGTATGAGTGCACTCAGGTCTTTTAAAGTTCTCATCAACTGAGACACCCACAATCACTCGTCACTTTTGAAAATGGAAGTTTTTGTCATGTTTTATTGTGTATGCATAGTGTATGTGCTGGTATATACAGTGGATATATAGATAAATACACCAAACCAGCTTATTAAATAGAAACATTAATTTGTCCTTATCACTGTCTAGGGCTCTTAGAAGTTTTACCAACCATGCCTCACTTATGAACTTCAGGCAAATTGTGTTTCTCGTGTCCCTTTTATCTGTTAAGGGCCTGCAACCCCACAGTAAGCTATTTGGGAATCCTTGCTCTCCTTTACCACATCATTGAACTTCAAGTCAGAGTCCTTCCTCTCTTAGCCTCCTTGTGACATTCCCCAGCCTGTGATCTATTGACAGTGAGTCTATAACCACCTATCTTGCTCTGGTCAAAGTCAAGTATCAAAGTAAGGATGAGGAGATTGGAGAAGAGCCCATCCATAGAAGGAGAACTTCATCTGTTTTCCTATTGCTGTTCCACAAGACCCCTATGGTGCAGGATTGCAGGCCTGGAATATAAGCAAGATTCCAGGGTTAGTTCTCATATGCAGCCTTCTGTAGCAAACATCAGAGGCTAAATGTGAGTTTTTCCCTGACTTTGAGTCATTCTAATTACAGTGCATTCCCATTGGGACAACAGCGATTGGTGTGTCCAGTTGTGTCTTGGAAATGTCATTCGTGTCTTGATGATTATGTTCATCCTGTGATTTCATAGGGCACAGCTTCTCCTATCTCTGCCTGGTTCTCAGACTGCAGTGGATGTGTGGGGATGTGTGGGCCAGGCGACAGTGAAGACAGAATTGCAATTGCTTATTTGTTCAGTTGCAGAGTAAACACTACAGCAAAACCCAGAATGAGTCATTACATTAAAGGCTGACCTTTGATATCCACCTTGTTTTGTTTTTATAAAATGAAGCTGAAAGTCAAATCTAGTTAATTCGAATCATTTTGCAAATTAAGGTCAATACTGTGGCTTTTAAAAGCACATCTGTGAGGAGTGAGTGGTAGGGAGTTGCATTGCCTGAGCTGCAGTTCCTGGATGTATTTTGTCAGCAGAGCACTGAGGTGGACAGAATCTCTCTGAAGAGATACTGTAAAGAGGGGCACACTCCATTTCTGCAACTGCCGTGTGCTGAAACTGTGCAGCATGTGTTCTCCTCCAGTACTGGCCTCCAGCTGTTGCAGAAGTGGACTGCATGATCATGACAGCTGCTCCACCTTCCTGCACAGCTTGGGCTCACGAAACACAAGTATCAAAATTTTGACTCTTCCCCTCTCCTCTGTGTCCCTCCCCCCACCTCCGGCTTATGCATGAGCAGCTGGAATCTGGTCCTAAACCCCTTTTCAACTTAAAAGGAAACATTTATCAAGTACATGCATGTGCTAAGATTATTAGAGTTTACTTCTCCTGGAGCTTGGCCATAACGATAAACTAAAAATGGATCAAATAGGTTGATCTTTCCTATACAGGAAGTCTCTCTATTTAAAATAGAAAAAGTTGCTTTTCCTGGTTCCAATGAATTCCAAACTATGGATTCATTAAAGGAAAGGTATCTCAGTACTGTGTATTTAAGAAGAAAGGTCACTGAATCCTAAAAGGAATATTTCATACAGGAGAAGGTAGCCTTCATAGTTTCTTTAAATTGATACCATAAGAAAAAGAGAGCTGAATTCATATGATTTATGCTCTCAGGGCCAAATTCAGAAACAAGTATAAGTGGGTATAAAGAATTCTAAAATGGTATGAGTTGTAGTGCTCCAGCCCATTCAGCATGTAGATTACACTAATTTAGAAATCCTTAAACTCTCCCACATACTATTTTTTTCCAAATGGCCCCAGCCTCCTTCAGTGCCCAGGATGGACCGTGCTCAGGGAATGAGTTAACAGGGCCAGCTCTAGGCACCAGCAAACCAAGCACATGCTTGGGGTGGCACAATTTCAGAGGCGGCATTCCTGACACTTTGGCAGTTGCCCTCCCAGAGGTTTTTTTGTTTTGTTCTGTTTTTTTTTGCTTGGGGCAGCAAAAAAACCTAGAGCCGGCCCTGTAAGTCAAGTATTAAAAGGAAGACTCCTTCCTCATTTGTCGCATTAGTTGGAATGTGTGTACTAGTTGAGGTACTGGGGCAGGGGACTGCAAAAAGAGAGGTGACAGTCTCATGGTTAAGGCAGTTGAATGTTACGCTGGAGAACTGGATTCTATCCCTACCTCTGCCCTGGAGTTCCTATGGAATGCTGGGCAAGTTACTGAAACCAAACACATTTAGTAGTTGTGTTTCTCATTTTCTGGGTGTCTGACTCGAGACACCTGACTTGAGATTTGCAAAACTGTTGAGCATTCATAATTGCAACTGAAGTCAATGGGAGCTGTGCGCTGAACAAATAAAGTGCTATAAAATGCTAATTTCTCTGAAAAATCAGGCCTTAGGCATCTCAAATAGGACATTCAAAATTATCAGACACTTTGGAAATTAATGCCTCTCAGCCTCTGTTCCCAGTTGGTAAAATGGGAATAATAATACCACCTTACCTCACAGGCATTTTGGAAGATAAAGTAATTAATGTTTGTGAAGCACTTACATACTATAGTGATGAGCACCAGAGAAAAACCTCTGTGGAAATTAATAGTTCTGTTTTACAGAGCAGGATTTGAATAGTGTGCAGTAAATAAGGCCTTTGAACAATGAGGAAAAAACAAAATATTGCATGAGGATCAGTGAACGAGCACTTATTCTCCTGTGCACTGAATGAAGCAAGTGTCAGGGGCCTGAGCTGAAATGCAGATCTGTTGGCTCCTTGTATCCAATCTTGCAGGCCAGTCAGTCAAGTGATTCTGCAGCCACCCAGCTGGCCTCATTAATCAGGCTGAGGGCTGAGCCGGCTAGCCCCAGGCTGAGTTGGGGGAACTAAAGCCCACAGTTCCTGACAGAAGTTGTTCTGTGGGGGGAAAATAGTATGTAATGATGTAATTAAAGACTGTATCAGAATGCATATGCATGAGGGAGCCAAAATTAAAGGTTGAACAGGCATCCTTAATTCTGGCATTTCCTAACTTTTGAGTGTTTGACTTCGCAACGTTGACATTCTCTTCACAACTTTTTTGTATGTAATGGGTATATATTCAAGTCATCTCTGAGCTGAGATCATTTTCTGTTGCTACAGGAAATGTGAACGGTACTTCTACAAATTTAAACATTCAATTCTGAGAGCCAAAGTGGCATGGTCTTTTTGTGGAACACTTTAACCATGGTGTTGTGTCTGTACTTTCATCACATCAAGTGGATGGAACACATTTTGTTTTTAAGAAAATGTCATGGAAGATAATGAACAACATCCGAGAAATATGGTTGAAACTCACCCTGTTGCAAAGGGGTGATAGAAGATTTACACAGCCCCTTTACCCCGTGGTACATTCGTGGCCCTGGCAGTGCAGTCATGCAGAGAGACCTTTGCACATCATGTGACGAGGGCTCTATACTCACTCTGAATAGGCTAATGCAGAGTGGGTAGGAACAGCCCCTTGTGATTACACAGATTTAGTGGGCTGAACTGCATGCAGGGCGGCATGATCCTAGGTAGGAACAGCAGCCCCAAAGAGCATACCGGCAGGAGTAAATAGTACCCTGCTTCAGCCCAGTCTTGTTACTCACACAAAAGCTATTTACTCTGGCTTTGTGGAAAGGGTGAATTTCACCTCCTGTGAGTTAGGTAAGCTAGAAGTGATGTGTTTAGCTATTCGAGTGAGTGAGGGTGGCAACAGAAGCTCTGCCACTAAGAGTGTGGAGTCTGTCTGTATGCTGGAATTTATCTCCCACAAGACAGTGCACTGACAATTCATATTCTCGTTCAGCCCAGAATATAATTATTTGTTTGCAATAGACTATAGTAAGAAGGGTCATTTCCAACTCCTAGGGGGAGAGAAGATGACAAACTAACTTACTTGTATCTCCTCTCTTACATGTCTAGGCATTACTAGCAGAACACTACAGGTACTTTCAGTGTTTGCAGTGCTTACAAACCTGTAAAAATTCAGATTCTTTATGCTATTGGGAAAGTTTGTCAGAAACCAGCAGGTGATATTATTCTGTATTGAATTGTCACTTTGTCTGGGTGGCAGAGGAAGCTCCAGGGGAGCAATTGTCTTCATAAAAGACAACGAAGAGAACAAAAAGTCAGCAGGGAAAAATATGTAAAATCCTTACACTCTACTTTTATTCAATTAAATCAGAACAGAGATTTCAGGCACAAAATATATAAATGCTTGGCTGTGGTAGCTTTATTGTAATGCATTGACAAAAAGGGGCAGAGCTAAGGGGCGTAGGGGAGCCCCAACTCATGTTCTGACATCAGTGCAGTAAAATCTTTTCTCTGCTAATGTGTGTCATATTAATATGTGTATGCATGTTGTTTCCTTTAACCCTTAAAAAACTGGATAGGTTTCAGGTGGATAACCTCAGATAAATAAAGCTGTTCTTAGGGTTCAGTGGCCAGGTCAGCTGGGGAAGCTAGTTTGGGGATCAGGCAGGGTTACTGGCAGAGTGAGGTTTTTTGGGGCGTCGGGTTGTGGGAGGATCATGAGACTGGGAGTGGTCTAATGCTGCTTATGGAAGGGGAGAAGAACGAATCAGGAGATGGGCAGAAAGCTGATGATAAATTAGCCCTATATCTACGCAGACCAACAAAAAGATGACTTTTTTTCAGTCAAACAAGTATACACCAAGATCAGCTCAAATGATCTTAAAGGTGTTGAACTGTGTCTACTTGGAAGTTAAAGGTGCGGGGGCGGGAGGGTTTCGAATAGAGTTAAATAAAATCAATTGAAAAAAGCATATTTTTTCCCTATGTGGACAGGGCTGTGGATGGAGGAGAAAATTGGATGAGGCTCAAAAGATTAATATACTTTTTCCTTTACCGCACCCCCTAGTCAATACATGTTGACAATGTCTCAAGCCATAAAACTTCCCCAAAGTTCATCAGAATCAGAACTGGGTTTTTAGTCCGGATCCACTTCTGACAAAGAAGAGATGGATGCAGTGGATGCACATAAAAAGTTAACTAGGAGTTTAGAGGTTTATGGATTTCAGGAATATTCCTGCACTTAAAAATGGTGAATACAGCTGAAACTATAGCACCCGTAAGACCAATATGAACTTTTAAAATGTATCCACTGTATGCAAGGTCTGTGTGTGCACGTGTGCAGTTGCCAGGGTGGGTATTTTGTATATACACCTCTATCTCGATATAACGCTGTCCTCGGGAGCCAAAAAATCTTACCGCATTATAGGTGAAACTGTGTTATATTGAACTTGCTTTGATCCACCGGAGTGTGCTCCCCCCCCCCCCTCGGAGCACTGCTTTACCGCGTTATATCCGAATTCGTGTTATATCGGGTCACATTATATCGGGGTAGCGGTGTATGTATAAAACTGGACAAAAGAAAGTAGAAAATACATTCCTCTGACAAATGTTTCTTTTAGAAATAAGAAGCAAGTCAGGAACTGCTCTGTGGATGGCAATAAGAAATAGGTTCCTATCGATTTTACACTCTTGGAATCTCATTAGTTATCAGATGGAACTTGACTACTGCCAACAAATAAACAACATTTTTTTCATTCTCTCCTGTTAAACTGCCCAAAGCCACCAAATACAGATTAGTCTGGAGTACGTCATTGTTCTTGTTAGAGGTGGTATAAAAAAAATCATTTTTAGGTACAAAACTTTTTTCTCCATCCTCCCTTCAGGCTGTTAAAGGATGCACAGAATGAAGCTCATTTCAAAAGCTGGTATCAGAAACTACTAGCTGCTGTCCAATTCTGCGCAGGAAAAACCTTAAATGATGAGTTTTCTAAGGAGAGGAAACTTATCAAAATTCTGGGAGATGTTGCTGAAAAAGTGAAGGCTGCCAGCGACCCCAAAAAACAGGTTTGTTAAGAATTTTTTTTCCCTTCTCTAAGTTTTGTACGAATAACTTTTCATTTTGAAGCGATAGCATCTCTCTCCTAAATTGCCTTTTGTTATACTAAATAGCTCCATATTTTGAACAAAAAGTCCCCCAAAGTTTGTGCTATTCTGCACTCGTACACATTTATTGGTTTGTTTCCTTTTGTGGGAGGAACATAAACTCTGCCTTCTAATTAGTGTGTGCATAAATCCCAAGGCTAAGCTTCTTAATTATGTAAGAATGGGTACCATTCCAAGCTTCCAGTTTGCCTTGGCAAAGCACATAAACACCTCAGTATTTGTGGTAGTCTATATACTTAGCATAGTGGTCACCAAGAATCCTATAATAATGTTAAATATTTGTAAAGGCATTTGTAAACATTTTAACAGCCACAACTGTAAACTATTTTTAATGAGCTGTAATCCCTGAGCCACAGTTACTGTCTTTGGCCCATATTCATATCAAAATATCCATAACCTTTTGAGCCACATCACTAAAGGTGGCCAAGAATGAGGTCTCCAACACCCATCAATCTATTAACCAAGGTAAAGCCCAAACCTCCTCTGAAAATGTTTGTCTTTTGAACTTAGTTTGCTTATAGCAGGGAGATCTCAAGACTCTAGTGCAGCGGTTCTCAAACTTTAGCAACATGAGGACCCTCATTTGATTTAAAAAATTTTGGGGACCTTCCCAAGCCTCCCCACTCAGCCCTTGCCCTGCCCCTTCTCCAAGGCCATGCCCCCTGCTCACTCCATCCACCCTCCCTCTGTTGCTCGCTCTCCCCCACCCTCACTCACTTTCACCAGGCTGGGGCACGGGGTTGGTGTTCAGGAGGGGGTGCAGACTCTGGGAGGGAGTTTGGGTGTGGACTCTGAGCTGGGGCAGGTGGTAGGGGTGTGGGAGTGGGTGAGGTCTCCGACTGGGTGGCGCTTACCTCAGGCTGCCCCCAAAAGAGATGGAGGGGGCCAGGGGGTCTCCGTGCACTGCCCCTGCCCTCAGGCACTGCCCCTGCAGCTCCCATTGGCTGCAGTTTCTGGCCAATGGGAGTTGCAGAATTGGCACTCACGATAGGGGCAGCACGCAGAGACCCCCTGCCCCGCCAGAGCCTCAGGGACATATCGGCCGCTTCTGGGACCAGTGCAGAGCCAGGGCAGGTAGGAAGTCTGCCTTAGCCCCACTGCACCGCCAGACTTCTATCATGCAGGAGGCACTGGAGGCATGGAGGAGGTGGAGGGAGGGAGGGGGAAGAATTGATCAGCGGGGCCCGCGGACCCCCTTGGGGCCCCCCAGGGGTCCGCAGATCCCAGTTTGAGAAACGCTGCTCTAGTATTTAGTGTCTCTTTAAAAGTTTAATGTTAGATCTCTGGGAGAAGCTAAGTGCTTCCTTTGAGATGCTGAGCATCCTCAATTCTCAACAAAGCCAATGGGAGCGGAGGGTATTTAACATCTCAAAGGAGGCACTGTAAACCTCCCACATCGCACCCAGCAATAGATAGAAGATGTATTCCCTGTTCCAAAGGGCATCTTGTCCAACATATGTAGTTTGCATGTAGCTAGGCACATTCTAAGTTTAGCCCACTTGGTTACTGAAGTAACCATTATTGTTACTTAGCTGATGTCTAAACTCTTTCTTGCTGAGATCTCAACCAGACAGACCAGAGAGCCAAATAAAGTTAAGACCTACCACTGCATGTTGTCAGAGTCTGGACTAAGGACTCAAGGATTTCTAAAAGAGAGACAGAAAACGTAGACTCATAGATTTTAAGGTCAGAAGGGACCATCATCATCATCTAGTCTGAGCTCCTGCACAGTGCAGGCCACAGAACTTCACCCACCCACTCCTGTAATAGACCCCTAACCTCTGGCTGAGTTACTGAAGTCCTCAAATCATGGTTTAAAGACTTCAAGTTACAGAGAATCCACCATTTACACCAATTTAAACCTGCAAGTGACCCATGCCCTGTGCTGCGGAGGAAGGCAAAAAAAAAAAAAAAAAAAAAAGAATCCCAGGGTCTCTGCTAATCTGACCTGGAGGAAAATTCCTTCCCAATCCCAGATATGATGATCAGTTAGACCCTGAGCTTGTGGGCAAGACTCAGCAGCCAGACATCTGGGAAAGAGTTCTCTGTTGTAACTCAGAGCCCTCCCCATCTAGTGTCCCATCACCGGCTGTTGGAGATATTTGCAGCTAGCAGTTGCAAATCAGTTACATGCTATTGTAGGCAGTCTCATCATACCACCCCCTCCATACATTTATCAAGATCAGTCTTGAAGCCAGTTTTTGCCCCCACTGCTCCCCTTGGAAGGCTGCTCCATAACTTCACTCCTCTAATGGTTAGATACCTTGCCTAATTTCAAGCCTAAACTTGTTGATGGGCAAGTTTATATCCATTTGTTCTTGTGTCCACATTGGCACTTAACTTCAATAACTCCTCTCCCTCCTTGGTATTCATCCCTCTGATGTATTTATAGAGAGCAATCATATCTCCCCTCAGCCTTCTTTTGGTTATGCTAAACAAGCCAACCTCTTTGAGTCTCCTTTCATAAGATTGGTATTCAATTGCTCAGATCTCCTAGTAACCCTTCTCTGCACCTGTTCCATCTTTCTTCAACTTGGAAGATCAGAACTGCACACAATATTCCAGATGAGGTCTCACCAGTGCTTTGAATAATGGTACTAACATTTCCCTATCTCTACTGGAAATACCTCGCCTCATGCATCCTAGGACTGCATTAGCCTTTTTCATAGCCGTATCACATTGTCATCCTGTGATCAACCAATACACCCAGGTCTTTCTCTTCCTCTGTCACTTCCAACTGATACTTCCCCATCTTATAGCAAAAATTATTGTTGTTAGTCCCTAAAAGCATGACCTTGCACTATTAAATTTCGTCCCATTTCTATTACTCCAGTTTATGAGATCATCCAGATCTTCTTGTCTGATAATCCAGTTCTCCTCTATATTGGCAATACCTCACAACTTTTGTGTCATCTGCAATTTTATTAGCACACTCCCACTTTTTGTGCCAAGGTCATTAATAAAAATGTTAAATAAGATTGGTCCCAAGACCAGTCCGCGAGGAACTCGACTAGTAACTGCCTTCCAGCATGTCAGTTCACCTTTCTGTGTGACCCATTATTGTCTCCGCTTTAACCAGTTCCTTATACACCTTTCAATTCTCATATTAATCCCCATCTTCTCCAATTTAACTAATAATTTCCCATGTGGAACTGTAGCAAATGCCTTACTGAAATCCAGGTAGATTAGATCTACTGCATTTCCTTTGTCTAAAAAAATCAGTTATCTTCTCAAAGGAGGAGGTCAGGTTGGTCTAGCACAATCTATCTTTTGTCAAACCATTTTGTATTTTATCCCAATTCCTGTTTACCTCTATGTCCTTAACTACTTTCTCTTTCAAAATTTGTTCCAAGAGCTTGCATACTATTGAGGTCAAACTAGCAAGCCTGTAGTTTCCCAGATCAATTTTTTTTCCTTTTCTTAAAAATAGGAACTATATTAGCAATTCTCCAGTCATAGGATATGACCCCCAAGTATACAAATTCATTAAAAATCCTTGCTATTGGACTTGAAATTTCATGTGCCAGTTCCTTTAATATGCTGGGATGGAGATTTTCCAGGCCCTCCGATGTAGTCTGATTAAGCTGTTTGAATTTGACTTCCACCTTGGTTGTGGTAATTTCTACCTCTGTATCCTCATTGCCATGAGCCACCCTGCCACAACCCCTAAACTCTTCACTAGCCTCATTAAAAACTGAGACAAAGTATTTGTTTAGGTTTTGGGCCATGCCTTTAATCTCCACCCCATCTTCAGTGCTTAGTGGTCCCACTTCTTCTTTCCTTGTTTTCTTATTTATATAGTTATAGAACCTTTTACTATTGGTTTTAATTCCCTTTGCAAGGTCCAACTGTGCTTGGCTTTTGGCAGTTCTCACTTTATCCCTACACTTTCTGACCTCCAAGAGGTAGCTTTCCTTGCTCATCCACCACATCTTCCATTCCTTGTAGGCTTTCTGCTTTCTCTTAATCACCTGTTTGAGATGCTTGCTCATCCAGCTTTGTCTGCAACCCTTCCCTAAGAATTGTTTCCCCTTGCTTGGGATGCAGGCTTCCGACAGCTTCGGCAACTTTTACTTAAAGTAATTCCAAGCCTCCTCCACATTCAGATCCGGTCCACTTCCCTAACTAATTGCCTTAATTTTTAAAGTTAGCCCTTTTTAAATCAAGGATCCAAGTTGCAGATCTATTTTTTGTTTATCATTCCATTTAGTTTAAACTGAATTAGCTCATGATCACTCGAACCAAGGTGGTCCCCTACAACCAGTTCTTCTATGAGGTCCTCACTACTCACCAGTACCAAATCTAAAATGGCATCACCTCCTTTTGGTTCAGCAACTATTTGGGGAAGAAATCTGTAAGCTATCACATTCAGGAAAATCTGGGCCCTACTATTAGTAGTAGCACTTGTCCTCCAATCTATATGTGAAAAGTTAAAGTGTCCTATAATCACACAATTCCCAGTAGTATTTATTTAATTAAAAACATTAGAGGTCTCTTTTCATATCCAAATCGGATCCTGGGGATCTGTAGCACACCCCAAGCACTATCCCAGGGAACCGCTAGTAGCTTTCTTCCCCAAAGTGATTTTGGCCCAAACAGATCCTGTCTTATTCATTCCATCACTTCTAATTTCTTTACAGTCTACCTCATTATTAATATACAATGCTACTCTACTATCTTTGCCTTTTTCTGTCATAAGAACATAAGAATGGCCCTACTGGGTCAGACCAAAGGTCCATCTAGCCCAGTATCCTGTCTTCCGACAGTCTTTCCTAAACAGCACATACCCTTTAATACCTGTACTCCAGTCATGACTACTATTCCACCATGTTTCTGTTAACCCCATAATATCTGGTTTCACTTCCTACACCAGTAGTGCTAGTTCCTCCATTTTGTTACCCAGGTTCCTTACATTGGTGTAGAAACATCTTAATTGTTGCTGCTTGGCTTCACCGACATTCCTTGCCCAATTGAGTATAGTCATTCTACTGCCAGTGTCACCTATATGACTGGTATCAGCACTATCCTTCCTCTTAATGTCCATTCTCCATTGCTGTTTCCTTTCTTACTTGATTTTCCTCCCTTTCAATGTTAGAATCAGGCATGGAGATTACATGAGCATTTCCAAACCATCTCCCCTGAATTCCTACTTTGGCACAATTGATTAAAAGAGCTTTAAACTCCATCCCAGAAGTCTATTTCCCTCCCTACTCAGGTGGAGTCCATCCCATGAGAACAGTCCTCTGTCCTTGAATGCCTCTCAGTGGTCAGACATCCCAAAGTCCTCCTTATAGCACCACTGCCTGAGCCATCTGATGATCATCATAATCTTCTCCTCCTCTAGGGACAGGCAGAATCCCACTGAAGATGACCTGAGCCTTCATTTCCTTAAGCATATTCCCCAGCCTGGCATAGTCTCCCTTGATATGTTCCAGGGAGAATCTAACAGGATCGTTTGTTCCCACATAAAGGACAATCAGTAGATTCTTTCCTGCTCCCATTAGTATCCTCTTCATACTCAGGTCCACATCCTGTATCTTAGCTCCTGGCAGACAGCACACACACCCTTCTGTTCTCTGGATCAGCTCTGGTGACAGACCTGACTGTTTTTCTTAGCAGGGAGTCACCAATCACATAGACCTGCCTTTTCCTGGTGATGGTGTGATTCTCCGGCCTTCCTCCTGTTCTTTCTGGCTGAGAGTCCTCTTGTCTTTTATTTTCCCTTGCAATCTTCTACGAGTCTTCCTGTATCCTCTTGGGGCTCTGAAGTCTGAGTATCTCCATTGGCTCTTCCCCTCTTCCTGTAGGACTTATAGGACTAGCTGCTCTTCTCTTCTTCCTTGTTCTCCCTCCTTCAGTTACAGCCTGACTCTGCCCCTTCTTCATTTTCCAACTCCGCAAACCTGTTCCCCTTAACTAGACAATCTTTTCCTCTGCTTGGTTCTTGTAGTCACATGCTTCCACTGGCCACTTTCCTCACCCAGTAGTCTCCCCACCGAGTTTTTCAGTCCAGCTTGAATCTGCGAATCTTGGCTTTTCCCTTCAGCCTCCTTTGTTTCATCATTTGCTCAACCATAGTTTTCACCTGCATCTCTAAGCCTCGGATCTTCTCTTCCATCAACTCTATCAGGCGGCACTTCATACAAATGAAGCACTTTTCAGGTACCCCGCTCCAGGATCCATGTACATCCCGTAGCTTCCACATCTCTGGCCATCTTCATTGTGTCTTCCAGTGCTTGGGTCACTACCACTGCTGCCTCTATATCTGTCTTAGCCAAGTCCTGCCAAGGAAAAAAACAAAACAAAACAAAAACAAAACCTAAAACAAACAACAAACAAAACCAAAACCCCAAACCAACACCAAAACAAAACCAGAATGCCACACTTAAACAAACTTTGAAGTAAAAAGACACAGTGATTTGGCAGAGTGAAAGATTGTGCATGCCATTGTAAGAAGAAAGCAGTAGATGTGTATGACACCTTTTTGGTATATCAGTTAGACCTCAGAGACCGATCAAGAGGCTGTAAAGCCAGAAAAACCCAAACCTTGTAATTGGCATACCTACACTTAGAAAGGGGAGGCAAGGCAACAGTCCTGAAGCAAGAAACCACCCGTTGTGAACTTGGTTAGAGAAAAATGTCCTAAGAAAAAATGCTATTCAGAACAAGAGGTGCTTAGCTAAAAAGCCCCTGAGGAGGACACTATAGGCAACAAGGGCACAGATGCAGACCACAGTCACAATTCTTAGTTTCAGTTACTGCACACTGGTGCAATCCCAGTAACTCTTATGAGGTTACATTGATATTACTAAGACCAGAAATTTGATTCACTATCTTATTAAAATATATCAAGAGAGTCGGCAATTAAAAAACTGCTGTGATGTTGTTTCAAGTTGTCATAATGATTGATGTTTCACAGGAGGTGCTAAAGATGGAAATCAACAAACTTAAGCAGTTCTTCCAGGAGGTAAATGTTTGCCGGCTTCCCCTGAATCCTGCACTTGTTGTACGAGGCATAGATGAAGATGTAAGTCCATTTTACGCTATAGATTATTTTATTTTAAGTGTAATAAGTACTAGGGAATGAACTGTTGCATGAACTAGGTCATGATCCTGCAAATCTTTACTTATGAGTATCCCCTTTAAGTATTGGCATAACATAGGCAGCCATTCACAGGACTGATATTTTTATGGATGCCTTCACCCCAGCTAGGGGGAGAGGTGGTATTTGCCAATTTAAGTGTCTCTCTCTCCCCTTACAATAGCAGCATTGCAACGGAGACTCGAAATTGTGACTAGCATGGTTCCAGCCCGGAACTTTCCTCAAAGCAGCTTTTGAGGGAAAGGAGGTATCTGCCTCTTTAACAGTGGCCCCTGACGCAGCAGCTGGTTGCTGCCACACCAGTGCAGATTCTTGCTGGCAGCTTTTCCTCCCTGGGGCCCGACAGCTTTCAGAGATGAGAAGTGCTTAGCTGTAGCACTGGCCCTCCTCCCATTGAACTTGTGAGATTTTGCATGGTAAATGTTTGCAGACTCAGCCACTTGTGCTTACCTGTGCAAGTTATGCTTATTAAAAACGACTGCTGAATGGAGGAAACTTGTGTATTGTTTCATATGTTTGACTTCACTGACCAGACTGCCAGGACTGTGTCATTCATGTTTTATGACATACAAATGTCACACCAGAGGATTCAGTGTTGTTGGGGGAAGAAGTACCCAGCCACAAGGAAAATATAATATGTACAGGTCGGAGGGGCTTTTTAAGTTATAGCTTTATAATTACAGCACTGCTCTATAATTTTCCTCTGTGGCCTATAACCCACAATGGACCTGATCTTGTGAGGAATTGAGCCCTTCAGCCTTCTTTGACCTGTGGCTCTCCCAATAATTGCTCTTCAGACTTGATGTCAATGAGCACTGAAGCTTCTTAGCACCCTGCTGGACTGGGCCAATTGTGGATGACATAAATCAGAAGAATTTTCAAGCTAACTGTTTCTCACTGCTTTCAGACTTTCTGGGAATAATTACTATTGGCAGGGCCGGCGTTTCCATTTAGGCGACCTAGGCGGTTGCCTAGGGCACCAGGATTTGGGGGGGGGGTGGCAATTCGGCGGCGGGGGATCCTTCCGCGCTCCGGGTCTTCGGCGGCAATTCTGCGGCGGGTCCTTCACTCGCTCCGGGACCCGCCGCCGAAGTGCCCCGAAGACCGGGAGCGCAGAAGGACCCCCCCACCGCAGAATTGCCGACGACGACTGGGAGCACGGAAGGACCCCCGACAAGGGCGCCAAAAACCCTGGCGCCGCTCCTGACTATTGGGGAGGTCTCTAACTATCCACTTGAGCTATTGATACCACACCAGATTGGCTTGACTGACACTGAATCTTGATTGATGTGTGTGTATGTATTCAATTTCTTATATCAATTGTTCTTTGTCTGCAGCCACCAGACTGAAATGCATGTTATATTTCATGAACTCTAACATTTTTAGAATACTCCTAATAATCAAACCATCATTCATTTCAGCATTGTCTACTGGTTAAACTAAGGGTATGTCTACACTACGAAATTAGGTCGAATTTATAGAAGCCAGTTTTATAGAAATCATTTTTATACAGTCGATTGTGTGTGTCCCCACATAAAATGCTCTAAGTGCATTAAGTCGGCGGACCGCGTCCACAGTACCGAGGCTAGCGTCGACTTCCGGAGCGTTGCACTGTGGGTAGCTATCCCACAGTTCCCGCAGTCTCCGCCGCCCATTGGAATTCTGGGTTGAGATCCCAATGCCCGATGATGCAAAAACAGTGTCGCGTGGGGTTCTGGGTACATGTCGTCAGGCCCCTCCCCCTCTGTCAGAGCAATGGCAGACAATCGATTCGTGCCTTTTTACCTGGGTTACCTGTGCAGACAACATACCACGGCAAGCATGGAGCCCGCTCAGCTCAGCTCAGCTCACCATCACCATATGTCATCTGGGTGCCGGCAGACATGGTACTGCATTGCTACACAGCAGCAGCTAATTGCCTTTTGGCAGTAGACGGTGCAGTATGACTGGTAGCCGTCACTGGCTATCTGGGTGCTGGCAGACGTGGGGCTGCATTGCTATACAGCAGCAGTTCCTTGCCTTTTGGCAGTAGATGGTGTATTACGACTGGTATCCATTGTCGTCGTATTCCTCAGTGAGTTCGATCAGAGGCACCTGGGCAGTCATGTTTTGTCTCCTGGAGACTCAGTCCTGCCGGCAGTCCTATTGAACCATCTTGACGATGATGGCTAGCAGTCGTAGTACAGCATCTTCTGCCAAGCACCCAGAAGATGCCGATGGCTATCAGTCATGCTGCACCGTCTGCTGCCAGCGTAAGCTGTAAAAAATAGATGGACCAGATTTGTTCTGTATTCATTTGCTTCCCCCTCCCTCCGTGAAATCAACGGCCTGCTAAACCCAGGGTTTTGAGTTCAATCTTTGGGGGGGCCATTCTGTGTGACAGTTGTTTGTGTTTCTCCCTGATGCACAGCCACCTTTGTTGATTTTAATTCCCTGTACCTGTAAGCCATGTCATCACTCACCCCTCCCTTCCTCCATCAGACAATAGTTTCGCGCCTTTTTTCAGCCCAGACGCCATAGCACTGGGATCATGGAGCCCGCTCAGATCACCGCGGCAATTATGAGCACTATGAACACCACACGCATTGTCCTGGAGTATATGCAGAGCCAGAACATGCCAAAGCAAAACCAGGCGAGGAGGCGATTGCAGTGCGGCAACGAGAGTGATGAGGAAATTGACATGGACATAGACCTCTCACAAAGTACAGGCCCCAGCAATGTGCAAATCATGGTGTTACTGGGGCAGGTTCATGCCGTGGAACGCCGATTCTGGGCCCGGGAAACAAGCACAGACTGGTGGGACCGAATCGTGTTGCAGGTGTGGGACGATTCCCAGTGGCTGCGAAACTTTCGCATGCTTAAGGGCACTTTCATGGAACTTTGTGACTTTCTTTCCCCTGCCCTGAAGCGCCAGAATACCAGGATGAGAGCAGCCCTCACAGTTGAGAAGCGAGTGGCGATAGCCCTGTGGAAGCTTGCAACACCAGACAGCTACTGGTCAGTCGGGAATCAATTTGGAGTGGGCAAATCTACTGTGGGGGCTGCTGTGATCCAAGTTGCCAGGGCAATGAAAGACCTGGTGATATCAAGGGTAGTGACTCTGGGAAACGTGCAGGTCATAGTGGATGGCTTTACTGCAATGGGATTCCCAAACTGTGGTGGGGCGATAGACGGAACCCATATCCCTATCTTGTCACCGGAGCACCAAGCCACCGAGTACATAAACCGCAAGGGGTACTTTTCAATGCTGCTGCAAGCCCTGGTGGATCACAAGGGACGTTTCACCAACATCAACGTAGGATGGCCGGGAAAGGTACATGATGCTCGCGTCTTCAGGAACTCTGGTCTGTCTCAAAAGCTGGAGGAAGGGACTTTCTTCCCGGACCAGAAAATAACCATTGGGGATGTTGAAATGCCTATCGTTATCCTTGGGGACCCAGCCTACCCCTTAATGCCATGGCTCATGAAGCCGTACACTGGCAGCCTGGACAGTAGTCAGGACCTGTTCAACTATAGGCTGAGCAAGTGCCGAATGGTGGTGGAATGTGCATTTGGACGTTTAAAAGCGCGCTGGCGCAGTTTACTGACTCGGATAGACCTCAGCGAAGCCAATATTCCAATTGTTATTGCTGCTTGCTGTGTGCTCCACAATATCTGTGAGAGTAAGGGGGAGACATTTATGGCGGGGTGGGAGGTTGAGGTAAATCGCCTGGCCGCTGATTACGTGCAGCCAGACACCAGGGCGGTTAGAAGAGTACAGCAGGGCGTGGTGCGCATCAGAGAAGCTTTGAAAACGAGTTTTGTGACTGGCCAGGCTACGGTGTGAAACTTCTGTTTGTTTCTCCTTGATGAACCCTCCGCGCCCCCCCCCCCGGTTCACTCTTCTTCCCTGTAAACTAACCACCCTCTCCTCCCCCCTTCAAGCACCACTTGCAGAGGCAATAAAGTCATTGTTACTTCACATTCATGCATTCTTTATTAATTCATCACACAACTAGGGGGATAACTGCCAAGGTAGCCCGGGAGGGGTGGGGGAGGAGGGAAGGAAAAGGACACACTGCAGTTTAAAACTTTAACACTTATTGAAGGCCAGCCTTCTGATGCTCGGGCAATCATCTGGGGTGGAGTGACTGGGTGGCCAGAGGCCCCACCACCGCGTTCTTGGGCGTCTGGGTGAGGAGGCTATGGAACTTGGGGAGGAGGGCTGTTGGTTACACAGGGGCTGTAGCGGCGGTCTCTGCTCCTGCTGCCTTTCCTGCAGCTCAACCATATGCTGGAGCATATCAGTTTGATGCTCCAGCAGCCGGAGCATCGACTCTTGCTTTCTGTCAGCAAGGTGACGCCACCTATCCTCTTCAGCCCGCCACTTGCTCTCTTCAGCCCGCGATTCAGCCCACCACCTCTCCTCTCGTTCATATTGTGCTTTTTTGCACTCTGACATTGACTGCCTCCACGCATTCTGCTGTGCTCTGTCAGCATGGGAGGACATCTGGAGCTCCGAGAACATATCATCCCGAGTCCGCCGTTTTCTCCTTCTAATCTTCACTAGCCTCTGTGAAGGAGAAACATTTGCAGCTGGTGGAGGAGAAGGGAGAGGTGGTTAAAAAAGACACATTTTAGAGAACAATGGGTACACTCTTTTACGTTAAATTTTGCTGTTCACATTACACAGCACATGTGCTTTCGTTACAAGGTCGTATTTTTTCTCTTATATTGAGGGCTTGCCGGTTTGGTGTGAGAGATCACTCACGCAGTGCCAGGCAACAGATTTCGGCTTGGAGGCAGCCATGGTAAGCCACAGTCTTTTGGCTTTTTTAACCTTCTTAACATGTGGGAATGGTTTTAAACAGTAGCGTCCTCATTTCCCATACCAAGCACCCGTTGGGTTGGCCATTTAAAATGGGTTTGCAATGTAAAAGGAGGGGCTACGGTTTCCGGGTTAACATGCAGCACAAACCCAACTACCCCCACACACACCCAATTCTCTGGGATGATCACTTCACCCCTCCCCCCTACCACGTGGCTAACAGCAGGGAACATTTCTGTTCAGCCGAGCAGGAACGGGCACCTCTGAATGTCCCCTTAATAAAATCACCCCATTTCAACCAGGTGACCGTGAATGATATCACTGTCCTGAGGATAACAAAGAGAGATAAGGAATGGATGTTGTCTGCATGCCAGCAAACACCGGGACCATACACTGCCATGCTTTGTTATGCAATGATTCCAGACTACGTGCTACTGGCCTGGCATGGTAAAGTGTCCTACCATGGCGGACGGGATAAGGCAGCCGTCCCCAGAAACCTTTTGCAAAGGCTTTGGGAGTACATGAAGGAGAGCTTTCTGGAGATGTCCCTGGAGGATTTCCGCTCCATCCCCATACACGTTAACAGACTTTTCCAGTAGCTGTACTGGCCGCGATTTCCAGGGCAAGTTAATCATTAAACACGCTTGCTTTTAAACCATGTGTAATATTTACAAAAGTACACTCACCAGAGGTCCCTTGTGTGCCCTCAGGGTCTGGGAGCACGCCTTGGGTGAGTTCGGGGGTTACTGGTTCCAGGTCCAGGGTGATAAACATATCCTGGCTGTTGGGGAAACCGGTTTCTCCGCTTCCTTGCTGTGAGCTATCTTCATTGTCTTCATCATCATCTTCCTCATACCCCGAACCCGCTTCCCTGTTGCGTGATTCTCCATTGATGGAGTCAAAGCACACGGTTGGGGTAGTGGTGGCTGCACCCCCTAGAATGGCATGCAGCTCCGCGTAGAAGCGGCATGTTTGCGGCTCTGCCCCAGACCTTCCGTTGGCTCTCTGGCTTTGTCGTAGGCTTGCCTTAGCTCCTTAATTTTCACGCGGCACTGCTCTGCGTCCCTGTTATGGCCTCTGTCCTTCATGGCCTTTGAGACTTTTTCTAATATTTTGCCATTTTGTTTACTGCTACGGAGTTCAGCTAGCACTGATTCATCTCCCCATATGGCGAGCAGATCCCGTACCTCCCGTTCTGTCCATGCTGGAGCTCTTTTGCGATCCTGGGACTCCATCATGGTTACCTGTGCTGATGAGCTCTGTGTGGTCACCTGTGCTCTCCACGCTGGGCAAACAGGAAATGAAATTCAAAAGTTCGCCGGGCTTTTCCTGTCTACCTGGTCAGTGCATCTGAGTTGAGAGCGCTGTCCAGAGCGGTCACAATGAAGCACTGTGGGATAGCTCCCGGAGGCCAATAACGTCAAATTCCGTCCACACTACCCCAATCCGACCCGCAAAGGCCGATTTTAGCGCTAATCCCCTCATCGGAGGCGGAGTAAAGAAACCGGTTTAAAGGGACCTTTAAGTCGAAAAAAAGGACTTCGTCGTGTGGACGTGTCCAGGCTTAATTCGATTTAACGCTGCTAAATTCGACCTAAACTCGTAGTGTAGACCAGGCCTAAGAGTCAAGCATCCAGGATCCTTTTCCAGCTCGGCCACTGGTGTATTATTGTACATTAACCTTTGGCAAAGTCTTTCAGTCACTCTGAGTGAAATCCTTGCCCCATTGAAGAAAACTCCTGTTGATTTCAGTGCAGTCAGGATTTCACCATCTGTGCCTCAAATTTATTCATCTGTAACATAGTATAATATATAGTTCTCAGACTTCACATGCGTGTAAAGAGGCTTAAGTAATGTTTCTAACATACTTTGAGATCCCTGGATGAAAGACAATATATAGCTGTCTTTATTATGATTTTTCTTCAAATTTTCCACCCTTGCATACGCCCAGTGCTGATTTCAATGGGAGCTGTGGGGTGCTTATTATTTCTGAAAAGCAGGCCATTGCTTTGTCTTTCTCGGTTTTTCTCTTTTTATACTGGTGATAATAATACTCACCTAACTCACAGGGGTTTTCAAAGCTTAGTTCATTAATGGTTTTAAAAGCCTTTTGAGATCTTCAGGTGGAAGGCGCTATATGATGCCAATGATCAGGGTTTAAAATAGGCTCCAAATAATGTAGATTATGATGATTGGAATTTGCTGCACTCCTCACCCAGGCTTAGAGACCCATTAAAATTAATGGGTGATTTGCCTCCATAAGGATTGCAGGATCAGGCTACCCACTGACAACATAAGACAAAAAAGATCTTTAGATCGCAGTGTTCACAACTGCATTGCAGCTTTTGATTGGGTCTGCCTTGCATCACTTTGGTCTTTCCAGTCCCAGCCAAAATGTAGCACTAAATGGCCTGGGGAAAATAAAAAATAGTCGTAGAAAAAAGATTACCTGAGCATTTTAGAACCTTTAAGAAGTTTGAATATGATGGTAGAGATTCTTCTTTTCTGAACCAGTTCAACTGTCTCTAATATCGAGGACTATTTATTTTTGTTACCCGTGCTGCTGATAAATACTTCAAGACACCACATCGTCTCAGGGAAATGTTCTTCTGCTTTTAGCCTATAGTATACTATATTTTATGTGTGTATCATTTTTTTTCTAAAGGCATGTTCATATTTCACATCCAATGCTTTTCCATTGAAAATCTCCTTCATCAATACAGAGACACTGAGTAGAAACATCAATGTTATTTTTAAGGTAGGTTATTCATACTAATAACCCACAGTTAATTTTGTATGCAAAATGTTAATTTAATACTCATTGAAAGGGAAGGCTTCAGATCTTGAGCCTGAGGTGTTTGATTTGGCTGTGCTGCTCAGTTTTCATAATCCTATTTGATGCTAGACCTTTAAGTACAGTATGTTAAGGAAATATATTAAAGCATCCAAGGTTTTGATTGGTAGAAAATCAAATGCATTCTAGGAAAACAATGTGTGCTTTTAACTCAGGCTAAACAGTAAAGGATAACATAGTGTATTTACCTTCTTGAGGTCTAAGGACAAAGTCCAGAGAAATAACTGTTCAAGGAAAGGACTTAATTGTACAGTAGCCCTGTCTAGCAGATAAAATACTACCATGCTGAAGACTGCATTTGGCCCAAAACATATAGGACTCAGTTCTGGCTCTCCAAGTCAGAGTCAATGTGATGGAGTAGTGGTGCCAAGGGATCAGCCCATTCCCATCATGTGGCATGGCCCTTTAAGATTTGGAAAGGTCTGATGTATATACAACGACTCAGGAGATAGTTAGAGAGAGGAACAGGTCCTGGGAATGAGTGGTGCTTGGGAGGAAATCCTGTCCCTGTGTCTTTAAAGGCCTGGGGCCAGGAGCCTTGCAAAGAGTCAAGAGAGAGGCTCCCTTCTCACCCAGCCAATTGGGTTTTAGGAAAGGGACTGGCACAAAAGCTACCTCCTCCCTCATGTTCTAGCAGGGCACCACTAGCAGGAGAAGGCAGCCTGCTGAACACCCTGCACCTGAGGCCTAACTGGGGGGAAAGGGCCAGCTGAGGAAGAAGCTGGCTAAGGGTGGCAGTGGGGGATGGCAGGAGGCCCAGCCCCCCCCCCCCCCCCCCCACACACACACACACTTAGTCCCTGACCAAAGCTGGGTGGCATAACAGCACAGCCTCTTCCCTGCTGGCATGATGAGGGGTGGCTGGGCCAAATTTGAGTGGCCTTGAAACCCTGTGTGCCTGCTTGGGCCCTTTGCTTTCTCAGTCCTTCTGGCACCCATGAATGCCAGGCCCTCCCAGTCCCCAGGGAAAAGCAGAGTAGGGCTGGATGCAAGAGGGAGATCTCAGGGCTGGGGGCAGATCAATGTGGGGGGAAGAGCACTGGGCTGGGTGTGGGGCAGCACGAGCAGAGTTTTTGTGGAGCTGGATGCAAGAGTGAGAGCACGGATCTGGGTGCCAAGGCAGCATGAGACTGCTCAGGACTGGGTATTGGGAAGCGGCAGGGGAGAGTTCGGGGGTGGAGGCGAGGTGTGGGACTGGATTCAGGGCAATGGAGGGAGAGCTCTGGATTCCCATCTTAGGAAAATTTTGGTTGCATCCCTGAGAGAGGGAGTACCTGTTTTGAACCAATCTAGTCAGGGTAATTGATTGAAAGAATCTTGAATGGTTGCTAAGTGCAACATACCTTTAGGACCATGAGCGGCCACAAGGGGTGTGCTGGAGAGCATCACCCCATGGCAATCATGTTGTGGAATGATAGAAGAGGTACACCTCCTTAATAATGGTATTGGGATGGATTAATTGCTGGCGTAATCCATTGTTGTATTTGGAAGTAAGCCCAGGATTGTCATGTTTCCATACACAAAGAGAAAAAACATCTGCCTTCAGTCTAAAATTACTTCTGTTTCAGATTAAGAGAAACAACAATAGGAAAGCCTCCTTGAGAAAGCACGGTGTGTGTGTGTGTGTGTGTGTGTGTGAGAGAGAGAGAGAGAGAGAGAGAGAGAGCACTCTCTGTACGGACCACAGCAACCTGAAGAGCACAAAATGGTTGCTGCCTCCAAGCAAAGGGTTAAGGGGTAGTTCTTAGAAATTAGAAAGTGCCCTAGTCAGAAAACAGAAGCCTAAAAATTTCATGCTACAGACACCACCAGGGTGAAATTTGCATTTTATGCACATATGGCCCAGGAACAGGAATATCATTTCTGGCCACACTGGAGGAAGCACACTCATCTGCCTTTGTCACCTTTGGAAAAGCTGTATACCTGGCACTACTTACATAACAAACCAGTGGCTTAAAGTGGAAGGAGAGGCAGGTGCCTCGTCATCCCACCCAACGTACACCTCTGGGGCAATGAACACTGGCAGTGATGCCAATAGTGTTATGAAGTTCCCTGCACCTTCTCCTATCCAGCATACCGATGTAGCAGCAACCATAATTTGGCTCATAATGTGCTTCATTATTTGTAATAGATAATGCTTAAATAAAATGGTAACTGTTGTTTCGAACCGTGGTGAGCAAACACAGGAAAAATTCTCTTCAGGTCTGGCTGCTGAGCATAATTAATTGGAATCAAGATTAGCTGTAAACAAAAGGGAAATGGATTTTTAAAAAAATAGGGGGAAATTGATGTCCTCTCATTAAATGCCTGTAGACTAGGATGCTTCTGTAAAAGGAACATAATAAAGGAACAAATCATTGTAATGTAACTAAAGCTTACAATTTATGAAAGACTTTCCTGATGAAGGCTTGAAAATACCAGTAAAATCCAGATGCAATTTAGACATTGAGGAGGAGGGGATGAATAGCAGAGCTTTTGTTTTATGGGCCATTTACCCAGCTATGGTAGAAAATAATCCCTTCATTAATTACAAGACACAAAGTCCGATTTCTCTAAGATTGTTGTTCAACAGACTCCATGTGGGGAGCAGTCAGCAAGAAAATGCTGATTGAAACTGGTTCTGAAGCATGTCAGGGAAACCATTTGTACGTGTAATAAGGTTGCCCTGTAGCCTGCTAGAAATACTGAGTTGTGATGTGTAGTGTCAGGCCAAATACTTGTACTCCCATTCCTGAAAAGGGATCTGCTATTGGATGGATTTCGAAATTTAACTAAACAAGGATCCAAGCTCCCGACTGCATGTGAAAGACCAGTAATTTCCATGTGAGTAATAAACTGAAAGGTTGCAGCAGGCAAAAGGGCATATGGTACCGTTAGTGTGGTTGCCAAAACACTTCTTGTCTGTATAAGTCATCCCATTCTTTCTTCCTTCTGATATAGTATGAACACTTTGAGCAAAGCTGCAGGAATTTACTGTAAAATGAAGGTAGCTGGGGCTTTTGGCCTGGAAAAAATCCAAAAGAGAGAGAAAAGTCTCTCTCTTTGGGATTCAAGGAGAAACTCAAATTTCACATGCCCTTTTCACAGGTGGGAGATGATCTACGTCAGGATATGCTGGTTCTGCAGATTGTTCGTGTGATGGACAGAATTTGGCTTCAGGAGGGACTTGATATGCAAATGATCATTTATAAGTGTTTATCTACAGGAAAAGGCCAAGGTCAGTACAGATTAGAAAGGATGCATGTATTACATTATTCATATCTCATGTAAACCAGTAATACAACAGCACTCCTCCCTTCAGTATTTCTTTTTGAAAGTGTCTTTTCTTTTTCCCCTTTGAGGGAAAAGAGTGCTCAGAATGACCTTCAGTTGTGTCCTAAACATCTTTGTAGATTTAGGGAGGTTAACTTTTTTTTCCCCCCTTCAGAAGAAATAGAACCCAAGCTAGTGACGTTTTGTAGCAACCCAGGCCTGAATTTAAAGCCTTGGCATCCACAACTGGTCTTGGACTCTCAAAAAAACCTCCCATTAGGCAGCAAATAAGAACTTCTGAAAACCTGATCAGAAGTGTTGCAGTGGGAATTACTGGGTGCTGAGCTCCTTTGCAAATCTGGCCCTTATTTAGGTTTTGGCCATAGACTAATAAAGTTCCAGAAACCTCCCAGTGTTGTTTGAAATACCACCCTTGCTGTTCATACTGCTTAAGGCAAGCTTGGCTCATATGAAAGCTTTATTTAGTCCTTTCTTTTATGGTTGTTGTAACAAAGCCATAGCAAAGATGCCAATTACTTGCTAAAGAAATTTACTGATGGCAATAGACTTTTTTACTGAAAATAATTCTAGCACAATAAAGAGCTGAAGCATCCAGATTACCTACAGTACAGAAATGAAAAATACAGCAGTTTCGGCCTTTTGAGCCACGCTGCAGAGAAAGTTTGGGGAATGGGAGGCCTGCAGGACCCATGGCGGATTCAGGGATGTGGCAGGTGGTTGATGGGAACTGGAAAGGGATCCTCTTCATCCTTTCTTTCCATGAACAAGGCAGAACCAGAAAGATTCCCCTTCAAAAAGTAACCATAAAATATTATATCTGGAGAAGGAAGATGCTATAATTAGTTTCCCTCCATTACACTAACTCTCAATTTGATATTTTTTAAAGGATTCAGGGCAGGCATGAGAATAAACCCTGGATGTCTGTCTATTTTAGGTACTTCTGTGGCCCCCATGACCAGAGTATCTGAGCACCTCACAATCTTTATCCTCCCAATGCTTTGAATCTTGCTAAATTGTTGGGCTCTATGATGTCATTTGGCAGTGAACTCCACAATCTAGTTGTGCATTGTGTGGAAAAGCATTTCCATTGATCAGTTTTTAATTTGTTATCTTTAATTTCATTGAATAGCCCTTTGTTCTTGTTTTATGAGGCAGGGCGAAGAGAAGCTCCCAATCTTCCTTTTTCTAGATCATCTAATACCATGTAGACTTTTATGGTTAATTGAAATGTGTGTATAATTCTCTCCATGGGGTGATATGATACAGTGCGATGCAGATTAATAAACACTCTGCCCCTTTTTAAAATTGTGAGTTTTTCATGTGAACTCCTTCTCTCTGATTAGGACTAGTGCAGATGGTGTCAGATGCTACAACTCTAGCCAAGATCCACAGGGAGTCTGGATTGATAGGACCATTGAAGGAAAACACAATTAAAAAATGGTTCAGTCATCATCATCCTTTGGAATCAAGTTACCAAGAGGTATATTAAAATGGAATATTGCATAAATTGTTTATTTTACAAATGAAAAAGCAAATGGTGATATGCACAATCTCCTGAAGTCAGGGAAAACAGATCACACGTTCCATCAAGTCTTCTGAAATGGCACATCCATTTCTTTGGCCAGATTGCTAGGGACCAGATTCAGTGCAGTGTTTTTTCAATAACAGTAAGAAAAGTTAGAAAAATACCATACTTGGAGATACAAAGGTGAAGTAAGAAGAAGTTGAAGACAAAATTAAGTAAATAGACACTGAACCTAGAGTAATTTTTTTATCCAGATAGTGAGATATGGTGTTTTATATATAATCACACAGACAGTATCTTTTCTGTGCTTGAAAATGTCACACTTTTAGAAAACTGTATTTCATTGAATTCCCCCAGTAATATGATATATCAGGTCATGCTTGTCCTTTTACATTATGGGATCCTGTGTAAAGCATCTGGTTTTATGCAAACTGGTGTTATGCATCAGGTTATAAATCATCCAGGAAATTGGGGAAACTGCACAAGCAGAGGTTTCCCTCTTAAAAGAAAGAAGCCATGAAGTCACTTTTGCACATTCTTTTTAGGCGGGGCTTGTCCTGAGGTTCACAAAAAGGCTTTGAAATTTTTAGCGTCCTGGGGAATTTTTGAACACATCCCCATACCTGCAGTAGATTAGTAGCCAAACATTTCGCCCAATTTAAAGAGAGCTCCAGGTGCTGAGCTCCTCTGAAAATGAGACATCTAATTTGATGCCTAATTGTAGGCATCAATGTCTACATTTTTTTGCCAGAATGTAGTGGTGGTTCGTTGGTTGGTTGGTTGGTTGCGTATTTATTTATCCAAATTTTCAATCTAAACTTTTAGAAGCAGCTTTAATGTAATCATTATTACCGTATATATTTACAGTAAAGGTGCTGCTGACATTTTGATTGAAAATTGAGACAGCTATCAATTATCAGTCAAAAATCCAGTTTTGTTGTGTTTTTAGTAAGTCAAATAACATGGAATGTTCTTAAAAAAAACATTTGCTACGCATAACGTTCATTTTTTTTGAAAGAAATGAAATAGTCATTTCTGATTGCGCAGGATGTCTGTATAATTGTTTGTATCCTGCTCTTACCATTTCTCTTCTCTTGCTATTAAGACTTTGCACTTGGATACTGAACTCACATAGGTGAGTAAGCTTTATTATCCTCATTTTACAGTTGAGCAAACAAAGGCACAGAAAGGTGAAGTGACGTCTCCAAAGCCACCTAGCGACTAAGTGGCACAGTCAGGAATACGCCCCAGGCATCCTGAGTTCTTGTGCTGTGGTCTAATCACTCCACAGTGCTACCATCAAAATCAGTCACTAGATTTAGCACCATAATACTACAGCAATATCAGTACTCAAACAATTATTTATATTGGATAGTATAGTATAAAGATGGTACAGTACTGTATGCACTGAGGTTTTGACCAAGAACTTAATGATTGTGAATTAGGTTTTATAGAGTCTGCATATAAATGGCTCACATGATTATTGAGACAGATAGCTTAGTAAGATTCCCAGGAGGTTCAGGCCCTTACAATTAAGAATGCTATCTGTGGTTGTTACACTGTAGTAGCTAAGATAAAACCTGCATGGGCTTTGTATAAATCTGATCACCATCTAGAGCTAGGAAGAATTCTCTTCTCCCTCTCCTCTTATCTGTGATATGGCATGGGGCAGTTGGGATGGGTTAGACAGGTTCATTTGAGGGAGATTTTTATCTTCTTCTGAAGCATAGAAGTGCTGTACAATACCCACTGAAGTCAGTGGAAAGCTTTGGATCAGTCCATAAGGCTACATATACACTACACATCACTTTCAGTGGTGTATGCAGTATGTGTACCTACACATGACAGTGTGGCCTTTCCCCACTGCCTCCCCCTTGCCAGAGTCTTTTCCCACTGCCAGAGTCTTTCCCTGTGGTGGGGAAGGGCTCTAGCCAGCAGGGAGCTGCTGGAGCCTTTCCTTGTTGCCACTCTTCCCCCTCTCCCCCCGCCGAGCTTTTCTCCACTGCTGGTGCCTTTCCCAGCTGCTAGAGTCTTTTCCTGTGGTGCGGAAAGGCTCCAACAGCTGGGAGGCAGCAGGACTCTACATGGTTTGGGCTAGTAGAGAGCCATGTATAGTATGTACTCGGGTACCCTTCAGAAGTGTCTGTACTCTAGTTGCCTAAACTGTGCCTCACAGTCTACACTGATACTTAAACCCATGCTGGGCACTACCTGAGTACATACTCTACACGCTGCCAAAAGAAGCATGCAGTGTAGACATAGTCTTTGTGAGTATCTAGTGGTTAGAGGAGGGGTTTAGGAATCAGGACTCCTTGTCATATATTCCTAGGTCTGCCACTGAATCTCTGATACTTTGGGTAGTTCACTTAACCTTACTATATTTGAGTTTACTGCTCTGTAAAATGGAGGTCGGATTCCTTGCCCAGGGATGTTGTGAGGCTTCATTAATTAATGTTTGTAAAGTTCAGTGAGTTCTTGAGTGAAAGGTTCCACCTAAATGCAAAAGAACTGTCCAAAATAAGTCACTGCTGGCGATAGAAATGTCTAGATGAACCATTGGTCTGTTGTACTATGGCAGTTCCCATGTTATTAGTTTAGGTCCAGAACCTGCAAACACTTAGGCTTGTATTTAACTTTAAGCATGTGCACAAGAGCTTGTAGGACTTGGTATTTGTGTTAGTATCACAAAAATACATTACTGTATATTTCTTCTTTGTGTTTTTGTTTTGATTAATTAGGCAATAAAGAATTTCTTTCATTCCTGTGCTGGCTGGTGCGTTGTTACCTTCATTCTGGGAGTCTGTGACCGACACAATGACAACATCATGCTGACAAACACTGGCCACATGTTCCATATAGATTTTGGAAAGATTTTAGGTCATGCACAAAAATTTGGAAGCATAAAAAGGTTGGTATCTACAATAACATTAATTATAAAGTTTAAACAGTGTTCTGATAAAACTTCAGTATTCTAAAACATACATGAAAATTGTAAATGAGTCCTTGCTTCCCCTCCCCCCTGAATCTCTAGAGGTATCATACACAGCATGTTGTAGCATTCTTAAAACCTTATCGGGAGAGGTCTGAAACAATTAGTAATGGGATATGGAGATTTTCTCTTTTAGGTCAGTAGTATGAGTTTGATCCAGTTCAGCAGTGGCCAGAAGTAGTTAACATCTGATGGCAGGCCTATGAGAAAACAGTCCGTGGTCTCATTTTTTTTTTTTCTAGTGGGCAGGTGTCCATAGCACAAATCCAATCCCACAGCTGGATGTAATTGTCACTTTTAGCATAGAGACCAAACACTGACTGGGTATGCAGGATCAACTACACTCCCACACATAGGGTGAAATCGTGGCCCCAGGGATGTCAATGGGGCCCATGATTTACACCCCAAGTATTGATCCCAACTAGTCGGAGTTGAGTTATTGTGTGGATGCTCTCACTTTCAGGCTGTACATATACTGTGGATAAGTAAGTACTTGCCATACCTATTCTAGTTCCATTCTTGATTATGAAAGGATGAATTAGGATGAAATGATGATAACTAGAAGTGTGCATAGACATTTCAATACACCCCAAACATGAGACAAACTGTATAGCAGTATATATGATGGATAAAAATATCTCCCTGGCACTGACAATCAGATTGATGTGTGGAGTCCTTCCTTCACTTGTCCTCATAATCACCTGACCCATCCCAGAATGAATCCGCTTGAGTTAATCATTCCTTTTTTCCCCCTTGTCTTCCAGCATATTAGACAGAAATAAGTGTGGGCGTACTGGTATGAAGGAAGCTGATGGGGCTAATTAGTTCTGAACCATGCAGACAAAAGATTTATTTGCAGTGCTCAAAATCATCATCAGTCATTCAAGGGGCTCCCTTAATTTTACCAATTTTCTGTGGAAAGAATAATGCACAGTAGAGTCACAAAGAGACATACATACACACCCTGAGGCTTTGTCTTCACTACCCGCCGATCCGGCGGGTAGCAATCGGTCTATCGGGGATCGACTTACCGCGTCTAGTGAAGACGCGGTAAAATCGATCCCTGATCGCTCTGCAGTCGACTCCGGAAATCCACCTCGGCAGGAGCGGCAGCGGAGTCGGCGGCAGCGCGGCAGCGGTCGACTTTCCCGCGGCCTCACCGCTAGGTAAGCCGACCTAAAATACGCAACTTCAGCTACGGTATTCATGTAGCTGAAGTTGCGTATCTTAGGTCGGACCCCCGCTGTAGTGTAGACCTAGCCTTAGTCAAGTGCTGCATCTGTTACTCAGCCAAAGCTGCCACTAGAGTCTATCTGGAGCTTACTTGAATGGTACTTTTGCCTAAGGGCAAAATGATTTAGGAGGGAAAGATTTGGCCCCTGGAGAGCAGCAGAAGGCCCAATGCCCAAAGTTTAGACAGGAATGCTATAGCTATTATTTTTACTATAAAATAATGTAATGATATTATACAGCTTTGTTAAATCTAGAAGTACCATTTAAAATAAGTCATTTATTTAAATAGCAGCTATTTTGTTCCTTTTCATCCATACAAATATTTTGCTCTATTTTCAATAGATTCCAAAGCTATACAACTTGTGACTCATTCATGTGTCCTTAGTACGAATAGGGCTTATATTTTCTGTGGCTGTAGACACTAGGGAGCGATATGCTTACTCCTTGCCCTCACGCACACTGAGTAGGTCTGAGAAAGATGGCTGTAATACACATGAGCATTGTGTGTTCTTCATCAAATGTAGTGTCTGACAGATACTAGTGACACAAGGATATCAGACTTTCATCACCCACAAAGTGAATACTTGATGCTATTTGCATCTATCCATTCCTTTTCCACATGCAGACCTGAAGCAGTTCACTTGTTAGCCCCATGTTTAAGTAACCTTTTAGTAGATTTTTAGCTCAGTTCTCCAAAAGTTATCTGCCTTTTGACCATGCCCTAAATCAGTAATTTACCTCAGTTGAACCACTAAAGTGATGTCCATAAAAGCAACAGCAAACTTCTTTAAAATCCTCAACACTATATTTGTGATGACTCTCGTATTATGCTTTGTTGTTTAATACAATTTATATGCATTGCAGTGAGGTAGCTTAGGCAACTTTAAAGTTCAGCAGCATCTGATCTTACAAATCTTGACTCATGCAAGTAATCCTTATATCACACTGTGGTTACATTTTTCTTCAACGCATTTATAGCAAAGGCTTGCAGGAAAAGGAGTCCCTACTCCATAGTGATTACCGTACCCTGGTCTCTCTTTTCTTAGAAAAATAACTTGCTTGCTTACCACAGATATAAATGCCCATTGTGTATTCTCAATAAATGTGTGGGGAGTTTTGTGATTAGCAAACATTTGTCCTTCAGAGCATCATAAGCAAATGCCTTCTACAGTCTTCTGCAAGTAAGAGTACTCTTTTTACTGTAAATAAACTGAAAGATTTATAGTAGCCTGAAGAATTATGTAACACTCTATGCAGGGCAGTGATTCCTTCCATTCAGTCCACTCTCGACTCTGAAAATAATAGTTTGAAAGTAATATGATTCAGACAGACATGAGAATTTTCAGGAAAACATTTCTGTTGAAAACATAGCAAACATAATTTGGCAATGGAAAGGGATCAATACCTGCTCCAGTCCAGTATCCTCCTCATTACATTTTATATACTGAGTCTCTCCATTTAGAGCCCAATCCTGCACCCATTAAAATCAGTAGAAAAAGTTCCATTGCCTTCAGTGGGATTTAGTGAACATTCCTGCCTTAAAGAGCTTGTAGTCTGTCTATCTGATCTTTAAAGTGCTCTGGAGGAACACTACTTTTTGAGTCCCATAGGAGATTTACAGACTAAAACATGAGATTTCATTATCTTTTATTTTATCTTACAAAGCTACACATTTTGTTAGTGGTAATAAAATTACACACCTTTCTTTAATCGAGCCACAGCTTTTGACCCTAAGGCAGTGAATTCCACAGAATTCAAACCGTGTGAAGAAGTAATTACCCTTTATTTGTTCAAAATTTCCTGTACTTTAACAGTATTGAGTATCCTGTGTTCTCATTTTGAGGTAGGCCTGTATTCCCTGCCCCTATTGAGGTCACTAGGGGTGTTTTCTAAGGATAAGTCTATGCTGCAATGTGTACCCACATACTGGCTTGTGCACATGTGATTGCATGTTAGCCAAGCCTGCCTCCAAGAGCCCATACTACAGAACCACACATGCCCGAGTATACCCACATCTGTTCTGACACAGCAGCTGCATGTGTTTAGTGCTAGAATTAATGGGGGTATGTATATCCCAGAGCTCTTAGTGCTTCACCAACAGGAACAATTCTAGCAATTGGTGTATAGTGTATTGTGGGAGGACTTGTTTGTCCTTCCTGGATCCCTGTGCAGAAGTGGTTTTAGCTGAGGTACACAGGACAATGTAAGAGGAAGGGGTTAATTTTTTTATTTTTCTGGTTCTAACCAATTCCTCTTGAACTCTTCTGCTTTGGAGGATTAGGCAATAAAGGATTTATTTAAATGCGGTGCTATCTGATACAATCCTAGATTTAGCAGTCTTACACTTCTCCAGCCATTTTCAACACCTTTCTTGGTAGTTTTCCAGTCACTGCTATTGATTAGGTGGCCATCTCAAATAAAATGAGATAATCCAGGTTATACGATATTTTTGTCATGGCATAGTAATGTATGTGTAATTTCCCATCCTTTTTCAATGCACACAGTTGTCCTGTTTAATTGCTGCCAGGCACTGCCTATATGCCTTCACTGATCTCCTCAAAGACCCCTATGTCTTTCCCATATATTAAATTTTGCTCTTCCTGTTGTGTTGTATTTTGTTTTGTTTTTTGACAATGTTTATTACTAGAGCTGGCTGAACCTAAGGATGGCCATACTGGATCAGACCAAAGGTCCATCTAGCCCAGTATCCTGTCTTCTGACAGTGGCCAAAGTTAGGTGCTTCAGAGGGAATGAACAGAACAGGTAATCATCAAGTGTCGCCCCTTCCGAGCTTCTGGCAAATAGAAGCTAGGGACACCATCCCTGCCCATCCTGGCTAATAGCCATTGATGGACCTATCCTCCATGTACTTATCTAGTTCTTTTTTTGAACCCTGTTATAGTCTTGGCCTTCACAACATCCTCTGGCAAAGAGTTACACAGATCAACTCTGTGTTGTGTGAAGAATCCCTTTTAGAATGTTCCCATTGGGAAATTCTAATTTTCCATCAAAAATATGGGAAAGTGGGTTTTTTTCCCCACCCTTTTTACTGTTTTTCTGCTTTTTCCAGTTTGATAAGAATAAGAAAGGAGGGGGGGGGGAGAAATGCCACTTTTCATTTATAAAAATAACTTTGGTTTTAGTGTTAACACTTCAAAATGAAAGAGTTTCTTTATCATTGAAAGTGTTACTTTAAAAGAGAAAGAACCCTTTCAATGCTTTCGGACTGCTTTTGAATTGGCAAAGGTTGGAGAACAGTCAGAAAATGGGGGGAAACACAATTTCAAATGAGAAAAATTGAAAATTCTAAAATTTCAGTTATTTCTTGCATAGTTTTATTTGGGAAACGTTTCAACGGGGGGATCTAAAATTTTCATTTTGAAAAAATTTTAGACAAAAAGTTTGTCAAAAATTCAAAATGGTCTGTGAAACATTTTGTTTTCAATGCAAACCTATTTACTGATGAAAAAAATTTCCTTGGAAAATTTTTGGCCAACTCTGTTTATTACCTTTATCTAAGTTAAATTCTATCCTATATCATACTGCCAATCCCTCACTTGATGTAGATCTGGAGTTACAGTTCTTAGTTTTCATTAACCTGAAGAGTTTCAAGTCATCAGCCAACTTCCTTCACTTGCTACACCTGTCCTCCTTCAGAAAAACAAAGGCCAGAGACATGCAAAGACTTCATATTCTTAAATTTAAGTGCTTGGGTGGTTTCACTGAAGTTAATGAGGCTACTCAGGTACTTAAAGTTAAGCATCCACATATGTCTTCGCAGAATTGGAGCCTACATTTTAAAAAATGATTTGGGGCAGTTTCAACTTTTGGATAGGCCAATTTGAGACACCTTAAAGGGGCCTGAATTTCAGAGGACAGGTGCTCAGCACTTCTGAAAATCAGCCCTTTTTAGGTGTTTCAAGTTAGGCATTCAAAAGCACTAGTCACTTTTGGAAATTTAGGCCTCCTATACTGAGAAATATGAATCCCAATACTGGCTTTAGGACACTCTTATCTTTCTCCACTTTGAAGACTAGTTATTTATTGTTACTGTGTTGTCTATGCCTCACCCAGTTATTAATCCTGCATAATACTTTACCCTTGGTTATTTATTTTCTTTAATAGTCTCTTATGGAGGGAACTCATCAAATGCTTTTTGAAATCAGAGTAAATTTATGTCCACTAGTCTCTTTGTATCTATGTTTTAATTTATTATTTCTGTGAAGTACCCTAACAGTTTAGAGAGGCACATATTTTCCTTTACAGAAGCTGTGTTTGTTTGTCCCTATCTGTTTTTATTATCCAAGTGTAATGTTCTGCTTTCTCCTTAATTACACGCTCAATTGAGTTCCCTGGAACTGAGGTGAAGCTCACTGGTCTGTAATTCCCAGTATCCCCTGTGGCTCTGATTTGAAGCTGAAGCACTGCATTAACTACTTTCCAGTCTTCAGGAACAGTTGCTGTTTTGAGGAGGTTATTGTATAGTCTCATTAGTAATTATCTGGGCTAGAGTGTGTTGTTATTTATCACCTTTGGAACCACCAGTGGAATTCCTTCCAGTTCTGGTCCAGTGGAATTCCTTCCAGTCTGGTGGTGTACTGCATGTGAGTTTGAGTGGCTCCATATCGTCCTCTTTGGAGACTTCTCTCTCTTTTTTTAAGACCACCCTGTGGATTCTTATATAAATGCCTTTGGAAACAGGAAGTTCCACATCACAATCAACAGTAAATAACTGATGGAAAAAATATTGACCTATCTTCTGTGCTATATCATCATTGCTTTTAATTGCAACCCGCCCTTCCACCACTTTATCCCATGTGCCACTTGGGTATCTGTGATGGGGTGTACTCCCCACACTGGCCCTACAAGAGCTGAATTAGTCTGCTAAGGGGGGAGGAGGGTAGGCTGGAGGCAGCCAATTAGAGAGAAGCTCACCTATGATGGACAGGTGGGGCTTCTCCAAAAGACAGGAAACTGAAAGCAGAAGGGGATGCAGGGAGAAGGCTTCAGTCACTTCCTGGGAGAAGGGAGGACTGCTTTAGGGCTACAGAGACAAGTTGCCTAAATTTACTCCTTGGGAGGAGGGAGGGAAGAGATTGTCAAAACCAGAGGAGTGGGGAGGACCAGGAGTTATGGAAGTGACTCAGGTAAAGGCAGCAAGGTGCAGGGAATTGGCCTTGCAGCTGTGTACAGGGTCCCTGAACCAGAACCTGGATAGAAGGTGGGCCCAGGTTCCCCTGCCAGTCACTGCAGGAGTGGCACTGTGAGGCAGTGAAGCAGAAGACTGCCTGAGATTGCTAAAAAACGGAACCTTGATGTGCTTTCCCCCTGGAAGAATAGTGACCTGGACAGAGGGCTGAGTCATGAAGAGGACAGCTGCAGTTCCCAAGAGTGAAAGAAGAGCTGCAGATGAGAAACTGAAAGGGTGTAACCACTGGAAGGGGTGTCGGCCTGACTGAGTTAATCCCCAGAATCACCAGGAGGTGGTGCCATCCAGCGGGGAGTCGAGCAGCCTGTCACAGTATTCTAGAGGGGCTATACTCTCTTACATAGTCTAGTGCAGTGTTTCTCAATGACCAGTCCAAGGACTGGTGCCGGTCCATGGCAGCCTCCTTGCCAGTCACTCAGATTTCCCTAACACAGAATATTAATATTTAAAATGTAACGTTTTTTTATACTTGCATTTTACATCACTGAATTCATTCAATTATTTTTGAACATCTTAAATAAATCGACTGGGTTGACATTGGTGCCCCTGGTACTGAAATGCAAATCACATTTGCGTTCATTTGTTGGAAGGAAGTAGGTAACAGAAAGCGGCGAGAAAAAATTAAGTCCTAGTAAAAATTTTACTTAGCTAAACTCGACAATGTCACTGTCAAAGCAATTACCTCTGCATCTATTTTTCAGAAATAACAAAAGTTCAGAAAAACATAATAGAGATGCGAGTGACTCCGAATATGATCAGGAAGAAGTGTTAGAAAAGGAAATGTTCAGCCGTCAATCAAAAATACTATTAGTCTTACATTTAAGTATGGGTTTGTTGAAAGTGAGGATGTAAAATGCCCAAAACCTCTCTGTGTTCTGTGTGGCACAACTCTGAGCAATGATGCTATGAAACCTTCAAAATGATTTGACACCTTGAAACTAAACATCCGAATTTAAAAGAAAAGCCAATGGAATTCTTCCAACAGAAGCGAGATGAAGTGAAGGGGCAAAAGAAACTACTGCACACCACCATAACATCAAATAAAGGTATGATATAAAAGCATCAGAGCTGCTATCCCTACGCATAGCTAAATGCAAATTGCTATTTACAATTAGTGAAGAACTAATCATGCCTTTTGTAATAGATGCCTATCACAAAGTCATGGGTGATGCAGCTGTCAAAAAAGTGAATTGCATTCCAGTGTCAAATGATAGTCACGTTGAATCACTGATATTGCAGAAGATCATAGAATCATCGAATCATAGGACTGGAAGGGACCACGAGAGGTCATCTACTCCAGTCCCCTGCACTAATGGCGGGACTAAGTATTATCTAGACCATCCCTGACAGGTGTTTGTCTAACCTGCTCTTAAATATCTCCAGTTATGGAGATTCCACAACTTCCCTGAGCAATTTATGCCAGTGCTTAACCACCCTGACTGTTAGGAAGTTTTTCCTAATGTCCAAGCTAAACTATCCTTGCTGCGATTTAAGCCTATTGCTTCTTGCCCTATTCTCAGAGGTTAATGAGAACAATTTTTCTCCCTCCTCCTCATAACAACCTTTTATGTACTTGAAAACTGTTAACATGTCTTCCCTTCTCTTCTCCAGACTAAACAAACCCATTTTTTTTTCAATCTTTCCTCATAGGTCATGTTTTCTAGACCTTTAATCATTTCTGTTGCTCTCCTCTGGACTTTCTCCAATTTGTCCACATCTTTCCTGAAATGTGGCACCCAGAACTGGACACAATACTCCAGTTGAGGCCTGATCACCATAGAGTAGAGCAGAAGAATTACTTCTCATGTCTTGCTTACAACACTCCTGCTAATACATCCCAGAATGTTGTTCGCTTTTTTGCAACAGTGTTACGCTGTTGACTCATATTTAGCTTGTGATCCACTATGACCCCCAGATCTCTTTCTGCAGTACTCCTTTCTAGGCAGTCATTTCCCATTTTGTATGTGTGCAATTTATTGTTCCTTCCTAAGTGGAGTACTTTGCATTTGTCCTTATTTAATTTCATTCTATTTACTTCAGACCATTTCTTCAGTTTGTCCAGATCATTTTGAATTTTAATCCTATCCTTCAAAGCACTTGCAACCCCTCCCAGCTTGGTATCGCCAACAAACTTGAAGTGTACGCTCTATGCCATTATCTAAATCATTGATGCTACTGAACAGACCTAGACCCAGAACCAGTCCCTGCAGGGATCCCCTTGATATGCCCTTCCAGCTTGACTGTGAACCACTGATAATTACTCCCTGGGAACAGTTTCCCAACTAGTTATGCACCCACCTTATAGTATCTCCATCTAAGTTGTATTTCCCTAGTTTGTTTATGAGAAGGTCATGCGAGACCGTATCAAAAGCCTTACTAAAGTCAAGATATACCACTTCTACCGATATCAAAGCTCAGTTGATGGAAAGGGTGAGAGCATTAAGCTGGTTTGTAATTCAGTTACAACAGACATTTCTAACACAGCAGTTCTTATTGTTTATGTGCGCCTATGGGATGCCTATGCCTATGATGGTGCATTTCACAAAGATCTACTCTGCTGAGAAGAACTGCCACAAAACACAACAGGTGCTGAAATATTTTGTGTCCTAGATGAGTATGTGACAGGACAGGACTTCAGTAGGATCGCGGCATTGGAATTTGCACTGACGGAGCGGCCACAATGACAGGCAGATATTCAGCTGTAGTGGCGAGAGTGATGGAAGTTGCACCAACTGCTCAAGCAGTACACTGCTTTATTTATCAAAAGGTCTTGGCAGCCGAGAAATGTATGTCCTTGGTATAGTTGTTAAAATTGTGAATGTTGTGAAAGCAAATGGACTCAATTCTCACATCTTTGCTACAATGTGTGAAGAAATGGGGTCTGTCCACCACTTACTCTTACACGCTGAAGTGTGCTGGTTAATCCCGTGGCAAAGTATTAAACCAAGTGTATGTGAACTTGAAGCCTTTCTGTCTCAAAAGAAGTCTCCTCTGGCAGCATACTTTCAGGATTTACAATGGATCGCCAAACTTGCATATTTGGCAGAGTATGGTGAGTGTCTTTTTATTGGCTGACAAGTTCATAGCCTTTAAAAAAAAACAAAAACGCTCAAGTCTGGAAAGAGAGTCGGGTGCAACTGTTATGACATGTTCCCATTTTTTGCATTTCTGGCTATTGACGATAGTAAAGGTGTGGATCTGCCTCTCCTACCTAAAATATTGCATCCCATCTAAAATCAATTCTCCAAACATTTGAGGACTATTTCTCATCAGACTCTGATCCACAAAAAGGAAAGCAATGGGTTCATGGTCCATTTTCCTCTCTAGAACCTGAGACCTCTCTGTCGCTATCATTAGAGGATAAGTTGCTGGAACTGTCAAGTGATGAGGGTCTGAAGTTACAGTTTCATGAAGTGACCTGTTTTCTGGATCAAAGTCAGAAGTGAATACCCACAACTTGGTGAATTCACTGTCAAAACTTTGCTCCCGTTCCATTCCACATACCCCTGCAAAACTGGATTTTCAGTGATGACTGCAACGAAAACAAAATACCACAAGCGGCTGAGCATTGGAAAGATGCTCCGAGTTTCCTTGTCAAACATTCATCCCCGGATTGAAAGACTTGCATCTACACGACAGGTACAAACATCTCATTAACAGTAGGGTGAGTGAATACATCTGATTTTTTTATTATTTTTTAAAACTAAATTAATTGAATGATCACTAATGTACAAAATGAGGTATTCAAAATTTGTAGCCAAAATTATTGGTAGCCTTCATTTGAAACAATGTTTAAAAATGAGGTTAACATTTTCATATCACATAACTTGTTGAACTGCATAGGTGCTGGAACTAGGGGTGGCTTAAAGTTGTTTCCATTATATACAGGGTTTACAGTTTGGTTCAGTGGCTCTCAGACAGGGCTGGCCTTACCATGAGCTGAACTGAGGCAGCCGCCTCAGGTGCCAGATTGTGGTGGGGCGCCACTAGGACCCAGCGTGTAGAAAATTGTGTCTGCTGCTGGTGCATATGTATTCTCTCTGCTCTAGATGCACAGAGATGGTGGAGTGCTGTGCTGGAGGAAGGAGGGCACAAGAGACCTAACAGGCAGGCAGGAGAAAAGGTGAGAGGGAATAACAGAAAGCAGCAGGAGCTGCAGGGAGAGAGAGGAGGAGGAACCTCTTATGTACCTCTCTAGCACCCCCAGGAGCCTGGACTGATTAACACCAGCTTCACAGGGAACTTCCTGTTCCCTGCTGCTTCCCTGAACCCACTTGAGGAGAACAGGCAGTCAACTGAAGTAGTAGGAGCCAGTTAGGCCTTTAAGACGCTGATATCTTCCCTCACTCGGGCCCTGCTACCAGCCTGTTATTTGTCCCCTTCAATTGAGTGTTGAGAGCCACTATAGCTGGCACAGAAAAGCAGTCCTGAGTGAAAGAAGAAAACGCCCCTCTGGGGCAGCATTCAGAAAAAGAAAGAAATCAAAGGAAGCTTTTCTATCTAAGCAGGAAGGAGCTCTCCTGAGATACATAGACACAAATGTTCACGGTGAGCCTTCCGGCCCCAGAGAGGATGTGAGTGGTGAGGAGATGCCTGATCTTCCAGTTAGTCGGAGTGCAGGTGACCTGGCAGCTATTGCAGCATCCATATCTCCATCTCAAATGGATGTACCCATGCACATTCCTGAATAAAAGTGTAGATCAGAGAAGAGTGTGGTGGAGGCGCAGGAAACAGCTGCTGCTGAGTTTAGTTCCTTAAGTCTACATGATCCGGGATTGTGGACCCACTTGAGCAGTAGCCTGAGGGTCTTCCTTGTACTGCATGGGCCACAGGAAGTGAAAAACTTCATGTTCCCCAAAGACAATGAAAATAGAAGTTTCCATCCAACATATTACTGGTGTGAAATCCCCAATGGTGACAAAGTGGAGAGGCCATGGCTTATGTACTCAAAAACCCAGAATGCTGCATACTGTTTTTGTTGCAAATTCTTCCAGTCTAATGTTCCAGCCACATTGGGTTTTACAGGAACAAAGGACTGGAAAAATCTGGCTAGAAATCTGGCATGCCATGAGAAGGTAGCAAATCACCAGAGAGCATTCCATATGTGGAAAGAGCTTGAGATGAGACTAAGGTTAAAGGCCACCATAAATGATCAGCATCAAGAGAAGATTGCATCAGAGTCTCTTTACTGGCAAAATGTTCTGAAAAGGCTCATTGCCATTGTGAGAATGCTTGCTACCCAAAACCTAGCACTGCTTGGCACGTCTGATCAGCTGTATGTGCCAAACAATGGAAACTTCCTTAAAACTGTGGAGCTGATGGCTGAGTTTGATGCTGTACTCCAGGAGCATCTAAGAAGAGTCACCACCCAAGAAATGTACACACACCACTATGTTGGAAAAACAATTCAAAATGAGATCATACAATTACTGGCAACAAAAGTCAAACAAGATTGTGGCAGATCCGAAGTCAGCAAGATATTAATCTGTTATTCTGGACTGCACACCTGACATCAGCCATACAGAACAAATGACTTTAATGGTGCATTTTGTAACAACAACAGAACCTAGTGAAAATATCCCTGCAATGGTGACTGTCAGAGAGCATTTTCTAGAATTTATTGACCTTGATGATACTACAGGAGCTGGTATGACAAATGTGCTTCTTAAAAAGCTGGAAGATACAGGAGTTGCGATAGCTGACATGAGAGGTCAGGGCTACTATAATGGTGCCAACATGAGAGGAAAGAACAGATGAGTGCAGACACAGATCCGAGAGTTAAACCCTCGAAGTTTTTTTGTCCCATGCAGTTCTCATTCATTGAACTTGGTGGTCAGTGATGCAGCATCAGCTTCTAGTGAGGCTGCTGAATTTTTTAATGAATTCAAAGCATCTATGTATTTTTCTCTGCATCAACTCATCGATGGCAACTTTTGAAGCAACATCTGGGAACATCCTCTCTGACACTAAAACCACTGAGTGCCACACAATGGGAAAGTCGAGTGGAGGCGATAAAGCCTATCAAACACCAAATTGGGAAGATTGATGATGCCATAGTTGCCATTATGGAGGATAATGCTATGACAGGAACTGTTCGTGGGAGAACAGTGGCAGAGGGAAATGGAATCACCAGAAACATACATAACTTCAAATTTCTGTGGCGCTTAGTGTTGTGGCATGACATACTGTTTGAAATAAATGTTGTAAGCAAGAGTGAATGATATCCACAGCAAGCCAGTTTGTCTAACGGCCAGCCTCAATGTGTTGCTTTCTCTCCAAGGGCTATGAACAGTGTATTGCCAGCAGGTACAAGTTACTGCATAGCTCTTTCTAAGGAAGCACCTTTATTTTTAAGGTCAAAGCATTACAGAGAAAACAACAGATTTAAAACACACTAAAATATTATGAGTTACCCATCAGCCCCCATGTTACCCTAGTAGGCCAGAGTCTTTTCAAACCTTCTACAAGAGTTGGAGTCCCCCTTGGACAGAAGGTCCGATCATTTGCTGGATCAGAAAGAAGATCCCAAGTCAGTTTAACTGTAGCCTTTTTATGACAGAAGCCCTTTCTTTGTCTGTAGGTCTCTGGAAAACCCAGTTTGAACATGCACATGCAAGCCACCCCAGGGGGTGGTACCTCTCTGGAGGTGTTTACAACTTGAGTGATTCACCTTAAATCATCATCCACTGTTTTTAGTTCCTGGAGGAACTAAAAGCAACCCTCCCCCACAGCTGCATACAATCCCTGGCCCACAGTGATACAGAAACCATTCATAACCTTAACAACAATATGTTCCTCCAAAGATATTTCACGTAGTTTCAATGTTTGTCACACAGATCATAAATAATTCATATAGTATATCACCACTAGAGGGGGCCGAAAGAGCAAGGACTCCATATCATCACCAACATGTGCATGAATGAGGCCCCCAATGCAGATCTCCATTAAACCTGTGCTTCTTCAGTTAAATCAGTGGGGTTGCATGTACCTAACAGAGAAGATTTGCAGCCCCCAACATGCGGAGAGTTCACTTCTTATTTTCTGTTTCTGTGCTGCATTTATGGGGCAACATAGTAAGTAGGAGATTTGGCCATGACTATGTCTCCATTTTGGAAGGCCACACAAGCTTTTTTTCACCATATTATGCCCTCTATCTTACAAGGGGAGCACAGGGGAGCATCTTCTTTAGTGTAAAAGTCTTTTTGCGAACAGCTGGTGTAACTTGGCCTTGACCATGTACCTGCAGCATACAAGCAAAATCATGCATTATCAGGCCTCCTTTCTTCACTGCAAGCTGTGCCTTAGATGTAGGGTGACCAGATAGCAACTGTGAAAAAATGGGGCGCGGGGGGGGGAGGGGTAATAGGTGCCTATATAAGAAAAAGTCCCAAAAAACAGGACTGTCCCTTTAAAAACGAGACGTTTGGTCACCTTCCCCAGATGGGATGAATGGATTCTCTAGTTTTTTACAGTGGAAGTATTTCAACAAACAAGGGAATGCACACACTTAGGGCAAACAGGCTTTTATATAGTACTGGGATTTCAGGGGGTATATTTTGCTATAGCTGTGACCTAGGTTTATTAAATTAATCCAAGGAAAAGCAAACCCAGTGATGAATGTCACTGTGTATTGCTGTCAGATCTTCCAAATGTTCATGGGAATGCTTTTTAGTGTCCCTCTGGAGGCTAAGAATGTTTGGATGATATGACATGGGAGGCAGGGAAGGAAGCAAACCTCAAGTTATTGGATAGCTCAGCAGGCATAACAACAAACAAATTAGTGATAAGGAGAATATTTACCAGGACCTTACCATTGGCTGGAAACTTGCTACATCCCTAGAGTTGCAGAACAGTAAGATCCCTAGGGTTTACTGACCACTGGGATGAAACATTTGAAATAAGCTGATAATGAAGTTTATGAGGTCAGCAAAGATTCCAGTTTTCCCTACTCTGAATCCCACGGTATGGAACATGTTGTTTTCAGTGAGAAAGATGTCTCAACTTCCTCCTTTATTTAGTAACTGGAGCACATGAGCCAAACTGCAAGTGACCTTTTCCCTAATTCAATCTAAACTTCCCATTGTGCTGTTAGGGGAAAGTTTGTTCTAGTCACACCACAAGAGATGTAACGAGAAGCATGTCAAAAGATCAGTTTAACTTTAGATACAGTTCAATTGCTCATATGAACACAGAAGAGAGAGCGTGAGAAACCACACAGAACTTTGACTAGTTTAAAATCAGTTGCTCCATCCATTCACCCAGCCACCCACATATACACACTGGGTTTTCTAAAATCATCTAGGCTGAGTCATGAATAAGTAGTAGCACTCAGCAGGAGTGACTGGAACTCAGATGCAATCAGTAGAAAAGTAAAGGTTTCAGTTAGTGTTTGAATGTGGATACCATTTATTCTTCTGCAAAACCAAAAGGTTCTTTAAATAATGCACAGCATTATTTTTTAATTCGAGTGCTTATTTCTGTAGGTTTTTTAATTCAGGTGCTTATTTCTGTAGGTTTGGCAAGGAAGGACAAACTTTGCATACACTATAGAAACAGGCTGTGAACTACTATACAGCAAAATCGGCCTTAAGCAACCACGCAAAAAGGTGAACAAAAATCAGCTCTGTAACAAAGGTGATCTCCTACTTTAGGAGAGCTATACAGTATTTAGTAAGTTTGAGGTTAATTTGGGGGAATAAGACTGGCGATAGACTAAGAACAGTAGTCTGTAATACAAGGGTATTTATTTAATGGGTGGCATAAAAATATTTTTGAGTGATCTCATGGGTGAACAGCAGCTCTGAGCCATGTGTAAAATACAAAGAATTATCCAAATACTCCATAACTTCTTAACTAGGTATAGAATTAATGAACCAGATCACCCACTGACCAAAAGTTAAAATGAAAAAGCATTTTTATAATCAGAATATTCAATGTTACTATGGTTTTTATTCTTAAGTCTACATCAGTTCAAATACAATCCAGGCTGTTGGAGCCTGTAAAGTAACAATCAAATACAAAGATGTTTACAGGATGTGTTCAGAAGCAAAGAGGATTTAGGGTTAAATGTATATTTTTTATCCATTTAAATTTTCACACTCGAGGGAAATTAGGTGGGGTCAGACAATAATTATTTAATGGCAGTAGATGTTAAGATTTGAAAACTTAAAGATTTCTAACAACTAAAACACAAACTTTTAACATCACATGTAAAAATAAACCACGTAAATAGCCTTATATCAAACTGTAATAAGTTCTCAAGCTGCATTTTTCCTACTTTACTTATCTGTCAATTTTGATTATTATAGATGGAAATATTTTTTCATCAGTTTGTATGTGTACAGTGAAACCAACCATTTACCAATAAAAATCTAGTACTTCCAAGCATATATATATATATATATATATATATAGTAGACATGTCCTTAACTTAAATTTCCCCATGCGATTACCACAATGTATATACTCTCTGTCCTGGCCAATATTCAAGGAAGCATTTATCTCACTGGACTGGCCTATGCTACAAGATGTACAGTCAACAATCATGCTAGTTGAATCAGGATTTAATTATGGTTAGCTGACATGATGCAGAGCATGTTATAAATCCTTGTATACACTTGGTTTAACTGTGCTAAGACCCAGTATAGCTAACACAATTGCTGACAACTGTTTATACGTGGTTACATTTCATAGCATAAACCAAGGCATTGCGGTATCTTTCTCTTTAGGGACTCATCTAGAATGGTCTTTCCTAGTAAGGAAGTTGGCAATGGACATGCCATTGCAAGCAGAGATCGTGGTCAGAGATCTGTGAATGGTTTTTCAGTTGGATGTATTGGCATTTTGCCAGCCACAATCACCCCTCTATGCTGTTACACTGGTCTACAATTTTTGAGAAGTCGTCTGTTTCAGAGATAAAATGTGCTATTTATTATGTATTTTGATGTGCTGAATTCAAATACGACAATTAAAACAACTGATTGGCTACTGTTTCTAAGATATTTAAGTTTTTACATTTTATGTCTATGTATATTGTGTAGATAGTAGAGTTTTAATCATAAATTGTAAACCTAGGTCTTTTCATGTGTTTATGGTTGCTTTACATGATAATATTTCACCTGTCCTGTTTATGTAACACTTTAAAAATCAGCAAAAGGGTTATATAAATAAAATTTATTATGAAACAAAAGGCAAAAAACTATTATGTACATAGTTTAGTCCTATTCAGTGTCTACTCGGCGCTTCTTGGCTTGTCTCTTGTATTCATTAAATGGAGCATCTCTTGTCACTGTCCAGCAATAGTCTGCAAGCATTGATGGGCTCCATTTGCCCTGATAGCGTTTCTCCATTGTTGCAATGTCCTGGTGAAATCGCTCGCCGTGCTTGTCGCTCACTGCTCTGCAGTTCGGTGGAAAAAAATCTAGATGAGAGTGCAAAAAATATATCTTTAGTGACATGTTGCAACCAAGGCTTTTGTATGCCTTGAGGAGGTTTTCCACCAACAACCTGTAGTTGTCTGCCTTGTTGTTTCTGAGAAAATTTTTGCCACTAACTGGAAGGCTTTCCATGCCGTCTTTTCCTTGCCACGCAGTGCATGGTCAAATGCATCATCTCGAAGAAGTTCACGAATCTGAGGACCAACAAAGACACCTTCCTTTATCTTAGCTTCACTTAACCTTGGAAATTTTCCACGGAGGTACTTGAAAGCTGCTTGTGTTTTGTCAATGGCCTTGACAAAGTTCTTCATCAGACCCAGCTTGATGTGTAAGGGTGGTAACAAAATCTTCCTTGATTCAACAAGTGGTGGATGCTGAACACTTTTCCTCCCAGGCTCCAATGACTGTCGGAGTGGCCAATCTTTCTTGATGTAGTGGGAATCTCTTGCACGACTATCCCATTCACAGAGAAAACAGCAGTACTTTGTGTATCCAGTCTGCAGACCAAGCAAGAGAGCAACAACCTTCAAATCGCCACAGAGCTGCCACTGATGTTGGTCATAGTTTATGCACCTCAAAAGTTGTTTCATGTTGTCATAGGTTTCCTTCATATGGACTGCATGACCAACTGAAATTGATGGCAAAACATTGCCATTATGCAGTAAAACAGCTTTAAGACTCTTCTTCGATGAATCAATGAACAGTCTCCACTCATCTGGATCATGAACGATGTTGAGGGCTGCCATCACACCATCAATGTTGTTGCAAGCTACAAGATCACCTTCCATGAAGAAGAATGGGACAAGATCCTTTTGACGGTCACGGAACATGGAAACCCTAACATCACCTGCCAGGAGATTCCACTGCTGTAGTCTGGAGCCCAACAGCTCTGCCTTACTCTTGGGTAGTTCCAAATCCCTGACAAGGTCATTCAACACTTGTGCCGCCTTAAAGCCCCTGTCAGGCAGGAGAGAGATGTGGGTCTCATCCAAGAGACATGACATCTGGGAGCCAGAAACCTTAAATGGGGGACCACAGAGGGTAAAAACAGATGCAATTACCCTGAAACTGTGACAATCTAGATGTCATACTAACAGTAGCATGTGTTAGGACTTGGGTGAATTGGAAAATGTGCCATTTCATGTTCAGGTCTGCGTAGTTGACTGCATAGAAACACCGTTCCTAGCAGATTTATATCCAAATGGGCCATATATCTGTTATAGATATTATTCCTGTGCCTTCTAATGAGCTGCTGGTTTTTTTGATTGAATGTCACTATGTACTGAGTTTCTGGCAGTGCACATCAAGGAAGAAAGAGCTGCCAGGCAAACAAACATATGCTCATGTGCAGTAGCATTAGACAGTGTATGCCCACAGATAAGCCTCTTCCCATGCCTCCTCTGTTTCATTTGCTGCTATGTGTTTATATATGTACGGATAGAGAGGGTGATTTTTCAGCTCTGGAACAGACATTACCTTTTCCTTATATAGACTGAAACAGCAGTCACCATTTGTTGCTGATGATGTAAACTTGAACATGTATGATGGGTTGACAAAGTACAGTTTACACTTTGCAGTTCAGGAGTCATTTATGGGGCATCTTTTTCCCCTCCATGCTTTTCATATTTCAAACAGGGCTTCTGAAAAGCAGCAGGCAGAAAGGGACACATGCAGAAATTCACCCTTGTAGATGTATTTTACACAGCCTTTAAAAGCCTTGTATCATTGAAAATTAGTTTTTAAAGATATCTCAATTAAGATGTCCTCTGTTTCCCATATTGATGATTCTTGTTTCCTCTCCTATGTTATACTTTTTCACGTTGCTATTTTTTTTTAATTGGGAGGTGCTCCCTTTGTGAGCTTTTAGCTGGATTAAATACTTGCAGCCCTGGAGTTTCAATATCTGGTTACCATGGAAGAGAGAGACTGTGATGTCAGAAGAGCTTGGGCAAAACCGGGCTTAAATGTTCCAAAGAAAATCAATTTTCTACATCATATTTTTCAGATGAATATAAGAGGAAAGGTCCAGCACCTTAGAAGGGAGACTTGAAGGAAATTGAGAAATTTAAGAACCTTGTAAACTGTTTCAAAACTTCTTGCAACATAGCTAATGCTGCAAATCATATAAGAGCTGTCAAATACCAGTTACATGCTCAATAAAGCCTACAAAAATTGCTTAATGCTAGCAGCCCCTGTGCCATATGAAAGTCATGCTGTACCCCAAACTGTGTCTTCCATGAAAAAACTCTGTTACTCGCAGTTTCTGATTTCAGCTCAAATAACCATGATGCTGATTTAATATGAGAGATTTGAGCTTGCTTTAGAATAATTGTGCTTTCACAGAATATCTTTTTTCTTGGTGTAGATGGATGCAAACCTCAGAATTCAGATATGGATTTTAAACATCACAGAGCACAGGGGTGCTTTATATCTGGAGATATGACTAGGCCCCTTATAAAAAGAAGACCCTGCAGCCAGGGCCGGCTCCAGGCACCAGCTCAGCAAGTAGGTGCTTACGGCGGCCAAGGGGAAGGGGCGGCACGTCGGGCTCTTCGGCGGCAATTCGGCGGCGGGTCCCTCGGTCCCTCTTGGAGGGAAGGACCTGCTGCAGAATTGCCGCCGAAGAGGAAAGCGGCGCGGTGGAGCTGCGGCCGCTGATCACAATCGCAGCTTCTTTTTTTTTTTTTCTTCACACCGCTTGGGGCGGCAAAAACCCTGGAGCCGGCCCTGCCTGCAGCAAATCTGAGATTGAGGTTTGGTTTTCAAACACGACCAAAGACGGAGGAGCATTGAAATCCAGGTTTTGGGGTTGGACCCATCTCCAATCTTAGGTGAAAATGATCGGTTTTGCAGGCTTGGCTCTGTGACTATCTCCCAGGCTGACTTCAGTGAGTGTCCTCGGTTCAAATCTCCTTCAGTAATGATACAGGAATATTTAGAGGTTAATGTCAAAGAGAAGTAGTTGTGTTAAGCCAGGGATGGAAATAACTTCTGTCTCTAAGAAAAGCTGAATAATGGATTAAAGACTGGGCTGGAAAAAAATTGCTTATTGAGATCAGTAATAGACGTGGTTTTATAATGTGTGATTGAGACACATAATCTCCAGAGAGAGAGATCACAAAGCCAAAAGGCAGCAGTGATGTTCTGAGACAGCTTCTTACACAATACAGAAAAGATTGGAAAGAAGAGAGAATATTATGGGCTCAATTTCACCCCTGGTGTAACACAATTAAAATCCATGAAGTTACACAAAAAATGTATTTGGCCTTTTGACTTAAACCTTGGCAAACTGGGTTCTTTCCAGGTGTACTTCACCTATATGTAGGGCCCTACCAAATTCACGGCCATGAAAAACGTGTCACGGACCATGAAATCTGGTCTCTCCCCCTGAAATCTGGTCTTCTGTGTACTTTTACCCTAAATCAGGGGTTCTCAAACTTCATTGCACTGCAACCCCCTTCTGACAACAAAAATTACTACAGGATCCCAGGAGGGGGGACCAAAGCCTGAAGCTGCCCAAGCCCCGCCACCCAGGGTTGTGGGGAGGAGGCAAAGCCAAAGCCCCACCTCTCCAGGGCGAGGGGCTGAAGCCGAAGTCCAAGGGCTTCAGCCCCGGGGGGGGGGGGGGGGGGCCTGTAACCTGAGCCCTGCCACCCAGGGCTGAAGCCCTCGGGATTGGGCTTTGGCCCTGGGCCCCAGCAAGTCTAAGCCAGCCTTGGCAACCCCATTAAAATGGGATCACGATCCACTTTAGGATCCCACCCCCCGGTTTGAGAACCACTGCCCTAAGCTATACAGATTTCATGGGGGAGACCAGCATTTCCCAAACTGGGGGTCCTAACTCAAAAAGAGGAGGTGGGGGAGTTGCAAGGTTATTGTAGGGGGGAGGATCAGAGTATTGCCACCCTTACTTCTGTACTGCCTTCAGAGCTGGGTGGCCAGAGAGTGGCAGCTACTGGCGCCCAACTCTGAAGGCAGCACTGCTGCCAGCAGCCATTCAGAAGTAGGGATGGCATGGTACAGTGTTGCCACCCTTACTTTTGCGCTGCTGCCTTCAGAGCTGGGCACCCGGCCAGCAGCCACCGCTCTCCGGCAGCCCAGCTCTGAAGGCAGCGCTGCCATCAGCAGCAGCACAGAAGTAAGAGTGGGAATACTGCAACCCTCCTACAATAACATTGCAACTCCCCCACAATCCTCTTCTGGGTCAGGACCCTAGAATTACAACACCGTGAAATTTCAGATTTAAATAGCTAAAATCATGAAATTTGTGATTTTTAAAATCCTAAAACCGTGAAATTGACCAAAATGGACCGTGAATTTGGTAGGGCTGTATATATATGTGGACAGTTTTTAAAGGCAGAGAGAGGGTTGGTGGGAGGCTTTAATTCAGAAACTGTGGGAAAGGGGGAGTATTCAGAGCAGTAGGAATGCAAAGCAAGCTGCCAGTCTTGCCTGGGGTGATTCATAGATTCATAGATTCATAGATTCTAGGACTGGAAGGGACCTCGAGAGGTCATCGAGTCCAGACCCCTGCCCGCATGGCAGGACCAAATACTGTCTAGACCATCCCTGATAGACATTTATCTAACCTACTCTTAAATATCTCCAGAGATGGAGATTCCACAACCTCCCTAGGCAATTTATTCCAGTGTTTAACCACCCTGACAGTTAGGAACTTTTTCCTAATGTCCAACCTAGACCTCCCTTGCTGCAGTTTAAGCCCATTGCTTCTTGTTCTATCCTCAGAGGCTAAGGTGAACAAGTTTTCTCCCTCCTCCTTATGACACCCTTTTAGATACCTGAAAACTGCTATCATGTCCCCTCTCAGTCTTCTCTTTTCCAAACTAAACAAACCCAATTCTTTCAGCCTTCCTTCATACGTCATGTTCTCAAGACCTTTAATCATTCTTGTTGCTCTTCTCTGGACCCTTTCCAATTTCTCCACATCTTTCTTGAAATGCGGTGCCCAGAACTGGACACAATACTCCAGCTGAGGCCTAACCAGAGCAGAGTAGAGCGGAAGAATGACTTCTCGTGTCTTGCTCACAACACACCTGTTAATACATCCCAGAATCATGTTTGCTTTTTTTGCAACAGCATCACACTGTTGACTCATATTTAGCTTGTGGTCCACTATAACCCCTAGATCCCTTTCTGCCGTACTCCTTCCTAGACAGTCTCTTCCCATTCTGTATGTGTGAAACTGATTTTTTCTTCCTAAGTGGAGCACTTTGCATTTGTCTTTGTTAAACTTCATCCTGTTTAACTCAGACCATTTCTCCAATTTGTCCAGATCATTTTGAATTATGACCCTGTCCTCCAAAGCAGTTGCAATCCCTCCCAGTTTGGTATCATCCGCAAACTTAATAAGCGTACTTTCTATGCCAATATCTAAGTCGTTAATGAAGATATTGAACAGAGCCGGTCCCAAAACAGACCCCTGCAGAACCCCACTCATTATGCCTTTCCAGCAAGATTGGGAACCATTAATAACAACTCTCTGAGTACGGTTATCCAGCCAGTTATGCACCCACCTTATAGTAGCCCCATCTAAATTGTATTTGCCTAGTTTGTCGATAAGAATATCATGCGAGACCGTATCAAATGCCTTACTAAAGTCTAGGTATACCACATCCACAGCTTCTCCCTTATCCACAAGACTCGTTATCCTATCAAAGAAAGCTATCAGATTGGTTTGATATGATTTGTTCTTTACAAATCCATGCTGGCTGTTCCTATCACCTTACCACCTTCCAAGTGTTTGCAGATGATTTCCTTAATTACTTGCTCCATTATCTTCCCTGGCACAGAAGTTAAACTAACTGGTCTGTAGTTTCCTGGGTTGTTTTTATTTCCCTTTTTATAGATGGGCACTATATTTGCCCTTTTCCAGTCTTCTGGAATCTCTCCCGTCTCCCATGATTTTCCAAAGATAATAGCTAGAGGCTCAGATACCTCCTCTATTAGCTCCTTGAGTATTCTAGGATGCATTTCATCAGGCCCTGGTGACTTGCAGGCATCTAACTTTTCTAAGTGATTTTTAACTTGTTCTTTTTTTATTTTATCTGCTAAACCTACCCCCTTCCCATTAGCATTCACTATGCTAGGCATTCCTTCAGACTTCTCGGTGAAGACCGAAACAAAGAAGTCATTAAGCATCTCTGCCATTTCCAAGTTTCCTGCAACAGAGGGTCCTGTGGCACCTTTAAGACTAACAGAAGTATTGGGAGCATAAGCTTTCGTGGGTAAGAACCTCACTTCTTCAGATGCAAGTAATGGAAATCTCCAGAGGCAGGTATAAATCAGTATGGAGATAACGAGGTTAGTTCAATCAGGGAGGGTGAGGTGCTCTGCTAGCAGTTGAGGTGTGAACACCAAGGGAGGAGAAACTGCTTCTGTAGTTGGATAGCCATTCACAGTCTTTGTTTAATCCTGATCTGATGGTGTCAAATTTGCAAATGAACTGGAGCTCAGCAGTTTCTCTTTGGAGTCTGGTCCTGAAGTTTTTTTGCTGTAAGATGGCTACCTTTACATCTGCTATTGTGTGGCCAGGGAGGTTGAAGTGTTCTCCTACAGGTTTTTGTATATTGCCATTCCTGATATCTGACTTGTGTCCATTTATCCTCTTGCGTAGTGACTGTCCAGTTTGGCCAATGTACATAGCAGAGGGGCATTGCTGGCATACGATGGCATATATAACATTGGTGGACATGCAGGTGAATGAGCCGGTGATGTTGTAGCTGATCTGGTTAGGTCCTGTGATGGTGTTGCTGGTGTAGATATGTGGGCAGAGTTGGCATCGAGGTTTGTTGCATGGGTTGGTTCCTGAGTTAGAGTTGTTATGGTGCGGTGCGTGGTTGCTGGTGAGAATATGCTTAAGGTTGACGGGTTGTCTGTGGGCGAGGACTGGCCTGCCTCCCAAGGTCTGTGAAAGTGAGGGATCATTGTCCAGGATGGGTTGTAGATCACTGATGATGCGTTGGAGAGGTTTAAGCTGAGGACTGTAGGTGATGGCCAGTGGAGTTCTGTTGGTTTCTTTTTGGGGCCTGTCTTGTAGCAGGAGGCTTCTGGGTACACGTCTGGCTCTGTTGATTTGTTTCTTTATTTCCTTGTGTGGGTATCGTAGTTTTGAGAATGCTTGGTGAAGATCTTGTAGGTGTTGGTCTCTGTCAGAGGGGTTGGAGCAGATGCGATTGTACCTCAGTGCTTGGCTGTAGACGATGGATCGTGTGGTGTTTCTGGGGTGGAAGCTGGAGGCATGAAGGTAGGCGTAGCGGTCGGTGGGTTTTCGGTATAGGGTGGTGTTAACGTGGCCATCGCTTATTTGTACGGTGGTGTCTAGGAAGTGGACCTCCCGTGTAGATTGGTCCAGGCTGAGGTTGATGGTGGGGTGGAAGCTGTTGAAATCATGGTGGAATTCTTCCAGGGTCTCCTTCCCATGGGTCCAGATGATGAAGATGTCATCAATGTAGCGTAGGTAGAGAAGGGGCGTGAGTGGACGAGAGCTGAGGAAGCGTTGTTCCAGGTCAGCCATAAAAATGTTGGCATATTGTGGAGCCATGCGGGTGCCCATAGCGGTGCCACTGGTCTGGAGGTATATATTGTCGCACAATTATTTCAAATTTGGTGTGAGGATAAAGTCACAGAGCTCAGCAATAAGTTGTGCTGTGTCATCATCAGGGATACTGTTCCTGACAGCTTGTATTCCATCTGTGTGTGGGATGTTTGTGTAGAGAGCCTCTACATCCATGGTGGCTAGGATGGTGTTTTCTGGGAGGTCACCAATGCATTGTAGTTTTCTCAGGAAATCTGTGGTGTCACGGAGATAGCTGGGAGTGCTGGTGGCGTAGGGTCTGAGTAGGGAGTCCACATATCCAGACAGTCCTTCAGTGAGAGTGCCAATGCCCGAGATGATGGGGCGTCCAGGATTTCCAGGTTTGTGGATCTTGGGTAGTAGATAGAATAACCCCGGTCGGGGCTCTAAGGGTATGTTGATTTGTTCCTGTGTTAGTGTAGGGAGTGTCCTGAGTAGATGGTGCAGTTTCTTAGTGTATTCCTCAGTGGGATCTGAGGAAAGTGGCCTGTAGAATTTGGTATTGGAGAGTTGTCTGGCAGCCTCCTTCTGGTAGTCAGACCTGTTCATGATGACAACAGCACCTCCTTTATCAGCCTCTTTGATGATAATGTCAGAGTGGTTTCTGAGGCTGTGGATGGCATTGCGTTCTGCACGACTTAGGTTATGAGGCAAGCGATGTTGTTTTTCCACAGTTTTTGCCTGTGCACGTCGGCGGAAGCATTCTATGTATAGGTCCAGACTGTCATTTCGACCCTCAGGAGGAGTCCATGTGGAGTTCTTCTTCCTGTGTTGTTGGTGGGAGGGTATCTGTGTATCAGTGCGCTGTTCAGTGTTTTCTTGAAAGTATTCTTTGAGTCGGAGGCGGTGAAAGTAGGCTTCCAGATCACCGCAGAACTGTATCATGTTCGTGGGGGTGCTGGGGCAAAAAGAGAGTCCCCGAGATAGGACAGACTCTTCTGCTGGGTTGAGTGTGTAGCTGGATAAATTGACGATATTGCTGGGTGGGTTAGGGGTACCCCTGTTGTGGCCCCATGTGGCAGGTAGGATTTTAGACAGCTTACGGTCCTTTTTCCTTTGTAGAGAGGTGAAGTGTGTAATGTAGATCTCCTGTCTTATTTTAGTAAAGTCCATTTGTGTGGAGGGTTGGTTATTTATGAAAGTCTCCAGGTTGGAGAGCTCTTTCTTGATGTTTTTCTGTTTGCTGTATAGGATGCTGATCAGGTGGTTCCTCAGTTTCTTTGATAGTATATGGCATAATCTCTCACTGTGGTCTGTGCAGTATGTAGATAGCAATGGATTTTTCACCTTCAGTCCATTTGGTATGATGTCCATCCGTTTGCATTTGGAAAGGAAGATGATATCTGTCTGTATTTGTGCAAGTTTCTTCACGAGGTTGATAGATTTCCATTCCATACGGCTAAATGCAGTGCCTTGCATGGTGTCAAGTATCAGAGGGGTAGCTGTGTTAGTCTGAATCTGTAAAAAGCAACAGAGGGTCCTGTGGCACCTTTAAGACTAACAGAAGTATTGGGAGCATAAGCTTTCGTGGGTAAGAACCTCACTTCTTCAGATCCAAGTTTCCTGTTACTGTTTCTCCCTCTTCACTAAGCAGTGGGCCTACCCTGTCTTTGGTCTTCCTCTTGCTTCTAATGTATTGATAAAAAGTCTTCTTGTTCCCCTTTATTCCCGTAGCTAGTTTGAGCTCATTTTGTGCCTTTGCCTTTCTAATCTTGCCCCTGCATTCCTGTGTTGTTTGCCTATATTCATCCTTTGTAATCTGTCCTAGTTTCCATTTTTTGTATGACTCCTTTTTATTTTTTAGATCATGCAAGATCTCGTGGTTAAGCCAAGGTGGTCTTTTGCCACATTTTCTATCTTTCCTAACCAGCGGAATAGCTTGCTTTTGGACCCTTAATAGTGTCCCTTTGAAAAACTGCCAACTCTCCTCAGTTGTTTTTCCCCTCAGTCTTGATTCCCATGGGACCTTACCTATCAGCTCTCTGAGCTTACCAAAATCCGCCTTCCTGAAATCCATTGTCTCTATTTTGCTGTTCTCCCTTCTACCCTTCCTTAGAATTGCAAACTCTATGATTTCATGATCACTTTCACCCAAGCTGCCTTCTACTTTCAAATTCTCAACGAGTTCCTCCCTATTTGTTAAAATCAAGTCTAGAACAGCTTCCCCCCTAGTAGCTTTTTCAACCTTCTGAAATAAAAAGTTGTCTGCAATGCAGTCCAAGAATTTGTTGGATAGTCTGTGCCCCGCTGTGTTATTTTCCCAACATATATCCGGATAGTTGAAGGCCCCCATCACCACCAAATCTTGGGCTTTGGATGATTTTGTTAGTTGTTTAAAAAAAGCCTCATCCACCTCTTCCACCTGGTTAGGTGGCCTGTAGTAGACTCCTAGCATGACATCACCCTTGTTTTTTACCCCTTTTAGCCTAACCCAGAGACTCTCAACACTTCCATCTCCTATGTCCATCTCTACCTCAGTCCAAGTGTGTACATTTTTAATATATAAGGCAACACCTCCTCCCTTTTTCCCCTGTCTATCCTTCCTGAGCAAGCTGTATCCATCCACACCAACATTCCAATCATGTGTATTATCCCACCAAGTTTCAGTGATGTCAACAATGTCATAGTTGTATTTATTTATTAGCACTTCCAGTTCTTCCTGCTTATTACCCATACTTCTCACATTTGTATATAGGCATCTAAGATACTGGTTTGATCTTTCCTCCCAGTTTTGTCCTGACCCTCCTTTCTCTCTGCCAATATAGCCCACACTCCCTCTCGTTTCCGACCCATCTCCCAGGTCTCCATGTTCCCCACTTACCTGCGGGCTTTGCTCACCTGTCCCCGTCGAACCTAGTTTAAAGCCCTCCTCACTAGGTTAGCCAGTCTGTGTCCAAATAGGGTCTTTCCCCTCCTCGAAAGGTGAACGCCATCTCTGCCTAGCAGTCCTTCCTCAAATAGCATCCCGTGGTCTAGGAAGCCAAAGCCCTCCTGGCGACACCATCTTCGCAGCCAGGCATTCACCTCCATGATGCATCTGTCTCTGCCCGGGCCCCTACCTTTTACAGGAAGAATCGAAGAGAATACCACCTGCGCTCCAAACTCCTTCACCCGTACTCCCAGAGCCCTGTAGTCACTCTTGATCCGCTCAGTGTCACACCGCGCAGTATCATTTGTGCCCACATGGATGAGTAGCATGGGGTAGTAGTCAGAGGGCTGGATAATCCTCGACAATGCCTCCGTAACGTCACGGATACGGGCTCCCGGCAGGAAGCATACCTCCCGAGATGAAATGTCAGGGCGACAGATGGGCGCCTCCGTCCCCCTCAGCAGAGAGTCTCCGACCACCACTACCCTACGTTTCCTATTCGCAGTGGTGGCAGCAGACCTCCCAGCCTTAGGGGTACGAGGCTTCTCCTCCTTTACTGTAGGGGGTGATGCCTTCTTTCCTGTATCAAGAAGAGCATAACGGTTACCTATTACCACAGCGGGAGGGTTCGGAGCAGGGGTGGAGCACTGCCTGCTGCCAGAAGTAACCAGCTGCCAGTGTCCACCCTGAGCCATCTCCTCCTCCACCAGTGGTGTATCAGCAGTCCTGTGTACTGGGACAGCTACCTCAGCTGTCTCCACATGGACACTGTCCAGGAACTGCTCGTGGATTCAGATGCTTCTCAACCTAGCCACCTCCTCCTGTAGCTCTCCCACCTGCTGCCTGAGAGATTCCACCAGCAGGCACCTTTCACATTGGATGGTCCCCCCAGCCTGGATATCAGTAAGTGGAAATTGCAAGTTACAGTCTCTGCAAAACCACACCAGGATCTGGGTAGAAGCATCCATGCTCAGGCGCTCTGTCTGGCTACAGGCGCAGGTGGAGGAGACAGAAGCAGTGCTGGCACAGGTGTTGCGGGTCTTCCTAACCATCGTAAGCCTCCCTCTGTCAAACTCCCGTCTGCAGCCCCCTGTCCGCTGAAAGGGTTGTTTAAGCAAGAAGTCATGATCCCCCAACATGAGCATCCAATGCAACTCAACTTCATCACTGCAGCCATACAAAGAGCATAGCATGTGTCTGCAGAAGATTACGGAGACTGGTAATGGGCTGGGCGATACTGATATGGAAATTGTTTGTTGGGAAGATGTTCAGGTTTCTTGTGGAGAAGAATCAGCAACTGGAATGGGGTCAGACCCCTCTTGAATGAATTTTTAACTAGAGAGGGTCCCAAACTGTAAAAAGTGTATCTGGAGTTCAAATCTCCCAAAGATTTGGGAATATTTAGATTCTGGAGGTTGGCTCAGGCTCACCTCTAGCTCAGGATTAAATCTAATCCACTGTGTATATTACCTGGGTTATAGCTCTCTGACCTGTTTACATATATCTGTATACACAGTTATGAGGAATAAAATCCTGCAGTAGTTCTCTCTGTGCTGGAATAAAACAGTATATCAGGCTGTGCTGAAGCTGTCAAAAGGGAGAATTTTTAGCAAAAGCCTGGCTAATTCATTCTTTTTCCAATACCATAGCACAGCTACAAAATCCACAAGTTATTAAAAAAGCAAGTCATGGGCCCAGATTCTGCTGGCACTTTACATCCGTCTAAATCCAGAGTAACTGGATAAAAGACAGTGTTTATCTGGATTTATTCTGGTGCAGCTGAGATAAGAACCAATCCTTCACAGTTGTGTACTCAAAAGCAGAAAAGCACCTTAGGTTTTGGGGGGATTTTGTTTATTTTAAATACACTTTTTGCCTGGTAGGGAGTTGTATTTATATCCCACTCTGTTTCAAGTACAGCTTTTAAATATTTCAGTATCAGGAGAGAATATACGTCAAGATCAAGACCATTATTCTGAGGCAGGGAGTCGGGAAACTGAAGCAGTGAGAGTTAAAAATAAATTTTAAAAAATCGTGTTCAGTTGTTGGCTTCCCCAAATTGCTGCACAACCATGTGCACGAAGAAGATCTCACCTAGAGACCTGTGTCTGCCACAATTAGTCAGCATCACTGAGTGTTCTGGCATGGAGTTATCCACCCTGGAGGAAGGGAGGGAAGAAATAATGAGAAGGGAAAGATTGGGAAAACAAATATTAACAGGGAGTTAAAAAGCTCAACCATCTGATAGGATTTGCCATTTTTCATTGTATCTTGTTTTTTCAAGGGACCGAGCACCTTTTATCTTCACTTCAGAGATGGAGTATTTCATCACAGAAGGTGGAAAAACCCCACAGCGCTTCCAAGAGTTTGTGGAACTTTGCTGTCGAGCTTATAATATAGTCAGGAAACACAGCCAATTGCTCTTGAACCTGCTGGAGATGGTAAGAAGGTCAGGGATGTAACCAAAAAAACCCTCAATCCCTCTTGTTTTCTTTTCCCCTGTAGCGAGGCTTAGAAGGATTAGATTTTTATCAGTAAATGTCAATCTCATTGTACACCCACGAACCAACTCAAATTAAAAGGTTTTCTTTTGTAAAAGTTTCACCCAGTCCTAATTCCAGGTTTTCAAATTGCTATTTCCTAACTCTGTTTGGAATTAAAGAAGTGAACTAATTAGACTAAACTCACAGACTGCATTATGTTACAATACCCTATGGTGATTGATCTAGGACACTGCAGCCATTACAGGGAGCCATTATTGTAGAATCCTGTCATGCTTTGTTACTGGGATAAATACAGTAAGGAAAAAAGGCTTCATGAGGACTTCATAGAAGAACCGGTTGTAGAGGACAGCCTTGGTTCGAGTGATAATGAGCTAATTCAGTTTAAACTAAATGAAAGGATAAACAAAAAATAGATCTGCAACTAGGGTCCTTGATTTCAAAAGAACCACCTTAAAAAAATTAAGGGAATTAGTTAGGGAAGTGGACTGGCCTGAAGAATTCAAGGATCTAAATGTGGAGGAGGCTTGGAATTAGTTTCTGCAACTTTGACTTAAAGTACCTGAAGCCTCCATCCCAACCAAGGAGAAAAAATGCGTAGGGAAGGGTTGCAGACCAAGCTGCATGAGCAAGCATCTCAAACAGGTGATTAAGAGAAAGGAGAAAGCCTACAAGGAATGGAAGATGGGAGGGATCAGCAAGCAAAGCTACCTCTTGGAGGTCAGAAAGTGTAAGGATAAAGTGAGAACTGCCAAAAGCCAAGCAGAGTTGGACCTTAAAGAGAATTAAAACCAGTAGTAAAAGGTTCTATAGCCATATAAATAAGAAGAAAACAAGGAAAGAAGAAGTGGGACTGCTAAGCACTGAGGATGGGGTGGAGATTAAAGATTATCTAGGCATGGCCTAAAACCTAAACAAATACTTTGTCTCAGTCTTTAATTAGGCTAATGAAGAGCTTAGGGGTAGTGGCAGGGTGGCTAATGGAAACGAGGATATGGAGGTAGATATTACCAAATCCAAGGTGGAAGTCAAACAGAAACAGCTTAATGGGACTAAATTGGGGGGGGGGGAGGGAAGATAATCTCCATCCAAGAATATTAAAGAAACTGGCCCGTGAAATTGCAAGGGCAATAGCAAGGGTTTTTAATGAATCTGTAAACTAGGGGGTTATACCTTGTGACTGGAGAACTGCTAATATAGTTCCTATTTTTAAGAAAAGGGGGGGGGGAATTGATCTGGGCAACTACAGGCCTGCTAGTTTGACCTCAGTGGTATGCAAGGTCTTGGAACAAATTTTGAAAGAGAAAGTAGTTAAGGACTGTGACAGACCCAGACCAGCGGGGTACAGGAGTCTGGTAGAGGGCAAATATACTGGTCACTGTATGAGTAGTTTTCTGTTCCCTGAGTGACCAGAGCAGGGGCTGCACTAGAGTAATCAGGAACCTGCTAGAACCAGTTAAGGCAGGCAGGCTAATTAGGACACCTGGAGCTAATTAAGAAGAAGCTGCTAGAATCAATTAAGGCAGGCTAATCAGGGCACCTGGGTTTTAAAAAGGAGCTCACTTCAGTTTGTGGTGTAAGTGTGAGGAGCTGGGAGCAAGAGGCGCAAGGAGCTGAGAGTGAGAGGGTGAAGGTGTGGGTGTGCTGCTGGAGGACTGAGGAGCACAAGCGTTATCAGACACCAGGAGGAAGGTCCTGTGGTGAGAATAAGGAAGGTGTTTGGAGGAGGCCATGGGGAAGTAGCCCAGGGAGTTGTAGCTGTCATGCAGCTGTTACAGGAGGCACTATAGACAGCTGCAGTCCACAGGGCCCTGGGCTGGAACCCGGAGTAGAGGGCGGGCCCGGGTTCCCCCCAAACCTCCCAACTGACCTGGACTGTGGGTTCTCCCAGAGGGGAAGGTCTCTGGGCTGTTCCCCAACCCACATGGTGAATCTCTGAGGCAAGAAAATCCGCCAATAAGCGCAGGACCCACCAAGATAGAGGAGGAACTTTGTCACAGGACATAGAGGTGAATGGGAATTGGGATAAAATACAACATGGTTTTACAAAAGGTAGATCATGCCGGACCAACCTGATCTCCTTCTTTGAGAAGATAACTGATTTTTTAGACAAAGGAAATGCAGTAGATCTAATCTACCTGGATTTCAGTAAGACATTTGATAAATTATTAGTTACATTGGAGAAGATGGGGGATTAATATGAGAGTTAAAAGGTGGATAAGGAACTGGTTAAAGTGGAGACTAAGACAAGTTATGCTGAAAGGTGAGCTGTCAGGCTGGAGGGAGGTTATTAGTGGAGTTCCTCAGGGATTGGTCTTGAGACCAGTCTTATTTGACATTTTAATTAATGACCTTGGCACAAAAAGTGGGAGTGTGGTAATAAAATTGTAGATGACACAAAGTTGGGAGGTATTTCCAGTACGGAGGAGGACCAGAATATCATACAAGAATGATCTTGTAAACTGGAGTAATAGAAATGGGGTGAAATTTAATAGTGCAAAGTGCAAGGTCATACTTTTAGGGACTAACAACAAGAATTTTTGCTATAAGCTGGGGAAGTATCAGTAGGATGTGACAAAGGAGTTGAAAGACCTGGGTGTATTGGTTGATTGCAGGATGACTATGAGCCGCCAATGTGATGCAGCCGTGAAAAAGGCTCATGCAATCCTAGAATGCACCAGGTGAGGTATTTCCAATAGAGACAGGAATGTTTTATCAGTGCCTTGTATAATGGTACTGAGGCTGAGAGGGGTAATGTGAGACTTTTATTGATTAATGTTTGTAAAGCGCTTTCAGCTCTGCAGATGAGAGATTACTCAGTAAAGCCCAAATCAAAGGCCCAGTGCAAAGAGCAAGCAGCTGGGCTGTGCATTGCAGGGCTCCTCCAGGGAAGGAGCAATGGAATCCCCGAATCCACAATGCTGCACTGCATGGCACTAAGGATTGTTTGTGCCCAGCACAGGATCCCCAAATCTTACTTCTCTGAGCACCCTCTGATGTGCAGCAAAACTGCACTCCTATGGCCAAAATGAAAATTATCCATTGCAAAATATGCCATGTGTTTCCCATCTTAAAGCAATTTTGAAGCTAGAACTGGTGCATGAAATGGGATGCCCTATAGGGAGTACATAGATCATAGACAATCATAGAATCATAGGACTGGAAGGGCTCTCAAGAGGTCATCTAGTCCAGTCCCCTGCACTGATGGCAGGACTAAATATTATCTAGACCATCCCTGACAGGTGTTTGTCTTAACCCGCTCTTTAAAATCTCCAGTGACGGAGATTCCACAACCTCTCTGAGCAGTTTATTCCAGTGCTTAACCATCCTGACAGTTAGGAAGTTTTTGCTAATGTCCAACCAAAACTGCCCTTGCTGCAATTCAAGCCCATTGCGTCTTGTTCTATCCACCTTCTTGTAACAACCTTTTATGTACTTGAAAACCGTTATGTACATGACCCCTCTCAGTCTTCTCTTCTCCAGATTAAATAAACCCAGTTTTTTCAATCTTTCCTCATACGTCATGTTTTCTATACCTTTAATAATTTTTATTTCCTTGGACTTTCTCCACTTTGTCCACATCTTTCCTGAAATGTGGCTCCCAGAACTGGACACAATACTCCAGTTGAGGCCTAATCAGAGTGGTGTAGAGCGGAAGAATTACTTCTAGTGTCTTGCTTACAACGCTCCTGCTAATATATCCCAGAATGATGTTTGCTTTTTTTGCAACAGTGTTACCCTGTTGACTCATATTTAGCTTGACCCCCAGATCCCTTTCTGCAGTACTCCTTCCTAGGCAGTCATTTCCCATTTTGTATGTGTGCAACTGATTGTTCCTTCCTAAGTGAACTACTTTGCATTTGTCCCTATTGTATTTCTTCCTATTTTCTTCAGACCATTTCTCCAGTTTTTCCAGATCATTTAGAATTTTAATCCTGTCCTCTAAAGCACTTGGAACCCCTCCCAGCGTGGTATCATCCACAAACTTTATAAGTGTATTCTCTATTCCATTATTTAAACCATTGATGAAGATATTGAACACAACTGGACCCAGAAATGATCCCTGCATGACCCCATTTGATCGCTTGACCGTGAACATGGACATCTGTGCTCAGGGATCCATGCTGGTTACCTGAGAGCTTCTGGATAGATTTTTAAAGTTTTGGTTTTAACCCATAAAGCCCTAACTTGCTTGGTGCCAGGTCCCCCTGTGAGACCACCTCTTTCCCTTTAATACAGTGCAATGGTTGCAGTCAGCAGAGGTGTTGATGCTAGAGCCCTTTTCATATAACAGAGAGGGGATGCTGGGAGAGTGTTCTGCACAAGGGCCACAGAGCTCTGGAATGGCCTCCCGCCCCAAGTCTCATGTTGTTTGGATCTGTTGGCATTCAGGGCACATTGCAGGTTCCATTTTTTTCACATGGCCTTTGAAGAGCAGTATGGGGGTTGAGCTACAGGCCAACATACAGCGAAGTATTAGCACTTGACTATAAGCTGCAGCTTGGTGGAAGGATGAGCTTGATGGTATTGCATTCTGATTTGGTAATTGTAAATAACTGGCAGGGAACTCAGAGCCTGTGGATGGGTGCTCTTATTTCTTCTAAAGAGAAAGGAAATAAAACAAACATAGGAGATTGAGTATGATGGGGTGTACCAGGCCCTCCGAGGCCTCCTGCTGGAGGCCCCGTGATCCTACCCCCCACACACACACACACACATATATCCTGGGAAGGAGCAGTGAAGGTGAGTCTATGGTGACCAGATGCCCCGATATTATCAGGACCATCCCAATATTAGGGACTTTTTCTTATATAGGCAACTAATTCCCACCCCGTCTTGATTTTTCACACTGGCTATCTGGTCACCCTAGGCCTGGAGAGGCCTTGTGGGAGCAGCCAATCAGAGCCCAGCAGGCTCCGATAAAAAGAACTGCAAGGCCTTAGCAGGTCAGTCCCTGGCTAGGACCAGAAGGCTGAGGATGGGTGCTCCGCTCTGACCAGCTCAATGGGCTGATCTACTGGCCCTGGGAATGAGAAGACTTGACAACTGTAACCCTGAGGTAAGGATGAAGAGAAAGGGGCTACATGGGAAAAGGCCCAAGGAAGTAGCAGCAGCAAACTGGAGGCAGTGATACGTGTTTATAGGGTCCCTGGGTTGGGACCCAGCATAGTGGGTGGTCTCCCCACCGGCCTACTTGCAAAGTGGCCAAAGCCCTGAGAAGGGGAAAAGGCTGTTGGGAAGCCCAAGTGAAGGGCAGGACTTAGAGGGGCCCAGAGATGGGGCTGAGGGCATACAGTGTGTCAAACACTTTGCTACCCTGGAAGCCGTTCATCCATTTTACACTGAGTGACTTGGCCGGAGGGCTGAGCCACTGAAGACCTACAAAGCAAGGTCGACAACCTACAGGTGGCGCCTGGGACAGGAAAGACTGCAGTACCACACCCAGACAGTGGGGGGCACTCAAGAGGTGAGTGCCTCATCATATTGAAGAAGCCCCAACTTGTCTCATTGAAGTCTGAAGGGGGAATTTGGCTCCCCCCATGACACAAGCAGCCAGTCAAACCTAAAAGAATCTAAGAGCCATAGTGTGGTGGCATGGAGGTCACCCCGGTACACTCCTTTCTGTCAGGCATGGTGCCACAGGTTGATCTCATTAACCAGAGCCATTGCCATAAATAGTAGCTTACTCAGCTGCACCCAGGGACACTCATCTCTCCCACTCAGTCCAACAAGCAGCCTCTGGCCCCTTCCTTCAGGAGACACGTCTTTCCTGCATCTGTAAATAGTCTCTGCTTCTGGAATCCTTTTTGGTTCCTTCTCTGGGTTACTCCTTTCAGACCTTCCTTAATCAGGAGTCTCCTTTGCAAATGGGCTGCATTAGTTAGTCCCTGACTGTTCTCCTTAATCAGGAGTCCCCCCAGCTCTCCTCCCTGGAGCTGAGTTCTCTTAATCACTTTCTCTAGTCCTTCTGAAGTAAGAGCTCTCCTCTCCTGAGCTGAGTTATGGGTTATCCAGCCATAAGGCCTTTGCCAGCTTCTCCCTCAGCTGGCCCCTTTCCCTTAGTCTTTAGGCTTCAGACTGCTCAGCAAGCTAGTTAGTATTCCTGGTGCCTGCCCTGCTAGGAGAGAGGAGGCAGCCTTTATGCTGGTCCCCTTCTCCCAGCTCATTCCCAACTGGCCGGGGAGGAGGAGGAGGGAGGGGACCCTTGCCTTCCCCTCTCTGCAAGGTTCCCGGCCCTTAAAGAAACAGTAACAGTATTTCCTCCAGAATACTTCTTATTCCTGGGACTGCTTCCTTTCTCCTAATATCTCCCAGGTCCTTGTATATATAATTGGGCCTTTTAAACTCTTAAAGGGCCATGCCACATGGGCTGACCATTAGGTCCTACTACTCTTAAGGGCAGACTGCTCCATCACACATAGTAAAAAGGGTAATTTATAGAAAATTAAATAGACTATGGGGAAGTTCTACTTTGGGCTCACTTTAGTGCAAAATACCAGATGATAGCAGGAAGGGAAAGATAAACTAACATCTCATATTTATTTTATGCAGAAAAAGCAGTCTCAAGTTTCCACGATGGAAAGTTCTGTGCATATCTGAAAATCTGCATCTTGTCTCAATATCATTGTCTGAGTTCTGCTTTCTGAGATGGCTATATAAGGTTTTGTTGTTGTTTTGTTTTAAAGTCAAATCTGAAGTTATATAAGGCCAGTTTCAAAATGTGCAGTGCTTGATTGGGGTTGTAAACTCTATCTGCTTTGAATGGTCAGTAACTGCTAGTGGCTTCCAGCAAACTGTGATTATGAACCACAAGATTTTTTAGCCCAGTATGGAGTTAATGCTTTATTCTCTTGGTGGTGAGCAGCAGTACCAGTATATGTTCCTGGGAGCGAGGGAAGAAATAAGCCATGAAGTTCCCATCACTCTGAAAAGCAGAAACATCTGTGGGAGGCCCAAGAGCCTTGCTGGCAGAGTTCAGCTACAAAGCCTGTAGTTTATCAGCTTTCCTCTCACTAAAGAATCAATATGAACTAGAACAGAGGATTTCTGGGGACCATGAGCAGCATTCAACTAGTTAAAAAAAATCATGTAAAATCCAGGATTTTCCAGATAGAAATTTCTATCACAAGTCTATATAGCTGGTTCTCCAAGGAAGCCTAACAAATCAGCTCTCTGCTAAAATGTGAGTAAGAAATAGACAGAGTCATTACTGAGAGAAAGGAGATATAGATTCACTGCCACTGAGTCACTCTGTGTCCTTGAACAAATCACTCCACCTTGCTATGCCTCCTAAATACCTTTTGTAAAATAGGGATAATGAAACTTGCCTATCTTAGTGAAGGGATTTGAGATGTATGTGAAAAGTGCAGTATCAGAACTAGTATAATTAATTATTTCATGTAGAGATGGGCCTACCCCACAACCTTGGAGGTGTTTTCCATCCAAACCTGAGTCCACCCTTACTGCTGGCCCTTCACTTCCTTTTCACTATGAGCAGATCCAAACATTACTATACTTTGGGGGATTAGAAATCCAGATCCAAATGTTTGTGGCTCAGGCTTATCTCTAGTTACATCAGATAACTAAAATACCTGTGATGATCAAGTACTGTAGCCCAAGCCATCTGGGTGCCCAAACATATGTGTACTTGGGACAACCAGTTGGAAAATACCCAAAGTCTTGTCTGATCAGTCTCCAACATCACTATGTTGGAAACCCTCCTTGTCCCCTCTGATACAAGAGGAAAGAAACTACACAAAGCAGGGATAATGGAGGGGCTGGATGATCCTCAAGGAACCATGCTGCCAGGGGGAACAGTAGCCGACAGAGCAATGCCAGTCCTATCCACACAACCTTCTGCTTCCCCAGCACTTGGGCTCTTCTTTCCCATATCCCCAGGGTAGGGAGTTCAAGCCATACCACCTGCATCTGGTGTAAGATAGTTAGGGCACCAAACTGGAAACTAGAAGAGACCTGGATTCTTTACCCATCTCAACGCATAGTATGACAATGGGCAACACACTTCACCTCTCTGCACCATAGTTCTCCCAGCTGTAAAATGGGGATATTTGTACCTACAGTCTTTGTAAACTGCTTGAAGATATATAGATAAATAATATGTGTTTGTAAGTGCAAATTATTATTATTGTGCCTTGCCCATCCTCAAGAAAGATGAACTCTAACTGGAACAGGTGCAGAGAAGGGCTCCTAGGATGATCAGGGGAATGGAGCCTACCTTATAACTGGAAAAGCTTGGCTTGTTTAACCTAGCAAAACAAAGACTGCAAGGGGACATGATTGCTCTCTAGAAATACATCAGGGGGTAAACACCAAAAAGGAAGAAGAGCTATTTAAGCTAAAGGACTATGTTTGCATAAGAACAAATGGACATAAACTGGCCAGGAATAAATTTAGGCTAGAAGTTAGAAGAAGGTCTTATAACCATCAGAGGAGTGAGGTTCTGGAACAGCATCCCAATAGGAGTAGAAGAGGCAAACTAGTTTTAAAATGGATCTTGATAAATTATTACCAGGATTATTTGATAGGGTTGTCTGTGATAGCAGGGGACAGAACTCGATGACCCAGAAGGTCCCTTTCAGTTCTGTGCTCCTGTGCCCTCTTTGTATTTGCCAAACCCCTCCCAACTGAGGGGAAGATTCTCTTGGAAACTAAACCATTTGAATTCACCTCAGTGATTTTTCAGTCTCGTCTGCGTAACCAGTGTTCAAGCTGTCACAGTTCCAGCAGCAGTCCAGACAGAGCCTGAGACATTAGGCAACATCTCAGCCATGGTGCTGAGGAGAAAAGAACCCAAAATACAAACACATTGATTTTAAAATATAGAAAAGATGGAAAGAAATAAGGAAAACAAATATCTCTCTTCTCTCCCCCTTTCACTTTACAACAAAAGCTATGTTTCCCTTTTATTTGGTTTAATCTTCTGAGATCAATGGGCACTTCTGTCTGCACTGGAAATATATTTCATTGCAGAATGTACATGCTCAAGCAGCAATGGTAAAGTTATATTTGTATTCTTTCTGAGCAATGGGTGGGAAAGATTTTCTCTCTATTACACACAGTCCATCATCTCAACTCAGTGTGGGGAATGTGCAAAGTCAGTGGGTTTTAAACATTTATTAGAAACTTTTCTCTTCTTTTTTTTAACATTTTAAAGTGCCTAGGGACAGATGTGCTGGACACATTGAACATGTCTAGTTGTCCACTTCTCATTGCACTACACTGACAATGTTGTTAACTCTCATTACTATATAAATAAGATTGAAAGGAAGTAAGACTTTGCATTTAGGAAGTGTCTTTCGTCCAATAATACTTAGGACATATTCAATCATTTTACAACGTATTCAAGCCTACTAATACTGCTGTAGAGGCAAGCAACTATTATTGTACCCTTCTTCGGGACTGGGAAACTGAGGCACAGAGAGGCTAATGGTATCTGGCATGTTGCAAATAAAACTGGGTACATTAACAAAAACAGTTTCTTACAGGTAGGTGTATGTACCTAATTGCATGGATTTGAAATAGTGTGACATTGGGATGTAATGTTTTTATAGGTACACCTTTAGGTGTAAGGAGTTCATAGAGTAAGGGGAGGCATCCATTCTGGTTTAGTGTTGAGTTTGGTTGGTGGGGAGGAGGTTATCACAGCTGAAGGTGGTATTTGCAGCCTGCCCTGGAGATCTGTAGGTGGATGCCCTTTGCTGCCTTAAGGAGGCTGAGAGGGGGAAATAATGTTTCTGTGTATACTGAGGTGGTAGACTCCTAGTAGAGAGATCAGTTGCAAGGAATTTGATTCATGAGGTCCTGAATCCATTTGAATACACCCTCTTCTGGTGTATCAATGTGAACAGGTTAAGAGTGCATTTCATTCTCCTAATCCGTGCTCTGTGTGTTATACCCAGAGTCACACATTGCTCAAATTAGGAGAGGTTTGTAATTTATAAATGGGGAGAGTTCTTTCCCTGTAACTCCTTTTTTCTAGTTGCCCTGTTTCATTTAAATTATTTTCAGTTTATTTATTGGATCAATCCTATTTATTCAAAGATGCTGCATGCAGGGTTGCCTGAGCTGAACAGCATCCAGGATTTGAAGTATGTGTATGATAACCTTCGTCCACATGACTCAGACCTCCAAGCCACGAGCCACTTTACCAGGTAAAAAACAGAAAAGAATTCAGAAAGTATGCCCTCTTTTAGGCTTAAAGAGACACTGCCAAATTACAAATCATAGGCTCTGTTGATCTATGGAGTTAGTCAATTGAAATCAATAAATTACACAAAGGATTAATTTGTCTCTAAACACAAACACGCAAACAAACCCTCTCTTTATACACGTCACTAATAACTCCTTAGATTATGAAAGGAGTTGTTCATACCTAACTTATTTTCCGTTACTGAAGTTGCTTACATTTTTTGCTCAGCTTGCATATTGTAACTACCCTAGTATATTTCTTGTTGGCTTCGCTCTAATGCACTGTGACAAAGCTGCAGGGTTTGGACTGCAAGCATTTCCAGTGACTGTTTGAATCTTCTCGTTCAAAGAGCTTCTTCTTTGAGTTCCGTGAAGAATGTGCTTTTTGTGTTGGTTTTTGTAAAATGTTTTCAAAAAACTGTGAGAATCAATGTGGCCTTGCTGCTAGAACACTGGGCTGAGACTCAGGGGATCTCGGTTCTGTTCCTGTCTCTGCTGGGTGACCTTAGGTAAGTCACTTCACCTCTCCGTGCCTTGGTTTCTCCATCTGTAAAATGGGGTTAATTATATTTTCTTCTTCTTAAGCACTTTGAAATCTACAGATGAAAAGCACTATATAAGAGTTAGGTATTATTAATAATCGCTTTGCAGCTTGATTGGTATTCGCATAATATGAAACTTTTCACTTCTAGCTTGTTGTTCGGATTCAGCTAGGATTGGTAGGGACTGAAGGTTAATGGCAGTTTAGCAGTCTGTACGAAACAAGTTTGACGTCAGTTCTGTCTTTTGTGGACAAGCGTCCACCACCAGGGCCAGATTAACTCTCCTGTGGGCCCGGGGCTATTAGATTTTGTGGGCCCCTGTATACAAGTCTTTTTCCTAGGAGGAAGTTTAGTGCAGGAGGGGGCTGGGGCAGGAGATTGGGGTGCAGGAGGGGATTCTCACCTGGGAGAGGGGATTAGAGTGCAGGAGGGGGTGTGGAGTCTAGGAGGGAGTTTGGGTGCAGGAGGGGATTCTGACCTGGGGTAGGGGGTTGGGTGCAGGAGGGGGTGCGAGGCACAGGCTCCGGCCGGGAGGCGCTTACCACAGGCGTCTCCTGGCTGGCGTTCAGCAGGGCTCAGGCCGCCTCCCTGCATGCCGTGGCCCCACGCCGCTCCTGGAAGTGGCTGGCTGCTAGCATGTCTCTGCAGCCCCTGGGGGCAGGGGGACAGCGTGTCTCCGTGCGCTGCCCGTGCCCGCAAGTGCCGCCTCTGTAGCTCCCATTGGCCAGTTCCCAGCCAATGGGAGCTGCGGGGACAGTGCTGGAGGTGGGGGCAGTACACGGCGCCGCCTCCCCCCCCCCCCCCTGCCAGGGGCCACAGAGATGTGCCAGCAGCCAGCCACTTCCGGGAGCGGCGTGGGGCCATGGCATGCAAGCAGCCTGCCTGAGCGCCCCTCTTAGTGGCCTGGAGTTTGCTGCCTGTGATTTATTTTTGCAGGGCTCCCCTTGAGACGGAGCCCTGGGCTGTAGCCTCTAAAGCCCCTGCCTTAATCCGACCCTGTCCACCACATAGAAATCCCCACTGCAATTGGTGCCTTTGTCTCAATAGATAGGCCAAGCCCTGAATGCGCTTGTAAGCTGAATGAGCCACAAGTGTTGAGGCCCAGCCTGGGGAAAGCTCACACTGTCACAGCTTGCCCTGTGCTTGCTCTTGGGAAAGACGAGCACAGCGTATTGCCCAGCACCTCTGAATACAACCAAAGGCAATATTAGAATTTTAATAAATGAGAGAAGGCCCTGAACCCAAACAATTGAATCAAATGCATTGCTCCTGTTAAATTCTCTCTGGAATTATCTAGATGTTCACCATGACGTCAGTTTGAACTGTGTTACTCAGACTTGTCTTTATGATGTGTCGAGAACAGAACATGGAAACAATACACTCCCAAAATTTGGAGAAGTTTGAATCGAGATACAAAACCTTTGGGTCAGACCACAGTAGTTTGGAACTTCCAAAATTAAATTTTTCTATTATTTTAGAACACAGCAGAGTCCCCAACTCCTCGTTTTAACCCCTAGATTTTCCTTATTTCCCCATTGCCCTTTGATTACATAGTTTCATTTGTTTTTAATTTCTGCATGACTGTGACGGTGACTGTGACTCACCACCGTGGCGCCTCCCACTGGTCTCTCTGGGAATTAGCTCAGTCCATGGGGAGCGCCCTCTTATGGTGGTTTCCTGTCCGTCTCTCGCCCTCGCTTGGCGCCTGGACCCGCATTGCTCCCTTCTGCTCGCGGCGTCCCCTTCAGGACACTGCCCTCCGGCAGTGCCCCCTAGTCCGTTCTCACCCTCTTCCAGGAGCCTAACAGCAGTCTTTCACCTGCCACAGTGGCCAGCCGCTCCCAAAGTCTAACCCCTTCCCTCAGGGGTATGGTACGATCCAATATGGCCACTTCCCCTGGCCAGTTGCAATATAAGGGGAAAGGGGGGGACCCAGACCCACCCGCTACTCTGGGTCCCGACCCAGGGACTCTCTAGCGGCAGCCTCCTTGCCCTCCTTCTCTCCTCTCGCTTGCTGTCCACTCTCCCTGGGTCACTTCCCCTCTGACCCTTTTCACCCTTTAGGCCCTTCCCTCAGGGCCTGCAGCCTGGCAGGTGGCGGGCTGGAGTTCCCTTCAGCTCCCCCGAGCCTGCCCAGCACTGCACTGTTCCAGGTGCTGGTCTCCTAGCTCAGGAGACAGACCTTCCCTGTTGGAGGCCTGGGAGAGACTGACTGCTCTGCTCCTGGGCAGCCCTTATACAGGGCTCAGCTCAGCCCTGATTTGCCGCCTCCTGCCCAGCCCTGATTGGCTCCCTAACAGGCCCTCCCTAATTGGCTGCCACTTTGCGCAGCCTCTCTGGCCTGTCTTAGCCCACTTTCACAGGGAGGTGGGGCACTTGCCCCACCACAATGACATTTAAGATCAATGTTGATCCCATCTCCTCTAATCCCTACTCACTCCCATCTCCTCACAATTTAAAGTATTGCCAAGCTGCAGCCTTGTATACTGCAAGCACAGAGTAAAAACAAGTCCTGTTAATAGTAATGATAAGTTACATCCATGCATCCAATAGGGAATAGATCCCTTAATGATTTCCTCACGGTATAGTTGTATGCTTTCAGTGACTTGAAACAAAGGTCTGATTGTTAGAATTACTGTCAAACAAGATCTTAAAACCCTGGAGAAATGTACAATTTTGCTACAGTGCATGTTTTTTCTCTTTTAATGTAAATGAGGTTTGTTTGCGCTGTCTGTGCATGTTACTCCAAGAAAATGCTCATTTCATCAGTTTAAATAAGCTTCATGGAACCAGTTAACTATTGTCTGTTTGTCCCTATTTTAAATTTCTAATCATGGTTTAGCACATGTTAATTAACATGTTTTAACTAACACGTTTGTAAATTTCAATGTGGACAGGATGCCAAGACCTGTTGCTAGTCATGCTTAAACATATGACAGCCTCACTCTGCCTGTGGAGTGCTGTGCAGCCCAATATCCCTGTAGTGCTGAGCACTCTGAGCATGGTCCCTCGTCCCCTCAGCCTGCCTCCTACGCTATGGATGATTACACTGCTCCTTCACCAACAGATTTCTTCCACAGCCCTTTACTGCCCTTGTATGAAAGGGCAGAATGGGGATGAGAATCCAACCATGGAAACTTCCGGTTCTATAGTTTGGTAGCACTGTATATTATTATTTCTAGTCATTGTAGATAATAATAATGCTTTAAACAAGACTCTCGAAGTACTTCACTAACTTGATTTTTTTCATGACATCCTGTGCAGCTGGTGATGAACCCTCAGTGAAAACTTAGATGGAGAGAATGGTAGATAAGTATTATTATAACCTTTTTTCACGTAGGTCAAGTGATTTGTCCAGGATCACATAGCAAGCCAGAGGTAGAGATCCGAAGTCCTCACTCTCTCAGGGCAAGTCCATAGTGCAATCATGGGTTGTATACCTAATCTCGGATACCATGCGTCAGCATGGGCTTCAGTGTGGGCGATATAAACCCACCCAGAAAATTGGGTAATTATTTGGGTGGGGCACTGAAATCAGTGCTGCTGCAGCTTCAATGCTCCAGTGCCCGAGCTAGATAAAGTATGTTTACACTGCATTTATGGGGTGTGGTTGCAGCTCATGTACACATACTCAAACTAGCTTTAATCTATCTCCTAGTCTATCTAACTGGAACCCCTTGACTCCAGATGTTACTTTGTCTTTATTTTCTTAGCTACTTCAATAAATGTTCATTATTTTTAAAAAGTCCCTGTCACGGGATTGCTGGCCCCTTTAAGAGAAGTCTGAGCTAAAGCTATCCTAGAAGAGCTAATTTAAAGGGAATGAGCTTATCTAGGCAGTTAGTTGAATAACGAACACCTGAGCCTGATAAAAGGTCACCAGGGCTCAGTTGCAGAGAGATGCTCACAGAGAGAAGCTCTCATAAGGGAGAGGAGCTCCCAGAGACCAAGGAAGAGGCAGTGCAACCCATGAGCCCAAGGGAAGAGACTTCATTTCCATTTAATAAAATAGAACCACATCAGGGGAAATGTCTTACATCCCTTCAGATTATGTAGAATTCTTAAGGGGCCCTGAGAGAAAGGAAAGTGAGGTAGATAGTGCCAGCAATACTAGCTCAGCAAAGATGTGCTACAGTGCAGACACAACTTGTGACAAGTGGTACCAGAAGTGGGATTCTGAGATCATCTCCCATCAAGGAGGGATGACTGAGTGGCACAGTGCAGACACCTTTCTTGGCTGTGAGATTTTGATCCTCCCATGTCAGCATATGGAGGGGCAGCCACAGCTGTTGGAGTTCAGCTCCATTTTGGGTGGCGGGGGGGGGAAATGTCTGAGCAGCCTCAGAGGCCTGTGAAGGAGGTTCCACAATGGTAAAGAGTCAATTGTCATCGACACCGAAAGGGAAGAAGGCACAGGGCTCAACCAACTCTATGTTTTGACTATGAGGAAGTGGGGCAGGCAGGACGGGTTTGCCCCTGTAAAAACAATGATTGTAAAGCAGTTCTGGTTGTACAGTCAACTTGTGGAACTCCTTACCTGAGGAGGTTGTGAAGGCTAGGACTATAACAATGTTTAAAAGGGGACTGGATAAATTCATGGTGGCTAAGTCCATAAATGGCTATTAGCCAGGATGGGTAAGAATGGTGTCCCTAGCCTCTGTTCGTCAGAGGATGGAGATGGATGGCAGGAGAGAGATCACTTGATCATTGCCTGTTAGGTTCACTCCCTCTGGGGCACCTGGCATTGGCCACTGTCGGTAGACAGATACTGGGCTAGATGGACCTTTGGTCTGACCCAGTACGGCCTTTCTTATGTTCTTATGTTCTTATGTACTGAGCACCAGAGGAATGGGGGAGAGCCAAGATGTCAAAGACACCCTGCCAGAAACTGCTGGCTATTGTGAAGTCTGAACAAAAGATGGTGGGGACCCAGTTTTGGTGCAAGAAAGTGTGATGCCCCAGGAACAGTCTGTCTTGGTTGCGGGGAGAATGGTCACATAGAAAGATGTTGCCCTGCTAAAAATTTTGACTTCAGGTAGATGCACTTTAATTATGAGGAAGATAGATCCTACAAGACTAGGTGAATATGGAGTAGTCCAGGAAATCAGCCTGGGCATGTAAAATTAAAGGTAGGAGGATGGCTATGGGTTTCAAGCTTCCCATTGGTTAGGGTAGATACCCTCACGCTTCTCTCAGCCCCAGAGATGAGAGTTTGGGGATCCTGAATTATTTGGTAAAGGAACCAGATCAGACTTAGGAACCAGAATGGGTTCCACTCAAAAGAAGGGTTCAACCAGCTAACCTGGGGGACAACAGGATTATGGCATTGAGCAAGCCAGAAAAAAGGCTCCAGGGATCTGAAGGTCCAAGGAAATGCTGGCAACAAGAGCTATGATGTGACTGTAAAACAATCTAAAAGCTGCAGGCCTTGATGGAAGCTTTCTATCAGGAGTTGGATGGCTGGGCAAAGATTCATGAGGCCCAAATCAAAGAAATTAGGTGGAAATACCCCCAGGCTATGGAGGGTCTGACTACACAGCTAGAATGAACTAGGCAAATAGAAGCAGACCTTGAAAGGGCAAAGCTGGCATGGGAGAGTGAACGTGAAAGGCTGACCAATGAGATTAAGATGCCTCTACCTGGTAAAAGAAATACTTTGTACTCATGGAAGGAAGTGACAGAACCACAAGTCAGTTTGAAAAGTGGCTCAGGACAGCCAAATCAATTGGAGAACAAGTCATTTAAAGCAGAAGATAAATTGGGAGACCTGGGAGCCCACATGCAGATGACACAAGAGGAAGAGCCCACATGCAGATGACACAAGAGTCACTGCAGGAAGAAACCACCAGAAACCAAGTCTCATTACCCCAGTGGAAGAGAGAGAAGATGAAAAGAAGTATTTAAAGGAACAGATGTGTGGAGGAGCTAAATTAAACCTTGAGAAAGAAGTCTCCAACCTAAAAGATAGACATTTCCTCTCCAGACCAAGCAGTTATTCCATTTTTTCCTGTCTGTCACAGGGACAAATGGGAAGTACTGAAATAGAAGCGAGCGAGAGATTGTTTTACTGGTTACCTGAGCTGTTCAGTTTTGTCAAGAACACCAAACATTGCATCTTTTGTTATTTAAGAATAGCTCAAACAGTAAAATGACTAACACTGTCATAAATATTCTTGGGATGGATATTCTGTTTGTTAGGCTATTTTTCTTGCCCTTTCATATTTTGACCCAGCTGACTAATGCTACTGGAGGCTGGGCTCTAACCTACCAAGCCCTTTCAGAACTGTAAAGACTTCTATGTTTTAGGAATTGATATTGCTCTGGGTCTTCATTGAAGACCCATTCTGTAATCTCTGTTAGCATCTACACACCATTTTCCTTTGACCCCCAGCATTGGGTCACTGCACCATTATGAGCTGACCAGCAGCCACACACTTCCCAGATTACAGGTTTTGGGAGGGTCACTCTCCCATATTATGGATAAACATAGTGGTATTTGAGACTAAAACAAGAGTTTCTGTGGGACCACTGCCACATGAATTAGTTGCCTATAGTGCATCCCTGCCCTAAATTCAGTTTGAGCCTTGAAACTCAGTTTGATCTCCTCCCATTTCCCATCCCTTCTCTACCCCAGAAAACATTTTATCCACAGAACAGGGCACGCTTCCTTCTCCTGGAAAGAGATCTCCAAGTTTGGTTTACTGCAAAGGGCTATCTCCCTCAAGTGTCACCATGATGTTGTGTGACATTTTAAAAAGTGTTCTTAAAATGATTTACAGTTATTTTAAATTGATTAAAATCGGTTTCATGCTATGACTGAAGAGTTTGAATTCATTGCAGTACACAAGCAACCCCACGGCTCCTGCCCATGAATGAGAGCTGCACAGTGGATCTGAAGATTACCAGAAAATTAGCAATGCACATCTTCAAAAGCTTGACAGCAGGGGAGATGCTAAAGAGGTGTTAGCTGATGTATCTGTTTATATTATTTATTAATGGAATAATTTATTATGCACCCATCGCTGCACAGGTCATGCATGTAGATTCCAAACACAATACCAACGACTGCAAAACTAGACCACCTTCATAACACAAATCCTCTGCCAGTCAGCAGAATCCCCTTCCCCAGCTGGCAGCATATCCCTTAGCAATCCATCCCCCAGCTAGCTAAAACACCAGTGGAGGTTGATGACATCTGAAAGAGCAGAGACAAAACTACCATCTCAAAGTGTGCTTGCAGATGATTTACAGCAGCAGGCAATAATTACAGTGTCTGCGCCGCAAAGGAACAAAGGCAAACTTCTTACTTTCCCCTGCCAAGCAGCCTCCACTGTAAAATGACAGGCTGAACAGATGTATCCCACACTGCATTCTAGGGAAGGCCAGGAGATGGAGAATCCTTCAACATATTGGTATTCACAGCTCTACAACAGGCCCCAGAGAGCAGGATGATTATTGCCCTAAATGGAATCCTGACTAAGATCCTATATACTCTCTGTGGAAAACAGACCAACTCAGCTTTTCTTTCTAGTGGGCTCTACTGAAATTGAGTTAGTTTCAGTCCCATAGTTACATATTAGTGAGAGGCTAAGCTGGCTCTGCATCTGACAAGCTGATTCTTAACAGGCAGGGTCAGGTAAGGAAGGGCTGTGTGAAGCAGTAAAATTGACAAGATGGGCAGAGTTGCTGAGCTAGGTTGGGAGAACTTGCAAATGAGTTTTCGTGCTCATGTACATCCTTCCCTTTTCTCTTCCACTCACAGGGCCTATCAGGCTTACTGCAGCCCTAGACTTGTAGGGACAACTGCAGCATTGAGAGAAAAGTCAGGATCAGGTCTTTGATATGGCTTAGCAATTCAAACATACTTAATACATTTGAGGGATGTTGGGGATCCAAATTGTGTGTGTGTTTCTCTCCATAATGCCTGATTGCCCTTGAAGGTAAATCTTCAAAATGAGTTGTTCTGTCACAGGGCATGTGACCTCTTTCAGGTCCTCTACAGAGGCCCAACCATTATTCCTCCGTAGAGTCCAGGAGGAACTTCACATGTGCAGTAACTCACAGATGTCCTCCTCAAGGGAGTCGTGATTGTGTGTTTAGGGCTGCCTAGCAGCTACAGCTGCGATTTGCAAAGGTGCCTTTGAACACCTCCGCCTACATGGAGGAATCTACAGAGACTTTCTTATGAGGAATTTCACTTCGTCATATCTGGCGATGCCATGAGAACAGTCTTGCTGATACTACTGTATGGTGGCAGGTCCTGTCCCAGCTGGAAATAAAAAGCTGGGTAAGCTTCCTGGAACATTTCAAAATTTCAATAATGAGTTCAGGTTTAACACTAAAATTAGGCTGAAGTCTGGGACGAGGAATTCTTACTTCATATATTAAGGCCAAGATTTGCATTTTTGGCTAGAGGTTTTCAGTGCCTCTGTTATGAGACCCCGTGAAGAAGGCCTGGTTTGCAGAAAGCACTAGGCACCCACCCTCAGAATATCAGTTCCCTTTAGGGTTTCCCCAATTGGCCACCCAAAAATTGAGCACCCCAAATCATAGTTACTTGGGGAGATTTAGGCCAAACTTTATTTGCCTATCCCCACTTCAGAGAACAGCCACCTAAGTCTCTGCGCACCCCGACTTGTGTAGGAGTTTAACAGTTCCTTAGGAATGCTGTGAACCACATATGAAATCCAAATTTAATTCAGCCATTAGGAGGCATAAAATTGGTATATGTGAATTACACTGAAACTCAACTCACTTTTCTGAAAAGCAGGCCAGAAACTAACCTGACTGCTAAAGGGATACTGCCAAGAAGAAAATTAAATTTTTGCCAGAAAATTGTGTGCCAGCTACAGTTACAAGATTACTAGAACTAAAATCAGCCCTCTGTTTCATTTGCACATTTGTTAGCACTTTATATATAGTCAGTGTCACTCTTTCCCTATATAGATCTGTACGGGCAGTGCCTTGGAGCCCCATTGACTGTGTGTGAGTGAAGGGGTCCCCAGCACAGAACCAATTGCCTGATCAGAGCCCAAGCTTGTTTGCCTGTTGCACAGAAGACACAAACATCAACAGAACAGAAAACACCTTCCAGCACATCGTTTTTAATGTGCTAGATGAGTTGCTGCATTTTTTCTATATATGTATAATTTTTTCGAAAATTTAATTGGTAGCATCCCTTTTAAGTATTTAAGAAAGTAAATATTTTTTTCAGTTTAGGTATAAAGTAAAGGTATGTGATTAGCAATCTACAGGTTAAAATCATTTGAGAAGTTTAATGGGCCATAGAAAGAACAACAAACCATTAAAGAGATGAATTGCCTGAATTATGGTCCTCTGATATCAGATGTTCTGCAATAGTGATATTGTCTGAATACCAAGTTGGTTGTATACTGTAAGCAAAGGCATGTGTCATACAAGTTTAATTAAACTGAATAGTTTTTAGCTGTAAAATTAACATTATTCTCTCCCAATAATACTCTGAATTTTCTGGCTGCTTTTCTATATTATGGTAGAGCTACAGATTCCACAACCCAAAACACATGCCAGTGATTCATCAAGTGATTAAACTACACTTTAAATATAATACTCTTTTCCCTAGGAACTAAAAAAAGAAAAGTTTTACAACCTTGGATATGGCCCAATTAATCAGCACTGTATTGATTTTCCAATAATATCCTAAATTAAGATTTATTTTCTTGTTTTGCATGAGACTCCTAAATTGTTTCATTTATAAAATGGGCTGTGTTTGCCTCTTTCAGGAAAGCTTATTAAGTTACTAATTACCTTACTTTATTGGAAGATTATTTTGCTCATATTAAGTTAAGAAAAAATATGTATCTTCGCTTTCCACCCTTACTCAGTTTAATGTGGCTAATTTCTACATGATAAATTGCACATTTTGAGTGAATTCTGCATGCATGACTGGGATTTTTTGCTTTGCATCTGGGCCTCTTCTTTGGGGTGTGGCTGCATTTGTGAAAGATACCAGAGTCTTCAGCCTGAATGTCAGAGGTCATGCAAACTTAGGTCTCAATTCAGAAAAGTGAGGTCTCAATTCAGAATTGCTATTCTCAATACAGCCCAAGCACATGCTTAACTTTAAGCATATGCTGAAGTCCTAAGTGAATGGGACTTAAACAGGTGGTTAAAGTTAAGCATGTGCTTAAGTGCACTTCTGACTAGCAATAGATTTAAACATGTATTTGAGCCCAATTAGGATCCAACATTGGGAAAACTGTGGGATTCGTATAGTTTTTTGGGGGGCTGCGTAGTTAAGCCTAAATGGTTGGCACTCCATAACATCAACAACCATCCTGGATATCCCAGAAAGCTGACTCCATAGCCTCGGTAAGTAGGGAAAGAGAGAGGAAACTTAACATCACAGTGAAAATAGATTCAATTGGCAACTGGATTAAACAGGGCAACTGGATTTTAGGGGCTTCCTCTCTCCCTTCAAGGACTAGTGATGATATGATTTTGCAAGTGCCATTTTCCAAACAGAAATCACATTTGATCTGAAGAGGTGGTCATGCTTATTTGTATATAGTGCCTTTCATCCTGAAGGATCCCAAAGCTCTGGGAAGCGAGAACTGTGTTCTGGTTTATCTTGCATGGGAATGAAATGGGGAAAGGTGGCATAGGGAAGTCTTTCCTTCTTATATTAGGGGATAGTCGTGTTAGTCTGTATCCACAAAAACAACAAGGAGTCCAGTGGCACCTTAAAGACTAACAGATTTATTTCGGCATAAGCTTTCGTGGGTAAAAAACCTCACTTCTTCAGATGCAAGGAAGAAGTGAGGTTTTTTACCCACGAAAGCTTATGCCCAAATAAATCTGTTAGTCTTTAAGGTGCCACCGGAATCCTTGTTGTTTTTCCTTCTTATGTAGCTACACAAAGGGCAAATAGGATCATGGGTTGAGATTTTTAAAGTCCACTAAGGGATCTAGCAACACAAACTCCTATAGGTGAATCACTGAATCAGCTTTGAGAGTCTCAACTTTGGTGTTGCTTCTCCCTGTGGCAATTGCTGCTTCTCGACATGCAGGGAGGCATTGTGTGTGTCTCTGCTCTCCAAAGCAGGGCTGGGGTGGGTCCAAGTAATCAGGAATAAGAGCCACTGAGATAAGTCAGGTGGGTTACCCAGGTTGTTAGCCTAGTGAATGTATTTTGTACTTTCCTGATAACACACCCAGCCCATGTCCTTTGGAGATTGATGGAATAACTTATCCGAACTGGGCTCAACTGCTGTGTAAATTGTACTGCTGCAAACAAATGATGACGAGAGTGTGTGTGTGTGTGTGTGTGTGTGTGTGTGTGTGTGTGTTTGATTTTTAGTTGCATTCATGGCAGCAGGCACCAGGAAATGGAAGCAAAGAGAAATATATACACGAAGAGAAGCATTTACATTTGATCTTCTTTTTGTTTTGTTTTCTCAGGAAAATAAAGGAAAGTTTAGAGTGCTTCCCTGTCAAACTCAATAACCTGATCCATACGCTCGCACAAATGTTAGCCACAGGCTTTGCCAAGTCTACAGCTTCACAGAGTGTTCCTCGGGAATCCAACATGCTGGATGCAGAGAGGTCAATTGCCCGAGCAACCATTTTAGGGTTCAGCAAAAAGCCTGACTCTGTATGTATTTTGCTCTCCGCTTGCCCTCCTTTCGCTTGATCTTTAACTACTCTTCCTTTAGCTTACATGCTCTCCTGCCTCGGTTATATAAAAAGTGCTTATGCCACAATGAAAGGATCACGGAATGAGCAGTGGTGCCATAAGCAATGAGATTCTGGAGGGAAATAAAACCAGGCAGAGAGCTATTAGTGGGGAGCCATTAAGGAGAACGGTTCCTGCCCTATAGTGAAAAATAAATCAAGAGCTAATTATAACACCCATAAGGAAAGCACAGTACAAAATTAGGAAGCCTGATAGAAACTGCTGTATGCTGCTTGAATGGAGCATTATTAGTTTTCTCACTCAGTGATGATATTTCAGTGTTTGAACTGCATCCCATCCAGACAAGTTCCTTTTTATACAGCTACGCCTATAAATTACAAATTGCATTATCAGGCACTTTGGAGCTACATTACAGAAAGGTTTTTCTTTGTTGAAATTTTCGTGTAGTTCTGCATGTGCCTTTTTGGCATCAGCCTCTCTAATCATTTCTGTTTTTTCCCCATGCAGCTATATTTAGTCCAGGTGGTGCAAACCTGCCAGGTGGTCACCTTTGTGGAAAAATCATTCGAACAATTTTCAAAACTTCACAGCCATCTACAGAAGCAATTTCCATCACATACCCTCCTGGAGTAAGACAGCACATTAGTCCTCATTATTCTCCTGTTAAATGGTTCTCGCTAAGTACAAGCAAAAATGTGAAGAATATGTGGTTGTTATATTTGCTAGCAACACAAATTCTGCCTAGAAGGCACTCGAAGCTTTCACGTCTGTCATAGGATCTAGGGAAAATTGATCATAGTCTGTTGTGGCAGCCTAACTTTGCTATATTCTAGTTATCCACAGCCACATGTGATGTATACTTTTTTCACCCATTACACCTCTACCTCGATATAACGCTGTCCTCGGGAGCCAAAAAATCTTACCGCGTTATAGGTGAAACTGCGTTATATTGAACTTGCTTTGATCCACCGGAGTGTGCAGCCCCGCCCCCCGGGAGCACTGCTTTACTGCGTTATATCCAAATTCGTGTTATATCGGGTCGCGTTATATCAGGGTAGAGGTGTATTTTCAAGGCAGATTTATTTCTGGAAGTGGGATGATTTAGCAACAAATGGCTGAGTTTTTCTTTTTGGAGAATGCGTGTGCATGGGGGAGTAGAGGAGGGGTTAGGGCCTGATCTTTTTTTTTTTTTTTTTCTTAAGTGAAGGATAGTACTGTCATTGACTTCACTGGGGGCATGATTGGGCCTTAAATCAGCTTTCTTTACATCAGCTACTGTGCAAAACTGTTAGCAAAAATACTCTATTATAGTAACACAGGTGTTTACATGCTGGGTCAGATCAAGATCAGTCTAATCCAGTATCCTGTTCCTGACAGTGGCCAGTTGTGTAACAACCCTGAAGCAGATAGCTGAGGGATTATCTCCCTCCTCACCCCCCACATTAGGTCTCCTCCTAGCCTCTAACAGAGAATGCCTTGAGCCCTGAAGCATGAAGTTCAACATCTCTTCCAAAAATTGTATTATGATAATTCTGGGTATTCTTAATATCTATATACATGTCCAATCTTGTTTGGAATCTCACTAAATTCTTGCCCTCAATGACTTCCTGTTGCCAATGAATTCCACAGATTAATTATGTGCTGTGTGGAAAAGTGTGTCCTTTACCATGGCCATGGATTCTGGACATGTCAGTAACATCACATATATCGTTACTCACCAATATTGACACCACTGAAAGCAAAGCAGTCATTCCTTTATCAGTCATGCTAACCCATCCAATGGAATTCCCTTCTCTCTTCAATGTCAGCTGAAGGAAAAGCAAATACTTGACCACACAAATGCGTAGTTTATTTGATCCTAAATACTGGCAAACTCAGACTCAGATGGGCTTGAAAAATACAAAAGTCTCTGGTGTTTGAACTGAAGTAAATGGGCCAAAGTCGTCATGGTTTTGACTGGGGATGGGCAACAACCACAAATTTTATATCCAAATTCTGTCTTCCCCCAAAATGTGAAACAGGTTAATTCTAGAGAAAGGTGAAGGAAAGATTCAGATCCCTTAGTTTCTCATTGCTCAGATCTGGAGTTTTGATTGGCAGATTATAATTTGAAGGCTAGTTGCAATATTCTAATTGGGATCTGAATATCTCCAAAGTTCGAAGGTGTTTGAATCAGGGTTTCCATTTGACCCCATTCATAGTTCTAACTACTGAATTATAAAATAAAATTGCAAAAAGCAGCTATTTCTATCAGTGTTCTTCATGAGCACAGACATTTGAAAGGGGGAAAAGGAGTTTTTAAAATTATATAAATCTATCCAAATCTGTAATGTGACTTTTTAAAATATTAGTAGCTATTATTCATGTAAAACATCTTTAAAATATAATTTAAAAAGTACTTGCAAGGCTTTTAAATTACCAGGATGTGTTTTTCAGAAACCTCAAAAAGTCAATACCTCATTCTAAACCTGTTTAAGAGCTTCATAACTTTGCTATCAAAATTCAGTCCCAGCAATAACTTGTCACCACATGGTCTTGTCCCAAGAGTGAATTCTCTTGACAATTTTTCTTTAAAATGTTCTTTTAAGTTAAGCAGCATTTTTAAAAACTGATGTTTTCCAGTTTGAGGATCTTTGTGTATTCCAGCTTTGATTTTAATAAATAAAAAGACAAATTATTTCCTTACTATGGTCTTATCATTGGAACTGCTATACCAGATCAGAACATTAGTCTGTCTATGTGGTGCACACCTCCAGCATTGGCCAGTGCCATATGTTTCAGAGGAAGGAAAAAGGCCTGTTCCATAATGTACCTACAATATCAGTTTGAAGCTGTATGATTAAAAACCAAAATGACTGATTTTTAACTTGGAAAAGAATTTTCCCATTAATATTGTTATGAACACTAAAAATGGTATAGGTCCAGATTTCCAAGATGATGATTAACAGATTGTATGGAAGAAAAAATACAGCCTAGGCCTGATTTTCAGATGCGCTGAGTACTTGCTACACCAGTGAATAATGAATGATGATTAATGGGAGGTGAGTTCTCAGCATCTCTGAAAATCATTCCTTTAGTGTTTAAACATGTTCTGCAACCCCTATTTGTAAGTCAGACCACAGCACTTCCAAAGAAGCACTTATATTCTGTCACTTTATCTACAGAGGATTTTAATTTTTTTTTAACAAGGATGACAAAAAAGGCAGTTTGCACACAAAACCACATATTTTATAAAACAAAGATGTCACTTAGCCACAAAGTTTGGAAGCAGATCTGAATTTCCACGAAGTTCCAGGGTGTTCAGGTCTGCAGTTTTTGTTTATTTGCCTATTATAATATATGGAGATATACCTATCTCATAGAGCTGGAAGAGACCCTGAAAGGTCATCGAGTCCAGCCCCCTGCCTTCACTAGCAGGACCAAGTACTGATTTTGCCCCAGATCTCTAAGTGGCCCCCTCAAGAATTGAACTCACAATCCTGGGTTTAGTAGGCCAATGCTCAAACCACTGAGCTATCCCTCCCTATTAGAAAGCTGGAGGTCAGCTCCAAAGTTCAGATCCAAATTTTTGTCAGCCTCAAGTGGATTCAGAGCTGGGATTTTAGTTTCAGCTCTACACACAATTCAACAAAAGCAAGGTATTTTAAAGAAAGACTGAACACCAAGGAGGTCACAAGGCTACCCCTATGCTTTACTTGAGGTTTGAAAACCATGACCATTAATTCTTGCCTTGCCTCCTCCCTCGGTCATTCAGTTAAAGTCAATGAGAGTTACAGCTGCATTCCTGAGGCCTCAATGTGGCCTCTGGGTTTTGGGGGATAGGGTATTGGACTGGATGTCAGGAAACATGGCTTCTGTTCTTATCTATACTGTTGATATGCTGTGTGACCTTGGGCAAGTCACTTTACCTCCCACTCTTTGTCCATCTTGTCTATTACAATGCCTCGCACAGTAGAGTCTTGATCTTGGTTGGGACCTCTACATGCTACTATAATACAAATAATTATAAGCAAAATGGTGGAAGTACATTATTTTGCCACTGTCTCTTTAGTTCTTCACCTACTAACAGCAGACAGATGGCTTACTTGATTTTTGTGCAGAAGTGTTTTATGAGGCAGAAATTGCTTCAGGATGTTTCAGATCATTAAGAACTATCCTGAAATCAAATCAATGATTTTTTTCATTTTTCCCCTTTCTCAAATGTATATGTTCAAGGGAGAACTTTACTTAAGCAAATAAAAATGTAGGCTGTGATAATTGGATATATGGACTGTAAACTAGATGCTTGCAGGAAGTGAGAAAAAGCTCCTTACCAGGCACATTTTAAACTAGGCTGGACAAAGCACTTAAGAAGATTGTGAGATCTATCCATCAGTAAGCTTCCATCTGTAAAGTCTCTCAGTCTTTGAAAAAGTGTTTTACTGCTGGTTGCAATATCTACAATAGGCTTTCAATATCAACTTAATCAATGTATCCTTCATATAATGATCCTCTGTAGCAAACAAACCTTTTGAAAAATCTAGCAATCGTTACATAGAGATGTAATTAGGTTTAATTTACTTAAGTCATTCAGTTTTTCACTGGATGAGAATGTCATTTGCCTGCATAGACTTTTACAACCAGCTGGTCTGCAGAGCTAGCCAGTGTTTCTCTGGACAGCTGCAAACTACAACTCAATGTGTTGTCATCTGGCTGGCCTTTTAAAAGCTGGTGGCAGCTTTTCGTTGAGCTCTGGAATTGGGTACAGCCTGTTCAAAGTAAGGATCTGACCAGCAGGCTCTCAAAAGTCTGTCCAAGTGTCATTTCACTGTGTTGGACTGCTGGCTGGCTCGCTACTCATCTGAAGCTTTCAGATGTCTCCTGAGAGGATAAACAGGGTTATGCTGGAAAAAGGAGAATGTAAACGAGTCATTGTTAAATGCCTGGAGTGGTGATGAGAAATTTAATACAATCAAATTGAAACGTCCACTGTTGTAAATCATGTAGACGAGAGGATACAAAGCATAATATTAGTTTAACAATCTCATTTTAATATTAGTAATCCATATCTCAAAACCTTCACATGCAATTTAGACCAGATAGCTCTTCTGAGACGCACAAGACACTCCCTCATCTTGAGAGAGAAATAGTCCTTCCAGTTCAAGGTTAATGTAATCCAATAAGGTGCACTGTTAGAAAGCTAACCTTCTGGCTGATCGAGCCATGCTTTGCCTGTAAAGAAGGGAGAGGAATGTAATGATTTAAATGTAGCTTTTATAACACACTTAAGTAGGGTGACCAGCTGTCCCAATTTTATAGGGACAGTCCTGATATTTGGGACTTTTTTTTTTTAATATGGGCTCCTATTACCCCCCATCCCCTGTCCTGATTTTTCACACTTGCTATCTGCTCACCCTACACTTAAGTGAAAAAAATATTTAAAATATTAGGTATCTTCAATAGCTATAAAATTTGAAGTTCGTACAGGATCACGACGTAGAAAATTACTAGATTGTTTTTTAATTATTAAACCAAAGTAAAATTAATATTAATAAAATCCAATCAAAGAGCATTATTATCTATTGTGTTTTCATATACTACTTGTTTTATGGTAGCACCTACAGGCCACAGTGGGGATCAGGGACCCATTGTGATAGGCCCTGTACAAATACCTAATATGAGACAAAACCTTTTCTGAAGAGCTTACAATCTAAATAGACAGAAGAGATGGGGGTTGGAGACAAGGGAGGAAGCAAAGCTACTGATGAGAGGCTGCAAGATTTCATTAATACTTCTTTGTCATTCATTATTATTAGAAATAGTAGTATTTTATTACAGTAGGCCTAGAGCCATCAGCTGACATCAGTGCTAGGCACTGTACAGTCACAAAGACAGTTCTTTCCCTGAAGCACTTAGAGCCAGACTTTTAAAGGTATATAAGCATCTAAAGATGCAGATAGGTGCCTATTAGGTGCCCTAAATACCTTTAAAAATCTGGCCGTTTCAATGAAATCGACAGACAAAGGATGGGATGGGAAAGAGAGACACAAAGCTGAAGCGTCTTGCTGAAGGTCACACAAGAAGTCATTATCAGAACCTCGGTCTCCGGAGTCCAACTCTAGTGCCCCACCCTCTGGACCACAGTCCCTCTCCTTAAATAAAAATAATAATTAAAACAAAATCTTAAAGATGTCCTGCTGTTCTTATGTAACATAAAGTAAACAATATAATATTTTTTCAGGAGAAACAATTTGCAGGAGAAATAAAATGTCTACATGTTCTCTGTTTCAGGTTTCCGCACTGGTGGCATTTACCTTTTACAGATCTTGAACACAAAAGAATGAAAGACTTAAATCTCTATGTGAAGCAGTTATTGAGTGGATCCAGCAACCTGTCTAATGTACGTGATCATTTTCCATATAATAGCTTATATTGTTTTTAGCAGCTTTCTGCCAAACAAATCCCAAAGCTGTCTACAGCCTATATAAAATGACAACTCCAGACAGTGCTACACCCATTTCTGAGGCGGAACAATGATATAATTTAACAGGACTAACCACCCACAGACAACAAAGCGATTGAAAAATAATTTATTAGAGCTGGCTGGGAATTTTTTGACAGAATATGTTTTCCATCAGAAATGGTGATTCAGGGAAACCAAATCTTTTTGGATTAGTTGCAACAATTTCCTGATTTCAGAATTATTTTGGGGGGGGGGGAAAGTTTTGAAATTGTGAAAACATCCCATTTCAACATTTTCTAAACAAAAGGTTCTGGTTTTGGGTTCAAAATGACTTTACATTTAGAAATGTAAGTTAATAGTAAAAAACAAAAAAAAATTTTAAAGGTCAAAATCAAAACAGAATGTTTCAAAACTATCAAAATGAAACACTGAAATTACCTAACAGAAATATTTTTCTGATTTTAGGGTCATAAAAATTTTGAGATTTTGACTTTTCATCTGATTTGGAATGGACAATTTTTTTAAATCTTGAAAATTTTTGCTGGACAGGAAAACTCACCCAGCACAATAATTTATGCAGCTGTGCCCACACAGTAGAAATGTAAGAGGAAAGGGAAATTAGCCAGGTGAAATAACAATCAGAGCTTGTTTTCTTTTTAATAATAATGCATAATCCTGGATTGGAGATCAGCAGTAGATAGGAACTGTCAGTAGGTTTCCAAAGATAGCCAACATCCACATGATAAAGCAACACTCAGGCTTGGAGAGGAGACTTCAGACTCCAGGTCAGTTCAGTCCTTGGCCTCTCTACTGAGATTGCCAGTAAAAATTCAGAGTTTTTGGGTTAGATTTTATGTGATGTATAGACCCTGCCCTACAATGCAATGGGACTAAGACCACCAGTTTTTCACATGAGCTCTTTTTGGTCATTAGTGATCTTAGGATGTTTCAGGCTAGTGACTTAGAAGTGAAAGTCTCTGTGTCTTAATTGTGCTCTAGGCCTACCTCAGGTAGACTGGCTTTCAATTTGGGCCAGGCACTACAGTGCAAAAACTATAACATGGTCTACACTAGGGAAATTAAACTGGTAGAAGCCATTTGAATATTTGCAGAGACGATCTGTATTTGCCAATAGCGGGTGTGAGGGGGGAAAGGGCAGAGTGAGGGCAGTGGCTTCAGCAGATGTTAGTGAGCATGCGTAGTACAAGCCAAGCAGCTGCATGCCCTCCCACACACACACATCGCCTCTGAATATTTGTAAAATCCTTTGTGTCCGCACACAAAACCCCCCTAGAAATGGTCTAATAGCCAGTTAGAACACATTGCCGCTCATCTTGTTTAATAATTCATCTAATCCTCCTGTTACCATCCCACAGAGCACTAGTGGCCTTGAGTCAGCTCCCAGAATGCACTGCTGCTGGGAGCTGAGTGGGAATTGCAGGGTAGGTACCCAGAGGACACTGTAAATTAAACTGTTTAGAACAGTGCTCTGGTGGATAGAGGGCAAAACTTAAACCGCACAAACATGGTTAGTGTGGATGCACAATTTACCAGTTACCAGTGGTTCAGCTGATACACAGAGTTCAGTTCGAGTGCAGACAAGAACTGTGAGCCAAGGAGATGAGAGTTTAGGGACAACTATTAAAATGACAGAAACTAATCTTTAACAGTAGAATATGTGCTGTAGTTAATGGAGTACAAGACTCAGTGGGCCATATTAATGGAAGGAATAATAGGTGGATAGTTTTCATCTGTAAAATGTTACTGTATATTATCTTTCTACCCATTATGTATCTAACCAGTAATTCTAGTGATCATCTTTATATAGTCACTGGTGTTCCAAAACCACTGAATTGTGATGTTTTACTTTAATGTAGCTCTCTTGCCAGGGGATGTTAGATATTCTGAACATACTAACATATTTAGATCAAGGAGACTGGTTCAGTGGGTAATTTTCTTTATATTAATGGCTGAGAGATCCATGTTTTTTAAATAGTATCAACTTTCCCTTTCCTCATAGTGGATGTTTGGTTAAAGTTCGAAGCAGAAAGTATTTATTACAATCATTTTTTATCAAGAAAATCTCCTATTTACTTGCTTCTGTCTGTCTTCTCATCTCAGACAACTTTCCAGTCAAATCTGTCCTTTTTTTCATGCGACTAGAAAGCCTAGTCTAAGCCAAATCTAATGATAGTTCTCTGTTCAAGAGTTACTTGTATTTTTACTATGCATTAGTAAAAATGTGTAGTAATAAATAATTAAGGAGTTTGTGAAGAATAAATGTTTGGTGTGCCTTGAAAGTGCAGATGCCTATAGAATGAAACTCTTTGTCTTTTACATCTATTGACTGGACAATTTTTGTCCTACTGAATTGTGTTTTAGCCAGGTTGAGACCTAGGGCGTGGGCTCAGGCTGTGGAGACCCAAAAAGTGGAAGAGATTTTAATTATAAATACCTCTGTCTGCCATTTCTAAACTGATTAACTTGATTGCCTAGACATAAATTGTCACCTTGTGCAACTGTGAAAACTCTTGTTCTGCTTTTGCAGGAGGTACTGCAAACTCAGACTTATCATTATGTAACTAAAAAATCTAGAATTAAAGAGAATTGGACTACACTCAGCTTTCTCACTGACTCATGTGAGTGCATACTTTTCAGACCAAACGAAGTGCCTATTACTGAAACAGTGTTATGTTTAAGACTGGCCTTTTCTGTTAACTGATTTAACATGGCAGGGGGAGGGAATATACAGTATATTCACATACTGTGACAGGGTCTATAAACCCCACACTAGACTTGAAGGGGTTAAGGAGCAGTTCTTGGCCCAGCTGACAGCACTCCCCTACACCTGCAGAGCCTGATCCGACTGGAAGAGGAGTTTAAAAGGGAGCCAGACAGTTCAGATGGGAGGGCGAACATGCCTACCCTGAGAGCTCCTGAACAAGGGTGCCACAGAAGGCCTCACTGCAAGGAAGGGGTTAGCATCTGAGCGCAGCTGGGCTGAAGATTCAAATTTTTGTTTGTTTTGTGTTGTTTTGCTGTCTTATGTTAGAGTTTGAGCGTTTGGGGAGAGGTGAATGGTAGGAAATGACCCAGGGAGGCCGCCTCAAGGCGCTCTAGGGCACTTGATATTATTGTCTCTCATAGGACCCTGGGCTGGAGCCGGGTGGAGTGAGGGGGCCTGGGCTCCCCTACCAAGAACGCTTGTTGAAGAAGGGCATAAACCTCCCTTCCACCCCTCCTCTCCAAATTAAGGAGAGGACAGAGGTGCTGAGAGCCTTGGGGAGAGGGCAAGCCACCTTCAGAAGTCCCCAGGTGGGCTGAAGACCCTTGGGACTCTATATAATTTCCCTACACGTCCTTCCTCTGCATTGCACTTTTGCACCAATATCCTGGTTGGTTGGTTAGTTGCATATACTGGGGCAATAATCATGGATAAACATGAGAACATGTTCAGAAATATTTGGACTCGTGCAGTTTTGCCTTATTAAATGACAGCAGCCAAGTGGTGTCTTATTGTGGGAGAGCAATCCAGAAACTAGTTGAAACATCAAGACACAATAAACTGAAGATTTGACCCATGGGAACAACAAAATTACACATTATCTCAGTGTAAATCAAATCTATGACATTCACAGACAGCCCTTTTTTTTTATGCCCGCTGCTAACTCTAGCTGAATGATGGGCTAAATGGAGGTTGCAGGTCCATAACAACCCAAAAGTCATAATATATCAAATAAATTAGGGCTGTCACAGTGGCTCATCATTTTAATGCCATGCTGTAGGAGACTGTCCACTCCCTAAGGAGTCAAAACCAAATTAAGGGACCATTAATTGAGTCAGCTCTTGGGTCCTGTGTCAAGCAGCAACATGTCAGTTGTTGACTAAGGTGATTTTTTTCTGCGTAGTTTGAAGGGAGAAGTTGCAGCTGTCCCTGGCCTACAAAAAGCCTAACTTCAATTATGAAACTGAATATAAAGTAATGTTAATTTATCAGTCCTCAATATTTTGTATAAATAGGAAACTAGCAATCTATGTACCTGAGTGTGTGTGAGGGTTTGCTGTTTAGAATTCATAAACTTACTCAGCTGGGCATGGATTATTTTCTCATCTCTTCTTGTTTAAAAAATATGTGGTGTTTATTTTGGTTTCCATATATTGGATTTACAGTGTGCTCATGCAGCTCACAGATTTTAGATTTCAGTTCCGATCCTGCCAAAATGTATGTGTTTAATTAAACATACCTGATTTGTCCCATTGAGTTCATGCATAAAGGTTATTGGTTTGTTTTGGGGGGCAGATGGGTTGGGTTTTCAAAAATTTCATAGAAAGCTCAATTAGCAAACTACACTACCTTAGCTGTGGGGAAGGTGAAGTTTGTTTGTTTGTTTGTTTTCCTGTGTGCAATTGTTTTTACTTATCCACAAGATACTTCTAAAAACATTGGGCCAAATTCAGTATTAGTGTAAACACCTAAAAGTCCATTGATTTCATTTAAATTGTACTGCTAATATCAGATGTGATTCTAGCACATTGAAACATACAGGGCCTGATTTTCACTTATACTGAAGTCTTTTTACACCACTCTGGTAATGTAAAGATGCTTTACAGTGGGTGTCAATTGAAATGGCTGTAAATTACATCAGTACCCACTTTAAAACCTTAGTATAAATGAGAAACAGGCCGATAATTTTGCACCTTTTGCTAGTCTAACTAATGCTTTGCAATATCAAAGTAATTAAGATTGAAAAGGGACATACCTGTATTTTTAATTATTTTCACATCTTCCTTTTACTTGAGCAAAGAAATCCCTCATAACTATAGCGGAAGGTTGTATAACCTCCAGGGCCAAATTCTCCCCTCATGTACCTAGTGGCGTAAATCCAAAATAACCCAGTGATGTCACTGGAGCTACTCTGGATTTACCAATGCAAGTGAAATCAGAAAATGGCTCCAGCGTTCATTTCATGGGGTCTCTCTAATGTGATGGAAATAATGAGGGTCTGAAGTGTGTGGCTCCCTTGAATTTTCACTTTTCATGTACACACTGCAATCAAGCAGAGCCAAAATAGATAGGGCTCAAAGTCTCCTATCTTCCCCTATCATTTCCTGAAGATGTCATAGCTGCAGCAGGGTCAGCTTTTTCTGATTTCTTTCTTTCCTGCTGCTTCTCTGGCCTGTTGAACTATAACAGAATCATGGGAGTTCTCTGACTCCAGACCTACTCTAACACGAGTAGAGAAGATAGGCAGACAGCTGAAAAAACAGATCAGGTTGATTCTTTTTCTACTGGAATTATTGCTGGCTAGAAATCTGACTATGATTAATTTATTTGCCCAAGTATTAAGATAATTTTTGCTTAGGCTCCTGTAGAGATGCCTGGCCAAAGTCTACGGTGTTACACCAGTGTAAGTCCAGAATATATACACTAAAGTCAGTAGAATTAGGAGTTCTAGATTTATACCTGCGTATCTGAGAGCAGAAATTTGGTCCTTTCAATTTTAACAGCTGAGCATATTGATGAATTCTGAACAGAGACACACCCACAGCTCAGGTACATAGATTTCCCTAATAGAATATTCGACTTTTTCATTCAACCAGGTGAACATCAACCATTAAACTTTACAGATTATATTTTTATTAGATAAAAATAAGACCAATGATGGGAGATTTGCCTGAAATTTCTAGTACAGGCATTGTTTTAAGGGACTTAAACTAAACTTACTGACCTGGGGAGAACATTTCTCTCTGTGAAAGAGTAGTTGAGTGTTCGTGGTCAATTCACTCCTTGGCTTATATTGAAATTGACAACACAGGGGTCAGTTACTCATGATGATGTGTCTTTGTAACATGAATACCTGGAAATGTACTGAGGCCACCAAAACCATTTGAACAACACGAAACACTTCTGATCACTAGCAGTTAATCTTTAATGGAATGCAGGCGCTCAACCATTTACAAAACATACTATATGTGTTCATTTAACATGTGCTGTCTCAGGCTCTAATACATCAGTCTGTCCCTGTTCAGCAAAGCATTTAAGCACATGCTTAAGTCCCATTGACATTGACTGCAATTGGACTTAAGCACAAGCCTAAAGTTAAGCATGTGTTTGTGTCTTGCTGAATAGGGATGAACCTAAGCGTGTGTTTAAATTATTTGGTGAAATGGAGACTAAATGAGCGTGTCCTGTACTAGGCAGATGTACTCCCAGTACTTAAGATCCCAGCCTCCACTCAGTTTGCCGAGCAGTTGCGGTCTCTCAAGCAGTTATGGGCTGGATGCCTATTACAACAAATACTTTGGAGATCTTTTCCTTGGCCTTGGCAGCGTTTTCACGTGCCCTATGTGGGCTGCCCAATCTGCTCTTTGGTCCTGGGCTGTCAGAGGCCCCTTTTTTTCCTTTTCACTTGTCAACACTAACCTTTCTTGTCTTCCTATTTGTGTTGTTACCATGCTGGGTACATCATTGTTTTCTCTCTCTCTCTCTCTCTCTCTCTCTCTCTCACACACACACACACACACACACACACACACACACACACACACACACACACACACACACACACACACACAGAGCAAAATTCATGCCTTGAAATCAATAATGAGGCAAATTCATGCCTTGAAATGAATAATGAGGCACCAGGGATGAACAGTGCCCTTTATGTTTATGCCTGTCATGGGATTTTGCACCATTTGCCATGTGCTCTTAAATGATGCTGCAGGTACTAGTGAAAATGAGAACTTGCAATTATGGTAACCCGAAATAACCCTCTGCTCTTCCCACTCAGTACTCTTCCTGTGTCACCAATATAAATCTACCCATCTAGTGTTGAAAGAGAAAGCAAGAGGAAGTAGAAAGACAGAACACTCAGGCCTGGTCTACACTAGGAGTTTATGTCGAATTTAGCGCCGTTACATCGAATTAACTATGCACCCGTCCACACCACGAAGCTATTTAGTTCGACATAGAGCTCTCTTAAATTCGACTTCTGTACTCCTCAAAAACGAGAGGAGTAGCGCTAAATTCGAAATGGCAATATCGAATTAGGCTAGGTGTGGATGGAAATCGACGGTAATAGCTCCGGGAGCTATCCCACAGTGCACCACTCTGTTGACGCTCTGGACAGCAGTCCGAGCTCGGATGCTCTGACCAGCCACACAGGAAAAGCCCCGGGAAAATTTGAATTCCTTTTCCTGTCTGGACAGTTTGAATCTCATTTTCTGTTTGGACAGCGTGGAGAGCTCAGCAGCACTGGCAACGATGCAGAGCTCTCCAGCAGAGATGGCCGTGCAATCTAATAGAAAGAGGGCCCCAGCATGGACTGATCGGGAAGTCTTGGATCTCATCGCTGTGTGGGGCGATGAGTCCGTGCTTTCAGAGCTGCGCTCCAAAAGAAGGAATGCAAAGATCTACGAGAAGATCTCTAAAGCCATGGCAGAGAGAGGATACAGCCGGGATGCAACGCAGTGCCGCGTGAAAATCAAGGAGCTGAGACAAGGCTACCAAAAAACCAAAGAGGCAAACGGACGCTCCGGATCCCAGCCCCACACATCCCGTTTCTACGAGGCACTGCATTCCATCCTAGTCATGGAACGGGAGGAGAGGTGGCGCCAGGAAGACCAGCAGGCTACTCAAACCCTGCTTGGACTAATGAGGGAGCAAACGGAGACGCTCCGGCGCCTAGTGGATGTTCTGCAAGACCGGAGGCAGGAGGACAGAGCCCCGCTGCAGTCTATCTCTAACCGCCCTCCCCCGCCACCAAGTCCCACACCCCCCTCACCAAAAGTCCAAAGAAGGAGGGGCGGCAAGGGCCGTTAAAACTTTCAGTCAGCCCCTGCAGACTGCTGCAGCAATAGGATGCTCTCGTTCCACAAAGTTTGAAAAGTCCTTTCCTACCCATCTCACACAAGCCACCGTCCAAGTTTCCTCCCCCCCCTTTTCATGTGCGGTTCATAATAAAACATCTGTTTCTGTTAAGTACTGTTTCCGAGAGTGTCTTTTAGAGGGGATTCTGTCTGAAGGGGGGGAAGGGGTTTGTTACTTGGACAGGACAGTCACCTTTAGCAGGCTACAGAGGCGGGGGCAGGTCCAGCATCAGGACACATACATAGTGCAGTCACCAGTTACCCTGGTCAGTCTGGGAGGTGGTTTTCATGTTCTGGGGGGCGGGGGGGTTGATCTGTGACTTTGTGGCGGGGGAGGGCAGTTAGAGATCTTATGACGCGGCCCTTATCCTGGATCACAGAGCCACGCAGCACGGGGGTCTGTAACCCTCCGCCCCCTGCCAGAAAGTCACTTGGCCGACACATACACGCAGTCCCGCCCAGGACTGCTGGCAGGCTCCGTTGAAACAATCAATCCAGCACTGCGGAGCCTGTCATTCCCGGAGTTTAGAAGCATCATTTGCATCAAAACACTAACCCTGCCCCCCGCCACAGTCTGCGTCCCCGGTTTAAAACATTCCCGCGAAAACAGTAAGAAAGAGAACCTTGTTCATTAACAAAACAGAACAGATTTTATTTGTTGGGAAGGTGGTGAAGGGGGTATGTAACTTGGAAGGATAGTCAACAGTAACTGGTTAAAGAAACGGGGGCAGGTTCAGCATCTGTGTCCACAAACTAAACAGTCACTGGAGACCCTGCTCAGTCAGGAACCTGGCTTTCAAAGTCTCCCTGATGCACAGCGCGTCCCGCTGGGATCTTCTAATCGCCCGGCTGTCTGGCTGGGCGTAATCAGAAGCCAGGCTATTTGCCTCAACCTCCCACCCCGCCATAAAGGTCTCCCCCTTGCTCTCACACAGATTGTGGAGCACACAGCAAGCAGCTATCACAATGGGGATATTGGTTTCGCTGAGATCACAGCGAGTGAGTAAGCTTCTCCATCTCCCCTTGAGACGGCCAAAAGCACACTCCACCACCATTCTGCACTTGCTCAGCCGGTAGTTGAAGAGTTCTTTCCCTGAGTCCAGTGCGCCAGTGTAGGGCTTCATGAGCCAGGGCATTAGCGGGTATGCAGGGTCCCCGAGGATCACAGTAGGCATCTCCACATCCCCAAGACTTATTTTGTGGTCCGGGAAGTAAAGACCTTCCTGCAGCCGTCTAAACAGACCAGAGTTCCTGAAAACCCGAGCGTCATGAACCTTGCCAGGCCATCCAACGTTGATATTTGTAAAACGTCCCCTGTGGTCCACCAGTGCTTGCAGCACCATAGAAAAGTATCCCTTTCTGTTTATGTACTGGCTGGCCTGGTGGTCCGGTCCCAGGATAGGGATGTGAGTCCCATCTATAGCCCCACCGCACTTTGGGAATCCCATCACGGCAAAGCCATCTATGATGAGCTCCACGTTTCCCAGGGTCACTACCTTTGATAGCAGTACCTTGACGATTGCCTTGGCTACTTGCATGACAGCAACCCCCACGGTAGACTTGCCCACACCAAAGTGGTTCGCGACTGACCGGTAGCTGTCTGGCGTTGCAAGCTTCCAGAGGGCTATGGCCACTCGCTTCTGGACAGTCAGGGCTGCTCGCATCCGGGTGTCCTTTCGCTTCAGGGCAGGGGACAGCAAGTCACACAGTTCGAGGAAAGTCCCCTTCCGCATGCGAAAGTTTCGCAGCCACTGGGATTCATCCCAGACCTGCAGCACTATGCGGTCCCACCAGTCCGTGCTTGTTTCCAGGGCCCAGAATCGCCGTTCCACAGTATCCACAAGACCCAGTGACACCAAGATGTCCTGGGCGCTGGGTCTCCTGTTTTCTGAGAGGTCGGAGCTACTCTCCGACTTCATGCCCTCACGGTGGTGCCGTAGCCTCCTCTCCTGATTTATCTGCAGCTGCCTCTGGTAAAGGTGGATGAGAAGCTGCGAGACGTTGAGAACTGCCACAACTGCAGCGATGGTTGCAGCGGGATCCATGCTCGCACTGCTGTGGCGTCCGCGCTGTCAGTAATCAGAAAAGTGCGCGAACTGATTTCCCGCCGGCGCTTTCAGGGAGGGAGGGAGGGCGGTAGTGACGGACAGATGACGACAATTACCCAAAAGCACCCTCTACCCTTTTTTTTTACCCAGAAGGCATTGGCGGCTCGACCCAGAATTCCAATGGGCAGCGGGGACTGCCGGAACTGTGGGATAGCTGCCCACAGTGCACCGCTTCCAATGTCGACGCTTGCCCCCTTAGTGTGGACTCACAAAGTCTCACAAAGTCGAATTACTGTCCTTAGTGTGGACACACACGTTCGACTTTGTAATATCGATTCCACATATTCGAATTAACTAAAATCGAAGTACTCTCGTAGTGTAGACATACCCTCAGTAAAGAATTTTTATTTCCCTTTCAAATGTGTTAACATACGGTATTCTTCCTTCTGCCTCCTCATACCTGTCCTCTCGAGTTTGTGAAGGTAGGATGACTACTTACATTTATCTGCTTTCTTTTCATACTGTTCAATAAGGAATAAATAAACTGCCAAAAATATACTCCTTCAAACGTTGAGTCTCCCTACACCTGCCTGTAGACACTTATGCTGAAAAAGCAAATAAGGGTCCCACAGGGAATAACCCTATTGTTTAATAAAAGTTCAAGATGACACTACTACCTGAAGCAGTGTATGTGTTCACATGTGAGATATCCCCAGAAGATGAAAGTTACCTTGTGCTTGTCAACACTCGGCGTTATCTGGAGTACTGGCATTTTCTTGCTAATCACGTCTTCTCCTATTTGAATCAAGGAAAAATGACATTTTTAAAAGCATTTTGGAGATTTTATTTTTCAAACAGCAAAATAAAAAGCAAAAACAAATGTCAAAATAAATCCAAATTGTTAAATCATATCTGAATGCTGAGCATATGTTCCTTGTTCTTCTGTCTGCTAATCCCAGATGTTAATTGCTCTAGGAGCTACATTTGTCATTAAGCTCTTCTTTTTTCTGTTTTTGTCTCTTGCTGCATTTTGTCAAACTGAAGCAGGACATGCTGTTGATAAGAGACATCTTATTTCTCTTAGCCCTGTAAAATGCTGGTGACATTTGAATGCTGGAATCTGAAAAGGCTCTTGTGCAGCATCCAGTTTGTTATAGTGTCAATCCTGGTAACACTAATATAAACGTGGCTAGTCTAACCACATTAAAGCATGGACAATCTGACATGCTGCTTTATGAAAAAGCTAATAAAATGCAATTACTGTCCAGCTTTGATTCAGAACTCTTATAAGTGTTCATTTTGAAATTCACATTTTTATTGCACTGCACAATATTTGAGACCCGGGGATTTGGTTTATTGCTTTTCTGGTCTAAAACTGAATTCAACGACCTTTTACATCTGTTTACTAGAGCACTGTGGGTCAGTTAACACAAATAAAATCTGTAATCCAGCACAAGAGGTGAGGCCTCTTTAAACAATGTGGTGAAAAATTATCGTCTTCTTCCAATTTGCACGTCTGACCTCTGTCAGGAAGTTAACTCTTTATTAGCCTTGTTACAATGAGAGGGTACAGAAAGCCAACAGAAGACATTTGCACCACTTAAGTTATGTGGTGCCACAGGCCTTACACTGGTCCAGTGCATGGGGTGAATTTCACCCTGTGTGCAGGGGACCAATGCAAGACCTTCTGCACCACTTCCTCTCCACAGGAGGGCTATACAGGGGGTGGTGATGACATTTTTTGCAGCATATTTACCAGCTAGAAACACTAATCTGAGACCACGTTTTGGCCTTGGTGTTGTGAGGCATGCTGATGGGAAGAAGCAAAGACGTAGTGTCCCTGAGTCATCCAGCTAGTACAGGGCAGGATGGCTCATGGGGCCAAGGTGCAACTCCCTCAGGTGTGCTTCTTTCCTGCTGCCCCAAAAAGGGGGAGCATGCACCCTTGTTAGTGCCTGCTGTCAAACCCAGTTTTTACACAGATGGCCGGGGCTGTGATTACACCCCACTCAGGGATGCAAATGTGCATCTGGATTCATAGAGCAACATCCAAGGGAGTACTAGGGCCCTATCCTGCCGTGCGGCCCTGCAGTGGGACGGAAGAGGCTCCCCTTTCCTGCTTATTCCTCTAGTGCATGTGCAAGAGACAAACCAGCACTTCGGGGCCAGTGTTGGAAAATGGAGCACCTCCCCCACCCATTCACAGCATGTAATATTTCTGTTGGTTTTTTAATTTGATTTCAGAATGAGCATGTCCTCAGCTTTTTCCTCGATGGGTCCAAAACCGACTGGCCGGAAGAATCTGTACTTGTTAGCCTAGGTATGTAAATTATTAATTTTGATCACTTTAAGAAGTAATTGGTGACACTGAATACTGCAATGCAGAGGTGGGTCTAACCGAACCCACTGGTAAACGTGTTTTTTGTTTGTAAATGTGAGTATAATAACCAGTAAGTAATTCAGTTCACTTTTTATTTCCCGACTCGTAAAAGTTCATACACATATTTTTTTAATACAATCTGCAGCCCCAATTGGCTTTGACGTCCCCTCCTCCACCAGTTGTATTATTTCTAGCTATACTTACGTCATAATTAAAGCAAATATATATTTACACTTGAAACAAACTAGGCCAGGAACCTTTTTTTCTTAAAACCCCTCTTCATATAACAATCTTAAGAAGGAGAATTTGAAGCATGACAAAGTATCATGCATGTGTTGAGACGGGGAAGAATAATATATGCTAGCGATGACCTGTCAATAAGGGTATTTCACAATGAACGGGGCATGTAAATAACAGAACATGTGGTTAATCTTGCCTAAGTATGCATTATTACTTATAGAAATAGCACTGCTATATACTGCTCCTCTGTAATTAATAATACTCTGCACATTGTTTCCTTAACATGTCTAAATTCCTAACCACCTCCCTCTTCTGTCCTGAAGGCCCACCAATGAGCTATCTTCTTGGCTTTGTTGTTACCTAATGCTGACTCTTAGCTCATCTTCTGCAGTCAACTTGGGGGGTGGGGGAAATAAAAGCTAATGCTGAAGGCCACAGTTCTACTCTGCTTGCACCAAAACAGGTCAGCCATTTGCTGTATATTCCAAGTGATAAGAAAGCTCCAGGATACCCAGCAATCCACATTTCATAACTGAGTGGCTGCTAATAATACCACATCCCTTCCATGTCCAATGTGCTTGTTCCTCTTCTTTACAGACTGAGGCTCTGCTCCTTGGCTATACCACTCTAGTGACACAAAGCAATTCTAATTCTGGTTTAACCAGCCACTGGAGGATTCCCCTTGTGTAGGGAGATCCTGTGGTGGTGTAGAATTGCTATAGTGGCTCCTACTGCCCCTCTCCCTGCAGCACAAGAGCCGTGGCCAAGCCATCTCTATACCCCATCAATTCCCTTAGGGCCATTGGAAACTGGTAATGTTTGCTCTGATGATACCCACATGGCCCAGGATTGGGAGGATGCAAAGCACTGACAAGAGAAGAGTTTTGTTGCAAAAATCCAAGCCAGAGCTTTAATACAGCTTGTAGCCTGGGTTCATGGGCTATGTTCTATATCTCTCTATGACTTCTTTTACTGTAATATCTGAGTACCTCGCAGTCTTAAATGTATTTCTCTTCCACACCCCTGAGAGATCAGGAACTACTGTTACCCCCCTTTTACAGATGGGGGACTGAGACACTGATGTCACATGATGAGTCTGTGGAAGAGCAGGGAATTGAACCCAGTGGACCATCCATATAACCATTATGTAGCCAATGGTACATGGGTTAAAAAAGAAAACCTTTCACTCTGTGAACTGGACCAGCATTTATTTTCCGAGTATTTAGTGAGCTACCAAGCTATCATATCTATAACCCAACCTGTTGGTTAACTCTTTACATTTTTATGGTGATGTGGGGGCCACATAAGACTAGCCAGAGGGAGGGGGATACAGCAGATGTACAAGTTAAGATCCATAGGTCTTTAATAATCGGAGATAGGGGTGTAGGGAGCCATTTGCCTGCAGGGGAACTTGGCTTTCAAAAGTTTGGGAAATGATGCTTTAAATAAGCAAGGAATCTGTGTCTTACAGGAATATTCATCTCCAGTTACCCTAGAAAACAGAGAACATTGTAATTGTTAAAGATTTTGAGAGTAAGACACTCACATAGATTTTGCAGATTGGAGTAGATAATGCCCGTTCTCTTTGTTCTAATGTCCAAATCCTGAGGTCTTTACTTGGCTATGGAGGAGAATTTCCCCCTGCTTGCACATTATTATTTGTTGTTTGTATCTCAGTAGCAGTCATAGATCAGGGCTCCATTATGCTTGGCATTGTACCAGCACAGAACACAAAGAAGGCCCTAAATTGCATACAGAGTAGCCACCTGCAGAGCACTGTTCCCTCAACTTCCTTTGGAAAATGGGAAGTGGTGTTTGTGGGTCTAGGAGCCCCCTGTCAGCCCCCTTCAACTCTATAGGAGTCGAAGGGGGCTGGCAGTTCCTGAAAGATGTAATACTAGAGGCTCAACATGATGCTATTCCAATGCAGAGGAAAGCTAAGACGAGCCACGGGAGACCAATGTGGCTGCACAAGGAGCTTTTTAGCTATCTAAAACCCTAAAGAGATACATACAGAAAATGGAAGGACGTGCATGTCAGTAAGGATGTATACATGGGAATAGCACAAGTATGTAGGGACAAAGTCAGGAAAGCCAAGGCAAGGAATGAGTTACAACTGGAAAGAAGTGTTAGAGACAACAAGCAGGGGTTCTACAAATATGTCAGGCAAAAATGAAAGATCAGGGATGGTGTGTGCCCACTGCTTAGTGGAGAAGGTGAGCCGGTAACGGAAGATGATAAGAAGGCGGAACTTCTCACTGCCTACTTTGCTTCACTCTTCATACAAAAAATAACATGACCCCATGAGTAGAGAAGTTGTTATAGAAAATAAAGGGAAATAAATGCAGATCAGGACAAGTAAAGAATACAGCAGAGTTCTTCTGACTAATTTGAATGAATTCAAGTCAGCAGGGCCTGTTGCCATTTACCCTAGGGTTCTGAAGAAATCTCAGAGCCACTGAGATTTGCAAGCTTATGGATGATAGGAGAGGTACTGAAAGACTGGAGAAGGGCTAATGTAGTGCCCATCTTTAAAAGGGGGGAAAGGAGGAGCTGGGGAACTATAGGCCAGTCAGTTTGACCTTGATACCTGGGAAGCTACTAGAGCAATGTATAAAACATTCCATTTGCAAATACCTGGAGGATGAAGGGGTGATTACTGACAGCCAGCATGGATTTCCCAAGAACAGATCATGCCAAACCAGCTTGATTTCCTTCTTTGACATGGTAACTGGTTTGGTGAATAGGGGGAATGCAGTGGACATAATATACTTGGATTTTAGCAAGACTTTAGACACAGTTCCACATGACCTTCTCATAAGTAAGCTGGAGAAATACAGGCTCGGTAGAACTACCATTAAGTGGATGCATAATTGGTTAAACAACTGGAAACAAAGAGTAGCTATTAATGGAAGGATGACAGATTGGAAGGAGGTCTCAAGTGGGGTTCCACAGGGATCTCTTCTGGGTCTTGTGTTATTTAACATCTTTAATCATGACCTGGATGTAGGAATAAAGAGCATGCTAATCAAATTTGCAGGTGACACAAATCTAGGGAGGATTGCAAATACTTTGGAGGATAGAATTAAAATTCAAAGGGCTCTTGATAAATTGGAGGAACTGGGCTACAGACAACAAAATGAAATTCAACAAAGACAAATGTAAGGTGCTACACTTAAGGGAGAAAAACCAAACACACAAATACAGAATGGGGGATAAGTGGCTTGGCAGCAGCACTGCTGAGAAGGATCTGAGAGTTGTAGTGGATCACAACCTCAACATGAGTCAACGATACAATGCTGTTGCAAATAAAGCAAATGTAATTTTGAGTTCCATTAAGAGAGGAATAGTATGCAAGTCACAGGAGGTGATAGTACTGCTCTACTCAGTGCTGGTTAAGCCTCAGCTGGAGTACTGTGTCCAATTTTGGTCACCGCTGTATAAAAAGGATATAGAGAAACTGGAAAGGATCCAGAGATGAGTGACTAAAATCATCAAAGAGATGGAATGTAAGCTATATGAGCAAAGGCTGAAGGAACTGTGTATGTTTAGTTTGGAAAAAAGATATGATTGTGGTCTTCAAATACTTGAAGGTTGCCATATGAAAGATAGAGAAAAATTGTTCTCTCTTGCCACAGAGGGCAGGACAAAAGGCAATGGGTTCAAACGACAGCATAGCAGATTTAGATTAAATATCAAGAAAAACTTCCTAACTGTAAGAACAGTAGTACAATTGAACAAACTTCCTGTGGAAGTCATGGAATCTCCTTCACTGGAGGTTTCAAAAGGAGGCTGGATAGCTACAACAAATCCTGCATCTTGGCAGGGGGGGGTAGACTAGATAACCCTGGTGGTCGCTGCTAACCCTATGGTTCTGTTATTCTATGGGGAGAGGTACAGTGAAGCCCTGGGATCTTCCTGGCTTGAAGGTGGGCCCTGAGCATATTCTCAAGGAGTAAAGCCCATCCCTTTATTTAGTGAAGTGATGGTGTAGAAGGAGGGAAATTCTGTGAGGAGAATTCTGTGTGGAGACACCTTCCCTCTTCCCTTCCCCCTCCCGGAGATTTTACTATATATGGGATGATTCAGGCCTCCATTTTTACTCTCTCTCTATTCTGGCAAAACTCCACTTGGCTTTAATAAGAGTTTTGCCTGAGAGAGAACTTGGTGATTTGTCCTTCAGCCCTGTCTCTTAGTTAGAATGAATATAAAATAAAAACAATACCCCATAACAAGCAAATTATGAATTTTGATTGACAACATCCTTCACTTACATCACTTTAATGTTCAAAGATTGTAGGTAATTACACTCATTAAAGAGAGCAAAATACAAATTAAAATGTATGAATTTGTACTGTGCTCCAAGCAATGAAGAGATTAAAACTCAGTGCCAAATTTACTTTGTCATGAATACAGATGCAGTATTCCCACTGGGATGCATTCTGAAATATAATCAATATTGTACACATCCTGGTACCCTTAGCCCACTATGGGGGGAACAGATATCAAAAATGATTTTGCCTAAGGTGTTTCATGATGACCAAAAAAAAGTGTTATTTTGTGCAAAAATATCCATCAAAACAATTTTGATATTCAGTGATGTTGTTTATTTTTCTCTTACTGAATTACATCTGCTGAAAGTATTAAAATTCCAGACCATTCAGCTATACACTGTGAAGAAATGAAATGGTTGCTGTCGTTTCTAATGGTTCACATATAGGCCAAGGTCTGTGTTGGCACAATGAGGTGCAGCACCAGTGATGTCAGTAAAGTTGTGCCCATTTATACCAGCAGAGAAATAGGACCTGTCTCCTTTTAAAACAAGAGCCAGGCTCATTGAATGGGGAGATGTGCATTGCACCTCCCTGTGCAGACTTTACTCCCAGTGCTTAATGTGGGACTCAGCCCTAGATAGACCAGACTGTTGTACTATTCCTTGTGATACATGACAACTCTCTCTGCTGCACGTGCTCATATGTGCTTCTTGTTGTGTTCCTAGTATTTCATCTTTTGCAGGCCATCAGTATTTCTTGATGTCTTATGAGGCCAAAGCTAGGAAAGAGGGTGTTAGGAGCAAATCTTTCAACAGTCAAGGACAGGAGGATTATAATTCTCTACCAAACTGTCAGTAGAGCAGTTGGTCATTTTTGCAGTATTCTACTCCAGTCCACTCAAACTGAACTGGTTCCATCAGCCTTTGATGGTAGATCGTTAAAACAGGTCTTGAGAGGAAAGGTGTGAGATAAAGCAAAGGATGTAGAAGATAGAATAAGACTTACCTACCTTCAAGGTGTGCTGAGAAGCTTGTTTAGTTAGTGTTTGCACAGCACTTTGCTTTTATGCCTCAAAGGATTGCAAAGTATTCTTCCAGGGTAGTTTCCTTCAAGGAGAATTGATCAATTTCTCTGTATCCGTTGCCTTACTTCCTTAATTTCTCATACAACACGACAACTACAGTGCATGGTTTGTTTAAAAATGATGATTCCAGAAACATTGAAGAGAACATAAACTAGGGCTGTAATTTGCTTTAAAAAATGGCCATCCAAATAAATAAGGGGAACACAAACACTGCAAATCATTCCGCCTGAAGTTGCAATTAATTTCCAAATAAATTAGCATGTTAGTTTTTAATCATCAAAAATAAATAAACCCACAGCTGACTCAAGCCTTACCCTGGAGTCCCAGGGAAGGAGCATCCACAAGTCATATTAAAAGAACTTGTGAACTCTATTCAGCCCTGGGGCTATGCTTTGGGCACTCATAAGAGCTTTTCCATTGACTTCAGTGAGCATAGGATCAATCCTTAGAAGTCAAATCTTGATTTGATTGAAGTCAATGGGAGTTCTGACTGTGTCTTCCATTAGACAAATGTTTGGCCCTTGTTTATAAGAGAGAACAGACAGAGCACACCACCTTTTAACAATGCAGAGCCCAAGCATGTGGGTCCACCAGCTGCTCCATATCCATATTGGGCATCAGAGCAGGTGTGCACCATTATAGTTTAGATCGAAATTCTGGTCTCATAAAAGAAAATGGCAAAACGCCCATCGACTTCAATGGGACCACAATTTGGCACTGAATGCAGGAGTGTCTAAACTGTGACCTGATGGCCAAAAACAGCTGATGGCATCTGGCTGCTATTGCTGATTGTAGCTGATGGAAGTTGAAGGTGGTTAATGCCTCAGAGGAGCCCCCTCAGTGCCTTGCAGAATCAAACTCCTTGTGTTCAGATTTTTCCCTTTTTCTTCCTTGTGTTCAGTTCATTTTATCTTTGTTGTTAAAGCTGTTTCATATATACATTGGAAAAAGGCAAAAAAAAATTTTTAAATAGCCATGCTCATATCTATGGTGTCTGTTTCAGACCTCAGATTTTCATGTGATTAATATATGTATTTCCCCTGATGTATTGCACTGTCCTCAACCTAGTTAAACAATTAATAAATGTATTTCTTGCATATAAAAATGTCAATTGCAAGTGAAGAATTCCTCCATTAGATGGAAAGTTTCACTTTCTAAAACATTAATAGAACAGATACAAAAGGGGTGGGGCAAGACATGATTTTCAACTGAATTCTAACACTGTAATTTACACTCTGAGATCTGATGTGCTTTCTAAACTTCTGAAGTTGTTGACCTCTTGCAATTCACAGTATCAATAGAACCCCCAAGATAATTTTATCCTTATGTTCAAACACAACTCCCTGTTTCGTACTCAAGTATTCTATCCTCTGTATTGCTACAACTACTTTAGCACAATTTTTATGGCTATTCATGAAAAACTATTTAACCAATTTCCATGTGCTTCTAATTACCCAAGAGAAACACTGAACTTATGAAGTTCTGCAATTCATTGGATTTTTTTCCTTCCCCTCCTGTCACTGTTTAAGTGATTCCTAGTGATGCTCACCTAGTCGCTATGCAATATAAGAAGGGAATAGATTGTTATAACACAATCATTCTAGCATTGAAATTAGGACTGTTGCGCGCTGAAAAAAATTAATCGCATGCAATTAATCGCGCTGTTAATAGAATACCATTTATTTTAAAACGTGATGTTTTCTACATTTTCAAATATATTGATTTCAATTACAACACAGAATACAAAGTGTACAGTGTTCACTTCATATTTATTTTTGATTACAAATATTTGCACTGTAAAAAACAAAAGAAATGGTATTTTTCAATTCACCTAATACAAGTATGGTAGTGCAATCTCTTTATCATGAAAGTTTAACTTACAAATGTAGAATTATGTACAAAAAATCCTGCATTCAAAAATAAAACAATGTAAAACTTTAGAGCCTACAAGTCCAATCAGTCCTACTTCTTGTTCAGCCAATCGCTCAGATAAACAAGTTTGTTTATATTTGCAGAAGATAAATGCTGTCTGCTTCTTGTTTACAATGTCACCTAACATTGAGAACTGGTATTTGCATGGCACTGTTGTAGCCGGCGTCACAAGATATTTACATGCCAGATGCGCTAAAGATTCATATGTCCTTTGATGCTTCAACCACCATTCCAGGGGACATGCATCCATGCTGATGATGGGTTCTGCTCGATAACGATCCAAAGCAGTGCAGACCAACACATGTTCATTTTTATCATCTGAGTCAGATGCCATCAGAAGAAGATTAATTTTCGTTTTTGGTGGTTTGGACTCTGTAGTTTCCGCATCAGAGTGTTGCTCTTTTAAGACTTCTGAAAGCATGCTCCATACCTCACCCCTCTCAGATTTTGGAAGGCACTGCACATTCTTAAAGCTTGGGTTGAGTGCTGTAGCTATCTTTAGAAATTTCACATTGGTATCTTCTTTGCATTTTGTCAAATTTGCAGTGAAAGTGTTCTTAAAACAAACAACGTGCTGGGTCATCATCCAAGACTGCTATAACATGAAATATATGTCAGAATGCAGGTAAAACAGAGCAGGAGACATACAATGTTCCCCCAAGGAGTTCAGTCACAAATTTAATTAACGCCTTATTTTTTAACAAGTGTTATCAGCATGGAAACATGTCCTCTGGAAAAATGGCCAAAGCATGAAGAGGCATATGAATCTTTAGTACATCTGGCAATATCTTGCAACGACGCCAGCTACAACAGTGCCATGCAAATGCGTGTTCTCACTTTCAGGTGACATTGTAATTAAGAAGCGGGCAGCATTATCTCCCGTAAATGTAAACAGACTTGTTTCTCTTAGCGATTGACTGAACAAGAATTAGGACTGATTGGACTTGTAGGCGCTAAAGTTTTACATTGTTTTATTTTTGAATGCAGGATTTTTTTGTAGGGATAGGGAATAGTTATGAAGTTCAGATTTTGATCTGAACTTTCCCAACGTTTTGGGAGTATTTGGATAAGCAGAACAGAACCTCACTCATACTTGCATAGCTGTACTGGCATGATGGGATTAACATCTGCTGCAATGGGGGAGAGGATAAAACGGTGTCCACCCCTCCCCCAGCACCCCTCCAGAATTGTCCAGCAGAGACCCTGCCAGAGTCTGGGTGCACTGGGATCTAGGTGATCCCCCAGGCCATGTGGGGATAGGGGGTGTGAAATCTGCAGAGAGGAGCCAGCCAGTAGCAATAGATGAAGCCAAAGCAAGGATTGCTACCCGGGGGGGGGGGGGGGGGAGTGCATATAGTGGAGCCCAACCGGGGTCATCCCTCCCGTCAACATCTTCTTAGTCCGGTGGCACAAGGACCCAGATGGTGCCTCCACTCCCACCCCATGGCATGATGGAGAGCTGTAGAGAGTAGCCAACCAGAGACTCCAGCCAGTAGGAACAGGAGCAGCCAAACAGTACAAAGTGCTCTGATTTTCTCTGCCCTCTGCTGATTGGCTGTTTGCTCCAGCCCTCCCTTCCTCCCCCTTCCTCAGGCTCTTCATCTCAGCTTCACTCCACACCTGCCCCACCTTACCCTCTTCTCCTCTGCCCTGTCCCTCTCACCCTCCTTGCCCTCCCTTTTCTTGTCATTTAGCTGATCCCTCCCCAAGTATCACCCTATCCCTCAAAATGGTGGACCTAACATGACAGTTGCTGCCATCCCATTGTTCACTCTGCTTGTGTGTCCTACCCCTTCCCCACCCTGTGTCTATCTTGTCTTATTAGACAATATTGTTTCATTGTTTCCTTATGCTCCCCCATCTACCTGTATCCAGCTGTTGGCTCTTGGCTTATACTTAGATTGCAAGCTTTTGGGGCAGGGACTGTCTTTTTCTTGTGTGTTTGTACAGCACCTAGCAGTGGGATCCTGGTCCATGCCTGGAGCTCCTAGGCACTACATTAAAACAAATAAATAATAACAGGAGCAAACTCTCACTTTTTTGTTAGTCTAGTAAATGGATATAATGGGCCAAATTCAGTCCTAGTGTCAGTAAAATGAAACCCTACTTCAGTGATTCTCAAAGCCAGTCCGCTGCTTGTCCGCTGCAGTTCGCCGCTCCAGGCCAATGGGGGCTGCGGGAAGGGCGACCAGCGCATCCCTCGGCCCGCGCCACTTCCCGCAGCCCCCATTGGCCTGGAGCGGTGAACTGCGGCCAGTGGGAGCCGCGATCGGCCAAACCTGCGGACGCAGCAGGTAAACAAACTGGCCCAGCTCGCCAGGGACTTTCCCTGAACAAGCGGTGGACCGGCTTTGAGAACCACTGCCCTACTTGTTTCAGTAAAGTTAGAGTAGTTTACATAGAGGTTGAGGGTATTTTTTTACAGCAGGATAAATAACAAGGGTTAGCTAGTTCTCTGCAAAAATCCTAGTGGAGACAAGAGACTCATTTTTACTTCAAGCAACGTGAGGTCAACCACAGGTGGGAGGTAAAATGTTGACCTAACTACATCACGGTAAAACTACCCGTGCCTTTCCACTAGGATTCTACAGCAAGACAGCTAGCCTGCATTCGTTATCCCAGGATTTAAAAAAAAAAAAAAACTTTTTTGGTGAAGACATTTGGCTTAATGCCTCTAAAAGTACTAATAAGAAATACTGAGTCAGTGTTGAGATTATAAACCTGACTGGGCTTGCATTCAAGGTGATGGGATTTTTGTCACTAGTTTCAGTGTGAACAGGATCAGACTGTAACTGCATATTAATAAGAATCTGTGCAAAGTATCAGGACCATGGGATCAGGCCTGCAATCAGGGGTGAAAGTAAGCCGGTACGGGCTGGTAGGGCGTACCGGTAAAAAGTGGCCGCCGGTACTGGCCCATACTCAGCTGATGTTAAAGTGCTGCTGTGGCAGCGCTTTAAGGACCCTGCTTAAAGCGCTGCCGTGGTAGCGCTTTAACATCGTCGCCCCTTTTGCCCCCCCCGCCCCAGGCCGCTGCCGGGGGTGGAAAAAGGGGCAGCTTCCCCGGGGCCGCAATTTAAAAGGGCCTGGGGCTCCGGCCGCCGCTACCGCAGCAGTAGCCAGACCCCTGGGCCCTTTAAATCGCCGCTGGAGCCCCGGGCAGCGCGTGCCAGGCAATGCGGATGGGCTGGCTGGGGGATGCTGACCCCAGCCCCGCCCCTTCCACCCGAGGCCCCGTCCCTTCCAGGGGCCGGAGCCGGCTCCCATACCAGTAAGTATTGAATGTTACTTTCACCCCTGCCTGCAATTGGCAAAAATACAGTAATCTTTTCCTTTTCTTTATACCTAGTATCTTTAGCTCTCATAAATCTACAGTTGTTTTGGAACCTTTCTGCAAACTCTTGTGTCTATAAATGTGAGCCAAATTCTGCACTGATTTACATGCCTTGCCTCCTATACAAGTAGGAGCTTTTTTTTTTTTTTCCCCCCACTGCAAACTGAAAGAAATTGAAACCCCATGTAAGATTTTTTTAAAAAATATATAGGAAAAATCACAAACAGCAGCTCAATTATATTCATTTTTCTACAAAATACCCTTAGGGTATGGACAATTAAGTCATAACATTCGAGCTGAAATTCAGACTGATGACAAATGGAAAATTTAAAATCTCTCTCAGTGGCCTCTCTAATATTTATAACAAGCTCATCTCTAGTGTTTTCTAATTCCAGACCTTCCTTAAGCAGGCAATATTTTGTTATACATGTTATTTAAAATAGTATTTCAATGCTTTAGCTATGCATTTCCATTAATATTTTCACTAACTGGAAATTCACTCTTTCAGTAACTGGAAATTAATTTCTTTTGCTTATTTCAGGTCCTAAATCTACTGAACAGAAACCTGGAGTGCAGTTAGTCATATCTTATGAGAGCACCCACCTGACAATATTGTTGAAACATATGAGGAATATTGTAAGTCCTTTTATTATAATTGAGCTCTAACGTAAGATTTTATGTTAGCAGAGTGCTGTGCTAACATTAATCCTCACAATGTCCTTTGCAGATAAATACATTTTACAGAAGGTTGTGTGACGGTGCTTTTCATTTAACATATGTGATCTCTTTCAACCAGGTTTGAAGCCAGGGTGTGGTACAGAAACTAGCACCATTAGTGTCATGGCCAGTGATGATCTCCTACTGGCAATGCACAAAAGATTAGGTGTCCATAATGGCTCTTCGAGCTGCTTTAGATATTACTGATTCTGAGTTGTTGTCGACTCCTGCCAGGAGTGGATGGAGTCACATGACAGGGGCTCTGTCCCTTTCTTGGTAAAGTCCTAGCTGGAGAGTACTTGCTTATCTACCCCTAGAGTTCTTTCACGTGGGATTGTACAGGTATGTCAGCTCTCCTGTTCAACATATACGTGAAGTTCAGGAACATCATTTGCTATTGGACAAGGGGGCAGAGTGCCCCCCGGACTTTTCATAAGTCTATGTGCTCCATTCCCCTCCTCCCCCAAATTATAATCACATATAACCTTCTACATGCTGACAAAACTCTCCCCTCCGCCTCTCCCCACCATTGTTTCTCAAGTGACTCCCTTGGTGAAGATGCTAGAGGAAATACTGAGGTGGGTTAGGCTGCAATGTCATTGGTATGATGACAATGCTTAGCTCTACTCTCAGCAGACCTAGATGGTAAAATTATCTGCTTTCCTGTAGTCTGGCTGTGATAGGACTGGCAAGGCTCAGTTCAGTCAAGACTCAGGTGATGCTGGTTGGCTTAGGGGATCTTGTGAGGGCAGTATGCATTAACTCGGCTAAAGTGGTATGTCTGCTCTTTGATATTAACAGCCTCTACAGGCTCTGGAATCCCCAACTGCTCTTTTCAGTCTCAGGTAATGGCTGTGGCCAGAAGACCCTTTCATTACCTTTGTTTAACTAGGAGATTGTGACATTTCTTCCATGCCAATGACCCAACTGTGTTCATTCATGCCTTTTTCACCTCCAGATTAGCTTACAATCACTCACTCTAAATGGGACTCAGCCAACACAAAATGAGACTGGTTGGCTGTATGAGTCCTGTGAAGCCTACATATCCCCAACTATTCTCTATAGACTCCCCAGGCTTCTGATTTGCAATTCAGTGTAGTATTCATTTTGATCTATAAAGTCCTAAAAGATTTGGGTCCTGAGAGACTGTCTTTCTCTTTCCATGCACCATCCTGAGAGTTGAGATTTCACAGGATACATCTGCTGATAGGTCCTATTTATATGAACGTCCTAGACTATAGAAGACGCTTCCTGTGTTATTCAGATGGAGCCCGTGCTTTTTACCTTTGGGGTACAGTATAAGGCCCTTTGGGGAGGGGAGCATCTCCTTCAGGCTGAGTAGCTGGTGAAGCTTGTGGAGGGAATTTTGGTCAGAACATTATGCTCTGTGTGTATTGTATTTTTTTCCACTGTACTTATGCTGAGAGGCTTCATGATATATATATGTGTGTGTTATAAATCTGTGGTTGGGTAGGTGGTACATCTTATAAATCTGTGGTTGTATAGGATGCATACTTGTATGTGTCAGATGTGGGAAAGTATAGTGGTAGTATGCAGTTTATAAGTGTAAGTTTTTCTGATGAATTTGCATGGATGGTTTGCAGATGTACAGGGGCAGCTTTAAGACGATCAGAGGTGGCTTAACTCTGTGTGTCTCTACTTTCAAATGTTTAGGCTTTTTAATGTATAATTAACTTAAAATGTCCTGGCCCTTGTAACTCTACAAAGTTCCATTTAAATTAGACCTTAGATGGGCCTGAGCAGCCATACTCAAGTGTTCCTGGACCAAGGGTTTGGTGACCTAGAAGTTCTTTATCCTGTTAATAATCTCTTCAGCCATCCAATCCCCTAGATCAATCTGTCTGCCTGTCTCTTTGGGGGTTGAACAAGGATTAAAAAGTATTCCAAGTTTATATTTTATTCAACACATATTAAATCCATTTCAGTTCTATTCAGTCTTTTTCAGTGTCTTACTAATTACAATATTTTTAGTGGTTCATCTGTACAGAAATTAATTTGCCACCTTGTTTTATTTCAAAATTTATAGGAAATACTTTTTGCACTGGTTCCCTCCTCCTTTAATTTATTCTTTAAAATAGAGTATGATGCTTTCAAATGTTTAATTAATTGTATTAGACCAAATTCATTCTTGGTGTAACTTCATTGAACTCACTGGAGTTTCAGTAGATGAATTTGAATCACTGAAGGAAACATTAATTATTATTTGTATTGTGGCAGATCCTCGAAGCTTCATTCAGGGATCAGGGCCACATTGTGCTAAGTCCTGTACACACACAAAATAAACAAGGCAGTCCTGCCCCAAAGAGCTTATAGTCTAACTGTATGATCAGAGACAACAGGGGGAGAAAAGCAAACGGGTTGTGAAAGAACAAGGTACCTGTGAAACTACCATGTTTATAGCCATTGTCAAGTGTTGTGTGGGCTTCATGGCAGAGGTGGGCTTTAAGGAGGACAATGTAGTAGCTTTGCAGCTTTTTACAAGGAGCTTCTCCCAGGAATATGGGGTGGCACAGGAGAAAGCAGAGAAGTGTTTAAGGGGCAGTTGGTCTGGTTTGTGGAAGGCTGGTTTTGTTAGCAGAGGTCAGGATTGACAGCTCTATAACTATATAATTTCAGTCCATGATTGTCAAGGCTGTATCCCCACTTTGAACTTTAGGGTACAAGTGTGGGGGCCTGCATGAGGACTTCTAAGCTTAACTACCAGCTTAGTTCTGGTCCGCTGCCACCATTCCCTTCCCTGGGAAGCTTTGAGAAATCTTTCACCAATTCCCTGGTGAATACAGATCCAAACCCCTTGGATCTTAAAACAAGGAGAAATTGACCCTTCCCCCCTCCTTCCTTTCACCAACTCTTGGTGAATACAGATCCAACTCCCTTGGATCTAAAAACAAGGGAAAAATCAATCAGGTTCTTAAAAAGAAGGCTTTTAATTAAAGAAAAAGGTAAAAATCATCTCTGTAAAATCAGTATGGAAAATAACTTTACAGGGTAATCAAACTAAAAGAGCTCAGAGGACCCCCCTCTAGCCCAGGTTCAAAGTATAGCAAACAAAGATAAACACTCTAGTAAAAGGTACATTTACAAGTTGAGAAAACAAAGTAAAACTAAGACGCCTTGCCTGGCTTTTTACTTACAAGTTTGAAATATGAGAGACTTGTTTAGAAAGATGGGGAGAACCTCGATTGATGTCTGGTCCCTCTCAGTCCCAAGAGCGAACAACCCCTTAAACAAAGAGCACACACAAAAGCCTTCCCCCCCCCCAAGATTTGAAAGTATCTTGTCCCCTTATTGGTCCTTTGGGTCAGGTGTCAGCCAGGTTACCCGAGCTTCTTAACCCTTTACAGGTAAAAGGATTTTGGAGTCTCTGGCCAGGAGGGATTTTATAGTACTGTACACAGGAGAGCTGTTACCCTTCCCTTTATAGTTATGACAATGATGCATTATTTACCCACTTTTTGTAATACCTAGAAAGAAGGTTGGAGAAATAAAAGCATGTGTCTGATGTCCAATCTCTGATCTTAGGTCTCCTTGAAGATGTACCTGTTTCTCCCTAAAACAGGAAATATTTCAATCATCAGTGAAAGAAGTCCTGCCTGAAAACAGTCTATTGAAATATACTTTGAAGAATAAGTACAGAGTGAACTTGTTTAATAGATTTAAGGCTAGAAGGGACCATTAATCTCTGCTAAGCTCCTGCTTTATCCAGGCCATAGTTTCACCAAGGGAATTCCTGCATCTTCCCCAACAACTTGACTAATAAGACAATTTGAGCAGCAATGCATGCAGAGAGTTGTAGAATTAGTTGCAAAGGCTTGTGCACATTTCAGCTTAAACACTATGGGTAGACAATGAGAGAGAAGTTCTGTTAAACTAGTGTTGACTCACATATTTAACAGCGCTGCCAGCTCTCATGATTTTATTGAAAGTCTCATGATCAGTAGTGTTTTTCTTGAATCCCTAGTATCATGTGAATACACCAGATTCTCAGCTTTCAATAATTAAAAAAGTAAGTTTATAGCCATCATGGTAGCCAAGAAAAGCTTGAAAACAAGACCCCTAAGGGTGTGAAAGCCAGAAGATCCATGAAGAGTCAAAATATTTTATTTTTGCAATCTCATGATTTTGTAAACCAATGATGATTTTTTGGGCCCTGACTCATGATATTTGAATGCTTCGAGTTGGCGATACTATATTAGTGCAGAGATGCAGTGAAGTTGGAAGGCTATAAACAAAGAGGTAAGCCTTGGCAGAGGGAAGGAAACTAGAGAAGGGGATTGGGGAGTAGTGGGGAGGAGAGTGAGGGAGAAAGATAGATAGAGATTGCCTCAGAGAGAGGGTAGGGCAGCATGGCAACAACTGACAGAGTTCCTGATGCTGGAGAGGGAGACATAGGGCTTGTCTCCTCACACCGGTGGATCGACGCTGCGACAATCAATCCACCGGGGGTCGATTTAGCGGGTCTAGTGAAGACCCGCTAAATTGACCACAGATCCCTCTCCCGTCAACTCCGGTACTCCACCGGAACGAGAAGAGTAAGGGGAGTGTCGACATCGCATAGTGTGGACCCTGTGGTAAGTAGATCTAAGCTATGTCGACTTGAGTTACGCTACTAATGTAATTCAAATTGCGTAGCTTAGATCAACTTTCCCCCATAGTGTAGACCTGTCCATAGAGTTCAGGGAGAGGAAAGTTTGGTCTGGCATCTGAAAGGACTTGCCAGCAAAGGGCAAGAACTTATCTGCTAAGGGAGCAGAATAAATAGAAACCTGGCAATCACTATATGGAGGAAGCAAAAAAGACTCAGAAAGTCAAGAGAGGGACCCGGCCCATTAGAAGTGGGTGTGGGGTAGGGAGAGAAAGGGTGCTCTGTAAACATTGAAAGACAGACTAGGCACTGGAGGGAGGGAATCTTTAAAGCTCAGCACATACAGTTGTAGCAGTGTAACTGTTGTTAATACTCAGAGTGACAAGGTGGGTGAGGCAATGCTAAGGGAAGTCTTCATGACTAAATTCATCTAAACGTTATCATGAAAATGCATCAAATTGGACTCTGGAAACTGACACCGAAGTGGGAAGGAATCAAATGTCCAGCGTGGGGATTTGACTAAGTTTCCCAGGTAAGTCAGGCTGCATCTCTCTGTCTGGTAGTCCTGTGCTAACAACCCTGCCTGCTGCTGGAAGTGACCTCCGTGCAAGTGCAGGGAGCTCCAGCAGCTGCAAACACATGAATGCTGCTGCCTTGTGCATTTGCCCCATGACAACTAAACCGGATGCACGTGTAGGCTACTGGATGCACTTCCCAGCCAGACATGAGGGAGAGTGGAGACAGCTTCTCAGACTTTTCTCTAGGCTCCAATTAGCAAAAGACGCCACTGATTGAATTGGCCTCGTTAGCACTACAAAAAGTAATTTTCCCTCTGTTGATATTCACCCCTTCTTGTCAACTGTTGAGAATAGGCCACTTCCACCTTGATTGAATTGGCCTAGTTAGCACTGGACCCCTTCCCCACACTTGGTAAGGCAACTCCCATCTTTTCATGTGCTGTAATATATATACTGCTTACTGTATTTTTCACTCCACGCATCTGATGAAGTGGATTTTAGCCCACAAAAGCTTATGCCCAAATAAATTTGTTAGTCTCTAAGGTGCCACAAGGACTCTTCATTGTTTTTGCTGATACAGACTAACACGGCTACCACTGAAACCTGTCACCCATCCTTAGTTCACTCCAGAACTTCCATCCATCCTTAGTTTATTCTAGACATTGGTGGGGAAGATTCCCCGCCTGCCAAACTCCCTGCTCACGATTTACCTGCCTGTTTTTAAAACATAAATGAAAACAAAATTGTCCCCAGGTAGATTGTGAACAAGAAAAGTTTAAGTCAATGCAAATACATCCATATCCTGGCCCACAGAGATTGCTCGAATTCCAGCCCCAGAACAGATCTTACACATAGGGGAAGACAGTAAGTCCTGGAGAATGGATTTGCACAGAGCTGGTGGAATAGCCAGGAACCAGGAATTAACCTAACAACTGCCTCAGTGCTCAATCTACCTGTACATGTGCAGAGATCTGTGCCAGCTGAACCAACCCATTTCAGAAGTTCAGAAAAGATTTGTTCAATATTTTCCATTCCCCCCCCCCCCCGAACAGAGTTTCCTAGCATGATATGGGAGCATTAGCTCTACGTTGACTCATAGAAAAGAATGCTGCCTATTGACCAGCACATCTTCCAGATATGCCCTGGTTTTCCCTGAGACAATAGTCTAATAAGCAGCTAGACTTGAGTCCTTATTTGAACCAAACTGTTGAACAATGTGAGGTTGACCCATCACTGCTAGTGAACAGAATAAGGTGCCTGGGGGGAGAAAACTGATGGCAAAACGCATTGCCAAGTGATCTCTGGGTCTCTTGCCAATAAATGTAAAATGTTGTTCTAGTTCAGGAAAGCATGTGTGTGTGATGAATTCTGAATCAATCTGCCTGGGGAAAAATGTATTTAAAGAAAAATAAACTTCTAAAATCTTTCACAAAACAGCTCCAAACTTCCCTTTTTAAAAGCTCTGTTGGTTTCATGAAGCCTCAACCCTCTATAGGCTTTTCCACTGCCAATGATTAATGTTGCTGTGAAGGGTGATGTGTGGGTTGACAGATTAGTAATCAATTTAGGCTCACTCAGACATCCTCTTTGCACTCCTGCCCTATACCATCCATACTCACAGCAATCACTGCAAGAGAAGGGTAGGAGAAATGATGGATTAACTGGTTTGGGAAGGAAGGAGAGCACTAAACCTTCCTTAAACCACAATTCTATGCAATTTAAACAATGTAAAAGTTCCCAGGTGCGGTGCAGTAAGGACCTGATCCAAAAGCCCACCGAGGTCAATGAGAGGGGCACTAAATGGATATGGCAATGAGAGGGGTGAGAATTCCTTCTTGCCTGTCCTATAGCAGTCAGCTCTTGTCCTTTTCCTCCTTGTCATTTTGATGTTCACACTTTATTAATAATAATATAAGAAGTGGCAGGACCAAAAGAAAAATACAGTTCTTGTCACTGAAGGGATTATAGTCTGAGCAATCCTGCATGGATGGAGCTGATTACAGGATTGGGGCCTAAAAGATAGAAACAAAGAAAATGGGATGCATTGTAGAAACTAGAGAGAATGACTTAATGGTCAGGGGAATTTGGGGGTTCATTTTTATTTTTCTCTCCACCTTTTTTCCAAACTATCTACTCACTTCTTACGGATCTCATGGGAGAGAGGCTGTCGTGGTTCCTGGGTTCACTGGACCTTTGACCCCTTACTCAGTCTTTCCATGGGCATCCCTTTCAAGTGACAGGGCAGCCTATACTTCTCTCAGACTGGAATCCTGACTTTTAGAATGGGTCTCTCTAGGTTACAGCCCCCTGTTTCCCAACCATGATTCCTCAGCACGAGCCTATAACTAACTTACTGATAAACAAAACTAGAAGACAAAGAAGATGGATTGAAGGTCTACTGCTATAGACTTCCCTTCAGGAGCTGTGAACATTTCTCTGCAGAGCCTGACTCTCTCTCTTCTCTGGGTTTCAGAGAGTGTGTCTTTGAAACCAGGCAAGCCTCTTTGTTCTCTGTGTCCAGATGATGCTCCCCTTGCCATGGGGGGGGTTTGTGCCCAGTTTGTACAGAGACAAATGTCAAAGGCCTTGACACTTGTATTGTTTGTTAAGCACCAGTGACTAGGATAGCTAAACCATTTTAGTTCTTACAGACTGTCACAGGGTCACTCACCACACTGGCGCCTCCTGCTGGCCATTTCGGGAATTAGCTCTGGTCAGCAGGTGTGCCCTACGGTGGTGGTGGCTCTCACATCCTTGTCTTTGCCTGCAGACCCACTGCAGTTCCAATCTCACTGCCTCTGCTTCATGGCACAGCCTTCCAGCCATGTCACAATCTGGGTTCCCCCATCCGGGGGACTCCTGCTGCAACAGTCCAGCTGCTCCTCGCAGCGGCTTGGCAGTCCACAGCCTGGCTGCTTCTTCAGTGGTGGGGGGGGGGAGGGGAAACCTAGGCCCACCCACTACTCTGGGTCCCAGCCCAGGGACCCTGTAAACACCAGCTTCCCGCTTCCCCTCCATTCTTTCTTCATCAGTCTGTCTCAATTCCCTGGGCCACTTTCCTGCAGCCCCAGCACCTTCGGCACCTGCTTCTGGCTTCTTCTTCCTCTTCCCAGGGCCTTGGGCCTGCAAATCCTAGCAGCCCTGTTCATGGTGCTAGTCTCTGCAGCCCTCTAGGAAGCCAGTCCCCTCCCTTGGGCTTCCTGCAGCAAACTCCCTTGCTGTGGCCCGCAGCTTCCTTTTTTATGGGCTGGCTTTTTAATTGGCTGCAGCCACTGCCCTAACTGGCTGTTTCCTTGCAGCCCTCCAGGCTGGGTTTTAACCCTTTCAGGGTCAATGCAGGGCAGATGCCCTGTCACACAGACCCAAGCTGCCAAAGACTGATTTAAACCTTAGTTATCCTTTAACAAGAAACCCAACAACAAGCAAGCAAGCAGAAGATCACATATCTATAACATTTTATGCCTAATAACTCCCATTTTTCATCACAGAGGCACTTGAATGAAAAAAGTGTGGTGGACTGGCCATCTGGAATAGGGAGGAAGTACCATGCATACATAGGAGGCAGAATGGCAAAATGCCCAAAGATGGATGTGGGAAATGAATGGGGGGGGGGATTTTAGAGCTGAACAAAAGCCGTGTAGAGAGACAAGTGTTGGTGACAGGATGATACCAATAGTTTTGAAGAAGGGGATATAATAGTTCCAACTGTGGTTTTCTCTAGACTGCCAGGGTAACATAGGACAAAAGCCAAGACACATGAAAATAATATTCTTGCTCTGATGCACATTTACAGAGAAGTTGACTTTTTTCAGAATGGTGGTTTAGAGGATGCTTGTACTTTAAAATGAGCTTGGATAGGAGCACTGTTCTTTGGACTGAAAATTGGCTGAAGGGCTATAAACAAAGGGAAATGTTGAACAGCAATGTTTCAAGTTGAGGAGGGGGTCATCTATTGTGGCACCGCAGAGATTGGTGTTAGGTCCCAATTTATTTAATAGAGCTGGTCAGAGGTATTGACAAATATATCATTCAGTTAATTGTACTGTTATTGACAAATGTCTTATTAATCAAATATTTTGGGCAGTACAGGCCCAGCTTTATTATTTGAATGCTATTTTGAATAAATCATTCACTGAATAACTAACATTTGTTGACTAGAGTATTCAATGAGCTCCACTTAATATTATTGATCATTGTCCAGACGAGGGAAAAGACACTGACATGAAATTTGCAGTTGATACTAAATTAGAAAAACAAAAATACTAGTATAGACTGAACAGTAATACCAAGATATCTAAAGATATCTAGACAGAAACTCATGCAATCAGAACCTGTTTGGACAAATGATTACGTTCCCATTACTACACATGGGAAATATTGATCCCAAGTGCACACATTAATGAGATGCAGAAATATCAATAACAGTATAACTTGGAACTCTTTTGTTATGAACTCAAGTGTCAAACTGTTTTATTTAGAAAAGATGTTTTAATCAATACTAAGTAGAAGCTGCCCTTAAATATTTAAAAAAGTAAAGTATATAATAAAAAATAAAGTATCAGAGGAGTAGCCGTGTTAGTCTGGATCTGTAAAAAGTGATAAAGAGTCCTGTAGCATGTTAGTCTATAAGGTGCTACAGGACTCTTTGTTGCTTAATAAAAAATAGAATGTTTCAACGGTATCAAAGAATCATAGGACTGGAAGGGACCTCGAGAGGTCATCTAGTCCAGTCCCTTGCACTCATGGCAGGACTAAATATTATGTAGACCATCCCTGACAGGTGTTTGTTTAACCTGCTCTTAAAAATCTCCAACGATGGAGATTCCACAACCTCCCTAGGCAATTTATTCCAGTGCTTAACCACCCTGACAGGAAGTTTTTCCTAACGTCTATCCTAAACCTCCCTTCCTGTAATTTAATCCCATTGCTTCTTCTCCTGTCCTCAGAGGTTAAGAAGAACATTTTTTCTCCCTCCTCTTTGTAAGAACCTTTTATGTACTTGAAAACTGTTTTCATGCCCCCCCTCAGTCTTCTCTTTTCCAGACTAAACAAACCCAATTGTTCCTACGCAGTGGGATAGTTTGCTCTTGTGCCCTTAATAATGTCTCTTTGAAAAATTGCCAACTGTCTTCAATTGTTTTTCCTCTTAGACTTGCTTCCCGTGGGATCTTACCTACCAACTCCCTGAGTTTGCTAAAGTCTGCCTTCTTGAAATCCATTGTCTTTATTTTGCTGTTCTCCCTCCTACCATTCCTTCGAATCGTGAACTCTACCATTTCATGATCACTTTCACCCAAGCTGCCTTCCACTTTCAAATTCTCAACCAGTTTCTCCCTAATTGTCAAAATCAAATCTAGAACAGCTTCTCCCCTAGTTGCTTTCTCCACCTTCTGAAATAAAAAATTGTCTCCAATACATTCCAAGAACTTGTTGAATAATCTGTGCCCTGATGTGTTATTTTCACAACAGATATCAGTAGTTGAAGTCCCCCATCACCACCAAGTCCTATGCTTTAGATGATTTTGTTAGTTGTTTTAAAAAAAAGCCTCATCCACCTCTTCTTCCTAGTTAGGTGTTCTGTAGTAGACCCGTACCATGACATCACCCATGTATTTTTACCCCTTTTATCCTTACCCAGAGACTTTCAACAAGTCTTTCTCCTATTTTCATCTCAACCTCAGTCCAAGTGAATACATTTTTTCATCTGACATGACTTGTCATGAAATAATGTAAAAATAATATAAAAATAAAACCCCATAAAATTCAAAACAGAAACTTCAAATTTGGAAATCCGAAATAAAAATCCAAAATTTTCCAAAACACAATTTTTTCAAAAATTTCATTTAAAAATATTTTTCCTGGGAATTTTTGTTGAAATGCACATTTTAAAATATTTTCTGTTGAAAAAACATTTGGACAATTTTTTTCCAATTAGCTCTAGATCTAAGCACTACATTAGCAGAAAGATGCTAAATAACTGGAGGGAATTCAGAGTCAATGATCAGTAGGGCTACAGGGACCGATTTATGGAGAGTGATTTTAGTAGCTAAATGTAACTTGGTTAAAAATTGACTAATGGGCACAAAAGTTTGCAAATACTTTGAAGGCAGCAAACAGTAGGGATTGAGAGGAAGTATTCAGGGTGTTAAATAGAGCATAACTAGCAGTGGTCAGAGGTAATTAAAGAAAGGAAACTTTGGGCCTCATCTCACAGAATGCTTACTCATAGTGATTGGTATCAGGTTGTGGAATAGACTACGAAAGAAAGTGACGGAATCCCCATAGTTTGAGAATTTAAAACTAGTTTGGACAAGGTAGCTATGGACTAATGTACTAATTTATTAATTAACAAAACTGGAAGGTCGGTTAAAGCCCAAATAAAGCTCCTGCTGCTGCTTCTTGTGTTGTGTTTTTATATTCAGTTTCCATCTGTGCTCAGACATGAAAAAAAGAGAATATCTATGTGACCATAAGACAGAAATAAAACAGCAGCATTTGTAAGTGCTATCTGTTCTCAGAAACTGATTTTCTTTTACTCCATCTGATGGTCAGTGACAGTGTAAATCTTCTGTGAGCTGAAAAGAAACGTGAAACAGTATTGTTTTCTTTGGTGTTTTTTCTTTCATTGTGTTCTGTTAAAGGGAAGGGAATAGTAGAATCTGTAGGTGTGTGTGCGCTCACGAATGTACATACTGTAGACTAATACCCCAATCTAGACAAAATCTACCTCAGTGAGTCCCATGGACTCTCTAGCTCTGGAAGCTGGACACTGTTCTGAGTGGTAAATGAATGTTCCACTGCACAACAATAATACATGGTAGGGGGAAAGCAGGTTACCTTCTTCACAGCCTTCTAAAACAAAAATTTTAGAGAACTGTCCACCAAACCTCTGAGACTTCACCCTTATCCTACTCCCCACATCAAAACCAAGGATTAGTACCTTCCCTCCTGATAGTCATCAGTTCACCCCATTAACCAATTAAGAACATAAGAATGGCCATACTGGGTCAGACCAAAGGTCCATCTAGCCCAGTATCCTGTCTTCCAACAGTGGCCATGCCAGGTGCCCCAGAGGGAATGACCAGAACAGGTAACCATCAAGTAATCCATCCCCTGTCGCCCACTCACCGCTTTTGGCAAAGAGAGGCTCGCACCACCATCCCTGCCCAACCTGGCTAATAGCCATTAATGGACCTATCCTCCATGAACTTATCTAGTTCTTTTTTGAATCCTGTTATAATCTTGGCCTTCACAACTTCCTCTGGCAAGGAGTTCTACAGGTTGACTGTATGTTGTGTGAAAAAAATACTTCCTTTTGTTTGTTTTAAATCTGTTGCTTAATAATTTCATTCGGTGACCCTTGTGTTATGAGGAGTAAATAACACTTCCTATTTACTTTCTCCACACCAGTCATGATTTTATAAACCTCTATCATATCCCCCCCTTAGTCGTCTCTTTTCCAAGCTAAAAAGTCCCAGTCTTATTTATCTCTCCTCATACAGCAGCCGTTCCATACCCCTAATCATTTTTGTTGCCCTTTTCTGAACCTTTTCCAATTCCAATATATCTTTTTTGAGATGGGGCGACCACATCTGCGCGCAGTATTCAAGATGTGGGCATACCATGGATTTATATAGAGGCAATATAATATTTTCTGTCTTATTATCTATCCCTTTCTTAATGATTCCCAACATTCTGTTTGCTTTTTTGACTGCTGCTGCACATTGAGTGGATGTTTTCAGAGAACGATCCACAATGACTCCAAGATCTCTTTCTTGAGTGGTAACAGCTAATTTAGACGCCATCATTTTATATGTATAGTTGGGATTATGCTTTCCAATGTGCATTACTTTGCATTTATCAACATTGAATTTCATCTGCCATTTTGTTGCCCAGTCACCCAGTTTTGAAAGATCCTTTTGTAGCTCTTTGCAGACAGCCTGGGTCTTAACTATCTTTAGTAGTTTTGTATCATCTGCAGATTTCGCCACCTCACTGTTTATACCCCTTTTTCCAGATAATTTATGAATATGTTGAATAGGACTGGTCCCAGTACAGATCCCTGGGGGACACCACTATTTACCTCTCTCCATTCTGAAAACTGACCATTTATTTCTACCCTTTGTTTCCTATCTTTTAACCAGTTACCAATCCATGAGAGGACCTTCCCTCTTATCCCATGACAGCTTACTTTGCTTAAGAGCATTTGGTGAGGGACCTTGTCAAAGGCTTTCTGAAAATCTAAGTACACTATATCCACGGGATCCCCCTAGTCCACATGCTTGGAGACCCACTCAAAGAATTCTAGTAGATCGGTGAGGCATGATTTCCCTTTACAAAAACCATGTTGATTCTTCCCCAACAAATTATGTTCATCTATGTGTCTGACAATTTTGTTCTTTACTGTAGTTTCAACCAGTTTGCCCGGTACTGAAGTCAGGCTTACCGGACTGTAATTGCGGGGATCACCTCTGGAGTCCTTTTTAAAAATTGGCGTCACATTAGCTATCCTCCAATCATTTGGTACAGAAGCTGATTTAAATGATAGGTTACAGACTACAATTAGTAGTTCTGCAATTTCACATCTGAGTTCCTTCAGAACTCTTGGGTGAATACCATCTGGTCCTGGTGAATTATTACTGTTTAGTTTATAAATTTTTTCCAAAACCACCTCTAATGACATCTCAATCTGGGACAGTTCCTCGGATTTGTCACCTAAAAAGAATGACTCAGGTTTGGGAATCTCCCTGACGTTCTCAGCCATGAAGACCGATGCACAGAATGAATGTAGTTTCTCCGCAATGGCCTTATCATCTTTGAGTGCTCCTTTAGCATCTCGATCGTCCAGTGGCCCCACTGGTTGTTTAGCAGGCTTCCTGCTTCTGATGTACTTAAAAAAAATTGCTATTAGTTTTTGAGTCTTTGCCTAGCTGTTCTTCAAATTCTTTTTTGGCCTTCCTAATTATATTTTTACACTTCATTTGCCAGAATTTATGCTCCTTTCTATTTTCCTCACTAGGATTTAACTTCCACCTTTTAAAGGATGCTGTAGCGGAGTGGTCCCCCGCTCCTGCCGGGAAGGGCTTAAAAGCAGCCCTGCAGAGGGCTGCAGCTCGAAAAGCTACTGGGCTGATTGGGGAAGTAGCCACAGCTGGGCCACGCCCCAATCAGGCCCCAGCTGGCCTGTATAAGAAGGCTGGGAGCCAGGAGCCCAAACACTGTCTCTCCGCTTTCAGAGGGAGATGGGCCTGGCTGCAGGGAGCTTGAGACAGGGTACCTGAGTGGAGCAGGGCTGGGGACAGGCAGAGGAGCTGGGGAGCTCCAGCCTGGAAAGCCCCAGGCTGCGGCCTGGTAGGAGGTCAAGAGGTACTGGGGGTTGTAGAGGGCAGCCCAGGGGTAGGCCAAGGCAGCAGGTCCAACCCCAACCTTGCCTGTGATGAGTGGCCTATACTGCAGTCTGCCCCAGGGAGCGGGGGCTAGTTGGCGACTGGCAGTGGCCTTATTCTGAGGCGAGGTAGGGATAGTGGGTGGGGGTTCCCCAGGGAGGGGAGACCCTAGTACTGAGGGGTGTACTGCCAGGGGGAAGCACCCCAGATAAAAGGGCACCGGGGTCCAGGGAGGGACACAGGGAGCCAGAGAATAGGTGGACCACTGGCCTGCAGAGGGCGCTCCAGGATGCTGGAAGAGCTAATTCCCAGAGGTCACCAGCAGGAGGCGCCGCAGGGGTGAGTCCGCTCCTCTACAGATGCCTTTTTGCCTCTCCCTGCTTCCATTACTTTGTTGTTTAGCCACAGTGGCACTTTTTTGGTTCTCTTACTATGTTTTTTAATTTGGGGCATACATTTAAGTTGAGCCTCTCTTATGGTGTCTTTAAAAAGTTTCCATGCAGCTTGCAGGGATTTCACTTTTTGCGCTGTACCTTTTCATTTTAATTGCTCTGTTTAACTTCCTAATTTTTGTGAAGTCCCCCTTTCTGAAATTAAATGCTACAGTGTTGGGCTCCTGTGGTGTTTTCCCTGCCAAAGGGATGTTAAATTTAATTATATTATGGTCACTATTACCAAGCGGTCCAGCTATATTCACCTCTTGGACCAGATCCTGTGCTCCAGTTAGGACTACATCAAGAATTGTTCTCCTCTTGTGGGTTCCAGGACTAGCTGCTCCAAGAAGCAGTCATTTAAGGTGTCAAGAAACTTTATCTCTGCATCCTGTCCTGAGGTGACATGTATCCAGTCACTATGGGGATAGTTGAAATCCCCCATTATTATTGAGTTTTTTATTTTAATAGCCTCTCTAATCTCCCTGAGCATTTCACTGTCACCATCCTGGTCAGGTGGTTGGTAATATATCCCTCCTGCTATATTCTTTTTATTAGAGCATGGAATTAGTATCCATAGAGATTCTATGGTACAGTTTGGTTCATTTAAGATTTTTACTTCATTTGATTCTATGCTTTCTTTCACATGTAGTGCCACTCCCCCACCAGCACGACCTGTTCTGACCTTCCGGTATATTTTGTATCCTGGTATTACTGTGTCCCATTGATTATCCTCATTCCACCAAGTTTTTGTGATGCCTATTATATCAATATCCTCATTTAATATGAGGCACTCTAGTTCACCCATCTTAATATTTAGACTTCTAACATTGGTATATAAGCACTTTAAAAACTTGTCACTTTTTAGCTGTCTGCCATTACATAATTTAATTGAATGGGACTTTTTTTCATTTGACTGGTTTCAGAGTAGCAGCCGTGTTAGTCTGTATCCGCAAAAATAACAGGAGTACTTGTGGCACCTTAGAGACTAACAGATTTATTAGAGCATAAGCTTTCGTGGGCTACAACCCACTTCTTCGGATGCATATAGCATATAGCATATAGCTATATGCATCCGAAGAAGTGGGTTGTAGCCCACGAAAGCTTATGCTCTAATAAATTTGTTAGTCTCTAAGGTGCCACAAGTACTCCTGTTATTTCATTTGACTGTTTCTCATCAGATCCTACCTGTATTTTATCATTGCTGAACAAAAGAAGGTTTCCATATTAGTACAGGATCTAGCCCTGTTTTGTTTCATTGCTGTGAATGAGGGGTGTTTAATAGACCTCAACATTAGCACAATGCAGCAGGGGATTCAGACATAGGTGCAACCACTGGAAAGAAGAAGCAGGAACATTTTTTTTCTCCTTCTCCCTCCCATTTTTAATATACTGCATATTCCTCTTCAGTGCAGCTGTAAATGTAATGTATTTTCACTCCTGGTCCCTGTGACAGATATAGCAATTTTCTGCAATTGTAGGAAATTGTCTTCCCTCTTCTTTGGGAGATCTTATTGAACTAAGTTTAAGTATCTTTGGAGTCCATTGTATTAAATGAATGGTTTGTGTATTATTGTGGGCCAAGATTGTATGTAACCTCTCATGAGGGGAGATGTGACAGATGTGAAACCGGACGGCGGGGATTCAAAGGACTCTGTTGAACAATGTGCCAGAGATAAATGGAATTTTGGAACAAAAAGGTGTGAAGTGATTTTCCTGGGGCCATCTAGGAGGTGAATGCAAATTCCCCACCTGTGGTAATGCAAAAACCCAGCCTTATGAACAGGGCCGGCTCCAGGCACCAGCATTCCAAGCAGGTGCTTGGGGTGGCAATCTGCAAGGGGCAGCAGTCCGTGTGTTTTTGCCGCCCCAAGCAGCGCGCCAAATTGCCGCCACGGACGGTGGGGGCAGTCCGTGTGTCATTAGGGCAGCACGCGAGTTTCCGCAGTGGCAGCAATTCGGCGGCAACTTCTATGTTCAGCTGCCCGCGGTGGCAATTCGGCGGCTTCTGTCTTCCGGCTGAACATAGAAGCTGTCGCCGAATTGCCGCCGCCGCGAAAATGTGCATGCCGCCCTAACGGCACACGGACTGCCTCCACCGTCCGCGGCGGCAATTCGGCGTGCTGCTTGGGGCGGCAAAAACAGTAGAGCCGGCCCTGCTTATGAAGCTATGCCTTGAGGAGTGAGCCATTGTCTACTGATCACCTGTTACATCAGGCCAAGATTAAAGGCCCACATTGTATAAAGGAAGACTGAACTATTCATGGTTGTTCTGGTTCTGAGTCTGAGACAGTTATGAACTTGGGGAAATACAGGTGCAGTTTCCCTGAACTGTGACACCAGCCCACCCCACCCCACCTCGCCACCCACCCACCCACCCACCCATGTGTGCGTGGGCCCACTTACCATATTGCTTAATGGTATCTTTATTACACAGGGTCTAAGTGTGAAGTCTTCTTTCTAGCTCATTTTGGTTTGCCCCAATCTAGGATAACGCCCCTGTTTTGCTAGTAAAGCTGTGTCCACACTAGGCAATCTTTGCTAGTATAGTGGCATAGCTATACGAACAAAGCTTGCAAGTGTAGATCTGACCTGTATCGACCTGTGGATGAGAGTGTTGAAACTGTCTGATGCCCTCTGTCAGACTAATGCACACAGCACATAAATCATATTTTGGGATACAGATCAGTAATATGGCTTCTGGTGGGTGCAGAGCACCCACTAATTTTTCCCTGTGGATGCTCCAGACCCGGAGCACCCACGGAGTCGGCGCCTATGGCTAGCAATCATGAGGAGGGAAAGAAATTTACAGGCAGAAAAGAAAACAAAAGGGTTAAATGATCATAGGGAACAAAGAGAAAACAGTGAAATATGTTTAAAGTTTTATAGAAGAAAGCAGCAGTTAGTGAGAAAATACTTCATTCAGTGCAGTCAGCTACCATTGTTTTGGTTAGTACCTTAACAAATGTTTACTTTATGCTCTAAGAACCACCATGGAAATATAATGGATTATTATTCTAATTATCATTTACTATAGTAGTTACTTTAAAGGTGATTTTCTTTCAAATATTTCAATTACATAATTTGAAATGATTTTATCATTTATTTTGCTAAGTGTATTTACTGTACCATGATTTTAAATTCACAGGAAAAGAGAAAATTTAGTGGCTGAGAGGAGCGGGAGGCACATGGTGCATTGAGATGTTCAAATCTGAAAAAAATAATCATATCATCGGCCTGGAGGGTCCTTATTAAATAAGAACACAACCTCTAGTTTGCACAGCTCTGCTATCATTTTATCCTCCAGGACTATAAGCCTTATTAATCCATTTCTTGAAGGAACTTCTTGTTTTTTAATACCATTGTTGAGGTACTGATTTTCTTTTTTTAGGGCTCTAAATTTAAAATTAGCTCAGATGATGCTATCTTTTCAAAAGTGAAGGAATATTTGTTTGTTGTTAAGCTGCATTTTATGGAGGCAGGCTTTAACTTTTCCCAGGAACACTCAGTTAAGTTGCATATAAACTGTGCTTTGTTACTAAGAAAAATTAAATGGCCTTTGTATTTAATACTTTTGATGGAGCTGCTGCATTTATCACTAGGATTTAATTTAATCAGGATTCAGATACTATTTTTTCTGATGACTTGGGTGTTTTGACTGATTTCCTCAGTGGATTTTCCTTTTCCTCCATTCATGGATTATAATCAAGTTTCTTTCATGTCTGCATTTAGAATACAACTATGTTGTTACGGGGGCTGTGAAAACTTTGTTTATCTATTTAACATAGTTTTATTTTACATGCTTATTATTTAGTCATCATTCTTTCATTATTAAAAACTTTAATGCTCAGGGGAGAGGAAGGGGAATGTGTGTCTCTGTGGGAGGACGTGAAGATGAACCAAAGGTAGGAGTGGGGTCTGCTGGGGAGTTTTGTCTAAGAGTGGTAGAAGGCAGTAGCTGGAAGTGGGAGACAGGAGGAGCCATAAGCATCTTTCATTTATGAATGGAAGAAGGCAGTTGAGACTTGAAGATGTCCAGAAATTTTTACTGGGGATGGAAAGCAGAAGAAAGGAAGTTATTTATAGAGGAGGGAAGGCAGCGGTTGTGAATGGAAGTTATCTGTGGGGGGGTTTTAAAGATTGAAAAATGCGATATGGAGTCTTTTCTGGAGCAAGAACAGCAGCTGAACCCAGAAGAAGTTCAGGAGCTACCAGAGTGTTTCATCCAGGGATGGAAGGCAGCAGGAATGCCAGGAGATGCAGAATCAACAGCTTTTAGGTCAAGGCCAAAAAAGTGAAAGAGAGTGAGCTTTGAGGAATGACTGCCAGAAGGAAATATTTCATTTGGGACGAGGTGCTGTCTAACAAAGATAACATTTCCGCAAAGTATCTAGCTGTTACTTTCACAAATTTTCCCTTCAGACTCGCATGCTAAAGAGACTCAGGAGTCATACTGTCAGGCTGAATTTCAGTGCTTTAAATATGCCAGATTTAGAAGAAACCCTTATGGCTTTCTTAGTGTCAAAGAAAATTCCATCATAAAGGAGAGTTAGATAGTCAGCAAGGGGAAATGAGCGACTAACAAAATGCAATTTTTGTAGAAAATTTCATTCCTTCTCTCTTTTCCCAAAATATAACTAGTGTATTTAATATTGAATTACACAAATCCATAACCTGTCTAGGTGGATTTCTGTAAGTACATATCAAATACTACTTTTGGTTTTGGAAATCTAACGTGGAATGAATTATGGAATTTTGCTACAGAGGGTATATTCTGTGAGACACATTTTTAATACTAAATTAGGGATATGAAAAGCTGTGCCTCTTTCCATTGACCGGCACACAAAGTTTACCAACTTTCTCTGCACAAAACTTGAATGTTCTTGCAATTCTGTATCTTAGATTGTGCCTTGTATGGTAATGTTTTTTATACTTTATCATACAAGGTTGCTCCATTATCATCTTCCCTATCAGCAACTTTGCACCAGTGCATGACATTTTAGAAACTGCTATGAAGACACCCAACATTAAAAATCAAACTGGAAATGTTTGATGCCTATGGAGGCTCCAGTGGATTAGGAATAGTGGATCCATAATGTTGTTTACTCTCCCTTTATAACATTTCCATCATCCCCTTTGTGGTTTTAGGAAAAACTGACATATCAAAAAAAGGCTGGTGACTATTTTCAGGATTCTGCTTACTTTAGAGTTTGCTGTGATATATAAACTACACCTCTACCCCGATATAACGCGACCCGATATAACATGAATTCGGATATAACGCGGTAAAGCAGTGCTCCGGGGGGGCGGGGTTGCGCACTCTGGTGGATCAAAGCAAGTTCGATATAACGTGGTTTCACCTATAACGCGGTAAGATTTTTTTGGCTCCCGAGGACAGCGTTATATCGAAGTAGAGATCTAGTTGGAATTTTTTCAATGTATACAGAACTTTTGGGTCAATTTCTTCAGCACATTGGCTTCTCAGTGGCATTTTAGCGTCTGCTTGTCCGGCGGCCGCGCTCCTCAGTGGCATTTCGGCGGCTAGTCGTCCGGCGTCCGCCACACTGAAAGGTTGGAGACCACTGCTATAGATCATTCTCTCTTTGGCCCTATGAATATTTAAGTACATTCAACAGGAAAGATTTGAGAGCAGTATAGCCTATACTTGGTGGAACTGTTTCAACAGAGAGATTGATAGCCTACAGCCTGGTGGTTAGGGCACTTATTTGGTACAGGGGAGGTTTCCATTCAAGTCTCTTCTCCTGAGTTGGGATTTGAATCTGGTCTTGCACATTCCAGGCAAATGCCCTAACCACTGGACTAAGAGTTGTAAAAGGGGAATGCTTTCTCTGTCTCACACCAAGTATTTTCCCTGACTTTTCAGTTTGCAGGCTGAACCAAAAACTCAATTATTCATCCAATTCTACTTATGTCAATTCAGCAGCTGAAGCTACTGCAGAACATGATACCTCACTTACTAACTACGGCGTTTTTCACCATGATCATGTGACGTGTGATCTATGAATGCTGACTCTTCGTTTCTGGGTGGGATCGAAGATGCTGCTTTTGACTTGAGCTGGACTCCCTTCCCAGTGGCAAAGAGAGGGAGCTGCTGTCAGAGCATTCTCCTTGAGGGACCCTGAATTTTGGAATCCACTTTCCCTTTTCGTCTGAACTATGTTGACCCTTTAGGGCATGCTGAAAAGCTCATCTCTTTTTCCTAACGGAGGAAACGGGATGGTGAGGATTTGTGCACCTTGGACTGACGTTTAAGGCTAGATTGGTTTGTTCCTGCCCGGTTTGGGGGAGACTGCTGAGTTTACTTTTGTAGGTGCTAGTATGATTGGATTTTTAATATATGATGACAGGTCCAAAAGCCTTGGAGAGGGGCTTTTCAATGGATTGTATGACTCCTAATACTGTGTTAATTTAACAATGCAGTGCTGTGTCCTATAAAATTGTCTGTTAGGAACTTCACTAGGGCATTGAGGCTATTTGCATAATTGCATCCTGCCTATCTATATTCCTTATGTATTTAAAATTGACTATAGTCTTTTTCACTTCTGTCCTAAACTCTTGGTGGGGAAAGAAGGGGTGGAGGAGATGTAGATGATTTGTATAATGCCAGCAGTGTGCTATGTAAACAGTAGTAACAGCATTAGCCATAGTCACATTAAGCTGTATGGTTGGACCAAATCGTATACTGTGAGAGATCTCTTCAAGTAACACCAAAAAAAAAAGTCTTTGTGTCATCAGCTTAATTGTTATATCGATGCACGCACACATGCATCTATGCATCTTCCCTTCTATATAGATGTTATTTATTGCTGGGATGCCTGTAGCATCTCCAGTTCAAAGATATGTTGTTACTGTAGGAAAACCTAACATTTCTGGTCCCATATTGTAAATTATCCAAATCTGAGCAACTACTTTGTAATGGGTCAAGTGAAGCTGAAGTGAGGAATATAGATATGATTGTGCAGCTAAAATAACACTCTGAGCCCATCCACTGAGAAAATTCTTTTATTTGTTAGTTTACATGGAATTTCACTTCACTTTCTGTCCATGAATACCCACTTCCTTCTGGTGCTTGCAAACTGGCCAGTATGCTTTCTTTCTAAAAGCCTAAAAACACCCTCAAAATTGCTGATATTTTGTAAAACACCTGTGATGGTATGTTACATGTTGTGCTGTCTAATTGCATGTCGCGTTGTCAGCATTTTGATGGCCCCTGGTTTGGGAGGTCCTAAGTGAGAAATGCAGGCACTGCTATGCACAAGCATAAGCCAACACTAACTGACTCGGAAGAAACTTTCCCCCTATTCCACAATTGTTAACTTGTAGATTTCTTGCATCTTCCTGTAAAACACCTAGTAGGGGCTTCAGAGATGGGATACTGAGCTAGATGGATCACTGACCTGATTTGGTTCCTATATTCATAGGTCGCTGAGAACAACTAATGATCATCTCTCCTCACAACTAATGATCCCTTCACAAAATAGACAGGCCCTCTCCCAGATAACTAACCATAACTATCTGCAATCTCCATCTCCTTTTCTAAGGGCCAATTTTCTAAGGGGACAAAAGAGAGTTCCCAGCTGTGTGGAGGTGGGAGTGGGAGAGAGAGAGAGACTTTATATAAGTATCCCTTCCTGCCCATATTGTTGCTGAAAATGCTCCTGGATCTTCTGTGCTAGCATCCTCTATGAAACACCCTTAAAAACCATCAATTGTCCCCATATCGACATTGGAACTGGCTCATTTTTATGGGTTAAAGTCAATAGGAGACGTCTGGCCAAACTCCAGTTTCTGTGCATTGCTTTGAAAAATGTAAGGGCTACATTGCATACCAATTTCACATAAGTTAAAGTGGATTGATGCTTTAGGGTTCTTCCACTAAAAGTATTAAATGTGGAGAATTTTATTTTGTTTTTATTTTTTCATTTACTTTTCCTAACACAATATGAGGTTGAATTCTATGTATTTCTGTTGTTTACATTGGTTAGTTCTCCATTTTATACCAATAAAACTTGGTCAATGTAATAAGTCTCCTCATGTCTGCTTTAAGTCCAGATTTAATTTGGTACCTCTCTATTTGTTTTCCTTGATAGAAACACAGACATTCATATTTATAACCCTTTTGTTCTACAGCATCTCCCAGATGGCTCTGCCCCAACTGCACATGCTGAATTTTATCTTTTACCAGATCCTGATGAAGTCAGCAGAAGGAAAACGAAAGCAGTTCCAAAAAGCACTGACCCTACTTATAATGAAATTGTGAGTGTTACCATTTTTCTTCCAGCATTTCTTGTTTTTCTTGACCAAATCCTTTACTGAAATAGCAATAGAGCTTTGAGAGCTGCAATAACTGGTACAATCAAGAAACGGGGACATATCCAAAGATCAAGTGTAAACACTGATGGTCTTCCATTTTGCTTCCAGTTCTCAGTGATACAACAGTCTCCTTATGTCTCTCTCTTTAGGAAAATACTTGACTAACTAGTACCGTTCAATCTTCTACTTTAATTATAGTTCCATGTTAGACTAGTAAAGCCCAATATCCATTGCACTAAACGTAAGCTTAATGCTTTATTCACATTTGTACCTGTAACTTTAAACAATACAATATTAATGAATCTAATAATTTTAACATACCTACACAAAACAGACACTGGACTAGCTTTCACTCTACTAAATAACAGGCTGGATGGATGGAGTCTTACATTGGTATTGATCTCCGAGGGTTCCGTGAACACTGTAAGTGAACACACACATGTGAGATCAGACTGATGCGAGAACAGCAAGCACGACTGCATGTGGGACAGACAAGATTGTGCAAGACCATTGCAGGCTATTGCGTCCTTGCTTTGTGCTGTTTGTGTTTTTCACATACGGTGTTGATGTGCCTTGCTTCAAAGCGGTTAACGGCACCATGGCAAATCTGCTGCTACCTTGCTCTGTCATGGGCTGTTGCTTCCCCGTTACTGGGGTAGGCCTGACACACTTTCAAGTGTGACTTTGGTATATCTTTATACCATTTGTACTGACCACCATGAGAGCAGGTGCCTTGCTTTAACTGACCCTAAAGTATAGCCTTGGGTAATCTTGAGTCAGCCATACAAACAAGTTGCCCAGACCAATGCAGCTGAGCTATTGTAAGAATTCTTTGAATGCCAGACATCCAACAACAATTAAGGATTTCAGTATTCGGAATCTTGTCCTAGCATTTGACTCTGCGAACAGACTAAAGAGAGCACATATGATCACGTTCCTGATATGGGGGGATATGTTGTCCATGTCTCTCAACCTCAGTTCTGGGTCACTTTCCCAGGGGCAATGTCATGGGCCACTGAGGGCATCCACAGGTCATGAGTAGTGGAATGGCCTCCAGGTATAGATGGTAGCTGCAATATAAGCAGGGACAATAAGCACTCGTGGAAAATCTAATGGCAGTACCAACAGGGCATGGTGGAGCAGAAGGCAGCACTGCTGTCCCTACAAAATGTCAAAAGATGCTCAAAGATGGTATTGGACTAAATAATTACATAAATAATAAATGACTTAGCCTCTTTTTATGCCAAATTGTTGGCAATTTACAGACCTATGTAATCACTTCATTCACCTTTGAAATGCAGCCACCTCTGGGGTGAAAAGAAGCAACCATACAGCTGCACAGAGCAGCACTACAGGACAGGAAGTGACATACACTATATTCTGTTGAAACTGAAGGGGGGATTCAAACAGTTAGTGTATTTAAGGAAGCAATGGGCTTTAGGGCCTTGGTAGTGATACTTAGCATGTCACACACACTACTTGATTAGGCTTCAAAACACCCTTGTTAGGTATGGTACCCTGCCCCTTTGTACAGATAAGGAAACGGAGACATGACAAAGTTAAGTTGATTTGCGCACAGACACAAGGCAAGTTAGTTGGCTGGGATTAGAACCCCTGTTTTCTGATTTCCCAGTCCTGTGGTTTTTACTTTTAGACAATGCTACATAGTAATTGTCTATTAAGTATCTCCAATTGGTCTGTTCCTTAAGTTACATTGTACATTTTCAATGCATATTGTAAGAAGGCTTCAGCAAATGGTATTTACACTCATGGCTGAAACAGCTAGAAGTTGGCACCCTATGGCAGAATTACATGAAATTAGACTTTTTATTTATCTGGTGTGTTTATAGCTCTCCTTTTAGCAATTAAAGTTACAGTAGAATGGAGTTGCTTGGGTGTCTCTCTCACACACACACACACACACACACACACACACACACACCCCGCCCTGGTAGAGCTCCCCTTCTGGCTGGACACTCACCAGGCTCTATCTCATTAGGCACACGTGCATTGAGCCTCCTGAGTCTGAACAGAGTCCAGACACTGTGCCTGGGTGGGGTTTCTAGGCATACTCTTGTAGTACAGATCCTCTGTAGCTCCCCCTCCAGGCAGCTGGGACTCCTCAGTCCAACTGCCTCACCTCTGGGATTAGTGCTGACCCCTCAAAGTCTGTCTGTAGCCTAAACACACCCTCTCCCAGAACTCCCATGTGGCTGCTCTAGGTTTACAGTTTGACTCTTCAGGGACACATGACATTGAAAGCAAACAGACACGCAGGTTTTTCACAGGAATCTAAACACAATTTACTCTTTACTTAGCAGCATGAGAAATATACATATCTAGACAAATTAATAAACACACCTATTTCCATGATCAGTTTCCTCAACACTCTAGGGAGTTCTTTGAGCTTTGGTAAAGTCCTGTGTTGTGTCCAGGATCCTGCTCCTGAAGTCAACAGCTTCTCTTCGGAATCAGAGTGTGTCTCTCCCCGCCCTAGGCCAGTCAGCTTTCTCTGATCATGTCTGGTCCCATAGTTAAACAGGACACCCCTACTACAAAACATGCCCCCCCTCCTGCCCAATGCTTCCTGTGTCTCTCTGACTCACTTGAATTCACCAGCCCTCTGGAGAGAAACTTGGTCAAACTGTTTTCCCCATTCAGGCAACTACCTTCGCATACCCATTCTTCAGTCACAGCACAGTTTATAACTCACCATTGTTCCTGGTCTGGCAGAGACCAGGGACAAGAGAGCTACAGTCCCTGTCAGCAAATGGTGGACTCTACCACCCCATAACAGGCATTCAATGATACAACAATTTCATAACTTCATAATGTCAGTTTATAAGGTGTACATAGACAAATTCCCCAAATCCTCACACTGAGATTGTTTCTCTAAATTAAAACCGTCTTACATATATTTTTGCTCCAATACGTCTGTTAGTCTATAAGGTGCCACAGGACTCTTTGTTGCTTTTTACATATATTTAGCACCCATTATCATGAAAGATTCCCCAAATATTCTATACACCATATAGCTCCAGTACCACTAAAACGCTGCCATATTTGTGAGAGAGAGCACCAGTACTCAGTGGGAGGAGTGTTAATTTTGGCCAACGACTCAGGAGGAAATGTCTGATTTTAAGAAAAGTACCACGGAAACTTTAACATCAACTAAGACATGATCTCCAGATTTTAAGATTTCAGCTGAAAGACCTATATGCACAGTGAAGCATATAGGTGATACTCAGTCTACAAAGAAGAATTGAGCTGACCCTGATGAGAAGTTATGGTTCAAACCTGAAGTTTCTTACACTGTTTAGAAACCCCTATGATTATACCACCCCATGTGATGCCATGCTGCATGTATTTTCCATGTCTGTAGGTGATGGACAGAGGCAAAAGTGGAGATTATATTTTTGTGAGCCTCAGGGAACTGGGAAAAAAACAACTAAAAACACAAGTCAGCCTTCTATTAAGTTAGTTACTGTCCAGGAGGCTGAATAAAGTAATATAGTAGTTCTTTTTATAAGAATTCACAAGCTTTTATTTAAGCCAAAGGGCTGGAAGGAAATTGTATTTTTAATTTTGCTCTGTATTGGAAGCTGAGAAAATTCTGAAATATGCCTCTCTTGGGTGTATTTGATTTTAGTTTTGCACTTTGTATAACTGCCTGCAGAAAATTATAAGCCTTATTTTTGTTTTTGTTTTTTCCTCATGTATGAGACTGAAGATATGAAGGTCTGGAAGGTGTGTGACACTAAGCAAAACAGACTGTGTGTTTTGGAGTCACTGTTAGCAGGCACATTTTTTTCCTCCTGCTTTTGCATTTTGTACTTTTTTGCATTAAAAACAACATAATCTTGGTTTAGAAAAATGCTTTAAAGAGAGGATGAGGACAAAGAATATGGAGAAAACAGATGCACAGTAGGGAGAAAGAAAATCACGAATAGGCTAATGAAACAGGGAAAGGGATAAAGAGGTATCATTCAAAAAAGTCCCAGTCTCTTTGTCTATGTAAAGAGCTGCAAGAGGTAGCTAAGGGGTCAAAAGGGACTAAACCTGAAGAACTTAGATTTCCCAGCAGTGATGGTTCAAAGCTCTCACATCCAAAAAGTGAAAAGGGGCAGGACCTGCTGCATTAATGCCCTTTCATGGTCCTAAGACTATATTGAAACATTTGTAGTATCAGCTATGTAATGTGTTATGAGCTCATGTTTGCCCTCAATTTCTTTTTTCTTCCAAAAACAGGTGAAAATGCAGTTTGGCCAGTTGACAGAAAATCTAGAAACTGTGCCATTGCTAAGGAAAGAGAAACAACTGTCCCTTATTGGAGATTAAAATTTCATTAGATGCCTCATATGTCAGCCACACTTAAGTCTTTGGAGTCAGGAATACCTGAATTTTCTAACAGCTCTCCCACTGATTTGCTGTGTGGCCTTGAGCACTTCACTTCTGTTTAATTTGTATGTATAAGTGGCAAAAATTATTATTAAACAGTGATTTGAGAATTGGCCTGGACTACATGTGAGATATTGGCAGTTGATAGCTTTAGCCCCATACCGTGTCTCCACCCCAAATCCTTCAACCTTTTTTTCCGCACACATACACCCTAATTACATATTCCTTGTTTCCTCTAAATTTGCAATGCCTTCTTAGAGCCAACTCATAGGGAGTGATTGAAAGCCATGTAGACTGTACTCTGTCCCTGTAAATTGTGTCATTCCTCAACACCTACAGCTTCTCTTGGCCCAAGGAATGAGAGTTCTCACCCTCCCAACACTTTCATGTACAGATCCTCAGTAATGAAAAGATTCCTTACCTATGCAGCTGGCAAATTAAAATTCTTCAGTGATTTTAAATGAAAAATTAAGATGGTAATTTTTATATTTTGGCCAAGAACCATGACACATTAGTACTGTCACATTAATACAGCATCATTAATCAAATCATATTTGTATTAAATTACATGACCTCTTACTGTGTTTCTGTCCTTGCGTTTATTCTGTCTAAAAAACGGTTCTCCGTTTTTAAAAAAATCATCTACAACTCAGTGAAAGGGACACGGTAAAAATTATGGATTACATGGCGACTAGCATCTGCTTAGATATGCAAGAAAAAGGAACAGGTGCAAGAAGCTCTCTCTCCTTGGGGCCCCTCCTCTCTCCCATGCAGGAGCTGGTCAAAACAGCAGCCTCTGAAGTCTGCTGAATGAAAGAATTGCTCCCTGTTAAAGCCATCTCAAGGGGGGCAAGGAGGGCCTGTCCTTCCCTCCCATGCCAGTGAGCAGAGCTGGTTAACCATTTGAAAGTCTATCATACTGAGTGACCTTGTCCTGAATACCTGGGAGCTTAAGGAGGCATTAATGACCCATATGTAGAAGTTAGTAAGCCACTGTAACGCCTTTGGTCCAAGGTGTTTGAGGAATTCCAGGAAGATGTTATCATAGCCCGCCGCTGTGTCTGGCTTGATGAAGTTAAGGGTCTTATCTAACTCATTGACCATGAATGTCTCTGGTTGACTCCTACCCACATTACGATGTCGAAGTTGGCACCATTCGTCATGTACTTTGCATTTGAATTGCTTCTCCACTGGGACCTTTGCTACCCACAGTAGATAGCTTGCAACCTCACTGGGCTTAACCAGTGGATGATTTTGACATAAAGGTTGTTGAGTAGCGTCCAGCTGGTGGATCAAGTTCGAGCACTTCCGGCTGCAATAAATGAAGTCAAAGCTTCTCTGTAGATTCCATCCACTGAGTGAGCATGGCAGCATTCAGAGACTCAATCAGGTGGTCAGTGATGTCCAGGTCACCAGATAATTGGAATTTCCTGAGCAAGGAATAGCTGAGTTGGTATAACTGAGCATGTGGCTTTGTAAATAGCTCCTTGGAACTGGTGGTAGTCTTCTTTGACTGGGTTGGGATACAATACAATGGAATCATAACCACACTGCGTTCCAGTACGGCACAAGACTTTTCCCAGTCTGTCTTGTGGAAATTCCACCAACACTTGATTGACCTTCAAATGATGTGTCATTGGAGCCCAATCTGAATGAGTGATGGTCTATGTTGGCTATGGGGGAAGTTATCAAGTACTACACAGCTCAGTACTTGTGAACAGCCATCTAGTGAACTGACCCAGCAAAGGTAGGGTGAGTGGTCTTTCAACCATCTGGCTGAAAGAAATGTGCCATGTTGTTTTGCATTGTGAATCAACACAAAGTCATTGTTAGTCGCCCAATCCATCAACCGTTCAACATCATCATCTGAATCAGTGTACCCCCAATCACAGTGGTGGCTGTTGAAATCCCCAAGAAAGATTGGTGGATGATCAAGTATTGGAAGGACCTGCTGGTTCCAGTGCTCATTTGGCGGCTTATATACATTGGCAATCCTGGATCATGTAAAAACTGGAGAAGGAAAGTGGAACAACATCAGATATGTCAGCGCACATGTATATTGCACAGCCATATTTGGCGTTTGGGGTGAGTGAAATGAGACCAAAGCCATTGATACCATAACATCCTGCTACACTAATTGCAAGATGAGTTTCTTGCAAATAGATCACATCGACACTGCGACGAGTAGCTAAGGCACTAATGATGCTGTGTTTGGCTACTGACAGGTCCTCATCGTTAAGCTGAAGAATTCAAAGGGCTGGTCCAATGGCTTGAAAGTCGAAGGATGGCGATACATTGGGCTCACAGTCAGATAGCACGTGACCAAGATTCATCCATCGCTGAATTTGGTCCATTGGTTGGATCATTAGCTTCCCTGGTCCGGGCCAGGCAGTGATAGATAGCACAACGTGAATGCTTATCCATTACCCCCCAATTTTCTCAGAAAAGTTGCCAGTTCAACCTGGGGTATGAGCACCCGAACGCTTAGAACATCAGCCCTTGCCCTCTGCTATTCAACTGCAGAGTACTGGACTCCTGTCTGGTGTCACTTGTCTCACACCAGGCTGGTCAATGTAGTACTTAACAAAGCTAAGCGTATTGCTACCAGGACTTTACATGCAACTCCATTGCCATGATTGCCAATAGTTAGTAACATAGCACCGCCCCATATTTGCCGTGAGAAGGCCTCTATGTTGCTGGCCAAGATCCATGAGAACAGCGACCTGCCTTTGTACGCAGACTTCTTCAACCACCCGCCAGCTCGCCTGTCTTCTAGACACTCTTTATGGTCGTTCATGCTACCACAGAGCATGATGGTGGAATCTGCTTGGTACAACAAGTGGTCAGAGATGACAGTTGTTAATCACTCTCTCGTCACTGACCCAACCGTCTGTCCACCAGGTTTTGTTCTGCCAAGGCACTTGTGATCATCTCTGAACCAGTTTCAAACAGGACTAGGCAACTGTGCAGCTGATCTCTTTAAATGGGGTTTTTCTAATGACCCACGATGCAGCTGCGGTGAACTTCAGACTATGCCTCATATCCTTGACAAATGCCGACTGCCTTATTTCGACGGCAGGCTGACGTCTCTCCATCTGGCTGATGATGACACCATCAAATGGCTGGGCACATTGCGCATATGCTGAGAGAAGGAGGCATTGTGCCTCACTGAGGCACCATGTTGCCCAGTGTACTGCAACAGAAAGGAGGGGTTGCTGTCATAGGTGCTGAGTTATATGGGCCTGTGGTGCCCGTGCTCCACCAATATTCAGGAACATGGGCCCAGCTCCACCAATGTTTGGGCTTATATTTTCAAAGCCATCCTGTCCGTAGCACGGACCGGGGCAACCTCCCTGGGCTTCAGGCCCCGCGCTTTGGGGAGCTCTGCGCTTCATGAGGACGTGAGGTCCAGGGCGGTCTGGGTGGTTAGCGGGGGGCCTGGCGCCGGCAGCAGCTCCATCCCACCTCTTCCCATCCCTGCTCCACCCCTTCCCCCCAAGCTCCCGCCCCTACTCTGCCCCCACCTCACCCCCATTCCACTCCTTCCTCCAAGTCTCCACCCCGCCTCTTTCCGGCTTCCACCCCCTCTCCCGAGCGACGCTGGGAGCCAGCAGGGTGGAGCACAGCAGGGCGGGTTATAGCCGGGTTACTTGCTGCTGCTGCTGCCAGGCCCCCCACTAACTCTCCAGGCAGCCCTGGACCCCGCTTCCCCCTGAAACGCGGGGCCTCCAAAGCGTGGGACCTGAGGCCCGGGGAGGTTGCCCCGGTCTGTGCTCTGCTTGGACCCATTCTGGGCACCACCAAAAATTATACAAACCTGGCACCCATGGTTGCTGTGAGCCAGTGCAGCTCCCTGATCACCACAAGGAGCTGTAATAACTTGTGTCACTGCTGTAAGGTCCCGCAGGGACCCTTCTCTAGTCTATGCCATCCATGTCCTGCCCCCAGAACACCCTCTTCCTCTCTTATGCTGGGAGTTATGAATGCAGCTGGTGCTTTCCAGTAGCAGATTACAGTGCAGGGGAATGCTCTATTGGCCACATGGCCATTTTAAGGTCACTAGTGGCCTTAGCAAAGTGGGGAATCTTACCCATGATGATGAGAGCTGGAAGAATTTTGAAAGTCTGATTGTCTTTTCATTATTCACTTTATTGCACTTCATTCAGTGTGCACAGTCAAACTGGAGAGGTGGCTTCACTTTTGCTGAGCCAGTTTCACTTTCTAATTCTGATGCACTGGCACAATGCTGTTGTGTTTGTGTTTTACAAACAGTGCAAGAGAAGGTATACATTTAAAATTGTTTTCGCTGAGACAAAACAAAAAAAAACATGGAAACATGTATACACAGATATTGATTTTATATTAATAAAACAAACCCAAGATTTGAAGCCTAAACCTACATGACAGTGTCCTTTTAAATATTATAAACCAATATACTATTCCTGAAGCATTTTCTTATTAATGAGAGAAAGAGAGACTGAAACACGGGAATTGATTACGAATGCAGCTCGTTTCTTGTTAGGCTGTCACTCTCCAGATTTTTAAATTCAAGAATACAATGTTCACATTTCATAATTAACCCCAGCATGTTCTCATAGTATCAAGGTAACTTCAAGGGTAAGTGTAAAACTGGAAGCCCTTGTATTTTTCTAAAGGGATGTAAGGCAAGCTTTCTCACTTATTTTGAAGAGGTACAACAGCATCATAACAATGGTGATACCAACTAACGTATAAATTGCACTACCTCGATTTGGGCCCAATCCCACAATTATTCTACATTTTGCAACTTATACTGTGTTGGCTTTGTATTATGTTTATTACATGGCAATCCTATTAAAATATCTCAGTTACTGTACCGAATGCACATTTGGACACTGCTAGCAAGAAGTTTCTAGACTCTCACTGTAGGGGCTTGTCTACACAAACATTTAGTTCATGGCAAGGTGGGTATGAATCTGCCCTGCAGTAGCCTGTGGCAGACTAACTGTCCTTGGGGATGCTGCTGACATGTATTAACAGTTTATTAGTGTACTTTGATCTAGTCCTTTTTGAGACAGGCCTAGATCAAAGGTCACTAACTAACTGTCAGTCAGGAGGGTCCACAGGGTTCATGGCAGGCTAGTTTGGGGGATATGCACACCCCACTTTGCTGCAAAGTAAATGGTCATGTAGAGAAGTCCTAAGTATTTGTGTATCCCAAGAGCAGAATTTATACAGGCAGTTTTCAAAGGAAAGTTACCATCTCTCTATTGTGTGGGGTTTTTAGATAGTTGGGTTTGGTTGGTTGATTAGTTTTGGGGTATTTTTGTTTGGTTGTTTTTTGTCTTGAACTGTTATCAAATCTTTTGGAAGTACCACTGAGAAGAAAATTAGACAGTTTTAAATAAATCCTTATATAGTATCTGTCTATCTTAGGGGTTTATATGGCTGCCAATTACCATATTATCGGAGTGCCTTCCAAAGAAAATCAATAACAAAGTCCCTGGTGGACTTCATGGAGTTTCTGGCATTTCTCCTTGTTTGGGGTCAAAACTCTGCTTGGGGTAAGATTGCAGGGCTTGGGGAGGGGTTATTTTTTGGTTGGTGTAGGGGTTTAGAGGTAGAAGTTGGTGTCAATGTTGACACTGTCATTCTTATGGGAAAGCTTTTATGAAGAGGAAGGATTTTCTAAAGAACAGTCAGATGTTGGATTCCCCTGATTTCATCTAGAAGTTTGTTCCCTAGACAGATCCCTCCACAGAGAATACTTTGTCCCCAGCTCTCACATGCTTTCTCATGGGCTTTGGGATCTGTATTGTCCCAGAGGAATGCAACTGTCTCAGTGGATCATATATAAAAATTTGGTCTTTTCATGCAGCTCGGGCTTGCCCCATTAATAGCTTTAAAATTTAGGACTGAGGCCTTAACCTGGCATCAGAAACTGACTGGGTTTAAGTGAAGGGACTTGAGTTTGGGCTTGATGTACTCATGGCAGCCTAAGCCAGGGAGAAAGTAGGTAACTGCCTTCTTTTCCAGCTGGAGTCTGTGTATCATCTTGTCATAGCCCTGGTCAAGTTCCCTCTTGTGGACGCTCTCCAGGCTCCTGTGTTTGGATTCCACATGGTGGATCTGTGTGCTTTTAAGCTTCCTTTTGTCAGGGTAGGCTCTGGCCTCTCTGGCATACTTCCTGGGCACAGACTCTGTTAGTCCTTCACGGAAGTGGGACCTTGCGTTCTAGTTGGCCCAGGCCCCAGAACCACCGCTGACCCCCCCAAGATACCACAGTTGTTTAAGCACTTCCTTTCCCAGAGCTCCAACCATGTGGCCATTCTGGATTACCATTTACCTCTTCATGGACACAGAGACACAGGCTTTGCAGAAGGTTTTGTACACAGTTACTCTTTACTATTAATAGCCCAAGAAATGTACAGCTCTGGGGAAAAAAAACAATAGAACACCTGTACGCATTCCCTGCTTCAGTTTCCGCATTACTCTTGAGTATTCTCTGTATTTAGCTCAGAGTCTTTTATGAAGTCTAGGATCCTTCCCCCCCCCCCCCCTTTAGGCTTTTACTCTGGAACATGGAGTCTCCTCTCCCTGCTGCAGCCAGATTTCTGCCTCAGCCTCTGGTCTCTTCTTTCTCTCTCTCTCTCTCTCTCTCAAATGGCCAGGGAGAGACCCTGGCTCTTATAACTTCCAATCCCCTTTGTCAGGTGACCCCCCTGAACAGCCTCATCAGGTGAACAAAGTCTCCCACCAGGTGATTCGTTGCTTAGTTACCTCCCCCGTGAAGTTCAGCCTTGAAAAACTTGTTTGCCTTCATGGTAGCCATCTCTTTGTCCAAGAGTTTTCCATTTGAATGGATGATCACCAAGTTTTAATGCACCTCCATTGTTAGCCCAGAGTCACCACCATTTGGAATTTGAGTTCAGCATGGAGGTAAAAAGGCAACAGAGAAGGCCGACATCCCCCACATTCAAAATGGAGTTTGCAGTCTGACAATGAAACACATAGAGAATCCCCAATATTAGCCAGAAAGCATAAGCTATAAATAACCAGATTCCCCAAATCATCACAGGAAGAGCCTCTCCTCTGTGTGAAAGGGATGCAGTTTTCTAGCAAGCTGAAGATGAAAAAAGGGCATTTTTAGATATTGATGCATTCAGACTTACAGAGAAGTCAAACAAGCCCCTAAGGCTTCATACCATTTTGATAAATGGGGTCTGTATGCCTTCAGTAGAAGGTAGACATAATGTCTGTGACAGTTCTTCAAAGCATTTCTTCTTTCCAATCAGCATTACTTTGAGCTAGCCTAGGTTTGTCTTGAGCCAGCTGCTTTTCCTTCTAGAGCTGATTTCATGTTGGCATTCTGACATTTTAGTAGTGTTGGTTGTTGCATCAATTGAGAATGAGATACATACTTAAGTGTCATCAGCATACTGTTGGCATCTAAACCTACAGCATCTCACTGTCTCTCCAGGTGGTCTCATGTAGATCTTTGTAGAGAAGAGAGGATGCTATGGATCCCCGCAGGACCTTGCAGGTGAGGGTCTTTGGAGAGGAGGAACAGAGTTACTCATTATGACCCTCTGAGTTCTGCTGGAGATGAACTGTCATGTCGGCATGTTAGTAGTATCTTGTGGTCCACTGTGTCAAAGGCTACAGAAGGTCCAGCAATATAAGCATTGTGACAAAGTTCCTCCTCTATCTTGGTGGGTCCTGTGCTTAGTGGCGGATTTTCTTGCCTCAGAGATTCACCATGTGGGTTGGGGAACAGCCCAGAGACCTTCCCCTCTGGAAGAACCCACAGTCCAGGTCAATTGGGAGGTTTGTGGGGAACCCGGGCCCGCCCTCTACTCCGGGTTCCAGCCCAGGGCCCTGTGGACTGCAGCTGTCTATAGTGCCTCCTGTAACAGCTGCATGACAGCTACAACTCCCTGGGCTACTTCCCCATGGCCTCCTCCAAACACCTTCCTTATTCTCACCACAGGACCTTCCTCCTGGTATCTGATAACGCTTGTGCTCCTCAGTCCTCCAGCAGCACACCCTCTCACTCTCAGCTCCTTGCGCCTCTTGGTCCCAGCTCCTCACACTCGCACCACAAACTGAAGTGAGCTCCTTTTAAAACCCAGGTGCCCTGATTAGCCTGCCTTAATTGATTCTAGCAGCTTCTTCTTAATTGGCTCCAGGTGTCCTAATTAGCCTGCCTGCCTTAACTGGTTCTAGCAGGTTCCTGATTACTCTAGTGCAGCCCCTGCTCTGGTCACTCAGGGAACAGAAAACTACTCATCCGGTGACCAGTATATTTGCCCTCTACCAGACTCCTGTACCCCACTGGTCTGGGTCTATCACATATCCCTCCCCCCTGCTCAACGCCAAGGGGTTGGGCAGCTTGGGACACCAGACAGTGCACACGTGACAAGCCATCGGCGTTGCCGTGACGCTTCCCTGCTCTGTGTTGCACACGGAACTGGAAAGGTTGGAGGGATAAGAACCATCTGGTCACCCTTGTGTTCTTCTCCTTATTCCGCTGCATCCATTAAAGAGGGGCATGGTCGGTCACGAGGACAAATCTGCGCCCGAGCAGGTAGTAGCGCAATGTTTCCATGGCCCATTTTACAGCGAGGCATTCTCTCTCCACCACTGCATATTTTTGTTCCCTTGGAAGGAGTTTCTGACTGAGGTATAGAATTGGGTGTTCCTCCTCCCCGACCATCTGTGATAGAACGGCCCCCAACCCTACTTCCGATGCATCCGTCTGCAGGATAAACTCCTTGGTGAAATCAGGGGCTATCAGTACGGGGTTACTGCAGAGGGCAGTCCGTAGGTCTGTGAATGCTTCCTCTGCTGCGTCAGACCATCTCACCAGATCAGGTCCACGGGCTTTCACTAGGTCTGTCAGGGGGCTTGCCCTTGTGGCAAAGTGGGGGATAAATCGTCAGTAATACCTCACCACACCTAGGAACTCCCGGACTTGTTTCTTGCGACTTGGTTGGGGCCGATTTTGGATGGCCTCTAACTTGTTCACTTGGGGTTTTACCAAACCTTTTCCCACAATGTAGCCAAGATATTTGGCCTCTGTAAACCCTGCAGCGCACTTGGCAGGGTTTGCTGTAAGGCCAGCTCGCCTGAAGGTATCGAGGACTGCCTCCACCTTCTCCAGGTGGGTTTCCCAGTCTGGGGTATGAATGACCACATCGTCCAAGTAGGCAGCAGCATAACTGTTATGCGGGCGTAATAGCTTGTCCATGAGGCGCTGGAAGGTAGCTGGGGCCCCATGTAGTCCAAAAGGGAGGACAGTATATTGAAAAAGACCCTCTGGTGTAGAGAACGCAGTCTTTTCCTTTAAAAATAACAGGAGTACTTGTGGCACCTTAGAGACTAACAAATTTATTAGAGCATAAGCTTTCGTGGGCTACAACCCACTTCTTCGGATGCATATAGAGTGAACCATATATTGAGGAGATATATATACACACACATACAGAGAGCATGAACAGGTGGGAGTTGTCTTACCAACTCTGAGAGGCCAATTAAGTAAGAGAAAAAAATCTTTTGAAGTGATAATCAAGATGGCTCAGTATAGACAGTTTGATAAGAAGCAAGTGTGAAAATACTTACAAGGGGAGATAGATTCAATGTTTGTAATGGCTCAGCCACTCCCAATCCCTATTTAGCCCTGAGTTGATTGTGTCTAGTTTGCATATCAATTCCAGCTCAGCAGTCTCTCGTTGGAGTCTGTTTTTGAAGTTTTTCTGTTTTAAGATAGCCACCCGCAGGTCTGTCAAAGAATGGCCAGACAGGTTAAAGTGTTCTCCCACTGGTTTTTGAGTATTATGATTCCTGATGTCAGATTTGTGTCCATTAATTCTTTTGCGTAGAGACTGTCCGGTTTGGCCAATGTACATGGCAGAGGGGCATTGCTGGCACATGATGGCATATATCACATTGGTAGATGTGCAGGTGAACGAGCCACCGATGGTATGGCTGATGTGATTAGGCCCTATGATGGTGTCACTTGAATAGATATGTGGACAGAGTTGGCATCGGGCTTTGTTACAAGGATAGGTTCCTGGGTCAGTGTTTTTGTTCAGTGATGTGTGGTTGCTGGTGAGTATTTGCTTTAGGTTGGGGGGTTGTCTGTAAGCGAGGACAGGTCTGTCTCCCAAGATCTGTGAGAGTAAAGGATCATCTTTCAGGATAGGTTGTAGATCTCTGATGATGCGCTGGAGAGGTTTTAGTTGGGGGCTGAAGGTGACAGCTAGTGGTGTTCTGTTATTCTCTTTGTTGGCCCTGTCTTGTAGGAGGTGACTTCTGGGTACTCGTCTGGCTCTGTCAATCTGTTTTTTCACTTCAGCAGGTGGGTATTGTAGTTTTAAGAATGCTTGATAGAGATCTTGTAGGTGCTTGTCTCTATCTGAGGGATTGGAGCAAATGCGGTTATATCTTAGAGCTTGGCTGTAGACAATGGATCGTGTGGTGTGTCCTGGATGGAAGCTGGAGGCATGTAGGTAAGTGTAGCGGTCAGTAGGTTTCCGGTACAGGGTGGTATTTATGTGACCATCGCTTATTAGCACAGTAGTGTCCAGGAAATGGACCGCTTGTGTGGATTGATCTAGGCTGAGGTTGATGGTGGGATGGAAATTATTGAAATCATGGTGGAATTCCTCAAGGGCTTCTTTTCCATGGGTCCAGATGATGAAGATGTCATCAATGTAGCGCAAGTAGAGTAGGGGCGTTAGGGGACGAGAGCTAAGGAAGCGTTGTTCTAAGTCAGCCATAAAAATGTTGGCATACTGTGGGGCCATGCGGGTACCCATAGCAGTGCCGCTGACTTGAAGGTATATATTGTCCCCAAATGTGAAATAGTTGTGGGTGAGGACAAAGTCACAGAGTTCAGCCACCAGGTTAGCTGTGACATTATCGGGGATACTGTTCCTGATAGCTTGTAGTCCATCTGTGTGTGGAATATTGGTGTAGAGGGCTTCTACGTCCATAGTGGCCAGGATGGTGTTTTCTGGAAGATCACCGATGGATTCTAGTTTCCTCAGGAAGTCAGTAGTATCTCGAAGATAGCTAGGAGTGCTGGTAGCGTAGGGTCTGAGGAGAGAGTCCACATAACCAGACAAGCCTGATGTTAGGGTGCCAATGCCTGAGATGATGGGGCGTCCAGGATTTCCAGGTTTATGGATCTTGGGTAGCAAATAGAATGTCCCTGGTCGGGGTTCTAGGCATGTGTCTGTACAGATTTGTTCCTGTGCTTTGTCAGGGAGTTTTTTTAGCAGATGGTGTAGTTTCTTTAGGTAATCCTCAGTGGGATCAGAGGATAATGGCCTGTAGAATGTGGTGTTAGAGAGCTGTCTAGCAGCCTCTTGGTCATATTCCAATTTATTCATGATGACGACAGCACCTCCTTTGTCAGCCTTTTTGATAATGATGTCAGGGTTGTTTCTGAGGCTGTAGATGGCGTTGTGTTCAGCATGGCTGAGGTTATGGGGCAAGTGATGTTGCTTATCCACAATTTCAGCCTTTGCACGTTGACGGAAGATTGGGAGTGGCTGAGCCATTACAAACATTGAATCTATCTCCCCTTGTAAGTATTTTCACACTTGCTTCTTATCAAACTGTCTGTACTGAGCCATCTTGATTATCACTTCAAAAGATTTTTTTCTCTTACTTAATTGGCCTCTCAGAGTTGGTAAGACAACTCCCACCTGTTCATGCTCTCTGTATGTGTGTGTATATATATCTCCTCAATATATGGTTCACTCTATATGCATCCGAAGAAGTGGGTTGTAGCCCACGAAAGCTTATGCTCTAATAAATTTGTTAGTCTCTAAGGTGCCACAAGTACTCCTGTTATTTTTGCGGATACAGACTAACACGGCTGCTACTCTGAAACCTGTCTTTTCCTTTGTGTCTTCTGCAAGGGGAATCTGCCAGTACCCCTTTGTCAAGTCTAGGGTAGTCAAGTACCAGGCATTACCCAGACGGTCCACTAGCTCATCTATGCGAGGTATGGGGTACGCGTCGAACTGGGATACTTCGTTTAGTCACCGGAAGTCGTTGCAAAATCTTGTGGTGCCATCAGGTTTGGGCACCAGCACGATTGGGCTGGACCACTGACTGTAGGATTCTTCGATGATCCCCAACTCCAGCATTTTTTTTACTTCTGCTTTTATTTCCTCCCTTTTTGCCGCTGGCACCCGATAGGGCCTCATTGTTACTCTGGCCCCAGGGTTCGTGACGATGTGGTGATATGTCTCGGTTGTTCGACCCGGTTTTGTCGAGAACACATCTTGGTTCCAGAAGATCATCTCAGACACCTTATTCTTCTGGTCTGGTGTTAAATCGGGAGACCCTCTCACCTGTTTGGAAGGTTTGTTTTCCTGGGTTAGGTCTTTTTGGACCGTCGTGCATGCCTCTTGTGCATGCCAGGGTTTCAGAAGGTTAACGTGATAAATCTGTTCTTGTTTTCTGCGTCGTGGCTGCCGCACCTTGTAGGTTACTTCCCCCACGGGTTCAACCACCTCATAGGGCCCCTGCCATTGGGCCAGAAGCTTGCTTTCTGCCGTGGGTACCAACACCATAACCCGATCCCCTGGTTGGAACTGTCGCACTTTTGCCTGGCAATTGTAATGGGTTCGCTGGGCCTCCTGGGCCTTCTCCAAATGTTCCCGTACAATAGGGGTAACCCGGGCTATCCGGTCTCGCATCTGCATTACATGCTCTATTATATTTCTCCCCTCATTGGGTTCCTCTTCCCAGATCGCTTTGGCGATATCTAGTATGCCACGGGGGTGATGCCCGTATAATAACTCGAAGGGGGAAAACCCAGTTGAGGCCTGAGGTACCTCCCGGATAGCGAACATAAGGTAGGGTAGTAGGGTGTCCCAATCCTTCCTGTCCCGACTTACCACCTTCCTTATCATAGCCTTGAGGGTTCAGTTAAACCTTTCTACCAACCCATCAGTCTGCGGATGGTAGACCGAAGTTCTCAGGGTATGTATATGGAGCAGCGTACAGAGGTCCTTCATTAGCTTCGACATAAATGGGGTTCCTTGGTCGGTTAATATCTCCTTCGGTAGCCCCATTCGGGCAAAGATCCCCACCAGCTCTTTGGCTATAGTTTTAGAGGCCGTGTTCCGCAGGGGGATGGCTTCTGGGTAGCGAGTAGCATAGTCCAAAACAACAAGTATATATTGGTGGCCCCGAGCTGTCTTCTCCAGGGGTCCCACTAGGTCCATGGCTATTCGCTCAAAGGGGACTTCTATGATGGGAAGGGGTACTAAAGGTGCCCTCAAGTGGGGACGGGGACTGTGCAGCTGACACTCCGGGCAGGAGGCACAGTACCTCCACACTTCTTCATGTACTCCGGGCCAGAAGAACCGTCATAGGACTCGTGCCAGGGTCTTCTCTACCCCCAAATGCCCCCCAAAAAGATGAATATGAGCAAGACTTAATACAGCGTTCTGGTGTTTTTGAGGTACTAGGATCTGCTGTACCTTCTGCCCCTGTACTGGTGCAACCCAGTATAAGAGATCCTTCTTCATTATGAAGTAATGTAAATCTATAAAGTAAATAGATGGGGTCCCCTGGGTTTTCCCTTCCACGGGGACCCCATCTATTTCAGTCACCTCCTTCCTAATGTTGTCATACCTTGGGTCTTCTGCCTGGTCCCGTCCAAAATTTCCTCTCCCGAGGCTAATCTGCCCAAGATCTAGGGGCCCAGTCTCTGTTGCCTCTACTGGTTCAGAAGCATTAGGGTGGGGGTCAGACTCGGGTGCTTCTCCCTCCTGCGTGGCCTCCTTTTCAGCTGCGCGGGTCCGCCTACCTACAAGAGCGACCCTCTGGCTTTGGGTCAGTATTCGGGTTCCCAAGGCCTTAGCTGCCCTTCTTTCCCTTTTTGTCTTTCTACCCTGTCTGGGAGTGGAGAACAAATCTGGGGATATTTCAGAGAAGATTGGGGGTTGACAGTCTGCTGTGGATGCCTCACCAATTTTAGGGTTCCCATCTTTCTCCAATCCCCCTACCGGGAGTAAGTTTCCAAACCCTGGGAAGTCCCTCCCTATGAGCACCGGGTATGGGAGTTTAGGGACTACACCTGCTGCTACCTCAGTAGTGTTCCCTTGGATCTCGATTTTTACTGGGATGGTAACTAACTGTCCCATGGACACATGTTATCCCCGTACTTTTAGCCTGCAGCAGCTGACTACGCTTCACGAGCTTCCCTGAGATAAGCGTGATAGCACTCCCCAAATCAACCAGTGCCGTGGTCCCTACCCCATTTAGTTTCACTGCTCTGGTATACATATGTGGGGTTAGTGAGACCCCCATAAGGTGGATTAGGGAGCATGGATCTGCCCAGTTCCCTAGGTTACACTGCATAGGCTCCTCAGCATTGGGACACTGTGCAGCTATGTGTCCCCACTCCCCGCAGGCATAACATCTGTATGGAGCCCTAGGCGTTCTCCGGTCTCTTGGTTTGGGCAGTCTAACATCACGATCCTCTTCTCCCTCAGTGCTCCGACTCTTTGTGGCCTCTGATGGGCCTTCAGCCTCTCTCTTTTTCCACCTGGGCCCTCCTGGTGGCCCAGTCACGCAAACTTTGGGGCTTGGTGCTGCTAGTTTAACCCAGGGTGCCTCTTCCTTAACTGGTCGGGTCAGCTCCCTCGCTGTCCTTCACCTCTGTACCAGGGTGACAACCTCGTCATAGGTGGAGGGTTCGCTCTGGCTTACCCAGGCACGAAGGTCTGGTGGTAGTCCCCTCATGTATGGGTCGATGACCAGAACCGCTAGTATCTCTTCCGGACTCTGGGACTCTGTTTGCAACCACTTTCGTGCGAGATGGATGAGGTCATACAATTGGGACCGTGGGGTTTTGTCTTCCTGGTACCTCCAACCGTGATACTGCTGGGCCCGCACTGTTGTCGTTACCCCAGATCTGGTCAGGATCTCTGCTGTCAGCTGGGGGTAGTCTGCCGCAGCCTCTTCAGGCAGATCATGGTAGGCCTTCTGGGCCTCCCCATACAGGAATGGGGCAAGGATGCCAGACCACTGATCTCAAGGCCAGACCACTGATCTCAAGGCCAGGAATCCCGTAGGGCTGTCCTCTCAAAGGCCAGAAAGTATGCCTTTACATCATCCTCCCGTGTCATTTTCTGCAGCCTATGGCTGGCCCGTATGAGCCGCGTCCCATCATGGCCGCGATTCAGCTCTGTAAGGGACTTTACCTGGTTTACCAGTTCCCGCAACATAGCTCGGTCTTGAGCAGCCTGGTCCATCAGCAGGCGATTAGTCTCTTGCTGCAGCCACACTGCCTCCTGTTGGGCGGCTGCCTGGACACAGGTAGCCTCCTGCTGGGCCGCTGTAGCTTGTATCAGTGCCCGCACTACGTCATCCATTGTGGTGATAAAAATAAACCCTCTCCCTTTTTTTTGTTTTTTGTTGTTGTTGTTGTTGTTTTTTAAAATCACCCTCCTTCTTCCGCCGCGCTGTGCACCCCAAGATCCCACTGCTGACACCAGTGTGACAAAGTTCCTCCTCTATCTTGGTGGGTCCTGCACTTAGTGGCGGATTTTCTTGCCTCAGAGATTCACCATGTGGGTTGGGGAACAGCCCAGAGACCTTCCCCTCTGGGAGAACCCACAGTCCAGGTCAGTTGGGAGGTTTGTGGGGAACCCGGGCCCGCCCTCTACTCCGGGTTCCAGCCCAGGGCCCTGTGGACTGCAGCTGTCTATAGTGCCTCTTGTAACAGCTGCATGACAGCTACAACTCCCTGGGCTACTTCCCCATGGCCTCCTCCAAACACCTTCCTTATTCTCACCACAGGACCTTCCTCCTGGTGTCTGATAATGCTTGTGATCCTCAGTCCTCCAGCAGCACACCCTCTCACTCTCACTCTCAGCTCCTTGCGCCTCTTGCTCCCAGCTCCTCACACTCGCACCACAAACTGAAGTGAGCTCCTTTTAAAACCCAGGTGCCCTGATTAGCCTGCCTTAATTGATTCTAGCAGCTTCTTCTTAATTGGCTCCAGGTGTCCTAATTAGCCTGCCTGCCTTAACTGGTTCTAGCAGGTTCCTGATTACTCTAGTGCAGCCCCTGCTCTGGTCACTCAGGGAACAGAAAACTACTCATCCGGTGACCAGTATATTTGCCCTCTACCAGACACCTGTACCCCACTGGTCTGGGTCTGTCACAGCATGGAGATCTTTCCTGTGTCTAGGGCCATAAGAAGGCCATCCTTTAATGCCACAAGAGCATTCTCTGCCTTGTATCACAGTCTGAACACTGATTCTGCGCCATCGAGGATAGTGGATGGTGCATATGTTGCCAGAGCTTGGTGGTTATTCTTTCTCAGTTATTTTGCCCAGGATTGGGAGGTTGGTTATAGGACAGCACTTGGAGGGATCTTCAGGGCCAAGCACTAGCTTTTGGGGGACTGGATGAACTAGTATTTTTCATGGAGTTTGATAGGTGTGTTCTACTGAAGAAGGCATTGACTATTTCCAGTATAGGGAGTATAACTGTTCTTCATTGGATCCATTTCACAAGTTGTGGCTGTAATATTTTTCAGAACTCTTTATTTCACAGTATGCAAACAGTATATACTTTCTAACAATGTTGTTGATTTCACCAGTGACAGCTGTTTATTATGTGTGATGTGCAACAATTACATGTTCATGAAACTTCTTTTTTTTTCTTTTTTTTTTTTTAGTGAAAAAAGCTTCTTGAACAAGTTAGCTCAAAAAAAGAGAACTATAAAAGAGAGCACAGTGCTTTCTGGAAATAATCAGCATTCTAATTTTATTTTAAAGGAAGGCAGTTAATTTCTAACGTACTTGCTTGTTTCCTTTATGGTAGCTGATATGTTATTTCTGTTGTATTTTCCTGTTCCATGTTTTTAAACAAAGGGTCTATTTAGAGTTGCTTCAGAATAGGTCATCAGCACAGTGTTAAGTTATTTTGGCTAATCATCAATACCATTTTAAAATATTAAAATAATCCTAGTGATTTTAGCTTCTGTGCTCTTATATGTGCTCTTATATTATGATGAACAAAATAATTATTAATAGTGAACCAACCATGTTTTACAGGTAATGATTACCAGTCCTTCCAATTCCATATAGTTATTACTATAATTAATAATTTGGTGTTGCCTCTGTCTGAGAGGCAAGTAAATACACAAAATCAACTTAGGGCAAGAGGTCCCAATTTTTATTAACATAATTAAGTGTCTTGGACTGACAGCATACAGTATCTAAAGTTCTAGTAGTTTCCCCCTAATTAGTATGCTAACAGGCCCCACACATTGCAATGAGGAGGACACTAATGTGTCACAAGTAGAACTGGGCAAAGAACCGATTTTTCAATTTGTTGGCAGTTCTGTAAAAATGAAATAAAATTCATTTCGAGACTAACCAAAACTGATTTTTTTCAGAATTTTCAGCTAATCAAAAAAGTCAGTTTCATGTCAGGTATTTTTTAATGAGGGCAAAGGAAATGAAGGGCTAGATTCACAAAAACAGAGCAGGGCCTCATCTGGAGTACTCTGTCCAGTTTTGGGCCCCACACTACAAGAAGGATGTGGAAAAATTGGAAAGAGTCCAGCGGAGGGCAACAAAAATGATTAGGGGTCTGGAACACATGACTTATGAGGAGAGGCTGAGGGAACTGGGATTGTTTAGTCTGCAGAAGAGAAGAATGAGGGGGGATTTGATAGCTGCTTTCAACTATCTGAAAGGGGGTTCCATAGAGGATGGATCTAGACTGTTCTCAGTGGTACCAGATGACAGAACAAGGAGTAATGGTCTCAAGTTGCAGTGGGGGAGGTTTAGGTTGGATATTAGGAAAAACTTTTTCACTAGGAGGGTGGTGAAGCACTGGAATGGGTTACGTAGGGAGGTGGTGGAATCTCCTTCCTTAGAGGTTTTTAATGTCAGGCTTGACAAAGCCCTGGCTGGGATGATTTAGTTGGGGATTGGTCCTGCTTTGAGCAGGGGGTTGGACTAGATGACCTCCTGAGGTCCCTTCCAACCCTGATATTCTATGATTCTATGGTGCTGTCCTCTTTAGACCCAATGTCCTGGTGGTTTGGGCACTCACTTGTCATGTGAGATAAACCCAGTTTAAATCCCTACTCTGGAGCAGGAACTTGAAGCCAGCAATTCTCCTCCTCCCATGTAAGTGCTCTAACCCCCAAACTATAGCCTAATTTTGGAGGGAGGTGGGTTTCAATCTCTCCTGTTGAACTGCTTTATATAAAATACTCATAGTTTTGAGCCAGTATAAAACAATCAGAATGACTCTATAGCCCAGTAGCCAGGGCATTCACTTAGAAGGAGGGAGACCTAGGTTCAAGTCCCTGTTCCAGACTCTGGATTTAAACCAGGTATCCCATATGCCATGTGAGTGCCCAAACCACTGAGACAAGGGGGATATCACCACCCTACCTTTATTTTTGTGACTCTTGCCCTTCATTTCCAGCTGGGGGTTCTAACCACTTGGGAGTTGGGGGGGGGGGGGTCCTCCTTCTAAGATTTTGAGTGGTGCCTAACTCCCCCCAGCTCAAAAAAACAAAATCTGATTATTTGAAAGTTGTTTGTTTTAACATTTGTGAGATTTTTTTTCTTTATTTAAAATCTACATGAATTTGCTAAATGTTTTGGTAAATCCAAATCTGAAATTTTCAACAAAAAAAAGTTTCAGTCAAACAATTTTGCCCAGCTCTAGTTCCAGTTCATCTTGGTTTGAAAATTTGGTCCTAACTGACTTACCTAAAGCAACAAAGCAAGTCACCAACAGAGTCAGGAATAGACCCCCCCAGAATAAAGAATCCTGTTTCTCACTGCCGTGATTTAACCATGAGACACACAAATTATTTTATAAATATTTACCTTAAACTTTCTTTGTCACAGCTTAACTCCATTACTACTAGTCCATTCTTTTCTCAGCAATAATTATAACTAATCCTTGTTGTCTTTATATAATCCTTTCACATGTATGGTACCCCTACGGGATTTTTGTATATGGAATTAGCCTTCTCTTAATCACTCCACAATGGACCTCACCTGTATTTCCTAAACTTGTTAAAATATTTTTTGTTGCACTCTTCTGAATTCTCTCATTTCTTTTTCGGACTATGGTGTCAAAAACTGAATGTAGTATTCCAAGTGAAGCCTATCCCTGAGCTGAGTAGGCCTAGCCTTGTGTCCATGTGATACTTCTATTATTAATAATAATTTATAAAATGCATTCAGCCCTTCGATGATCATGAAATGATAAATTTCATGACTCTACGGAAAGGGAGGACTGAGAATGTATTTCAAAAAAAAGCAGACATTAACAAATTCAGAGAACTGGAAGGTAAGGTGCCATGGGAAGAAAATCTAAGGGAAAAAGGAGGTCAGGAGAGCTGGCAGTTTTCAAGTAGAGCATATTAAAGTCATGACTGAAAACTATCCTGACACAAAAGAAAGACAGAAAGAATAGCAAGAGGCCAATATGCTCCATGAGGCGCCCTTTAATTACCTGAAATTCTAAAAGGAATCCTACAAAAAATGGAAACATGGATGAATTGCTAAGGAGGAGTCCACATGAAGAGTACGAGCATGTAGGGATAAAATCAGAAAGGCTAAGGCACAAAATGAGTTACACCTATCCAGGGACATAAAAGGCAATATGAAGAGGTTCTTTAAATACCTTAGGATCAAGAAAAAGATGAAGGAAAGTGTAGGTCCTCTAACTTAGTGGGGAAGGAGAGCTAATAACTGTTAACATCAAGAAGGCTGTGGTGCCCACTTTGCTTCTGTCTTTATTAATGTGACCAGGTACTCAAGGAGGAAGGAACACAAGCCAAAATAGGGAAAGAACAGGTTAAAGAATATTTAGATAAGTTAAATGTATTCAAGTTGGCAGGGCCTGATGAATTTCATCCCAGGATATATAAGGAACAAGCTGGAGCAATCTTGGAACTGCTAGCAATTATCTTAGAGAATTCATAGAGAACAATTGAGGTCCCAAAGGACTGGAGAAGGGCAAACATAGTACCTATCTTTAAAAAGGGAACAAAAAGGAACTGGGAAATTAATTATAGACCAGTCAACCTAACTTTGATCCCTGGAAAGATACTGGAACAAATTATTAAGCACTCAGTTCATAAGCACCTAGAGGATAATAGGGTTATAAGTAGTAACCAACATGAACAAATCATGACAAACCAACCTAATTTCCTTCTTTGATGGGGTAACCAGCCTAGTGGAGAAGGATGACACAGCAGACATGATGATAAGGCTTTTTTTTATAGTCCCACATTACATTCTCATAAGCAAACTAGAGAAATGTGGCCTACATGAAATTACTATAAAGTGGGTATATAATGGATTGAAAGACCATACTCAGGAGTAGTAATCAATGGTTTGCTGTCAAACTGGGAAGGTGTCTGCATTGGGGTTCTGCAGGCATTAGTCCTGAGTCCAGTACTATTCAATATTTTCATTAATGACTTGGATAATGAGGTGAATAGTATGCTTATACAATTTGCAGATGACACCAAGAGGGGAAGGGTTGCAAGCACTTTGGAGATTTGTTTAGAATTCAAAACAACCTTGACAAATTGGAGATTTGATCTGAAATCAACAAGAGGACATTCAATAAAGACAAATGCCAAGTACTATTCTTAGGAAGGAAGTATCAAATGCAAAATTACAATATGGATAGGTGGTGGTACTGCTGGAAAGGATTTGGGGTTTATAGTGGATCACAATTTGAATATGAGTCAACAATGTGATGCGGTTGTGAAAAAGGCTATCATTCTGAGGTGTATTAACAGGCGTGTCATATGTAAGACATAGGTGGTAATTCTCCTGCCCTACTCAGCACTGGTGAGGCCTCATCTGGAGTACTGTGTCCACTGTGTCTGAGGGCACCACACTTTAGAAAAGATATGAATAAACTGGAGAGATTTCAGTGGAAAGCAACAAAAATGACCACTGAAGGTAGGACAAAAAGTGTTGGTCTTAATCTGCAGCAAGGGAGATTTAGTTTAGATATTAGGGAAACTTTGTAACTATAAGGGAAGTTAAGTACTGGAATAGATTACCAAGGGAGGTTGTGCAATCCCTGTCACTGAAGGTTATTAAGAACAAGTTGGACAAGCTCCTGTAAGATTCTGTCTCAGTGCCAGGGGCTGGACTTGATGACCTCTCAAAGTCCCTTCCAGCCCTATATTTCCATGATTCTATAAAAAAAAGGTGCTATGTAAGTTCATACATTGAAGAAGACTTGCAACACCCCAATGATATAAGTTAGCCTTTTGATAGTGCAGGATGTATTATAGTCTGCACCAGGACTACCAGGATCATCTTTTTTTAAATTAGATGGTATAGGTAAAAAGCATCACACAGATATAAATAACCTTACTTAACCTAAATTTTCCAAATGGATGGTGTTTTAGCCCTGTCATCCCCACTAACTTTTATCACTCTGAGAACTAATACATTCATCTTGAGCTCTTAATCCTTCCCTCCTCAAAATAGAAAGAACTCCTTCCTACTTTCCTAACTCTCCTGCTTTATCTCCCTCCACCTTACAATGGAGTCTTCTCTCCAGTCACCTCCCAAACAATCCTTTCTTCACTGATCTCCTATTCAGAACTGCTGGATATTTTGCTACGTGCTGTGAAAGAATGGTGACACTGGAGGTAGTGGAATGGTAACTGTATATATGGTAAGATAAAATATTTCAACAGTGAACAGAGATAGGAGGTTAATGAACCAGCTATTAAACAGGGGAACCCCGTGTTCTGATGTCAAACTGAGTGACACATGAAGAACAAGCCCTTTAAAAGCTAGAGGGCATTCTAAATGTACCTAGTACTTAGTAATTTGCATAGTTATTAATTTTACTAGTTGAATTCATGGTGGAGTTAAAACACTGGTTTTAAACTTCCTTGCAAATGGTCAGTCTTTAAACTTTACTAGCCTAAGCCAGCAGAAGCTTTTTTTCTTTTGAATACATCAGGCTAAATTTGTTCCTGGTGTAATTCCATTGACTTGAGCATGGCTCATGGCTTGGAACTTGAGACTCTTGCTGGCAGTTTGTCAGTTACTTTAAGCATTAGCAGTAATCTTTAGGTATAAGTGATACATAACCCAAAAAAAAGTGCTTTTGGTATCAAAATATTCAGTTTTCTTATATTTTATCTGCTTTCCCATATATGATTGCAGGTAGTATACGACGCAGTCACGGAGCTCCAAGGACGTGTGTTACAGCTTATTGTGAAAAGCAAAGGAACATTTGTGGGAGCTATCAACATTCAACTGAACAGTGTCCCATTAAATGAAGAAAAGTGGTACCCATTAGGGAACAGTATAATTTGAACATTGCCTTAGATCAGTGAAATAAATATTCTTTAATTAATATTTCTTTTTCCCTTTTCTCATGGGCCATTTTGGCACATTAGCCGAAATATTTGCCTTTGGGAATATAACATGCAGTAAACCGCTAACCATATATACATTGAACTACTAATCACAAGGAAATTATCTCTTTTTCATGATCCATTGCCATTTAGCTATCTTCATAGGATTACTACCTTTACTTGCAACAAGTTCCCATTAGCCTGGGTGTAAAAAGGCTTGCAGCCTGCAATTTCAGTTATCTTGGATAAAATTTCTTATGGCAACAAGCAAGATTTTTGTTCCTGCTGATCACTGTTATTTGTATACGGCTAGATGTGTTTTATGTATACCTAAACCTGTGATGCTGGAGCCTTATCCAAAGCCCATTTAAGTCAATGGTACTTTCCCAATGACTTTAGTGGACTTTGGATCAGACCAATAATGAGCTTATTGGGCTGAATTCACTCTACTTGATGTCTGTGTAGTTATATCAGTTTTAAATATGGCCCAATTAGTATGATCGCACGTTCACCTGAGAGATAGCCAGTTTGTATTTACACATTTCACATTTAATTCTTGCTCATTTCACATTTAAAATGTAATTATATGTGCAGAATTTAAAATCTGAACATTTAAAAGAATTTAAAACTGTACTGTACTTTAGTTATAGTGTATACCATATATTTTTAAGTTTTAACTTGCTGATGTAACATGTGACTTCGTAACTTTAAGATCTGGGGCAAGATGTTTCATCTCACTGGGTTTATTCTGGAAAAAATATTTGGCAATAAATAAATTCTGGAAAAATATTTGATAATAGATAAATGTTATAAATTAGAGTTTGACAAATATTTAAATCCAAAGCTCCCCATAGACTTTTAAACATTTCCAAAAATCAGATGTAAATGACTAATATATTTGAACCATCACAGTAAGTAAAGAGAACATACAATAAATAGTTACTCTGCTGAAAGGTTAAATTAAGTAAGATCATATTATAAGAAATCTTTGTTCATTAGTGTTACCCCCCAGTGCATGTTCATGCTGCATCAGGGAACTAGACAATACATACACCGCCTCCAGTCCTGTAAAGCCTTATACACATGCTTAACTTCATGCACATTAGCAGCGGCGTATTATCGCCTAGGCCAACAAGGCGCCTAGGGTTGGCAAATTTGAGCACCCACGGAGAAGCTCCCCGCCCCCCCTACTCCAGCTCGCCTCCGCCTCCTCCGCGAGCGCGCCACCGCGTCCTGTTTCTCTCCCCTCCCTCCCAGTGCTTGCGCTGTGAAACAGCTGTTTCGCGGGGCAGGGAGGGAGGGGGGAGGAGGGGGAACACGGTACGCTGGGGGAAGAGGCGGGGCTGGGGCGGGGATTTGGGGAAGGGATCCAATAGAGGCTGGGAGGGGGCGGAGTTGGGGCAGGGACTTTGGGAAAGGGGTTGGAATGGGGGCGGGGAAAGGGTGGAGTCGGGGCCAGGGGCGGGCGGGGCAGCAATTATTTCAGGGCAGCAAAATCATTCATCTGCCACTGCACACGAGTAGTCCCATTGAGTTCAGTGGGACTGGTTCATGAGTTCAGTCCTTGAAGGTGCTTTTGCCCAATCCAGTGAAACTCTTAAGCACACTTTAATTCCCATTAGACTCACTGAATTCCATTAACATCAGTTGCACACATGAGCCCCATGTGCATAAAGTTAGGCACTTACATACCGGTATGTCTTTCCAGAATCAGGGTCACAGGCTAGTAAAAAAAAGGATTGATTCATGATGTAAACATTAATATTATAACATGTATTTGGCTAGAGTTGAGATTTATCCTGCAAGTTGAAAAAGTGGCTGACAGTGGGATATAATGCCCAGAGCTGTAGGGGATTCCTTTTTTCCACCCAAAGGATAATAGTTTTAAGACACACAAATCAGGCTTAAGCAGCTTATGATATATAAACCTGTTGAAGTTGCAGTATGAGTGTCATTTAAGAATATCATGAATCCAAATAAACCGGCATTCTTCTCATATGCAAACAAATTGGTTATGTCAGCTCTTGGAACAGAGCCACCATATTGCCTGGGGAAATTAAACTTCTCAGTAAGGAGAGAGAACCTGCGTGAGTAAAAACATGAACATGCCTCCTCAGTGCTGAAGAAAAAACATAAAATATTTACCATATGAAAAAGATATTGTCTATGATACAAATATAAACAGTACAAGGATCAACAAGGCCGAAATTTTAGATTATAGGTATTCCAAGATAAAGAAGCAAGTAACTTCCCTCTCAAAAAATGCAGAAGACAGATCATATCCAGCGTTTAGTTATCAAATTACCTGACCCTAAAGTTCAGTATTGATTTCAGATTCTTCTCAGTTTACTGTCTTGATTTCTTTAGTTTGCTTTTAATGTAAATAAATGTTGGCAATTTTCCAATAGTTTATTTCCTGTAACATTTTCAAATCTTTGCCTGTGGTATGTACAGGAGAGTATAATTTTCCATATTAGAGAGAGACACACTTTGTGTATAGGGGATATAGTAATAAAAATAACGTTTAAAATGACAATAAAAATAAAATCATACTATAAAGATAAGCCAGGCATCGGCAACCTTTGGCATGCGGCCCGCCAGGGTAAGCCCCCTGGCGGGCCAGGGCCAGTTTGTTTAATTGCCGTGCCTGCAGGTTTGGCCGATCATGGCTCCCACTGGCCGCGGTTCGCCGTTTCAGGCCAGTGGGGGCTGCGGGAAGCGGCGCGGGCCGAGGGATGTGCTGGCCACCGCTTCCCGCAGCCCCCATTGGCCTGAAACAGCGAACCATGGCCAGTGGGAGCTGCGATCGGCCAAACCTGTGGACGCGGCAGGTAAACAAATCGGCCCTGGCCCACCAGGGGGCTTACCCTGGTGGGCCACAGGCCAAAGGTTGCCGATCCTTGAGATAAGCATTGATACAAGTATCTTAAGTAAGAAATGTGCCATTGTAAAACAGCTTGGTAAGTTATTGAGGCTTGGACCTGAAACCTTCAATGAGTTCTGTGCATGTAGATCCCTGTGTCCATGTGAAGCTCAAAGCAATTTTATAAGACGGCTGGGAGAACACTGTCTCTTGATGGGAGGGCAAGGGCTATGCTGGCAGAGAAGTGCCGACAGCAGTATCTGGCAAGTGGTTAGTGTTTTGAGATCCTGGTATCAGCAAAATTGAATATTGTCCAGGTTACCACTCTTGAGCTTTTATCATTTTTACAATGGGCATTGATGAGCTATAGCTCAATCAGAAATTGACTCATTATGGATTTAAAGGGTAAATTATGTCTTAATTGTGTGAATGTGTATGTATGTTTCCTGTTTTCTTTTTTTGAACAAATTAATATACAGTAGGAAAAAGTTTCTCAATGCAAATGAAAAAGACCACTCCATTTTGCACATAATTTTGGTGCTTTTGGAAGTCTTAGACCATAAATATTAACATGCTACTTCCTTATTATTTAATAATTCATTACTATTTTGCTATTAGTTGCAAATAACCATATATTAAAATATTGATTGGATTCAAGAAAATATACTGCAAAAGTCAACCATGTATGAGTTCTTCTAAATTACTTCCGGGCCCAATTCTACAGCCTTTATTCATGTTAAATAGCATTTAGCCACACAAGTATTTCCACTTGCTTTCAGTGGAAATTGTAGGTGCTCAGCACCTCTGAAAATCAGGCCACACACTAAACTGTTGTTTGCAAGCTACATGATGGTTGCTTTATTGAGGAGTATGCCAGTTCAGGAGTACTGCTAATGTCTTCATTAATAGTACCAAATATACACAAAGAGTGATGCAGGATCAAGTCTGTCACCAAGTTTGGAAAACAGAGGAACATGACGATAACCTGTAAATGTAATAACAGTAAATTAATTTATTCAATACAAATGTAGAATTTATGTGGGTTTACTGATGAAACGGAAGTGGCCGTATTTACTGTACAAATGAAACATAATTTATAGTTATCTAAATAAACCCTTTAATTAAAGTAAACCAAAATGATACATAGACTAACACTCATTACTACAGTAGTTCTCTAACATTTCTAGCATTTTAATTCTCCTGGCATTCAGTGGTGATAAACACAGGTAATGTTAGTATAGTGTCAAAGCCTCCACTGATACATAAGTTGTGATTTACAGTATCCTGCAGACTTCTGCTACAGGACTGGCAAGGATTTAGAAAGGATATTCTTGGTATCCAGAAGTCTGTGCTGCACATATTGCTTTTAGAACACCTTCTATCAATTAACCGGTGAAGGAAGAATGACAATGTTCTTGTAAAAGAAACTATGCTGCAATTAGGGTGACCAGATGTCCCGATTTTATAGGGACAGTCCCGATTTTTGGGTCTTTTTCCTTATATAGGCTCCTATTACCCCCCACACCCTGTCCCGATTTTTCACATTTGCTGTCTGGTCACCCTAGCTGCAATGGTAGTGAGCTAACAAAAGAGAGGTGGGAGGCAGAAGTGGAAGGTTTCCTACCACCCTGGGCCACTTAAATCCTGTTAAAAATGGGCTTTTTGGCAACCCAAAAATTTCTACAAAGAAACTTACCCAAACTGATGTTTGACAACCCTGACTAAGCTCCAATGTTTATTTGACTGCATTTTCCATACACAAAGCAAATTTAGAACTGGTTTCTTGCAGTTTCACAAAATAATATGTACATTTAAACAGAAGAGAGAGAGACAAAGGAATAGGTGTGCAGATTTAGCTTGTAGAATGGTAAGTATTCTGTAATAACAATGTCTGTTTTTCTCATATCTCCTTTTTCCCCAGCCCATGAAAAGAATCCATAAACAGCTTTATAACTTACTACCCAGGAGGAAGAAAATGTGTGTGTGGGGGGGAGGGAAACTGTTAGGACTGGTATAAAAGCAACAAGTTGCCCACTGCCAGCTCAGTGTTTTGCAGCCTTACACAGTCCAGGTAACATTTTTAAGAGTGCCTAAGTCACATTTTCAAAAGTCCTATGATTTAGGGCTTGTCTACACTGCCACTTATGTAAATGTAACTTATGTTGCTCAGGGGTGTGAAAAAGCCTCCCACTCTGAACGATGCAAGTTACATTGACTTAAAGTGTGCTATGTCATTGGGAGAGGTGGAATAATTATGCCGACAGGAAAGCACTCTCCCATTGGCATAGCATGTCTCCACCCGACGCACTACAACAGCACAGTTGCATCGGTGCAGCTGCGCCAATGTAGTGCAGTAGTGCAGACTAGCCCTTAGACTCATAAGTGCCTAAGTCACTTTTGAAAATGGATCCTAGGCTCTTGGGTAACTAAAGCACTTTTACCTCTTTCTCTCTTTTCCAAAAAGAGAGCTGAGATCACCTGATAGGCTTGAGATATGAATTGTCCCTAACTTCAGAACTCACTCTCAAAGCTCAAGCTTATCCTTCAGAGAGAACTGCAAGGCTTATTCTTTTGGCCAAGTTTAATGGTGATGTAAAGCACGGGCTTTTCTGTTTTGTTCACTTTTCCATTTATGTTGATTTTTTTCCCAGACGTCATGGAACTGGGCAGGCTATACATGTAAATGAATAAAGTTAATCAGCATATTGAATTGCCTACTTTTGCCCTGAACTCTGTCCGCTACCAAGAAAATGACTCTCTGTTCTCAATGTTTAAAGCTACGTTGACATTTTATCTGTTCCATAAGAAGGATTTCTGGCAACCAGAAGTTCTCTGTGAGTTTTTATAGCCACAGAAAAGTTTAAACCCCTTAAACAATTATATCAGTTCGTCTAGGAGACTGTATTAATCTGGGTTCTCAAAGGCCCTATAGCTCCTTCCCTATGTTCCTTAAAAATCATTTAACAAGAGGGATCACTGCATCTTCGACAGAGAGTATTGAGACATTGGAGGATGACATCTGTAGGGAAGCAAAGTGCAGTAGGTGAATCTATACACCTTTAGTCATCAGTACAAGTTGGTTCTGTGTGCTTGTCAGAAGTTATTTTGGAAATCAAATACAGTAAGCAGCCAGTTTACGTAAGCCACCCTCCTCCTGGCATAGAGACTTCTACATCAGCTATTCATTTGAGTTCTATTCATCGGATAGGAATCAAGGAGATGTACTAGTAAAAGAAGGGGAAATTATCAGTAATTACACTTTTCTATTTCCCCCATTTTATTTCCATCTTTGTCCATTGTGAAAAAATTGCACTTGATTCTTTATCTTTATTGCCTACCTCTCTCTTGTTTTTTCAGGTTCTGGACTGAATAAAATATGGGCAATCTGGTGCCTTTATACTAGTCTTGACTGACTGTTCTTTTCACCTTCTTGCTTCCTAACAGCTGGAGCTATAACACACTCTGAATGCATTCTGTTTATAATGTGAGTTGAGTAATACTGCAATAAATACAACTACCAATAAGTAATATTTCCTTCAGTACTGTAGGTTGGCAGTCACATAGAATCTAATCATCATAGCACAATGACCAAAAATGTGATAAATGCCACTCTGCATCTGTTGCACCTAATACAAAGTTTATGGTGTGTAATAAACCTAAAGAGAACAACAGGCTAATAGTAAAAGCTTATGCTTTTGTAGATTTTTGCTCGGTGGTACAGTATGTAGTTTGCTTTTGGAGGAAGTACTAACTACCTTTATTCATGCACAGCAGTGGTAAAGTGTATTGGCCCAGGAACTCATTTGCTGCTAGCGATATCTGATCTTCCACAGAGAAGCGCACTAATGCCAGTTCTGGAACTTGAATATTAAAAGTAAACGTTTCATTCCACCTAGGGCACAAAGCTGGGGTGAGGGAGCAGAGAGAGAGAGAAAACAATTGTAATACAAACAGCATTCTGTACACACATCAACGGATTGAAAAATAATGAGACTGAGAAATTGTAATTAATTTATGAGCTATGCTTTCTACAACTGCAGACAGTGCAGCACCGCCTTTTGTGCCTGATTCTGTGCCCGTTTAAGTCAGTAACAAAACTCCTACTGACTGCACTGGTGCAGGCTGAGAACTTTCGTGTAGTTCTCATTTTTTGCACTCTTCAGTCAGCATAGATAAGTCCTTCTCTACAAGTGGAGTGAGCTTTAAACATGACAGGACTAGGCACTCTGGGCACTTTATAAACATTTGTCATGCATTACCTACACACTGAGTAATTCAAACCACAAGACTGAGCAACTCTTTTTGAAGACAACAAAAAGGGATTATGACTGACTCAGAGGTTGTGGTCAAATAAAATTTGTTATAGCCCTAGTAAGCTCAAGATTGTGCCAGCATGCCTCTTTTACTGCTTTGGGATTGAGGCAGATGCTAGATGAACTAAGGTAGAAAGGAAATAAACAGGGGCATAGAATGAGGACCGCCTTGTTTTGATGAATAAACTTATAGGGAGAAACAGAAATTAGTGGTCATTTATCCCATAGGTTATGTTTACTAAGAAAGCTGCCTTCTAGAAAAAGAGATAAAGGGAAATGGAATGCAGAAGTTCAAAAGGAAGGGGACCACAGAGAACCTTTAGACTGAGACACCAAAGGAGAGGACCTGCAATGACACAGGTAGGAGAATGCTTGAAGAAAATGAGAAATTATTTCCCCCAAAATGGCACTTGGACCTCAAGCAGTTAAGGGAACCCTCCTAAGTTAAGGATGGAATGGACTGATGATTCCTTCACATAAATGGCTTTATCCGTCCACTAATCAGTAAAGACCACCAGTACCTCGTAGTATGTGATGGAGGTTCTTTTCTTAATGGAGGAGAGAAGGACTTTCTTGACCACCTAGGAAATTTCATTCTTCCTTAACATGATATTCTGCTCAAGCTGACCGAGGCTCAGATAAAGACATTGTCTTTGTGGCTGTATCTTTTATGAGAGAAAAAAGAATTTTTCACTCTCTGAATAGTCTCAGCTTATCATGATACTATGGTCCACTGGGCCAGGCCAGAGCAATGAGCATGACTATCACTGATCTTGACTTATTTTCTTTGGTATCATACACAACAGTGGTAGAGGAGGCAAGATGTCTGAAACACTGAAGTGCTAGGGGGAATAAGAAGGAAACACTAATTCATACATGTCCTGGGTCTCCTGTGGATTCATTTTGGCTCCCCCGCTTAATCCTTCAAACTTTTCCATCTGCATCAGAACACATGCACACAAACACAGACATGCTGTAGAGCCAGGCCAGGATGGAAGATGGTCGATGGAGTTGCACTGATCTATACCAGTTGATGAACTGTCCCAAGAAAACCAGGGTGATCCTGCCAAGGTGGCCTGAATCTGATCTGATATTTCACCACAGATGGTGAAGGTGGACTTTTGGTCTTTCCTTTCCTTATCCTTTGACACAGATTTGCTCACTTTGTCTTCTCAGTTATGGTATGAAAGAGAAATAAACTAAGGGTGATGGAAAAACAAACCAGAAATGTCAGAGGCTGTCTTTGCTTCCTCCCTGTAATGATAAAGAACGTTCTTCACAGGGGTGGGGAGCAAGGGAGGGAAAGAGGAGAGAAAGAAGTGTACTGACTGAAGGGTACAAAATGGTCAAATCATATGTCCTGGCTGGGTTCCTACTCTGATGAGCCACATGCCTTCAGCATGTTGATTTGTATGCTGAAAGGGGGGATGACTGACATCCTATAAGCAGTTGCATGCTGCTTTACCCATGAGACATTGAGGCATGGAAGTTTACCTGGCTTAAAGCCGTCTGAGTTTCAGCAACCTAATTCTATGGGGCACAACTGTGTCAAAAGACTACCGTAATAAAACTTTGTCTTGCGTGGTTCAAGGCTTTAAGGAGCCATTCTGATTACCTCTTAAAACAACAATGCATTAAAGCTACTCGCTTCACTCTAGAGTCTAAAGAATCAGTGGCTCCCAGAAAAAAGTTCTTCACTGATATTCAACACAGAACACACCAAAATAGATTAAGAAGAGTAGATAAGATCCAGCTTTGTAAGAATGTTCTGCACCAACTACACATATTAATGTGCTTTAAAAACCCAGTGTTATGGTGCATGAAGAATGGGTGCTGCTTCTAACAAAGGACCTGTGGTAAACAAACAAACCCTGGTTTTCAGGTCTCCCTTGATGGCACCTGCCTTGTGCTGATCAACAAGGACCATGTCTGCACCAAGACAATGTTGCATAAGCTTCTCCAGATGATGTCTGCAGCACACTGACACTTGGGTTTTGTGGTGACACTCCTTGCTGATCCCACCCCATTGAGCTCTGAAGCATTGTAATGGTATGCATCAAGGAACTGATATGCACTGGCCTCTGAATATAGAGTCTGCATTGCCGGGGTGGTCTCCTGATGCAGCTCTGTACCAGTGCTACTTACCTTGATTCAGGCCTGCCTGCATTGAGGAACTACACTCTCATGGGTAGAGGTGGTCCCTCTATGTCAGGTCAGGTTGAGGCACAATGGTGAGATAGGGCAAGGGAAGCTGCCCATGTCTTACCTGTTTTATATGTAAACAAACAATTTCAGTCTCTATGACTGACAATCCATCATTTTTCATACAAGCATTATGGTAACAAAGAAAGTTTTTTTAAAAAGTTGAAAAAATTCTAGTCTCAAATTCTTCAGATTTAGTTTACTGTCTTCAGATTAATCTTGTTGGAACACAGCTTGTTATGCTTGTTATACTGTTATTTTTGTTGATCAGTCTTTACACCTAGTGCTCACTTTTGCTATTAGTCTTTGCAGCACAGCTTTTTGCTATGGAGTAAATTACTGGAGAAACAACTTCTATATGATATTAAGCTATTCTGTGTGAAACATTATTGAAATCATGTACACTCAATAGAATATGTTCTGCTTACCATTGCTTTTTATGACACAAGTCTGTTGTTTCACTTGATCTTCTGGCACACCATGAATTTCTATCTGGACTAAAGGATCAGCTTTATTAGTCCTGGAGAGGTTACTAGGTGGTAACTGATAACCACTAATCAGCTGCATAAATGAAAATGATACATAAGACCTCATTTGGGCTTGAAAATGTAATTTATTATAGTAATTTTAACATTAAACTGTACATTCAACAATTGCTCATTGCAGTCTAGCATATAAAGTGGAAGCTACATAAGAAATGTTTCTAAAGAATATATACCAGCTGAAATGTAATTGAGACTACCGTGCTTTGAACATAATTCTATCTCTGGCTAATTTGATACTCAGTTTAATTATCTTAAAACCTTTGCAGCTAAACAATATTTTTGGAAAATAAAATGCTTCTGTTTCTTACCAAAGTATGACCACTTTAAGCAGATTTTATTCAATCATTAGCTACAGAAAGTTGCTGTTTAATTAATGAAGGCAGGCCTATGTGAATTCCCTCTTGTGGGTTTGCCACTCCCTGTCATCAAATTCATGGAACTGCTACCCAGGATGTGTCCATTGGAGCTGCACAAGTGTCCCCTAGTGACATCAGCATATAAGGGAGAGTAGCCGCTAACCACTTCAGTTCCTTCGCCTCTGCACTGAAGTGTTAGTAACCTCTCTGTGTGTCCTGTCTGCTTTTAGTCACCCGTAGGTCCCTATTGTTCATTATAGACTCGTAGACTTTAAAGCCAGAAGGGACCATCACGATCATCAAGTCTGAACTCCTGCACCTCACAGGCCACAGAATCTCACTCACCAACCCCTCTAATAGACCCATAACCTCTGGCTGAGTTATTGGAGTCCTCAAATCATGATTTAAAGACTTCAAGTTACAGAGAATCCACCATTTACTCTAATTCAAAAAAAATCCCAGGACCTCTGCCATTCTGATCTGGGGAACCATCCTTCCAAACCACAAATATGGCAATCAGTTAGACCCTGAGCATGTGGGTGACACACACCAGCCAGACACCTGGGAAAGACTTCGCTGTAGAAATTCAGAACCCTCCCCATCTAGCATCCCATATCCAGCCACTGGAGATATTTGCTAATAGCAGTCACAGATGAGCCATATAATATTGTAGGCAACCTCATCATAACATCCCCTCTATAAACTTATCAAGCTCAGTCTTGAAACAAAGTAGGTTATTTTACCCCCACTACTTCTCTTGTAAGGCTGTTCCAGAACTTCACTCCTCTGGTGGTTAGAAACCGTTCACTAATTTCAAGCCTAACCTTGTTGATGGTGAGTTTATCTCCATTTATTCTTGAGCCAACATTAGGGCTTAACTTAAATAACTCCTCTCCTTCCCTGGTGTTTACCCTCTGACATATTTATAGAGAGCAGTCATAACTCCCCTCAACCTTTGTTTGATTCGGCTAAGCTCCTTAAGTCTCCTCTTGTAAGGTAGGTTCGCCATTCCTCTGATCATCCTAATTAGGTTTGCCAACTTTCTAATTGCAGAAAACTAAACACCCCTTCCCCATCCCACCCCCAAGACCCTGCCCCTGCCCCACCCTTTCCTTGAGCTCCCTACCCCACCCCCACCATTGTGCACTCTTCCCCACCCTCGCTTACTCGCTCATTTTCACTGCAAGGTCCAAGCAGGCACCAGGAGAACGTTAGGAGCTGCAACAGTTTGAACATGGGCAATGGAATGTGTGATTCAAATACCCTTCACCTCACCAGGGAGAGATTTTAAACACTTGTAAAATTAATTGCCCCCAAAAGAGTCCCACTCACTCACAATGAGCAAGACTATTGCAGGAGCTTGATTTTTTTTTGCCTGCACCCAACTGTCCTGGTAGGGGCTCCAGTAGTGCTGCAGCCACTGACTGACTCCTTCCCTACCTGACAATGAACTATATAGCAGGGGGGAAAGTTATACTGATCCATGGTTAATGACTAGGTAAATTATTTAAATGTATGCTTCAATAGACAATACATATTAACATTTCCTGACACTTGAGTTTAAATATATCACCTTAATATTACATTGATGTTATTTTATGAGTTCATTATAGCTTTTTACTGTTAAGAAGGTGAGGGTAAATAAAATGTAATTCATGCTGCAGAAACTGACCCCTCCCTATTTTACCATCCTGCTAACCAATAGATTGTCTAGTGTTCTTCATTTCACGTTTTTTTCACCTGTACTGTGTCCCAGATTTGTCCCAAAGCAGGTTGAGAGGAAATATGCTAGAATGTCACACACAGCGTGACCACCTGTCCTTCGTTCGGTGCCCAATGTTTCACATTACACATCAAATCAATAAATATTGTCTTGTATACATCAATAATCATGCAAAAGAATGTACACTGTAATATGTGTTATGAGTATGTGTCATAAATAAAACATTGGGGATGTGCCCTTACAAATCAACTTTCTCCTATAATTTCCAAATTGTCCTTTATTTGATACATAAAGGGTCTGTATATGGGTGTGAGGGAGATTACCATAGCCAGGGACTAGTTCTTCTGTTTCAGGAACATCAGTCCTAGTGAAGCTATGCATTCCCTGTTGCCAGGCCCCTTTTGTGCTGCCCGTGGTGTTGGCACCATCAGACCATATGACCCAATTAATTTTTGCAGACTCCGGTGGGCACCCACCAATGCGAAATGCCAGGCTTTGTGCACAGCAATGTCTGGCTCCTGGCGTGACTCCTGATGTGCCCCGTTGGCTGGGTGGGTTGCAGTGGCTACACCAGTGGCGGAGGCCAGCCCAGCCCCAGTGCACTGCCCCTGGATGCACTGCCAGAGATGCCCAAAACCACACTAACCTCTGTGCACCTCCTGCAGGGAGGGACTGGCCTGCACAGCCACCTAGGCTAGCAGCTGCTGTGTCCCATTTGCCGGGAGGGTGTGTGTGTTGCTACTGGACTTGCAATTTCATGTGCCAATTCCTTTAATATGCTTGGATGGAGATTATCTCGGCCCCCTGAATTGATTGCATTAAACTGTTTGAGTTTGTTTGCCACCTCGGATGTGGTAATTTCTGCTTCCATATCCTCAGTCCCATTAGTCTGCCAAAGTTCTCTAGTTTAGTTCAGTTTTGCATTAGGTGCCGGCATCAAGCCTAAGAAACAATTTAAGACATTCACCCCTTTTCCTGCTTTCTAGCCATATCAGCTGCTTGGGGTACCTATGTGAGGTTTATAGTCCCTTGCAGTGCTCACCTCATCAGGCATTCATGCCCAGAAGGCATCAGAACAGACATTTAAGGCTGTTGGATCATTCAGGCCCTAAAGCACAGGCCTCGGCATCGAGTGTTCAAACTGATGATGCAGATTCTCCCCAATTCACTTCTGTACCAAACCCATCAATCGCTAAATGGCTGAAACCTGGAACCCCATCTTTGGCTTTGGTACCACCAACAGACCCATCCTCCAAGAAAGGCGATGACACCAGCCCTTTGAAGCCAGGGGTTCATCAACCACAAAGGAAACCTGCGCCTCACATGCTCTGCCACACAGCCTTCAGCCTCCTCCTGTATAGGTATCACACACTATCATTGGGAACATTTTTTTGCACTCACTTTATGCTCTGCTACAATTCAGGTTAGAGAAAGGCCTTACGCTAAAGTCCCCTTCATCTCTATTGTCTTGGAACATGTGCTATAACTTAAATGAGACTGGCCTATTTATTGACTCCCTAAAAGTTAATGTAGCTGCTGTTTTTGCATATCACCAACCTGTACCCAGATTCTCCCATACCACAGTTATCCAATTCCTGAAAGGGCTAGTCAACATCTTTCCCCTTCAAAGGATCCTGCTTCTATGTTTGATTTAGTAATAGTGACTCTCATGGAATTGCCATTCAAGCCCCTTTGGAAATGAAACACTGGATAGCTATTACCTCAGCTAGGAGGATTAGTGAGTTTCAGGTCCTGACAGCAGACCAGCCTTATACCATTATATATAAAGATATCTCTTTGTCCTCAACTAAAATTCATCTCTATAGTAGCAATTCATTCCTAGTATCACTCCTAGTTTTCTTCCAAAACTTCATTCCTTCCCCAGTGATGCCCATCTTCACATACTGCATATGAGGCGAACTGTCTGTTTTCACTGAGAGAAAACTAGGACCTTCCATAAATCCATTTCTGTCACACACAGAGAGTTGCAAAGACTAGGCTATTTATGCTCAAAGGTCATCTAGCTGGATCATCTTGTGTGTTCATATTCGTTATTGAAAGGTTAGCTTCCCTTCCCAACAGGAATTAAGGCACAGCCAGCTCGGTAATGTGTGAAACAAATACCCGTAGAGGAGATATTTAGCGCAGCTACTTGGATTTCAGGTCCCACCTTCACTAAACATTAGGTAGTAGATTAGCCTCCAGCTCTGACACCAAATCCAGACAGGCGGTGCTTCAGTTCAGCTATGAATGGAAGAAATCTCGTTTTTTTAAATGTAACTGTAGACATGTAAAGCATACAAAAATTCCATTCTACCTTATTCAACAACATGCAAGAATGACCATCAGGATGAACAATCCACAAGTCTTTTCCTTTCAGCTATGAGTCTAAAATTTGAGGTGAATGGGACTGACATGACAAAGTGTCTTAAGGTTTTAGGACTCTGGGTAAGACGTAACACAAAGATCATCAGAGAGCATCACATGTTTCATCATGGAAAAAGAGGGCACACAAATCCTCTTGCACATCTGCTGTGTCCCAACATCAGTACAGCTATAAGGTTCCTACTGATAAACCAAAAGTAAGCCTACTGCGCCTGCATTTGCCACAATCTACCAGCTTACTTGCCTTAAAACTATTTAATGATGAACTTCTTTAATTTCCTTTGCCACTCACTTTCAAATGAACTTTTTTACTTTTCCAGTGACCTGCATGTAAATGTGTTTTGACACTGAGCTCCATTTTGATATTCTCTCTATCCAAACCGTGCTCTTCTAACTGCTCCTCCTCCATCTCTATCCCTCCATGTCATTCCTTCCTGTAACAGCCTCGTTCACTTCCTTTCCATAACTGTTGACCATTCTACCTCCTTCCATCCTGCTCCCTCCGCTATGCCCGTGAAATCTACCAGTTCTGTTCTTTCATTACCCGACACAGCTTTCCTTCCCTTCAGCTCACCATCAGAGAACCAAAGTACCAGATGTGAGTTTGGAGGTTCTCTAATGGTGAGCAGAAGGGAAGGAAAGTTGTGTCAGACAAACTCACATCCGGTAAAATTTCCTCCAACAGTGTCCCTCATTCAACCTTCACCTGTCAGAGACTTCTGACCACACTGCCGCTCAGCTCTTTTCCTTTATCAGCTCTTTTGGCTTCTGACAGAGTAAAGGAGTGTACTACTTCATTGTGGGATAGGCTGGGAGCCTAAAAACGAAACAGTCTGAATGTAATCAAGGAGGTGCCCTGTCCTGCCCTGGGGCTTGGTTACTGAAAAGGTACTGAAAAGGAAGCTGAGCGAGAGAGAAAGGACTAGGAGCCATGAAGGCAACAGTCTCTTTTAAGTAAGGTGACCACCCACCCCTTATTTTAAGGAACCATCCCTTATTTCATTGATTTAGCCCTTTGGTTGACCATCTATCCCTTATTTTAAGATGTATTGACATGTATTAAAACTGATAATAAGCAGGGCTCCGTGTCTATCATGGAGATTGCAGAAGTCACGGATTCTGTGACTTTCCACGACCTCCGTGATTTCTGCAGCTGCCAGTATGGCTGACCCCAGGGCCACCCAAGCAGCTGTCCCCAGCTGCCTGGGTGGCCCTGCAGTCAACCACACTGGCACTGCTGGAGCGGCCCCCGGGCCAGCCACACCAGCTGCTGCTCGGGCAACCCAGGGCAGCTGGCCCCAGAGACCACCCGAGCAGCGGTCCTGGAGGTGGCCAGATCACAGCCTCTGCTCTGTGGCCCCCCACAGCTGGTGCCATTGGCCTCGGTAGCCCCTGGCAGCTGGTACCACTAGACCTTGCCCCCCCCCAAGAGCAGCAGCCCTCCCAGAGCAGTGCCCCCCCCCCAGCTAAGATTTAGTCAAGGGTATTTATAGTACAAGTCATGGACAGGTTATGGGTTGTGAATTTTTGTTTATTGCCCGTGACCTATCCACGACTTGTACTAAAAATACCCGGGACTTAATCGAAGCCTTCATAATAAGCACCATTTTAAACATTAAATTGAAGCTTCTGATAATTTCACTGTAGACTTGAGGACAATAGAAATGTACACTTGAGAGAAAAATACATGATATGCTACAGAAAATGGTGTGTCCCTAAAATGTCCCTTAAAATAAAGTATTGTGCCTTATCTTTCATGTTGTTGTCCCTTATTTCCATCCAACAAAGGTGGTCACCCTTGTGACGGTGTACCCCATAAGTCTTCATGGGAATATGCTTATGAATATATATATGATATAACTGGAATATGTTTTATGCTACATCTGCCATGTAACGTATCTATGTAAAGATTATGATCTACTGAATACGTTCCTCCTATTCGTATGCATGTATCATTTTTATACTTGAAGTTAGGAATATTCGCTGTATACTTGCTTGATTTTAACTTGCCTAGTAGAGCATTTGGTCAGCTTCTCGAGAAAAGTGCAAATTAAGTGCCCCATCAAAAACCACTTAAACCAACAATGAACTTGAAGATGCCAATCCACATCTGAGCTTTCACAGGAATGTGGCTTAGCTAGCAAAAGCTGAGTCATGCATGGACATGTGGCTTGCCCATGTGACTCCAAAATTCCATCTTGGAGCTGGACTTTGCATAGGAGAGAGGAGGGGGGTCTCCACCCACAAGAGAAAGTCTATTTAAACCCCTGGGGAGACCCCTCCATTTTGTCTTCAGCTGGCTAAAGAGAGAGCCTCTCCACCCCCGAGGATACCTGAAAGAAACTGGAACAGAGGACGGTAACTACAGGGGGTGTGAGTGATTGCTGGACCCAGACTAGAAGGAGACTAGTCTGTAAAAGGGAGCTTACTGCAATTGGTGAGGATTTTATCTATATTCAGTTTTATTACTGTACTAGACTTAGATTTGCATGTTTTATTTTATTTTACTTGGTAATTCACTTTGTTCTGTCTGTTACTACTTGGAACCACTTAAATCCCACTTTCTGTATTTAATAAAATCACTTTTTACTTATTAATTAACCCAGAGTATGTATTAATACCTGGTGGGGGGGCAAACAGCTGTGCATATCTCTCTATCAGTGTTATGGAGGGCGAACAATTTATGAGTTTACCCTGTGTAAGCTTTATACAGGGTAAAACGGATTTATTTGGGTTTGGACCCCATTGAGAGTTGGGCATCTGAGTGTTAAAGACAGGAACACTTCTGTAAACTGCTTTCAGGTTAAGTCTGCAGCTTTGGGGCACGTGGTTCAGACCCTGGTCCATGTAGGAGCAGACTGGCGTGTCTGGCTCAGCAAAACAAGATGCTGGAGTCTTAGGCTGGCAGGGAAAGCAGGGGCAGAAGTAGCGTTGGCAGTTCCCAGCGGGGTTTCTGTGATCCAACCCATCACAACCCTACTTTCCAGCTCCAGGGGACTAGCCTGACCAACTCTGTTTGATGATTCTAAGTTCAGGAGCTCTGAACCAGGGCCCTGACATAAGGCCCTTATGAACTTTGTTAAGACTACTCCTTCCCTCATGTACCATGATCAGCTGAACTGGCATCAGAGGGACCATGTTCCTTACAGGGTGAGTTATTGAAGGGACACCAGGAAAACAGGGAACGTAGGGAGTTAGGCTGGAAGCAACTCAGCCACATGGACAGAGCAATGCACAGGGTTTAGTAAAGTTCCTCTTGTTCAAATTAACCTGTGTTCAGCTTCACTCATGGCTAATGAAACACTTGAGAAACACCTTCTTAAAGGGGACATCGTTTCTTTAGTTGTTTTGCCTTCCTCTTGCTTGTTTCCTGTACTAATAGCAAACTAGTTTCCCCCATTCATGAGCCTGGCAATTAACTCAGTCTCTTCTTTATTGTGAACTGTTTTCTCTTTGATGCTTGTCTCTGAATTTTCTTTCTCTAACCACCATCTCCTGTCCTTCAATGTTGCCTGATCCCCGTCTCTTTAACCTTATTACTCGTATGTTCCGAGGCCCCCATTCCATCAGTCCCTGAGATGTCATTGCTGCCTTGGACTTCCTGCTACCTAGCCTGCACATCCTTCAACTCTGTTATCAACCTAAAATTCTGCTCGCGCACTCTCTCTCTTCTGTACACAATCACTTCATTTCTGTTACTAGTCATCCTAACTAACCCCTAGACCACAACCCAGGTTTTTTCCTCATCTCTTACAACTCTATATAAATAATGAATAATATAATTGATGTATATGCATGAGAGCTTGAAATCATTAATTCACTTCCATCATGTAATCAGTGTGCTCACTTATTAGGGTAGTATGATGTGCCGAATAAGGCACACACATTGTGTAATCATTCTATAATCCCTATTTAATTAATGTCTTATTCCTGCAATTTATTTCACTGACAGAAAGGAAACAATTATACATTAATTCTATGCTAGTTAAATAGCATTTAATAAGTAGTACACAGTATGTTCAGCGATAACATTTCATTGTGAAACTAGTTTTCTAATGATTGAGAATATGGAAGTTTCTTTTTGGAGTTGAAAAGAAATAAGATCTATTGTAAGGGCTTTTTAAAACTAAACCAGGGTTTGTATGACAGTAAAGCACAGAGGGTGCCATCCAAATTTTTACAATTCTGTCTTTTACCAAATTAATGTTATCATAGTATATATGCTATGCCTAATATTTAATGAAGAAAATGACAAATTAGAGCTTATAGAGCTTGATCCTGCTCCCATTGTGACAGTACAAGTTTTCCTTTACCACATATAACATGGACGATCATATAGCGGAGACTAACCAGGTTTGCTCTTTTACTTCACCAGTTTTTAACTCAGTATAAGTTTATAAATTATAGTTGAAGGAAGACCCAGACTCCTTAACTTGGCTTTACAGTTTGTGTCTTCAGAGGTGTTGCTGGTCTGCCTATCTTCTCTCAGTTCTTCAGGAGGTGCCAGGGTGGTCACTTCCCAACTCTACCACCATGATCTTCAGATGCGGCACCTAGTATAGGCCACTTTTACCCCGTCCAAGCCATAGAAAGCCATCTGGATTTTGGGGTTGGGACAAAAATTCATCATAGAGTATAAGGATTAGGGATACACCATGCTGTCAGGTACCGCACAACTGAGCTGACTGCAGAAAAACCTCATCATCTTTACTATATAAACTATGCTAAAAGATGATGAGGTTTTCCTGCAGTCAGCCAGTAAGAAAACTTCAGGGGTTTCCCAAGTAACTGTGCAATAAGGATTATAGGGCTCCTTTTATTTGGTATGGGCCCCTCCTATATTGGAAAGGACATAGTAGTGGACTGTCCCACACTGGACAGCTGTCCATAAAACCCTGCTTGAGGGAGTGGCCACTCTGTGCCCCTAAAAAATGTGAGGCAGTCCACTGCCCTCCCCTGCCCCCGTGCAATGATTAGAACAAAATGCAAAGTGATGGGAAGAGAGGGATTGTGGAAGGGAGCAGAGAGGGAAAACCTGTGTGGAGAGAGTGGAAGGCTATGAGATTCATGAAAGTAATGGTAACCAACCAGATTCCAGTTGAGTTCTGTGCAAATCTTTTTTTATATCCTTAGTGTCTAACAACAGCACTGTATACTAAAGACGTAAGCATAGTTTTACCCTGTTGCAGCTCATATGTCTCATAAGATAATTAGATATCTACCTCAGTACAAGCCATATTTATATATATTTAGACACCATTTTGTACAAGTTACTTGTTTCCTCAAACATCAAGGGAAAGGAGTGTCTTTAAGCAAAATGATGTGAAATGAAACTAAGAAATCATATAAGCAATACTGACTATAATATGTTGGCACTATGATATCAAGGAGCTTTATAGTACTAAGTTATCCAATAAGCTTAGGATGACCAGATGTCCCAATTTTATAGGGACAGTCCTGATTTTTGGGTCTTTTTCTTATATAGGCTCCTATTATCCCCCACCCCCTGTCCCGATTTTTCACATTTGCTGTCTGGTCACCCTAAATAAGCTTAAGGCACAATGAGCTTTTGAAGAAAAAGAAAAGGTACCAGTAATAAATACTTATGAGAGGCAGTTAATATAGTTCAGCTAATTCAATGAGAGATATTTCCATAAATTATAAATGAGATTGTCAATAAACCACCCTTACCCTTATTGAAAGAGTTACTGGATTATGGCTTCCTGTTACATTATATGGATTAAACTGCGTAGTAGAACCTCTCATGAATTCTGGTTTTAGAAGATAGCCACAACAACCGTTGTCCATAAATTTTCCATTTTGCAGCTCCATTTGTAGTCCAGGTGTCTGGAAATTTAAGGCCACTGTAAGAAAAATAATATTTTGAATATTGCAGATGACAATGCTTCAGAAGTAACCTAACACTAGTTGTAGTTTAAACAGCTATTAAAATGAAATAATAATAGACTGTCACATGCAGGATGCCATTGTCTTCACATGTAGGACGCTGCTATCTTTTCAGTTTGGTAGTAGGCACTAAGGCAGTGTTCTGCATTGAAAGGCCTGCGAGCCAGTGGCAGCGCCATGGACCCTAAGTGAGGCTCGCTAAGTTCCCTGTAAGCTGCATGGCCGCATGGCCACGTAGCAGGTTATAAATATCTGTGCAGCAGCTCTAAAGGGCCGCGCGGCAGGGACCTGGAGAGGAGAAAGGTAGGGGGTGGGCGGGAACTGGGGAGGGGAGTATGTTGGGGCTTGCAGGGCTGCTGTGGGCCTCTCCCCTGGCCCCAGAGCTCCCTGCTGCTGGAGGGGAAAGAGGGGCCCCTCCTCCGGAACTCCATGCTGCCTGCCCGCAGGGGAGAGAGAAAGGCCCCTCCCCCAGAGCTAGCCGCTGCCTGCCAGCAGGGGGGAGAGAGGCACCCCTTCCCCGGAGCTAGCTGCTGCCGGCAGGGAGAGGGCTGTGGGGAGTCCTCTGGCCCCAGCCCCGGGACAGCCTGCCTGCACCCCAAACTCCTCATCCCCGGCCCCACCCAAGCCCACACCCCCAGCCAGAGCCCTCACCCCATCCTTGCATCCCAACCCTCTGCCCCAGCCCTGAGCCCCCTCCTGCACCCTGAACCGCTCGTCCCTGGCCCCACCCTGCAGCCCTCACCCCCACACCCCAACCCTCTACCCCAGCCCTGAGCCCCCTCCCACATCCCAAACCCCTCACCCTAGCTCCACTCTAGAGCCCTCACCCCCAGCCAGAGGGGTGAAAAGGAAACAGAGGAACAAATTGACCAACGAACATTTGGACTGCCTTACTCGGATTGCGATGACAGCTTACAAATACTGCATGAACAAAGTCAAGGAGGAACAGGCACACTTTCGCTCATCCAGTTTTTAAAGTAAATTTCACATTATTCTGCTCTTAAAAGTTTACTCGCATAGATGCCTTTTTAATTCCATATCTTTTCCTGGTTATTATTTTATAAAAGGAGTATCATTTTATTGTACAAATAAACTTTGTTTTAGTTACATGAGTGGCTCTGTAACATGACATCATTAAGGAGTAGTAAGCAATGTGTTAATTTAGTAGTTGATGTGGCGCTCACATTGAAGGTTTTTTTGCCAAAGTGGCCCCCCACTTCAAAAATAGTGAAGAACACTGCACTAAGGAATTATCCATGTACCATGAGTGCGAGTGTGTGAGCGTGAAAGCGTTCCCCTCTGTTCTCTGCTATTGCACTGTATTCTGTTCTTTCCATATACATTACAAATGTAACCCTTGGGAAATACTTCAGCTTTTTTTTTTCTAACTTCTGCACTTAGGGTGACCAGACAGCAAGTGTGAAAAATCAGGACAGGGGGTGGGGGGATAATAGGAGCCTATATAAGAAAAAGACCCAAAAATCGGGACTGTCCCTATAAAATCAGAACATCTGGTCCTATCTGCACTGCATCTATAAATGAACCCTGGCTCAGTGAAATTCTGCTGTGGAAGGGGAAGAGGCACGACTGTGAGCCTGCATGTGGCAATTGTAGTGATTTAATAAAAAATGGGTGTCACTTTTCGCAAGATGGCCAGGAAGCCCAAGAAGTTTCAAGTTTAATTAAAAATTTTCATTGCAAATATGTTTATGTATGGTGAGGAATGATTGTGAACACTTTTTAATTGCTATGTGAACAAAATACTTCCTCAGAGCTTAAGATGCTGATTTTTATCAGTTCACACCTGTCAAATTTTCCTTTTCCCAGTAGCTCAGAACATTTTCTGTTTGCTGCAGCTGCAATGTGGAAATAAAACATCGCACTTCTTAGCAAGATATTATAATTCATGAGATAATGCCAACACTTAATGAAATTTTCTCTGTTCCAGCATCTTGGAGTTTCTTGTTCATATTCATCATGGAAAATTCACTAGTCAAACAAGTAAAGAACTAATATGACATGTATTAAACAGCATGATGATAAAAAGGTATTTACTCGATGTCCTGACAGCTATAAAACGAGGCCTTTAAGTACTACAAGTCACTTCTAATAATAATGCAGGTAGAGAGCCTTATTCTGTGTTCCATGAGATACTCCTGAGGACATTCTGCACCAAAAAATTAAAAATTCTGTGCACAAAATTTTGTGAAATTCTGCAAATTTTATTTGTCAATAAATAAATGCAGAGGCTCCAGCATGGCAGTGGGGAGCAGAGGCCACTGGCTGTATGAAGGTGGAAGATCCACCGTGCAGCCCTCCCCCCCCTCCCCCGCCACGACACGGACTCAGTGGTGAGGCTGCACCCGACCCTGACACAGCACAAGGCCTGGGACTGCCCCAGAAACACCCTGGGGCCATGCCCCTCTGTGCCTGGTGCACTGGGTGTGGGGCAGGATCCAAGTGTGGAGGAGCTCAGTGTGGGGGGAGTCAGGTGGGGGTTGAGAGGATTCTGTGTGGGACAATCTGGGTGCAGGCAGCTCAGTGGGGTATCTAGGTGTGGGGGGATCTGGATGCACAGAGGCTCATTGGGTGGGTTCCAGGTGCAGGGGCAATCGGACTCTGCAGGGGCTTCTAGGTGGAGGTTGTTGGGGCTCAGCAGAGGGGTTTGGGTGTGAGGTTCTCAGCAGGGGGGCTCCGGATGCTGGAGGAGTGGGGCTTGGTGGGGTGGGGGTCTGGGTGCAGCTAGTTGGCAGTCTGTGGTGTGGGGATCTGGATGTGGGGACTCAGGGTGGTGCAGGGGATGGGGCATCAGGGTGGGGGTTTGAGTGCAGGGAACTCAGTGGAGGGCTGTCTGGGTGCAGGGGGGCTCCAGGTGCAGGGGGGCTCCAGATGCAGGGGTTGAGGTTCAGTGGGGTGAGGTTTGGGTATGGAGGACTATGGGGGTTCTGGATGTACCCGGGTGAGGCTTGGCAGGGATGTCTGGGTATGGGAGGTCCGGATGCACAGGGGTTGGGTGGATGGGGGAGCAGCTCCCCGTACAGTGACTCTTCCCCCCACAGCTGAGGAGTGATGGGGGAAGGAAGCAGAAGAGGATGCTGAGCTTTCTGCAGTGCGGGAAGTTCTGGGGGTGGGTCTGACACAGCACCAGCCACTCCTTGCAGGGGAAGAGGAAGTCCTATCCTCTCCTGCCTCTAGGCCAGCCAGGACTAGCAGCTGATCTCGGCTCAGGGTAGGAGCCACTGGCTCGGGTGTCCCCAGCCCCGCGGTGATTTACCACTTTGCCAGCTGCTCTGGGTGTCTGAAATGTTGTACCTGTGCTACTAGTGAGTGGGGCATGACTGCTCTTGCAGCTTTTCTTTGCTTCCCTGTCAGAAAGTCATTTTATTGTGGGGAAGCAAAGAAAGCTGCGGGAGACATGAATTTGAATTCCCCCAGGAGTAATGAGAGAATACAATCTACTAAATCAATATGTAGCAAATTTCAAAATTCTTTGTCTCAAGGAGAAAATGCAAGAAGTTTGGATCCTTCTTCCTTACAAAAACTTCTTCACCTTTTAACTGATTCACTTTTGATTTCTGTAGTGATATTTATAAAGCATCCAATTGTTTATGATTCGTACTGCAAGAAACCTGGAGTTCATTTAATCCTTTCATGTCAGATTCAGATTTTAAAAGCAAGATGCCTGTACTAGCAATGAATGCACTGGAACGTTTACTACCAAGGAATTATAAAATAAAGTAGGTCAGCATGTCTTTTGTGATGGTATAGTTTAAAGTTTGCAGCTGTGAATCAAGACAAAAACAAAACAGTGATGGCTTCAAATAGCAGTGAAAATTGCAAATGTTTTTTGTAACTTCCGCATGATGAAATAAACTACATGAATGTACATAATGAAACTGCTGCTAACTTTGCCAAGCTTCATAAACTGCTAAACAGAAAAACCTGATTTAACAAGCATAACAAGCAATGGGGAATATTTGATGGTGTCTTGTATTAGGTAACATACTACTGTAGTACAAACATAGAGCAATACTATTGTGAATTGATACACCAGAACATCAGCACTGTATTTTTACTTAATTTTTTGCCTCAAATTAGAAATGAAAAATGTACTGAGGATAAGATTCTTAATTTAGCCATTAAGGTCAATATGGCTACATTCGTGTAACAGAGATAAGATTTCAGTTGAAGATTTTTGTTTTACTATATACGTATATGCTCAGCTTTTATTTCCTAATCATTCAGTGAAAATATCAGCAACGTGACTGGCAAACTTGGCCTGTCCTGGCATGTCTATTATTCGATTGTGTCTGTCTGTGAACAGTAGCTGAAAAAATTCCCATTCTGACTGACTGGATTAAAGAAAGAATACAAGTTTCTATTGTCATCCCGGGTTCTTAACTTTCTTTTCTAAATGGACCATAACAAGACAGATGCCCCGGCAATACTGAAACTAAACCAACAGTTGTCAAGGGGAGCAAGAACACATGAATTTGATTCCACTCCCTTTCTCTAATCCTCTGTTGAACCAAATTTGTGCAGTCTCCTTTAATCAGTTCTCAAGCACAAAGGTAAACAGACCTGCATGAACTATTGCAGCAACACTGAAGATCTACAGGAAATGGTGCAAAAGATTCTGGGGCACATCTGAGGAGGGCAGGATGTGAAAGGAAGACTGTGGCATCAAAATATGAAAAGGACTGAGGAACCTTGCTTTAAACTAATATTTTCAAGTAGTTACATGTAATTGACCTAAAGATCTGGTTATGGAATAGCAGCAAGGACATGAACAGTACTAAGTCAGGCTTCTCCCCTTGGTACACACTTTAAACATTTGTAGACTATTAGCGTGCTTCCTCTTAAGTCAGTCCCTCCAGCCTCCCAATCATTTTCATTACTCTTTTCTGAACTTTCTTCAGAACATCAACATCTTTGTAGATAAGTACCGAAAAGGCATGAATCTCCCTAAGGCTTGAGAACACAGAGACTTCAAGGTCCACTGAATTTGTTTCATGTGGAGATATACCATGGATATTAAAAAAACTCTGTTGCAGCCGTCAGGCCCTGTAATGGGGTATACAAACCCTACACAAGTGGAGAGGGGGTTAAGCAGCTGCTTTGGACCCAGGCAGCTCCACCTGCAAAGCACGCATGGCTTGGAGGAACAGCTAAAAAGGAAAGCAGCTCAGCTCAGGAAGGCAGCAGACAGTGGAGGTGAACTGACCTGCATTCTGAGCTCCTCAGAAGGAGCTCCAGCTACCTGCAGTATGGCTGTAATAAAGTTGCCAAACTCAAAGGGAAGAGACTTGTGAATCTCAGAAGGTCTGAGACTTTATCTTTGATTCCAGGTATTTAATGCCTTTACTTTACCTGTTGAGAAAGAGGGATCTTTGAGAAAAGGGAGTGATTGGGGGAGGCAGCAGTATAGCATTTTGGTGGTACAGGACAGAGCTGCTTACACTGGGCCCTGGATTGGAACCTGGCAGACAGGGTGAGCCTGGATTCCCCTACCAACACCTACGGGGTACCAAAGGCAGAAGCTGACCCCCAAAACAAAGAGTCTAAGGAAAAGAAGCATCTGAGGACAGAAGGGTTAAGACGCTGAGACCTCAAGCCAGGGGGAAGACCTGGAGCCCCTGCACCTAGCCCAGGGGGCTGCCCCAACTGCTGGACTTTTTATATACCCCAAAAGGGGATGGCATAAAACATGTGACCTGGCCAGAGGACTGAATCACAGAAGGGGCAGACCACCCCAGAGTGGCTGCCAACAGGGAAGTGCCAGGAAAGAATAGAACCTGCCACACCCTGCTCAACCATGGGGTGGGCCACTGTGGTGAGTGGTCCCCTTCACAGGCCCTACGTCAACATCATCCTTGCAGATACCTGCTGGCTCTGGCAAATCCTACCAGATGTAAAATGACCTGAATCCTAACTAGAGTTCAATTAAAAGAAGGCTTTGAATTAAGTCATGTCTGTCAGGATTCCAATGTATTCCAATTGTCTTTTCAGCTAAATCCGTGACTTTGAATAGTTTATCAGGGACCTAGCACACCAAAGGTGGCATAATATATCCATGGATTCCTTCCAGCATGCTGCCCATGATCAGCCAGTTGTCCATCTGTATAGTTATGAGAACTGCCACTAAGCACTTTGTGAATACATGTGGTACCAGCTCCAGCCCAAAGAAAATACAAAGAATTTGTAGCAGTGTTCATATATGACAATATCTGAGATACATCATGTGCTTAAGAAGTATATCCTGTACTACTGGCGTTTGCATGGCTCATAGCCCATTGCTGTAATCTAGAACAGTGGTTTTCAATGTTTTTTTCATTTGCAGAGCCCTAAAAAATTTCGAATGGAGGTGCGGACCCCTTTAGAAATTCAACCTGTGGTCCATGGACCCCTACTGTAGAAGTCTTTGACTGAAAACTGACTGAACAGAATTCAACTATAAATGTTGCACGTGCTCGGCACGGGATTTGACACAGCATGAGAAAGGGCGCTAAACTGTGGGCTTCTATGGTAAGAACAGCACTTCTGGGTTTTGACCTGTAGGTGGGGATATTCACATACTTTTCATTGATCAGAAAAACAGAATACCTTTTCTGGGATCTGAAACTTTCTTTTGAAAAAAAAAATTACCATGTAAAATTTTAGGTCTTAGATGTCAGGGAATTGGGCAGTACCTAGATTAAAAACCCATGTCCTCTTTTGCACGGTCTTGATGAGCTTCTTTGCCAGGAGACATTGAACTTTGTGCAATCTCACTTCCTGATTTTGCTGAGCTTGAAGGTGGAACTTTGAAAGAATTTCTCTATAATGTGCTTTGTAGCCCCGCCAAACTGATTATTTATTTTGGCTGTTTCGAAAGCCTTGGGGATTTTTACTGTTGTGTGGCTTTGAACCTCTGACATATGCTGGAAAGGAACCCAAACATGCTCAGTCTGGGACTATCTCTACATTAGGACATTTTAGGAAAAGATTCCCATTGGTACTACCATGCTACCACCAGAGAGAGTTTGAGTGTAGGAAAGACTCCAGAAGCTTCCAGTGTTTTTACTACTATGTCAATTAAACTTGTTCCTTAGCTCTCCCATTCAGCACCAAAAGCCCCTTGGTATTGGCACCCACACCAAAGCCACAGAGGAGTTTAATTCAGATGGACTCATTATTGACTCAGAGAATGATATCAGCACAGAATCCTTCACATTGGCCACTGAAGTGGATTAGGGAGACTAAAGCTAGTCTTTTCTGAGTCTGCATAGAATCAGAAGACTGAATCTCACGCAGCTCAGAGGATTTCACCTTCAAGTCTTCCTTAAAACAAAGCCTGAAAGCTGGCAGTCCAGGATGTCAAGGACTTTATACACCAAACACTAGCTAGGGGATTGGCCTTCCCCACAAGAGGACAAAGCAGTGAGTTACGGTCTCTGGATCTAGGAAAACAGAGACTGCATTTTAACCTAAGGCTGGGTCCACCATATCACCATCACCAAGCCAAAGTCAGTCCAGCAACTAACTCCATAACTATGAAGAAAGTTCAAAAACTGACTTAAAAACTAAGAAAATTACTCAAAGATGACACCCTTAACTAACACTAAAATTCTAAAAGTAATGATTTACTATGGGATTTTTAGAGAAAAAGTGAGATTTCTGAAAATCAAACTGAGGTCTGGGGTTCCTTGGTTCACAGGCAACTGTGGTTGGAAGGCAATCAGGGGTGCTGTATGTCCCATATATAACTTTGGTCTATGAACATTTGGTGCTGCAAGACACTCATATGGCACACAGTGGGCACTGCTTCTAGAAAGTTCCAGTAGTCTCGCATCACTGGCGTGCATCCTATTGGTGGCAATGAACGGAGGCCACCCTGAAAAAAAATAGCTTAGAATATTATTTTTTTGTGTTGTAATAAATATAAAGAACAAGTAATCCAGCTAAACAAATATTCCCATTGGGATCTTTACATTGGCCTTTTTTTCAAAAACTTTCTGTGATTTTTAGCTGTGCTACATAATGCTGTATTTAACACGGTTGTTTGTTTTGGGCTTTTTTTTTGTATTTGCTATACATAATGGCAAAGGGGGAGATTCCAGCTATAAAAATGAGTTTGGTGACCTCCAATGGAAGTAGAGCACCTAACTGTATTTTGAACCTTTAAAATCCCTCCCAAATGTTTTAAATTGTATGCGAGCCCCAAGAATACTATATGTGAATGAGCTGAAGGCTGGTGGTTACATCTCCAACAATTACTTCAGTCAGTTAGGTAAGACTTAGTCAGTCCAGGGTCAAGTAGCATCTATTTAATATTTTATTTTGAATATATCCAACTAAAAATGAAAAGATAAGATTAACATTATCCTAACTGTGGGCCAAATGCAAAACTGATGGAGATCAGTGTAGCTGGATTAAAGTCAATGGAGCTATGTTGATTTACCATCAGCCTAAGATCTGATACATTTCCAGTGTTCAACAAAGAACAAGATAGTCAGCTAGGAATCCCATCTGGTTCTGCAGTTTGGAAGTGGCACACAATATAGGCTATTAGGACACTTATAAAAATTACCCAGGCCTATAAGTGTTATATAGTCTTCTAGAAACAGATAATATAGTGTTACCATATCTAATTAATTTTGCAAGTAAAGAATGGATTTTGTGAATAAAAGAAACTATGATGAAGAAATATATTAATTTATAACTGATTAAAGGCATCACTTTTGGAACCAACAAGGAAATCAAGCATTCAAGCAATATCTTGAGTCTCCTAGATCTTATTATGAATGGATACATTTCTTAGTTTGTTGGTTTATTATAAGCATATGAAAATATGTTTAAACAAAGCTTACTGAAGCTGCAATGATCATGGTGCACTGCGGTACAGTTCTGTTCCCAAAAGACTGCCATCTGGAAGAATTGCTCCCAGATGTTAAGGCATATAAAATGGGTACGGTTGGACCTAAGAGATGTCAGAACAAGTTCATGGGCAGCAAAGAACATTGTTTTTTATTAAAAGTTTTTAGTGGATAGTATGTAAGTATACAATTATGTGTCAGGAATCAGATGGCTCCAGGCATTGTCACCTGGCAACCTGAGTAGCTGGGGTGGGCCGGGAAACGCTCACTAAGTGACCGTGCTCCCTGATTGGACAGGAAAGCCTGTTGATCATCATTTAGCCTTGTAGTAGCCATAGCAGCACAGCAGCCACTCAATGCATTCTGTGCTGGCAGCTGTAACAGACATGCTTCATGTACCAATCCTTGCTCTAATTTGCACTTGTTCCCACTCCAATCCTAGTTTCTACCTCCCTCCGGACACCCCACTCCTGACTCCTGGCTCTGATCTCTGGCTTGTCTCCTGACCACAATTCACATTCTGTCCTGATTCCTGGCTCTGACCATCGACTTGTCTTCTAACCATGATGCCAGTTCCGCCGTCTGGCTCCACTACAACCACTAGGCTGCAGCGCCTATGCCCTGGAATGTTACATTATTCAATCAATCAAAAGAAGAAGGGAGGTGACTCTCCCCTAAAAAAAGGAACAAATTGAAGGTAGGAAAGGAGGAGAAGAGAAGAAAGAAACAAAGAAGTGGAGAGATCATCTACAAGGTGTTGGAGAACAAAAAACATTTGAAGTGGTACAATGATTGAGAGTTTTACAGTGTATAACAATGGAGCATTGATTATACATCTCAAGAAAAACAAATATGCGTCTGATCTAGGGCTGTCAAGCGATTAAAAAAATAATTGTGATTAATCGTGTGATTAATCGCACTGTTAATAATAGAATACCATTTATTTAAATATTTTTGGATGTTTCTACATTTTCAAATATGTTGATTTCAATTACAACACAGCATACAAACTGTATAGTGCTCACTTTATATTTATTTTTGATTACAAGTATTTACACTGTAAAAAAACAAAAGAAATAGTGACAGGTTTCAGAGTAGCAGCCGTTAGTCTGTGTCCGCAAAAAGAATAGGAGTACTTGTGGCACCTTAGAGACTAACAAATTTATTTGAGCATAAGCTTTCGTGGGCTACAGCCCACTTCTTCGGATGCATAGAATGGAACATATATTGAGGAGATATATATACACACAGGCTAGGTCTACACTACCCGCCTGAAACGGCGGGTAAAAATCGATCTCTCGGGGATCGAATTATCGTGTCTCATCGGGACGCGACAATTGATCCCCGAATCGACGCTCTTACTCCACCAGCGGAGGTGGGAGTAAGCGCCGTCGACGGGGAGCCGCGGAGGTCGATTTTGCCGCTGTCCTCACAGCGGGGTTAGTCGGCTCCGATACGTCGAATTCAGCTACGCTATTCGCGTAGCTGAATTTGCGTATCTTAAATCGACACCCCCCCCCGTAGTGAAGACCTGCCCTCACATACAGAGAGCATGAAAAGGTGGGAGTTGTCTTACCAACTCTGAGAGGCCAATTAAGTAAGAGAAAAAACTTTTGAAGTGATAATCAAGATAGCCCAGTACAGACAGTTTGATAAGAAGTGTGAGAATACTTACATGGGGAGATAGATTCAATGTTTGTAATGGCTCAGCCATTCCCAGTCTCTATTCAAGCCTAAGTTGATTGTATCTAGTTTGCATATCAATTCAAGTTCAGCAGTTTCTCATTGGAGTCTGTTTTTGAAGCTTTTCTGTTGCAAAATTGCCATCCTCATGTCTGTTACTGAGTGACCATACAGGTTAAAGTGTTCTCCTACTGGTTTTTGAATGTTATGATTCCTGATGTCAGATTTGTGTCCATTTATTCTTTTGCGTAGAGACTGTCCAGTTTGGCCAATGTACATGGCAGCGGGGCATTGCTGGCACATGATGGCATATATCACATTGGTAGATGTGCAGGTGAACGAATCCCTGATGGCATGGCTGATGTGATTAGGTCCTATGATGATGTCACTTGAATAGAAATGTGGACAGAGTTGGCATCAGGCTTTGTTGCAAGGATAGGTTCCTGGGTCAGTGTTTTTGTTCAGTGGTGTGTGGTTGCTGGTGAGTATTTGCTTCAGGTTGGGGGGTTGTCTGTAAGCGAGGACAAGCGAGAGACTCTCACAGATCTTGGGAGACAGACCTGTCCTCACTTACAGACAACCCCCCAACCTGAAGCAAATACTCACCAGCAATAACAATCCAAAGCAGTGCGGACCGATGCATGTTCATTTTCATTATCTGAGTCAGACGCCACTAGCAGAAGGTTGATTTTCTTTTTTGGTGGTTTGGGTTCTGTAGTTTCTGCATTTGAGTGTTGCTCTTTTAAGATTTCTGAAAGCATGCTCTACACCTCATCCCTCTCAGATTTTGGAAGGCACTTCAGATTCTTAAACCTTGGGTTGAGTGCTGTAGCTATCTTTAGAAATCTCACATTGGTACCTTCTTTGCGTTTTGTCAAATCTGCAGTGAAAGTGTTCTTAAAATGAACGATATGTCCTGGGTCATCATCTGAGACTGCTATAACATGAAATATATGGCAGAATGTGGGTAAAACAGACCAGGGGGCATACAATTCTCCTCCAAGGAATTCAGTCACAAATTTAATTAATGCATTTCTTTTAATGAGCATCATCAGCATGGCAGCATGTCCTCTGGAATGGTGGCCAAAGCATGAAGGGGCATATGAATGGTTAGCATATCTGGCATGTAAATATCTTGAGACATCTGCTACAACAGTGCCATGAGAACACCTGTTCTCACTTTCAGGTGACATTGTAAACAAGAAGCAGGCAGCATTATCTCCTGCAAATGTAAACAAACTTGTTTGTCTTAGCGATTGGCTGAACAAGAAGTAGGACTGAGTGGACTTGTAGGCTCTGAAGTTTTACATTGTTTTGTTTTTGAGAGCAGTTATGTAATTAAAAAAATCTACATTTGTAAGTTGCACCTTCACGACAAAGAGATTACACTACAATACTTGTATGAGGTGAATTGAAAAAAACTATTTCTTTTGTTTATCATTGTTACAGTGCAAATATTTGTAATCAAAAATAATATACACTTTGATTTCAATTACAACACAGAATACAATATATATGAAAATGTAGAAAAACATCCAAAATATTTAATAAATTTCAATTGGTATTCTGTTGTTTAACAGTACAATTAAAACTGTGATTAATCACAATTAATTTTTTTAATCGCGATTAATTTTTCTGAGTTAATCGCATGCGTTAACTGCAATTAATCGACAGCCCTAGTCTGATCCTCAGTGATCCCTTTACCCTATCAGAGTGGTATAGGTATAATGGGAGTCTCAGTGTAAATGGGTATCACATCCAATGTTTTCAAAATGTTGACACGTTATTTCTTTTGTATGCCACCCTTTCCAAGACTGCCAAATCACAGTTCATATGACCAGTCCTCTACATAGAAAGATATTGAAGTTTTCCATATCTGCAGCCATAGTTTCTTAGGGCTGGTCTACACTGGGGGGGGTGGAGGGGGAATCGATCTAAGATACGCAACTTCAGCTACGTGAATAGCGTAGCTGAAGTCGATGTATCTTAGATCAATTTACCTCTGGTCCTCACGGCGCAGGATCGACGGCCGCGGCTCCCTCGTCGACTCTGCTACCGCCTCTCACTCTGGTGGAGTTCCGGAGTCGACAGGGAGCACGTTCGGGGATCGATTTATCACGTCTAGCCGAGATGCGATAAATCGATCCCCGATAGATCGATCGCTACCCGCCGATCTGGCGGGTAGTGAAGACGTACCCTTAGTCACTAGGGAGACACACAGAAGCCAGTACTCTTGTTAATCACAAAGATCCAGAGACCTTGGAATTGTCTCCCATATAAATAGCTGTGGCATGCTTGGGACCATCTATTGGAGGATGTGAGAAATACAATTTATTCACCATATATGATGTAACAGCATAGCTTCCAGAGCCTTATAGTACCAACAGACATCACTGTCCTTTATCCCAGCTTATATATCCTTGTAGGAGACCAATGGGACTTAATTATATATCAATAGTAACCATTCTAAAAGGGCTGCATACACATATAAGAAGACTTGGTCCCTGCTCCAGAGTGCATGTACAAGTGAGTATGGAAAAGGATAGGTGGGGATGAGGAGGTAGGCAGGTAATATGACAATGTGATTATATAGACAAGCTAAGTGCAAACTTGATATTTCCAAATAACTTTAAAAATGGAAGGTTTGATGGTGGGTTGGGATGTGGGAGTTGCTACTGATCTATCCACTATTGTTAATTGACTGATTTCTTGTAGGCATCACAGCAGTTGTGGGTTCTGAAGAGGGATATGAAGGAGAAAAGCCTTATAGACTAGTTTAGAGTGAGTGAGACATGGAAGGGAGATATGGAAGAAAGCACCAAGATGAAGACACTAGTGAGAGACGTGGACAAAGAGTCAGATGAGATTACCATCATAGTCAGATAGGGGAAAGAGATAAGAGAAAAGCAATGAAGAAGATAGGCACAAAATTGTGACAGCCTTGAAAGTGAGGTCAAGAAATGTGAACTTGTTGCAATGGAAAACAAGGAACCAGTAGCGGGATTCAAGTGGGGATGACAAGTATAGAGTGCTGGTCAAGGACAATTAACATGCTCACTGAATAGTAGAAAGACATGAACCAGTCATTTAAGTAATCCAATGAGGGTAGGATAATGAATGACTTTAAAAACATAAAGTGGCACATGGTATACTGAGCTGGCAGGCAGGTGCACTTGACTGATGACAAGAAAAGACTTTATAGACTTCAAATTTGAGTAAACTGTTCAAATTAGATTAGATAGGGATGGAGCATGGAGACAGATTGTAATTAGCTGTGAATAGAAAAATCCTCTTCCACTTTTGGGAGTAACATTTTAACACAGAAGGTTTCCTAGACTGCAGCAAGATTGTGTCATCATCATCATCCACACAAATCCCAAAGGGATGTAGGCTCCTTGCAGATTGAGCACCACCTGGATCGATCTCTAACTAGGTCATTAAAATGGGCTGGCTGTTTAATCTGTCCATTGTTGGCAATCGTATCACGCCACAGAAACTTTTCTAAACCACATGATTGCTGACTGTGCAGTAGCATTCCTTGGTAAATATGTTTCATAATTTGTTGGTCTTCTATCCTAATAATATCTATATACCAAGAAAGATGCCAGAACTGAACCAGTGCTGATTGGTGGGTTCAGCTCTGAATAGCCTCATTGCTGATCTTGCCCTGCCACTTAATATGGAGCTGCAGAAAAGACAACATGAATCAAAAATGTCAATCCACCACTCTTTGGCCTTCCTCAGCACCCAAGTTTGACTGCTGTACAATAACTGTATAACCATTAAGAGCAAGATTCGTTGCAAGTACTTGATCCAGAAGTAATTAATGTCCCATTACATGAAAGTGACTCTGGTTCGGAATTCAGGATGAGACCTTCCTGTGTCAGTAGTGATATTGATAGATAACATAGGGGCTCTCTTGAGAGATCTAAAAGATTTGTGTACCAATGTTGCTTAGCCCAAGCTGGAGCTCCCAAAATGATCCAGACCTGACCCTGTGTTCACTTTCTGAAAATCTAAAGGAGCAACAGAAGCTATAGAAAAGCATGTATTTTAGCAGATTTCCTGTCCATCCTGAATCAAAAAGGAGGACATTTTGCATTGTTGCTTATGCAAAAGGTGGTCCAATACAGATTGCTTCAAAGACCATCACTCATACTGTTCTTCTGTTCTATGAATTAACTTGAGAGACGAGATGGGACCAGTACAGCTACAACTACAGTGAACTAACTTGTCAGTCAATAAATTTTCTTTGCCAGCTAGTTGAAGGGGAATATGGTGCATCTGATAAGCCAAACAGCAGGCCCAAAGGACTCTGTGATTTCCTAATAGTTTCTTGGAGCAAGCACCTCCCTGCTAAGGTAAAACATTGTTGCTTTGTCCATTAGCACTTACACTATATGATCCTTAAGTATAGGCAAAAAATATTTCACAGTCCATCTGATGACCTGTAGCTCTAGAACAGTGATCCCCAATGTGGTGCCTGCGGGCGCCATGGCGCCTGCCAGGGCATCTATGTGCGCCCGCGTACTGGCTGGCGGACGAGCATCCGCTGAAATGCCACCGAGAAGCAGCAACATCAATAGGCATCGCCACCAAAATGCCGCTGACAAACAGCGTCATCCAGAGGCGGCCTCTGGCTGACGCTGCTTGTCGGTGGCATTTCAGCGGCAACGCCTATTGACGTTGCCGCTTCTTGGTGGCATTTCGGCGGATGCTTGTCCGCTGGCCACGGTCCTCGGTGGCTCATCATCTGGCGCCTGCCAGACGAAAAAGGTTGGGGATCACTGCACTTGAATGTGTATGGCGTTTTACTTCCCATAGTTACAATTACCCCAAACAATCTGTTCTTAGAAAAAGGGCCCTTCATCCAAGATCAGCGGTATCTATGATGACTACTGTTGAAGAGTGGAGGAGATATCATTCAGTACACGGTCTAGTAATTTCAGTAAGTTGAAATTGGAGGACTTTGGGGGGGAAAATATTTTGGCAAAGAAAAGCCAATGTTTGGATTATAAAGTTATTGCTTCTTTGGAAAACAACAAGAGTGTGAAGGAGAATTATTTTTAATGGCTACTCAGTTCTTAACAGATGTCATAAAATATGTCTCATAATGATGTGAAACATTTAAACTGTTTTTTAAAGTGTGGAAGACATAAAGAGAGCTGTTTGCTATAGTCAACATGGCTCTTGTATATTATTTGCAATCTTTTCAAATAGTGTTATTAGGTCAATATTGAGTACTGAGCTGTGTAAAGATTTTAAATTTTTGTTATTGATATAAGGGTTTTCTGTGAAACCACTGTACTGATCTTTAGTTTAATATATGATTGAATTTAAGGAAAGTGACAAAGGGAACTACTGTTTATGTGCTTTGGTATTTTTGAAAGTGATTTCTTCATTAGAAGGAGAGAATGTGCAAAATATAACAAAGATAAGAATAAATTAAAATAAAGATATAGGTAATTGGAGCTACTATTATAAGACCTCATTCTTCATATCTTTTGTGTACTCAAAACTTGAACTTGAAATCAATAGGAGACTGAGATTGAAAGCAGCATCAAGTTTATAGTGATCTCTCTTATTCTCAGTTACTCTTATAGGTTTGCGGTAATATTTTCAAAAGCACCTAAGTGACTTAACTCCTATTTTCAAAAATGACTTAGGTGCTTTTTGAAATGTTTACATCTCATCTTATTAAACGTCATGCTAATTGATAATATATAGAAGTTTGCCTGGTCCAGAGAACCAGTAGACCACACTTTACATGAGGAGTAGAAACTTCCAGATATGAAATTATTTTTAAACCATCTAAAAACATCTGAAACTGCAAATTAGGACAAACCACTTCAAGATGACTGAATATTTTGGTACATAGATATTTTGTGTACCAAGGAGTGTGCATTCACTTAACAGAAACAGCCTTCAAAGGCTTAAGAGGATTCATATCAGTAGTAAATAAATGTTATCCAAAATAAAATATGATAGTAATCTTTCTCCCTTGCACCATAAGGACAAGTAAAATAGTATAATAATACTCTTTACACTTACATAACACTGTACAAATATTAACTAACCTTCACAACAGAACTCTCAGCCTAGGCCAATAGGGGCTATGGTGGTTTTACACTACATTAGCAAGCCACCTGATCCTGGGTTGCTCTAGGGGCTGCAGAGTCTCTTAGCTAGGTACCTAGGCTATCTAAATTGTGTTAAGTTATGGCAGCCTCCCCAGGCTATCCTATGGGCCATGGTTGGCCCAAGGAATGCTGTTGCTCCATCCCTGACATGCCCCTCCTTTCGCCATTCCCACCCCCCACCAGCATAGCCCCTACGCCAGGGCTTGCAGGGGGATCCTCAGAAGGCAAGCTTATAGCTGTCTTCCGCCATGCCTGCACTGGAGGTTTTGATGACCATGTAAGGGTCCCCTTTACATTGCTCCTGTCCTTATACCAGATGTAAGCAGGCCAGGGCATGGGTGAAGATCTCACCCAAAGTTTATAAATGATAACTTAAGTGATTACCATCAGAAGGGGGCATCTGTTACGATATATTGTGATTCATTTCCTTGTAACTCCTGGTTGGCTTGATTAATGAGTACATAGCTTGATGAAGCTTGATATGCAATCAATCCATTCCTATTTGTTCTAACTTGTCTTCTTGCTGCATGCAAAGACTATTGCCATATTGTATTATTCATCTTTGGACCTCAATTTCACTAGAGAGTAGAGTAAACTCTACTCTATCACTATTTATCTCTGGTGTCTGTACTCATCACTGAAGCATTTCAAAACAAAGGACCTCATCCTGCCAATATTTAGCTTATGAGAAGTCCTTAATTTGGGCCAGGGATTGCCACGGCTGAGCCCCAGTATCTCTAGCCTAGTTCATAGCCCCGGCATCTGTAGGCTTGAGTCCTGCCACCTAATTGCTTGAGCCCCGACACCTCTTTCATTACAAATTAAGCACTGCTTATGAGTAACTTTTACAGACACGAGTTGTCCTACTGAAGTTAATGGGACTACTCTCATGAGAAGTTACTCACATACAAAAGTGTTTGTAGGATCTGGGTCAAAGTGTAGGAACAGTCAGTGTCTGAAGAAGCGTTTGGACCAATTAAATTTTATAGCTATAAAGACATTTTTATCAGAAAAATTAAAGAACTCGGTCATTTTACTTTTTCTAATTACTGTCATTTTTTCCTAAGTACAAGTGTAAGTAACTCTACTGCAAAAACATTTAATTAGTATAAATCATTTATGGTCCATTACCCAATTAGATTTGAAAACTGGTTTCCATGAGGATCCTTTTTCTATGGAGAAGAGTATTTCATGAGAAGAATAAACAAGCATTTCTGATAAACTATTAAAACTAAAATCTAAGTTGCTGTTTCAGTTAATTAAGGGAACATGTCAATTTGAAAATTACACTTCTGTCCAAAATTAGTTTACCTGCTATTGTTTCTTGTAACACCTAATTTTATTGTACCTGAAAGGCTGGAGAAAAAATGTTTCTCATTTTTTCAATTACTTTGTGTTTTTGACAGCATGTTGTCTATAGTCAGTTTCATTATGCCCCTCTTCCTTGTGAGAGTATCTAACACAGCAATTAGGAAAATGAGATGATAATCCACAAAAATTAGCAGGGTGATTCAGGGCCAGCAGTAGCCACTGACACTGTTATCACTATCTTGCTTTTTTTTTTTTAATTTGACTAGACTTCAAGTTCACAGTGTCTTTTGAATTGCCTGCGGACACAGATTTAGTGAATTTAGTAAGGAACAATGATTTTGATGATGATCATAAAAAAAAATCCTTGATGAAATGAAGATTCTGTTAACGTGGCTTCTTGGCTAAAATCCATCATAGATTAAATTGGTAAATATTCTAGCAGAAGATAATGTGTTTCATGGTAATCAGGCTGCTTTGTGCTGAGCAGTCATAAACCTAGCAGATCTGGGCACTTATGATTTTCCTTTGTAAGAATCTACACAACAATCTCCAGATTGTGGACAGCCCGGGGTGAGGGATGACAAGATCCAAGGCAGTAGAGAACCAAGCTCACAGTTCTTACTGTGTTCCATATTTTGTTAAAATTGTACATGCAATTCTAATTTTCAGCATATTTTTTCCAAATGTATATGATTGTTAGTACTGCAATCTAGTGGTTTATTGACAGCATAGTGTTACCTTCCACATAAAGTGGACAGAACACTCTGTAGTATTTAATAACATAGAATGTATGTATCAACTTTGCAAGATCCAGTCTTTACTCGCTATAATTTTTTGGATAATTATAATAATTTTGCTCTGTAACCTATATTCAAGTGTGGCACTACCGCTCCACAGATTAACAGCAGTGCTTGAAAGCTGGCCTTGCCCTAGAAACCCTGATTGGCTGGGGATGGGCAGGTAAGAGAAGCTGGCCTCTCCCTCCCCACATCACCCACCCAGAAAGCTCTCAGGAAATCCTGCTTCTGCTGCTGACTCTCCTCTGGGGCAGGGAGTTGCCTTTCTATGGTTCAAGAACCCAGACAAGCTGCAGGAAAAGGCATGTGCTGCCACAGCAAACATGAACTGGCCTGAGCTCAGGGCTGGTGACTAGGCCCAGTGAGCAGCCTGTGTGTGTGTCCTATGAGTCTGCACCAAATGCAAGAATAAGCCACTGCCCAAAGGGGAAGAGGTGCCTTAATCTGAGAATAAGGATCCAGTGCTGGGGGGCAGCCAGGATTGTATTTAGCTGGAATTAGGCATTTTGGTTTTATGTCACACTCCCATTGACTGCACTTTTCAATGACACTGGTGTTCTGTACATGCTAATAAATGTACAAGGAGTGTATTTGGAGTGATTCCTGGGTGAATTCCTGCCTCACCAAAAGTTCTAAAAATGTGAAAAAAACTAACAAAGAAGGGAGCTGCCACCAAACCAGGATGAAGTATTTTTAATGTAGATATGTTTGTCCCACATCACCAGCATGGGTTAGAGTTCAGTCATCTCCAAGATTTCTAGATCTGGATCACTCAATAAAATTTACTCGGGGGGGGACGGACCCTATCAGTGAGCTCACTGCAACACCACATGTCTGGACTAAGGAGAAGCAAATTTTTTTTTCTCGCTACTTCCAATCCCATCCAGGGTCTTTTCTAGCCATTAATGCATTTGAGGCAGTTCAATAACACAATCAGAGACCTACCTCTAAAAATACTGAAACAGGGCACTTTTTAAGTTTCACTAGCAACAATTACAACAGCTATTAAAATGCTGCAATCTAAATCTGATTCATGTGAATCAAAGTTGGATTCAGTTTCCTCAAAGATGTCAGATTGGGAACAAAGCATCTCCAGTGTTGGGGGGAAAGGGTGAAAGAACTTTGAAGAAAGAATTCACTTGGCACTTGTGCCTTATTAGAATATTAAATCTCCAGCATGGGGTTTAATAAAAGATAACATTTTTCCATGCTGGCTAATTGAGTTTATAGAAAACTGTATTAAAATCTATGAATATAAGAAAATTAAGTATCCAAAATCTTTGTAATGGGAGAAATTATCTGTTTCCTGTTTATAAATTTCCCTTACCTAATTTGACTTTTCATTGTTTAGTCTAAAAATATTGTGTATATCATTCTAATTTCTCCCAATTAAATCACTGTCTGCTTTATCTATCTCAGCAAACACAAACAGTTAAGCTGACTCTGTTATCACCATTCAACCAGTTTCATATTATGAGTACAGTTGGAGAAAGGAGTGTAATATAGAATTTTCAAATAAAATATCACTAGTTAAAATTGTAGAAGAAAATTATGGGAACTATGTTCTGAATTTCTGTCACTAGGCTTTCTAGTTTCTGTGTTGTTTTGGGCTAAATTGAAGTTTATAAAATAATAACAATACTCTATTTATTTATTTATTAATTTACTACAATGACACTAATGTCTTATTAACACATTTAGACCAAAAAGAAGCTCATCTACCTAAAGAAAATAAGATATGTTCTGATGAGGATATTTTAGATAAATCTTTATTACTAGACCATAAATAACTGAAATATTTGATTGTAAACTGATTTCTTGTGTATCTATTATGCCAAAATGCAAATCAGAGTAGCTTTATGAATTGTTAAGGTTTGGGTTTTTTTCTTTTCTTTTTTGCATTTAACTTGTTTTACTGGATTTCTGGACATGTTTGTTTTTTAAACTTTTTGTTACTATGGACAGCTCAGAACACTTACCTGTTTTCCTTTAGTATCGTTACAACTATAATTTAACTTACAGACTGAATAAAAACTTCACATAGTTTTAAAAAATTCCTGAGTATGACATCATTTGCTATTGGGAAGATCTGTCAGATTAAGACTCCTAAGCTTTTTTAGCTCAAACAGGAAAATATCATTTTATGGACTTTTGAATTTTTGGTGTGACAAATTAACTAGTACATTGCATTCATACAATCCTATGTTTTTTAAATAGTTTCATACATTTCTCTTGTCTGGTGTACTATTTATTAGTTTAATAACTTCTGATTGGATCCCCCTTTGTTCTATGGATTCCTTTCATTTTAATGTGGAGGGGAAAGGAAGGATCCTGGCAGCAGTGGCTGGCAGGAGAAGGAAGTCCTATCAGCACAGCTCCACCAGATTCTGACAGGGAGAGAAACAGAGATCCTGGAAGTAATGCAAAGATACAGGTTCTTCAAATTCCTTGCCCACTCCACAAGGATGGAATTGGAGGGGCTGGGGGCGGGGGGGGGGGGGACTTTGATCTCCTACCATGATGAATCAGAGGGAACTAATGGGAACTTCACAGAATTTTCCTTTCCAATGACCCAATTGAACAAGTTTATGAAGTATCTAATTTTACCCCAGGTAAAAATCTGGAGACAATATTCCCAGATTATTACAAGTAGCAAATGAAGAATTTCTCTTTACTTTGGTAATTCCAAGTGTATGTGGTCAAAACAAGCCCTCTTTTGGAGATACACATATATGCGTATATGATAGTGTACTTAAAGATATATTTGTTGTGACAGAGTGGAATTTCTACATAAAATAAGCAAAAAGACTGAATACAGACCATCGTTCACTTAATTTACAAACAAAAACAGATACATGGGATGGGTCTGATGGTAAATGTAGCCCTAATTGCAAAATATGGTAATATTCTTCTCTGGAGTGATTTAACTGCATAACTACTCTTTAGTGTTTACAATTTTGTATATATTTAGATTATAAGATTTTTGTGGCAAGAACCATCTGTTTGTTCTGTATTTGTATAGAGACAATTACAATGGGGTCTTGGTCCATGACTGGGGTTCTAGGTGCTACCGCAGTAAAAATAGTAATAATAAGAAGACTAATACACTGTACTATTAGATACTATGATCATGCCCCACAATACACATTGAATAGTATGGAGAGCACTGAAGAAACTCACTGGCAGTGTGGCAGCCTAGAATTCATCCTTCCTCGTGGGTGAAATGGGGAGAAAGTAAAGCACCTCCCATCACTGAAAACAAAAGCTAGAAAATGGGGGATGAAAAAGGAAGATAGAAAAGGAAAATTACCTCCCACAGGAACAAGTAGCAGGGGAATAGATGCAAGACCTCACCCTCCCACTCCCCAGAAGGTAGGAAAAGGTTGGAAATAGAGGAACTTACCGCATTATCAGCCACCATAAAGGAGGCAAAAAGAATGGGTGGAAAGAGCTTGTTCCAAACAATAGCAGGAAGAATGGAAACAGCAACGAACACTGCATTATAATGTCAGGTCCTTACATCATTGTATTTCTGTGCAAAGTCGTTTGATGATGAAGTGGCATTTTGGCTCTTAAAGATTGAGGACAGCTGGAGAACGTACTTCATACTGTGGAACTAACTGGTTTTTTAGATTGCTCCATTTTAACTGTGGGAGAGTTTCATTCTTAGGTTACATTACTAAGACGATCAAAGTCTCTGTTTCAATCGCAAGTTCTTTGATCATTTTAGATTTCAGCACTTTATAATAAATGTACACATAGCCCATAAAGAGTACTTCTTCATGTTAGGGGATTCGGTCACAGACCAGCTATGCTAGAATTGCTAAGGGTCATTTCAGTCTTGTTAGCCAAAACAAAACTGTTCAAAATAAATTTCATAACACAAATTGTGGTGCTCTCAGGGCAGCATATAGATCTAGATCAGTGCTCCTAAGTATATCAATAAACATATTTTTGGTTCTTCTAAACTAAAATTCTGCACCTGGTATGCCATGCTGTCATTATACAAATAATGGTAAATTTTGGTCATTCTTTTAGCTTGTTATTGTATATTTTATATTGATATCTGTTTATTTAAATAACTGCACTGAGTTTTCTTCCAGTGCATAAACATTTGCATTCCATTTTATTTAATAAATAAAAAAGAAGAAGATATGGATGCGCAAAAATAGTTCTTTCCACAACTACACTAATTGTATAGAGGAAGCATACTAATTTTAGCTGACAACAAAAAGTTGCTGTAGGTGCTTATCCTCTTTATAAAAGTCTACCTTCACAAAGCACATTTTGATCTTTTAAGGTATGTATTTTTAATAAATGCTCCATTCTATGGTTAATGTTTTTTTATGGAATGGGCACAAGCACCAGTAAAACTAAGAAAATATCACTTGAGGCAGGTAAAGGAAAATACTTTCTGTTAACTGCTGATTTTTTAAGTTATTCATTGTGATAAATCATCACTCTCAGGTCCATTGCTCTGACCATGGCCAAGGGCCTGGTCCAATGCCCACTGAAATCAATATCTACAACTTGTTTTCTGGGCAGAAAGCTCTTGCTTCAAATAGTAAAATATTGCTCCAATAAATGGGTAGCGGGCTAAGGTGGACTTTTTCTCTAGGTTTATCCTCTGTGACACAGAGGCCCATTTGTGGTTCACTACTCTGCGTCAGCAGCTCTTGTCAGGCGTGAGATAGATACTCACTAAAACTAACGTACTGTTGTCATAATCTGTATCTAAAATGTGCCATGTAAGATATCACTGGAAAACTAATAACTCAATAATCATTAACATTCTTGAATGATGTATGGACCAGATGTGTACAAAAAGTTATAAATAGGTGCTAGAATTATGTTTTTAAACTGTTTGACAACCAATGCATAAGCCCAGTCTTCCCAAGAAAAAGAAATATGTATTTGTTTGTCTGCCCACCCTGGTTGTCAAGCAGAGACAATGCTTACCTTACCTATAAGGTAAACAAAGCTATCAAGCTGGGGGAGAAGACGGCATGGCATCTACACCCCAGCAGGAAACAGAAACTTTACCTGGGCTATAAAGTAATTGACTCAACTGATGATATACACAGTATTACTGTATTATAAAAGTGTATCCAGTAAGGTCTTTTCTGAAAGCCAATGACACACTGGTGATTAATATAATTGTGAAATGTATGTATTAACAGTATATGAGGAAATATGGATACTTAATGCTATTGTACTTTAAAGTGTGTGATCAAACACAGAGCAAAACAGGGTCCTCTCCAGACAGGTGGGAAGACAGCTATCTACCTGTCTCCAATGAAATTAAGCAAGGTGTGACCAAAACCAATGGAAAGTTCATTTAATACAAATGAGTAGGGGGTTGGGAAGTCCACAGGAAGGGAAGAACAGCATGAGGTCATCATGTGTCTGGGGACAAAACAGTAAATCTGGGAAGATATAATGAGAGAGGAGAAGTCATATTTGCAATGAGAGAGGAGAAGTCATATTTGCATCCATCACTAGATGGGTGCAAAGGGACAGACCTCAAGAAAGATGGGTCCTTCCACCAGGGGGATTGCAGTCTCTGGGAATGGAAGATTGATAAGGACCTTGAACAAAGACTGTAGCTTGTTAAGTTAGGTCTTAGCCATTAGAAAGTGTATTTTTATTTTTGTTTGCTTTTAATCCTTTCTACACTTTATTCCTTCTACTTGGTATTGCTTAATCTATGTCCTTTTGTTAATAAACTTGTTTTATTTTTACAATGAATCAACTTAATGTGATGTTTGAAGGGAAGGGTGTATTTATCCCCATTAAATTAATAAGCTTTTGTCTCTTTAAAGGACAGGAATGGACACTTCAGGGCAAACAATTTTGGGTAAATTCAGGACTGAGAGTGTATTAAGTAGTAACCAAGGCTGGTGGAAGCCAGGGTGGGGCTGTTGTGCTGTAGGCAGGCTCCTGGGAGTCAAAGATGCTGATGCAGGGATGTACAGCACACAGGCACTCAGGGTGTGACCTGCATGCTTGTCTGCTGGTGTACAGGATGTGAGCCACAGCATCAGAGCATTTAAGGCACCCAGGATTACAAAGCAAGCAATGACACAACGCCTCACTGGTCTAGATTGAAACCCAGAACATGACATCCTCAACCCCAAAATCTGAAATAGAGACCAAACTTACCTGAAAGGAATGATTACTGCGATGAGTTTGCTCTGATGAATCAATCATTAGCTAAGGGAAGAGGTGAATGTATTCTCTGAAATATGCAGCTACTAGTACTAAGCATAAACACCCAAAGAATTGTAGACAGATGAAAAGGGGGCATATGTAGTCAGAGTAGTTGTTTCCCACACAAATGTTCAGAACTTTATGTAGGGAGGTCTAATAAAAATGAATAGAACATGAATATTTCAGACTGAGAGCTCAGAACAAGTCTTCACTGAAAAAAGAAGGGATACAAGGATTACTGATGCCAATGTCAAAAGAGATGAAACTGAAGCCATTGTGAGGGCTGGCATCAGAAGAAGTAAAAGAGGTGTGATTTGTTCATAGAAGTTCTACAGGTTTATTGAGATCTTCTTTGCTGTCTTCTTCAGAGTCAGACTGAGCGATACCCATCTTTTATATTAGTCAAACATGGTGAAGGCTCTCCAAGAAGAAAGACTACGGCTGATTTTCTAGGCCAGTTAGTGGTGGAAAATGTCAGAAACCACAGACTTCTGTGGTGATCTCATGGCAGGCATGTCCCATTAAGTCGAAGGACAAGGTGACTGCTGCCATAACTGACACATCAATGTGCCATCATACTATATGGATAAGAGACCTGTATGACCTGTGAAAATGCTGCACAGCTTAGTCAAAACTCAAGGAAGGCCTCAAATTCTTAGAAGCCTCAAAACATGAGCACTCACTGTGTAACCCACACACCTCCCAGGTGTGGTGTTCTGTCCCATCTAGTGGTACCAAGACCACTTGGTGCCACTAGACCACCAGTGGTGGGCAACCGTCAGGGTAATCTGCTGGCGGGCCGCGAGACAGTCTGTTTACATTGACCGTCCGCAGGCACAGCCGCATGCAACTTCTAGTGGCCGCAGTTCGCCGTTCCTGGTGCAGGCTGCAGGGCCGTGCTGGCTGCCACTTCCCGCAGCTCCCATTAGCCAGGAACAGTGAACTGCGGCCACTGGGAGCTGCGGGCGGACATGCCTGCGGATGGTCAATGTAAACAAACTGTCTCCCGATCCGCCAGCAGATTACCCTGATGGGCCGCGTGCAGCCCACGGGCCGCAGGTTGCCCACCGCTGACTTAGAGAGAGAGATTAATGAGTCTGCTCTAAAGCCTTAGCTAAGGGCCATATGCAGGGCCGTCCTTAGGCATATGTAGCATATGCGGCTGCATAGGGCACCTGAAAATTTGGGGTCTTCCTGGGTCTTAGTGTCCACCCTCCAGTCCCTATCCCTGTTCTGACCCTTCCTGCAGGCTCCCACCACAGCTGGCTGCTGCAGACTGGTGAGTCTTCCTCCAGAGGGGATCTAGTACTTAAAAGTGAACAAGCCTTCCAGCCTGCCAGACCTATTAGCACAACATTGAAACTGTTAAAGAGCCATTCAAGTGGTAATGAAGCCATTTAACAGGCATTTGCCAACCCCCAAGTATATACTGTCAGTTTCCGAATTTACTGACAAAAACAGTTGTGCGTTACTGTAATATTTACTCAGAACATGTTAGTCTACAGGACCTTAGTTTAAAATTTGCTTTAAAAATATTTCATTAGTGTGTTGCTGAAGATTATAAAATCATATCTCTAAAAAATCCTTGCATAGATTTTTAGATGTACAGTCTGAGTATTCATCTTTAGCCTTAAATGCTTGGATCTTCAGACATATAGTTTTTAAATAAATCCTTCAAAAGACCACCCTTATCTAAAATACACATGTGAGCCCGGGCTGCTGTCGGGCATAGGGGCACCAGTTTAAAAATACTGCATAAGCCCTATTAAATCCTAAGGATGGCCCTAGCTATATGGCTTTTAATTCATGCAGTAGAGGCTCATGCACTAAGCTTCAGAGGTCCCAGGTTCAATCCCACCCATCAATACTGGGGTATGTCAGTGTTGTAACTGCACTAGGGTTGCCACCTTTTTAATGGCTGGTAACCGGATCCCCGAGGTCCCACGCCTGTTGCTCACTGGATCATCTCCATGCCCCACTTCCACTTCCAGCTGGGCTCCTTCTGCTCTGGGGCTGGGATGAGAGCTGCTGCAGCCTGACAAGGAACCTGCGTGCAGGTAGACATCAGCCCCGGATGAGCAGGAGCTGACGCGGGTTAATGATCCTGAACTTCCCAGCGCCCCACGGTAACCAGACTTTGGTATCCGGTCAGTACATCTGACACTGCCAGGTCCCCTTTTCGACTGACTTTCCAGTCAAAAACCGGGCACCTGGCAACCCTACACTGCACTTGAAGAGGAAGTTTTGTCAAAGTCCTCTTGTACATAGGAGTTCCCAGGATGAAACTCAGGCCATAGTGCTGGTAAAGCCAAGGAAGAAAAAGGGACAGTTGGGGAAGATCTACTGAATGGAGCTTTGATAATTTGAGTCTTGGAATTCAGTCATGTTTGGTGAAATCAACCTAATTAAATCAGTATCTGGTCTTAAAGGCTTGGAACCCACATATACAAAAACTACCAACCTGTTCCCATATTTATTGCACTTAACAATGCTTCTTCAAAGGCAGATTCAAGTGATAGGATGAAGGGGACTGAGCCAACCTCTTCTTCCTTTTATTTTTAATACTTCTATCAAGGAGCCTGTGATGGTGTATACAAACCCCACACTGGGACAGAAGGGGTTAAAGGACAATACTGGGCCCAGCTAGCCCCTCCCGTCCAACCCTGCAGAGCATGCTCCAACTGGAGACAGGGTTGAAAAAGGAGCAACCCAGCTCACAAAGCTGAGACTTGCACAGACCTACTCTGCAGGCCGCTGCCAAAAGGAGCTAGAGACACCTCCCTGAAATACCAGGACTATATGCTGAACCCAGTTGGTGCTGGCGGTTTGGTTTCCTTTTTATTTTTTCTTATCTGGGATCAGAAGCAGAGAGAGCAGTGCTAGGAAGCAACCCAGGGAAGGTAACACAGAGGGTCCACCTCCAACCCCGGGGTCAATGCTACTGACTCTCCCAGGGCCCTGGGTCAGAGCCCAGTGGAGTGGGCAGGCCTGGGCTCCCCTATCACTACCCCACAACTGAGTGGGTGCTAACCACTAGGCCACCCAGCCTACCAAGGACCCTACTATAGACAGGGCCGGCTCTAGCTTTTTTGCCGCCCCAGGCAAAAAAGCCTCCGGCTGCCCCCCCCCCCAGGGGGGGGGGGAGGGAGGGTGGCCGGAGCCCCGGGGGGAGGGCGGCGAGCCCCGGCGGGGGCTCTGCTCTCCCCCCGGCGGCCGGGAGGAGGGCACCGGGGGGGAGGGCGGCTGGAGCCCCGGGGGGAGGGCGGCAAGCCCCAGCGGGGGCTCCACTCTCCCCCCGGCGGCCGGGGGGGAGGGTGGCGAGCCCCGGCGGGGGCTCCGCTCTCCCCCCGGCGGCCAGAGCGCCGGGGGCAGGGCGGCGAGCCCCGGCCGGGGCTCGGCTCTCCCCCGGGCGGCCAGAGCGCCGGGGGCAGGGCGGCGAGCCCCGGCTGGGGCTCGGCTCTCTCCCCAGCGGCCAGAGCGCCGGGGACAGGGCAGCGAGAGGGCGGCGAGCCCCGGCTGGGGCTCGGCTCTCTCCCCAGCGGCCAGAGCGCCGGGGGCAGGGCGGCGAGAGGGCGGCGAGCCCCGGCTGGGGCTCGGCTCTCCCCCCGGCGGCCAGAGCGCCGGGGGCAGGGCGGCGAGCCCCGGCTGGGGCTCGGCTCTCTCCCCAGCGGCCAGAGCGCCGGGGACAGGGCAGCGAGAGGGCGGCGAGCCCCGGCTGGGGCTCGGCTCTCTCCCCAGCGGCCAGAGCGCCGGGGGCAGGGCGGCGAGAGGGCGGCGAGCCCCGGCTGGGGTTCGGCTCTCCCCCCGGCGGCCAGAGCGCCGGGGGCAGGGCGGCGAGCCCCGGCTGGGGCTCGGCTCTCTCCCCAGCGGCCAGAGCGCCGGGGACAGGGCAGCGAGAGGGCGGCGAGCCCCGGCTGGGGCTCGGCTCTCTCCCCAGCGGCCAGAGCGCCGGGGGCAGGGCGGCGAGAGGGCGGCGAGCCCCGGCTGGGGCTCGGCTCTCCCCCCGGCGGCCAGAGCGCCGGGGGCAGGGCGGCGAGCCCCGGCTGGGGCTCGGCTCTCTCCCCAGCGGCCAGAGCGCCGGGGGCAGGGCAGCGAGAGGGCGGCGAGCCCCGGCTGGGGCTCGGCTCTCTCCCCAGCGGCCAGAGCGCCGGGGGCAGGGCGGCGAGAGGGCGGCGAGCCCCAGCTGGGGCTCGGCTCTCCCCCCGGCGGCCAGAGCGCCGGGGGCAGGGCGGCGAGCCCCGGCTGGGGCTCAGCTCTCCCCCCGGCGGCCAGAGCGCCGGGGGCAGGGCGGCGAGAGGGCTCGCCGCTCTCCCCCCGGTGGCCGGGGGGAGGGCGCAGGGGAGGAGGGCGGCCAGAGCACCGGGGGGAGGGCGGCGAGCCCGGCTGTGGCCCCGCTCTCCCCGGCGGCCGGAGCGCCGCGCCGCCCCCCTCCAGGTGCCGCCCCAAGCACAAGCTTGGTGGGCTGGTGCCTGGAGCCGGCCCTGACTATAGAGCCCAAAGGCTTCATATATAAGGTATCAGCCTTTGGGATCCAAGCCTTTAGAGGAATGACCCAGAAATAAAAATCTCCAGAACAAAGAGCCAAGTTAGAAAGGTTGAAAGATTTTAGAGCTGAGTGATGTTCAGATCCAACACATGGATCTATCCCACAGAAAGTGCTGATTGAGCTATAATTGCCTTCTCAATGAGAAGCAAATTAAATCAATGAATGCCAGGCATGATGAACCTGAGAGATGAATCCAGTGCAAAACTCAGCACCTTCTTGCCAAATGCCCTTCAACCAGCTATTTAAGAAATAAACTAACTGGTCTGTAATGGTAATGAATATTCAGGTTATACAAGAAGTGTATCAATCAGTTACAATCTCGGGTGTATCAACCCTCAACAGAGTGGCAAGAATCCAATGAGCACCAACCACTGAGATGGAACCTGACCAAACAACTTTGAGACGGAACTGGTAACACCGCCAATGCACCTTCAGCAACAATTCATCTGAGGACAAAATCAATATCATAAACAGGGGCCTATATGATGGCATGGACCAAAAACAAGTAGACTAATGTTAAATATATATGTGTGTGTCAATTGTTACCTTTACTATTAATGTCAAACTTAACTAACAAAACTTATATAAAACATAAACGAACAGCCAAGGCAGCAATGGAGAAGAGTGGCAAATGTTTCCAAGCCTCACAATCTGTGGCAACAAAAATGGTACTAAGGGATTTGGGGGCTGTGAGTCCTTTTATTGCCAACCAGGCAGACCTGTGTGGAGGAATATAAGCAATCCCAACAGCCACTACTTTCTAGATCGCTCCAAACTTTTGGAATTAATAGTATGCATGTCTCAAGAGTGGCACACTGCAGAATCAGAAATTTAAGCTTGAGGCATTCCTGTCTTGGTTGCATTCAGGGACCCAGCACCAGGAATAGGGATCTATCACAACTGAAGCTTTGTTCATAATGCTCCTTTTTAAGTTCTGTATTTATAATACACTGAGAAAGTAAGTGGGGAAAATACAAACTATTAGACGTTTAAAAGATAAATTAAAAATTGTTTCTGAGAAGGCGACTGCCTCTTTAAATTGCGTGCACTTTGAAAACTGAGTTTAGAGACAGCAAAAGGAACTCAGCACATAGGAAAAGCAAGCAGTGCAGAGTTAGAATAAGAGAAAACATATCTGTGAGAAGGCTTACTCAATTTCTCGCTTTTATATAATGTTGAAGAAAGTAACAGAGTGATTTAGAAAATGATTTTATTACTGGGTGTTTTTTAAACACACACAAAAAAAGAGAAAAAATAGAGAAACTAGAGTTAACAAAACCATTTAAAAAAGGGGGAAATTGTTAACAATTGAGAGTCCCTCCAAAGCATAGTAAGTGGAAAAGTCATGTTTACCTGTAACTATTTCAAATTAGAAACTAATTTGAGTGGAGGAGAAAATGATAAAATTATCAAAACGTTCATGTTGAGGGAAAAAACAACTTTATACTCAAAATAAGCAAGTTAAACATAAGAGATGAGAAGATCCTCAACCTCATTCCACAAAACAGTTTGCACCACAAAACAGTTGGAAATACACCTGATGGCCCAGATCTACAAAGTGACTTAGGCATCACAACAGAGTGTCACAATGCCTAACTTTTATGCACCTAGAAAATCAGTGAAACAACAATGTGATGCACAAAGCCTGAGTTAAGTGCCTGAGCTCCCTATCCAATGATTGGGGAGGGATACAGGCATCTTAGAATGTGATCCAGCACATTAGGTGGGAAGCTGACTATGCTAGCCAATGGCAGATGCCGACAAGAGGAGTGTGGCCCGAAGGCCTGCCATCTAAGGAGTTAGATGCTTACGCCTGGGCACTGGGGAGTCACCTACCTTTGTTTGTGATCCACAGCCAGAACGCATCTCCTGAAGTCAGGCAGTTTAGGTGAAAAAGCACCTGCCTAACTCCATACAAAACAGTAGGAGGAAGAGGAGGTCCCCCCCTTTTAACTTTTAGGCTACTGCACTCATCTGGGATGTGGGAGACCTGTCTTCATTTCTCCCCACCACCTGCCGGGGAGAGAGGATTTGAATAGGGTCTCCTACCTCTCAGGTGGATGCTCTAACCACTGAGCTATGGGATATTGTGATTGGGGCTCCCTCAATCAGTCCTGTTGAAGCTGTTCTACTTTGTATAAATCAGTGTTTCCCAATTGGTGGGCTGTCAGGCCTGAATAGGTGAGCTTCAGAATTTTTTGAAAAAGTACATGTGAGAACAAGGGGGAGAAAGCTGCCTTCTGATTGGCCATCTGCCTCACTACCCCGCTCTTCCAGGGGTGGAGCAACCAATCAGAGCTCAATCTCCCTCTCCTCCCCCACTCCCATCCTGCTTGAGCAATAGCTCGGCTCCTCTGCCCCTCCCCTTCCCTCCTTCAGCCGCCAACTGGGGGTGGGGGAAAGAGTCCCTGGAGCTCAAGGTGTGCTGTGGCAGAGAAAAGGTCGGGAACCATTGGTATAAATAATTAAATAGTCACTGAGTGACAGAGATAATGAATGACTCTTTAATCTGATGGTTAGGGCACCCACTATGAGGTAGGAAACCCTGGGTACAGTCCTCTTGCTCCAGTGACTACTTAATTATTTATTTAGCTAGCTCTTCCAGGGACTGGGTTAAAGGCCATTCTCAGGAGAAGGCAGGTATGGCTGAAGTACATCTGCATTCCAGCAATTCTCAGCTGCCCTTGGGGAGTTGGGCAGCAGAGTGTAATTTAGAACAGTTTTGAGACTCTTATCAGTTACGCTGAGAATAAGGACAGACCTCAGCAAGTCTCAGGATCAGGAAGTTGGCAAAATGGCTAACGTTACCTTTCCACTTTTCTCCTCCCTCAGCCGCACCAAACATAGTTTGGTCACAGTGGACAATCTGGCATGGAAGTTGTGAGGTTTAATGAACATAAAATGTGTAAGGATATAATTTATTCTATTTTTTAAAATGAATATTGAAAATTATCCTGGTTCTGAGTACTGTGCTTATTATACAGTACACTCACTCTTTTTTCAAGGGCTGAGGTAACGTAGTTAACATAATAGCCCCAGAAGGCAGGGAGTAAATCTCAGACAATCTCAGAGAAATAACTGAGCTATATTGATTAAAAATATATCCCAAATTTAAAACAATAAAGACACTTGACCAGAAAGGAGGTATAGCATTTTAAATTTTCTAACTAACCTCTGAATTCTGTTTATATCCAAGTTTTTGCTGCAGTTTTGTATAGGATTTTTTATTTGTAAGTGATTCTTTAACTTTAGGAACTGGGGCAGAGAGTACTATAAACACTGAATTTCTGGTCTGATGCGAGGAGGAGTGCAGACTGTATTGTTTTTAGTATCCACTAGCAGTCGTCAAAAATGGCATAGTAGTCTAAAAGGCGAGTTAAAGATCTATTGCTATATTACAATTGCAATAATTATGGGATGTTTGGAGTGAGATAATAGCCATTAAGATAAATTAATTGAAAAAGTATTACTGTAGTCAGACCAATATATATCCTAAGTCCTTAATAATGGCCACCATTGTATATTGACTTTAACATAATGGTGAGAGCAGGAAAACTCATGTAGTAATACTTAGGATTATGGAGAAAATATCTACCTAAATATTATGTGAAATGCAATAATTCAGCAAACAATTTTCAAAAGCTTATATCCAAAGAGTCTGTGCGGGACACTAAAATAGCACACACTGGATGATAGCACATACCCATCTGGCATCCTACATTCCAGAATTCTTGAGGATTATAATTAGAAGAGGTTGCTCTAGTCCCTTTGGGATAAATTCTTGTAATAAATTTGGCAGTATGCAAAACAAATTCATTAGCTGAAAAGAGAATAAAAAAAATTTAAGACAGGCATTACTAAAAAATACATATAAACAGATCTTGTTTCAAATAAATAATCAGATTATGTGATTTTTAGTCCTGATACAATTAACAGAGTAGTGATGTTCATATTTCTTTAAAATATTTCCCTGCCTATCTAATGTTACCTAAGTATGTGCACTACTTTTTAAAAAAAAGACTAAATTCATAGTTAAAATCCATATAATTTGGTAATAATTAGTAATAGTTACTAAGGATGCAGTGACCTAGCTGTTTTCTTCTAGAAAATATTTCACTATTTTTGTTGGTGGTGGTTTGGGTTAATGTGTATGTTTTACACTAAAAATAAGCATAGCCTTTTAGGGAATGGGGAGGACTGGAAATAAGAAATGTGCTATAAAACCATTTATCACTACAAGTGCTAAGTAGGTAAATTCTAGCCCTGGTTGATATTAGCTAAAAGTTGTTCACTCTTGATTGCTGTCTCATGACCTACATACAATGAATTACTAATTTGGCCCAGTGAAAAGGTTTCTATATCACAAAACCCACAACATTTAATTGATAACCTTGTTCGGTCTTTGGAGAGAGGCCGGCTATTCAATGGGCATGGAGATTGACCTTCTCACTTCTAGAAGTGTTCACCTCTTGAACAGGTCTGAAGCACACTGGAAGGGAGGAGGTAGTTTTACTGTTACCAGTACTATTCCTGTGTTGTAATTAATCAGAGAACTTCAAATCTTCAGCATCGTGAAGCTGACAGCTTAAGGGCATAAGCTGGGTTGCATAAGGGCAGCTTCGCACCACTTTTCTAGTGGTATATAATTGCAACAATTGGTATATATAAATATAAATATATAACCCTTGTTATATAATTGCAACAAATCTTGTACAAAATGTGGCATGTAAGATGCCTATGGAAAGGTTATGATATGCTGAATATGATTATGCTATTTGTGTGCATTTTTCAGTTTTGTATTTGAAGTGATGAGTATTGGCTCTATACCTGTATTTCAAATGTTTGCTCCTGGGGTAACGGTAGTTAGCCAGCACATCTTGGAGGGACTATTCAAATTGAGTGGCCCATCAAAAGAACATTTAACTGACAATGGACCATGGGAGACGCCCATCTACACTTAATGGAATTTCCTGCTATGACTAACTGGAATCAGGCATCACATGTGACTTCCCCATGTGACTCCAAACACCATCTTGCTACCTGTAATTTTCCAGAGAGATTTGTTTGAAACAATGGATTCTATCCACATGGCAGAAGCTATAAAAGACCCTGGAAACACCTCCATTTTGCCTCTTTCCTGCTCAAACCTCTAGACTTATACTAATGGGAGCATTCTAACCAAGGGACTGAAGTCCTTCCAATGATTTGGAAGCAACCAGAGACTTATCAAGCCATCAGTTTATTCCATCACTTCTACAAGCCTGAACCAAGAACTTTGCAATTACTGTATGTATTTGATTCCTTTAACCAATTTTAACTCGCACCTTTTTTTCTTTCTTTTTATAAATAAACCTTTAAATTTTAGATACTAAAGGATTGGCATCAGCTTGATTTTGGGGTAAGATCTGAGTTATATATTGACCTGGGTGTGTGGCTGGTCCTTTGGGATCAGAAGAACCTTTTGTTTGATGAGACTAGTTTTAAAGAACCACTTATCTTTAAAACCAGCGTTTTTGGTGGTGATACAAGGACTGGAATGCCTAAGGAAACTGCTTTTCTGACTTCTTGTTAGCCAGTGTGGTGAAACAGAAGTTTACTTTTGTTGCTTATTTGGTATATCTTATGGAAGAATAACCACCAATTTGGGGTGTGTCTGCCCTATTTCTCAGCAGTTTGTCCTGAATTTGGTATTCTCAGTTGTGACCCACAAAGGCATGGTTACACCTGCCACTGAAGAATCTGCACTGTGCAGGAGGATTCTCAGGTGGCATAGAACTGCCAGAGAAGCTTCTATGCCAAACTTCTTCCTTGTGAATAGTGATATCGAACTGTCCTAACATTCCCACAGGTCTGTTGGCAGCTGGCTCAAGTTAAAGCAGCCTGAGGCTGCCCTAAATGGTGCTCGGGGACCAGAGTGGTGCAGACCAGGCCAGAATAGTAATTCTACATAATTCAACTTGGCTCTGAGGGCAAACTATGTGCTTTGGGGGTTATTCTTCCTTCAATCTGCACATGCAATTGTCATTAAGGCAAATGGGAGTGCATATACACATCAAAAGGAGAATAAAGCCCATTATATGGTAAAAATGTGTTCCATATATGTTCAAGTACAGACTCAGAACTATTTGGTACAAACACACCCATAATTCTTTGCAACAAAACATAATGTATTCATATGGTTCCTTTACTATGCAATGTTTGTTTTTATGAGACAATATGAATTAAAAACAATACTGAACAAAATATTTTATTTAGAAAAAATATTTCCTTTTGCTTAATAAAGCAATAAATGCAAATCTGCAACACAATTGCCAGAATATTTCTAAAACTGCATTATAAAACAAACCAATAAATTGAAGACTATATGTTTCATAATGTTTATTGACTGTTCTGACAGCTAAGCAATGAACTATGGCAACATTATAACTTTTATCTGATTAAACCAAAAGAAATTACCTGTCTGTTTGGCAAGTTTTCGTGCTTTAGTCTCTCCAATTGAATTCATTTCATAGAACTTCTGATTAGCTCTTGAATGCTCAAAACTTTTAAACTTTTCAGCTTTGGTATAAATCACAAGTTCTGAGAGCTCCATGGCCAGTTTTACCTTCTTAATCTATAAATATAACATGAGATAACTGAAGAATATACATTTTAATATTTTCATATATTTAATTACTGTTACTGCCAATCCAGAAAATAACTTTCAATGATTTATGCATGAAGATACTAAAATGAGAGAAGCCACATGAATCTCTATATGCTCTAGGCCAGAGTAGGCAGTGCGTTATATTGTATTTGGTAAATACAAAATACCAGCTACATACAAATAATGTATATAAATGTACAGACCTATGAAAAACAACATTAGTTTACTTACCAAGCACAGAAACAGGGAAATAATAATCCTTTCCCATGTGGCTCTGTGTAGGTGAAACTGCATCTGCCTATCTATAACTTAATGTTCATCCAGCATCCCTCACTGTGGTATCAGACAACCTTATGAATTTTAAAAAAGAAAACTGGAAGTTCACTGATCATGAGCCTACCCTTCCCTCCCCAAGTTCTATCCAATGGTGTCAGTTATTAACTTTTGGGGGGGTTAACATTTTTATTATTGTGGGAAACTATGGTGAATTGATGGGTCCGGGATTGCCAACCCCAAATGTTCAAAAATCGTGAGTCTGGCCCCCAGAAATCATGATATTGGCTTTAAAATCATGAGCTTTTAAAAATAAAATATTTGAGTGCTTTTTATTTGCCTTCTGGCTTTTGTGCTTTTTCAGTTCAAATATTCCAGCATTTCTCTGCCACCAAGAGGATTAGCAACTTAGCTTTCTTTTTTAAAAATGAAAGCTGAGATTGTGATGTATTCACATATCTCCTTGTTTTAAGAAAAAAAGCAACTATCATAAGACTCGTGATAAAAATCACAAAAGCTGGATCTTATATATTGTGACTTATGAGGTCATTCTGATGTTAAAAAAGAAAGGAATTCTATAGACCAATAAAAGTCTATCACCATCAATCTTAAGCCTTTCTCTGGTTGCCAGCTAAACTGCTCCTCAGTAATACTGATAGCATAGCACGTTCTGGTCACAGAGAGAGAAAGACGTTCTTCAGGCAGTACAGATCCAACCCATTAAGACCTTCAAAGAGTAGGACCATCACCTTGTACTGGATCCAGTATTCAAAGGGGAGTCAATGTAGTGACTGACAATGTGTGCTTGGCATTTCTCAGGAGGCATGCTGCTGTTTTCTGAACCAATTAGAGATTTTCTGAGTTTGTAAACTATGTCAGACTTATAAAACACTGCAATAATTCAGCCTGAAGGTCACAGAATCATGGATAACTATAGCCTAGTCCATATCTGTGACTACTGGGTACAGTCTTCTGGTCAGCAAAAGTGGATGAAAGCCTTTCTTCTGGCCATCACTATTTGGGTCTCAAATATCAGAAAGAAATCCATAAAGACCCTAAGGTTACACACTGTTCAGCTAATTTGATCAATAGAGGATGACAGTAATACTGCCAGCTAACTCTTTGAAATACATCTCTTTTCTCACCAGCATTACCTCTGTCTTGCCAAGCTTCAGTATGATCCAGCTGTGCTTGATCCATGCAATAATATCACTTAGGTGTTAGGAGACATGGTGATAGTATTATTGGCACCTGATGTAAGGGAGCAATACAATTGTATGCTATGTTTCAACTGCTAGCCTATAAGACCATCGTGTCTCAATATTCCTCAATGATTTTACACAAATGTTCAATAAGAAGGAGAGGACAGTGCCCTTTTCAACTCCTTAAAAGAGAATTTGAGGCAGAGGTACAATGGACCATCATCAATCTATGGGCTTAAGCGGAGACAAAGGACAAGCGCCATCTCAGTGGGCTGCGTCTTATCTACACAAGTTCTCAAAGTTAGTTCAGTAGCATCTCACCTAAACAGAGGTATTATACTCTCACTCAGTATTGCACTTTCTAATCTTCATGGACACTGGCTCTTCTCTCTTTTCAAGGGAAAAAATTAAACCTCTTGGGGGTAAAGCTATTTTGATTGATTGGTTGATTTGTACTTTTAGTTGCAAGTCATTGCTTATTTATATGGCGGCAGGGAAAGAGGGATGGTGGAAGGAGGTGAGAGTCCTGAAAGTCATTCTCATGGTCAATTAAATCACATGCTACATATCAAAACAGGAATATAAATATGGATAATACCAGTCTATTGCCTGGTTCTGGGAATGTGATAGGTTCCCCTGTTTGAAGGAAGAAAACGGTTACTCACCTTCTCGTAACTGTTGTTCTTCGAGATGTGTTGTTCGTATCCATTCCAATCAGGTGAGTGCGTGCGCACATGCACGGTAGCTGGAAGATTTTCCCCTAGCAGCATCCGTCGGGTCAGCCTAGGCGCTCCCTGGAGTCACGCCTTCATGGCACTCAATATAGAGCCCAGCCAACCCGCCACCCCCCCAGTTCCTTCTTGCCAGCTACTCTGACAGAGGGTTAGGACTATGGGTATTGGAATGGACATGAACAACACATCTCGAAGAACAATAGTTACGAGAAGGTGAGTAACCATTTTTTCTTCTTCAAGTGCTTGTTCATGTCAATTCCAATCAGGTGACTCACAAGCCTAAATTCAGGAGGTGGGGTCAGAGTCTTCCACTGATTGGAGCACTGCTCGTCCGAAGGCCGCATCGTCTCTGGCCTGTGCCAGGAATGCTGTTGATGAAGCCTGCACCCTGGTAGAGTTCGCAGTGATTGGAGGTGCGGGAACCCCCGCCAGGTTGTAGCACTCACGAATGCAGGATGTGATCCATGACGAAATGCATTGTGATGACACAGGCAGACCTTTCAGTCTGTCTGCCACTGCCACAAATAACTGGACCAATTTTCTGAACGGCTTCGTTCTCTCGATGTAAAAGGCTAGCGCCCTGCGGACATCCAGAAAGTGAAGTCTCTGTTCCTTGCGGTGGAGTGCAGCTTAGGGTAGAAACCAGGAGGAAGATGTCCTGGTTGATGTGAAACTGCGACACAACCTTCGGGAAGAAAGCAGGGTGAGGCCTGAGCTGAAACTTGTCCTTATAGAACACGATGTAAGGAGGCTCTGATGGTAGGGCCCTGAGCTCAGACACTCTCCTGGCCGAGGTTATCACTACTAGGCACGCCACCTTGTAAGAGAGGTAGAGCAGGGAGCATGTTGCTAATGGTTCAAAGGGGGGGTCCCATGAGCCTAGAGAGGACCAGGTTGTGGTCCCAGGTAGGGACCGGCTGACAGACGTGGGGTACAGCCTGTTGAGCCCTTTTAAAAATTGGCTGACCATAGGTTTAGCAAATACCAATCCCTCCCCCCCCATGCCCAGATGGAGGGTGGATATGGCGGCTAAGTGCACTCTTATTGAAGACAACAAAAGCCCCTGCTGCTTCAGATGGAAGAGATAGTCCAGAATGAGCGGCACTGAGGCTAGTGTCAGGCATGAATGGCGCTGTGCCTACCAGATCGAAAATCTCTTCCACTTGGCAAGGTAGGTGGCTCTAGTAGAGGGTTTCCTGCTGCCAAGGAGGACTAGAAGAACCTATTCTGAACAGGAAATCTCCATCAGGTTCAATCATGGAGCTTCCACGCCGTGAGATGAAGCAACACAATTTTCGGATGTTGAAGACGACCATGATCTTGCATCAGAAGGTCTGGGAAGAGTGGAAGGGTGACCAGGGCTTCCATGGACATGTCTAGGAGAGATGTGTACCAGTTTGGATGGGGCCAGGCTGGTGCTATCAATATGACCCAAGCTCATTCCCTCTGGATCTTGAGGAGTACCTTGTGAACGAGCAGTATGGACAGAAAGGTGGAAAGGAGATGGCCTCCCCGTGAAAGAAGGAAGGCATCCACTCTGGAGCTCTGGCTGTGATTCTGGAAGGGGCAGAACTGCTGGCACTTCCTATTATGTCGCGTGGCAAATAGGTATATCTGGGGAAAAACCCACCTATGGAAGATTGAAAATGCAATGTCCATGTGAAGGGACCACTCATGGACTTGAAACGACCTGCTGAGGTGGCCCGCCAGCTCGTTTTGTACCCTGGGGAGGTACGACACATGCAGGTGTATTGAATGCTCCACACAGAAGTCCCACAGCATGAGGGCTTCTTGGCAGAGGGAACAGGAGCGTGCACCCCCCTGTTTGTTGATGTAGAACATTGCTGTTGTATTGTCTGTCATAACAGATACACAATGTCCCATTATGTGTGCATGGAAGGTCTGGCATGCTAGGTGCACCGCTCTCAGCTCTCTGCATTGATGTGGAGAGCCAGGTCTGTGTGAGACCAGAGATCTTGGGTCCTGCGGTCTCCTAGATGAGCTCCCCAGCCCATGCTGATGTGTCCGTCACTAGCAACAGAGACGGCAGCAGAGTGGTGAAGGGGACCCCTGAGCATACCTCCTGAGGGTCGAGCCATCACAGGAGAGAGTCAAGGAGCGGGCGAGGCAGGGTCACGATCCTGTCCAAGCTGTCCCGGGCTGGGTGATACACTGACGTGAGCCACAACTGAAGAGGTCAAAGCCTGAGTCTGGCATGCTGCACCACATAGGTACAGGCAGCCATGTGTCCGAGAAGCTTCAGGCAGTTTCTTGCTGTGCTGGTGGGAAACTGTGTGAGGCCTCGAATGATGTTGGTGAGGGCCTGAAACCTCACTTCCGGCAGGTATTCCCTGGCTTAGGTCAAGTCCAGTACTGCCCCTATCCTCTGTACAGGGGACAGAATTGATTTTGCTTCATTTAGAAGAAGACCCAGGTTGTCGAAGGTGGCTCTGATGAATCTGACCCGAGCTTCCACTTGGGTCCTGGAGCGGCCTCTGATCAGCCAGTCGTCGAGGTACAGAAACCCCTCTACCTGGCGCCTGCACAAGAAAACGTCGACAACTGCCATGCACTTGGTGAAGACTCAAGGTGCTGCTGACAGGCCAAATGGAAGGACTGTGAATTAGTAGTGGGTATTGTTTACCACAAACCTGAGATACTTTCTATGGGGCTGGGTAATAGTGATATAAAAATATGTGTCCTTCAAGTCGAGGGCGGCATACCAGTTTGCTGGATCCAGCGAGGGGATGATGGAGGCCACAGAGACCATGAGGAACTTGAGTTTCTTTATGAACTTGTTGAGTTCTCACAGGACCAAGATGGGCCTGAGGCCGCCTTTGGCTTTTGGTATTAGGAAATACTGGGAATAGAAGCCCTTGCCCTTCTGCTCCTGAGGAACCTCTTCTACTGCCCCTAGCGATAGGAGCGAGTGCACCTCCTGTATAAGGAGTTGCTCATGAGAGGCATCCCTGAAGAGGTGAGGGAAGGGGTATGGAAGGGCATGAGGGCACAGAATTGGATGGAGCACCCAGCAGTTGGAACTGATACGCTACCATGCATGGTAGAAAGGGGATAGTTGGGACGAAAAGGTAAGGCGGGGTGGATCCAGATATTGCTCTGGTGGCCCATCCTCGACTGCACCTTCAAAAGGCTGGTTTGGCCCCTGAAGACGGCTTGGATTGTCCCAAGCCCTGGCCAGAGGGTTGACACAGCTTTCTCCTGCTGCTCCGATTTCTCCTTCTGGAGCCATCTTGGAGGTTCTGGTGACTGAACTGGAAGTGTCTCCACTGCATTGAAGGTGTATAGGGTCCTAAGGACCTCAAGGTGACTCTGGAGTCTTTAAGGCTGTTAAGCCTTTTGTCAGTCTTTTCTGAGAAGAGAGTCTCACCCTCAAAAGGCAGGTCCTGAATGGTTTGCTGTACCTCGTAGGGGAGACCAGAAACCATGAGCCCCTTCTCATAGCCACTCGTGTGGCCACCTCTGCCCCGTCAAGCACCGCCTGAAGGGACACCCTTGAGATGAGTCTCCCTTCATCAACCAATGCCAAAAACTTGGCACAGGAGTCCGAGGGGAGCAGCTCCCTGAATTTGGCCATTGCCGAGCAGGTGTTGTAGGAGTACCTGCTGACCTGCTGATTGGATATGCAGAGCTGCAAGCCCCCAGTGGAGTAGACCTTTCTTCCATAAAGGTGAAGTCTTTTCACCTCCCGATTCTTCAGGGAGGGTCCCTGGAAGCCCTGACACTCACGTTGGTTGTCAGCATCAACCACAAGAGAGTCAGGTGTGGGATGAGTGTATAAATGCTCATAACCCTTGGACGGCATGAATTAGTGTCTTTCATTACGCTTAGCCACAGGGGGCAACGAGGCTGGGGTCTTCCACAGAGTTTTCGTGGTGTCAGAGATGGTCTTTATGAGGGGCAGGGCAATAGGTGCAGGTCTGGAGGGGTCGAGGATATCCACCATTGTATCTGTATCCTCCACTACCTCCTCCACCTGAATGCCCAGGCCCTGGGCAACCCTCCACAGCAGTTGCTGCAGAACCCTGTTGTCCTCCAGGGCCGGGACTGTCGCCGTGCCCGCCAATGCCTCATCTGGCGAGGACGAAGAAGAGACCCCCATAAGGAGTCGCTGCTTACTTCCTTCCGTCCCCAAAGGGTCCCATGGCATCTGGATTTCCTAGCCCAGTGCCGACCTAGATGGTGTCGCACTCCTCAGTGTAGGGGCTGCATACACCAATGCAGGCACCACCAGTGCTGAAAGTGCCATAAGTGCCGATGTCGTTCTTAATGTCGGAATCGCCGCTGGTGCTGGTGCCGCCGGTAGCTCTGGGCCTGGTGCTGGCTGTGCCGGAGGCACCGAAATAGTAGTGCAGGGTTGTAATGGGCCTGTACCTGACCATGCTGGTGCTGGCGGGGGAAGAAATGAGGCCGAGGACACCGACATCACCCTGGAATGAGACCCTTGGCTGCGACCTTGGCTTTGATGAAAAGCCCAGGGAGTCTAAAAGGGCCATTGCGCCGGGAGCTGCCATTGGGCAGGCCACTGTGCCGGGTAAGGGTGCCGGTCCCGAGTTGACATGGACTGTCTGCTCCGACTCCTCCAGGACCGATATGAGCCCAACTCAGAGTCGGAGGTGTCTGAAAACGATGACCACAGAGGAGCGGTATTTCTAGGCATCGTGCTTTCACACTGAGGGATCAGGGATTGGCATGGCTGGGTGTCCTCCGGTGCTCGGGAGTGAGGCAGGGGGGTCAGAGATCGGGGGGCTATCACAGCGGGCTTTCCCCTTGAAGGAGCCTGGGAAGCTACCGGTGCCAGCGACTTATCCTGTCTGGGTGGAGAGAACAGTGCCGTGAGGTGAAGCAGTTCTTGGGCCACCTCAAACGCCTCCAGTGTCGAAGTGAGGTGCAGCTCACGGCTTGGCTTGGCCTCAGCCGCCCCTCTACGCGGGCAGGAGTTGGCGCGACCGTCACAGGTGGAGCAGCACTAGTGTGGCTCGACTCAGATCTAACAGTGGCAGGCTCCTTAGGTCTAGAAGGGGGAGACTGACCCCTCTCTGACCTCTTCAAGTTTTGCAAACGGTGCCTGTGTGCAACATGTGAGCCGTGAGTGGAGCCAGGACAGTGTCGTGAGTCCTTATCCTTACCTGGCACCGGTGCCTGTGCTGACGATGCTGGAGCGCTCCACACTGAGGAGGAGGTTCTCGGCACAGGGTCTGTCAACCCAGGGTCAGACGGGGGGCGTAGTGCTGCCTCCATCAACATAACCTTCAGGCACTGCTCTGTATCTTTTAAAGTCCTGGGCCAAAAGGTCTTACAAATGACACAGCGATCCTTCTGATGGCACTCTCCTAAGCATCTTAGACACGAGGTGTGAGGATCGCTAGTGGGCATACACTTGCCGCACGCTTCGCCGACTTTGAAGCCCGGAGACCCTGGCATGCCCTGGTGTCGGGAGAGTGTAGGAGGGGATTCCCCCCCCCCCCAAAGGAAACTTATCTAACACTAATGAACTACTAACTACTATCTGTTAATGAACAATGGAGAACTAATGGAGAACAATATAAGAACAATGCTGAATGTGCTTGTTGAGACAAGAGCATAGGAAAGTTCCAGCTAACCGTCACTGGTAGTAAGAAGGAACTGAGGGGATGGCGGGTTGGCAGGGCTCTATATTGAGCTCCATGAAGGCGCAACTCCAGGGGGCGTCCAGGCCGACCTGACGGATGCTGCTAGGGGAAAATCTTCCGGCTACCGTGCACATGCGCGCGCACACACCTGATTGGAATTGACATGAATAAGCACTCGAAGAAGAACTATGAGTTCTGTAATTAGGGGGCAGAAGAGACCTTAATTTCCCTCATTAGACAATAAGAGCTTGCATTATTTAATCTAGGGTGACCAGACAGCAAATGTGAAAAATCGGGACGGGGGTGGGGGGTAATAGGAGCCTATATAAGAAAAAAAAACCAAAATCGGGACTGTCCATATAAAATCGGGACATCTGGTCACCCTACATTATTCACATGTTGTAGTACTGACGTTTTATAGTGCTTTCATGCTGCTTGATTGAAGAGTCTGAATTCTTTGAGAGAGGGAAAGTCATTATGGATCACATACATGCTGACAGGCCATCTTGCATTCAGGTGATCTTTTCCATTACTTAGGTTGATAGTCCTCTTCAAAGTGAGAAGTGCAAGGTTCTCATATTACATGAAGGCATTCTGGGTTAAATATGTTTATGGTTCAGATTAGTTTTGGTGGGTGTAATTTTGCAACCACTGTGGTGCAGGAGAGGAAAGATCCATTGTTCTTTTCTATAGCAGTGGATGTGCTTTAGTTCATGGTTGCTAAGATTCCTTCCTTCAGATACTTGAAACAACAAAATTCACCTAAAATATCACATTCAGTTCTGAGCATCTGAACTAGAAGTATATTGACAAAATGGAGCAAGCTCAGAACACAGGAAGAAAAGTTATCAATGGGCTGAAGACCAACTTACCTGGGAAATGTTATAAGAGCTTAATATCTATAAGTTATACTTTATATAAGTTATATATAATATGTATATGTTAGAGCTTAGGTAAACAATAACAAAGTGGTTATCATGATAGCAGTCTACAATATTTGACAGATGTACAAAGATGTACTTGAAAGATGTACAAAGCGATAAGTGAAAGCAATAGTTTAGGGTGGTACAATGTGGTAGGAGTAATGGGATACAATTAAGAAAGGAAAATTTAGGTGCGATAGACTGAAAAACTACCTGGCAATATATTATACTAGTCTATGGCAGGGATTCTCAACCTTTTTCTTTCTGAACCCCAACATGCTATAAAAACTCCAGGGCCCAGCGGGGTGCAGGGGACTTGGGGCTCCATCTGTTTGGTGCGGGGAGGGGCCTTGGGCATAGGCATAGTTTGACTTCTATTTGGGGGGCGGGGCAGGGCCCAGCGGGGCTCAGGCCAGCTCTGCACAGCATGGCCGAGGGAGGGAACACCACCTCCACCCCCTGACTCATCTCAGCTGGCCACCCAGCCTGTCTGAGTTGGGGGGGGGGCTGAGGGGGGAGTGCAACCAAAAATTATAACTCAAAGTGGGGGCAGGGCTCAGCTCAAAAATTTGAAAACCACTCAGGGTGCAGGCCGGGGGTAGCTAGGGGCTATGTGCAGGCAGGGAGTACCTCAGGGTGCAGGGAGGGAGTAGTTAGGGGCTGTGTGCAGGTGAGGTGTAGCTCAGGGTGCAGGCAAGGGATAGCTGGGGTTGTGCAGTGAGAGGTGTTGCTCAGGGTGCAGGGAGGGGGTAGCTAAGGGCTGTGTGCAGGTGGGGTGTAGCTCAGGGTGCAGGGAGGGGGTAGCTAGGGGCTGTGTGCAGGCAGGGAGTAGCTCAGGGTGCAGGGAGGGGGTAGCTAGGGGCTGTGTGCAGGTGGGGTGTAGCTCAGGGTGCAGGCAAAATTGAAGAAAGAGAGAGCAGAAAACAATACAGCATTGTATCTTACTCCATGATTAATGGACCCCTGAGACAGAGATCTGACTTTTGATAGGAAGCATTAAAAAGTCAGAGTTCTAACACTGATGGATAGAATCTGAGGCAATTAAGATTGTGCTCTCCCTATCCAATTTTATTTTCCTAAGTAAGTGAGGTACTGGAGGGAGCAGTATATAGTAGGATGTCACTGCTGCACAGGGAGAATACATCAACAGCCCAAACACAGCTGAAAAACCCTGGTAGATCAGCATATTTTACTGTACCAATCATGTCCATCGTAGGCATGTTCTGCGGAGTGTGGCTGGGCTGGAAACCAGTCTAGAAACTGCTCCAGTAGACCCTGTGTGTGACTGAGTCACTTCGCCTGTAAATTGAGGACTCCGGGTATATGTTTTGCTTTGATGCAAGATAAATTCTGCTGCTCTTAATCTAACCGGACTGAGCCTTCTTTAGTCAAGGATTTGGTCTTGTTAGTCCTTGCTTGCTGTACTGTCAGAATGAACTAAAACTGGCTTTCCTCGGCTGTGACCCTGAAGCTTTACAAGGATCTTAAGGCTGAGAATTGGAGGCAGTTGATATATGATCTCTTCACTTGTCCAGACCAGGGATCCTGGGCTGATCAGTGCTAAACTGTGGTGCCTCAGAAGAGAGCAAAGCCCTTGCAGGGACACTCTCTTAAGGACTAGCTGGGGGTCTATTACTAGGCTAGAGGAATCCCCAGCTTTCTTCAGAGTCCTCCCCTGAAGACCCATTCCCTGGCTGGCAGAGACCAAGCTGAAGGGAGAGAAAGAAGGTGGCAAAAAAACTGATTAAAAGAGCATTCAGAGAGAACATGAGAAAGAGATCTGCTGAGGAAACCTCTGCCTCTGAGCACAGCACTAGAAACCTGGGAGATAATCTCAGTGCAGCTCAGTAGGTGCTGGGAGGCAGAAATCTGTGGGGAACAGATACCTCTTGCCTCCCTCTGAAACCTGGAAACAGGAGAAACCCGCAGTTCCATACCTCAGGAAGCAGCAGATTTCCATGACAAAGAACCATCAAGACTGAGCTTGATAAGTTAACGAAAAAGATGGTATGATGAGACTGCCTACAATGGCCTGTGACCCATCTGCAACTGTTAGTAGCAAATATCGCCAGTGACCAGAGATAGGACACTAGATGGGGAGAGCTGAGTTACTACAGAGAATTGTTTCCCAGGTGTCTGGCTGGTGGGTCTTGCCAACATGCTCATGGTACAACTGATCACCATATTTGGGGCAGGAAAGGAATTTCCCCCCAGGTCGGATTGGCAGAGACCCTGGGGGTTTTTTGGGGGGGGAGGGGGGGCAATTTGGGTTGTTTTTTTTGTTTTTTGTTTTTGCCTTCCTCTGCAGCATGGGGCCTGGGGTCACTTACAGGTTTAAACTAGAGTAAATGGTGGATTCTCTGTAACTTGATGTCTTTAAATCATGATTTGAGGACTTCAGTAACTCAGCCAGAGGTAGGGTGACCAGATGTCCCAATTTTATAGAGACAGTCCGATATTTGGGGCTTAATGTTATATAGGTGCCTATTACCCCTCACCCCCATCCCGATTATTCATACTTGCTGTCTGGTCATCCTAGCCAGAGGTTATTGGCTTATTACAAGAGTGGGTGGGTGAGATTCTATGACCTGCAGGAAGTCAGACAAAATGATTGCAATTGTCTCTTCTGGCCTTAAAGTCTATGAGTCCATGTATCTATCTCTTTAGTTAATTGAGCACACTTAAAATGGAAATCAGTGGACATAAACATGGAACTACATGCCATTGTTATAGTCACCTTTAAGAGTAGAGGCTCATTTAATGATCTCTTCAGTATCTTGATAAATGAGAAAGCAAAACTCCTGCCTAGCACTGTAAATACTTTTTATTGTAACCCCATGCCTACCTAGTCCTGTGCATAAAAACAGAATACAGAAAATTAGGTGAATGAGATTCTTTAAAGCTTCTTGGACAAACTGTTTGGTCTGATTGGGAGTGGTGAAGGAGTTGTAGACAGGAGGGACGTCAGAGGAACTCTCCCTCTCCCTGCCTTCATTAGAAGGCGCACAAAACCCCACTTCTCCTCTTGGGCAGTCCAATAAGGAGAATGGGCATAAGCAGTGCAATGTGAACAGCACTGCATCTTGTCTGTTGGAACCCCTAGCTGGTGAGGGCAATGGACAGGCTAAGCACAAGGTTAGAATGGAGAAGTTCAGGGAAAGTAAAATTTGGCATGAAGGAATTGAGAAGGACTGCACTTGAACTGGATGCCAAAATATGCTGTATCTTGACTGGATGCATTACCCGAGTGAGGAAATGAAGGGAGCCATGAGATGAAAAATATTATTTTTACATATTTTGCTTTATCATGAATTTGTAATTTTAAAACCTACCCTTTAAATTTTATTTATGATCTATTATAAGCTACTTTTAAAAAAAATATCAACCAAAGAAAATAAACCCCTCTGTTCACCTTCTAATTTCCTATGAGACAGCATACTTTTACCTTTCGCTTTTTTCGAGGGGGTGGTGGAGATCTCTTAACTGCATTTCTTCTTTTTAGCACAGGAGATTTTGGTAGCACGGGAGTGCTTTCATCAGCTTCATCATCTTCAGATTGCTCTACCTCTTCTACAAATTCCCCTATCTCACCATGGCTATCAAGACCTCTCCTGAGAACAGTTTCTTCAAGTGTTCCAACTTTCTTATTTTTTACCAATATTTTGAATTTTAATGCCTGTGAAAACAGTAGAAAGCATAATAATGCATTTAATAATACATTTTCATATAAAAACACTGCAACGCCTATTCTCAAAATGTATTTTATAGATGTAATTTGTTTTAGAATTATGGGTGCTGGTGGGGTGATGTTCACAAACGAGTACTCTAGAGTAATGGACAACCAAATATCTTACCAAACAAATTATCTTTCATGACAATGTAAGTTTTAGAGAACAAAAAAACCTGAGCATAACAGACTACTCCATACAATAAGGAGAAGAAAGGTAAAAATACAAATGAAGTTTGCCATCATGCAAAACACACCAGTGCTGGAACAATGAGCAAGAGTGTTGTAAGAAGAGAAGTGGGTATTCAGCACCCATCTACCAAAAGAATGTGATTGCCACATAGCAAGGTCAAGCAAGAAATTGTTGCTCCATATCGGTGCTAGGTACAAGTCAGTGAGAATGTACGGCTGAATGCCAATGGCAGCACAATAGGTGTGTATGCATATATGTGAACATAGATGGTATTGTTTATTAAGCATCACTTTGTTTTTTATAAATATAAATGCACACACATATGAGAACAATGCTTGTTTTGATATCTGACTACACCTATGGAAGTGGTTCTAGCTAAGGAAGGCAGGAATTTTGGTGCCCTATTTGCATAGTACACTGCTGCCCTGTATACCAAGCTATGATCCTACCATTACTTATTTTCATATGTGTATAAGCACAGCAGGACCTTTTTTTTTATCCTATATCTTCAGTAAAGTTAACTTAATAGAGCTCAGAGTCTTGATACTTAGAGCCCACCAAATCTGTGGATATCTGCGGACCATGTTGTGGATCACAGATCGGATGCTGATACAAATTTAGGGATCTATTGGTACCTAAGGAAAGTGTCATTTTTTAAAGTATACAGTACCTAAAGAATTGATAGCTTTATTATTCCTGAGAGAAAAAAATAGACAAAATTTCAAATTTCAGAATTTATACAGATATACAAAATGTACACAGTCAAGTTTCCAATGATAACCATTATCAGACTGCAAAAATGGTCTTACTGAACTATTACTTTGTAAGCAGAATGACATTCATTTCTAGGTAAATGACAGCATCTTACTTGATCAGCATGCCAAACTATAAAATGTAAACTATCAAAAGTCTTTACACGTCTTAGTGGTTGTTATACATTTCCCTTGTTGCCTTACTAAAATCACTGTACAGAGTTAAAAAGAATTAATTTTGATAAAAGAGTATCTATTAGTGGGTCTGAAGAGTAATTCTGCAGTTAAAAACAGGCAACTATTTCATATAATAATAAAGAGTGTTGTAGAACAATGTTACAAGCAGGTTTCTTTTAAGTAAATAAGTAATATATAAACAAAGTGAGAAGGCTGTAGCACCACATCTTCAGACAACCATGAACCAGAACATTTACATAAATTTGTATTAAATGAAAAATGGAATTTTGGCAAGGGCACTAGGGTTATCCCAAGGCCCCTTTCTTTAGATTTTGCTTCTTTTCCCAGTAAATGTTCATTAGCTGAGTGAAGAATGCAGTATTATGTTGCTAATATGATCACAGATTACATAATAAATACAAAGTACTTATGAAATTAAATTTAGGGACAGATTTTCCAAAGCGCTGGGATCCACAACTGGAGCCAGAGTTTCCAAATAACTTGGCTCCCATTTATGCACTGAACTTAACTCCTCTGATTTTCAAAAGTGCTTAGCACCCAGAGGCTCCCACTGAGAACAGAAATCACAAGCCATCCCATCCAAAATACAAATCCTCTCCAGCAGGCAGTCTTCAGAGGGGAATATTGCAGCTCATTGGTCATGTGGCAAACAAGAAAAGAAGAAGTGATACTCCTAAGCACTGAGAATGGGGTGAAGATCAAAGATAACCTAGGCACGGCCCAACACCTAAACGAATACTTTGCCTCAGTTTTTAATAAGGGTAAAGAGGAGCTTAGTGGTAGTGGCAGGGTGGTTAATGGAAATGAGGATATGGAAGTAGTAATTACCACATCCAAGGTAGAAGTCAAACAGTTCAATTGGACTAAATTGGGGGACCTGTATAGTCTCCATCCAAGAATATTAAAGGAACTGGCACATGAAATTGCAAGCCCAATAGCAAAGATTTTTAATTAATCTGTAAAGTGAAGGGTAGTATGTGTGACTGGAGAATTGCTAATATAGTACCTATTTTTAAGAAAGGGAAAAAATGTGATCTGGGAACCTACAGGCTTGTAATTTGACCTCAATTCTCTGCAAGGTCTTAGATCTAATTTTGAAAGAGAAAGTAGTAGTTAAGGACATAGACGTAAATGGTAATTGGGATAAAATACAATGTGGTTTTACAAAAGGTAAATCATACCAGACCAAACTGATCGCTTTCTTTGAGAAGATAACAGATTTGTTTTAGACAAGGAAATGCAGTAGATCTAATCTACCCTGATTTCGGTAAGGCATTTAATACAGTTCCACATGGGAAATTATTGGAGAAGATGGGGATTAATATGAGAATTGAAAGTTGGATAAGGAACTAGTTAAAGGGGAAACTACAATGGGTCACAATGAAAGGTGAGCTGTAAGGCTGGAGGGCAGTTACAGTGGAGTTCCTCAGGGATTGGTCTTGGGATCTTCTGTCAGGTGTATTTGATCTTGAGAATATGAAAAATGAGTGCTAAGACCTTTCTGGTTCCATTCCCTATCAATGTGGCAGCATGCTTTGGACCTCTAGATACTACAGTGAGCGGTATCACAGAAATGTGTTTAACGGCAAATCTTTCTCACAAGTATTCCTCAGGTCCTGCGTTAGGCATTTGAAGGGTGATAAACGGAAAGCTTATAATGAGAACTTATAAAGTTCTCTAGTCTTACTAAGAATGTCGAAAAAGTCAAAGAGGTGACTGGTTTGGGAAGCACACTACACTAGATTTCTACTGACTGTAGTAGACTGGGCTTCTGTGCAGTCAAGAGTAGTAGTGGACTAATAAACTGGACTAACTGCAGTAGACTGTAGTAGTGGACTTCTACTGTGCAAATGGTGAGTAGTGCTTAAATTGTTCCCTTTTTAGGTTAAAGGATTCACCAAAGATGCAACAAGAACATATATTCTTCTCTGAGAACCTTACCAATAAAGTCTAAGATTTCTATTGAAACAAAAAACCAAACAAACCAACAACAAAAACCAAAAGGGAGATCCTGTTTATTCAGGGTAGACATGAAATATGCTCTGCACTGAGTTTATAGAGGTAGTGGCCACACATAATCCTTAACTTCCAATTTCCTGTTCCTCATCACAGTGGCAGCCTTATTTAAACATAATTGGTTTGTTTATTTTCTCACATCAGCACCACAGAGCCTAATCTTCATTTAAGGCCATGTCTACATTAGTGAGCTCACAGCGGCAGAGCTGCACCAATGAAGATGCACTGCTATAAGATGGCCCATGTAGTCGCTCTCCTGTCGACATAATAAAGCCACCAAAACAAGCAACTCTATGTCGGCGGGAGAAGCTTATGTCATTCAGGGCATGTTTTTTCACACCCCTGAATGACATAAGTAGTAGTGTAGACATGTCCTTAGAGACGACAATGTCCATATAATCTCTACAGTAAAATGGTCATCTTATAACAGTCATTATCTTTATCTCTGTATATAGTGAATTGATACAGAGAAACAGGGTTTAGTTAACCCCTTAGACCATGAGAGTCACATAACTACATCACGTGTTTCACATGAAGTAGCAAAGAATTCAGGGTTTATATTAATATTGGTCTGGGAAGGTTGTGAAAACATATAAATACTTACACATTACATAACAGATAATTGAATTTACCTGTGATTCAAATAGTGTATTATTAAGATACCCATTAAGAAATACAAAGTGTGCATAAAAAGAAACATCATTTACACAAAATGTAGCATTTATGGTAGCAAATACTAGAGTTATAATTAAGGTGGAAACAGGCATTCCATTCTAAATTCCAACTTTCAGTTGCTGACACTCTCCTTTTCAACAGGGGCCTTTTGTTTGTAGGATCAAATTGTCAGAGTGCAAGGGGAAGAGATAGCACATTCTTAATGTTTACCATCCATGCTCTAGTGTAAGGATTGATGTAGTCTTCCTACAGCGGTAACTCCGAATACAGGTGCACTTTAACACTGCCTAAATCACTAATAGATGAGCCTTGTTTCTTGTAAATACCTTATTTTTTTAGTAGAATTTGAATGTGCATAGTGTTGCTGATATTTCTGCAGAGTACTGAATTTTTTACCATATATTAGTATTTCTAGATATTTTAAAACAGTTGTAAACACTTTTGGTCATCTGTTTGTTCAAATATTTATAAAGGGGATTTCACTTCATAGATCCAAAAGGGAATTGTCATGCTTGTATTTATTGATATTGTATTAATTTACTGCACCTTGTATATAACTTTGCTTTAAGTAGAAAAAATGAACCCAAACTTAAACGTTGGTGTTGCGACTAGTGGCTTCATAATAACAGAGGGTCATATTGTGCCATCACATTTTAAGCAGAAGGCAATTGGAGGTTTGTTTATAGACTGATGGCACAATATAGCCCAGAATGAAAAAGCTCTTTTCCATAGGCAAACGTAGTCTGACATATCTTGTGAAGATGATAGTTTCATCTTATCAAAGAGAAATGATGACATTCATGTTGGTTTCAGATAGAATTACAGAAGGTCTCTCTGGTCAAAAAGAGATTTTGGTACAGTATTTTGCAAGATCACCACAAACTAATAAAACCAGAATCATCAATTGCAAAAGATATGATGTTTTAAATCTAAGGAACAACAAATACAAAGAAGTGGCAAAAATGGAGTACTGTATAAGTAGCTTGACTACTTTATTTAGATTATCCTTACATAAATACTTTATGTGCAGACCTTCAGTTTCATGTTTGAAACTACACAATAAGATTATCTACTATGTTTTAAACATTTTAAAAGTATAAAATTTACAGCAATAATGATACAGGCTGTGAAATAGGGATACCAATACTAATTTAGAAATCCTTGGTCAATAAAAATGTATTTAAAGCCACACTTTTCTACCAGGATATGTGCCATTAATGTTTGTTTCTCTGCACATTAAACAAAAAGCCAGTTGACACTTTTCTACAGTTTACTCCATAATACTTAGCATTCATCAACATAAGATTATTTGCCACCCAACAAAATTCTTGCCTATTATGTGCTGGAGGGATTTTGAGACTAGCACTAATTTAAATCTCTCGACACAATAGATTTAAATAAGTAAATCAGCAAAAATAGCTCCTATGGTAAAATGTACTTTAATTCAGGTGACGTTGAACCCAAAGTATGATGCATGCCAGAACAACTAAAGTACCACAAGACTCAGCACAAAGTCCCAGGCGCATTGGCAAAGATAAGAAACTGCCTTCCCGATTGTCACAGGTTCAGAAAGATCAAAAGTCAGATCACAGAAAGATGGAAGACAAATCCTGGAGCTGTAAAAGAGGACTGAGAGGAGGGGGAGGAGGAATGTGAATACTTCTTTGGTTTTGAAAATCTTCTTGCATATCCATAGATTTTTAATCTAGTATGCTGCCTTTTATTTTAAAAAAGGGAAGCCATCCTCTGCCTACAAGGGATCTTTAAAATTGGCTGACCCTAACTCCTTTCCTTCACATTTCCCAAATTGTTAGGAAACAGAGAAAAGTAAAAGGTCTGGAGAGTGAGCAAACATAGGTACTTGGAAAAAAGAAAATAAAGCCCAGAAAATGGAAATTTTCTAATTCAAGCATCACTTTGATCACGTCAATATTGATTAAAGGTGAAGAAAAAGCTTCTTCTGGGAAATTGCAACATATGGGAACAGTTAAGCTACCCCTTCATAAAATTCAGCATAAATAAAAACAAATAAAAACATTAGAATTATGGTGCAGGAATGGCCCTTTTTAAAATATCAGTGTAATCAGGGATGCTGGCCCTGAAAGACTAGGCTATCCCATTCCAGTAATTCTGGAGCAAAAGAAGACCTGGGAAATGGCAGAGGCAGGTGCTGGGAGAGAGCAAATGGTCCTGGGGAGGGATAATTTAATCTCTGAGGGGGGAGTGGGGAAAGCTTACTATTTCTTTAAAGGCCTTGGACTAGAAGCCTTGTGGTGTAGGGGAGGACAAGGCTCCCCCTCCATCCCATACAATCAATCAATAAACCAATCAAGAGACACCTTCGGAAGGGAAGACTGGCACAAAAGATTCCCTGTTCTCACTGTGAAATGGAAAATAAATAGAGAGGGTCTGTTTGCCAGTGGACTGGCAACCCTCTTGTTACCCAGGGTTTTCAGAACCCAAAGTAGTGGTAACTTAACTGTTTCTCTCCAGGCGGTGTCAGGGATAAATCAGTGGGGGCCTAGCTCCTCTGTCTAATAAATGATTGGCACAAACAAGTGTGTTTATACCTAAAACCACTTTTTTTATTAGGTCTTAAGCACACACATACATATATCTGTATCAGTAGGATTAGAGCAATCCAAACACTTATATTTACCTAATGTCTGAAATGGTTTTGAGGAATCAGCAACCAGCCTTCCGGGGGCCCCTCTTCTGTCCAGCTGCTGGGGAGTTTAGGTGCCAGATCCTTGCCCCCCAAAAAAGCTTCTTTGGACTGCTCCAAAGCACATTTTCTAACTAAACTCTATAGATTTTCTCTGGACAAAGCACATAACTCATAATAGCCCCTAATAGGCTAACAATTTCCCTAGCAACAGCCAATAACAATTCATTATTCTCCTTATCAGCAAAGCAGCTTCAGCAAAATAACTTACAAACACAGACAACCAGAATCAAGGTCAGTTTTCCACATTTCCCCTCATTCTCATGAATCTGTCCTTTCACTTTATCTACCCCAGTCAGTAGAACTGCAGCTTGCAGTTGTTTTTGTTCTATCTGCCTAAGCAAGGCCAAATTATTCCTATGTGGTGTCCTCGCTTCCAGCTTATGGCAGCCTAAGTGCACAAGATGGCTGCAAGTTATGTCAAATCCAGTTCTCTTACAACACCCTCCTCCTTCCCAACGGAAAAGGGGTGATGCAGCATGTCCCTTCCAGGCTGTGGAAGAGGGATGGAAAACCACTACCCAACCCCATTCAGGAAACACTGGAAGGAAGGACTTTTGCTATTAAGGTTTTGTGTTTGAGATCACTTTATTCTGAAAGATGTTTGTGGTCAGTTCAACTGGAGCTGGACCAGGAAAATGTTAAGAGATTGCTGAGAAAGAAAGGGAGAGTGTGACTCAGGGCAGTAACCTTGTCACAATCCGCAGATTTGCATAATAATAGGGGGAAATGGTTAAGATCTCCATGTGTCTTTTGGCTAATGTTTTGTTAGAATGTACAGGAGATAAGCTATTGGAGGTTTTTTAAGGAGATTGTATCAGACATATTCTCAATGGTACCATTTTTAATTGTATTTATGTACCAAATGGAACTGGAGAGAGAGAGAGACTTATTTTAATCAAAGCTCCTGGGAAATAGTGCCATGACTTTTATCTTGTTTCTACCATAGTTTTACTAGATTTCAAGGAGGAAAGGACACACATATGAATATACTGGAAACATTCTCTGTAAATTTACTTTTACTGCATTTGTAGAGTTTTAAAAAAAATTTAAAATAAGCCTACTGTGAATATTCCTAGTTCTAGCTTTTGTTTTCCTACTGTGAGGTTGGTCAGCAGTGGCAAACTCATTCTTGAGTTGCTGCTGCCATGGTAACAGGCAGTGGCTATGCTCCTCCTTCTCCTCACTCTATGCCTGACATTCAAGTCCCAATCTCAGATAGATACTAGGAAAGATGAATTGCCTTTCTTTCTGGGTCAATGAAATAAAGGTGTACAGCTGCGTATTGTTGCAATATGGTTGTTATATGATATTGTAGCCAAAAACATCTTACCATCTCCTTAAATGCCAAATATACTAAGGGTTTTTTGGGGGGAAGTGAGGGGAGGGAGTAAGAACAGATTACAGTAGTAGCCAGCAGTAGAGAGTTGTTGAAATAGATGAACATTCCCTAGTACTACTTTCTAGGCCATCTCCAGGAGGAGAAGAATAGAGCCAATCTAATATTACTCAGTCTGCCCTTACTAGGGTCTGTAAAGATGTCAATAACAACTATTGCCTGCTGAGTGATCTACATAAAATCAGCATGGATGCTTAATATTTCCATCACGAAAAGGTTACCATCAACCATTATGTCTTCATACCATACTCTGATCTAAAATCAAAATGACAGGGATAAAAAAAGAGTGCTCTCCAGATATTATCAGAGGTATTTCTATATAATCTTTCCATTACTGTTTCCCAAAAAAGGATGTTAAAGTCAGGGCAATGATCAACAAGATTACCACAGTTTAAGAGACATTTTCTTGAGCCAGGGACTAGTCATTGCTCCTTGAAAAGCTCCTGGCACCCTGCCCTCTCAATATGAGCAGATGGGAATAATGTTTCTAATAAAAACTGAAGTGTCATTCTAGTGTCTGTGTAAATTAAATAAGACACAAAACATTACACGCTTTTTTCATTCTCTCTTTTCCAAATTGAATCACAATCATTGTTTTGCCAATTCATAAACAGTTGTTCTTCTGTATCAATAACACCAAAGAGAAACATATGTAATAGAAGAGAGCTCTACCACTCAAGAGCCTGCTGTTATCTTTGCTTTGGGTCTGTATACTGAATTTTGAACATTGGAACTCTCTTCATCAACAATGAAATCAAGCCCCACATAGTGGGGTGAGGCAGGCTAACTATTCAGTCTAACCACAATGGTGGGGCCTAAACAGTGTTTGGGAAGGGCCTCAAAGTCTTATTTTTCTGTTTATAATCTCAAAAATAAGAAAATGCAAATGCAGACTTCTTCTAAATTTCCTGCATGCTTGCTTAAACTCCAACTGAGGTCTTTCCCATGCAACTAGCATGCTGCAATGTGTCATCCTAGGGTGTGGAGTGAGGTGGAGGAAGCAGCAGTAGGCTGCCTCAGTGTCTTGATGGTAGGAAGGTAAAGATGACAAAATGAGGGAGGGTGGGGGTCAAAGGTTTCATGGGCACTACTGTGGAAGTATTTGGAAGCAGAGGAAGACTACGTAAACCATTCCAGGACACTATGCCCAAACAATCCCCAACACTCCAGATTTCCATTCTCCTCACCAATAACTGCCCCTCTTATGTTCATCCATCACTGAAACATAGTAAAGTAAGGCTATTGTAATTTACATACAGTAACTCCTCACTTAGTCGTCCTGGTTAACATTGTTTCATTGTTACGTTGCTGATCAATTAGGGAACATGCTCATTTAAAGTTGTGCAATGCTCCCTTATAACGTCATTTGGCAGCCGCCTGCTTTGTCCACTCTTGCAGAAAGAGCAGCCCGTTGGAGCTAGCTGGTGGGGGCTTGGAACCAGGATGGACTGGCAACCCCCCTATCAGCTCCCCTAAGTTCCCTGTGCTACAGCCGCCCAGCAGGCTATTGCCAGGCAATTCAGGTGTCCCTCCCCCCACTGCCGTGTGCTGCTCCTGCCCTCTGCCTTGGAGCTGCTTACAGGAGCCTCCTGCTTGCTGTGCAGGGGCGGGGACTAATGTTAGGGTGTCCCCCTCCTCCCATTCCTGCCCCCTGCTCCTTTACCCCATCTCCACAGAGCAGGGGGGGAAACAACAGGGCTCAGTATGGAGGGAGCTTGCTGGCAGCAGCTGCTGTCCCAACTTGCTGATCTACTTAAAAAGGCAGTGTACTTAGAGTGGGGTCAGTGTACTTAAAGGGGCAATGCGCATGTCTCTCTCTCTCTCTCTTTCTCACACACACACACACACACACACACACACACGCACACAGTGTGTGTCTCTATCTCTTTCTGTCATGCTGTCTCCCCTCCCTCCATTCGTGCTGCCTTGTAAAGTGTGAGGCTACATTAACAACGTGTTAACCCTTGAGGGCTCAGCCGAGTGCTAGTTCATCATTTAGCAGTAAGGCATTCTCTGGGAAATATCCCACCCTCTTCCAGCCTCTGACTTCACCACCTCAACCAAGCTTCACAATCATCATAGCTGTGAACAGTATTAAATTGTTTGTTTAAAACTTATACTGTGTATATGTGTATATGTGTAGATAGATAGATAGATAGATAGATAGATAGATAGATAGATAGATAGATAGATAGATAGATAGATACTTTTGTCTGGTGAAAAAAAATTTCCCTGGAACCTAACCCTGCCCCATTTACATCAATTCCTATAAGGAAATTGGATTCGCTTAACATCGTTTTGCTTAAATTAGCATATTTCAGGAACATAACTACAACGTTAACCAAGGAGTTACTGTATTTTTATATTTTAGTATTTCATTAATAGTTGATGTAAATGAATAGTGTCTCTAGCACACATGGAAGTGGGGACCCAGCTCATATAGTTTGACAGAAATAGACACAATGATAAAAAGCATGAGAAACACTGGAATAAGGCACTGTTTGTAATCAATATCTAGAAAAGAATTTGAGAAACTACACAATATGTGAAGTGCTAACAGAGGAAGGAAGATAGCTAATACTTTAGATGAAATAAATGCATATTGATGTATTGACCCTGCTGATTATAAAAAAGAAATCTTAAGACCCTGTAACCTGATCAAACTAAACCATGATAACTGTTTCCTTGCAAACAACATTATTCTTCTTGCCAGTTTTCTCTTTGTTTCACAAAATATTAAATGAAAAAGACAAGTTTACATATTAATATAGATGGGTTATACAGAGTATTTACAAGAAAGGGGATGGAACTCAAAGCATCCCATCCATACAGTATGTAAACAGAACTATAAGGATAACTACATTAACACATTTTTTATGAATTTAACAGTTAATATTTCTAAACTGTACTAGTAACTGAAAAGTATTCTGAAGGGAAAGGAGTGAGCACCCATTTGATGGTGGGGGGAATCTATAGCAAACATTTCAAACTTAATTGTCAAGTACATTGGACAGAACTCATCATCAATATAAGTCCAATGACTCCAACTAAGCCATTTCGAGGATGATTTTTTCCCCACTGTGTTTAGTCCAGTATTCATATCAAAGCAGTTATTACCAATTTTAATTATCCCTACATTTTAAACAATTCATTTAAAATAAATATTTTATACCTTAGAAAATGAAAGACTGTAATGTTTGAAGAAGAGTACCTTTGCTCAATCATCCAAATTAACAACTCTGGTCCAAGTTTTCTCCTTTACTATGATAACCCTCTCAGCTATAACAGCTGGCTATGGATTCCTAAAGATCAGACATCAGCAGGGCCGGCTCCAGGCACCAGGCAACCAAGCTGGTGCTTGGGGCGGCACCTGGAGGGGGGCGGCGCGGCGCTCGGGCCGCCGGGGAGAGCGGGGCCACAGCCGGGCTCGCCGCCCACCCCCTGGCGCTCTGGCCGCCCTCCCCCCCGCGCCCTCCCCCCGGCTGCCGGGGGGAGAGCGGCGAGCCCCTGCTGGGGCTCGCCGCCCTGCGCTCTGGCCGCCGGGGGGAGAGCCGAGCCCCCGCCGGGGCTCGCCACCCTCTCGCCGCCCTGCCCCCGGCGCTCTGGCCGCCGGGGGGAGAGCCGAGCCCCCGCCGGGGCTCGCCGCCCTGCCCCCGCCGGGGCTCGCCGCCCTGCCCCCGGCGCTCTGGCCGCCGGGGGGGAGAGAGCCGAGCCCCCGCCGGGGTTCGCCGCCCTCCTCCCAGGGCTCCGGCTGCCCTCCCCTCCGGCGCCCTCCCCCCGGCCGCCGGGGGGAGAGCGGAGCCCCCGCCGGGGCTCGCCACCCTCGCCCCGGGGCTCCGCGCCGGCCCCCCCGGGCTCCGCCCCCCCCCCCCCCCCGCGGGGGGGGGGGGGGGCGGGGCAGTGGCGGCGGCTTTTTTGCCTGGGGCGGCAAAAAAGCCAGAGCCGGCCCTGGACATCAGGTGAGAGCTGGAATAATGGAACAGAGCTCTGCTCCAATCCACCAGCTAGTTCCCCAAAACACCTAGAAATGGGGGTGAGTAAGCAGTTGGTATAGGAACCAGCTACATTGCTTTACCCCAGTTGAGGTAATTCAAAATTGAGGGGTTGTGGTCAGATCACATCCCCAACTGGAGCTAAGAATCTGGCCCACTTACATTATACTGCATTTATAAAGCATGTTGGAGCCTGGATAAGTAGCTTCAAAGCCTTAAAGAGTATGATTCAATGTCTATTGAAGCCAATGGAAAGGCTTTTGAACAGGCCTAAAAATGCAGTTTATTATTCAGCAGATTTGCTCCCTGTCCACATTCAGAGACATAGCTAATGAGTTTAGTGACAAAATAACTTTTTACTGCTTTTTACACGTTAAGTCCACTGAACCAACCCAGCTAAATGATAATGAGCTGATTTTAGTCCTACTTGTTCACCATCATCAGAATTATTTACTATGTTCCATCTGTGTGAACCAATTACAGGCATTGGAATTGCTCAGGTGTCACTGAGGACAGAATTTGAAGACAATGGGATTACAAAGGAGAAACTTGGAGCCTGATTTGACATGAAATTTTTTTACTACTTTAATGATGGACAGAAAAGAAAGAACTCAGGTTGACTCTTAAATCAAAGGTTGAGTCTGCAAATTCTAGCATTTTTGGGGGGGGGAATCTTTTTATTTGGAAACTGAGATAGTTGATAAGGAAACATTTGAGAAAATAAATGTGGAACCCCATAATGTCATATTTAGAGAGTAGCTTTATAGAGTTGGAAAAGGAAGAAAACTCCCTACAACACACAGTAATCAGTCTATGGAGGGCACTCAATATAGACTTCTTTATTTTACAGGCCCTTTAATTGATTCCATTTTTGCTGTAGAGGACATAGAATTCTTAGACACCACCAAGATTGATAAATGTAGCTTGTACATTGAGAGACTCTGAGGCAGCCCAGATCACCCAATGTAAATTGTGCTTGCTTTCTCTGGCATGATTTTTCAAAGGTTCAAAATCAAATGCAGACAAGACTAGTATGATGGTAGGCCTGCAGCAAATATACTAATGTCAAATCTATACACATTTTGGCTTATTTATTAATTTTTTTACATTTATTGAATAAATACCTACCATAACATTGTTTATAAAAGCATATGTAATATCTATGTCCTTTCTTTTCAGAAAATGTTTGCAAACTATTTTGCAACCAAAAATTGCTTTCTTTGTGGCAATTTTTTTTTATCCCTTAGGACAATGATTCTCAACCTTTTCAGGTAGGTGACCCACTATTTAAAGTAAAAAGTAAAAAAAAATACACCACATGCTTACATTTCCTATAAAAATAAAAAAAACATAAATTATAAGACTATATAATTTATTTGTGCATTTGTGTTTCAAGAGATTAACAGATAATACTTGTTCTCAAATAGCAAGGGTGTGCAGGGAATAGAGGAGCAATAATTTCTTTGCTTGAGAGCACAATAAAATTTTCAATGGCTTGTGACCCTCCCCCCGAGTTGTGGATTGTGACACCTAGGGTGGGTCACAAAACACAACTCAGGGGGAGGGTCACAGTTGTGTTTTGTGACCCACCCTAGGTGTCACAATCCACCAGTTAACAAACATTGCCTTAGGTCAAGCACACTGAGAATGGTTTTGTGGTTAAGGCACTGGGCTCAGAGTCAAGAGGGATTCAATTCCTGGCTATAGCACAGATTTCTTGTATAAATTTGGACAAATCACTTAATCTCTCTGTGCATATAGTCCCAATCTGTAAAATGGGCATAATAATACTCCCTTTCTCTCATTGTCTGTCTTGTCTATTTAGATTGTAAACTCTTCAGGGAAGGGACTGTTTCTTACTATGGGCCAGATTGTCATACCCTTACTCATATTGAATTGTAACTTACTTAACAAGAAGTCTCATTGATTTCAGAGGAAATACTCATGATATATCAATGTGAGTATGGGCTTCACAATCTGGCCCTATGTGTTTTATACAGTGCCTAGCACAATAGGGCCTTGATCTTGGCTGGCGCCTCTAGGTGCTTCCATACTACAAGTAATGATAATAATGCAGCACATTACAGCAGCTGCCTGCCATGTCCGAATTTTTTAAATAAATTGTTAACAACAAGTTTTAACTATCTATATTTGCATATAAAATAAAAGATTGAATGTGTTCAAAGCCTAAGGAAAATGCTAAATCATGACTTTATGAACTGGAAGATCCAAGACTTTGCAAAATACTGGATTATTATGCTTTTTCATCTATACATTTCTAGTTCCTTTAAGACTAACAGAAGTATTGGGAGCATAAGCTTTCGTGGGTAAGAACCTCACTTCTTCAGACGCAAGAAGTTCTTCTTGCGTCTGAAGAAGTGAGGTTCTGAAGAAGTGAGGTTCTTACCCATGAAAGCTTATGCTCCCAATACTTCTGTTAGTCTTAAAGGTGCCACAGGACCCTCTGTTGCTTCTTACAGATTCAGACTAACATGGCTACCCCTCTGATACTTGACACATTTCTAGTTGTTATTTGAAACACCATTTTCTTACCATGGGCATATCAACCTGCATGATTTGGTTTTTATTTAGTTTATTTTTTATTATTTCTATGATGCGTAATTTATTCTGTTTTACCATCTGAAGCACAAAGATGTTTTAAACACCAAATGCGACAGTTTCATAAATGCTTCAGGGGATTATCACAACTACTGCAGGAAACTAGAATTTTTTCTTATCTTTCACAGAGAGAAAATTAACATTGTTACCTCAGGGGAAGGTAGATCTGTAGGAAATGTATCACCAATTATTGTAGTAAGAAGTTTGTCACCTAGAATAGTTTCTAAATAGTCTGCCATTACTTCCTGTTGTTTAGGGCTGCAGTGATTCTCCAAAGACAGTACGAGAGGATAGTCAGATACCTAAAAATACAATTTCAAGGCCATAATAATTAATAATTAAAAAACAGAACAACTAGATGCACACTATATCTTACAAGAAAAGCACATGGGTATTTGTGTTTTCATTAATTTTAAAATATTCAAAATAGTATTATTAATTATTCCAGATTAATAACACAGCATCATTGAGCTCAATAATATTTGTGGAAGAGGAAAAGTAAAACTGGAACCTAGAAGAGTAATTTTCAAGTTCAAAGTTAATATCAGAAACAAAATCCAGAAACATAAGGGCTATTAGAAACAGGGATAGCTTTAAACGTAGACATAAACAGAGGAAAGACTATGACAAGGGAAATCAAATAAAAATCAGTTAACCTGGTCACAGTACTTTATCAGGGAAATCTTGAATGACTATGCTCTGATCTTGAAAAATGGGGCATATTAAAGTTTATTTCTCCAGTGGTTAGTAGCCGACAACCCAGTTTACCAGAGTTGTAATATATGCCTATTAATGTTGGGTGTGGAGCAAGAAAAGAGAAAAGAGCTATTAAATCAGCTAAGAAACTAAAAGACGGTAGCAGGAAACAGTTTTCACCACACATATAATGGCAAAGAAATTCAGCCAAATATATTTGGAGCTGTCAAGACAGCAACATAGTGGCTACTGCCTGTCGCCGCCACAGAGCTTCTCAACAGATTAAAATATTGAGAAGCAAATAGTGATGATGTGAACCAGAAAAAAAAATATATATATATATATACCCAAGAAATATACTAAAGCATGGAAAATTATTTAGGTTAAATTCAGCAGAGGTTTTAAAAGCTGCTGACATCTAAAAACTTCAACATTTAGACAACAATTTAGACATCAGTCTATTTCAGTGTTATATTTTCTATACAACTTATTCCTTCATTCCAACATATTTGTAGAAAAATATTCTTCATTTCTTCAGGGCTAATAGTCACTACCCACCTAAAAAATCATTCTCTTGTGACCTGCAAGTAATATCACAAGTTGCTCTGGGAATTATCAGGGCATGCTGGTAGATAATTATTACTTAAAGTGAAGAGGAATGGATGAATTGCTTAGAAATAATGATCCTGTTTGGATGCAAATATTCTTAGTAATGAGAAACAAGGGAAAAGCAATACAAGGAAAACATCATAAACTGCTATTTCCAGGTCCCTGCAGCCTAAAAAGAATCTTAATTTGGGCCAATCATTGGTATCTGGAAGATACACCTGACATCTTTTAATCACAGCTATTTCACTAGCTACGATCTTTTAAAGGGATAAAAATCATATTCTGTATGAAAAAAAAATTAAACAAATGATTTTAAATGTAACACCTATGGTTACTATGGTTGAAAGAGACTAGAGTAAACAATATTTCTCTATTTTTTCAGTTTTTCTTTCTATATTTGACATCATTTTGTGTTTAATCAGTTTCCACTACGATTGTGTGGGTTTTTTTACAAACCAAGGTGGGGGGAGAGAGAAATATTGTTAAAAAATAGGAAAATGTGATCAGAACCACAATAATTGACATGAGGACACTGGGGAAGATGTGGTTCAAGACATTACTTTTAATTTATGTTTTCTTAAACTGTCTAGATTTTAAACTGAAAGTGTCGGTTAAATATCGTCAGATGGCATTGCATTCTGCTAGTCTGATTATGGGCTGACATTTTATGCAGAGTTTTCAGTCCTGTTATACTGCCCACTGCAGCAATCTTTACTCATTCCTTACTCATCACAAAGCTCAAACACAAGCGAGGCAGAATGATATATCTGCTGAAATTGATGGACAGCATCATAACAGAGATCACCACATGGGATGCAGAAACCATTCTCTCAGCTGATTGCAACTAACTTGTTCCTATTAAGTGAGATCTGCTTTGCAGTAATATATAAGCTTCTGTATTTTGGCAAAAATGAAACAACTCATATAAAATATGTGTAGCTTTGAAAGGACATAACAATTTTGTATTAAACATATTGTAAAAATCAGAGACATACTAAGTTCTTTACAGACGTTAGCCCAGTTAGCTTTGAAAAGGCAATAGGTGTGAGTGTCTATGTATACACACCCAAACTAACACACATACACACCTGGAGTTAGGTCAGTTTTGATTATATTTATTTTCAGTGTGTGTGTATATTCTGTAGGTATATATATATATACACACACACATACATACAGAGAGAGAGAGAGAGAATAAATATAATCCAAACCGGCCTAACTCAAAGATTTGTCATAAAGGGCCCTTCAGGACAGTTTACTTGACTTCACTGGGAGTTATGGCAGGCAGCAATATAGAAGAACGGGTTAGTGCCAAAAAAACTTTAACTTCCACTTGTTCTGCTACAGATAGGCAGAAGGGACAACATTTTAATGAGTCATCTGACTGATAAGAAATGATAACTTTTTTCAGAGCTTGTTTTAAAATTGGCGGGAAATGATCAGAATGAAGAGGAAATGGAAAATACAGTAAGACTCAAACAACGTTCCAGTGTAATACTTTTGTTCCCTCTATATTGCAAGCTTCAACACTACAGAAGACAGAATTGTTGCCACAGAAGTCTGAGCAAAGACATAAAAACACAAAAAAAGAGAGGAACCTTTATTGGATCAGATCTTGAAATTCTTACTCAGTATATATTCAGTCCTTGCTCAAGCTAAATTCTCACTGACTTCAAATAAGAATTTTGCCTAAATATGCTGAGGAAGAACTTCTGGATTCAGTCCACAAAGTTTAAATTACATTGAATTATCAACAAAACGAGACTGCCTTTCATTTAAAATGCTACAGAGTTAAGATCAGATACTGTAGATTTCTTTTATCTAGTTTGTTTCTACAGTACCCCTCACCCCAAGCACTATTCCATCATATTTTTGTCCAGAGTACCCTAAATTATAAGTGTGTTAACACTTATGCGTATTAACACTCATCACATTTCAATAAATATATGTACATACCACAAATGCATACTTATCTATCACCTCGATGACAGTTCTAAATGTAATTTTGCTTGTTAAAGTGTGACCATGATACACAATAGGGTCATTTTGTGGTCCATCCCAGCAATCAATTTCCAAACAACGACATCCTTTCATCAGAGCACTTTAAAAACAAGAAGAAAAAAATAACAATCAAAAAAGGAGATAGCATATTCATAAGCCTTTTGTTGCATTCCTGATTACAAATAACATAATCTGAGTAATTACAAAAATATTAACATACCTAAAAGAAAAGAAAATTCCAACAAAATGATATGGATATAAAATTGATGTATATTTTCTCTTATCTACCTTGGGCTTATAATAAGCCTTATCAGAGCCATTGGGGAAAAATGGATTCTATGAATATGAACCCTTAACAGATAAAAATATAGCCAAAGTTTTAGTTTAAGTAAAACATTTTTTTAAACAATGGCTATCTGCTTAAAATTGGAAATGTTTGAAGTTTTATTTATATTAGGATTGTATATTTGAATAAATTCCAGCAAAGTTATTAACTCAAAGTATAAAAACACCAGTAATAAAGTTTACAATGGGCCAGAATATGCCTAGTCTTTACACAGATGAGGAGGGCATGAGGAGGCCTTCCCCTACCTCTATGCAAAGAGCCAGGCAGTGTTACAGTACAGAGGAGTACAGAGACTGCTTCCTCCTAACTTTCCCAAGAATGCACAGCCAGGGCCGGCTCTGGCTTTTTTGCCGCCCCAGGCAAAAAAGCCTCCGGGGGGGGGGGGAGGGCGGCCGGAGCCGCGGGGGTAGGGCAGCGAGCCCCGGCGGGGGCTCCGCTCTCCCCCCGGCGGCCAGGGGGAGGACACGGGGGGGGGGAGGGCGGCAAGCCCCGGTGGGGGCTCGGCTCTCCCCCCGGCGGCCAGAGCGCAGGCCGGGCTCACCGCTCTCCCCCCGGCGGCCAGAGCGCAGGGGGCAGGGCGGCGAGACGGCGGCGAGCCCCGGCTGGGGCTCGGCTCTCCCCCCGGCGGCCAGAGCGCAGGCTGGGCTCACCGCTCTCCCCCCGGCGGCCAGAGCGCAGGGGGCAGGGCGGCGAGAGGGCGGCGAGCCCCGGCTGGGGCTCGGCTCTCCCCCCGGCGGCCAGAGCGCAGGCCGGGCTCGCCGCTCTCCCCCCGGCGGCCAGGGGGAGGGCAGCCAGAGCGCCGGGGGGAGGGCGGCGAGCCCAGCTGTGGCCCCGCTCTCCCTGGCGGCCGGAGCGCCGCGCCACCCCCCTCCAGGTGCCGCCCCAAGCACAAGCTTGGTGGGCTGGTGCCTGGAGCCGGCCCTGTGCACAGCACACCACAAAGGGAAGAGAGGCAGGACCATAGTCTATAGCAGGGGTCGGCAACCTCTGGCACACAGCTCGCCAGTTTCTTACCTAGTGTTCATGTATGAATTTTTATTTTAATTAAATAAGGAAATTCCTAGACAAAAATCACATTAAGATGGAGTTAAGTTTGAGAAGACTTATCAGTACTTTACAGTAAAATACATTACATGGATGGTGTGATTATCCCCAAATCAAAAATTATAAACCAAAGAAATTCAGATTTATGGTTAAACTTAAAAGAAATCCAGACATATTAAGATATGGAAATGCACAGTTAGGGCACCCAAACAACCTTTCCTCTCCCTTGCAGTGAAACCATGAAGGGACAAAAATCTAATGTATTTACAAATTAGTTTAATCTAATGTAGACCACAAAATCTAAAATGCCTTAATCAGAATCATATGGTTATTGCATGGCATTGCTATAGACCAGGGGTCGGCAACCTCTGGCACACAGCTCGCCAGGGTACGCACCCTGGCGGGCCGGGCCAGTTTGTTTACCTGCCGCGTCGGCAGGTTCGGCTGATCGCGGCTCCCACTGGCCACGGTTCGCCGTCCCAGGCCAATGGGGGCGACGGGAAGCCGCAGCCAGCACATCCCTCACCCGCGCCGCTTCCCGCAGCCCCCATTGGCCTGGGACGGCAAACCGTGGCCAGTGGGAGCCGTGATCGGCCGAACCTGTCGACGCGGCAGGTAAACAAACTGGCCCGGCCCGCCAGGGTGTGTACCCTGGCGAGCTGTGTGCCAGAGGTTGCCGACCCCTGGTCTATAGCAATGCCATGCAATAACCATATGATTCTGATTAAGGCATTTTAGATTTTGTGGTCTACATTAGATTAAACTAATTTGTAAATACATTAGATTTTTGTCCCTTCATGGTTTCACTGCAAGGGAGAGGAAAGGTTGTTTGGGTGCCCTAACTGTGCATTTCCATATCTTAATATGTCTGGATTTCTTTTAAGTTTAACCATAAATCTGAATTTCTTTGGTTTATAATTTTTGATTTGGGGATAATCACACCATCCATGTAATGTATTTTACTGTAAAGTACTGATAAGTCTTCTCAAACTTAACTCCATCTTAATGTGATTTTTGTCTAGGAATTTCCTTATTTAATTAAAATAAAAATTCATACATGAACACTAGGTAAGAAACTGAAAGAAAATGCTGCCATGTGATATTTCTAATGATTTGAAGTTATGTAGCATCTACCTTAAATAGTTTTTTAACATTTAACTTTTAGATCCAGAATCACACGTATGTTCTGATTGCTTACCCCATTCTGGAGCAGTGCAAAGCAGCCCAAGAAAACTGGTCAGCTAAGCTGTGTTTACAGCTGCTTTGTTTCACCAGAGCAGTGCAAAGAAACTGGAGTGTTGGACTCCTGTCTTCCAAATTCCTGTCTCCCTACATTCTGCTTTACAAACCCCAATTTCCCCCTTCCTTCTCTTTCACATTCCAGTTTTCTCTTCTTCCTGAACCCACCACATTCCCCTGCACAGTTACAAATCAAATTCCTGCTTCTTCCTTCCTCCACATTCCCCTGTGCTCATTCACCCCATATTTTCCTTCCTCCTGCATCTCCCACATTCCCCAGCATACCGTCTCACCCTAAATCTCCCCTCTCCTCTCCTCTCCATTCCCCTGCATGTGCACATATTTTCCCCACTTTACTGTGCCCACTACATTCCCTTGCATAAGCACACATGCATGCATGCATACTCGCATGCACACACCCTGGGCATGCTGGAGTCCCCAGCCAATGTACCTGGCTTCTGCACTCCTGTCCAGACTCCAGCTTGGGAGGTGGTGGGGAGGCATGGCCAGAGCATCCTGTCAATCTCTAGCTGGTGAATGGCTCATTTGGGTGACATAACCAGCTGGTGTAGACTAGAACTGTTCTTCCTGTGTACACCAAGCCATAGACCTGCATAGAGATGGGCCCCTCACCACCTCAGCTGCATCCAGAGTTTGATCACATATTTGTTTGAATTAATGAAAGATTAATTATATATCTTCAGTGATGTGGAGTTTAAACACTGCAATGTAGTAACGTACAGAACAATGTCCTGCAGATGTCTTTATTTGCTGCAAGAGACAATAGTATATGTGAGGCCAATGAAAAACTTTGGTTTGGATAGTTTTTAGAGTGTAAACAGATGGAGTGGCAAATATACCAAAATGTGTACACACCAAATAAAATTTCACTCGGTCATATTCAAATAATATTATTCTAGTTTTCATCATTGTCTTAAATAGAATCTTGTATTCCTTATTACTAAACACACATTTGTGAAAGACTCAATAAATTGTAGCTTAAGTCACTTTGTAAAATAATTTGCTTACAATTAAAAAAAAGTATTTAAATACCTTGAATAACCCCAAAGGTGACTTGGCCCTATTAGTTGGTCAGATATGAGGTAGGTGTTATGGGAAGACGAAATAAAATAATCACGTAATGGGTGGCTCATATTTTGGTAAACAATTGTGTGTTCTCTTTTATATATCAAACAGTCTTTTGAGTTCATGTATCTTAAAAATCCTTCAAACGACATCTGTTTTTTTCTCTGCACTAAAAGTGAAAATAAAGCAAAAAAATTACATTTGCAGTAATCAATTTAAATAACATTTCTAGCTATGTATTTTTCATGGCATTAATTTGTTTTTGAAAATGGTCTGCTCTGAATAAGTTAAAGGTCATACACCACAACTATTTCTTTCAGTTTTTAAATTAATCAGATATAATATAAAGACAATCATCAAATGCTTGCAGTCCTGGAGTCAATGAAGTTCTAAATGATGAGAGAATGATTTGAATGAGATCTGATGTTATAATTCTTCTATGAACATCAAGAACCAAAGCTTTGTAAAATTCTCACTTTTCACATTTTTAAAAAATAGTACTCCAGTAGAAAGAAAAATTTTATGGTTAATTTATTTTTGGTGGGTAATATGTCCACCAATCCATAACAAGAGATTAATGTCCTTGTCTGTGAAGAGCTCAGGAACAGTTCTGCAAAGTGTGAGTCAGAGATGACTTGAAAGATAGTACTGCAGCCTAGAATTCCCACTAGAAAACTGCTCTTCCTAAACTGTAGAAAGAGAAATGAGTAAACTCTGATAAAATATTACAATACAGGGAAATGGATTAATATTCTCTTCACCAAACAATCTCAAATCATAACTATTAAAGATGACCTATAAATCATATTTACATAATTCCCTCAATTGTAGCAAAATGCGCTAACTGCTCCCCAATTCCTAGGATAACAAGGGAATTCAACACATTATTTAAAACTGATTTCATGACAGGCAGTCTCATTAGAAAGGCAACTTCTGCTCTAACGTAACACCTCAGCGTGTGTTACACTGGTGGCAAGTGATACCATTACAAACCCAGAAGTCCACTAGACCAATGTTTCTCAACGACCAGTCCGTGGACTGGGGCCAGTCCCTGAGATCTCCCTAACACAGTTTAGGAAGGCAGCAAGCCAGTCCGTGCTATCAAAAAAGTAGAGAAACACTGCAGTAGACTATTAAACGTAGTCTATTTTCAACTAGTCTGTGATTTTGCAAACTTCTGATTGTAACCTACCTGTGTTTTCATAGGACAAACTTGACTGACAGTGTAATAGGATGATGAAAATATTTTAAAGAGGTGAACCTATATATACTCTATTGCAAAAGAAGCATTTACCTGACCTCTTCAGGTTAGTTCCAGGCCCAGGAATAAAGAATCACCAGTATATTACTTCTTAGGGAAGCAATTCTCAAACTGTAATATGGATGATGATTAAAAGTATTCTATCAGAATAAGAATTCATTGTAATTACACTAATTAAAGCTACAAAAGTGGAACACCAAGTATTTTTCAGTTGTAGGGCTTATCTAGACTGGGAAAATGAGAAGTGTTTTAAAACGTGTTTACACTTTATAAATACTACTTGGTACTTAATATAGATTAAGAGACATGTACATAGGTGCTGGAACAAGAGGTGTGGGGGGTGCCTCCACACTCCCTGGCTTGAAGTGGTTTCCATTATATGCAGGGTTTAAAGTTTGGTTCAATGGCCAGGGCTGGCTCTGGCTTTTTGCCCGCCCCAAGCAAAAACAAAAAACCCGCGGCACGGCCGGAGCGCGGGTGCAGGGGGACCGGCTGGGGGGGGAGAGGGAGGGGAGGGGCAGGGAGCGGGCGGGAGAGAGAGAGAAGGGGGCGGCCAGGGCTACAGCAGGGGCGCTGCCACGCGGCCCCTCCCGCTGCGCTGCCTCCTGCCGCCTGCTGCGAGGGCTCCGCTCCGGTCGGCGGGGAGGGAAGGAAGAGGACTGCCCTGCAGGGCGCTCTGGTTCTCCATGCCGCCGCCCCCTACAGGGCGGCCGGAGCAGAACAAGAACACCAAAAAAAAAAAGCGGCCGTGCCGCCCTAGTAGTGGGCAGAATGCCGCCTCCAACAATCTGCCGCCCCAAGCACCAGCTTGCTCAGCTGGTGCCTGGAGTCGGCCCTGTCAATGGCTCTCAACACCCCCACTATAAAAATTGTTGCAGCACCCCCGCTGATGTATAAAATGATATTGTTCAGGCCTAGAATCTGTCAGATGTTGTGAGGCCACACAGGCCACTGAATGAGGTGCATTAGATCTTCAAGTATGAGAACCTTTGAGGTAGGGCTTCAAGTAGTAGAAGTTGATGATCTGAGTAGGGCTGGACAATGTAGAACCTAAGGAAAAAAGTTTATTTTAAACTAAAAAAGCACTGAACTGCTTCTCTCTAAAACAGTTACTGCAGATGATTTTACACAATTTTTACAGTTGAGGGAATTTTGTAAAAATAATTAGTTCCCTTTTAAGCAAAAAATAAATTAGAAGGCAAATCACAAAAATCCATCAATCTGTGATGACAGTTAATTGTCTAGAAATGAATTAAGAGAAAGGCAAATCCAAAATATTTGAAATAATTGTATTTATTACACCGATAGAGAGATACCACAGAACAGAGAATTTTTTCTCTAAATGCTGTGTCTGATGAAAGTTGATGGACAGACTAAGAGTGCGCTGTCAAAGTGTTCTGCTTAAGTACTGTCATATGCCAATTTTGTTTGAGGAGCTAATTATGTCCTGCCAGGTGCTGGGCATCCTTAACTTTCATTAAAATCAGTGGCAATTGTAGACACTCAGCACATCAGCCAATTGGACTTTATATTGCCCAAGACATTATTAAGAGGTAGTTTGTGAAGTAAGTATTTATTTTGCCAGGTGGAGATTTGTCTAAAACCTTTCACATCTCTAAAATAGAAGTTGTAATATCATGAAATCTCTTCTGATAAGTTTTTGTCATGTTTTCTCTTTAATATTTTTATGTTATGGGAACCATCCCAATTTCACTGGGGCCTCCTATACAGAATATCAAATTTGTTTGTAACCATTATTATTGCAGAACCATGATACAGTTACTATCTCTTCAGCGCTGACATCTTGGTCCTATTCAATGTGTATATGCCTTATATCTTCCAGGAGCATCCTCCTAGTGCTAGCCCTTTTGAATGGAGAGAACTGAGACACATACTGACACAAATTGGTTACTGGTATGCTTGAACCAGCTCCCACACATGGGCAGGGAGACATTACAACCCCCTGAACTGGCTCCCATATCCCTTGGAAACCAACCCCTACACATTAAAACAGTAATTAAAATAAGTAAAATGGCAAAATGCAAAAATAATTAATGAAATATGCTGCATGTGTTATTTGAACATTAGGATCCCTAATGTAGAATTTTAAAAATAAGGAACACCATGACACTGTATCCCCATACAGGACGGAGGGAAGGGGCTGGCTGTAACCCAGGAGAAAGTTCTACTATAAGATCGGATGTAATATGGCACTAGCATTTTCCCTGTTGGCTACTCTTGTTCCTTCATACCCCTTCCCATGGTGGTTGCCAATGTAGTTCCAATATTTTAAAAGGGTAAAAGGGATGATCTAGGGAACTGTAGAGCAATTAGCTTAATGTGGATCCCAGGTAAAATAATGGAATGGTTAATTTGGGACTCTATCAATAAATAATTAGAGACTAAAATATAATTAATGCTAGTCGCCATGGTTTCATGGAAGGTAGCTTTTGTCAAGCAAACCTGTTGCCTTTTTTTTTTTTTTTTTTTTTTTTGACAGGATTAAAAGCCTGGTTGATAAAAGTAGCTGTGTTGTTATAATATACTGTACTTGGATTTCTCCATGGCATTTGACCTAGTACCACATGACATTTTTATTAAAAAACTTGCATTGTATGGAATTAACAGGGCACACACACATTGGCTTGATTACGAACTGGTTTACAGACAGATCTTGACATGTAGTTGTTAATGGGGAGATATACATTTCTAGTAGGGTCCCCCAGGGATCAGCTCTTGATCCACTGCTATTTAATATTTTTATTAATAATCCAGACAATGTTATGAAACCTTTGATAAAGTCTGGAGATGACACAAAGACTGGTGGGGTAGTAAATAATGAGGAAGGCAGGTTATTGTTACAGATTGATCTAATCACCTAGTTAAATGGTCACAATCCAATAAAATTTGTTGTAATACAGACAAATGCAAGATAATACATATGGGAATAAATAATGTACAGAAGCTCCCCGGGTTATGCAAACCCGACTTACGCAAATCCGCACTTATGGGAAAAGTTCCATAATTTCCATAAACTTTTTTTTTGTGTGCATAATTGTCAGGTATATGTTCCCGACTTACACAAAATTCGACTTACGCAAGGAGTTCTGGAACGGAATGCTTGCGTAAGTCGGGGAGCGTCTGTAGGTTAAACCTACAAGACGGGAGACTGTGTCTTGGAAAGCAGTAACTCAGAAAAAGGGTTCATAATGATAATTGCTTCTACACGAGCTCTCAGTGCAATGCGGTGGCAGGAAGAGCTAATGCGATCCTTAGATGTACAAAAAGAGGAACGTCAAATAGAGGTAAGGAAGTGATCTTGCCTATGAACACAGCATTGGTAAGACCATTACAAGAACAGTGTGTCCAGTTCTGGTGTCCACACTTCAGGGAGGATATGGAAATACTGGAGAGAGTTCAAAGGATGGCCAATGTCTGGAAAACAAGCCTTATGATGTGAGGCATAAGTAGCTCAATTTATTCAAAAAAGGAGCTTGAGAGGTGATTTGATCATTGTGCATAGGTGCATACAAATGGAAAAGATATCTGATAGTAAGGGGCTTTTCAATCTTGGCAACAAAGACATTACAAGATCCCATGGGATGGAAGTTGAAGTTGAAAAAATTCAACCTTGAAAAATTATGAGGGTGATTAAACATTGGAACAGTTTAACTGGGAAGGTGGTAGACTCATCATCACATGGGGTCTCTAAGACAGGATTAGATATTTTTCTAATTATAAATAGATAATAAATAATAAGATTAGATATTTTTCTGAAATATATGCTTTAATCCATTTTGTGGGAGAGGCTCTATGGCCTGTGTATGCAGGGAGTCAGCTGGATGCTCGAGGTAGTCCCTTCTGGCCCCGGAGTCTATGAATCTATGGGTCCCCCTTTTAATTCCCTTCTTCCATGGGCTTTGGGAAGAAAGGGATTGCTTATGTTGCCCTCCACCTGCTCATAACACTTGTAGTTCTGTAGTGACTATAATCTAATCTCATGATTCAGGGCTTCAAATGGTTGTCTGTAGGGGTCAGGATGATTTTTTATTCTTGATGCACATTTGTAATCTGGCAGGTGGGAGGGGGTCACCTTCCTCTGAAGCATCAGAAATCAGACACAGCTAGACATGGGTTACTGCTTGGGGTGGACTGAGGTTCAGAGGCGGTACAGAGAATCCTCTGTTTTAGATGCCTGCCTGATGTGTTTTGCTTAGGGCTGTTGATTAATCACAGTTAACTCATACGATTAACTCAAAAAAATTAATTGTGATTTAAAAATTAACTGTGATTAATCACAGTTTTAATCACACTGTTAAACAATAGAATACCAATTGAAATTCATTACATATTTTGTTTTTCTACATTTTCAAATATATTGATTTCAACTGCAACACAGAATACAAAGTGTACAGTGCTCACTTTATATTATTATTTTTATTACAAATATTAGCACTGTAAAAATAATAAATAGTATTTTTCAATTCACCTCATACAAGTACTGTAGTACAATCTCTTCATCATGAAAGTGCACCTTACACATGCAGCTTTTTTTTGTTACATAACTGCACTCAAAAACAAAATAATGTAAAACTTTAGAGCCTACAAATCCACTCAGTCCTACTTCTTGTTCAGCCAATCGCTAAGACAAACAAGATAATGCTGCCAACTTCTTATTTACAATGTCACATGAAAGTGAGAACAGGTGTTCGCATGGCACTTTTGTAGCCAGCATTGCAAGGTATTTCATGCCAGATATGCTAAACATTCATACGCCCCTTCATGCTTCAGCCATCATTCAAGAGTACATGCTTCCATGCTGATGACACTCGTTAAAAAAATTGTGTGTTAATTAAATTTGTGACTGAACTCCTTGTGGGGAGAATCGTATGTCTCCTCCTGTTCTGTTTTACCCGCATTCTGCCATATATTCCATGTTATAGCAGTCTTGGATGATGACCCAGCACATGTTGTTCATTTTAAGAACACTTTCACTGCAGATTTGACAAAACGCAAAGACGGTACCAATGTGAGATTTCTAAAGATAGCTACAGCACTCGACCCAAGGTTTAAAAATCTGAAGTGCCTTCCAAAATCTGAGAGGGATGAGGTGTGCAGCATGCTTTCAGAAGTCTTAAAAGAGCAACATTCTGGTGCGGAAACTACAGAACCTGATTCACCAAAAAAGAAAATCAGCCTTTTGTTGGAGGCATCTGACTCAGATGATGAAAGTGAACATGCGCTGGTCTGCACAGCTTTGGATAATTATTGAGCAGAACCCGTCATCAGCATGGACGCATTTTAGGTAGCAGTGCCTGGTTGGGATGTGTGTGTGCAGTAGCCATCTCACAGTGCTCTTGGTGATTCAACCAGTGCTCGCGCGTCCCAACTCCCTCAGTTCCTTCTCTACCATAGAGTCCTTACTGCGAACTCCAAAGTAGAGGGGAGGAGGGTGGGTAATGGAGCACCCACAGGGATACACCTCTCGAAGAACCTCAGTTACTGCACAAGGTGAGTAACCTTCTCTTCTTCTTCCAGTGCTGTCCCTGTGGGTGCTCCACTTCAGGTGAATGTAGAGCAGTGCCCTCATGATGATGGAAAGAACTGGAGTTCATTGCTGAGGCTTGTACAGTGAGGCCTAGTCATGTATCCAAAATGGAATTGAGAGTGATTGCATAGTGGTTCGTGAATGTGTGTTCAGAGGCCCAGGTGGCCGCCCTGCAGATGTCTAGAATGGAAACATTGTGCAGAAATGCTATGGAGATAGCTAAAGCACTTGTCGAGTGGGCTCTGATGCCCGGAGGGGCTTCAGTGTTATGTAGTGAATAGCATGTATGTATATAGCTGGATATCCATTTGGATAATCTTTGAGTTGATATAGCAGAGCCTTTTCATTGTTCTGTTGTTGACACAGAGTCTAGGAGATTTACGGAAGGGCTTTGTTCTATCTAGGTAAAAGGCTAAGGCCTGGCGCACATCCAATGTGTGCAGGATCACCTCTTGAGTGTTAGTGTGTGGTTTTGGGTGGAATGTAGGTAGGTGAATCGGTTGGTTGAGATGGAATGAAGACGGTATTTTGGGCTTAAATTTAGGATGTGTTCTATCCTTAAAGAATACTGTGTATGGGGAGTGAGCAATGACAGCCCCTATTTCACTAACTCTTCATGCGATGTAATGGTGACCAGGAATGCCACTTTCATAGATAAGTGAAGTAATGAGCCTGAGGCTAAGGGTTCAAAAAGGGCTCTGGTTAGACTTTTGAGAACCAGATTTAAGTCGCACATGGGCGTGGGTTCTCGGATGTCTGGGTACATATTCTATATGCCCGTTAGGAATCACTTAGTAATCAGGTGGGCGAATACCGGTGTCCCATGTACCTGTTGATGGAAGGCTGTGATGGCCGCAAGGTGAACTCTAAGCGAGCTCGTAGCGAACCCTGAGTTCTTTAGGGATAATAAATAATCCATGATTAGTGGAAGTGGTGCCCGGCTTGCAACTATTTGTTTGTTTTGGCACCACAGGAAGAATCTTTTCCATTTTTGGAGGTAAATAGTGTGTGTGCTGTGTTTCCTGCCGTTTATTAATACTTGTTTTACCTGTTGTGAGCAGGTTAGTTTGTCAGGGCAGAGCCATGAAGGAGCGATGCCTTCAGGTGAAGTCTCTCCGGGTCCGGATGGAAGACTTGGCTGTCGTCCTGAGAGAGAAGATTCCGTAGGCGAGGAGAGTGAACGGTTTGCAGATCGCCATACATGACGGGTAAGGGAACCAAGTCTGTCTGGGCCATGTCAGTACTATGAGTATTATTTTGGTATTGTCTGTTCATATTTTGTGTATCACTCTGGAGATCAGAAATATCGGTGGGAATGCATATAGGAGAGGAGCGTTCCGTTTGATGAGGAAAGTGTCCCCCAGGAATCATGCTCTGGGTCCTGCTCATGAGCAAAACTTTGGGCATTTCTTGTTTACTGATATGGAGAACAGATCTATGTGTGGTGATCCCCACATGTGAAATATGTGTTGTGTTATTTCGTTGTTCATTTCCCATTTGTGCTCTTGGGAAAACTGTCTGCTTAAACTGTCCGCCATCATGTTCTGTCGGCCTGAGAGGTATGCTGCTGTAACAAAGATGTTGTGTTTTATGCACCAGTTCCATAACTTTAAGGCCTCCGTGCATAAAGAGTGGGAACGTGCTCCACCCTGGCGGTTTATATAGAACATACACGCAATGTTGTCCGTCAGGATCCTTATCATTTTGCCTCATATAATGGGCAGGAAATGTAGGCATGCATTGCAAACTGTGCGTAATTTCAGCAAGTTGATATGTGAGTGTGTTTCCATGGGAGACCACTTGCCTTGGGTTGTATGTTGGTTTAGGTGAGCTCCCCATCCGATCAGTGAGGCATCTGTTGTGATTTGTATTGATGGAGGATCCTGCTGAAACAGGATGCCCGAGCACAAGTCTATTGGGTTTGTCCACCATCACAGTGAATGTAGGACCTCTGAGGTTGGTTTGAGTCTTTTTTCTAGGCTGTGCTTTCGCGGAATATATACCAAATTCAGCCATCCTTGAAAGCAGCGCAGGTGTAATTTGTGAAAGTGTTGGCCGCCATATGTCCCAGGAGTTGTAGGCAGGTGCGTGCATACACCCACAGGCTGTCTGAGATCACTGATATGAGGGAGGTCAGCGCTGTGAATCGGGGCATCGGTAGCGATGCTTTGGCCTCTACTGAGTCCAGGTGCACTCCTACAAGTCCAGTTGTTGTCCTGGAGTTAGGGTAGATTTCTTTTAGTTGATCTGTAGCCCATGGGAGTGGATTGAGTGATGGTTTGTCGAGTGATGGGTAGTGTTTCCATCCTGGTAGGACCTTTTAGTAGGCAATTGTCTAAGTATGGGCATATCAGTATTCCCTGTCTCCGTAGATGAACAGCTACCACCACTACGGTTTTGGTAAAGACCTGTGGAGCTGTCAACAGTCCGAATGGCAGTACTCTGTATTGGAAGTGATCTTGTCCCACTGTGAATCATAAGAATCATCTGTGAGCAGGATGGATAGTAATGTGAAAGTAAACGTCTTGTAGGTCGAGAGCTGAGAACCAGTCCCCCTCTTCCAGCGCTGGGATGATCGAGTTCAGTGTGACCATTTTGAATCTGTGGTTGCAGACAAATTTGTTGAGTTTTCTGAACTCTAGTATGGGTCTCTAACCTCTGTTTTTCTTTTGAGTCAGGAAATAATGGGAGTAAAACCCTTTGCCTCTGTGTTGTGTTGGAACTTGTCCCACAGCCCCTAATTGCAGAAGGTGATCGACTTCTTGTTTCAATAGGTGCTCGTGAGAAAGGTCCCTGAAGAGGGACAGGGAAGGGGGTTGGGTAGGTGAGATGGAGGTAAAGGGGATGGTATAACCCATTCGAATGATCTCCAAAACCCAGTGGTCCATGGTGATGGTGGCCCACATATGGTGGAATGGTCAGAGTCAATGACTAAAAACTTGGGTTGTTGGTTCTATTGGCGCTGGTGGGTGGGGGAGCTCGGTCAGACCCTCGACCAATGCTTCAAAATTCTGTCTTGTTTGAAGGTGCTTGGGACATCGCAGTCTGGGATTGGGTAAGGCGACGTCTCTGTGGTCTGTGCCTTTGATTATCAAAAGGCCTCTGTTGTCGCTGTCTGATTGTGTCTCTATTGCACTGGTAAGGTTGGTATCTCCTACGTCTGTTAGGGGGTGTATAGATGCCCAGGGTTTGGAGCGTCGTTTCAGAGTCCTTCACTGAGTGTAGGACTTCATCTGTTTTTGTGGAGAATAGTTTTTCCCTGTCAAAGGGGAGGTCCTCGACTTTAGTCTAGAGGTCCTTTGGAATTCTAGAGGATTGTAGTCAGGAGGCCCTTCTCATGACTACTGCCGTAGCTGTTGTGTGAGCATCTATGTCTGCAACATCAAGGGACGCTTGTAAAGCTGTCCTCATCACGAGTTGACCTTCAGTTATGGTGGATTGGAATTGCTCCCTTCGGTCTTCTGGGATGTCTGCTACGAATTTGCTAAGTTTTAGTTTCTGGTAATTATCACGGTCATATTTCGCTAGTATTACCGTATAGTTGGATATGCAAAATTGAAGGGTCACCGATGAGTAGATTTTTCGGCCAAACAAATCCAATATCTTTAAGTCCTTGTCCTGTGGGGTGGATTTATAATGGGGTTGTTTCCCCTGTCGGTTCACCACCTCCACCACCAAGGAGTTGGCTGAGGGTGTGAAAATAGGAAGTTCATACCCTTGTTGAGCACATGACACTTCCTGTCTGCCCTTTTGAATGTAGGAGGTATGGTTGGTGGTGTTTGCCATACTAATTCTGCTAGTTCTATTAGGGCGCTATAAATTGGTAGTGCAATCTTAGTTAAGGGTGCTGGGTGTAATATTTTGAGGAGATGATGTTGGGGTTTTCAGTCACCTCTTCCAGATGGATGTTCTGGCTTTATGCCACCCGTTTGAATAACTCCTGAAATTGTTTTGAGTCATCTGCAATGGTGGACGGGAGTGACATGACCACCTCATCCAGAGATGAAGATGAGTTGTGAGTTGGTGATTGTTCTTGGTTGTTGGAATCATCCAATTTCTCTACAGAGTCTTCCTGTGTCTCCGAGAGCTCATTTGCAGTAGCTGTAGCAGGGCATATCTGTCGCCTCTGTGGTGTATGGGGCCTTTGGGTCTGAGCTTGGTAAACTGCCCATGGGTCCCACAGTGCCCATTGCATTGGAAATGGCATGGGAGGCACATCCACGGGTTAGTCAACCATGGGGGCATGTCACTGTATAGGCATTCCCTGGCACTTGTGCACAATGGTGGTGGTTCAGTGCCCGATGGAGAGGAGTATCTGGAGTAGAAGACTGCCTCATCCATATCAGTTTTCTTGTCACTTGAAAATCTGGAGGCATTTGGTGATTCCGGTTGCGTCGGTGCCATCGGCACCAGAGAACCGTCGGTGCCAAGTATTGGTGATCCTGAAGTGGAGCACCTACAGGGACAGTGCTCGAAGAAGAACTGCTTTATCTGGAGATGAGGAGACTGTTGGGAGGAGGAGAGACCTCTTCATCTGCTCCAGTTTCTTGCTCCTCAGAGGTTTCTTCCTGAAGTTCAGGTCTCCTAGAGAGGGAAGGTGATGAAGGCTGTCGATCTCTGTGACACGTAGTGCTCAAAGCCTTGGCGAATTGCTGGTAATATGCCACCCAGAGTTCCAGTATGGCCGAGAAGGTGATGCATAAGACATAGTAGGGGGCATCCATGGTTGCTCATACCAGCGAGATGGTGGCTAAGACAGTGCATCACGATTGGTAATAGCTCCTTCAAAAACTTCTGGAAAGGGGCCTCTACAGGGATAAGGCAGAGAGCCCTGTACCAATATTTGGGAGACCGAGGCAAGATCTTCATCAGAATCTTCTTCCTCCAATTCACTGTGAAAAGGTAGAGCCAGAGGAGAAATTGGAAGTGAAGCAGTCAGTTCTGGGCAAATTTCTGAAGATCCCAATGGCCTCAGTACCAAAAACACATTGGAGCCATGCAGCGGTGAGTCAGGTGTCTCAGATACAGCCACATCTTGGGGAAAATGAAACTCCTGCAGTACCGAGCATGATGCCATTACCGAGTCCTTGGCCTACGCTGAGTGAGCTGATGGCCACCCCAAGGGAAGTGCGGTCAGAGTGCGAGTGGGCTTCTTCTGTACTGAGTGAGCACAGCTGCCTCGGTCCATGGCCTGAGACTTTGCAGTCTTTCAGTTTATCGGTGCCCTCGGTACCTGAGGAACCAGCAGCTTCGTGAGTACCGGATTGGAGAGAAGATGGTACTGAAGTCACTGGAGCCATCGAAGACTGCAATTTTTTTGAGGTAGATTCGCACCTGGAGAGCTCAAGGGAAAATCTTTGGAAGTTTTATGACAGGAATCTTGGGTCTTCCTCTTAGATGCCCTTGAGGAGTGTGGCTTGGAGACAATAGAAGCAGCAGACTTACTCAGAGACTGGCCTACAATGGGGTCCCTGGGTCAGACGCAGGCACAGAAATTACACTTCTGGGCAATAGGATATTCCCTGGGGCAACGCATGCACTGGGAGTGTCCATTGCTCACTGTAATGCTCCCTCGCTCTCCCGGTCGGAGGGAGGCGACTCAGGCTAGTCCTGTGGGGTCAGGACCAGCGTCTGTAAGACAGGCAAAAGCCCCGCTAGGGCTGCACAGTTAATAGTCAATACCAGGCTTTAGCCTGGACTGGGGTAGCTCAAGTAGTCAGCCCTTAACTACAGTCTATCAGGGCTGGCTGGGGCCTGGGTGGAGCTCAGACAGCCAGAAAACCCACAGTTTCTCAGGGCTGGCTTTGGCCTGGGCGGAGCTCAGGCAGCCAGCAAACAAACAGTCTCTCAAGGTGAGTGGTGAGGGAGCTCCTGTCCTGGGCTAGAGCTTCCTTGCACCATGTAGGGGGTCAGCCACCCGGGGTGGGGTGGCAGGGGGACGCGGGCCCACCCTACTCCACCACGTCCCAGCCCAGGGCCCTGGTAGGGGCAGGGATTGGCTGCCCCTGTGTCAGCAGGGATCCAGCCGCAACACACCAACTGAGCCACGCCGGGCTCTGCAGCCGGCTGCTCCGTGGCTGCTCCTGGGCTACTTCCTGCCTCCCTGGGGTTTGGTACCTGTGGCCTCCAGGACTCTTCCGGCTCTTCAGGGTAAACTGTAGCGGGTACTCCGGGCCAGTCGTCATCCATATCTGGGGATCAGGAACAGCCAGGCGCAGGCTCCTCTCGGGGCCTCTGGAGAACAGGCCGAGCATCCTCCTCCGTTGCAGGCTCTCCCCCAACTGTGCTGCAGGGCCGGCCGCTTATACTTCTGGCCACACCCTGGTACTTCCGACCAGGGGGGCGGGGCGATCTAGGCTCTGCCCTCCAAGGGGCGTGTAATGCTCCCTCGCTCTCCTGGTCGGAGGGAGGCCACTCAGCCTCACTACACTCACCAAGCTTGCCACTTGGCATGACAGATAACATTTGAAAGAAGGAGAACTGGGTATAACCTCCCAGTGAACTAGGACTATTTTATCTAATCTATTTATCTATCTGTGATGGGATCCATACCCCATACAGGCCCTGATAGGGTTAATGTAGGCCTGAGGGGCCAATTAGGGTATCTGTCTGTACCTGGAGGGACAGCCAGGCTTCACTGAAAAAGAGGCTCTTCTTAGCTGGAGTAGGCTAGATTATATAGCCAGGAAGTTTGCAGAAGAAGCAGGCTTCAGGGAAGAGAGTCTGCAGTCACTCTCTGGGAGCAGAGAAGAAGGGAGGTGAAAACCCAGGCAGCAGAATAAGCACTGGAGCTCTAGCCCTAGGAGAAGGTTTAACCCCAGGGGAGTTGTGAGGAAAGGAAACTGGAGAGGGCTAGGTAGGAAGAAGCCCAAGGAAACAGCAGCAAGGGGTAGGACTGTGCAGACTCTGGCTGCTTGTTATATGGTCCCTGGGCTAGAACCCAGTGTACTGGTAGGGCCTGGGTTCCCATACCAGCCATTAGGAAGAGGCACAGATGCATTGGAGATGCCAACTAGACAGCTGGCTAGACTAGACTTTATTCCCCGGAAGGGGAGAATCATAGTGACCTGGCCAGAGGACTGAGTCACAAAGAGGGAGCATCCTGAGTCCTGGAGAGGGGCCATGGTGCGAGGAAGGGGATGTAAAACCTGAGTAGATCTAATCTCCAAATGCGACCACAAGGAGGTATCCCTAGCAGTGAGTGAATCCCATCTCACTACTTATGTATCTATACAAAAATTTTAAAGTTTTTTTTTAACTAGGACGCTAAAGAGTACTATTACTTACTAACTAATTGCTGGCTAATGCTAAGAACTACTATAATAACTATCAAAGTAAAAACTAGGACACAGATGAGGTAAAACTCAATGCAGACAACTGCCAGAGCTCCAGCTCAGGCCAAGGTGGTTGAGAAGAAACTGAGGGTACTTCACCTGCACAGTGCTGTATAACAACAGCATGTAGGGTGACCAGATGACACAACTGAAATATCGGGACGCGGGGGGGGGGGGGGGGAGAGGGAGGGGAAAAACTGCAGCGGAGAAAAAAAATAAAAATAAAAAGCCAGAGTGCCACCCTCCCCCGCACGCCTCGTCTCCACCTCCCCCCATGCAATCCCGTCAGAGTGGCGGCCCCGGAGTTGGGGGAGCAGGGGCTTTCACAGTCAGGGTCCGAAGCAAGGCTTTTGCAGCCCCGCTCACACCTGACCTATCCCTCCGCGCGGGTTCAAGCTCCAGCCATGCACAGGGGAATGGAGTGCAGTGGCAGCGGAGGCTCTGCGCGATTTTACAGCGCACGCTGCGCGGGGCCTGAGAGCCTGCATGCACCGAGCTGGCTTATGCCCGCTCGGGTCCCGGCCGCTTCCGCCCCAGGGCCGGGGCGCACATGGTGGAGGTGAAGCCCCGAGGAACCGGAGTCCCCACGTGGGCAGCTGCTGCACCCCCACCCCCCACCCATGGGCGCGTAGGGAGCCAGTTCCCCAGGCCGGACCCAGGGCTGCCCCCCTGCAGGTACTGCCCCGCCCTCCTGCCTGCGCTCGGGCCGGGGCCAGGCCGGACTCACACCGCTGTCCCCGGGCCTCCCCCCTCCAGCGCTTGCCTGGGAGGGAGGAGAAATGCAGCGTACTTGGGGAAGAGGCGGGGATTTGGGGAGGGATCCAATGGGGCAGTGAGGGGGCAGGGCTAGGGCGGGGATTTGGGGAGCTATCCAATGGGGGAAGGAGGGGGCAGAGTCGGGGCGCGACCCGGAGCGGAGGGCAAAAATTGCTTGTTTGTCCAGTGTCCCACCAAACATTGGTCGGGACGCGGGACAAACAAGCAAATATCAGGACAGTCCCGATAAAATCAGGACATCTGGTCACCCTAACAGCATGGGGCATGAGACTGTGTGGGCTGAATGGACACTGCTATGAGAAATCTCCAATCAAAGATGCAGGGGGCACAAGTGCACCTAAAATGGAGCACACACGGGGACATTACTCAAAGAACTGTTGTTCTCTGAGATGTGGGTGCAGACATGTATTCCACTTAGGTGTGCACATGCTGAGCACACCAAAGCCAGAGAACTTTGCCTAGCAGTACCTGTAGTGGTGGCCCTCATGCCCTCTGAACCCTTAGCCCTTCCCCAGGCTATTTAAAGGCAGCATCACCCCGACTTCTCTCAGTTCCTTTGCACCAAAGTTCAAGAATTGAGACTCCAATGCAGAGGGAATGGAGGGTGGGTCATGGAATACACCTCTGCACCCACATCTTGAAGAATAACAGTTACAGCACAGGTAAGTAATTAAAAACCTGGATGTAGAAATAGAGAGCATACTGATCAAATTTGGAGATGACACAAAGCTGGGGGATGTGCAAACGCTTCGGAGGATAGAGCTAAAATTCAAAAGGAGCTTGATAAATTGGAGAACTGGGCTACAGACAACAAAATTAAATTAAACAAAGACAAAGTTAAGGTGCTATGCTTAGGGAAGAAAAAACAAATGCACAAATACTGAATGGGGAATAACTGGCTTGGCAGCAGCACTGTTGGGAAGGATCTGGGAGTTGTGGTGGATCACAACCTCAACATGAGTCAACAATGCGATGCTGTTGCAAAAAAAGCAAATGCAATTTTGGGTTGCATTAAGAGAGGTATAGCACGCAAGTCACAGGAGGTGATAGTACTGCTCTACTCGGTGCTGGTTAAGCCTCAGCTGGAGTACTGTGTCCAATTTTGGTCACCGCTGTATAAAAAGGATATAGAGAAACTGGAAAGGATCCAAAGATGAGCAACTAAAATAATCAAAGGGATGGAATGTAAGCTATATCAGCAAAGGCTGAAGGAATTGGGTATGTTTAGTTTGGAAAAGAGACATGATAGCGGACTTCAAATACTTGAAGACTGCCATAAGAAAGATGGAGAAAATATGTTCTCTCTTGCCACAGAGGACAGGGCAAGAGCATAGCAGATTTAGATTAAATCTCAGGAAAAACTTCCTAACTGTAAGAACAGTAGGACAGTGGAACAGACTGCCTACGGAGGTCATGGAAGCACCTTCCTGAACATTTTCAAAAGGAGGTTGGATAGCCATCTGTCTTGGATGGTTTAGACACAACGAATCCTGCAGCTTGGAAAGGGGTTAGACTAGATGACCTTTGTGGTCCCCTCTAACCCTATGGTTGCATGATTCTATGATCTTTTCTTTTTTGAGTGGTTGCAGATGTGTATTCCCCTCAGGTGACTCACAAGTGGTATCAGAAAGAGGTGGGGCTCGGAGCCTACTTAAAGAGTGACTGCAAGACTGCTTTCTCAAAATTTGTGTTTGATCTGGACAAGATGTAATAGCATAATGCTTTGTAAAAGTATGTATGGAAGACCAAGTAGCAGCCCTGGAAATGTCCAATGTCGAAATGTTACTGAGAAATGTAACTGATGTCACTTGGGACCTCATTGAAAGGGTTTTCAACTTTTTTGAAGGCAAAATCTGAGTTATCTCATAAGCATTCGTAATGCAAGATGTTATTCACTTGGAAATCATCTGCACAGAGACTGCTTGACCTTTTATGTGATCCACAAAGGAAACAAAAAGATGTGATAAACGAAGTGGCTTAGTTCTTTCCAAGTAAAACCTCAAGCATTGTCTCACATCCAAGGAATGAAGACACTGTTCATAAGCATTTGAATGAGGGTTGAAAAAAAATATAGCTAAGTAAATTGTCTGGTTATGATGAAATTGTGACACCACCTTAGACAGAAACTTAGGATGAGGTCTCAGCAGGGCCGGCTCCAGGGTTTTGGCCACCCCAAGCAGCCAAAAAAAAAAAAAGAAAAAGCCGCGATCGCGATCTGCGGCGGCAATTCGGCGGGAGGTCCTTCGCTCCGAGGCGGAGTGAGGGACCGTCCGCCGAATTGCCGCCGAATACCTGGACGTGCCGCCCCTCTCCGGAGCTGCCGCCCCAAGCACCTGCTTGACAAGCTGCTGCCTGGAGCCGGCCCTGGGTCTCAAGGTAGCCTTGTCCTTGAAAAACTGGGTGTATGAAGGGTCCATCATCAGGGCCTACTACTCTTTTCACAGAAAGTATGACCACAATAAATGTTATCTTTTAGCATTGGAGTGACAGAGAACAAGTTGCAAAGGACTCAAATGGAGGACCCATGATGGTGGCCAACACCATGTTAAGGTCCCACTCAGGAATCAGTTCCTTCACCAGTGGAAAGAGATGAGTGACCTGTTTCAGAAACCTGACTACCATGGCATTCAAAAAAACAGATGTCCCTTGGACTGGAACATGAACCACTTAAATTACTGCCAAGTGGACCCTCAGTGAACTGAGAGACAGACCAGATGACTGAAGGTGTAACAGGTACTCCAGGATGTCTTGAATGCAGGATAGCATCAGTTGAATCCCCCGGGCTAGGGACCAAATTGAAAAAACATTTCCACTTACCCAAATAGGTAGCCCTAATAGAAGGCTTTCTAATGTTAAATAGAACCTGTAGAACAGCTTCAAAAAAGTGCTCCTCTTCCTTATTTAACCATATAGAATCCAGGCTGTGAGGTGCAAACTGCTCAGCGCTGGATGAGAAATCTGACCGCAGAACTGAGACAGTATATAGGGACAACAAGAAATAGAAATATGTGCAAACAGACTGAGGAGGTCAGAAAACCAACATTATCTCAGCCAAGCTGGTGTGATTATAATCAGTCTGGCATGATCAATCCTCAGCTTGAGAATGACCGGAAAAATGAGTGGGATCGGGGGGAAGGCATACAATAGTGCCAATCTCCAATTCAGAGGAAAGGCTTCGATTAAGGAACCTGGTCTGAGACCCGCTCAAAAGCAAAATTGATGGCACTTCTTATTGTCCTTTGTTGCAAACATGTCGATAGCAGGAATGCCCCATTCTCCAAATATGGACTTAAGCACACCGATCTTCAAAAAGCACTTGTGATTCTGGAAGAAATTCTTGCTGAGACAAACAGCCAAATGATTCTGGGCCTCTGGTAAATGAGCAACTGTGGAAATGATGTTCTCTTGGATTCATAATGCCAGAACTTTATTGCCTCTTGACAACGCTGATTAGAGTGGACTCCTGCTTGTTTGTTCATATAGTACATTGCAGTGGTCTTGTCAGTGAGTATGTGAACCACTGCACCCCTGATCTGCACTCAAATATCTTATTGCATATGGCCCGAAGCTCCAGAACACTGATATGAAGAAATGCCTCTTGATCCATCCACAAATTTTGTACCTTCAATTCCCCCAGATGTGCTCCCCATCCAATTGTGGAAGTATCCGTAACTATGGTCCTGTCTGGTGTGGAACAAGCAAAGAGAAGACCCTGGCATACATTGCTCTGAACTGTCCACCACTAAAAGGAGTCCAGAATTACTGGAGGCACTCAGACCAGGCTTTCAAATGCCTGACAATTCAGGCAGTAGACCATCTTCAATCAGTCTTGAAGAAGAAGGAGGTGCAATCTTCAATTCTGGACCACATGAGTGTGTGGCCATCTGGCCTAATAACTTTAGGCACACTCAGATCGTAGTAGATGGGTGAAAGCGGAGAGACGGACAAAGGTGACAAATTGCCTGAAATCACTTGTTCAGTAGGAATGTCCTCAAGCTCTAGAATGTAGTAGGCTCCAATGAACTAAATTTTTTTTAGTTAGTATTAATGTCAACTTCCCCTTGTTCAAGATCAGATCCAGGTGATCAAAAAGGCATAGTGTGAACTGAACGTGCAAGAGGACTGGTTCTCTTGAATTGCCCCTCACTAATCAATCATCCAGGTATGGGAAGACATGAATTCCTCTTTTCCTGAGAATTCAGTCACTACCGCCAAGCATTTGGTAAAAACATAAGGCACCAAGGACAGGTCACAGAGAAGCACAGTGATAATGATGACCTGCCACAACAAATCTCAGAAATTTCCTGTGACTTGGGAAAATTGTCACGTGGAAGTAAGCATCCTGAAGATACAGGACAGCAAACCCAGTCATTGTGATTTAACACAGGAAGAATTGTTGCTAGAACAACCATACAGAATTTCATGCATTTTATGTATTTGTTGAGACCCCAGAGATTCAGAATAGGTCTCATCGGACCAGGAAATATTGGGAATAGAATCCTTTTCCCAAATGCTGCTGGAATACCTCCTCCATAGCTCCCAAAGCACAGAAAGTCTGTACTTGCTGAAGGAGCAGTGGCTCACGAGAAGGATCCCTGAAGAGGGACAGCATAGGGGGTGGTGTTGTATTAATTTAGATGGAATATAGAGGCCCAAAAACGTTAACATAACCCAGTCACTGTCCAACATTCAACACTGTTAAACAAGGTCTGGAGTTTAGTATACAGAAACTTCGGCCTACCATGACAAACACATCATTAAACATTCTTTTAGCCTTTTATTAAACATAAAGAAAAGAAGGAAAAACAGTAAAAATGTTTGAAATGTAAAGTATTAAATAAGGCTTTCATTTTAATAACATCTCCTTCCCTTTAGCTGGGGAGAATTTTTAGAAGGAAAAATCCCCTTGTTTTACATTCTCTTAGATAGTATCAAAGACGGTGATAACAGTCCTTTTGGGGAAATTAGACTGTGATGGGTTCCCCCCTGGGTGGCACCTGGAACTGGGGTACCACTGAGCCCCCTGACCCACCAGCCTGGGCTCCCTCTCACACTGTACTGCCGTGATAAGTTATAAAGCCCCCCAGCCTGCACTTCACCAGCATTCATACAGGTAGGGACACACCCAGCTGTAGTTACACGCAGGCTCTCTGACCACCAGCTTCCCAGTCTGGGACCCCAGAACAGTACCATCCTGTTGTGGTCAAATCTGGCCGGTATGTGGCTTTAATACCTGGTCTGCCTCTCCCTCAATGTGAAGAGGACAATGCACAGTTGTGGTAACCAAGCAGAGATTTTCCCCAAGCACTCCAGTCAAAGCTCATTGGTTTAGATTAAAACATAAAATAAGTTTATTAACTACAAAAGGATAGATTTTAAGTGAAAACAAGTAGATCAAAGCAGATTACCTGGTAAATAAACAAAACCGCAAACTGAGTTTAACATACTAGATAGGTAGTATATGAATTAGCAAATTCTCACCCTGAGTGATAAACAGCCTGGCAGACTCTTAAGACACAAGCTGGCTTGGCTTTGCAGCTTGGGTTCCCCAGGTTTTCATATACAGGCTAGAAATCCCTTTAGCCTGGGACCATCACTTCCCCCCGGTTCAGTCTTTGTTCCTCAGGTGTTTCCAGGTGTGTTGTTGTAGGAAGAATGATACCATCATGATGTCATTTTCCCCCTTTTATATCTTCTTCCCACTTGCTGGAAAGCTCTTTTGCTGTGACCTGAGTCAAACAGTTCCCATTGTGTCGTGTTATCTCTCAGAGGTTTCTATTGAACACAATTCCTTGGGTAATCCTTGTGCTTGTGTGCATTTCCTCAATAAGCCATTAACATTGTTTGGCTTTTTTACTGTTGTACCTGAAAGGCTGCTTTTGGGTGTTTTCAACCTCACATGTTTCAGTAACACCTACATAGCCAAACTTCATAACTTTACATACGACGATAGCGCATACAATCCAATGAGATATTAATGTCTAGCAGATCAAGACTTTTAGAATGATACCTCAGAAGGCATACTTTGTACAAAACATATCCTAATTACATAACAGTGATGAATATTGGGGTGCCAGGGTGTCACACTAAGTTAATTGAGATGGGCTAGAGCTGTTTTTGTTGCTGTTACAGTCCGATCCTATTTAATCACAGGTGGTGTTTCAGATTCAGCTGGCACTGGTAGAGGTGATAATGTTATCTGGGTTCTTCTCTCTAGCCTGGTTTCATCAGGACATCTCTCAGGATTAGCATGATGAAGGTCTGGGGTCCCAGGAAATGGTGGGGGTGTTATGAGAGACCTGGATTTAACATAACTGGCAGCCATCTTGTGCACTTAACCCCATAAGCTGGAAGCAAAGACCCATACAGGAATAATTTGGCCTTGCTTAGGCAGACAAAACAACTGCAGCATGTTACTAACAAGGACAGATTAATGAGAAGGAGGGGAGGGGCGATTTGAATAGGTGACCTTGAGTCTGAGTGCCTATGTTTGTTAATTTAGCCTTTGCTGACAAGCTAAGAGACTGACACCTAACTCCCCAGTGGCTAGGAGCAAGGCTGACCACCAGAACCCTGCTGCTGAATCACTTGATACCACCTCAGACTTTGGGTAACTATATCTATCTGGGGTGCGTCTAGACCAGGGGTAGGCAACCTATGGCATGCGTGCCGAAGGCGGCAAGCGAGCTGATTTTCAGTGGCACTCACACTGCCCGGATCCTGGCTACTGGTCCAGGCGGCTCTGCATTTTAATTTAATTTTAAATGAAGCTTCTTAAACATTTTAAAAACCTTATTTACTTTACATACAACAATAGTTTAGTTACCAGTATGTATTATAGACTTATAGAAAGAGACCTTCTAAAAACGTTAAAATGTATTACTGGCACGCGAAACCTTAAATTAGAGTGAATAAATGAAGACTCGGCACACCACTTCTGAAAGGTTGCCGACCCCTGCTCTAGACTATTGCTAGATTTTCATGTGTGCTTTAGACTCAATAAAAACAAGACTTTTGGGGTAAAAGCACTCTTGTGTGTACCAAACATTTATCAGACGGCGGTGCTGTGTCCCCCACTGATTTATTTCCTGACACCGCCTGGAAAACAGAGACTAGTTACCATAGCTTTGGGTTCAGATAACTCCAAGTAACAGATTTCTGTGCCAGTTTGTGGCGTTGGTGGAGAGGAAGGGGACGATTGGTACACACACAGTTAGCTGCAATAGGGATGAGAGGACAGTGGGACAGGGTAGCAACCTGTAATTCCCATGTCATAGTCTGAGAGTCAATTTATGGATACATTCTGTTACTGGGACTCAGGCTGGTAGCCTGGTCAAGTAAGAAAATATGTCAGACGAAAAGATTATATCTGGAAAGATGGAAATGGTTTTGGGTAACAGCTTGATGGATTTTGTACAGGAGTATGGTAATGGTCTTTGGAAACCTGAAGCCTTCACCAGCCCCAGGGCTTTCCTGTAGCTCTATAAGCAGATGGTAGCAATGGTAGTATATAAAAAGATCAGTTAAAGGCAAGAGTGGAGGAATTAGAGAAATATAAAGTTGAGAAAGAAAAGGAAGCAGCTATCCTGACCTCTGAGTCAGACATCCTCTGGGCTACAACTCTGACTCAGGCAGCACAGATAGTGGCAATGCAGAAGCAAGTGTGTGACAGTGAGAGAGTGAATGAGAAGCTGGAGCAGGAAGTCTGCGAGTTGAAAATGCAGGCAGAAGAAAGTAAGGCAGTGATTAGAGCCTTACTGAAGGATTCCCAGAATAAGACTCAGGCAGACCATGGGGAATGTAAGATACAGATCTGTACTCTCTAAGTGGATTTGGGAAGGCAGATGGGAATAGTGGCTGCAATCAAAGGGGCTCATAATCTAGGGGAGGAAGTTGGGCTAGAAGGAGGACCTGATTTGAATCCTCCTTATTATGAGAGGGAAGACTACAGCGTGTGTCCCCTGGGTCCTTTCTGGAACGCCCCATACATCCCCTTGCTCCAAACACTGGAAGAGCTGCAGAAGCCTCCACCATATAGGAGGTTTATGGTTTATGTGAAATTTGCAGGAGGGGCATTTGGACAAAATGTACTGGTAGATTCAGGTGCTACTTATTCCCTGATTAGTACCCAGAATAAGAACCTGTTTGGATCTCTGGAAGGAGTTAAAACCTTACAGGGGCTTAATGAGGCAGAGAGCATTGTCCCCTTTTGCAGAAAGATCCTGTATAGGGTGGGGAAAAGGGAAAATAAAGCGCAATTTGGCTTGATGGATTGGGAGATGAAGGAATTCTGGGAATTGATGCTTTGAGAGAATTGAGAGTGCTGATTGACTTCACCAACAGGGTTCTATGGGAGATGCCCCCTGGCATACCCTGGGAACCTCTGGAGATTTTAGCACGGAAGGTCTAGAAATTGCAAAGAAACACTGGGAGGTGTGGGCTAAGAATAAAATAGAATGTGGTAAAATTGATGCAGAAGTTCTAGTCACAGGCCCTGATCATAGAATGTCAGGGTTGGAAGGGACCTCAGGAGGTCATCTAGTCCAATCCCCTGCTCAAAGCAGGACCAATCCCTGGACAGATTTTTGCCCCAGATGGCCCTGGCAAGGATTGAACTCACAACCCTAGGCTTAGCAGGACAATGCTCAAAGCTATCCCTCCTGCCCCCAAGCAGTATATGTATCCAAAAGAGGCAGAAGCCAGCCTAAAAGAAATAATTGATGGGATTTTAAGCCAAGGAGTCACAAGTGGCACAATTAAGTCCCAATAACACCACACTATAGCCAGTTCTTAAAAGTGACAGCAAGACCTGGAGGCTTATTGTGGATTTTTGCCCCATTAATTGTGTGACTCCACTGATGGCCTCTGTAGTGACTAAGTATCAGGAGGCAATGGTCGTCGGGGCCCAGTGGTTTTCAATTTTAGATATGGCCAATGCTTTCTTTGCTATCTCTTTACATTGGGATATTTATGATAAGTTTGTTTTTATTTTTAAGGGAATTTCCCCAGCCAGTCCTAGTAAATCAGAGCTGATAAATTTGCTGAGCCCTAAGTGGATGCTCGAAGCACAGTTGGGAACCCAAGAGCCCCCAGCTTGGTGAGAAATGACTTGGACGTGGATGAGTCTAAGTAACTGCCATTGAAATTTAGTTTAGATGTATAATAGTGTCTCTTGCTATATAGTGAGGGGAAAGTTTTGTTCTGCATTTTAGATTACTAAATGGATCTTGGATGATATTGGAGATGATGTTGGAAGATACTGGAGATGATGCACTCCTGTGTGCTGCTTTTGCTGGTATCTGGATCACAAGCCTACTCCTCTGGTGATGTGCATTGAGAACCTGTTGTGTTCAAGGCGTGGCGAAACTTCCTGTGGAAGGCAGTAGAGTAAAGCAAGTGGCTCCACAACAGACATCACTGTGGGACTTCAAAAAATCTCTGTGAAAACTGAGTGTGTCATATAGTGGGCCAACGAGAATGTCGAATGGAAATACCAATTTGAACGCCTGCCACACAACAATACTGCCTCCAGCCAGCCACTTCCACCCCCAGCACAAAACCAAAATATTAACATGAAAATGGAAGAATCTCACCCAGACTGAGAAAGTTCTGCACAGTGATGGAACCCATGGATTATAGAGTACAAGTAATAAAAGATACCCAGGAATGAAAAATAGTAGAATTGAGAGCCTGCTTAGAGGAATCTGGAATTAGATATGAATGCAATAAAAATGCCTTGCAGCCACAGGATGTGTGTTTAGAAATAATAGATGGAAAAAGCCATTATGCTATTAACCCATTTGCAAGTGGGTAATAATTGTGTACGTTTTAGAAGGGGGTGCCCTATGCTCAGTGGCCAGTAGGTATTAGGCCAGGGCCCCTATCCCTACTGCGGGAATGGTGCCAATCTCAGTAGTGATGGTGAGCCTGGGATCTTCTGAGAAAAGTGTTTTGAAGGTGAGGGAGAAAAGGAAGATGTCCTCGCACTTGATCTCAATGAGCCCTGGAAGTCGTCTGGTGGTAGCAGAAGAGCCACACTGACAAGGCAATCAAACAACCAGCTTCATCTGAAAAGCAATACGGAGATGGCAGGGGCACCAAGAATGAATGAGCAGTTGGTGCTTCGGTACCAAAAGAGACATCGCAGTTCCACTTGGTACCGGAGCAAATAATGATCCCAGAGCCAAGGTCAGTACTGATCCCGAAGATGACGGCTGAAGGAAAGACAACATCAATGCCAAAGACAGCACCTGCGCTGATGGGCCCCTTGGTACCAAAAAGGATGTTGACCACAACTCTGACTCTTAGGCAGAGAGGAATATGGTGACAATGAACAAGACAACTCTGCAAGCAGACCTGACGATGCTGAGGGCACTGCAGAAGAAGAAGCTGAATGCTCCTGAATTATTGGGGAATCAGGAACAGAGGGGTAGAGCAGGTCTGATGCCGCCTGGTATGCCAATGGCGAGAGACAGTCAGTACCAATGCTGATGTTGTCAGTACCGGAGTTGACAGTACAGAGTACAACTGATCTTGGCGCAGTACCAGGGAGTGGTTAAATGGTCCATCATGCATACCGGAGAAATCATGGTGTCAGTCAGCACTGCTTTTAAGACAAAGAGGAATCTCTCTAAGTCCTGGAATGGTCTCGGTCCATCTTGTGGGATCTCTTCCTTGGAGGGCCAGAGGAAGGAGAATGATCCCTTTACCTCATTGGGGAAGCACCAGACCTCACGCTGGAAGCAACATCCGGCTCTGACGGACACTGCAGGGCTCAAGGCTCTGTAGAGGTCTCTGATGCCAAGGTGGGCCTCTTGAAGATGCTGTTTCACATGCAAGTCCCTCACTACCTGAAGTCTCTTTTTAAACTTACAGATGAAGCAAGGTTCTTTAATGTGCCTTCTCCCAGGCACAACAAACACCACATGTGAGGATCACTATTAGGAATAGCCACCTCACATGACGGACAATGTTTAAACCCTCGTGAAGGCATCACCCAGGGTGACTATCTATCCATTCTCACTAACTACTATAAACTACACCTCAGGGAGTACTAAACTATATTAATTATATACAGCAAAGTCCCCAAAAAACTGAAATAAACAAGTGTGAGATAAACTACCGCACCGAATGCTCCGACTCCAGCTGCAGGCAGTGAGAAGAAACTGGGGGGGGGGGGGGGTAGAGGAGGGCAGGGCAGCACCATCCTTAAATAGCTTGGGAAGAGGCTAAGGGGCCAGAGGGGATGAGTGCCACTTCTACAGGTACTGCTAGGCAAAGCTCTCCAGCTTTGGTATGCTCGGCACATGCACACTTGAGTGGAATACACATCTGCAACTACTTGAAGAACATTATGGTTTTCTTTGTTTTTTTAGAAATCACAGAACAGTATAAATATAAGATCTTTTCTGGTTCTGAGTCATATGTGTCTCTCCCACCCTAAGAGGCAAGCATTTACTGCTTCCTTGAAATTGCTTCCATCTTTGTCTGAATAAGATACCAGAAACTGGATATGAATGGAAGGGAAGACTTCGTTTCCAGGAATAATCCTATTTCTATTATCTTCCTGAGCCCTCCTGTCATGTACAGATTTTTTCCACTCCTATATTAGAAGAAAGTAATGTTAATACATTTTAGACTATCTCTGATGGTATGGCAGATACTGCTTTGGTATCCTTGTAGAAGTAGAGCTTTTGTCGTATCTGAATTTTCCTTTTTTGTTGTTTCAAAATCATCCTGTGAAAACTAGTATCTCTCTTCTGAAATTCTGTCTAGGAATAAGGGGAAAAGAAATCACTTCTAAGTCTATGCTGTTTTAAATCCCTCTGGAGTTTTGAGGATGGAAAAGTATGCTTTTCTCCCTTAGCCGCTTCACCAAGTCTTATTCAAAAGTCTCCCCATAACACTTTGCCTATAAATGTTGCAGAAGAAAGGAACTGTGATGGTTAGCTAGATGTCCTCTAATAATATCTCAGCAATATGTTTCTCCCTGCTGACTGTATTCAAGGTCACAGTCCTTTAAAGAAAATCCTGAGCATATCAATAGATGCAATTGGCAGAAAGGAAAATGTGTAATTTGTATTTTGTTCACTATTAATTGTAATGATTCATCCTTTGCCGTGGGAATGCTCTGATATCATTGCTCTATAAATGAACATCATAGATATTTAGAAGGTTGTCACCAAGGCCTCAGAGTTCCTCCTTGAGGAAAGCCTCAATCTTTTTCTCCCCTGGGATCCTTGTAAAAATAGCTACCATGGCCACCAATCTATTTGCATTACAGATAGATAGTTAGGGATGGGGGGAACTTTCTCTTGGAATTTTGTAAATTTTCATACATTATTCCTAGGTCTTCCCTTACTGGGATTTTTCTATTTAACAATAATATCTTGTTTCTTTCAAGAATGCAATAAGATGTCCAAATCACTTCTGTCAACAAAAATATTTTCTTTTCCTCCCTCCTAATCAATGTAAACAGCCAGAATGTTAATCTGTTATCACAGATTCAGACATGTCTAAGGGGAATATTTTGTCCTGACTTTCCAGATCTTATTATGTGTTTCCCTCATTTGACAGTTTGGAAGACTCTAATGATTACATTATATCTATGCCTTTTTGGTTTTGTTCCCTTGTGCTTCTTTGCTGTGATTTGTTTTTTTTTAGGTAAGTTAGTTAGTTGGTTGAGTTGAGGGTTATTTTTGTTTGTTTAGTTCTTGAGAGCATTTTTGTTTCCTTGAAACTAAGACAGCTTTCAAAAGGAAGGAGTTTGGAAAATGACCCTAGGGGGCTCTTTTACCATGGAAAATCATTTAGCCTGTGGTGTATGTTTATTGCCCTGCTTGAGACAGATAAAGTGGAACAGTTGCCTTCTGTGCACAGGGTAGAGAGTAGTCATCTCATAATCTCCAGAGAAAAAGCTGGTACTATAATCCTTACACCTGCATACATGAACTGACTTTTTTCTCTTCCTTACAGAGGGTTGATAGATCAGCACTGTTAACTTCACATACTGAGTTAGGGCAGTGTTTGTTTTGTTTATTGCATTCCAGATATGTTTGTCTAGATGAAAAAAGTACACGGTACTGTGGTATCTCTCACAGAACATTTTCCATCAAATTGCATTAAAAGTATTGTTAACCAACATTAGCTAGACTGACGTATTTTTCTGAATCTCTGTAGCCAGCAAGTTCAGACGTTTAACACTTAAAACTGGGAGTGTGCCAAAACTGCCATTCATCTGGATGGAGTAGCTTTTATCCGGAATTCTAGGTGGACTGACAAATACTTTACAGAATCCTTTCAATCTCTTTAAAGAGAAGGATGTTGCCCTCTCTACTACGCTAATCCATAAGAAGCAGATTTTGAATAAATACTGAAAGTAACAACTAATATTTGAAAGATTAAAATACTATCAAACTAGAACTCTAGAGAATTAAATTTGATGGCACAATGACAAATTACAACTTGTATTCTAAAAGCAAAGTATAAATGTAATACTTGTTTCCACCACTTCAACAAAGAAAGTAAAAACTATTTTCTTACTGTTGTTGTTTTCCTGTAATAAAAGCATTACCAACAAGTAATAATTCCTAACTTCTAAGGGTTCTATTTTGCAGTTGATACACATATAACTCCTATTAATGCCTTTTGGAAAAAGAACAGACTTCCTAAGGATAAACTAATGGTGAACTTCCACCTGCAGATAAACACTGTGGATAGCTGAAATTTTGCATAACTTGTTAGATGCTAAAATATATAGGTGCTAGGTTTCTGCTATCACCTACAAAATATGAATTTGCAAGGTTTTCAAGACAGGGATTGTGTTTTTCAAAGTTTCTGTGTAATGCTTAACACAATAGGCTCCCAAACTTGGACTTTTGCATGCTACCACATGACAAATAGTAACAATAAGCCACTGTTCTTCACTGCAAGGCCCGCGAGCCAGTGGCGGCTCCCATGGACCGTAAATGCGGCTCCCTGTCGATCGTGCTCTCTGGCGGCGCAGTGGGGCTGCAGCTAAGGCAGGCTCCCTGCCTGCCCCGGCCCCACGTAGCTCCCGGAAGTGGTCAGCATGCCCCCACAGCCCCGGGGGATAAGTGGGGAGCAGAGGTCTCCGAGTTGTGGGGGTGCTGCCTGCAGAGAGGGCAGCGCACAGAGCCATGTGCCCCCCCAGGAGATGCAGGGGCACATTGGCCCCTTCCAGGAGCGGCATGGAGCCGGGGCCGCCCGAAGTAAGTGCTGCCCCTTTCAATGGGCAGGTTCTGAATAGCTCTTCCACCACCCAATCTGCAGCCTCCCAGAGCCAGTCCCCCACGCCCCATCCTGCATCCCAAGCCCCTGCCCCAAACATGAGCCCCCTCCCAGAGCCAGCCCCCAATATCCCCTCCTGCACCCCAAGCTCCTGCCCCAGCCCTGAGCCCCCTCCCAGAGCCAGCACCCCATACCCCCTCCTGTACCTGAACACTCTGCCCCAGCCTGGAGTCCCCTCCTGCACCCAAACTCCCTCCTGCGCCCCAGCCCTGAGCCCCCTCCCAGAGCCAGCCCCCCATACCCCTCCTGCAGCCCAAGCAATATTACCAATGACGGTAATATTACCATATCAACCAACAAAGAACTCGGAGTGTTCAACCGTCTGTGTCGGGTTGATGTGGTTCTCACATTGAAGGTTTTTTGCCAAAATAGTGAAGAGCACTGCAATAAGCATTCATAGCATAAATAAGCACCCTGACTTTCACAATAAGCCAAAAATCAAGCTAATCCCATTTCAAAACAAGCCAATCCCTAAGAACCCCAATATTCTATGTGACTAGGGGTACGTCTATACCCAGCCGCTAGTTCGGCGGCTGGCAATCAAAGTTCTGGGTTCGACTTATCGCGTCTTGTCTGGACGCGATAAGTCGAACCCGGAAGTGCTCGCCGTCGACTGCGGTACTCCAGCTAGACGAGAGGAGTACCGCGGAGTCGACGGGGGAGCCTGCCTGCCGCGTGTGGACCAAGGCAAGATTGAACTAAGGTACTTCGAACTTCAGCTACGTTATTCACGTAGCTGAAGTTGCGTACCTTAGTTCGATTTGGGGGGTTAGTGTAGACCAAGCCTAGATCCGCCCGTCATGCAGTCTGGGACTGTGGTGGGCCTGCTGTGCACCCCTGACTCTCTCCCCTCTCTTGCCCCTGCTTGCCCCTTCTTGCCCCCCACTTGCCCCTGCTTGCTGGGAGCCAATCAAAAAAAAGAAGCAACAAGCAACAAGCTCAAGCCAAACAAGCAACAAGCTACAAGCCTAAACTAGTCAACAAGCAACTCACACGCCAATTAAGCCAAAAACAAGCCCAATTTCTGTGGGTTTTTTTCATGGGTTTGGCATGTCTGATTCATAGATCTACATCTTATCCCTCAAATCCCATCCAAGCAAATGCTGGAGAAAGGATCATATAAAGAAAAATACAGAGCTTAAAGGCATGTAGAACTCATTAATTTAGTATTAAAGATATTTTCTTTAATCTCACTTTATGATTCAAGACTTCTGATTTAAATTTATAACAATCAATGAGAAATAACAGAAGGCTTGTATAGGACAGAGGTCAAATTTGGATGTTAAATAAGGGACAGCTGTCAGGTATAAGTCTCACATTCATGATGGAGCACTTCCCAAAAGTGGGAAGCCTTAGCACACCATATAACTTATTCATACAGTATTTTAATGTCTGAAATTTGAATAGTGAAAGCAAATTTGAGAAGTTATTCCACATTGTTAATGAAATAAATAACACACATATGAGCTCCCTCATACGATTAGCAAATTTAGAGTTATCTGGTTACATATGTTTAAAAAGTCTCTTACCTTCAGATATTAACATTCATAGATATTTTTATGTAGTGTACATATATAAAGCCTGGTCACTATTCGCTGTTTTCACCTTAACATATCAATGCTATCAAGCTTATCAGAAAATGGCTATTACTAATTGTGAACCAGTCAATCAAGTGTCAAAATCTGCCCTCTTCACTTACTTACTGCAATATATAAGGTTAGGTTGACATAGGATTCCAACAGATCATCCTGATTAAGAATATTCTATACAGAATTCAGAATGACAGTTGCACAAAATGGAGTAATAGTATACTACATATGAGTCAGCTATCATGTCAATAACGTTTGGAATTTTCCACTAAATAATTCTGATTGGGATTATCTGTTAAAGCCACAGTGGTGTTCATTAAATAATATTATTTCCAATTATTAAGACAATTTCCTCACAGATGAACAAGCAAGTATTTGGTTTGGTATTTAAAATTAAAACTAAAACTAGACATTACAAGGATAAACACAAGGTTCTTGGGCAGTCAGACCAGACTATTATTAATACTTTTTTATCATATTATTCAGTTAAAATAGTTTTACAAAAATAATAAAACACTTTTATACAATTTTACTTAGTATAGTATTAACTTATTACATCTCAGACCATATAAGGTGACTAACTTCAATATAAAATTTCTATCTTGAAATAAAACCTCAGAAGGGCATGGGTTGCATGCCGAGCTTTTACAGCTCTGATTGGACAGTGAGAAATGTTTAATAAAGCAGCAAAAATCCCTAAGTTTCTTGTATTATCAGGCAGGCCAAAAGGGGGTTCTATGCCAAGACTATGAGAATAGAGTTAAACTCCATATTGCCTCAGCTGGGAATATTCTCTCCCCTCTGGGCCTCTCTGTGAGCTTTGATTTTCCTCAACTTGCTGTCAGCAGTGCCTCAGGTTGGGAAGCAACAGCTCAGAGAACCTACAGTAGCTGGAAGTGGGGCAGAACCAATACAGAGCCTAGAGCTGCTCCAAGTTGAAAAGGCCAGCTGGCTCGTAAGCAAAGGAAGTCACGCAAGAAGGGAACATTACTCTTGGCCGGATAAGAGTGTGGAAGAGAACTCTCTCAACAGTTCTGGAAAGTGCTTTGGGCGGGTTCAGGGACCACAGTTCATATGTAGTATAAAAACTGCACTCAGCTCATAAGTTTCATTCTTGTAATACAAGAATAAAAGTTCTGATGCACTGTCTAGCAGCTCTGTCTTTTCGAAAATGAAGCCACCAAGATATCTTAATGTGGAAAGACAATCAAATTTTAATAATATTATAAATAGGACAACTACTTCATTTTGAGGAACCTGTGTTCTGTGACTTCTTGCTTTATATTTGTTAATGGTGTGCAGGTTCCAATCCTAGATCACTGTGATAGACACTGCCCTTCAGGCTGGGAGAACTATCACCAACATACGGCAGCCCACCCAGGCTAATTTGAAGAGGTATGTCTGAACTATAGCTCCCAAAAAGAGCTGTAATTAGCCCGTGTTGCTTTTTCTCAGCTGAGTTGCAAATTTTGCCTCTTGTCACACAGAGCAATGAAGCTCAGCAGAGAATCTACATCACTTAAGGGAGCCTTCACTTTCTAAAGTGTAGCAGAAGTAGTTGGGCTATTACACGCAAAACAAATCCATGGTCTTCCCAGACGCTATACCCAGGGCAGTGATGTAGCAGTCAGAAAGGGAGATCAGGGACCCCTGAAGATCTTCCATCTCCACATAAGTACTTCATTCATCTCTGAGCGAGTTGAACTGCAGTGGGAAGAGCCAATGGGATATATGATCCTTAGTAATTCTCTTTTCCCTTTATTTCCAGCGGATGGATCAAACTGGAGGGGAAGAGAAACTGGGCAGTGGAGAATACCAAGCAAGAGGGGACATATAGAAAATAATAGAAAAAGGAAAAACAAAATAGAATTAAGAAAAGAATGAAGTCAGGACATAAAAGGGGAAGAAAAGGGAATGGAGAAAAGTAATATAAGATGATAACTTTTAAACTAGTACATTTATTTTTAATATATTTGTAGTATCCCTACATATAATTTTTGATAAATTAAAAATCCACAAAGTAATAAAAGAGGATCTGCCCATGAGTAAAACTACCCCCAAGCCTTAGTCCAACCACTCCTTGATAGCCTAAGAGACAAGAAGAGTTATGAAATCACACAGAAGATAAGTATGATTGAAAATAATTTGATAACAGTTACTTCACACAGGTGTAACTAAGGACAGAATTTCACCGGCAGAATCTTTATTATTAATGGTGACGCATGAGCCAGAAGGAACCCAGCCTGAGCTTAAAATTCCATGCTGAGTTTGCACTGCTGCCTTTCTAAACTACCTTCTTACCTTATATGTAATTGAGAAAAATTAATCTGGAGTCACTGAGGCATGATAAATGTGGCATCCATGATGTCATATTTACAAAACTATTTTTCAGAGTAAAAGTGCACTTTAAGAGGTCCACTGTTAGAAAACAAAATGTGTCCTGCTATATTAATTGTTAATTTTTTCCCAAGTACCTGTGATGGAATACCCTCCAATTTAAAAAAAAAAACGTATTTTTTAAAACAAATTTCACACCATAGCAATTAAAGTGGAAGAGCCTTTATATTGTAGTTTATACTGCACAAGAGATCAACTCTCTTCCCGAAAGAGATGGGAGATATTCAGCTAACTGAACAATCCAACTGGTTAAGCATGCATGGGAGCTTTTAAAATAAAATTGGTTGAGAATGTTGATGGTGTCCATAGTCTCTGTTTGCCAGAAGCTGGGAGTGGGCAACAGGGGATGGATCACAGGATGATTACCTGTTCTGTTCATTCCCTCTGGGGCACCTGGCATTGGCCACTGTCGGAAGACAGGATACTGGGCTAGATGGACCTTTGGTCTGACCCAGTATGGCCGTTCTTATGTTCTTATGATCCATTTTGCACTCAGAATACTGAGCAATCAAAAACAGTAGATAGAGAATACTAGCAGTTCTCCTAATGGAATGCCCCATAAGGAGAGTTCAAATAGGTGTATTATCAATATTTGTTTGTACTTAATAACAAGTTTAATACAATGCAAACAATGTAATTAATTATTAACTATTTTTTATTGTTGGGGCTATGTTTTATAGAATAAGTGGGTTATATTCAGGGCTGCATGTTTTCCATGGCCATAGCATTTGCTGTGGAATTCCCCTTCCCTCAGAATTATGCTTCAGAATCTAAGCTTTGATGTTTTTTTAAATTAATACATATATTTCTAGTTGTCGTGGTTGCAAAGTAACTCTTGAAAATGTGAACTAAGTATAACCAATGCTGTGTTAGTTTACTGAGTTTGCACACAGTCTGGACCCTTAAATCAGAATTTAGATTCAGCCTGTTGCACAGCATACAGGGTCTTGATTGTATCAATTTTTGCTTAGTTCCCAACAGCACTCAACTCAACTTTGTGAGTCTTATGTGTAAATTACCTTACAACATTCAAACCACAGAAGTACCCACTCCAAAAGTATGACTGTCACTACTTGAAAGAAATGCAGATACTTATTAGTCTTTTAAAAACACACATTCAGACTTGAATAGTGACATGGTTAAAGTAATGTATCAAAAGCTAGTACTATTCGGAGACATGTAAGCTATATCCTATCTTGTAGTGCACTGATAACAATATACTAACAAAAACCAACTTACAAGTAACATAACAAAATCAAACTCTTTTATTAAGGAGCTCACAAAAAATTATCTTCATTTTAATGTGGTTGTGAAACAGATCTCTTAAGCTAAAGTAAGTTACATATAATTTAGTTCTGATATGATTTATTCTTGTTTTAATTATGGTCCTTAGTCTTCAAGTTTCAACAAGACAAATTAAAAAGGTCTCTAGCTACAAAATAAGTAATGATTCAAAACTTCATTTTACTTTTGCACATTTCAAATACATTTTTAAAATATTTATTTTTCTATTGTAATCTAATGTTGAAGAGCAGTATCATATGATGGAGAGGATATTTGGCTAAGGACATACAGTTTTCATTTTTCACCTCTTTAGCGCATGATTCAAATTCATCTTGATTAATAAAGCAAAATGAGTTTTGATAGATTAGTTCAATCAACAATAAGTGTCACACAGTTTGACATCCAAGCACAGCAAGGGCCATTTCACATTTCTCAGGGGCCTAACAAAACAGTCAGGGCTTTAACTAGCCATATTTTTCATGATCTTACATAAAATGTTTCTACACAGGAGACCTTATACAACTTTTAGACCGGTCCCAGGTACAATACTGGAGTTTGAATCACCTACCTACAAGAAACTGTATGTTCTACATTTGAGCCATATCCTGTATAAATTTATGATGAATGTATTAAAGATTTCTTGTAATAATATATCCATAGTAGTTTAAGGATCTGAACTTGAAAAACAACTAATATTATGTCCACATGCTTACTAACAGATCTCAAATTCTCTCTTTCTTTATTTAGGAAAGCAGATATTTATCTTACACAGTTTACAGCTTTTTCATAAGTTTCATAATAATTTTATAGTCAGATAAGTATTCAAAAATAAATATACATACATAAATAGTAACACAGTAAAATAAAATCTGAAAATCCAACATTTATATTATGTTAAAGATATAGTGTACCTTCTTCAATGGGTTCATACTTTGCAATAAGTTCAGAGGCAATTGCTTCAGCAGCATCAATTACAAATTGTTCTTTTCTGAGAAACTCAATCAGGTTTATTTCAGGTAGAATTTTGCGGTTCGGAGAATAACTGCAGAAAAGTTCATGTATTTCACTTCTGTGTGCAAGGGTTCGATAAATTGCCCTGAATTCTTCTATAGTAATAGTTCCAGTCTTCGGCTGATTACTTGTTTTCTGAAAACAAAAACGATTGAGTACAAACATACATTAAAATCACTACATTAAAATGTAAAAATGTATCATTAGAGCCATTATATCAGTTAAAACAGAGGGGAGGGATAGCTCAGTGGTTTGAGCATTGGCCTGCTAAACCTAGGGTTGTGAGTTCAATCTTTGAGGGGGCCATGTAGGGAACTGCAGTAAAAATCTGTCTGGGGATTGGCCCTGCTTTGAGCAGGGGGTTAGACTAGATGACCTCCTGAGGTCCCTTCCAACACTGATATTCTATGATTCTTCAGTACATGGTCATGACCCGATTCTATTCTAACAAGTGATGCAGTTAGTAAATCTTAGAATTTAGCCTTGCCTCTTAAAAATGTCTATTATTTTAAGTAATTAAGTTTAAATTGTATTGCATATCACAAGCTGCATATTGTCAATTGCAAAATATTTGTGTATATTTTATGTATCTGATTAGAATGCATGAATTCAAAACAAAATCTTGTACTGAAATATGTATTTTAATTTCATAAAACTGTACCACACAAAAAGGTTATCATGATAGTGAAAAAGTAAATATATTCTTACACATCAACAGTTACTATTTTAAATAATTTTGTAAATACTGTAAGGCTCTATTTTAAAATTAGGAAGAGTACGCATTCCTCAAACAAGTGAATTAAGAATGACCAAATTATCATAAGATTAAAGTCCAATGGCCGGTCACATCTAAGATGTTTTTTTCAAGTTTAAAGATATGACTTTGCTCAACTTTTAACAGACTAAGATCAGTTAAGCTTTGACCAATTATTCATACACTCAGAATTTCTAAATTATACACTTGTTTTTTGTAAATGGAGCTTTTTAAATGTTAGAATATGGATTCATTTCAATGTTTGATTATCAAAAGCCACTAGAAAATAAGAAGGGTGAAAAAAGAGGTAGAAATAAATTAGAATGATGGTAACTGAGTATCTCTGGCATATACATTTTTCAAAGACTCACCAAAATAATTTTTCTTTTACAATTTTCTAAATAATATATGGAATTCAGTTTTCCCAGTGTACATGTTTTCTCTTTATTTTTTTTTTATTTATTGTTCATAAAAGGTGCCATAATGTGCTAGCCCTTGTGACTGAACAATATTATGTCAGCTATGGTGGTTAGTGCCTAGTAAAAACTGGCCTGACAAGGAAAATGACCAACTATCATTTGATAAAGAATTTTGTTCACTACCAATCTGGGATGGATTTGAACCAATGTCCTAGAGATGAAAGATTCAATATTACATTATTAGTTCCCTCCTGAGCAATCTAGTCATTAGTGAAATAGATTTCTAAAAGTATAAACTGGCGTGAAACTAAAAATTGTATTAAGTAACCAAGATCAATGCAACAGAAAAGTATTTTGGGGGCTTCTAACAATAATCTATTAATTCCCTTCCAAACTAGTATCTAATTACTGATTGTTTGAAGGATGACTGTTCAAAAGAAATTTAATATTAGATTTACTAAAACCAATAATGAAGAAAACTTGATACAAGAAACTAGTAATAAATTTTTAGCACTTATTGAGAAATCACAACTTCCCAGCTCCACAGAAGCATTTGGAAACTACAGTAATAGGGGCTACATAAGAACCTAGATAGAAAAATTACTACAGATTTCTATTAGAGACACATGGTGGGTGAGGTAACATCTTTTACTGGATCAATTTCTGTTGGTGAGAGAGACACAAGCTATCAAACTTAAAAGAGCTCTTCTTCAGGTCTGTGTAAGCTCAAAAGCTTGTCTCTTTCAGCAACAAAACTTGGTCCAATAAAAGATATTACCTCCCCCAACATATCTCTCTAATATCCTGGGACCAACATGGCTACAACAACACTGCAATCTATAGATTTCTATGTGTGTCTCTAGCTCCTTATCATATCTTTAGTTTTATTAATGCACCTCAACTCTTTGCTATTCAGAAAATGTAGTAAGTTTAACAAAAGGCTTTCCTGTTGAAATGAAAGCTTCAGAAAATGTATTATTCTTTAACAAACCTTAATCTCCCCATTTCTTCTGATATTACCAAAAGTAATACGACAGAAAAAGAAATTTAAATTAAAAGAAAAGGAAAGAAAAATAAAAGCAGTACGTTGGTAAAACACCTGCATACGTGTCTCTAATACAGAATGAACTTTTTAGTCATAGCCCTTCAACTCTCTCTTCAAGAGCAATGAATTTGTAATACACCTCTACCCCGATATAAAACGAATTCGGATATAATGCGGTAAAGCAATGCTCCAGGGGGGCGGGGCTGTGCACTCCAGTGGATCAAAGCAAGTTCGATATAACGCGGTTTCACCTATAACGTGGTAAGATTTTTTGGCTCCCGAGGACAGCGTTATATCGGGGTAGAGGTGTAGTACTGTATCCAATTAGATCATTCCTATTCTAAACAGGCCACTCCTTCAAGTAATTATTCTTTTTTTAGTCTACAGTCATTCACCTAAAATTTCTCCCCAAAAATAAAATAATAGAAAGCCCATAAAAACAATAAACACAAAATTTGCTAAGTCTCAAGAGGGTCCCAAGGGTCAGCACACTCAGGCTTTGTCAGACTGCGGCAGGAAGTAAATTCCAGAGTTGAGGGTCCTCCATCAAAAATGCTCTGCCATCAGCCTCAGTGTTTAAATTCGGAGAGTGTTATCTTGAAACACCTTAGTTAACCTGAACTGTCATGGTGTTATGATTTGAGAAGTCAGTCTTCGGGTAGCCAGGTTCCAAGCCACATATGGCCTCATACAACAAAGTCAACACCTTAAAATAAATTAAATGAATGAAACAGCAAAAGTGTCTCATGAACACAACATTACCATAAGTGTACACCAATATTGCCATGAATTTTGTGTTCCACAAAATAGCCACTTTATAAAAAGAATGGTCACATTATTTCTAGAAAAATTTTCATAGAGTAGGAAAACATAGGAGGAATAGGAAGAGATTTTTTTCAGTACAATAATTTCAATGTTGATCATCCTACAATAGGATCAGGTCAATCTGTTTGGAATTCGGTATTATCTACCATTCTACAAAGAAATCTACCTGTCAGGCTTTCAGTGTTATTTTAACACTAGAGACACGTAAATGCTATTTTAAACTATGCACATTCCATTTGAAATCATTATTATTCTTGTAATAACAATGAACCCAAATCTGATTGATAGTTGTTGAATTTGAGTCTTTGATATCCTACTGGTTAATTATCTTTTTGGCAGTTATTAGCGTGTTTGAAATCCTAACACTGCCGTAAACCCTTTGCCAACTGGTGGTTGATTAGTGGTCTGTGTTAAATTAATTTGGTAGTTAATCCAATTCCTTGTAGTAAGATGTAAACATCACAAAACCAATACTCTTCTTAGTTTCATTAGAACTGATGGAGACTGAATTCTCCTCCTACCACCTAGGGATGAGCTATCCCAGAACATGTTGGGGAGGCAGTAAGAAAGAGATTGCATTGATGCTGCCTATGAGATATCCATGCTACAGATAAATACAAGACTTTTGTCCACTCAGCCGTTAATTTGGCACATTTATTTAACAAAAATATATTAAAAAAAAACAACAACCAACCAGCCCCTTAGGTGTTTGGTCATTCTGAATATACTTACATCAATACACGACTATTATCTCACCTTAAAAACATATTTTACATGAACGTAATCAAAAGGGATGTTTAGCTTAATAAGTAATTTCAATGTCTTGTCTAAATTAATCTTTCCGGTTCTAAACTCATCCTGAATGATGGACAAAAACCATGTAAGGAAAAACAGGTTAAGGAAATGTATAAACACATTTAATTAGCTTTTTTTATGGGAAGATGTATTTGATTTTTAAGCAAAACATATTAGCTATTTTTCTACTATTATACTTTCTCCATTTCTGGTTCCAAATAATTAACTGAAAAATATTTATGTTATTTATTTTATTACAGTGCTGGGCTAAAGGGATGCTGGAGGAGGAAGAGCAGCCTATAGGGAAGAAAGGCGAAAAGGAATAAGAAAGATGAAATGGCACAGACGATAAATGGGAACAGATGAGTTAAGACATCCAATGGTAGTAAACATGAAAGGGAGTATAGTAAGTGTTTAATGGGCGTAAAGAATAAAGGGGGGGGATTCATGGATTAAAGAAAATAGGGTAGTGGAGGAAAGCAATAAAAAGGGTAGAATAGGTGCAGGAGTGTGAAAGCAATGGGGAGGCAGGTGTGAACGGACTAATGTGGACAGGGAGCTGACAAGGTTGAGTGACAATGAAGAAGATTTGGGTTATTAATGGGGGTGGCTAGAAGAGCTTAATGGGTTTCCAACACAGTGTTACAGGAGGGAGGGGTGCTGGTGGGTTGCTGGGGGAAGGTGAGCTGGGCTTGCACTGTGTGTATGGGGAGGTCTCTGGCAATTGGGGGGTCTCCCTAGTGTGGGACCTGGCCGGGAAGAGTGTCACTCCACGCGGGGGGGGGGGGGGGGAGTGTCTCTATTAGGGATGTGCCCAGTGCACTTGGGAGGGGAGGGGCGGGGGAGCCTGTCCCGCCCTGTCCGCGCGGCGGCGGGTCGATGACAAGGATATTTGTTCTCCATGGTGGACTCCGCATCGCCCTGCGCCTCTCCGGGGTCTGGTCACTCTGATGGTGTCAGCAGCGGCTCCCAGCGCGGCATCACCCCGGCCCGGCTCCTCTCCGGACCCCTCCTCCCCGCCTCCCCACGCGCGGGGATCCCGCCCCTTCCCGACCAACCGCCCTCGCCGCTGCCCAGAGGGAAGAGGGAACCCGTCGGCGCCTAAGCGCCGGCCGGCACGCGGGGCCTGTGACGCCACAAACGGCCCGGCCACATGGGACACACCCCCTCCTCCTCGCCCTCCCGAGGCCACGCGACAGACCCGCGTGGCAGGCGGGAGAGACCGGCTCCTCGGCTGGGCCCGGGTGAAGGTGATTTTCCTGTTCCCGCGCTCACACTATACCCTGGCAACTCGATACAATTGGGCCAATTCCGCTGCCGTAGTCTGATCCCAGCCCAGGGTCTAGATCCCGCCAGAGAGTGTGTTGCCTTGTGTCCACCTGACCACGTGGCCCGGTCTTCTGAATCTTCCCAGCAGGGACCTTCCTCCCTTTGCCCCGTGGCTAGACCTTGCAGTGCCCTCCTCATCCCACCCTCCAGAAGCCCCAGGCTCGCCGTGGGGATTTATCCCCCTGCCATGGATCCCACTTCTTAGCCCCACTGAACCAGATGGATATTCCCAGGGTCATTTGCAGCCTTACCTCCTCCGGCGTTCAAGTACCTGACAAACTCACGGTTGCTTTTTGCCCTTCATGTGCCCTAAATCAGGGGTTTCCAAAGTGTGGAACATGATCCCAGGGCCAGGGGTGGTACTTGATCCGCAGCTAGTATGTGCACTTGATTTTCCATCCACTCACGTCACAACAATTCTCTAAGAAGGTGGTAGGTGAACTAATAAAGCTTTGGGAACAGCTACTCTAGATCTATCCAGAGCTCTTTCCACCTGTTCTCGCTTCAGCTGATTTAGATTTTTTAGGGCCATTTCAGAAAACTGTTACATCATGAAAACTTCTTGAGCTTTCCATGATGGTGATTTTTATTGTTACTATGTTGATTATTTTCCAGTCTTTTTATTTCATTGTTGCTTTATCAAAAGCGTTGGATCTTCTCTGAGTATGTTTCTGGTTATCTAAAACATTCGCGTTGAAGCTCTCCATAGCTGAGTTTTCATTCTGGTATCCTAAATTGTGGATCCCTAGCCATCTATCTTCCATGTGACAACATAAGCATGTCCATATGTTAGTAAAAAAGAGAAACACCAGAGAAGGGGGTCGGCTTGTGAACGGGTATAGAGAGTGAGAGGTGGGACACAGCCCCTCCCCCCAACAGAGGGAGCAAGGAGAGGCAGCAGAGCCAGAAGGGAAAAAGCAGGGCCAGAGTCTCTCTTTTGCAGTTTCCACCACGCAAAAGCGAATGTTACTGGGCATGCTCAGTTCAGGTGAGCATGCTCAGTGCACCCAAAGTAGGGAATGGGGAGAGGGAGCATTTTGTGTCATCACACCGGCCCGCCGGAGCACGGTGCTGCCATGCCACCCAACCCAGCCCGCTGGAACATGCTGCGGCCGCGCCACCCAATCTGGCCCACCGCCCGATCTGGCCGTGCTGCCCAGCCTGCCGGAGCAGCTCCAGCCAGGCCAAAGACATCCTCCCCTGGCCCTCCCCTGATAAGGTGGGAAGGGATGGGATGGGGAGAGTGTGAGGGTCCCGGGCTAGGGGTGGGGTCATGTGGGGGGTGGTCACAGGGGTTACTCCCCTGACCCCCAGCTTCTCCCCCCAAAAACATTTCCCCACCAGTTGCTGTCCCGGCCCGTTAGGGTAAGCAGCTGGCACGCCGGGACACTTTGTTTACTTAGGTTTACCTCCGTGCCTGCGGACACTCGAGGTAAACAAACCATCTTGCCCCACCAGCGGCGTATCCTGATGGCCCGGGAGCCAAAGTTTGCTGACCCCTGAATTATAGGGTCGGCCTATGAATGGCTCATACAAATTTTCTATTTTACTTATCCGTCTTGTGGGGGTTGGCTTATAAAGGAACTGGCTTATGATCGAGTATATACTGTAGTTTTTCATGTGCTGCCAGCAAATATTTTCCACTGTGACAATTTTTCCAAAAACTCTAGCTCTATTGAATCATTTTCTTGTGATCTCACTAATATTTCTAGATCTTTCCAGATACAACTTTAGAGCACACAACAAAGTTCTGGATGTTACCAAGAAACTTTTTTGCTGTGACATCGTCAGGTGTTCTAAAATATTTTTAATAACAATTTTCACGTTAGCATAATATTCATGCTTTCATTTCAGGTTCACCACCACAGAAATAAACCACAATGTCCAACAAATGTGATTTGTCTAAGGAAGAGAAAGTGTGGGTCATATGCCGTCTGCTGTATCAGGCACCTCCAGGCGAATTCTACAGTGTTTTTGAAGATCTCCGTATTCTGGTCCAGGATGATGACCTAATGAGGCAAGAGGCTGCCCAGGTCTGTGCCCATCACAATAAGAACAATTTCACCTTAGTCAGAATAGAAGGAACCAATGTGCTGGTGACTCGCTACAATGACCTAGGAGGAAATCGCTTTTTTGACCCGAAAAATAAATTTTCTTTCAAATTTGATCACTTGAGTGGAATATCAAACAAATTTCAGCTCCATAGGGTAGCATGGGATGAGACAGAGTTATGGAGAACAGCCCTAAATAGTGCTTTAAAGGCATACGTGGATAGTCACTTTCCTTCAGGGGACTGCTGTGTGTTTAGAAAAACCTTGAAAAACAGGCAGGTATTTGTGGTCTGTATTGCAGGTCATCAGTACAAACCGTTGGGTTTCTGGAATGGCCTTTGGAAAGGTGAATGGACTTTTTTCCAGATTCCAGTTATTACTCAGGTTACAGGGGCCATTCATATGCAAGTACACTACTTTAAAGATGCTAACCTCCACATGACAGTCTGCAAGACTGTTGAAGAGATCTTGCATGTAATTGACCCAGCCCAGTTGGCCATAGATTTTGTGAAACTCATAGAAACTGAAGACAACAAATTTCACATTGCCATGCTGGAAAACCTCCAAGCTTTGACAGATGAAATCTGGAGAAAAATTCTACGAAGGCAGCTCCCAATCACTCGCACTATCATTAACTGGAATAAACTGCTGACCAATCAGAGCATAAAAGCCAATATTTCCAGTCGTGAGGTGCCACTGAGTTTACTGAAGTGCACGGTTTAAGTAAAATATAGCCCAAATAAAACTAACAATCACTGTGGAAAGTGGATTTATTTATTCATTTGGCTTATTTCTGGACATCTATGGGGAATATAGAGCCTTTTACCACAAAGTTGCCATTTTGAATCTAATCCAGTTCAGTAATGACTAAAAGTTATTACTGTTTGATGTTTTTCTTAATGCAGGGATTTTCTCGCCTTTTTCTGATTCAGCTAGCACTGGCCACTGTCAGAGATAGGATAGTATCAGAGGGGTAGCTGTGTTAATCTGTATCCACAAGAACAACGAGGAGTCCAGTGGCACCTTAAAGACTAACAGATTTATTTGGGCATAAGCTTTTGTGCGTAACCCCCCCCACACACACACTTCTTCATATTCATGGAGTGAAAATTACAGATGCAGGCATAAGAATACTGACACATGAAGAGAAGGGAGTTACCTTACAAATGGAGAACCAGAATTGGCCTTGTTAACACTGGTTCTCCACTTGTAAGGTAACTCCCTTCTCTTCATGTGTTGGTATATTTATGCCTGCATCTGTAATTTTCACTCCATGCATCTGAAGAAGTGGGTTTTTTTACCCACGAAAGCTTATGCCCAAATAAATCTGTTAGTCTTTAAGGTGCGAGAGATAGGATACTGCCTAGATGGACCACTTGTCTGATCCAATATGGAAAGTCATATTTCTATGTATTTTTCACCGGTTTTAAATTGACTTACATTTTTTAAAGAAAATAATTGAATTTAATCTCACATTTTATGTTAACTTTCCTTTTGGGGCAATTGGTAATGCTTGTTTAATAAGGATATTAAGGGACAAATAAGAGATTTTCAGAATAGCATTGAAACCCAAGAAGTTCAACCTTCAAGTTTTGTTCACGTATATCAATATTTATCTAGAGAAAAGATATTCATAATGCAGTCACGTAAACTAAGGGAGACATGGAAACAGGAGGCATAAACCTATTACAGTCAAGGTTGGAACTGTGCCAGATCCCACCAGGGATGTGTCATAGTATTCAAGAAGAAACTTTAATACCTGTCATCATGGGATTGCAGAATACATGAAGCTGGGCCACCTCCTCTCTCAGTTTTGACAATTGAATTAAAGCTAGGGCTGTCAAGCGATTAAAAATATTAATCGCGATTAATCGCACGATTTAAAAAATTAATTGCGATTAATCACGCTGTTAAACAATAATAGAATGCCATTTATTTAAATATTTTTGGATATTTTCTACAATTTCAAATATATTGACTTCAATTACAACACAGAATACAAAGTATACAGTGCTCAATTTATATTTATTTTTATTACAAATATTTGCACTGTAAAAAACAAAAGCAATAGTATTTTTCAATTCACCTAATACTAGTACTGTAGTGCAATCTCTTTATCATGAAAGTTGAACTTACAAATGTAGAATTATGTACAAAAAATAGCTGCATTCAAAAATAAAACAATGTAAAACTTTAGAGCCTACAAGTCCACTCAGTCCTACTTCAGCCAATTGCTCAGACAAACAAGTTTGGTTGCAATTTGCAGGAGATAATGTTGCCCACTTCTTGTTTAAAATGTCACCTGAAAGTGAGAACAGGCATTCGCATGGCACAGTTGTAGCCAGCATCGCAAGATATTTACATGCCAGATGCGCTAAAGATTCATAGGTCCCTTCATGCTTCAACCACCCTGATGATTGATTCTGCTTGATAATGATCCAAAGGAGAGCAGACTGACGCATGTTCATTTTCATCATCTGAGTCAGATGCCACCAGCAGAAGGTTGATTTTCTTTTTTGATGGTTCGGGTTGTGTAGTTTCTGCATCTGAGTGTTGCTCTTTTAAGACTTCTGAAAGTGTGCTCCACACCTCGTCCCACTCAGATTTTGGATGGCACTTCAGATTCTTAAACCTTGGGTCGAGTGCTGTAGCTATTTTTGGAAATCTCACATTGGTACCTTTTTTGCGTGTTGTCAAATCTGCTGTGGAAGTGTTCTTAAAACGAACATGTGCTGGGTCATCATCCAAGACTGCTATAACATGAAATATATGGCAAAATGCGGGTAAAACAGAACAGGAGACATACAATTCTCCCCCAAGGTATTCAGTAACAAATTTAATTAACACATTATTTTTTTAACGAGCATCATCAGCATGGAAGCATGTCCTCTTGAATGGTGGCTGAAGCATGAAGGGGCATACGAATGTTTAGCATATCTGGCACATAAATACCTTGCAACGCCGGCTACAAAAGTGCCATGTGAATACCTGTTCTCACTGTCAGGTGACATTGTAAATAAGAAGCTGGCAGCAGTATCTCCCGTAAATGTAAACAAACTTGTTTGTCTTAGCGATTGGCTGAACAAAAAGTAGGACTAAGTGGACTTGTAGGCTCTAAAGTTTTACATTGTTTTGTTTTTGAGTTCAATTATGTAACAAAAAAGTCTACATTTGTAAGTTACACTTTCACGATAAAGAGATTGCACTACAGTACTTGTATGAGGTGAATTGAAAAATACCATTTCTTTTGTTTATCGTTTTTACAGTGCAAATATTTGTAATCAAAAATAATAATATAAAGTGAGCACTGTACACTTTGTATTGTGTATTGTAATATAAATCAATATATTTGAAAATGTAGAAAAACATCCAAAATATTTAATAAATGTCAATTGGTATTCTATTGTTTAACAGTATGATTAATCGTGATTAATTTTTTTGAGTTAACCGTGTGAGTTAACTGCGATTAATCAACAGTCCTAATTATAACTGATTACTAAAAATAATGAGTGACTTATCCACATCTGATTTCATACTAGCTGTGGGCAGCTTACTATCATCAGAGGGTATGGTCCCACCAACACCAAGGCTAACAAGATAATTTACCAGCAACTGCAGTCAATCTTCAATAAAACCCTGAGAAGAGATGTCATTGTGATTGTGGGCAACTTTAAAGTGCAGGCAGGAAAGTATAATGACATCTGGGAAAGTACATTTGGTATCAGGCAGATGAACAGGAATGGGCAGTGACTGCTGGAATTTGCAGCTGCCAATGACATGGTGATTGCTGACCTTCTCTTTCGTCACTCAAAGATTCATAAGCAGACCTGGTATAGCCCAGATGGTTTCACCAGCACTGTTATTGATCATGTCCTTATTAACAGTCATTGGCAGTCATGGATGTGTGAGTTCACAGAGATGCTGAACTTCACACTGACCATTGGCTTCTGCTGACAAAAGTGTACTTCCGACTTCAAAGAACAGACAACCAGTTAATGGGCTGAAATTAGTCCAGTTCAACAAAAAGATCTTAATACAACAAACTATCAGATGGCTTTCTGTTCTGAACTGTGTAAGGCCACTGAAGCACTAAAGAATGAAATGTCACTCCTTCTGTCATCTGATGAGGAATGGTGTTGTTTCAGGTCATCAGTGCTGACCACTGCCAGCTCAGTGCTGGAGCCTCAGCTCTTCAGACATTATCCAGGGATCAGTGAGGAGACACAGGTTTTCCGATGCTTTACGTTGTCCTGTGGGGGTGTATGCAGATGCTGTTCTGACTGGATGTAATGTCAGTTGCGTGGGAGCAATGAAGATGGACACTGGACTGTAACAGAGATGACTTGGCTACCTCTAGGGCGGATAACATCTGAGGGGCGTGCTGATTAGCCTTAAATAAGTTCCTGTTGCCAGGCATATTAGAAGGTCAGGTGACCCCTATCTTTCCCACCTTTGCAAGAAAAGGCGCCAAACTAGGCAACAAGAAGGACACTAAATATGGAGGAACAACAACAACTCCATGAATCCAAGATGGCTAACTGAGGGTAAAATAGCAAAACAGAAAAATTCCCTACACTGGAGCTAAGAAAAAAGCAAGGCTACAATTTGAGGATTCAATGACATGTTTGTTGAGAGCAAAGGAAAAGCTGAATGGGTTTGACTTCAGTATGTCATCAAGTCATTGTGTGAGAAAGATAAGTAATCCTGATGTTTGTCTCAGGCAGTGAGTTTAGAAAGGCTGCTGCCTAGCACTATTGCTGCACCCTTTATTCAGCTTTGTGGTGTTTGTAGGGCAAGGTGGCATCAGGATATCCAGTAAAGAATTAGGATGGCAGTGTAGCAAGGCGCAGTGGCCTCCCTCTGATGCTGACAGGGAGGAACCACTCCCTGCCTCCTGGTGAGTGAAGCCAGGCCAGGCCTGGCCCTCATGTCAGAAGCAGAGGGATGGAACAGGAAGTATAAGAAGCGGGGCCTCCAGCTCAGTTGAGAGGGAGCCAGGGAAGGAGTCAAATGCTGGTGCCTTGCTGCTGGCCCCTGAACCAGGGACCGAGCTGTGTCAACCCCTGCCTCCTCAGGAATACTTGGAGGAGCTGCTGCAAGGTGAATACCCCAAGGAACTGCTGGCTGCCAAGTACCCAGAGGAGCCTGAGGGTCCATGAGCAACAAAGCCCTATGAACAGGTTGGGGTAGGAAATAGCCCAGAGAAACCAGACACTAGTCCAGTTGTGTTGCTAAAACCATGATCAACATGTTTCGGCAGGATCCCCACTGACCCAGTAGCAGGATTCCCAGCCACTGTTAGGGCCCTGCGCTGGGACCCAATGGAGTAGGGTGGGCCTGGGTCCCCCTGCTGCCAACCCCCAGCAGCCTACCCACCTTAGGCTGGATGGCCTGTGCTTGCCTGCTTTTGCGCTGCCCTGGCCATGGAGCCAGGCCATAGACTGCTGTCTGCCCAGCCAGGGATCCGGGCCACAGCCTGCCTTGGCTGTCTTCCCCAGCCAGGGAACCTGAGCCTGACTATTATTGGGTCTATCTACTGTTGATCAGCTCTCAGCCGCTTCGTGGTGTAGCAAGGCGGAGTGGCCTCCCTCTGACGCTAACTGGGAGGAACCACTCCAAGCCACTACAGGCAGCATCAGCCAGAGTCTGCAAGATCAGTTGCGAAGATCATTTCAAGATAATCCTCAATTGTCCATCACCTGCAGTTCCCCTTCCATTTAAAGCGGGGCAGGAAGTTCTGGTAGAGCCACCTTCCTTCAAGCAAGAAGAGATCCAGATCACAGTCCATAAACAGAAATCTGAGGAGGCTCCAGGAGTTTGTAACATTACTCTTGAGTTCCTGAAGACAGGTAAGAGTATTGTTGTACTGTGGCTGCCAGGCTGTCCCAGACCATCTGATGACTGGAAGAAGGGGTTATTCTGCCTCTGTTCAAAAGACTGAATGTAGCAATTATAGAGGTATTATGCTGTTGTCAGTCCCAGGGAAAGTCTTCACTTCAGTGGTAGTGTTTCAAATCAATGATGCATTTTGTGGCAAAAGCCAGGATTCTCAGTGTGGCTTTAGACCTAGTCATTCCACTAACAATCAGCTCTTTACCGTGAGAGAGTTTTTTAGAAGTTGGCTGAATTTCATAAGTCATGTGAGCACTTTTTATAGATTTCCATCAGACTTTTGAGTCAGTGCATAGAGCAAGTTTATGGGATCTGTGCTGCATCTTGGCATCTCGTAAAGATGGTGTCATTGATAAAAGAGCCCTATGGAATGGAAAGCGGTGTTGGAGTCAATGGCGGATACACAACCTAGTTTCCTATCTCCATGGGAGTTTGGCACAGGCTGTCACCAGCACTGTTCAATATCGGCATTGACTGCTTGGTAGATAAGCTTGGGGAGGGATCTGTTGGTGACACTGAATTGAACACCATTCTGCTTTAACATTTTGAATCCGCAGATGTCTTATTGCCTCAGTTTGGTGAATTACTGCAGCTTATGGCTGATCTGGTTAGGCAATAAGCAGCATACATAGTACTGTTTATTAATCCAGGTAAAACTAGGTCCCTAGCCATTATCGTCAAACAAACTCCAGCTCCAGATTATAACCAGTTCAGTATTAACCTATATGGATGGGACATTGAGGAGCCACCAAATATTTGGGCAGCATCATAAACATTGCTGGAGGATTGCTGCTGTCATGTTTAAGGTCCTTCAGCATCTTCTGTGGGGACATCATGACATGAAGCTAGCTACCAAGCTGTGAATGTATAGAACCACCATTATACCAACTCTCTCATATGGAAGTGAAAAGTGGGCATTGAGGAAAGCTGAAGAACACTGAATTGACTTCTTCATATCAAATAGCAAGGACAAGATCAGAAACTAAGATATTCTAACTGAATCCAGCAACTTCCTTCATCAGCACTGGTTTGGTTTCAGCAACTTTCTTAGTATGAACATATATAAGGCACTGAATTTTGAAGCATGTGTACCAAGAAATGCTGCTACGTGGCTGGTGGTCACAGGGGTACCTTAAGCTTTGGTGGTATGACCAGATTGCCAGAGATAGACATAAACTGAATATATAATCAGAACATCTTAGGCACTTTGCCAGAAAATGATCTGGGTGGCTCTTGATTTGCAAAGAGGCCATGTCTTTTTGGGATTTGCAATGATGCTGAATAAAATAAAATGCAGTAAAATGACAGAGGAACAGAGTTTAATCACAGATAAATGATGTTCAAATAGACTAGAGAATTTGTTGTTATATACTATTGTCATTACTGCAATAGCGTCCAGAGATGTTAGTGAAGACCAGGACCCCATTTGTGGGGATGTATCATCCTTACGCCAACCTAATGGAAAGTTCCATGAGAAGGTAAGGGTCACGATGGGACACTTGCCAGGCAATGGCTCATGGCCTTGTAAAACAAAGGCGCCCCCTGGTGGTCTAGGGATTATATAAGATGAGGTAAACAAGGTAATAAATCATGGCCTTATGTAAGGCCCCCTGGTGGTCTAGGGATTATATAAGATGAGGTAAACAAGGTAATAAATCATGGCCTTATGTAAGGAACGGTTGAACCAATCGGTGTGGGGCTATACATGTGATAAACACATGATTCTCCTTCTTGTCCAATCGGTAGATGTGTGATTATAGCCTAATTGTGTTATGTAATGTTGAGAAAAACTATAAAAGAAAGCTTTTATATTAATAAACAGGATTCGATTCAGCTTGCAACCACATTGGTCGTGTGCTTTATCCGCTCCGCATGGGACCCCACACCCATTATGTGATAGGCATTGTAAAGACATAAAATAGAAGCGAGTCCCTACCCCAGGGACCTTACAGTCATAATAGGGGCAAGATGTAACAGGTGGGTAATGGTCACAATTGACAAGGCAGGGGAGGAATAGAATACAAGGATGATTAATTGGAACCCAAGGTTGCATAGACTTATATTATAGTGGCCCCATATTGTAGCAATAAGAATATTTACCTTTTTTCTCTTATTTATTTTTAAATATAGCTATTCTTCTGTTCCAACACTTCTAATTACTCTAAATTTGATTCCTACCTCATTAGCTATTCCTTCTATTTAAATATATCTCTTGAATTAGAGTGTTAATGGAAATAGAAAGCTAAATTTGTAGTACTGTTTAGTACTGCATTAAATCTAGTAAAAATGTTGATGTAAGTATAAAAATATAATACACAACTAGAAGACCTGTAATTTTATAATACATATATATATTTGTTAATATTTGTTTTAAGCACCAATACAGTGGATTTTGCCTTCACTGATCACAGCTTGTAGTGATCATGTACTAATGTGAATTAACTCTTACTTTCCAAAGCCATTTTCTATTGGTACTGATGTGTTTGCCCCTCTCTTATACCAATCAATGGGGTTTTCAATTGCAAGGATCACATTTGACATGATTACTTAGATTTTATATGATGTTTTAAAACATAGCAAAGGACTTTGCACCCTTTGGAGTGCCACTCAGCCACAGGAAAGATTGTTACAGTTTCTGAAAGCACACGTTAGAACCAAGTATAATTTGACTGACCTGTCATAGTACTAAGATGCCTCCTAGAACTTACCATGTCATTACAAAAATAAAGATTTTGCTTCTACACACATGCCGGTTTGGGGAAATTTCTTATTTTATGTATCTGAATACAGTGATCATCCAGATATAATAGTAATAAGTGGGTGCTTATCAAATAGATATAAACAACATTATAATTCTACAGCAAAATTGTTGTTGTTGTTATAATATAATGTTAAATGTATATTTGTTCATTTCTTTAGATTCATAAAGCCATAAGGGGTGCATATTTTTGTACTTTAGGTACAATTAGTTAAAAGTATGGCTAACATGATGCAAAGGATTGTAAAAGACACAAATGGAAAGATTCTTGGTACAGAAGAAGAACAAAGGAAAAGATGAACAGAACATATTCAGGCTGTTTTAAATAAACTAAGCCCAAGCAAACTACTAGAAATACATGTGAAGACCTGCCACCAGAGATTGATACTGGTTTAGTAGATACTACAATAAAAGAAGTTAGAAAAGCCATCTGTAAGCTAAAAAATTGGAAAGCAGCAGGAGGGGATAACATTACTGGAGAGATGCTTAAAGCAAATGACAAAACAGCTCTCCAGACTTTCCTTGTCTTTTTGGACAGAATATGAATGAATGAAGAATCCAATCCACTGGAAGAGAGACCTGATAGTAAAATTGCCAAAGAAAGGTGAGCTTATCAGCTGCAATAACTGGAAAGAAATCACATTTCTCTCAATGCCTGAGAAAATCATAGACATCATCATTTGGGAATGTATCAAGAAACAAATAGTCTCCAAATTAGAGAGGGAAAAGCAGGTTTTAGACCACTGAGATCATGTGCAGTACATATTGTTGTTCTCAGATATATTACAGAACAAAATGTGGAATGTCAGACACATGTGATAAATTCTATAGATTTCAAGAAGGCTTTTGATAGTCTACACAGAAATAGTCTTTGGAAAATTATGGCGTATTATGGAATATTGGCATATTAGGTAGAATAATTAGAATCATCAAGGATCTTCATAATAATGCTGTATGTGCAGTCAGAGATGGTGGCAAGATCATCTGATGGTTTGCAGTGACAACCGGAGTAAAGCAAGGCTGTATTACGTCCCCACTATTGTTTGCACTGGTCATTGATTTTTGTCATGCGGAAAATAACTGCAGAAAGCAACAGGAATTTTATGCACAAATGATAACACACAATTGGATGACCTAATTTTTGCTGATGATGTTGTCCTGCTTAGTTCAACACATCACGTAATAGAAGGAAAGACCCATATTTCGCAGACACAGCAAAACAAGTTGATTTGTTTATCAACAAGGGGGAAATAAAATATACGTCTATCAGTGTCCCAAAGCAACCATCAGAGTAGACAGAAAAACAGGAGAAGAAGTAAGTCATTTTTACCTATATAGGGAATGAGGTATGCAGTGATGGTGACATCAAGCTAGATATCAAACAAATATCCCAAAGCAGCAAACAACTTTCATAAACTTGAAAATAATTTGGAAAAGTTGCATGATTGGCACTGATACAGAAAAAAAAAGAATTTTTAACAGTGGTATCATGTCTGTTCTCCCTTATGGAGCAGAGTCATCGCTTTTATTGTAGGATTTCCATAACAAGATCAATGAATTCCAAAGTAAATGTCTGTAAAAGATTTTCAGAGTCCAATGGAAAGAGTTTCTTCCAACATCAGAAATTCTAAGTAGAGCAAACCAACCTAAAGCATCAAACATGGTAAGAAGATGACAATGGACATATTTAGGACATGCTTTGAGAATACAAATATGACTTCCATGTCAAGTGATAATATGGACAACACTTGGAAAGAGAAAATGAGGATGACTTGGAGAAACACTACTCAGAACAATAGAGAAAGAAGCCAAATCCACCAATATGACACTCAAAAGTCTTAACAGACCAGCACAAGACTGAAATACATGGTGGAAACTGGTGGACACACCAGGCAGCTGAGAGTGCAGGAGGGTAAAGAAGAAGAAAGGATTGTATAATGTTACAAAAATATTGCAGTATAGCTGTAAATGAATTAAATATGTAAACAGATATGTACTGCACACTTTTTATTTTCTATTTGCATTGATTAGGATACATTTTTCAGTTCCATTTTAACATCTTCTCTGTAGTCACACCCACAGGTGCTGACTCCGTGGGTGCTCCGAGGCTGGAGCAACCGCAGAAAAAAAAATAGTGGGTGCTCAGCACCCACTGGAAGCTCCCCCAATCAGCTCCTCCCCCTCCCTCCCAGCACCTCCCACCCACCATGGATCAGCTGTTCAGTGGGGTTCAGGAGGCACTTAGGGGGAGGGAGAGGAGCAAGGGGGAGGCGTGGGAGGGGGAGGGGAAGGGGGCAGAACGGGGCAGGGTCTGGAAGAGGTGGGGCAGAGGTGGGGGCTTGCAGGAAAGGGTTGAGTGGGGGCAGGGCCTGGGGCAAGTGAGGGTCAAATACCGCCGGCAACTCATAAAGACAGCGCCTATGGTCACACATCTAAGGATAAAGGGTCTGATTGTTTTATGCCAGGGGCGGGCAAACTTTTTGGCCTGAGGGCCGCATCTGGTTTCGGAAATTGTATGGAGGGCCGGTTGGGGGGTGGTGGCCTGCCCTCCCCCCCGCTTCTTGCCCCCTGACGGCCCCCCCCAGATTCCTGCCCCAGCCAACCCCCCCATTCCCTGATGGCCCCCCAGGACCCCTTCCCCATCTACCCCCCCACTCCCTGTCCCCTGACCGCCCCCAGAACCCCCGCCCCTCACTGCCCCCCACCGCCCCATCCAACCCCTCTCTCATTCCTGACTGCCCCTCCCCCTCAGATCCTGCCCCATCCAACCACCCCTTCTCCCTGACTGCCCCCAGAACCCTTGCCCCTGACTGCCCCCTGCCGCCCCATCCTACCCCCTCTCCTTCCTGACTGCCCCCCCGGGACCCCTGCCTCCATTCAACCCCCCTGTTCCCCGCCCTCTGACCGCCCTGCCCCCTATCCACACCCCCGCCCCCTGACCGCCCCCCGAACTCCCCTGCCCTCTATCCACCTCCCCTGCCCCCTTACCGTGCTGCCTGGAGCACCGGTGGCTGACGGCGCTACAGCCGCGCCCACCGTGCAGCACAGAGCACCGGGTCAGGCCGGGCTCTGCAGCTGCGTTGCCCCAGGAGCTTGCAGCCCTGCTGCCCAGAGCATTGCGCTGGCGGCGGAGCGAGCTGAGGCTACGGGAGAGGGGGGACAGCAGGGGAGGGGCCGGGGGCTAGCCTCTCAGGACAGGAGCTCAGGGGCCGGGCAGGAAGGCCGTACTTTGCCCACCTCTTTTTTATGCAGATCTCTCCATGTGGAGCTCCCATTCCATAAGGATGAGTCTCTTGTGGCAGTGTCCCTTGATGATGCCCTATAAAGATGCCTCGCCACTGGAGATCTGATTAGACAGCACGATGGGCTGCAGGAGGGCTTGGGGATGAGACAGGGAGAGCATTCCCTGCTGTGGCTGTATTACTGATGGGTCAACCACACTTTATCCCCCTAGCTACTATTGAGACCCAGCCTTTAGGAGCGTGGCTCTTTTAAGGGCTGTGCTGCTGGAGGAAGCACAGTTGGTAAAGTAGCAGCTGGCTTTGCAGGATATTTATTTAAATATGTGATCATTACATTATTGTTAATAATAATTTAATTAAAATTGATATGTCCTAGGACTCCATCCCTTGTCATGCACTGCACCCAGAAGTATACATGCATTCTGAAATTGATGACGAAATATGTTGCATAAATTTACATGGCATCAGATGATATCAAAAATACAGAAATCTGATCTTGCATTGTGAAAACAGCACACTTATTGAAATACAAATATTGAATATGAATTATCATAAAAGAAATCACAGAAAATGACTATGCAGCTACATTACATTATAAATGTTCAGTTTTCATATTTCCCCCCTCATGAAAGTCACTCTGAGACAAAAATGTATGAAATTTTGCAATATCTATTCTTCTGTAAGATGAACCTCTCTCCTAATTAGAGTACAATTTCTCTTTTGGCAAAAACACAATAAGAACACAATAAAAATACCTAATAATATAGGGCCATACAATGCACTCCAGATCACATCTAGAGCTCATCTTTCCTCTGCAATCTCCCTTCCTTTTATTGCTCTGCAGCAGGCCTTTCATGAGATCAGGATCTGCCTGGAAGGAGAGTACAGGCTTTGGTTAGTTGGGGAATGGAGACCTTGTGTTGGGTGAAGTTGGTGATAGAAGAAAAGGCATGTTCTTCCTTCCTTCTCCAGCCATGGAAAAGATAAATACAAGTTGGACTTTATTACCTTCCCACAGTGTGTCCTGCATGATGGAAATCTCTCTCTAAAGGAAACCCTGATGAGCTGTGGCCAGGAGAAGCCCCTGGTAGAACAGCTCCATTAGACATCTGTTTGTATGGTTCTGTCTTCCTGTGATTCTGCCAATATCTTTCAGGTTTAGTAGTGGAGCCCCTGGCTCATTTCACAGGGGAACAAAGCTCGCCAGCTCGCCCACTCCCCCCTCCCCCCCAGTAGAGGGCATCATTGCAGAGTTTTCCTCCCACTTTGCCTGCTCTTGAGGGTTTTTGTCACATGAGGGATGCAGTCCAACTCAAAGTACCTTTACTTGTAAAGGCTCCAAAGCTCTTTTAAGATGACTGATATGCATACACACACTCACATCACTTCTTTCACCACTGAAATGCAGTCATCTCTGATGTGCCATGCTTGTAAGTATTCTGTATCAGCATCACTACCCTGTTTTTAAGAGAGGAAAGGGAGAATGAGGCAACTGAAACTACAGAAGAGATTTAGGTAGCAAACTATAAGTTGGTGTAAAGTCAGCACACACATTTTTACATAAGAAAAGTGCCAAGGGATCTTTTAATGACCACAGGTTGTCAGGTTCTCATTTTCATATTTCATTCAAATTATGTTCCTTTCAGCAGGACAGTGCTCCATAACATGATGTTGGAATATTGGTTCAGTGATGGCTTTGAGAGAAAGTGACATTTACTGAACCTCCATCACCATCTCCGGCAGCATGCAAGATCTTCTTGAAGATCTCACATGCAAAACCTTAAACTTTATAACAATGCCTTTTGAAGAGCTCAAGACTCAGAAAATGTTCTTTCCAACGTTGGATTTATGTTATGGATGTACCCAACTAGTTCAAGAATGAGTTTCAGTATTTCTCATGCTGGGACGGTAGCAGACATTAAACTGGGCCACTTTGGATCTGGAAGCTAAGTTCCATTAGTCATCCCTTCAGCTATCATCTGAACAGAAGCACTTTCAAAAGCTGTCCAATGTTTGCCTTATCCTCTGCAGATATGGGAAATTAGGGTGTTCATGCTAACTGTTACATATCAAAGTAATTTCTCTCCTCAGATTCCTATCTACTTGCTTTCTTATGAAGGTTATAGGGGACGAGACTACAAGTATAAGTTGAGATTTTTTCTCATGCCTATTTTATTTTGTTGAAAGCAGTGTTTTCCCACTATGTTGATTACATCATGAGAAACAAATCCAAAAATGTCAGATGACTTGTGTGTACAAGACATTTTACTGAAACTTGAATCATTGTTTATTCTTAAGAGGTCATGGCTAGCCTGAGGAGGCTTGGTCCTTATTCATGCATCCAACAACAGCAGTTCAAGAGAGGTAAAATAGCATGCAGATGCTTTATCATCAAGCATATCTTTGGGCTATTGAAGAACTGTTTTGTGCCCGTAAGGATATAGTCACATTCAAGCATCTTCCTATATGATACTTCCATGAACTCCTTTTTCCTTTCCATTCTCTTTGATTGTTACTTTGTGAGTATTCACCTCAAAGGAAAACAACACTCATCAAATATAGGGTAGTATCCTGAATATTTACATGGTGAGAAGCAATTCTCACCACTTTAAAAATGTGAAATGCATTTAAACTTAAAGGCCTAATTTTTCTCCCCTAATGCTTGCAACCTCATTGAAGTCAGAAGGGTGCACAAATATAACTGCCTGACAGATTTGGCCCAGATCTTTTATGGCTGTTAGTAACAATGCATCTACTGTTGGTTGGCACCATCCTGGTGAAAAATACCATTTTTTATGACACCAACAGCATTGGAGCTCAGTTTCAGACTAGTTATATAGTTTCCAACCTGAATTAATATTGGAAGAATATCAACATTTAATTGAAACATATTTCGCAGCTTTGGCTTTCAGATTGCTGTGCTGAACAAAATAAGTGCAGCTTTCTTTTTAGTTTCATAATGGGTAGATGAGCCATTTAAAGGAAACAAAGAGTGAAGTTATCTGATGGCACCATATACTGTAGTAATGGGGGTGCTGTAAGTACCTAAGGTAGATAGGGAGCAACCAGAAGGGAACAGGGTCTCTTCATATCATCTCATCTCTAGCCCCACCTGAAACTCAATGCATGGTCAATACAAATTGACCTCACAGGAGGAATTAAAAATGGGAAAATATATTTTAGTTTGTAATTTAAGGCTGTTAAGTCCGATAAAATTTGTGCTTGGATGCCCATACCTCATGCCAACAAGGGACAGAAGGGGTTATTGGATGTCACAATGGAGCCCAATCCTGCTCACTGGATGAAGTCTCTTGTTATTGGATCCAACCCTGAATCCCATGTGCTTCTAAGTCCCCTGAGCCTGGATAGTGACTGTTCACTGTTCCTAGCTCTGGGTCTCTCATGCACATTCCCTTGTACAGATCCCATGTTTGACATACTTCTTGGGCAATGGGACTCTGCAATCCAGCTGCCTAGACTCCAGTACCAGTGCCACAGCCCTACCAAGCCCCCTGTTGCTTAGACACATTTCCCCGGAGTACACCTGGCTGTGGGAGCTCTGATATTCTAGTTACACCCTACAGGGACAATGCGGCAATAATGCAAGGAATACAGACTGGTCAAAGAAATCTTTTAACCACAGATACTTTGCTCTTAAAAAAAACACGAGAGAATTACAGCTCTAGGGAAAAGAACAAAGTCTTGAACATAATACCCTTCAATCTGATTTCATCACCCCTGTGGTTTGGTCCAAGTCCTTTGGGCAGGCAGCTCTTTCTGTGTGCTTGGCCTGGACTTCTGGCATTGGTTGGCCTGTCTTACTTAGAGAGGCACCCCTTTTAAATCATACTCTAATCCCCTGTTCCCTCTGTAGTATAATCTAGGGGGAAGTCCAGTCTCCAGTCCCTTCTCCCCCTGCCCAGTACTTCAGTATAGAAAATCAAACCAGACAAAAACCCATTATTCCAGTAGGGAAGAGTCATTAAATGTTGATGGCCCTTGAGTGCTCTGTCACAATTTCTCAAACATAATCTATCCACCAGGTGTCAAGTATCAGCTAGAAAATGGAAGCGCTAATCAACACTGAAGGTTACATTCAAAATAGAGGTTGTAATACAACAGAGTATTCACCAAACAAAATGGAGTGTATGTTTAGATCCAAACATACCCCTGTTCCGCCACACTGACCTTCCCCAAACCTGAGGAAGAATACTTACCTGGCCTCAAAGGGCGTGCATAAATTCTTTGTCTTTGAGGGAGGGGCTGACATCTGGGACTTGTTAGACAGGAGGCCTTTCATAGTACATTTTTGGGTTGTGGGTAGGGTCCTTGGTTTCAAAGAGGAACAAATTCTACTTGGACTGAGGGGGCCTCTACTTACGGACCTGAGCTGCATGCAGGGTTAGATGCTCTGAATTTACTTTGGACTCTAGAGGCAGTTAGTACTTTATCCCCTGGTAAGCTAACCACTTCTAGGAATCAGGAATGAAACCCCTGTTTTATGCCTATAGCTGCTGTGTCTTGCTGCATGAATCCTGAAGTTGGCTGGACGCCAGTGACCTTGCAGGGGTTGCCACAGATCACTTTAAATATCATAAAAAGAAATGTTAAGAGCTATGTGGTATCAAAAAGATGACAAGGTATAGTCACCCTGCGTAACGGAATAATCTTAATTATAAATACATTTTGTCATAAATTCTCCCACTCTCTTTCTTGTTTTATAGCATTTTATAGGTGAGGGAAGAATTTTTTTGTCTCTTTAATAATGTATTTGAGCTACTAGTAGAATGTCCTTCACTCGCCCCTCTGATTATGGAATTATACAAAGGGAATTTTGTAAAGAAAACACATCATTAAAATATTTTTGTCACCTGGCTTTAAATAGTACACCTCTACCTCGATATAACGCTGTCCTCGAGAGCCAAAAAATCTTACCGCGTTATAGGTGAAACCGCGTTATATTGAACTTGCTTTGATCCACCAGAGTGCGCAGCCCCGCCCCCCCGGAGCACTGCTTTAACGCATTATATCTGAATTCATGTTATATCGGGTCGCATTATATCGAGGTAGTGGTGTATTAATCTTACTTATGAACTTTATTTCAAAGAAGACCTTAAATTCCCATCCTTTATTTAATTATATTCTCAGTTGAGAGCTGATATGAAAAGCACAGTTTATTTCAAGTATTATTCATACTTGTACTGTTAATGAGCTAATGCCTGAAGTCCATCTGTACAAAAGTCTCCATCTTGTTCATCATTTTTGCATGCCCATAAAAAAATGTGATTGCTTAAGGTGCTACATACATTCAGTGCCATTGCTTTCCTTATATAATATCTGCATGCAAATGTATTCTGTTGTTCTTTCTTAAATAATTAACTTCATCTGCTAATATATTCTTACCCAATCCAGTTCCCTTAGAAATTATAATTGTGTGTGCAGTACATATTCATCTGAGTATCTATACTTCCTTTTTTTCCCTCTCTCTCTCTCTCTATCAAAAGGTCAGTTTGGAGACACATTAACAAAATGCTTCTTACGATCTGTAAACCCTGTAAAGGACAAGCTGTTATTTCAGCCTCTGGGCTGTAGTCCCATATGCCTAAATCCATTATAAAATATAAATTTAGCAGAACCCAATGAAGAGCATAATCAACTTTTTGATATTCTATGTATAAGAATTTTTTCCATTATCAAAGTTAAATAGCCGGTAGACTGGTGATATAGAACATGACAAGACACTGACTAACATGCAGGATTTTTTCTTAACAAATTAATTTGTTTGGGCTCTGTTTCTGTACTTAGCAAGCTAGAACATATTAGGGGGGTGAGATTTAAAATGTGTAGGCTCCCCATCTGCCTTCAGTTGTTCACAGGTTCCCCTACGTAAACACCCACTCAAGCAAAGCAGTTAATTATACACTTAATTTTAAGCATGTGAGTACAGTCTTCCCATTGGGTGTAGTCCTATGAGATAATTATAATACTACAGGTGGGTAAACTGATACCTGCCTAGACTAAAGGCCTGATCCAAAGTAGATTAAAGTCACCAGAAAGACTCTCATTGACTACAATGGGCTTTGGATCAAGCCCTGAATAGCGTTAATGGGAATCTACCAGTCCCCTGCTCTAACCCTTCCCATCAGTTAATTAATTTGAAATATCACATTGCATTTTGTTAGTTTTATTCATATAATCTATGAAACATGCTAAATTCTATGCAATGTGATACTTTTCTTCTAAGTTATATCACATCTTAATTCTCTACAACATTCTGCAATAGTAAGTTTTGCACTCATATCCTGGGTTTGGGGGATTTTTGTTTATTTTTATAATGAATATTTTGATAATGCATAACATTAATTTTTCATGTATTAGAATTCACTTATCAACATGATAAATGGCATATCCACTCAACTGGGATAATTGCCAAGGAGCTGATTCAGTGGGATACATTTAGAGTTCTCTAATTAATGGATCAATGGTATAACAATCCTGTTTAAAGGTATACTTCGTCTATACCTTTTGCAGACTGCTCAACAGGTACATATTGAATTTTGGAAGCACAAATTAGGCAGTCCGTCATTATTATGGTTTTAAATGTTTCACTGTTTCATATTATGCTTATTTTTAAAGTAACTAATGAAACAGTATCTACCAGACAGTGTATCCCTGCAAGACTCTGGTAATTGGGACAAATGTTTCATTATTATACTTCTGTTTCCACTATGGAATGCAAATTAAACTTGATCTGCAAAGATTTTAGAAAATCCAGAACAAACAACTTTAGGATTATAATGAATGTCCTTGAATAACAAGGGACCCTGCTTCACATTAACAGCTGAGATCCTGATCCTGCAACTTTTCCACTGAAGAGCTCTAATTTCAATGGGAGCTTCCTGCACAGAACTGTTGCAGATCTGGGCCCTTAATAGGCAAGCAGCAGACACCACCAATTTGGTTGACTTACCGTACCCTTGCTACACACATGCACATCATACATAATTTGAAAGTTTATTATGTATACTTTAAAATAAGTTATGATGTGGAGCTGTCGTGTGTGACATTAACAAAGAAATAGAGATAAACAATGATACATGCAACACATTAAATGACCACTTTGAAATTTATTAGTTTAATGACTCTTGTATTATTTCAAGACATAAAACTGGATTTCTTTGTAACCTCAGAGTATCACACCAACAGTCTAAAGGGTAGAACAAAAGCTAATAATTTGTATAGTTATTGAAATGTAAGAGCACTGGTGACATTCCTAGTCATCATCATCGTGTTCATCATTATGATCTCTGTTGAGAGTGCATGGGTTACCACAGTCTTCATTGCCTTGGTATGTACACAGTTCTGTGCAGAGAAGATTGTTCTGACTACAGACACAGTTGATTATGCAGTGACCGCTACTGGCACAAGCATAAATAAGGTCATGTAGAATCTCAGATGCCATTGGGCCCTTAAAGAATACAACAAGTAGTTCATCATCCAAATTTCTTTATCCATGTTGCATTGGTGATCCAATAACTGGTTTGTGTGAAAGACATTCAAATCTTTGTTAGTAAAGATGTTCTTTTGATAAGCTCTCCAAAACTGTCCTCACGTGGTGGAGCTTTGGCCAATGACTTGTCCTTTGTAATGGCTAGACTGAGGCCTGGTCTACACTAGGAGTTTATGTCGAATTTAGCACCGTTACATCGAATTAACTCTGCACCCGTCCACACCACGAAGCTATTTAGTTCGACATAGAGGTCTCTTAAATTCGACTTCTGTACTCCTCCCCAACGAGGGGTGTAGCGCTAAATTCGACATGGCCATGTCGAATTAGGCTAGGTGTGGATGGAAATCGACGGTAATAGCTCCGGGAGCTATCCCACAGTGCACCACTCTGTTGACGCTCTGGACAGCAGTCCGAGCTCGGATGCTCTGACCAGCCACACAGGAAAAGCCCCGGGAAAATTTGAATTCCTTTTCCTGTCTGGGCAGTTTGAATCTCATTTCCTGTTTGGACATCGTGGCGAGCTCAGCAGCACTGGCAATGATGCAGAGCTCTCCAGCAGAGATGGCCATGCAATCTCAGAATAGAAAGAGGGCCCCAGCATGGACTGATCGGGAAGTCTTGGATCTCATCACTGTGTGGGGCGATGAGTCCGTGCTTTCCAAGCTGCGATCGAAAAGACGGAATGCAAAGATCTACGAGAAGATCTCTAAAGCCATGGCAGAGAGAGGATACAGCCGAGATGCAACGCAGTGCCGCGTGAAAATCAAGGAGCTGAGACAAGGCTACCAGAAGACCAAAGAGGCAAACGGATGCTCCGGATCCCAGCCCCAGACATCCCGTTTCTACGAGGCACTGCATTCCATCCTAGGTGCGGCTGCCACCACTACCCCACCACTGACCGTGGACTCTGAGGATGGGATATTGTCGACGGCTGGTTCCTCGGACATGTTAGCGGACGGGGAAGATGAGGAAGGAGATGAGGAGGACGAGGCAGTCGACAGTGCTTACAATGCTGATTTCCCAGACAGCCAGGATCTCGTCATCACCCTTACAGAGATCCCCTACCAACCGTCCCCAGGCGTTAACCCGGACACAGAATCAGGGGAAGGATCAGTCAGTAAGTGTTTTAAACATGTAAACATTTATTTTTAACAGAACAGGAATATTAACAATATTAACAATGGGTTTTTCATGATTACTTTGCCCTAGGCGCTTAACGTTTCAGTCCTTGCCAGTGCAACTACTGAAAAAAAATCTAACAATGTCCGGTTTAGCATTATTGTTTTGCCCTAGGCACTCTACTGTTTAGTCCCTGCCAGTGCAGCTACAGTAAAATCCGGTCTATATGTCCGGGAATAGAGCAGAAATCCTCCTGGGACATCTCCACGAAGCTCTCCTGGAGGTAATTGGAAAGCCTTTGCATCAGGTTCCTGGGGAGAGCGGCCTTATTGGGTCCTTCGTGGTAGGAAACGTTTCCGCGCCAGGAGACAAGCAAGTACTCGGGGATCATTGCCTTGCAGAGCATGGCGGCATACGGCCCTGGTCTTTGCAGGCTTTCCCGAAGCATCCGTTCTTTCTCCGTCTCTGAAATCCTCATCAGAGTGATGTCGCTCATGGTGACCTGCTTTGAAGTAGGTAGGGGAATGTTAGTATTGGGACTGCTTGCCTGTTCCTTTACAGAACTGTAACCGGCAGTTTACAGCCACGCGGTGGAGGCGGGAGAGGAGCAGCATACAGGGATCTTTCCCTGGGACAGCCGCGAGGAGGTGGGACAGGGGCAGAGTTCATGCTTGCCGGATTGCTGGCAGCAGGGACTGGCATTGCTTTGAACGTGAAAGGAGGCCAGTGCTATTATTAAAGTTTTAAGCAGCCACAAGTCTACGGCTTACCATGTCAGCCTGTTACCCAAATTCCGCTGTCCTGTCCCGCTTGTCTGATCTGCACTGCAAGACCCCAGGCACTGAATGCGAAGGCCAAAAATTCGACCTTGTCCTGAGTGCGCATGTGATAGGTGCTGTGCATGGTCTTGTTCACAGAGAAAGACTATGTTCTTTGTTCACAACTACATTTATCTTTCTGAGGAATTCACTCCCTTTTTCCCATCCCACAGCTGCGACTGTCTCCCAACCCAGTCTGGCATCACACTCCCAGAGGCTAGCGCAGATTAGGCGTAGGAAGAAGAGGACACGGGAGGACATGTTCTCGGAACTTATGGGCTGCTCCCGAGCCCAAGCAGCCCAGCAGACCCAGTGGAGGGAGAACTTGTCCCAAATGCACCGATCACACATGGAACGGGAGGAGAGGTGGCGGCAGGAAGACCAGCAGGCGACTCAAACGCTGCTTGGACTAATGAGGGAGCAAACGGACACGCTCCGGCGCCTTGTGGATGTTCTGCAGGACCGGAGGCAGGAGGACAGAGCCCCACTGCAGTCTATCTGTAACCGCCCTCCCCCGCCACAAAGTCCCATACCCCCCTCACCCAAAGTCCCAAGAAGGAGGGGCGGCAGAGTCCGTGAAAACTCTCACTCCACCCCTGCAGACTGCTCAAGTACCAGAAGGCTCTCATTCCCCAAAATTTGATAAGTCCTTTTCTTCCCGCCTCACCCAAGCCCCCGTCCCAGTTTCATCCCCCAGTTTCATGTGTAGTTGCTAATAAAAAAAACGTTTCTGTTAATTACTGTTTCCATCATGTTCTTTTAGAGGAGAGTCTGTTTGAAGGGGGGGAAGGGGCTTGGTAATTGGACAGGACAGTCACCTTTAGCAGGGTACAGACGCGGGGGCAGGTTCAGCAGCAGGGCACACACACATTGCATTCACTAGTTACCCTGGTCAGTCTGGGAGGTGGTTTTCATGTTCTGTGTGGGGGGGGGGGGGCTATGTGACTTTGTGGCGGGGGAGGGCGGTTAGAGATCTTATGCAGCGGTCCTTATCCTGGATCACAGAGCCACGCAGCAGGGGATCTGTAACCATCCTCCCCCTGCCACAAAGTCACATAGCCCCCACACACAGAGTCCCGAACAGGAGGGGTGGCAGGCTCCGTTGAAACAACCAGTCCACCAGTGCGGAGCCTGTCATTCCTGGAGTTTAGAAGTGTCCTTTGCATCACTACACTACACCCGCTCCCCACCACAGTCTGCATCCCAGGTTCAACACTTTCCCGCGAAAAGAGTAATAAAGAAAACGGTGTTCATTAACAAATTTCAAGTGATTTTATTTTTAAACGTGTGTTGGAAGGGGGGGAACGGGGTGAATGGGGTATGTAACTGGAGAGGATAGTGAACATTTACTGGGTAAAGAAACGGGGGCAGGTTCAGCTTCTCTGTAAACAAACTTAATAGTCACAGGTTACCCTGCTCACTCAGGAACCTAGCTTTCAAAGCCTCCCGGATGCACAGCGCGTCCCGCTGGGCTCTTCTAATCGCACGGCTGTCTGGCTGGGCGTAATCAGCAGCCAGGCTATTTGCCTCAACCTCCCACCCCGCCATAAAGGTCTCCCCCTTGCTCTCACACAGATTGTGGAGCACACAGCAAGCTGCAATAACAATGGGGATATTGGTTTCGCTGAGATCAGAGCGAGTCAGTAAGCTTCTCCATCTCCCCTTGAGACGTCCAAAAGCACACTCCACCACCATTCTGCACTTGCTCAGCCGGTAGAGTTCTTTTTCACTGTCCAGGGCGCCTGTATAGGGCTTCATGAGCCAGGGCATTAGCGGGTAGGCTGGGTCCCCGAGGATGACTATAGGCATCTCCACATCCCCAAGAGTTATTTTGTGGTCCGGGAAGTAAATACCTTCCTGCAGCCGTCTAAACAGACCAGAGTTCCTGAAAACACGAGCGTCATGAACCTTGCCCGGCCATCCGACGTTGATGTTTGTAAAACGTCCCCTATGGTCCACCAGTGCTTGCAGCACCATTGAAAAGTAGCCCTTTCGGTTAATGTACTGGCTGGCCTGGTGGTCCGGTCTCAGGATAGGGATGTGAGTTCCATCTATAGCCCCACCGCAGTTTGCGAATCCCATCGCGGCGAAGCCATATATGATGACCTCCACGTTTCCCAGGGTCACTACCTTTGAGAGCAGTAGCTCAACGATTGCGTTGGCTACTTGCATCACAACAACCCCCATGGTAGATTTGCCCACGCCAAAGTGGTTCGCGACTGACCGGTAGCTGTCCGGCGTTGCAAGCTTCCAGAGGACTATGGCCACTCGCTTCTGGACAGTCAGGGCTGCTCGCATCCGGGTGTCCTTGCGCTTCAGGGCAGGGGACAGCAACTCACAAAGTTCAAGGAAAGTTCCCTTACGCATGCGAAAGTTTCGCAGCCACTGTGATTCATCCCAGACCTGCAGCACTATGCGGTCCCACCAGTCCGTGCTTGTTTCCCGGGCCCACAATCGCCGTTCCACAACATCAACATGACCCATTGCCACCATGATGTCCTTGGCGCGGGGTCCCGTGCTTTGTGACAGGTCTGTGCCACTCTCAGACTTCAGGTCCTCACCGCGCTGCCGTAGCCTCCTCGCCCGATTTCTCAGCATCTGCCTCTGGGAAAGGTGGACGATAAGCTGCGAGGTGTTGACAACGGCCATAACTGCAGCGATGGTCGCAGCGGGCTCCATGCTTGCAGTGCTGTGGCGTCCGCGCTGTCACTGACCAGAAAAGTGCACGAACTGATTTCCCGCCGGCGCTTTCAGGGAGGGAGGGCGGGAGTGACGGTTGTATGAGGACAGTTACCCAAAACCACCCTCGACACATTTTTTTCCCCAGAAGGCATTGGGGTCTCGACCCAGAATTCCAATGGGCAGCGGGGACTGCGGGAACTGTGGGATAGCTGCCCACAGTGCACCGCTTCCAATGTCGACGCTTGCCCCGTTAGTGTGGACTCACAAAGTCGAATTACTGTCCTTAGTGTGGACACACACGTTCGACTTTGTAATATCGATTCCACATATTCGATTTAAGTAAAATCGAACTACTCTCATAGTGTAGACATACCCTGAGGCACAAGCAATTCAGGTCTATGTAGATCTCCTTTTCTTTCTTGCTCTGGTCATACAGCACCGCTACCAATTTCCTTGCTGCAGAAATCACAGATTGTCCATTACTCTCTTCTTCCAATTTGCCAGTAACTCTGAATTGGTAAGCTCCCTTTGTTTTGACAACATTAAACACAGATTTTTCTTCAGTACCAAATAAGGTTGGCACTGTCATATCCTGTTAATGCGTTTACAGCAGAAAGTATATTACAGAAGTCTGGAGTGAGTGCATCACAAATTGCATGCACAGGTATGAAGTGACGCTTGTCAGTTGTGCTGGTCATGGTGCCTGTTTCAATCTACATGTTACCTGTGTGTTCCATTACTGGAAAGAAACCAACATCAAGGACCAAAACATCTGTATCAGGGGACTTAATTTCTATGGTTCCTTTGACACCAAGAGACCCAAAAGCCATATTGGCACACACAGCATATAGAAGCAACCCTTGTGTCCACTTCTTCTTGAGTACTTACAAATCTTGGGCTTCTTCAACACCTCTACTGATGATAGCATTGGAAAACCCTGTGGCAAGAAGGAGTATTTATGTTACATTCTCAGATGTATTTTGAACCATATATTCACAGAGAAATTTTACAAGTTACTGCTTGTTGGATGCCACGCATAGGCAATGTGTATAATAGGCCAGGGGAGGCCGCCCTGTCACTGAAAGCCTGGGCCGTGGTGGCCCTGCCTGCGCTCCGCCTCTTACCGTCACTGCTCCACCCCTTCACGGAGGCCTCCACCGCCTGCTGCTGCCTGGTGTGTCCCTCCTCTCCTCCACTCCATCCCCCATCTCTGGAGGCCCCCACTGCCCTGCATCCCTCCTCTCCTCCACCCCCTCCCCTGCGAGGTCCCCGCCACTCACCGCGTCCCTCCTCTCCTCCACCCTCTCCCCCATGAGGCCCCACTGCCTGCCACTCGCCATGTGCTTGTGCGCAGAGGGGGCCTTTCAGGGGAAGAGGAATGTGGAGGAGAGGAGGGATGTGGAGAGCACGAGCAGCGGGGGCCTCACAGTGGAGTGGGGGTGGAGGAGAGGAGGGCCACAGGGAGCAGCGGGCAGTAGGAGCCTCACAGGGGAGAGGGGGGAAAAGGAAGAATGCGGTGAGCGGCGGCAGAGAGGACAAGCAGGGAGGGGGACGAGCGGAACCTGGGGCGGAGCAGGGATGGGGACTGGGGCAGAGCAGGGGTGGAATGTGAGCAGGGCCGCGGACGAAAGAGGAGGGACAGGGAGCTAGCCTCCAATGGGGAAGCTTCATCTGCCACCCATGATGCCACTTTTAGAAACTTTTTCTATGGAGGCAAAGGTCATCCACAAATCATCCAGTATTTCTTGCATCCCACTGTAGATCCTGTGTGCCATTATCCTTCTGCAGTTTTCACAGAGTTACTGTTGTGATATGTGTCAAAGTCTTCGATTAGCTTTGTCAAGTCTTTTTAGGACCTGCCTCAAGTACTCAGCAGCCAATTCACTGAATGTGTGAAATTTGTCTCCAACAATCATTTGTGTTAACAGCCGTGGCATCTCTGATGTACACTGCAGTTTCTTTGTTGTACGCTCTTAGATCATGCATTCTTTCATCTTGAGCCTCCAGCTGATGTCCTAATTTAGTTTTGTCTGTTCTTCTCATTGTTCCATCAGCCTGGACGAAGGACATAGGCAGAGGTCATATTGGGTGACTAAGGAACTGTTACCATTGAATCATCATCTCCGCGTCATTCTACAGAAAACAATTTCTGGACTGATAGCTGCTGTGATTGTCTCTCTCTTGTCAGACTTAAATTTGGTATTTTTGGTCATGTCAGCAAATGTTTTGCTTGAGTGGGCTGAGAAAGCTACATGTCCCATCAAAATCAAGTGCCCCTCTCACAAATCTCTCCATTTGTTCTTCACCAACAGTGCAGTCCAATAGATATGTTAATAAGCACATCTGGACATGAGTCAGGGTCAAATGAGTTTGATGACGTTGCTGGTAAGAGCTGTAACATGGTCTTCATCCCTCTTCAGTGCAGAGGCCAGGACTTGTTTGTGGACTTGTCTTTACTACTTCTTGTTAAGCTACTTCTTTCTCTCATAGCTTTTGCATATTCACTCAGGACATGTCCTGTGAGGTCCATCTGACAAAGGTTGGCTTCTTTCTTGTCAGTCCTAGAATCCAACTGCTCCCTATGCACTCTGCAGTTTAGAGGCACTTTTGAATGTCTTCTGAAGGATGATACTCATTCCTTGCTGATTTATACCTCTTTATCTATCAACAAAAGGACCTCTATCTATCAACAAAAGGACAAACCCCTGCACCAGTCGGGGCTGACCTCTCTAAACTACAATAACCTGACTTTGGATAATATTCTGAGGTTTTCATTTCGGCTGCTTCTGACTGAAAGATTGAAGCAGCATTATATAAAACCACTTATTCATTTGAAAGTGATTCATCAGGCTCACTTGCCAGAAGAACATCCACAAAACATTTGGATGACTTAAGTTCCTGCTTCAGATTACTAGCAGCTTGGATAGCATCAGCTAATGTTATTGTCCTGCACAGAATAAAGGTAGACTTGCCTGCTCCATGCTGTGCAGGGAATGATATTGCCTGTAATTAGCTACTGGAATAGCGTGCAGTTTCTACATCTGAGGGAAGTAGGGCTTTATATCTTTGTAGAAGCTTGGAGAGGAGAAGAGCCTTCTTGTACATAAGATCGTCTGTCTCTTCAATCAGCTGATAAAAGGCAGTGTCATAAAGTGACTATATTGTTGAAATGTACCTAGATGGTTTTGCTGTAAGATTGATTTTACTCAAGTAGAAAGAAAGGCATGTTGAGTGATAAACTGCATCCTTAGCAATCAAGTCTTCCACAGCTGTTCTGCACAATGTCATCAGCTCCTCTTTGAAGTGCTGCCTCCCTGAAAGCGGTTGCTCTCTCAAATCATTCTATTTTATGAAGTTTCTTGTCTTGTGTGTATTTTTTCCTCAAGCAAACAATGCACCAGGGCCAACTGCTAGAGGATGTGCTTGCTCTGGTGGCTATAGAAATAGGTGAACATGATGTTCTCTAATCAGATTCAAAGTCTGTTTTCTTTCCTGGGTTCAGTGCAACTGTGACATGTGCCAAATTGGACTTGCTTGTGTAACCCCTGTGACAGAGTATTGGTGGCATATCATCTAGATAGCTCCGCCAGCTGTCAATACAATACAATTAATCGCTCCTGGCTTCTGCTGCCAGCATCACAGAATTCTGTCCAGCACTGGTGGCTTTTGACATTTTTGCATTCTTTTGATTTTCTTGAAAAATAACACATTTTTTCTAAGTCTGTGGAGAGTCTTTTTCTCATTGATATAAGTTTGAAGGGGCTTGAATGTTCTATGTCTTCATATACCCTGTTGAGGTGAAATTCCCAAAGTATTTTGTTAGCATTACCACCACCACCCACATCATTTTTAATTTTGTACAAGTATACAGACTTGTGCTAAATTAGATCTATATGAAAATTGCCATTTTTGTGTAGTGAGCACTTTGACTGAAGCCCAAAATGAAGCTGTGTATTGTCATCTCTAATACTAATAGTGACCTCTGCATAAGAGTTGCTGAATTAAAAAGCGAGTTTCTAGAATATTTCAAAGGCTAGTGCTGCATGCACAGGCAATTACAAATTAAAACCTTCTACCAGGCAGACTAGATGCTACACTGTATGTGTAAAAGCTTGGAGAAGAATTACATTAAGAAGTCATGTCTGTTAATATCTACTCAGTATGTAGTTCAAACTGTGGTCATGCAATCTGCTGCTATTAGTGCACAGCCTTTAGTGTTAGACTGGTCTTGGTCTGCAAATTTCAACTGAAAATATAGAAAACTGTTAAAATAATTTGTGAGATACTTTGACAATTAAGAATATGCAATGTGAAAACATTTCATGTTAATATATTGCAAAGTGATATTTGCCATTTTAGCTACAGCTTCATCATTTCTGGAAAAAAAAAATTTGCCCATGCAAAACCGATAACCTTTTAATACATTGTTTTTGGTAGCTTTGACCATCGAACGCCTCATTAAAGTGTTAAAATTAACTTAAACAGTAAAATCTGTAGTCATAGTTATATTGCAGTGTTTCTGAAACTGTGCAAAAAATGACACTTTCTCTCATTTTGGATACCACTGGTTCACCTTGCTTACATGCTTACAGCACCATTTACAGCTCTGCATCATACCTCCTATAAATGTATATAATATAAGCTTTCAAGTGATATATGATGTGGGTGTGTGTAAGGTGGGTACAGTAAACTACAAAAATATGGCCCTTTTTGGAGAATTGCTGCATGCCTATCATATTTATTCTCTGGTCACTCCATATGAGAAACTAACATGTGCTGGAGGAATGACTTTGTAGCCTAATCTTAAGGTTAGAAAAACTCCTATCATACACTCCCTGAAACAAGTTCATAACCTGGCTGAAAAACCCTTCATCTCCTGAGCTAGGTAAACCAACATGCTATAAAAACTCCATGGCCACCTGTACCACAACAATTGTTTTTCTCCATATAAAAGCTGGTATTAAGGGGTAGCAAGCAGGGCAATTGCCCAGGGGTCCACGTCACAAGGGGCACCGCGAAACTAAGTTGCTCATGCTTCAGCTTCAGCCCCAGATGCTGGAGCTCAGGACTGCAGGCTGCAGTCCTGCATGGTGGGGCATCAGCTTTCTGCCCTGGGCCCTAGCGAGTCTAACGTCAGCCATGCTTGGCAGACCCCCTGAAACCAGCTCACGTTTCCCCAGGGGGCCCCAGACCCCTGGTTGAGAACCACTGTTCTAGAGCTCTAGGGAGCCATGTGGGAGTGCAGCATGCTATCCTTTCTACAGTTAGCCAGCTCTGTGAGCTGGTGCAGAGGGAGGGAACTTCATGGCATAGCTCCTCCCCATCCCCTTTGGGGCAATTTGAGCCCCAAGATCACACAGAAAGAGCAGAGCCCTCTTGTCCCTGACACTTGCAAGGACCAACTCCTGTTCCCTGGACAGGAGCAAATAGATTAGAAAAACCCTCAAGATCCCATTTGTCTCCCAGCCCAATGTATAAAAGGCATGCCAGAAGCAGAGAATTTATTCAGATAGAGGATTCATGCACAATCATCTGAAGGATTGTGGAGATTTTTTCTAATATTGTTTTTAAAATGGCATTGAACTGACCATGAACAGTTCCAGCCTGCAGCAGTGCGTGACACATCACAATATAGTGCATGTGCGGGAAAGGACATCACATGCAGCAAGAGGATGTAAGACTGGGTATAGGGACCCGTAAAAGAAAAGTGGGGAAAGTGACATTGTTGACTGCCCCTCTTAAACAGAGCCATGTACATAACTAATTTTTTTGGTTTGCTGGTCATATCGGAAAAAAAAAAAAAAATCATTTCAGGTTGAGCTAAATGTTTGTTGAACCTAAAATAAAATATTTTGTCTTCTTTTCAAGCTTTTAAAAACTTTTTTAAAAATTACAATAAAATTGAAGTGAATTTCAAAATGAAAAGTCATTTTGAATGGAAAAATCAAAACATTTCATTTTAAAAATGAAAAAAATATATATTTTTTAATTTGTGTAGGATTTTTTAACCCTGAAATTGTTAGATCCCCTTTAAAAAAATCCTATGGGTGCTTTTATAAATAAAGAAATCAGCCTAAATGCCAAAAACACTTAGGACCATATCCCAAAAGGTGCTGAGCACCTGCAACTTGACCCCTCTATTGTAGGTAAGATATACATAGTATGGTATAACTAAGAATATGCCTGTCCCATTTCAAGGTCTAACTTCTTTTTGATGTTGATGAAATAGTTGTATAAACAAGCGTCTGAGAAGAAATAAAAAGAACTCAAAATGTCTATGATGAAAATTCAGTGTTCAAAAGTCACTTCGATGTTGTTTTCCCTGTTTTATTAAAACCCCTTTTTACATCAGAATCCTTGGTTTTACTTTCCATGTAGCAGTTCCTGTATTTCATTTTCTTACATAAAGACTAAATTAATAATAATGTCATGCTATAAAAAAAATCTCATCTGAAGACATCATGATGAGTTAAGTAGAAAGGAAACTGCTGGAGGCTATAAGCTCTAGGTCAAAGGACAGTAGCTTGTAGCTTATTAGTATGATGAAGTGAAGTTTGAAATTATATTAAATGTTTGTTCAAGGCATAATTAGTAGGGAGTCTATGCATTTTTAAATACTTCATACAGAGCTGTAGAATCTGTTACCCTCATATTATCAGCAGTGGAAATGTTTCCTCTGATACAGATTTTGCCTCCTCCACAGGTAGGCAAACAATATAAAAGCAGGTCTATGATTGGGCATGTTTGTTTCTTGCTCTTTTCTTCTTTATTCTGGTTGCTGTGGAACACAGTCAGTGGTAGCTCAGAATTTGTAAATAAATTTGGGCCCAAACTAGTCTGCTTTTCAAGACACCCCAGACTTTGGGGAATTCAGAAAAACAAAACCTGAACTGACCTCACTGATTTTGGCTTCTGTATAGTCTACAGTCAGCACTTTTATGTAGGAGCTCCATTAGTGCTGCCAGAAGTCAGACTCTGAGCATATGTACGAGAAGGAGTGATTGGTAATCTGCTAGCTGTGCCTGGACCTATGAGTAAGAGCTAGGGTGACCAGACAGCAAATATGAAAAATTGGGATGGGGGTGGGGGGTTAATTTGCACCAGGCAAGGATATTGCCCCAGGTATTTACCAGTACTAGGGGCAGGACACTGGCCTTGATGTTGTTTGGAAGTCCTGTGGACAATGTGTGATGAAAACATAGGGTTGTGTTGGTTTTGTGTGGAGTTGGGATAATACTTTATTGTGCAGAGGCAAAAAAAGCCTCTCCTACCCATTGGTATTAAAACCATCTAATATTATAGAAAATTAAGACTATGTATATTTATATGCTTTAATGAAGAAATTGAGCCAAGAAAATTGGTAGAGCCACTAATTATAAAACAGTCCTAAATTTACTAAAGGCTTTAATTCACAGGCAGGATGCAGGTTATAGTCCACTTTTTCATTCCACTTCTAATGCTGTATCTTCAGAGATTTATCACATGGTGATTTCAAATAATCCTTATAAAGAACAAAGATGGAGTGAAAAAACATATTTTGAGGATTATTAAAAATGATTGTGTCTAAGTAAGATGAGACAGATGTACACATTTCAGCATAATCAAACATTTCCTTTGACAGAAAATTTAATAATCCAATAATAATGTACTGATAGCAATTTTTTTCCTGGCACCAGAGAGATGTGCAAATACTCAGTTAGAGAAACTGATTTAGCTACTGTGTCTAATATAATTATGGAACACTGAAGTCCTTGTAAACACTCTTAGTTGGACACATGCATTTTTGCAAAACAAAAGTAACAGAATAAGTACTTGTAGTGGGGCGGACTGCCCCACTACCTGAATTTGGGCTGCAGCAGGCCAGTGGGCCTGCGCAGACAGGGAACCAATCGGGGAAGGCCTTATAGGGAGCCAATCAGGGCCCAGATTGGAGGCAGCCAATCAGGGCCAGGCTCAGCCCTATAAAAGGCTGCTCAGGAAGAGCAGCAGGTGGTCTGTCCCAGGCCTTTGACAGGGGAAGGTCTGTCTCTAGGCTGGGAGACTAGCACCTGGTACAGCGCAGTGCTGGGCAGGCCCGGGGGAGCAGAGGGTAACTCCAGCCCAGAGTCTGTCAGGCTGCAGAAGGAGGGCAGGATGGCTGCCACTAAAGGGTCCCTGGGTTGGGACCCAGAGTAGTGGGCGGGCCTGGGTCCCCCCCTTTCCCCCTTGCCTTGCACCCGGCCGACGGAGCGGCCATCTAGAGCTGCACCAACCCCCTGCCAAGAGGGGAGTGACTTTGAGGGTGCAGCTGGCCACATCGGCCAGGACACAGAGAGGCAGCTGATTGATCTCCCCCCCCCCCCCAGAAGGGAGCGAGGATGGACTAAGGGGCACTGCCGGAGGGCAGTGGCTGGAAGATGATGCCGCGAGCTTGGGAGCAATGCGGGTCCGGACACGCCAACTGAGGGCAAGATGACGGATGGGACACCACCAGGAGGGGGCGCTCCACTGGACAGAGCTAATTCCCGAGACAACCAGTAGGAGGCGCCAGGTGGTGAGTCCCAACTCTGTCACAGTACTGTATTTTGAAAAAATAGAAAACTGTTAAATACTATCTGACTTCTAAAAACATTGGACCAGTTTTTGGTGTCACTTACCTTGGTGTAAATCTATCTAAATCAACAGAGTTACTCTGCATATACATATTTGTAATTTGTGATGAGAATTTAGTCCATAATTAATATGTTGGCTTTGCATACAATTATCTGATCTAGACAGTTGTACCAGTAAGAATAGATGAAAATTCTTGAACTAGAAATCAAGTTGTGTAAAAAGCAGATTTATGAATTGAGTACTTATATTTCAATTGGCTGTTTTCATTTTTGGTTTTATTATCCTTATTATTTACATTTAGGTTTCGGAGGATTAGATTTTTAACAGTAAATTTCAGGAAACTGTTTCACTGTACACACGCAAACTGCCTAAAATATATATATCCATCAATAATAATCTAAATTTACCGATAGGCAAAGTAAGAAGTATGCAGCTTGAGAACTTCTTAAAGTTGGATTGAAGGATATTTACTTTGAATGTTTTGACATGCGATGTTGACAATTTGTTGTTTAACAATTATAAAGCTTTAACTTTTTGAATCTCAGCATCTACTGTGATTAAATAATAATTGCCTGACCCCTCCATAATTTCCTGGAACTGTGAAAATTTAGATCAATAAAAATAGGAAAAAATGCTTAAAAATAAACATCAGTATTACTAATCAAAATTATTTTAAAAATAAAAATTAAATTCTGCCAAGCCTATTTAGATCAAAGCAACACTCAGAAGCCTTTAATCAAAATGAAGGTGAGAGCCAAATCATGTTATATTTGTAAGAGGCAGTCTCTGTCCCAAAGAACTTACACTCTAAGAGCTTGTTTACATACAGATTTTGTACCTCTATAATGATATCAGTTTAGAAACCTATGTAAGTTGAGGCAATACAAACCTCTTGTATGGACACAGTTATACCAGTGGTGCTTATACTAGAATAGTTTATTCCCATAAATTTCCAGAAATTGTATCAGTACAAGCACCTTTATACAACAGTACAACAACCTAAAGGGGTCCACTTTAACTGTATGGGTATAATATCTCATCCCTAATCAAAATAGTTGAATCAGTACAAAACGGAGTGTAGACCAGGCTTAAATAGACAAAACAGACAACGTGAAGGAGAAAGGAAGCATTATCTCCATTTTACAGATTAGGAATTGAGACCAAGAGATTGTCACAAAGTTTGTGGCAAAACCAGGAACTGGACCTAAATCCCATGAATTCCAGTCCAATGCCTCAACAACAAAACCATCCACCCTTGATTCAGCACCATTTGCTCTTCTCATTTAGGTTACTTATTATTTTGTTTGTTTGTTCATGTCAGTTGTGCTCCTTCTACCTTTCCTATATAGGCTGATAATAAGAGCTGTGTGTCATTGTAAGTGTTCCTTCTGAGACCTTGTGCTGGGACGGAAGGAGTTAAGAGTACACTGCATGCTCCAATTGGAGACAAGATTGAAAAGGGAGCAACCCAGCTCAGAAGGGGGAGGCTGGGGAGGAGTGCAGACCTACCCTGCAAGCTTCTGCAAAAGGAGTCAGAGGTGCCTCCTTGAGACACCAAGGATTGTTGCTAAGCCCAGTTGAGGCTGATGATTTGGTTTCCCTTTTATGTTTTCTTTCTCCTCATCTAGGACTGGAAGCGAAGAGAGCAGTGGTAGGAAGCAACCCAGGGAGGGTAATGCAGAGGGTCCACAACCCTCCCGAGGGGTCAATGCTGCTGACCCTCCTAGGGCCCTGGGTCGGAGCCTGTCGGAGTGGGTGGGCCCAGATTCCCCTACCACTTCCCTCCCCTGGGCTGAGTGGATGCTAACTACTAGGCTACCTAGCCCACCAAGGACCCTACTACAGATCTGTTCCAGTCCCTGAAGTGCACCTTGTTGAGGTGACAGGCCAGTGCCTCCACTTCTCTTTGGGTGGGACCCTGCAGTCCAGCCTCTCTGCGTCTTGGTCTCCAGATTACACCCCATTTGTTGCCAACCATGGTACTTAGTAGGCCAAATGAGGTTGGCATCCGCATGTGTTTCCCTTTGGAAGGCTGGAGACAGTGGTGGGTTTTTTGTTTTTTTTTTGCCCCATGTTAAAAAAAATTCTTATAACCATTTAGTTGACAAGCTCTAGTGCCTCCATGCTTTGGAACAGTATCTGAAATTTGACTGAGAGGTTGTCATGGATGTGCCTATTGCTGTCCATGTGAAAATCTGCCAACATTTAGCAGGAGTTATAAGCTTTTGAAAATCTCAGTTTGCACATTCTTTTTAGATACTTGTTTAGAGTTTGGCAGCTACATTCTCCAAAGATTTCTGCCCTGACTATGCTGCAGTCAAGGGATGCAGGAACTGATCAGGACTTTCTGTACAATTTTTCCTCTTGGTACTGCTGTTGAGCTGGGCACAGTAACTGAAAGGAGGGAGACTGTATAACCTCTCTTCTCAATGTTCTTACTGCCAGGACCCAGGCAGTGTGGAGAAGTAGGAAGCAGCCAGAGTAGAATACAGAAGGGTAAGGAACTGAGGGTGCGGAGAGCACTGGGAATTAGATTGGAACAAGGAGATTGGAAGAGGAACTAAGGGTTATGGGGGAAGAGAGGGATGGGAGACTCGGGGCCAGGAGGAGACTGGGATGGGAGCCTGGGTGGTGAGGGGGGACTGGTACTAGGACAAGGAGACAAGAAGGGGGGAATGGGACTGGGATGAGGACAGGCTGGCTGGGCCAGGGCAGGAGGGGGTCGGGATTCAGGGGAACAGGGGCAAAAGGATCTGTAACCACTAGAGCACATTCCCTTCAAAACTTGGAATAGAATGATTCCTTTGCTGTCAGCAAAAACCTGTGAAACCCACTGACAAAATATGGGCAGTATGTAAAACACACTAGGGAACTTTCAGTGTACAGCAGTATGGTCCATGAGGACAATTATTGCTTGTCATGCTGGAGTGCTGTAGATTTACATCCCCAGTTTGCCATGCACTCTAATAAGTTTGCCACGCACTAATTGTTCATCTGCACAAGCCCTAAGACTGAAAAGTCAAGCCCTCAAAAGTTAGAAAATGCAAAAATTAATGTTGCCCGTGAAACTTTAATTTTCTTCCTCTTCCTTGTGCCTGTGCATTAAGATATAATCTTTAACTACATGATCACATACTATTTTTTCCACAGGACCCCTGCCTCCTTCATTTTTTGCTTCTTTCCATTGGAGGGAAATGATTTTTAAATAATGAAAGAAATCATTCTTTTTAAGTAAAAATTTTGTGAAAGTAAAAGACTACCAGTTTTCCAGTTTGTGGGGAAGAGGAAGGATTTCTCCCCAGCCAAACCAGGTTGAGGTTGAGCAGAAGCTACGGCTGTGGAAAATCAAAAAGTAGAAGGTACAATTTAGTACCACTCTCTTCAGCTGGAAACTATCAGTGCCAATTCACTAAGCATAAATATTCATCTTATATTTTTTGCAAAATGCTTTTGCATGAGCTTCTGCAAACTCAGTTCTATCATAATTTAACTATATTGCTAAATATATAGCCAACGGCTTGTCTACACTTGCGGTTTGTTAAGAATATTTAAGAGACCCACTAACCAAGCGTACCTAAATTTATTGTTTAAAGACAAAGCAGTACAATACAGGAACAAAAGAGTTAATGTTACCAATCCTCCTGGGAAGCAGTTCAAACAGCATTCATTTTACCTTACTTGGAAGGTTTGCTCCAAAATATGCACTCAAAACCAGCCATATTTATAGCATGACTGTTTATGGGCAAAAAACATGCAATATGTCACCCAAGACTAAAATGGACCCGTTCGCTTTTTATCTTGTTTTTCTGGTACCATGGTGTACCTTTCCTTATCTCTGTTTTGGATACTACATTCCAAACCAGTTGCACATGAGGGTACCTCCCAATCTTGTACGAGGCAGAATTATTCATGTATCTTTTCTTTGACAGGTCTCATATTTTCCCGTGCCAGAGATGCCATTTGCTTTGCAAAGTGTTGTGGGATACTTAGCAAAGGGTGAACAAAATTGTGGGAAAAGCATAATACATTCGGTTAACAAAGGTTTCAGAGTAGCAGCCGTGTTAGTCTGTATCCGCAAAAAGAACAGGAGTACTTGTGGCACCTTGGAGACTAACAAATTTATTTGAGCATAAGCTTTTGTGGGCTACAGCCCACTTCTTCGGATGCATAGAATGGAACATATATTGAGGAGATATATATACACATACAGAGAGCATGAAAAGGTGGGAGTTGTCTTACCAACTCTGAGAGGCCAATTAAGTAAGAGAAAAAAACTTTTGAAGTGATAATCAAGATAGCCCAGTACAGACAGTTTGATAGGAGGTGTGAGAATACTTACATGGGGAGATAGATTCAATGTTTGTAATGGCTCAGCCATTCCCAGTCTCTATTCAAGCCTAAGTTGATTGTAGCTAGTTTGCATATCAATTCAAGCTCAGCAGTTTCTCGCTGGAGTCTGTTTTTGAAGCTTTTCTGTTGCAAAATTGCCACCTGCAGGTCTGTCATTGAGTGACCAGACAGGTTAAAGTGTTCTCCTACTGGTTTTTGAATGTTATGATTCCTGATGTCAGATTTGTGTCCATTTATTCTTTTGCGTAGAGACTGTCCGGTTTGGCCAATGTACATGGCAGAGGGGCATTGCTGGCACATGATGGCATATATCACATTGGTAGATGTGCAGGTGAACAAACCCCTGATGGCATGGCTGATGTGATTAGGTCCTATAATGATGTCACTTGAATAGATATGTGGACAGAGTTGGCATCGGGCTTCGTTGCAAGGATAGGTTCCTTGGTCAGTGTTTTTGTTCAGTGGTGTGTGGTTGCTGGTGAGTATTTGCTTCAGGTTGGGGGATTGTCTGTAAGCGAGGACAGGTCTGTCTCCCAAGATCTGTGAGAGTGAGGGATCATCTTTCAGGATAAGTTGTAGATCTTTGATGCACTGGAGAGGTTTTAGTTGGGGGCTGAAGGTGACAGCTAGTGGTGTTCTGTTATTTTCTTTGTTGGGCCTGTAGGAGGTGATTTCTGGGTACTCGTCTGGCTCTGTCAATCTGTTTTTTCACTTCAGCAGGTGGGTATTGTAGTTTTAAGAATGCTTGATAGAAATCTTGTAGGTGCGTCTCTGTCTGAGGGATTGGAGCAAATGCGGTTGTATCTTAGAGCTTGGCTATAGACAATGGATCGTGTGGTGTGTCCTGGATGGAAGCTGGAGGCATGTAGGTAAGTATAGCGGTCAGTAGGTTTCCGGTATAGGGTGGTATTTATGTGCCCATCGCTTATCAGCACAGTAGTGTCCAGGAAATGGACCGCTTGTGTGGATTGATCTAGGCTGAGGTTGATGGTGGGATGGAAATTACTGAAATCATGGTGGAATTCCTCAAGGGCTTCTTTTCCATGGGTCCAGATGATGATGTCATCAATGTAGCGCAAGTAGAGTAGGGGCGTTAGGGGACGAGAGCTGAGCCATTACAAACATTGAATCTATCTCCCCATGTAAGTATTCTCACACCTCCTATCAAACTGTCTGTACTGGGCTATCTTGATTATCACTTCAAAAGTTTTTTTTCCTCTTACTTAATTGGCCTCTCAGAGTTGGTAAGACAACTCCCACCTTTTCATGCTCTCTGTATGTGTATATATATCTCCTCAATATATGTTCCATTCTATGCATCCGAAGAAGTGGGCTGTAGCCCACGAAAGCTTATGCTCAAATAAATTTGTTAGTCTCTAAGGTGCCACAAGTACTCCTGTTCTTTTTTCAGTTAACATAACTTCCCAACAGTTATATATAATATATTAATACTGTGCAAATTGTGTGTGTGTGTAACATATATGTGTTGGCTAACAACTAAACATTCTGGAATCAAAGTGGACCCGGATAAATCTTCAGTTCCTGATCGGCACATGCTTTTTGCTCCTCAGTTCTTCTTCTTGAAATTGGGAACAAACATCTAAGGGCTAAGTTCCAGGAAATAAACTGTTTCCCATTTAAGTCAAAGGCCCATGTTACTGCAGAATACCCTGTTCATACTTCAGAAAGACTCTTTACAAAACATTCAGAAATTCACATGAGATGCCCTGTAAATTTCAATTCCCGGAAGAAAAACTGCAGTTTAAGGCCTCAGGCTTGCAACTGGGTCTGCTAGTATGGACCCTTGCACTAGTGACTAGCAGATCTGCTTACAAGATCAGGGCCTAACCATGAAGAGGCTACTTTCATGTTACTGTGGCTGCAGTTTTAGTTAAACCAGAAAAATTCACATTTCATCTGGTAGTTAAAATCAAAAGCACATTGAGAATGAAATGTTTAAGCAATGATTGTGACGCGGATAGCTGCATGTGAATATTGTATATATTGTGTGCAGTGTTACCTGCATGAGTATTTATAAAAATAAATAATATCTCCCCTGTCCCCTTCTTGAATTTATTCCTTTCATTACTTCTCCAGGAAGACAAAAGCTTTCTAGTTAGCAGGGATATAATTTCTGGAAAAAATCCAGGGTAGAGGGGCATGAATGAGATCTTTAATATTCTGATTTAAACAGGTTATTAGAGCAAAAGGAGGCCATCACTCCTCCTCCTATGCTTGTTGTTAATTCCAAATCTGCACATCTGAGCAAAATTAAGAAATATAGATAGCTTATGCAGTGCACATTAAACGCTGTATAGGAGCCAGTGCAGGATAGCACACTCCCCAGGAGACACTGGAAGAAATTGTGCCTCAGGGTAGAGTCACACCTACTGCTGCTCAATGCAGAGAGCTGGAGCACACTCAGGGCTGGCTCCAGGGTTTTGGCTGCCCCAAGCAGCCCCCCCCCCCCCCAAAAAAAGCCGCGATAGCGATCTGCGGTCCCAATTCGGCGGTAGGTCCTTCGCTCCAAGGCGGAGTGAGGGACCGTCCGCCGAATTGCCGCCGAATACCTGGACGTGCCGCCCCTCTCCAGAGCGGCCACCCCAAGCACCTGCTTGACAAGCTGGTGCCTGGAGCCGGCCCTGAGCACACTCTATCCATTAGGCATGGGCACATTATTTCCCTGGTGCACCAGCCCCACTCTGCAGGCTGGTGAGCAAGGGGAGGTACGGACATGACTAGCTCCTCTTTAACCTAAACAACTTCTTCTAAGACTATTGCTCCCCAGAGAGAGCCAAGAGTCCCTTCTCACAGGAAGTGCTAATGTAGTTGGCTGCAGTGTGGTGCTTTGTAATTAAGTAGAGAATTCATGTGTGCCTGAACAAGGCACTGTCGCAATCCAGCCTTGAGAATTTAAGGTAAACACCACTCATAACTAATTATCCACAGTTCTACGCTACCTTTACAGCCTGAAAACATGTTACCTGCTTTTATTTGTTCTTTCTCTATTGAGGATCACTTGAGGTTTGATTGGTTGATTGGTTGTTCCAACAGAGCCCCTACTACTGTTTCTACGTAATATAAAACAGATGTTTGTAACAGTGTGACTGACAGCCATAATTAATTCTCATGTTCCCTCTGTGCTAAAATATTAAAATTTAGTTCACTCATTCACTGTGGGCCACAGAATACAGGTTGCACGGGTGGGGGGAGGAGGGGGGATATTACAAATGTGACCTTTGGTCACTGAAAGGTCATCAGGGTATTTTTGCAAAGGGATTTTAACAATCCCAATGTAATTTTGAACTACAGTCTTGAAGTTTGGTACACTCATTTACTGTGGGACACAGAGTTAGGTGAAAAAGGGAATCCCAGTGTTGACCTTTCCATCTGATGTCACCCCAAATCTCTCTTTCTGGATTTAATCAATCAAGTGCCCCTTTGAACTACAACCTTCAAAATGTGGAATACTCATTCATTATGGACTGCTGCTTACAAAAGAGTAATAATAAATTGAATTTTCCCTTAGGTCACCAAAAGGTCAGTCTAACAGTTCATTAATTTCTTCCATGGAGCATTCATGTTTGGTATTAGGCCTTCAATTTAGAGAAATTAGGGATATCTTAGGGGATCAGTTGGTTTTAGCAAATTTTAACCAAGAACATTGTTGAAGGTGAGTAAGTTTTGCAAAGGGTAGACTGCTGTCAACTAACGATTTTGTATTTTCTCTGGCCAAATTGCCTTTCTGGATTTCAGTTATACAAAAAGCTGGGTGAAACTCAAACGTTTTGTTTTGCAAGTGTTGAAAGGGAAAACTTTTTCTTTGCTTTTGACCCATAGTAGTTTATGTCCCTGAGCTTCACTTTGAGTTCCAAGTTCAAAGGAAGCCAAAATGTTTTCAAAGTGAAACAATCAAAACTAGTTATGTTTGAATTGTTTGACTAAAATCACAAAAGTACTCAGAATCATCCCTTTTTAAAGATTGAACTGAATTTATGATCCAGCAGTTAATCACTGAAATTTTGTTTAAAGTGAGAAGCTTTATCTTTTCCCCTCCCTCGGTCGAGTGATCATCAGATGTTGTCAGATTGCTGTTTGTGATGCATTCCACATTTGAACCTGGTTTGTTGTGATAAGTTACCAGGAAAAACTCACATGTTGGAAGTCATATTTTTTGTTTCTCCTATATTCCTGACTAGTTGAGCATAACTCACATGATCAGAAGGACCAGCCCAGTTCAACAGAAGCTATTGTCATATGTTTTTTTCAGAGATAAGTTGAATTTCTGTTGAGCTACCTGATCCAGCTGGAAAAATATAGGGGGAAAAATTCTTCTAATCATACTCCCTGTCTGTCTGACTCTGGCGACAATGTCCTAGTACATTTATTGCTGTCTGTAATATATCTGGAAACTGTCTTAGACCTGATATAAGTTTCTCTCGATTTTACAGGAGTAAAGTTATTGGTTTCACTGACTGAGTTCTCTGTATCAGCCTGAGGCCTATAGCATCTTGTTATTGAACAAAGGCACTCATACAGTCTTCTTCTCTAGCTCCCCAATTTGTGGGACGTTATCTTAGAATTTTTATCATTGAATTGTCTCCCTGTTTTACACCAGGAATTCTCCCTCAGATCTGAATTGTGATGTGCCACAGGAATGAAGAGTAGTGTTTAGGTATGTTAAAGAGAGATTGTGGGGAGGGTTTGGGGCAGAACACATTTTAACAAACATCAGTTCCCATATCAGGTCTGTCTCTTTCACGTTTCTTGATCTTTTTATGTAGCTGAACAGTAGTTCTATTTGGGAGCTACTTTATATATAAAAACTCATCTTCGCATTAGTGGGAGAGAGTGATCCTATTTATCCTTTGTTGCCAAACAGTGATTGTATATAGAAAAGCTTTTTTGCTCTGCAGTAGCTGTAGTATAAGAGTGTGTATTCTTATATCTAAAATTACATCCAGGTAGTGATAAGTGTCTCTCAGAGAGACAGGAAATTCAGTGTTATGGTTAAATGAGTGTGCTGGATAAAAAGTTTTCCACTTCCTGACCATTGTGTGTTGGGCCAGTATTTGTTTTACTGATGGAAATACTGCATATGTTGAAAATTGCCAATGGTAAGTGTAGATTCTGGATAGCACTATACCTGCAATCACAAAAATAATGTTGTACCATATAGTTATCAGGTATAATTATTTATTATGATATGAGTAAAGTATCTGGTGTTTAACAGAGCTTGATGGCTAAAGATAAATATCTTGACTCTTTATGGGTTTTTTAAGGTCATTGGCAATTAGTTTATGCCAAAATTGGGAGAATGCAACTGGCAACATCGCCTGTATAATAAATATCTGCATGACTAAAAAATTCACTCATTTGTTACCAATATAGGTTTCTTTGTTATTTTAAAAAGCCAGTGTTTTTACTTAGTTTTTGGTTTTTTGTAAGACTCTGACTCATTTTGTACTGCTGGAAACTCAAGAAATCTATATACTCTGTCTCCAAAACTGTGCTCACTTATGTCGATTTTGTTTCCCTTATTTTTGGTCATCAAAATCATCAACCATCATTCAGATAAAATTTTCAAAAGTTTAGTTATCCCATTTTTTGGATGCCAAATTTTAAATAACCATAGTTTTCATTGACTTCAGTTTGAGTTGGGGGGGAACTGGTCAGATTCTGCTCTTAGCTATACTTTTATAAATCCAGAATAACTTCATTGACTTCAGCAGAGTGAATGAGATCAGAATCCAGCCTTAAGCCAAACACACAAAGTTAAACAAGTTACATTAGGTGTATTGTATTACATTAGAAAACAGAATATATATGTAAAAAATGGTTCCTCACTTCTTGCCCCCTGACAACACTGCAGTATTTTTCATAGCAATATATATAGCTATAAATGCACAGTAAATACCAAAATTGCTAGCAATTTATATCTATGGGGTTTCACTTTGACTTGCCTACCAATTGCTACAACTGAGTTAATTTTTTTTTTTTTTTTTTGGTCTGGTTGGTTGGCTGAAGCTCCTTACAGCTGAGAGATCCCTCAGCCTTATGTCACCAGTTGAAATCTCAGGGATGATTCAACACATTCCATGCATGACACATAGCATTCATTTTCAATATGTCCGACTGTCTAGGCTATAATAATATTTATCAGTTCAATCACATCTGAAAACACTCCCAGACCTTGATTTAAACTACATTCTGTTTCAGAGATGGCTGCACTTCAGTAGTAGGTGAGTATTGCTTCAATGGGGCCTGATCCTGTGCAATACTGAGGTGAGGGTGGTCAGCACTATGACACCGCACCCCGTATTCTTCACAGTGATGTTATTATGATATGATTATGACGTAGTTAGGATGCATCTTATGCAAGATAAGTCATGTGAGATGTCATTGGAATGGTTATGATTTGCTGAATATGATTATCCTATTTGTATGCATATGTCATTTTTGTATCCGAAGTTATGACTATTAACTATGTATCTATTTCACATGTAGCTATTCCTGGGCTACGCCCACTAGACAAAAGGCTCAGGCTAGATGGCTGGCTGGGAAGGGCCCATTCAAGTTAATGAGCCAGTAGAGAGAAAAATAGGCCTTAGGAGAGCCTGGGGAGCCTTCCTCAGGACGCTGCAGACGGCCTCCGAGTAATGGCTGCTGTGACGCTACAGGGACATGAGGCCAGGTCACCTGGTGCTGGACTCCAAAAGCTATATAACTCAGGGGAGTGACATCATCGTGGTTCTTCACTGACTCCCCCACCCAAGAAGACTCCTGGAAACACCTAAGGAACAAAGACTGAACTGGGGGAAATGCTGGACCCAGGCTAAAGGGAAATTTAGCCTGTGAATGGGACACCTGAGGATTCCAAGCTGTAAGCAAGTACAGCTTGCCCCTTAATAATCTGCAGCCTGCTTGTATCATCATTTAGGGTGAGAATTTGCTATTCATATCCAATCTATGTAGTATATTAAGCTTAGTTTGAGTTTTTTGTTTATTTGTTGGGTAATCTGCTTTGATCTGTTTGCTCTCCCTTTTAATCACTTAAAATCTATCTTTTGTAGTTAATAAACTTGGTTTTGCTTTTTCTACAACCAGTGTGTGGGAGTCATAACTCGGGGCAGAAAGCTGTTATATATTCCCCTCCACATTGAGGGAGAGGCGAATTTCAGGAGCTTAGACTGTACAGTTCTCTGTGCAGCGCAAGATAGTATAATTTTGGGTTTACACTCCAGAGGGGGTACATGCCTGAGTAGCTGGGAAGTACCCTAGCTGGAGCCTTCCCATGCAGCAGCTGGTCAGAGCATCTGAATGTAATTGCTGCTGGGTGTGTCCCTACCTATATTTGTTCTGGTGAAAGTGCAGGCTGGTGCCAGGAGAGAGCTTGTCAGCTTGTCACAGCAGTACAGTGTAAATGGGAGCCCAGGCTGGTGGGACAGGGGGCTCAGTGGTACCCCAGTTCCAGTTGGCACCCCGGGGGAACCCATCACAAGCACCTCCCAGGACCAGGTCCCCTATGACTGGCTAAATTCTGCTCTCATTAACCCTGTGGAATCCCATAGTCTTAAAAGTGTGCATAGAGACAATTAAAGTTCTTTGGATGCGGGTCATAGAGGATCACAAGCTAAATATGAGTCAACCATGTAACACTATTGCAAAAAAAGTGAACAGCATTCCGAGATGTATTAGCAGGAGTGTTGTACGCAGGACACGAGAAGAAATTCTTCTGCTCTACTCTGCACTGATTAGGCCTCAACTGGAGTATTGTGTCCCGTTCTGTGAGCCACAATTCAGGAAAGTTGTGGACAAATTGGAGAATGTCCAGAGAAGAGCAACAAAAATTATGAAAGGTCTAGAAAACATGACCTAAGAGGGAACATTGAAAAAATTGGGTTTGTTTAGTCTGGAGAAGAGAAGCCTGAGGAGGACATAACAGTTTTCAAGTACATAAAAGGTTGTTACAAGGAGGAGGGAGAAAAATTGTTCTTCTTAACCTATGAGGATAGGAGAAGAAGCAATGGGCTTAAATTGCAACAAGGGCAGTTTAGGTTGGACATTAGGAAAAATTTCCTAATTGTCAGGGTAGTTAAGCACTGGAATAAATTGCCTCAAGTGGTTGTGGAATCTCCATCACTGGAGATTTTTAAGAGCTGGTTAGAAAAACACCTGTCAGGGATGGTCTAGATAATACTTAGTCCTGCCATGAGTGCAGGGGACTGGACTAGATGCCCTCTCGAGATCCTTTCCAGTCCTATGAGTCTATGAAATCTTCAGGATGAAAGGTGCAATAGAAATATAAAATAATTGTATCACTATTTTCATGTTACTTAGTACAATTTATGCATACACTGGACACCCACGGATATATTTTCATGTATGCTCCACACAGAGTGCAGTACAAGGAAGCTCCAGAATGCCAAACACTTTCTAAGTGACAAGCTGATTTTATTGTGCTCTGTTTGGGAGGCTTTTTGTTAAGTCTGTTTTTAATATAATATCCATTGGGGTTGCTTTCCAGAAAAGCTCATTCACTTCTAACCTTTAAACCTGAACTCTTATTTAAAAATCTTTAAATGGTTTAATCTGTGCTGATTGCCATCAGCGATACACAGCTGCTCTTAACCCCTTGCTCCTACCACAAACTACTGGCATCCAGAGCTATGTCCAAACTTCCCACATAACACATCTTGAAGTCACAGCCTTGGACCCAGGAAAATCTCAGGGAGGCAAAGCAGTATGGAGAGATCAACAACCTATATCTTCTCTAGTAGAACAAATAATATTCACTCTCTGGAGATGATTTTTTTAGTTTAAGATCATGAATAATATGTTGCTTATAAAATATCCGCATCTAGTACGTGCCAATAGGATGGTCGGTGCTGTACAAGACGTAAGAGAAGACTCTATCCATGTTTGAAGGAGCTTACAATTTCAGTGGGTGTTTACAATGGAAAAATATTGTCTCAGTCAATAAGAACACAAGAATGTTGTGCAGTGCTTGACCCATAACCATACACTTGACCTTCAGAGTAAATCAAAAAGCCCATCTTTCTGAGCACATGTTTAGGGTGGGTTAAGTGATTAGGTGGGAGTGCAGGGCTTTTGTTGAAATTCTGAGACATAGAGAGATTTTGTTCGGCAGTGTTTTCCAACTTGACTCATTGTTTTATGTGAGTGGGGTTTGCTGCTGTTTTGGTTTTTATTGTTATGAACTGTGTTTTTGATGATGGCAGAGCACCTGAAGCCTGGGAATAGGCTTGTTTTAGTTTAAGTACCTAGAAGTGAATAATTCCCAATTATGGAATTCCCTTCACGCTAAATAGCTGAGTCTTTATGATTTACTTGATAACTATGACTATTTCTCAATAACCATACAGCATTCAAATACCTATACTTTGTCTGAGGGCCATTAAAATCAACTCAAAGCAGAGGGATTTGTATACTCTTTTTTTCTGTGCTGTGATGGAGTGCTGCGCTCCATACAATCAAAACAAACTTTGCTGCTTTAACTTCCGACTCCCTCTAACCAGTGGTTTTCAACCAGGGGTACGCGTAACCCTGTGGGTACACAGAGGTCTTACAGGGGGTACATCAACTCATCTAAATATTTACTAGTGTTACAACAGGCTACATAAGCACCAGCAAATTCAGTACAAACTAAAATTTCATATAGACAAAATGAGAAAGTAAGCAATTTTTCAGTAATAGTGTGCTGTGACACTTTTGTATTTTTATGTCATTTTTAAGTGAGGTGAAAGTTGGGGTATGCAAGACACATCAGACTCTTGAAAGGGGTACAGTAGTCTGGAAAAGTTGAGAACCACTGCTCTAAATCCTTTCACTCTGCCTAGCACTAGATACTGTTGCACCTCGGCTGAGTTCTGGCCAATTTTGGCGCTTTGCAGCAGGTAATTTGCCATTGTTGGAGAGAAATCGAGTCAGGTTACCATGTGATTTGTTTGCTTATACTATGTACAAGTTTTTATCTATACTCCGTAACTGAGCCATGTTACTCCTCAACAAAGATAAACCCAACAGCACGCAGGTACCTTGGTAAATCCCAGCTCAGTCACCATGAACCATCACCAGGAACAGCTGCCCTTATACTGTTCAAATGCCATGGAACCTTCCCTTCCTGGCTGCCCTCTCACTCACCAGTCAAGAACGGAAGAGCAGCAGCAGATTCACCACACTGCCCCTGCTGACCTATTACCACTCAGTGGATTCATTACAATGTTAAATACTGTTTAATTACAAACTTTCTCTCCGCTACAGGAGGGGTCTTCCTCAAGGGAATCAATAAGGGGAAAGTCTTGTGATTCAGACAACTTAGAATGGAACTCATGAGATCTGAGTTCAATTCCTTGCTCTACCACAGACTTCCTATGTGACCTGAAGAAAAATTGCTCAATCTCCCTGTGACTGAGCTTCCTATCTGTAAAATAGGGGTATTATTTATCTATTTAGAAATATTCTTTCTTTCTCCCTTTGTATGTCTTGTTTATTTAGACGGTAAGCTCTTTGGGAAAGGAACTCTCTTACTATCCGTATGTACAGCGCAAAGCGGTCACAATCTCAGCGGAGACATCTGGGCACTTATTCATACAAACAATTCATAAAAAAGGGTCAGGAAGAGCAGGAAGAGATATTGAGAAGGCTGGAGTTAGGTTAGTGACAAGGTGAGGAAACTGTCAGAAGCTGAGGAAGCGATCTTTGTTGTGGGCATACAGACGGGGATTTCTGGAAGCTGTAGTTATTCAGAAAAAAGGGATTTATAGCAGCCAGTTATACCAAAGGGATTAGAGGAGGAGGAGCCCATTTCAGTTTAATCCTAACTCTGTTATATTGGTGATCATCACACCTTGGGCTAATGAACTTTTTGGATATCAGCCTTGAATTTTATTTAGCTCAGGCTATGGTTACCAACTGATAAACTCAGGTTATTATTTAGGTATATTGTAGTTATAACCCTAAAACAGGAATAATTTTAGCATTGCTCTTTTGTTTCATGCACTCAGACCATCAACTTTGTGTCACTACTTTATTTCCTATTGTAACTACACCTCTACCCCGATATAATGCTGTCCTCTGGAGCCAAAAAATCTTACCATGTTATAGGTGAAAACGCGTTATATCGAACTTGCTTTGATCCGCCGGAGTGCACAGCCCCGCCCCCCTGGAGCACTGCTTTACCACGTTATATCCGAATTCATGTTATATCAGGTCACGTTATATCGGGGTAGAGGTGTACTGACATCTGGAGTGTGTAGATCACCAGCAAGGCTAGTTTTAAAACGGAGACAGACTCCTTTGCAGCACAATGCAAAGATGCCAGAAAAAACACCCTCACATCTTGGGGAAATATATAAAAGCTGGAAACCAACTTAGGATGTGATTCACTTCAATGGCAGATAAGAGTGCTCAGTACAACTAGTTCTGTTTTGTTTATTTTTAAATTTTGGTCCTGATTCTGCTACCTTTGTCACATTGAATAGAGCCTTACTCAGCAAATAGTCCCACTGAAATGTGACTATCCATGCCTGGAGCAAGGTATGACCCAGCGTGAGTAAGGGTGGCAGAATGTAAACATGTATTAATTGATATGGTACCAATGATAAAAAAAAAATGGTTAAATAAATTAGCACCAGTAGGCAACTCATGGAGGGGGGGAGAGGAGCTAAATGGGCTCAACCCCCCCCAAAAAATCTAGAAAGAAGGAAGCTGTTCAAACTGGGGGAGAAATTGGCCACAGAGGAACTGACCAAAATAGGCACAGAGCCTAGAGCAGTGTTTTTCAAACTGGGATCGCCGCTTGTGTAGGGAAAACCCCTGGCGGGCCGGGCCGGTTTGTTTACCTGCCCCATCTGCAGGTTTGGCCGATCGCGGCTCCCACTGGCCGCGGTTCACTGCCCCGGGCCAATGGGGGCTGCTGGAAGCGGCGGCCAGTAAGTCACTCAGCCCGTGCCGCTTCCAGCAACTCCCATTGGCCTGGAGCAGCGAACTGCGGCCAATCGGAGCCGCGATCGGCCGAACCTGCGGATGGAGCAGGTAAACAAACCGGCCCGGCCCGCCAGAGGTTTTCCCTACACAAGCAGCGACCCCAGTTTGAGAAACACTGGCCTAGAGGAGAACAACTGAGGAACTCTGGTGACAAGGTTAATTCTTAATCACAATGAAACTGGCAGATCCTTGGGCCCTGTATTCCATGCCAACTCTGCAATTTACAGGCTAGACCTGCCTCACTCTCCGCGGGACAAGAGCGGAAGGCAACTCATGGCCTGATTCCCCCTCTTCTGGAAACTTGAGGTTCTGTTTTTACATGGTGCCTTGTAAATCATTGTCCAGTCTAGCGAGCATAGCAGGGCAGGTTGTTCCCTACATTCAAAGCTTACAGATTTAAAATGGACAGTGGAATTTTACACCCTGCCACCACCACCCAAATAAAGTCATTTTTGAAAATTATTTCTTGCCAACAAATTTACTTCCAATAGTTTGTAGTAGTCAAGCAACCAAAAGTTATGAATATAAATAGCATTTAATATTTATTGCTTTGGCCATTAAGTAAAATATTGTCATTGCAACAATATTTTAGAAGACTATTTATCAAATAGCTAATAGATTTGTCATGTGTTTTATGTCTTCCAGCTTTGGGAAGTGCAGTTTGACAGCAAAAATACTTGGCTTCAGAGTCTCTCAAAAACTTCCCTTCAACAGGGAATGGCATAAAAACTGTAAGTAAAATATTTTAATTTGAGATATGTGGGTTATAAAATAATCTACTCTAACTATACTACTAGAATAAGTACTTTGTAAACACCCTCAAATACCCTTAATTCAGACTGGGTTGGTTGTCTCGGTTTTTCTGCTGTCCAGCCCTAATTTCATGAGGTGTAAATTAAAAAGACTCAGCAATTATCTGCAGCTGCATCATAACATATACTTTTAACAGGTGTACAAAGACATAAGATTAAAATAATAATACACAGCATTTATATAGCACTTTACTTCTAGGAAGTGCTGTGCAAACATTAATTCATACAAACAACACCCTTGTGACAAAGGCAAATATATTACTATCCCTTTTCTGCAGATTTGAAAGCAGTAATAGAGAGAGAATAAAGCCAACATTTTAAAACTTTGGGTGACCAAGGTTATGCAGCCAAATAAGTGGCCCAATTTTCTGAGGCAATGAATATACACAGGTGTCCATTGACTTTTAGTAGGAGTGGCGGGCGCTTAGCACCTTGGAAAAATCAGATCACGTATTTTTGGTACCTATGTATGTATTTAAATGCCTCTCCATAGATACCCTCATTTGAAAATGTTCACCTAAATGACTTGCCTAGCAAGTAAAGCAGTGTCAGGGATTTGGATTAGAACTCTGTAATTCTTTGCTTTTAGGCCTCTGTACAGTCTACAAGACCACATTACTCTCTCAAACAATTCTGAGGTGGACTTGCTGGATGTAACGTAACAGTGTGAAAATAATTATAATTCTTACTTACTATATACTTAGCCTTTTCATCTGAGGATTTCAAAGTGCCTTACAAACATGAATTAATTTACATTGTTCCATTACATCATAAGTAAGTATTATGATCCCTAATTTACAAATGGCAAAACTGATGCAAAAAATTAAGTGATTTACCTCAAGTCACACAGTAAGCCAATAACAGAGGTGGGAATAGAACCAGAGGTTCTGACTAGTAGTTCCTGCTTTTACTGTTAGAACACATTTAATTCTTTCACAACTGTAGCTCAAGCAAAACCAATGATGTTGACATAAAATAGTTTTTAGTCTGCTGAAGACTGTAATACTTTGGTCTAATTCTGGTTGTTGCTGGGTGGTGGTTAGTGGCTTGTGATATGCAGAAGGTCAGACTGGATGATCTGATGTTCCTTCTGGCCTTGAACTGTATGGCTCTATGTTGGAATTGTGTGAGACCCCGCTGGAGATGAGCCCTAGGGGTATATAAAAACTCCAATAATTTGAAAAAACCGTCTACCATTGAATCTTTATACAGGATCCCTCCCAAAAATATTGTCTACTCTCTCACTGAAGTGCCTACATGTTGTGCTCAGGGCCGCCCCAAGCAGCGCAAAAAAAAAAAAAAAAAAAGCTGCGATCGGCGGCAGCTCTACCGCCACTTCATTCTACGGCGGCAATTCGGCAGCAGGTCCTTCGCTCCGAGAGGGAGTGACGGCCCCGCCGCCGAATTGCCGCCGAACGTGCCGCCCCCCTCTTCCTTGGCCGCCCCAGGCACCTGCTTGCTACGCTGGTGTCTGGAGCCGGCCCTGGTTGTGCTGAAGCAGCTCTGAAGATGTCAACACCCTCTGTCAATAAGTGAGGAGGAAAAACTGTACTGAGTCCAGTTACAGAACTTCCTCGTTAACTGTACTGAAGTACTATGTCCAGTTGAACTTCATTACTGAGATATAGTAGTGAGATGTGAAATGAGAGAGAACAGAATTGACGGAACATAAAAAGGACAACTAGGGAAAAGAGAGACAAAGGGAAACATACACTGGGATGGTGGAGAGATGATACTCCTTGATATTTAGTGTTTGGCATTTATCTCCCCCAGCACACACTTCACAGAAGAACCACACCATGTTGCTTGGGACAAAGGCCATGTGTACATAAAGGGCTATGCAAATTTATGGTTCAACATAAGTAATAGTAATATAGTTAAAAATACATCCAGCTTCCCCTCTAGACTTCAAAACTGCAACGAAACGGTCTGCATAAGCTTCTGTCAAACAAAGCAGTTGTTTAACTTTAAACACATAAGTAGTCCTACTGACAGCATGTCACATACTTAAGTGATTTGCTGAACTGGGGCTGAAGCTGGGCATACGTGCTGAATCTGGGCTTCAAGAAAGCGGTCCCTTTGTTTTGATAATCTGCACATTTCTATACAAATCTGTCATGTAGAGCAGGTCACCTACCTCATGTACATTATTAGTGGTAAAAATACCATTTTCCCTTCATGACATTTTTACAATAGCATGAAACATTTTTTAAAAGTCATATTTGCTGAATATCTGAAAAGGTTTACCATTAAGTGCCAGATGTGTATGTGGGAAGTACAGAAGCATTCAGTATTGTTTCTATTTAATGCAACGCAAAATGAAAATTAAACAGAATTAGCCAGAACCAGCAGAAAAGCAACAAGAACTTATAAATGTTGTATAGAGTCAGGAATAAAATGATCACCCTCCTCTTAATTACACAACCAGCCTGAATATAGAGGTGATAGTCCTTTGGAAGGCCTGGAAAATAGGAAGAAACCAGTCATGATGCAGTGACAATATAATAGTGAATTTATAATCCATACTAGAGATTATTTCTGTAATCCAGAGAACAAAATAACCCACTCCAGAGCTCTGGATAGGCTGAGAGTTCAGAGTATAAGCAACCAGGACAGCAGTGGTTTTGTAGGTTCTTCATAGAAGTTTAATTATCACCTCAGCTACTGTCTTATTTCATTTGTTTAAAAAAAAATAAGGGGGGAACCCTATAGCCATAATGGAAAAATATAATTAGATACACATTTTCAGAATGGTACATGGGTGTTTAGATTGCTCTGTTCTCTGATCTGAGGGGGGTTTCACATCTAAAACCCAATGTATCACTTAGAAAAATGACCCTTTAGTGTTTAATATGGAGTGCAGTTTAAGCAGTAGTAACAGGAACATTTACTAGGCTAAGGTATAGCCATTACTAACTGACTGCGCTCCTATACTATTGGCCTGATTAATCAACTTGTAATTCATGCAATGTCTCCATGTAAAGGTCAATATCTGATAGCATATACCACACGGTCACCACAATTATTTCCTATTCTAAATAGATTAGGTACCTGGATGGATAGATAGGGTGGATAGGAAACTGTGATGGTATCTGTTGGAAAATACTGACATCTTAATGGTAATTGGAGAAGTCAAAGTAAGTTTTAAAATGGAAAATACTATGTTAAACAAAATAGAAAATAAGTTAAAGATAAGGAGGGAAGGCAGAGGCAATGTCAGAACACAAATCAAAAGGAAAGCATAACAATTTTGAAGCCCTTCAGAGACTAAGGCCTGGTCTACGCTACGAGTTTAGGTCGACTTTAGCTGCGTTAAGTCGACTTAAGCTTGGACACGTTTACACGACGAAGCCCTTTCTTTCGACTTAAAGGGCCCTTTAAACCGGTTTCTTTACACCACCTCGACGAGGGGATTAGCGATAAAATCGGCCTTAGGGGGGTCGGAATTGGGTTAGTGAGGACGGAATTCGACATTAGTGGCCTCCGGGAGCTATCCCACAGTGCTTCATTGTGACCGCTCTGGACAGCACTCTCATCTCAGATGCACTGGCCAGGTAGACAGGAAAAGCCCCGCGAACGTTTGAATTTCATTTCCTGTTTGCTCAGCGTGGAGAGCACAGGTGACCATGCAGAGCTCATCAGCACAGGTAACCGTGACGGAGTCCCAGTCCCAGTCCCAGGATCGCAAAAGAGCTCCAGCCTGGACCGAACGGGAGGTACGGGATCTGATTGCCATCTGGGGAGATGAAGCAGTGCTGGCCGAACTCCGAAACAGTAAAAGAAATGGCAAAACATTAGAAAAGATCTCCAAGGCCATGAAGGACAGAGGCCATAACAGGGACGCACAGCAGTGCTGCGTGAAAATTAAGGAGCTAAGGCAAGCCTACCACAAAGCCAGAGACGCAAACGGAAGGTCCGGGGCTGAGCCGCAAACATGCCGCTACTACGAGGAGCTGCATGCCATTCTAGGGGGTGCAGCCACCAGTAGCCCAAGCGTGTGCTATCAGTCCCTCGCTGGAGACAGGGAAGCGGGTTCGGCGGACGAGGAAGATGAGGATGGAGAGAACATCATAGATAGCTCACAGCAGCAAGGAAGCGGAGAAACCAGTTTCCCCAACAGCCAGGATATGTTTGTCACCCTGGACCTGGAACCAGTAACCCCCGAACTCACCCAAGACCCTGTGGGCACACAGGGGACCTCTGGTGAGTGTACCTTTGTAAATATTACACATGGTTTAAAAACAAGCGAGTTTAATGATTAATGATTAATTTGCCCTGGCAATCGCGGCCAGTACAGCTACTGGAAAAGTCTGTTAACGTGTATGGGGATGGAGCGGAAATCCTCCAGGGACATCTCCAGAAAGCTCTCCTTCATGTACTCCCAAAGCCTTTGCAAAAGGTTTCTGGGGAGGGCTGCCTTATCCCGTCCGCCATGGTAGGACACTTTACCACGCCAGGCCAGTAGCACGTAGTCTGGAATCATTGCATAACAAAGCATGGCAGCGTATGGTCCCGGTGTTTGCTGGCATGCAGACAACATCCATTCCTTATCGCTCTTTGTTATCCTCAGGAGAGTGATATCATTCACGGTCACCTGGTTGAAATGGGGCGATTTTATTAAGGGGACATTCAGAGGTGCCCCTTCCTGCTCTGCTGAACAGAAATATTCCCCGCTGTTAACCACGCGGTGGGGGGGAGGGGTGAAGTGACCATCCCAGAGAATTGGGTGTGTGGGGGAGGGGAGTTAGTTGGGTTTGTGCTGCATGTTAAACCTGAAACCGCAGCCCCTCCTTTTACATTGCAAACCCATTTTAAATGGCCAACCCAACGGGTGCTTGGTATGGTTAATGAGAGCAGTACTGTTTTAAACCATCCCCACTTGTTAACAAGGTTAAAAAAGCCAAAAGACTGTGTCTTACCATGGCTGCCTGCAAGCTGAAATCTGTGGCCGGGCACTGCGTGAGTGATCTCTCACACCAAACCGGCAGGCCCTCAATATAAGAGGAAAAATGCGACCTTGTAACGAAAGCACATGTGGTGTGTGATGTGAACAGCAAAATCTAACATGAAAGAGTGTACCCATTGTTCTCAAAAATGTATCTTTTTTAAACAACTCTCCCTTCTCCTCCACCAGCTGCAAATGTTTCACCTTCACAGAGGCTAGTGAATATTCGAAGAAGGAAGCGAAGGACGCGTGACGAAATGTTCACTGAACTACAGACTGCCTCCCACGCTGACAGAGCACAGCAGAATGCGTGGAGGCAGTCAATGACTGATTTTAAAAAAGCCCAATATGAGCGAGAGGAGAGGTGGCGGGCTGAAGAGCAGAGTTTGCGTGCTGAAACGCGGGCTGAAGAGGAGAAGTGGCGTCAGCTTGTACTCAGAACGCAAGAGTCGATGCTCCGGCTGCTGGAGCATCAAAGTGATATGCTCCTGCGTATGGTTGAGCTGCAGGAAAGGCAGCAGGAGCAGAGACCGCCGCTACAGCCCCTCTGTAACCAACAGCAGGAGCAGAGACCGCCGCTACAGCCCCTCTGTAACCAACAGCAGGAGCAGAGACCGCCGCTACAGCCCCTCTGTAACCACCAGCAGGAGCAGAGACCGCCGCTACAGCCCCTCTGTAACCACCAGCCCTCCTCCCCAAGTCCCATTGCCTCCTCACCCAGACGCCCAAGAACACGGTGGGGGGGCCTCCGGCCACCCAATCACTCCACCCTAGATGATTTCCACAGCAATAAGTTTTAAAGTTTTAAAGTTTTAAAGTGCAGTGTGTCCTTTTCCTTCCCTCCTCCCCCACCCATCCCGGGCTACCTTTGCAATTATCCCCCTAGTTGTGTGCTGCTTCCCTCCTCCCCCACCCATCCCGGGCTACCTTTGCAATTATCCCCCTAGTTGTGTGCTCAATTAATAAAGAATGCATGAATGTGAAGTAACAATGACTTTATTGCCTCTGCAAGTGGTGCTTGAAGAGGGGAGGGTAGGGGAGGTTGGGGTGCTTGGTTTACAGGGTAGTAGAGTTAACCGGGTGCGTGGGGGGGCTGCGATTTCATCAAGGAGAAACAAACAGAAGTTTCACACCGTATCCTGGCCAGTCTCAAAACTAGTTTTCAAAGCCTCTCTGATGCGCACCGCGCCCTGCTGTGCTGCTCTAACCGACCTGGTGTCTGGCTGCGCGTAATCAGCGGCCAGGCGATTTGCCTCTACCTCCCACCCCGCCATAAATGTCTCCCCCTTACTCTCACAGATATTGTGGAGCGCACAGCAAGCAGCAATAACAATGGGGATATTCTTTTCGCTGAGGTCACAGCGAGTCAGTAAGCTGCGCCAGCGCGCTTTTAAACGCCCAAATGCACATTCCACCACCATTCGGCACTTGCTCAGCCTGTAGTTGAACAGGTCCTGACTCCTGTCCAGGCTGCCTGTGTATGGCTTCATGAGCCATGGCATTAAGGGGTAGGCTGGGTCCCCAAGGATCACGAGAGGCATTTCAACATCCCCAATGGTTATTTTCTGGTCCGGGAAGAAAGTCCCTTCCTCCAGCTTTCGAAACAGAAGAGAGTGCCTGAAGACGCGAGCATCATGTACCCTTCCCAGCCAGCCCACGTTGATGTTGGTGAAACGTCCCTTGTGATCCACCAGGGCTTGCAGCAGCATTGAAAAGTACCCCTTGCGGTTTATGTACTCGGTGGCTTGGTGCGCCGGTGCCAAGATAGGGATATGGGTTCCGTCTATCGCCCCACCACAGTTTGGGAATCCCATTGCAGCAAAGCCATCCACTATGTCCTGCACGTTTCCCAGAGTCACTACCCTTGATATCACCAGGTCTCTCATTGCCCTGGCAACTTGGATCACAGCAGCCCCCACAGTAGATTTGCTCACTCCAAATTGATTCCCGACTGACCGGTAGCTGTCTGGCGTTGCAAGCTTCCACAGGGCTATCGCCACTCGCTTCTCAACTGTGAGGGCTGCTCTCATCCTGGTATTCTGGCGCTTCAGGGCAGGGGAAAGCAAGTCACAAAGTTCCATGAAAGTGCCCTTATGCATGCGAAAGTTTCGCAGCCACTGGGAATCGTCCCAGACCTGCAACACAATGCGGTCCCACCAGTCTGTGCTTGTTTCCCGGGCCCAGAATCGGCGTTCCATGGCATGAACCTGCCCCAGTAACACCATGATTTCCACATTGCTGGGGCCTGTGCCTTGTGAGAGGTCCATGTCAATTTCCTCATCACTATCGTCGCCGCGCTGCAATCGCCTCCTCCTCCTCCTCCTCAGCTGGTCCTCCTGGTTTTGCTTTGGCATGTCCAGGCTCTGCATATACTCCAGGACAATGCGCGTGGTGTTCATAGTGCTCATAATTGCCGCGGTGATCTGAGCGGGATCCATGATCCCAGTGATAGCTATGGCGTCTGGTCTGAAAAAAGGCGCGAAACTAGTATCTAAAGACCAGGGGAAGAAGGGAGGGAGGGAGGGAGGGGTGGGCGACTGACGACATGGCGTACAGGTACAGGGAATTAAAATCAAGAAAGGTGGCTGTGCATCAGGGAGAAATACAAACAACTGTCACACAGAATGCCCCCCCCCCCCCCCCCCCAGAGATTGAACTCCTAAGCCTGGGTTTAGCGGGCCGTTGATTTGACGGAGGGAGGGGGGAAGGAAATGAATACAGAACAAATCTATTTTTTACATCTTAAGACGACAGTGCAGCATGACTGATAGCCCTCGGCATTTTCTGGGTGCTTGGTAGCAATGTAACCCTACGTGAGCCAGCCATATGTCTGCCAGCACCCAGATCGCCCTCGGCCTTTTCTGGGTGCTTAGCAGACAATACTTGGCAGAAAATAGTATACTACGACTGGAAGCCATCATCGTCCAACGAGGACGGTTAAAGGCAAGGGGTTGCTGCTGTGTAGCAATATATGCTGTACAGTAGCCAGAAGGATTGGTAAAGGTGCTCAGGCTACAATAATATACGAGCATTTCAGGCAACCTGTAAATTAGGTCCGACGAGGACGGTTACCAGTCGTAATAAACCATCTACTGCCAAAAGGCAAGGGGCTGGTGCAATGCCCCACAGCTACCAGCATCCCGAGCGCCGATGAAGGCTACCACTCATGCTGCACCGTCTACCGCCAAAAGGCAGTAAGCTGCTGCTGGTGTATAGCAATGCAGTCCCACGTTTGCCGGCACCCGGAAGACATATGGTGACGGTGAGCTGAGCTGAGCGGGCTCCATGCTTGGCGTGGTATGTTGTCTGCACAGGTAACCCAGGTAAAAAGGCGCGAATCTATTGTCTGCCGTTGCTGTGACGGCGGGGGAGGGGCCTGACGCAATGTACCCAGAACCCCCCGCGGCACTGCTTTGCATCATTCGGGCATTACGATCTCAACCCATAATTCCAATGGGCGCCAGAGACTCCGGGAACTGTGGGATAGGTACCCATAGGCACCCATAGTGCAATGCGCCGGAAGTCGACGCTAGCCTCGGTACTGTGGACGCGGTCCGCCGACTTCATGCACTTAGAGCATTTTATGTGGGGACACACACAGTCGGCTGCATAAAACCGGTTTCTATAAAACCGGCTTTTATAAATCCGACCTAATTTTGTAGTGTAGACAAGCCCTAATAAACAAATGCTCATGAGAAAAAAAAACTCAGAGAGTGTAGGGATCACAGACAGCAGTCTGGTAAAGTAACCACTGCTTCCAAGAAAACTATAATTGTCATAGTAAATACTGATCCTTATTCTAACCTGGCCTTGTTAAGTTAGAATCTGGATCAGGTGTTTGATGAATAGTTCAGTGGGTTCTTTGCAGCAGGAGTCCTGAAGAGCAATCAGATAAGTTATTCCCTCTCAGACCTTTCTGGGGCTGAGGAAAAACACCTGATCTTTAGTAGCTGACTCAGTCAGGCCAGGAGACTTCATTACTTTAAAATAAGCCTATTTAAGGGTAATCATGCAAGAAGGTCTCCAATTAGAAAGGGCTATCGAAGAAGACAGGAGAGAGATGCAGCCTAGTTCATTGTTGTAGGATGTATATTAGGGACACTACTGTCTAGAATCCAAAAATGTGGTGACTGTGCTATTTTCATTACAGCCCCTAGAAAAGTGACATACCAATCCCAGGAAGGGGCTTTTTCTTTCACCCATTGTGTCTGTTCTCCTGTGCTGACTCCAGGTTTTCCTCAAGTTGGGGGAAAAAAGTATATGCCCGCTTGATCCTTTCAGGTGGCACATCCAGGTATTATATATGGTCATTATAAATTATATAGAATAAGAAACACAAAGATTTATTTTTATTTAGTTAATGTAAATACCCACCAACAATAATCCCTGTGATTGATACTTGGAACCAATTCTTTGGTACTGCTGAATGGTCGATGGGGGGGGGGGGGGAAGCTCCCCAGTTTTCTTTAAGACCTCAGCTATCTCCTATTCCTTGTTCTCCTTTCAGGTGTTGCTCTCCACTCTAATTTACTTTTAAAGATAAACATACTTATTATGTCCTAAATCAATGGTGACCGGCTACTTTGATTTCCAAATTCTGAAGTAGACTTTAATAATTCAATGCCTACTAAATTCTTTCAACACTGTTTGCATTCATTTTCAGGGATGTTAGCTATTCCACATCAGCTGTGGTCTCTGTTTAGGAACAAAGTTAATGCTGGTTATGAAACTCTTTATGTTGGCTTGTAGGCAGCTCAGGAACACAAAACTGAGCTTTACCAGGTGAGGTCACGGTCTTCTCTTCAGCTTCTAAAAGGCCAGTAAGCTTTGCCTGGGGCCAATTTCAGAATGACAAGCAAAGTGTTCCTGGGTCACTTCACTGGGTGAGTAGTAGCAACCTAGCAGATGAATTAACACTCTACAGGATACCAAGCCTGATAACTGCATGTTTTACCTTTTAGCTAGGAAGAGAAGGTGCCAGATCAGTAGCAGCTGGTACAAAAGATGTGACTTGTGAAGCAGCTAAAGAGAGGAGCTGTCAGCACCTCAGGCAGAGTGTGAGGGCTTGATTAACAGAGGACTAGTTTTGTTTTCCCTGCAGCAGATAATGGCAGCATGTCACAAAGATTTTGTAACAAGACTATCTTCCTACTGTTCAGTGTCCACCCCAGAGAAAGGATGCACTCAACGTTATCTGTAAAGTATGGGTCAACTAAAGTTGCCTGTTCCAAAATCTTTTATAGCAATCTATTCTCTGCTAGTCTAACATTACTACTATCAATGGGCTCTTCAAATGCTCTCTTGCTACCATCAAAATAATTGCATAGAAATCTAATCAGAATGCCTGTGGGACTAGACTTTGCACTTACTGATGCTATGTGTGACAATTTCAAAGATTTCCAGTAAGATGATTATTGTGCTTATTTAGATTTCAGCAACTAGAAATGAACAATAATTTGCCAGTCTGATATTGTGTATATAATAGTCATTTCCAGCTTTATTTTTAAATGCATATATATTTTGCCTGTCCAGAATTCAAAAATATCATTCTAGGATTTTCAAGCATTGTTTATGGCCTAATAAATTGCATGGCCACTGTGACCTTTTTAGATACTTTTAGGCTTTTACTGGGTAGCTTCAGAGCTGATTAATATTGCATGCCAGGCCTACTAGATATTCTGTATTCATCTTAATTTTGTCACAAGAAGTAAAGGAACAGTTTCAGAAAGAGATGAAACATGATGACATTTGCTATCCTTGATAGGTTTTGACTAAAAAATTATTGCAAACTGGGAACAAACAGTTTGTGCTGGAGTAATAGTAATGGCTATAAATTATTGGTTGTTTTGTAATCAGCATGGTGTACAAAGTATTCTGCTCCCTATACTTGTTAACATTAGGCAAAAGCTATACCCATGTGCTCTATAGATTCTTGAAGAAGATCCAGGTTTCTTTATATATAGGCCTCAATCTCCATTTAGCAGTTGGGTCCAGTTTACATTAAGCGTAGACTCAACAGGGAACAATTGGTCCTGTTGAGAGGACCTCAAAAATAGGCTAACTTAGGGTGACCAGATGTCCCAATTTTATGGGGACAGTCCCAATATTCTGGGCTTTGTCTTATATAGGCGCCTATTACCCCCCCACCCCCCCCACCCCCTGCCCCGATTTTTCACACTTGTTGTCTGGTCACCCTAGGCTAACCAATAGTTAACCACTATAAATGAGAGAGCTTTCAGTTGCACACAGTTAATGGAGGGCCTCAAATCTTCATTTTAGAGAAGAGAAATCTATTATATTTATGTATGACTTGTATTACAGTAGTGCCTAGAGGGACCAACTGAAATCAACCTCCATTGTGGCAGTTGCTATACAAACACAATCTAAAACAGCCTCTGCCTTGAATACTTTATAATCTAAATAGACAAGATGGAAGAATGGTGGGGGAAAGAATATAGTAGATTAAGTGACACTGAAGTTCACAAAGAAAACCTGATGCAGAGTAAGGAATTGTTCCCAGATCTCTTGAGTCCTAGTCCAGTGCCTTAGCCACGTAACCATCCATCCTTTCTAGCAACACTGCCACAAAGATTTTCTAGGGTACAGCATTTACTAGCTCTATGCGCACAGAATCAGGTTTATTTTTCCTCCCTTTTGTTTCTCTATCTAAAGAAAATGTCATTATTTTGGGGTAGCTCTTGGGGAGTTGGAAATAACTAAGGGGCAGCATTCTGGGCTTGTTAATATTTCTTTGTTCAAGCCCTGTAGCCTGAAGCCCCTAGAGCAGAGGTTGGCAAACTACAGCCCGCAGGACCCTCCTGCCCAGCCCCTGAGCTCCTGGCCCGGGAGGCTAGCCCCCAGCCCCTCCCCCGCTGTTCCCTCATCCCCCGCAGTCTCAGTTCACTGCGCAACACTCTGGGTGACGGGGCTGCGAGCTCTTGCCGGGCACCGCAGCTGCAGAGCCGTGGCCTGACCCGGTGCTCTGTGACCAATGAACTGCACTAAATGTGCCTGGGTTGAGGGGTCACCTTGACCAAGCCACAGTCTGACACAGTTGGATAAGAGAACCTAGATAAGGCAAGAGGGATTTTTACCTTCTGCTAGGAGTGCCTTCCTAGTGGCAAGGGCTCTGTTAAAGGTTTAGCACAGAGGTGAGGCAGCTGAGGTGGTGGATGGTGCAGATGTGTCTTTGAGGTCACAGACAGGATGGAGGGAGCACTAAGATGGCTAGAGAACAGCAGCCTCGCTGAAGGAAGTCTGGAAGTCTGGTGAGGCCTGCCCTACCCAGCATGAAAGCTATAATCACTTCAGCTGGGACTGGTGGTAGAGCCCCTCAAGCAGACGAGACAGTACTTCCTTTAGAGGCTGGACATGGACTTGCCCAAATTTTGGATTCTGTCAACCCTGCATAACAAACTGTGAGTGGGAAGCAGGGAAGTGGCTAACACTAGAACACATTGCCTCTTGAGCCGCTCACAGCCAAGAGAGGACGACTTAGGTTAAAACTATTGCTGAGACAATCTGGGTGGTGTGGGAGACTCACCTAATAAATATTGCTGATTTTATTCATTGCTGGCTTTTCCTGTGTTTATTTTGTCACCTTCTTTTCCCACCACTCCCTTAAAGCTGTCTTGTTTTTAAACCCTTGGACTCAGTGGTTATGAGTGGGGAAATATTGCCTATCCAGTGTGATTCTGGAACTTCATGTTAAGAGCTTTAAAAATGATCTTGTCAGTAAGATATCTTGTCTTGCAAGCTCTCGCATCATTGCAAAACTGTATTTAAGTACTGTATTAATCAGTCCCCAATGCTTGGTACCATCTACAAGTGAAGACCACCTGTCAGTAATCTACTTCGACAGAAAGACTATATCAAGCTCCGTCAAACACATCAACCCAGTAATGTGCTTGTAATGAGAAGTTTGAAGCCAAAAAAACCCTGAACATGTCCTCATTGCATGTAGATATTCCAGGTTAAGCTGCCAATTTCATAATGTATATTTCTGCCATATTTTCTATCCATGACTTTGTTTAAAACTCTATTATTCCTGTTGGGAAACTACTGCAGGCAGTAGGAATCTTGCAATTGACTTTAATGGGAGCAGGATCAGGGCCTAACCCTGCCCTCTGCAGTGGGCAATGCCACTCATTTAGCCTGAAAACCTCAAGAACAAGCTTTGATAAGGATTCAGTGGTACAACTGTTCATTAGAATGAACGTGAGTTCAGATGGGCCTCCTGTCAAACTCTGTGTCAAGTACATATTTACATACATAATGATGAATATACAAGTAAAGTTTGTCCACATGAATACCCTGGAATTTGCTCTCACTTGTGGTCTGCCCAATCTTGATTTTTGCAACTCTAGGACACAGTCCAACAGAGAGCTGTTTTCTCTGTGTTTAGTTGGCAGAGAATCTGCTGTTAGCAGGAAAGGATGGAGAACACTTCAATTTTATGGCCAAATCTTCTGGTCATTGTTTTTGTTAGTATTTTTTTAAACTGATATATGTGACCAGATACCATGATAAATATTCATTATTCATGCAATAAATCAATACAGTATGTACGTTAAAAATAAACAGTTCTCTGTATCTTACAATGAATTTTTAATTTCTAAAATTATCTTCAGTTAATTTCTTGTGATTGCCAGGGTAGTGACTGTCAATCTATGGGGATGTCTTACACTACCACTGGAAGGTGGACTGGGGCTGAGTGCGCGCACACACACACACACACACACGTGTCAATTGGAAGCCAGCACCTGTGCTCAAATGAGTTGTCACTCAAAATGTGGGATATTTGAGAAGTATGAGGATAGCCTATATTTGCATTATTATATCAATCCCAGTATTCTAATGTGGGTTGAAGGAAATAGATCATGTTAAATTATCGGTTTTGGTGACCCTAGGTCACTTTTATTATGAGAAGAGCCCATCTGTTCACTGTCTTAGAAAGCTAAACAATGTTCTGGCAGAACTTCCATGAAATGGATTATTTACTTTGGCAACTCGTACTATTGTTTCTTTCTAAGCATTAAAGATTCCCATTTTTGGCATCCAAATGGGAGTATTTCTCTTCTTTGACATCATGTGAGCACTGTGCTATTATTCATGTGCATTTAAATGGGACATTTCATTAGTGGACAATCAGAGAAGCCCCAATATGGAAGTAATATTACATCCAGCAACTTACATGTAGCACAGTTTGTTCAGCATTCTGATAGCAAGTAAAGCAAACAGTTGCAAAGCAAATTTCTCTTTCCCATTTTTTTTCTTTTCAAGGCAAATATTTTGGAACTAATCTTTTTGGTTCAAATACTGATGTACAAATGTGTCAAAACTGATGGAAGAGAGTGCTGTAGGCTGTGATTTAAAGAGGCTCTTGATTCATTTATGTACTTCTTATAAAGTTTCTATTTTTAATCATGATGAGTATGCTTTGCCACTCTTGTCATACCAGCTCAGAGCTCTAGTTGAACTTTTCCCCTTTCAGGGCTTTTTCTTCTGAAATATCTGTGAGCATATTAGGTTTTTTGTTTTTAAACCCTAGTGTATATTTAAGTACACATTTAGATTAATGCATTATGACTGTAGCACATTGTTCACTGTCCTCAACTTTTATCAGCCATATTCTGCTCTTGGTTACACCGAAGTATAATTCCATTGACCCTGTAACTGAGAAGAATTCTGGTACATTTTCACTTCTTTGCTTGTACTCTTACAACTTGTTGACCCTATCTTTGGTTGCTGGATACAGTAATAGACACCCAGCTTCTAAAAGGGCCCTTATATTAAACTTAGAAGAACCAATAATTACGACTTCTGCTTTGTGTCTACTGAAAACAGCTGATTGATCAGCACTGTTTGAAAAAAAGCCACTTATTTAGTTTCCATAAATATGGATTTGGAAGCCTAACTTTAGATTCTTGGTTTTTGACAATCTTGGGCTAAGATTCACATTCCTCTGAAGGGCATGCTTAAGTTAAGGGTAAAATCCTGATCGAGGTGAACTTGGTGGTAAAAATTCCTATGGACTTCAACAAAACCAGGATTTGGCCCTCAAATTCTGAACTTGTGTTCACGCAGTAGTAGGAAGCATGTGTGTGTATATTGCAGCTCACTTTATGGCTTACTTTCCTTTTTAGATATACGGTAACTTCACAACTCCTGCTGTTTCCCCATCATTTCATCTCTGGATAACATGTTTATAGTGCAAATGCTTAGAACTGCATTTTGCCTCACAAGATTAATGAGACTGGATAGCATATAATAAATTCCTGTCTGATACTGCAGCAGGAAGCATCCCTTACGTTTGCTGTACAGATTTGACTTTCAGTTGTATACAGTGGAGACCATATTCAATAACACATTTGGATATAAATGTTTTTTTTCAATGGAACATTTAGTAGTACATTCAGGAAGGCTTTGCCTCCTTTTTAACTTTCAAAATTGGAGAATGTATATGAACTTGGGGAAATAAATCTACCAGGTACAGTAATGTGCATTCTCTTTTCCACAGCTATAGAACTTCCCTCTCACCCTAACTTTGAACCAATTATATGCCCTCCGACTACAGACTGAATCAGTCCCTTCAAACCAATAAAAAGGCTACCACACATCACATAATCCTATTTTCCAATCTCCATTTGAAGCAAAACTCATGTGGAAAAATTCAATTTGGTTTGAGTAATGATTTCATTTAAAATAATTTCAAAAAAATAAAGTCAGCTTGAAAGCAAAGGCTACCTACTATCGATAGCAGTATTATGGAAACTTGAAATATCTTTTCCTCTGAAAATAGTGTGTAATACTAAGGTTTACTGTCAGACATCGTAAATAATGTAGTTTCTTTTTCTACAAATGACTGGGCCTGGTCTGCATTCTTTTAGTCCTTAAGCAAAACTCTCACTAACTTCAATGGATTTGGACAACTATCTTCTCAAAACATTAATGGCATAAAAATAGAGAAGCAGACCTATTTTCAATGGGGCTCAAACCATCTTTTTGCTCATGCAACTGATTGGTCATACAGAACAGATGAGCAAAGAGGATAGATGTGAAGAAATTGGTAAGCTAACTACCTGACTAGCATGCTCAAAATAATGTTTCAAATGCTGTAATTCACTTTATTTTTTCCATCCAAACTACAGCCTTGTGTTCAGCCATGGTAGTGATGCTTCCATTGATGCTCTTATTTCACCCATCCTGTCTGAGTGCTTTGCACACATTACATCTTCCTGTTTCTTGTCACTAACAATAGACAGAGTTTGGCAGACGGAGAGCTTGTTCTGCAATGAATTTTTACAGCAACTGCATCTAGATGTTAGCTTTTTTTAAAAACTTCTTTACTTGTCCTTCATAACATTTTGTTTTGTTCCACTTTTGGCTTTGCTGACAGCTGTGTTTATGGCAGTAGCCTCATGCAAGGACTTCAATATTGATGCAATAGCCCTCTGACTTGCTGAATAACATCTTCCTTTCACTCATATAGGATAATGAAGAATGTGCTCTGTCATCCTGAGGTTTAGATCATAAATCCTTCAAGAGGGGAAAGTTCTTGGCCTATTTCAGGCCTAACAAAAGGTCAATTTTTTGGGGTGGGGGGATGCATTCTCTTTACTGGTGTACATAAAAAGGCAGCTTATATACCAGTGTAGATCCCAATTGTAAATCATATTTTATAAAAAGAGGTCAGTAATTGCAAATGAATATTTAACACAGTGACAGCCTTCAGCCCATGCAAATTGTGTGGCTGCACAGAGCCCCTATCACACGCTATAATATAGCTCTTCCCTGACCTGCAGCTTCATTCTAAAATCCTCACTGGTCCCTCCTTCAGCTGTTTGCCATCTGTCTGTTCCAAAGAATTCCAGTCATAGCTTCCCTGCTTGGTTGCACTCCTGATCCCCCTTTGTACCAAACAGGATTTTCAGTCATCAAGGCTGCTTAACTATAATCATGGAGGCTGGTTGCCATGCTAGGGCAAAGCAAATAAGGAATCAGCCAGAGGCCAAAATCAGGGGAGGTATTCTGGATTTACACTGGTGTAACAGAGCAAAATGTAGCCCATTTCAATGCTCAAAGATGACAGAGGGAAGGTGGTGTGGGCAACCTTTTTCTTTGTGCCTTTTATAGAGGTAGATGGAATCCAGTGTGTGAGAGTGAATGGGCTGTAATAGGAGGTGACAAGATTGTCCATTTCAGCAACTGTGGGGTTAGCAAGATTAAAAGGTATGTGTGTTAATGGGGAATATTGGGGCATTGCTGCATATTGGTGCATTGCTGCAAGAGAGCAAAATGAAGGTTGTCTATGCAACCTTAACTGTGCATTTCCTGGTTTTGTGAAGGTTGAGTTTTGCTCATCTCAGTGTCCTGCAATGAGATGACGAACTACCCAGCAACAACTCTGCATTAATGTAGTTTTTGCCAGTGAAGTTCCTATTTTTTTGAACATGAAAAAATATGTTGTTGGTAAGAATTAGTAGTCATTTAGGCAGTTGTGTATATATCTCATGTCTCTCAATTTGCATACCAAGCCTGCCACTCTTCTCCCCACTCCACATCTCCCCATTAGGAAGGCCTGTTGTACTAATTTAGATGAACCAGCTGGACCAAAAGAGTTAAAGCAGTTAACATAACCCTGTTACTGTCCAAGTTTAGACAGCTTTAAACAAGGTTCAGAGTTTGATATACAGAGAGCTCAGCTTGGTTAGTACCATGGTAAACACACCATTAAACATCCTTTTAACCCTTTATTAAAGATACAAAAAAGGAGGAAAAACAGTTAAAGCATTTGAAATGTAAAGCACTAAATAAGGCTTTCATTTTCACAACACCCCTTGTTCCCTTCCATTTTAGCTGGAGAGAGTTTTTAGAAGGAGGGGGGAAAAGACACCCCCGTTTGCTAGTCTCTTAGATGGTATCTAAGATGGTGATAACTGCCCATTTTGAGGAAAAAAGTTAGTTAAGATAGGCTGGAACTGCTATTACTACTATTGTTAAAATCTGCTCCCATTTCCTAAGACGACAAAACAAGATGCACACAAAAGGGGAAAGAATAGAATAGCAAAAGCAACTTCTGTCTCTGGTGTAGACTCTCACTTGCAGCCTCACTGCTCTGGGGGGAGAAGAGGCCCACCACATGGTCTTATCAGCCACCATGACACCTGACAAAGTTGTACCAACAGCAGACTGTTTAGGGCATTGCTTTTTAGCTGCCTCTTTCTGTTTGCAGGCTTACCGCAGCATTGCTTTCTCAGTTCCGTACTGCTGGACTGTGTGTGTATATCATTATGTAAGCGGGGGAATGGTCCTGCTATTGTGGGGAACTTTCCTGGCTTCTGCACTACCCCGGTGAAGTGGGCTAGCGAAAGGATCCGAGTCCTCACTCCCACTTCCTTTACCCAGAGGCCTCCCTGCCCTTGAGGACTCCCCTTCCACTCTCCTGTCTGGCAGAGTCCTCGTAAACCCCAACAAGGCTGGGCCCAGGATTCCTGGGGGGCTTGACCCCCAACCCTGCTGTGGTCACCCAGGACAGGGGCTAGGGTGTCCCCACTCCGGGGTACTCTCTCTGCACTGGGCACCTCCCTGACCCACTGATCATTTTATACAATTTAAAGCAAATACAAGTTATTTAATTAACAATTACTTTTAAAAAAGAATAAGGAAAAATGGAAAAGGTTAAAGGAAACCCATCACCCTGCTCTGAGGCAGGGAATATCACAAGCAGTGTCTCTGGAACGTCAGGGCAGTTCACAGTCTGTTCCTTGTAGGTCCCGGGCCTCCTTCTCAGGCCCTGGCTGTGCTGCAGGGACGCTGTGGGTTGGACACTTGCTCTGGCGGTGGCCACACGCTCTCAGGCTCTAGGTGGCAGGACCCTTCTTCCCAGCGTCGCCCCCGCCCTGTCAGGGTTACGATCCCCCTCCAAGTCTGGCCTGCAAGGCCTCTTGGCTGAGGTATCTCCCTGCGCTGGGCCCACTGCCAGGGTCCCCCTCACTCTCCCCAGCTGCTCACCGCACCCGGCTCCGGACTGCTCCAGCCCCAGCTCCAGCTCCAGCTCCACTCTGCCTCAGCACGGCTGCTGCTGCTGCTCTGCCTCCAGCTCCCTGGGCTGCTTCTCTGGCCTCTCTGGCTCTGGTTGCTGCAGCTCTGCTCCCAGGGCAGGTCTGCTCTGCAGGCTGCTTCTGTAACTCTGGCTTTGGGGCTGCAGCTCTGCTCCCAGCAACTTAGCTCAGGCCCCTGCTCTCTCCTGGCTGTGCTCTGGCTTTGGGGCTGCAGCTCTGCTCCCAGCAACTTAGCTCAGGCCCCTCTCTGTCCTGGCTGTGCTCTGGCCTTGGGGCTGCAGCTCTGCTCCCAGCTCAGGATCTGCTCTCCCTGGGCTTTGTCTCTGGCTCTGTGGCTGCGCCTCTGGCCCCTCTGGATCTGGCACGGTTCTGCTCTCCAGCTCAGCTTGGGCCCCTGCTTTCTCCTTAGCTCGGCCCCACTCAGTCTGACCCAGGCAATTCCAGCTCACATGGAGGACGGGACCTCCCTCGCCTCCTGACCCTCTGATTAGCCTGCCCGCCCTGTCAATCAGGCTGATCTGGAGCATTGGCCTCTCCCCATTGTTCCTGGGGACTGTCAGTCTCAGGTTCCTGATCTGCCATCGACCCTTCCCCTTTTAGTACTGGGAGCAAGCCAATCAAAACACCCCCACTGAATGTTAGTAAGGGGGCAACAGTCCCCTTACATTCCCCCTTGCTAAAATACTGCCACATTCACAATATTCACACCGGTACATCCGGGCCCCATAGTAACAACATATACCCACATCATTTTATATCAACAACCCATTAACAATTATCAAAAGAACATTTAACATATTTAACATTCCACATCTACTTCTTAATACCATACATAACAATATTCATTAAAACACTACATAGAACCAATAACATAATTATCTCTAAGTCTAACAGGAAGTACACCCTTATTAGCCCTCTGCGACCTTCTTAAGACTGGTGGTTCGTTACCCATATTTTCTATTTCCCTATCCTCAGGTAATACTGGGTCAGTTTGAAGGATCTGGCCATTCTCGTTAGGGTTTGGGTTTGCCCCACTCTGTATTCGGTTTGTGGGACTAGAACCATTTCCCAATTGGTTTCAGCCTCCTCGGGGTGTACTGATCTACGCCTCCTATGGTCCCTACCTGGACTAAGAGTAGCTCCTTCAGCTCACTAATGATGTTCATCCCTAGAATCCCTGGGACTCCTTCTCCTATATGGCTCCCTTTTGAGGCTTTGTCTTTCAGGATGAAGATGCATTTTCCTGGCAGTGTCTGGCCCATATACTCTATGTCTGCTTCAAGGCACCCCACCACTGGGATTGCCAGTCCATTGACAGCTGTTAGACGTACAAACCGTGTGCTGTGCATGGTCAGGTCCTTGTCCTTCAGATATTTTTGAAAATGCGACTCAGTAATGGTGGTGACTTCTGAGCCAGTATCTAACAAACATCTGGTCTTCACCCCTGCTATACATACTTCAGCAGTTAGACAGTCTCCAAATGCTCGCTTACAGAAGTCGCTAGATATGCTGGCACTGCCCACGTTCCTCTCAACACTGTATGCAGAGGGATTTTCTACGAAGGACAGGCCTAGGAATCCTTCTGCCACTGCTTGGCCTTCTACTGTAGATGGACCACTTGCTCCTGGTGCCCCATTGGTTTCGAGTGCCTGGGACTCTGTTCTCCTTCTCAGTGGACATTCTCGGCTAGTATGTCCTGGCCTTTCACAAGTGTAACAAATGTATCTTCCCAGCTCGTCCTTCAGTGGGGCTCTTCGGGATCCCGGTGCCCTTGGATACTTGGGCATACTAATGGGATTTTTTTCTTTCATCAACTCGGTCATCACTTTTAGCATCTCCCCCTGTTGGACCGCCAGTTTTTGGACAGCTTCACTTAAGCTTTCCAATGTTAGCTCTGTTTGAGGCAGGGCCTTTTCCCCAGCAGCTGCATTCACTAGGCCCCCACTTCGAGTATGGGGGTTAGGCTTGGCCGTCTCTGCCACAGGAACTTCCTCTTCTTCTGACCACATAATGGCAGCCTGCATGAGTTCATGGAACTTCTTACTGGGCTCTTCTTTAAACCTCCTTTTCATTTCACGTCGGAGGGAGTCATCACGGAGCCCCAGCACCAACTGCTCTTTCAGAACCGTATCTGGGTCTGGAACTCGCTGAGGGTCTCGCCGCTCCACTTTGCTCATTCTCTCCAGGAGGTCATATGCGTATGCCCGGACAGTTTCACCAGGCTCCTGCTTTTTCTCAAAAAACTCCTTTAGTCGGGTTCCAATAGGTACCTTGTCTCCATACACTTTTAGGAGGAGTTCAAATACCTTTTCCACATCTTTCTTGTCTGCCACTGCCATGAACTTTACTGTGGCCTTGGCCTGGCCTTTGAGGTGCTCCTCTATGAAGTCCACATGATCTTCTTCAGGTACTCTTAGCACACGCAGAGCCGCCTTCACAGACTTGACCCACTCCTCTACTGTAATGTCTCCTGGTCTAGTCGGGAAGCCACCAAACTCCGTGACCTTCCGCTCCCGTGGGACATAAATAGTAGGGGGTTTCTTAGCTTCTGCTGTCTGTTGGTCTATTACTGCCTTGGCCAGCGATAAGGCTTCTCTCTGTTCAGTTCTAGCTTGCTGTAATGCCTCCGCTTGGTCTGATAATCTGCGCTGAAGTTCAGCAAACTGGGTTCGTAGTTCTTCAATTCCAGCCATGGTAGGGTGCTCAACCAGGCCCGGACCGTGCTACTAGAACTTAACCAGAAAACCAATGGGATGGACCCTGTGGATAGGATCCTGTTCGTGACGCCAATTATGTAAGCGGGGGAATGGTCCCGCTATTGTGGGGAACTTTCCTGGCTTCTGCACTACCCCGGTGAAGTGGGCTAGCGAAAGGATCCGAGTCCTCACTCCCACTTCCTTTACCCAGAGGCCTCCCTGCCCTTGAGGACTCCCCTTCCACTCTCCTGTCTGGCAGAGTCCTCGTAAACCCCAACAAGGCTGGGCCCAGGATTCCTGGGGGGCTTGACCCCCAACCCTGCTGTGGTCACCCAGGACAGGGGCTAGGGTGTCCCCACTCCGGGGTACTCTCTCTGCACTGGGCACCTCCCTGACCCACTGATCATTTTATACAATTTAAAGCAAATACAAGTTATTTAATTAACAATTACTTTTAAAAAAGAATAAGGAAAAATGGAAAAGGTTAAAGGAAACCCATCACCCTGCTCTGAGGCAGGGAATATCACAAGCAGTGTCTCTGGAACGTCAGGGCAGTTCACAGTCTGTTCCTTGTAGGTCCCGGGCCTCCTTCTCAGGCCCTGGCTGTGCTGCAGGGACGCTGTGGGTTGGACACTTGCTCTGGCGGTGGCCACACGCTCTCAGGCTCTAGGTGGCAGGACCCTTCTTCCCAGCGTCGCCCCCGCCCTGTCAGGGTTACGATCCCCCTCCAAGTCTGGCCTGCAAGGCCTCTTGGCTGAGGTATCTCCCTGCGCTGGGCCCACTGCCAGGGTCCCCCTCACTCTCCCCAGCTGCTCACCGCACCCGGCTCCGGACTGCTCCAGCCCCAGCTCCAGCTCCACTCTGCCTCAGCACGGCTGCTGCTGCTGCTCTGCCTCCAGCTCCCTGGGCTGCTTCTCTGGCCTCTCTGGCTCTGGTTGCTGCAGCTCTGCTCCCAGGGCAGGTCTGCTCTGCAGGCTGCTTCTGTAACTCTGGCTTTGGGGCTGCAGCTCTGCTCCCAGCAACTTAGCTCAGGCCCCTGCTCTCTCCTGGCTGTGCTCTGGCTTTGGGGCTGCAGCTCTGCTCCCAGCAACTTAGCTCAGGCCCCTCTCTGTCCTGGCTGTGCTCTGGCCTTGGGGCTGCAGCTCTGCTCCCAGCTCAGGATCTGCTCTCCCTGGGCTTTGTCTCTGGCTCTGTGGCTGCGCCTCTGGCCCCTCTGGATCTGGCACGGTTCTGCTCTCCAGCTCAGCTTGGGCCCCTGCTTTCTCCTTAGCTCGGCCCCACTCAGTCTGACCCAGGCAATTCCAGCTCACATGGAGGACGGGACCTCCCTCGCCTCCTGACCCTCTGATTAGCCTGCCCGCCCTGTCAATCAGGCTGATCTGGAGCATTGGCCTCTCCCCATTGTTCCTGGGGACTGTCAGTCTCAGGTTCCTGATCTGCCATCGACCCTTCCCCTTTTAGTACTGGGAGCAAGCCAATCAAAACACCCCCACTGAATGTTAGTAAGGGGGCAGTCCCCTTACATTTGGAAACACATTAATCTGCCCCAAGATCAGAAGTCGCCACTTGCCCAGGCCCACCCCACCCGTGGCACTAGTAAAATACAGATTTCTCAAATAACCAATACAAGTCTGCCCAGTACCCTTCCTCACTTCCCACCCCCTTTGCAGACACAACCCCTCCCCCGTTCCTTTGTCCCTCCATCCCTGTTTCCACTTCCCCTCACACAGTCTTCTGTCTCCAGCTCCTCGCCATCCAGCTGCTGACTATTCTGCTGTGTTCACAATAAACGTATCCATAAAATAAAAACATAACAGACAACTTACTCAAGCTTCAGATCATCAGGACGGTCCCTTCTGGCCTTAGTCTGATCTCCTGCACATTGCAGGCCACAGAACCTCACCCACCCCATCCTCTAATAGACCCCTAATCTCTGGCTGAGTTACTGAAGTCCTCAAATCATGATTTAAAAACTTCAAGTTAGAGAATCCACCATTTACACTAATTTAAACCTGCAAATGACCCATGCCTCATGCTGCAGAGGAAGAGGCGGGGGGAACCTCACAAACAAACAGGGTCTCTGCTAATCTGACCTGGAGGAAAATTCCTTCCCAACCCCAAATATGGTGATCAGTTAGATCCTGAGCATGTGGGCAAGACCCAGCAGCCAGATAGCTGGGAAAGAATTCACTGTTGTAACTCAGAGCCTTTCCCATCTAGGTCCCATCACCGGCTGTTGGAGATATTTGCTGCAAGCAGTTGCAGATCAGTTACATGCCATTGTAGGCAGTCTCATCAGACCATCCCCTCCATAAATTTATCAAGATCAGTCTTGAAGCCAGTTAGGTTTTTTTGCCCCCACTGCTCCCCTTGGAAGGCTGTTCCAGAACTTCACTCCTGTGATGGTTAGATACCTTCGCCTAATTTCAAGTCTAAACTTGTTGATGGCCAGTTTATATCCATTTGTTCTTGTGTCCACATTAGTGCTTAAGTTAAATAACTCCTCTCCCTCCCTGGTATTTATATCTCTGATCTATTTATAGAGTGCAATTATATCTCCCCTCAGTCTTCTTTTGGATAGGCTAAACAAGCCAATCTTTGAGTCTCCTCTCATAAGGTAGGTTTTCTATTCTTATCCTAGTAGCCTTTCTCTGCACCTGTTCCAGTTTGAGTTCATCTTTTTTAAACATGGGAGGTCAGAACTGCACACAGTATTCCAGATGAGGTCTCACCAGTGCCTTGTATAATAGTACTACACTTCTGTCTCTACTGGAAATACTTCATCTGATGAATCCTAGCACTGCATTAGCCTTTTTCCATAACCACATCACGTTTGCGGCTCATAGGTCCTGTGATTAACCAATACACCCAGGTCTTTCTCCTCTGTCTCTTCCAATTTATAAGTCTCCAGATTAGAGACTAACAACAAGAATTTTTGCTATATGTGCATGACTTTGCACTATTAAATTTCATCCCATGTCTATTACTCCAGTTTTCAAAGTCATCCAGTTCTTCTTGTGTAATATTCCGGTCCTCCTCTGTATTGGCAATACCTCCCAACTTTGAGACATTTGCACATTTTATTAGCACACTCCCACTTTTTGAGCCAAGGTCATTAATAAAAATGTTAAATAAGACTGGTCCCAAGACCAGTCCCTGAGGAACTCCACTAGTAACCTCCCTCCAGCCTGACAGTTCACTTTTCAGTATGACCTGTTGTAGTCTTCCCTTTTAACCAGTTCCTTATCCACCTTTTAATTCTCATATTAATCCCCATGTTCTCCAATGTAACTAATAATTTCCCATATGGAATTGTATCAAATGCCTTACTGAAATCCAGGTAGATTAGCTCTACTGCATTTCCTTTGTCTGAAAAGGACACGATCCGGTTAGTCTGGCATGATCTACCTTTTGTACCATGTTGTATTTTATCCCAATTCCTATTTACCTCTATGTCCTTAACTGCTTTCTCTTTCAAAATTTGTTCTAAGACCTTGCATGCAACAGAGGTCAAACTATCACCTTTTTCCCCTTTCTTAAAAATCGAAACTATATTAGCAATTCTCCAGTTGTAGGGTATGACTCATTTATGGACTCCTTAAAAATCCTAGCTATTGGGCTTTCAATTTCATGTGCCAGTTCCTGTAATGTTCATGGATGGAGATTATCTGGGGCCCCCAGTTTAAGTCCAATTAAGCTGTTTCAGTTTCACTGCCACCTCAGATGTGGTAATTTCTACTTCCATGTCCTCACTCTCATTAGCCACTACCCCTAAACACTTCATTAGCCTTGTTAAAAACAGATTCTCTCTAATCTCTACTCCATCCTCAGTGTTTAGTGGTCCCACTTCTTTCCTTGTTCTCTTTTTATTTAATATGGCTATAGAACCTTTTACTTTTGATATGGATTTCCTTAGCAAGATCCAACGCCGCTTGGCTTTTCGCAGTTCTCATTTTTCCTACACTTTGACCTCCAAGCGGTAACTTTCCTTGCTGATCCATCCCATCTTCTATTTTTTGTAGGCCCTCTGCTTTCTCTTAGTAACCTGTTTGAGATGTTCTCTTCTAATTTGGTTTGCAATCCTTCCCTACAATTTTTTCCCCCCCTTGCTTGGGAAGTAGGCAGAGGCAATGTTGGGGGGATGGGGGGGGACAGCATGTGTTGCTTTGTTTGTACTGAGCAGGCTCAGTACAATCTGCTGAAGTCACTGCCTTCATTGTGCCCCTCCCCACTATCAGCAGGTACAGGTCATCTCTGGAGCAGGCTTCAGATAGCTTCTGCTACTTTGATTTAAAGTAATTAGAAGCCTCTTCCATATTCAGATCCTTGAGTTCTGAAGTCCAGCTCAGTTCCCTAATTCCCTTAATTTTTGAAGGTTTGCCTTTTTGAAATCATGGACCCTAGTTGCAGATCTATTTTTCTTTATCCTTCCATTTAGTTTAAATGGAATTAGATCATGGTCACTCAAACCAAGGCTGTCCACTACAACCAGTTCTTCTAGGAGGTCCTTCCTACTAACTAATACTAAATCTAAAATGTCATCACCTCTTGTTGGTTCAGTGACTATTTGGTGAAGAAATCTGTCAGCTATCACCTCCTGGAATATCTGGGCCGCATCTTTATTAGTGGCACTTGTTCTCCAAGTTGTATCTGGGAAATTAAAGTCTGCCATAATCTCCCAATTCCCACTATTTATTTCATTCAGAACATTAGAGGTCTCCTTCATATCCAGATTAGATCATGGGCATCTGTAGCAGATCCCAAGCAGTAGCCCAGTGGAGCCACAGTTATCTTTCTTCCTAAAGAGATTCTGTTTTATCCATTCATCACTTCTAATTTCTTTACAGTCTACCTCATCATTAGTATACAATGCTACTCCACTACCCTTATCTTTATTACTACTTTCCTGAACAAAAAATGTACCCTTAAATGCCTGAGTTCCAGTCAGGACAACAATATACATGGTGGAATAGTAATCTTTTAATATCTGGTTTTACTTCCTGCACTAATAGTTCTAGTTCCTCCATTTTTTACCCTTGGATCCTCACATTGGTGTACAGACATTTTAGTTTCTTCTCAGCTTCACCCAGATTCCTTGCCCAATTAGGTACAGTCATTCTACTGCCAGTATCACCTACTTGACTATTAGTGTCATTGGCACTTTCTCCTACCCTCTGTTGTTCCTTTCTCCATTACTGTATCATCTAATTTGATTTTTTCTTCTGCTCAGGGTTAGAAACAGGCATGGAGATTACATGAGCATCTGTCTCCCTGAACTCCTAATTTAAAGCTCTTTTAAGGAGTTGTGCCAAGCTGCTTACCAGAAGTCTCTTTCTCTCCCTACTCAGGTGGAGTCCAATTCATGAGAACAGTCCTGTTTGTGAATGCCTCCCAGTAGTCAGATATCTCAAAGCCTTCCTTATGGCTCAGGCAGTGGTGCTATCTTGTCTCGCCTTCACTCTCCTCCTCTAGGGAGAAGTAGAATTCTACTGAAGATCACCTGAGCCTTCATTTCTTTAAGCATCTTCCCCAGCCTGGCATAGTCTCCCTTGATGTGTTCCAGGGAGAATCTAGCTCTATCATTTGTTCCCATGTGAAGGGCAATAAGTGGATTCTTTCCTGCTCCCATTAGGATCCTCTTCAGCCTCAGGTCCACATCCAGTATCTTAGCTCCCCACAGACAACATAGCCTTCTGCTCTCTGGATCAGGTCTGTTGACAGGTCTGTCTATTCTTCTTAGTAGGGAGTCACCAATCACAGACCTGCCTTTTCCTGGTGTTGGTGAGAGTCTCCTTTGATCTCACTTGCAATCTTCTGCCAGTCATCCTCTGGCCTCCTGGGGCTCTGAACTCTGACTTTCTTGTAGAACTAGCTTCTCTACTTCCTTGCCCTCCCACCTGTTGCTGCCTGCTGTGCCTCCTCTTCATTTCTCTACTTGGCAGACCTGTTCCTGAGCTCTATTTCTCCTTCACTAGCTTGTCTCTTCCTCTGCCTGGTTCTCCTAGTCACATGCTTCCACTGGCCACTTCGCTCACCCAGCAGCCTCCCCTCCGAATTCTTCAGTCCACTTGCATCTGCGAGACTTGAGTTTTCCCTTCAGCCTCCTCTTGCCTTCTTTCCATCATCTGCTTGAATCCCCTTCAAAACTAAACCTTAGTTTCTACCTGCATCTCCCATCCTCAGATCTTCTCTTCCATCAGTTCTATCGGGCAGCACTTCATACAAATTAAACTTTTCAGGTACCCACTCCAGGATAATGTACATGCTGCAGCTTCCACACCCAGTCATCTTCATTGTCTCAGCAGTAGTAGTGACCCAAGGAATGGCAGCCTCTGTAGTGGTCATAGCCTGCCTTCTTAAGTGCCTGTTTGGGGGTGGGGGGGGGGAGAAGAGAGCGAGCACGTGCCAGGACAAGAAACCTACATATAAACTAAACAAAAACAGGACAGCACACACTCCCTCCCCTGAGCTCTCCATACAAACTCCTACTCAAACTCCTGTTTCCAGCTCTGTTTGCTGGCTCCTGTGCCATAGCAAGCAATGACAGTTAAATCTTTATTGCACAGGTGTACAGAGATTGAAACTAGAAATGTCAGAAGCAGGTATTCACCAGGACAATGGCATAGGCACGGTCTCTTGAACTATCCAGGCAACCATAAAGTGGCTGCATAGAAACCATCTCACAGCAGTAAAGAAAAATACTATAAATGCACTGTAATCCTTCCAGATTACACATTTACACAAATTAAATAAACAGTTCTTAAATGTGGTTTTCCATTTCAGTTCCCCAAAAGGCTTAGTGGGAGCCATGCACTAGTTTGGCTAAAACTCAGATGGAGACCATTTTGACCCATATCATATCAATAATTTGATCCCTAATGCTACACACAAAAAACAGCCACCTGGAAACTTTTGAAAATGGTTATTTGGGGGGGGGGGGCAGGGGGTTATATCTATGCAACACCCAGCTCAAATGACCCAAAGTTTGGTATACTAACCCTGCCCTGCACCCTCTTGAGGCACACTACATTTCAAAAGAATCTGACTAAGCAGGTCACATTTAGAGAACTTCAAAAGTTCCACCATAAAATAGAAGTCATGACATAACCTCAGTTATAGTGGACCTGCTGCCCCACTATACATTTCTAGCCCTGCACTTTCTATGGCTAAGAATGAGTGAATTTTGTCTTTTTCAAAGAAGACCATAGGGACAGATTCTCAGGTCTGGCCAAGTTGCTTTAAGCTATCTTTGTGGTTCACCAATCCTGGGGATCGATCCATTTCTCTGTATAACTTGAAGCAGCTTCAGGGCTGCTGTGAATTATTCCTGGCTGCCTACAGCCCCAAGAAGCTGTTCTGGCAACAGAGAATTGCTAGAGTGCAAAGGCACCGTGGTGACATCTCCTTTTTCCAGTTAGGCACCCTAAGCTATAGGCTGTGAAGAGAGGCAGTGTGCAGCCACTTGCATTCCTACCCCTCATATGGATTTCTTATGAAGCTGAAGGAACCCCATGTAGCCATTTAAATTGGTTTTCCAGCTGCTGTATTCTAGTATAGAGCAAAGCCAGGGTGTAGATCTGGCCCTACATGCTATAGGCAGCTTTAATTGCCTTGTATCCAAATACAATAAATTAATAGGTGATCTTAGCGCCAAAGTTCAGATCCAGATTCAAATTTCCCAAAATGCAGGGGTGTTTGAATCCAGGATTTTGGTTTGGGCTGATTGCTAAAATAAATGACAATTCTAAAAGAGAGGAGGGGGTGGGAGGGAATGAAGACTTGTAGAGGGTTATGTCTTCAAGCAGATTTTTTTTTTTCCCATTTCATGAATTGCTGTTTCTATGAGAGATACACAGACTTCAATTGAGTTTTATCTGAATAAGGACAGAGGAATAAGCAGAGTAAGAACTTCAATATTTGACACAGTGAAGTAGAATGAAAGAACCTGGATGGTTTCTGTGAATTGAAATTTTGGTTATAGGACCAAATGAAACCCTCAGTTATGTATGCACAACTTATGCTAGTGGCATGTAACCAATGGCAGAATTCAACAGTGATGTTGTTTTTGGAGGAAGACTGTCTTAGTTATAAAGTTCCAGTATAAACACAGCATTCAGTTACATACACTTTGTTGTACTGAAGAGGTGAGATGAAGTAGAAACTACAAACTATGACAGAGCACTCATCAGAATTCCTAGCTTACAAAAGCAAAACTGAGGTACAAGTAAAAGAATGCTGTAACAGATAGGGACAGACCAATATGAATGGCGGTTGAGAGAAGCAGATGCTCAATAGTGGACAGCAACAACTAACAAAAGGGCTATTGTGTTTTTATTGCATTGTCTTATTTCTTAGAGTACATCTTGAAGGCATATTTAGTTGCCAGTGTGTTACTTTATTTTGTTAAAAGCAGAATGCGAAACTTGTAAATTGTAATACTTACGCTAAGTGTTGCATAACTCATCTGTATAGGTCAGTGTTAGCTGTAAATAAACATTGCTTTTGACAGATGAGCTATTGTGACAGAGAATGAATTTGAGAGTGATGTTGTGATTGCAGGCCATATCATTAATAATACAAACACAGTAGTCCATTAAAGAAGCAGTTTCCCTGATGGTATCCACATTTCCTCAAGTGATTCAGTCACTCATATTTTTCGTTCCTGCAGAGTCAGTTTTGTAAAGAAATGGACATTGAAAACACTAGGTTTTCAAAATAAGTTTCTTCATTACACTAGCAGCTAAATTAAAAAAGAAATGGGTAACATTCAGTACTGGAATTAGCTATCCTGTTAAGGCTTAATGAATATATGCAGATTTCTTTTGAACAGTAGAGACGTTTGAGAACCAAAATCAGTTTACAGGTCTAGTTAGGAAAAAACCTGCCATGAATTCATTTTGTAAAATGTAAAACTTCCAATCACACACACACAATTTTAAACGCTAAACATTTGTATAGGAAATGCATTATTAATTCTGCCTACATCAGTTTCCTTTGCTATGTCTGAGGTGTCCTGTTTTATCCTAAGAAGAATGTTTTATATTACATATAACTCATTTTCTCCATTTACTAGAATTGTAGACTGAACGTACAAATGGCAATATCTATGTATTCTCTCTCTCTCTCTCTCTCATTTATCAAAGTACTTTTACAGTCTATGACAGGCTAGAAAATGTTCTCACTTATAAAAAGGAGCTAAGTTGATTATACAGTGCAAGATTAAATGGGAAAGCTCTAGCTAAATGGTAAAGTATCTGAATCTTGCTGTTTAAACTGAAATGAGGGAACTTTTGCCCTGATCCTAAAAGCAAACAATTCATTGGAATAGATAGCTCAGTTCATCACAAATCATAAACACAGGAATCCCCTTATTCTCTACTGAAATACAAGCCCCTTATGGTGTTAAACATGGTCTCTGGAAGACAAACACTAAAAAACATTTTATGATGGGAAGTGAATTGACACAGCAGAGGAATTAACATAGGCAGAATGCAACTACGCAAACTGGAATTGGGAAGCCAATGAAATCACAGCCCAAGTTGGGTATAGCTGCAGAATGGGGACTGTATAGCAACACTTGTCAGAACTAACCCACAAACCTCTGAAAGAAACATCTCTTGTCCCATAAAAAGGCTTTTAAAGAGCTATTGGAGACCTGACACTTCCCCATCCACACAAAGGGGATCCCTGCACAAAATTCTTCTTTACGTCAGTAATCCAGCAAGTCTGTTCGGGCAGAGATTTTCAGACATTCTTTAGACAGCTCTGACCCTTTTGTGCCACTCAGGTAACTCCCCTCCTCCTCTACGGTGCCAAGCAGAGCTCTGCTGCAGGACAGAATCTCATTCATAAATTTGCAAGTTCTTAAAAACTGTGCTCAGTTCTCAAAGTCAAAGGTTAGATTTTTAGAAACTTTACCTAGTTCACCTCTCTGTATGGGGATCTAAAGTGACTGGGCTGAAAAGCATGCCTGAGCCTGTGTGGGAGAGAGAGCATACAGGATCACAGATTATGATCATGAGGCTGCCATGGAGCACTGAGGCTGCCAAGAAGTACACAAGTGCACGTGAGCCCTGCCAGTGTTAACTAGCACTTTAGTCCAGTGCAAGGAATCAATTAGGCCAGTTACCAGTTCTAAAGAACTAGTGTCAGGTTCCACTAAATTCACCTTTGAGAGACATGAGGCTGAGCGATTCCTTCTCATAGTCTCAGCCACAGAGGCACTTGTTGAGTCATGGTTGGGGCTGCTTGTCTGGTCCTTCTCCAATTTCCTCCTCACTGGCAGTATCCCAACAGGGAGAGGTGAGCATGTTTATAAAATGAAGGAGATTAATGTGCTGGAGCTGTGACAAATTATTGCTATCCATCAAGAGACAAATCAAGGAGATTATATCAAAATGTAATTATAGCTCTATTTTGCAAGCACTTCGGCTTCTGATACGAAGCCACTTTTAAAACAAAATGATTTTGGAATTGCTTTTCTGTGTAACTTGCTAACAGGAACAAAACATATACTTTCTTGGATTTGCTAAATTCGGAGGATTTTTTTCCCCCCCAGCCTGGAAGATTGGCCTGACTAATGTAATAATTAAAAATATCTAAACAAGTACATTCTGCCCATTGCAATGAGTCCATGATGCCTCATAGTTTGAGATCATTGTCTTTAAATATTCATAGAGATGTGCTTTATTCTTGATTCTTCCAAGTGTAATGGTCAGTAGAGAGAATGGCTTGGCAGAGTACTCCCAGGGAGACAAAGCCTTAAAATTGATGAACTAGAAAATACTTGTTCTCTAGATGGAAATTGGGCCAAGACACTCAGTTTAGATTTAAATACAGAGACAATCTTCCCCAATAGTTGGGAGTCTAGAACTTGAGGGAGTCTAGAACTGGGGTTTTAGTTTGGGTCTGACAGTTAGCATTTTTCAGGGTGCATGAACACAATTGTGGTGTTTTCCTTTAACTTAGTTGGGGATCTTTAACTTGACCCTCTTGTGACATTTCTTTAAGATGTATTATAAAAATGTAGAACAATCTTCTACGAGAAATGTACAGTGGAGAATCTGGTATTTGCAGGGAGATTAACTAGATCAGTGGTTCTTAACCTTATTTTGATTGGGCCCCCTTCTTTGTGTCTAATCATTTATGCCTCCTCTCTTCCCCCCCCACCGGACATGTACTATCACCCAGCTCTGAAGGCAGAGCAGAAGCTCCTGGCCAGGCACCCAGCTCTGAAGGCAGTGCCATGCCAGCAGCAGCACAGAAGTAAGGCCGACAAAGTGATAGTCATCAATATCACTTTCCACAGCAGACTTAGCACCCCATTGCCATCCTTACTTCAGCGCTGCTGCTGCCGCCACCTCGGGATGGACAGCCAGAGTCCTGCCACCTCCAGGGTAGGGATTTGGGAGGGGGGCAAGAGAGCCTGAGCCCTGGTGGTGGGGCTCCAGGTGTCCCCTTTATCCCCACCTCCCAGGTGGGCACAGCCATTTTGCATGAGCCCCAGCCACCCAGGGTGGACAGCCAGAGCTCTTTTAAAAAAAAAAAAAAAAAAAAACCACCACACAAACACAGCTCACACCTCCCTTGGGAGGCCCACCCCATAGTTTGAGAACCACTGAAGTAGAGGATTTAACAGGTCTTTTCCATCTTGAGAAACAGGCACAATCCTCAAAGGCCACATCTACATCTGAGAGTTCTTGATTATATTTCAAGTTAGTTACTTGGTTGTAGCCAACATGAGTCAGTGCATCCAAGCATGATACTTACACATGTTTAGCAGATTTGCTGTTATACCCCACATCCACATTAGGGCTATACTTCATCAACAATGTCTTCTGGGCATGCATCTCAGACTTCCTGAAGTTGATTTCTGGGTTTGAACTGTCCCATAGTTGGAGGTTCAATCCATTATAAAGATAGGCTCAGTCATGAAATTCAGATTTACAATTGGCTTCAAACTTCCCTAAATGTAAGATGTTCAGATCCTTAGGTTAGCTACATTTATACTAATTCCTCAGCTTCTTTTCTGTGAATCCAAGAAAACTAAATAAAAGATCACACTAACTTTGAGGGCTCTGAAACATGACAATGTCAGGTGATCTGGCAGTGGCCATCTTTAAGACATCAGAAAGATAGGACATAGTAGTCCAGGAGCTCCTATGAACACACTGCAAGTATTATATGTTACTATGATAAATAACTAAAGATACAGCTCATGCAAAAAGGCCATAGCTGCAAGAACATATCTTGGATACCTAGAAGCCCAACTATATACTATATCACTTCATAATCCTTAGAGGAGACAAAAGGGTTATTTGATACAGTGTAACTTAAAAATTAAAGATTTGCTTTTACCAGTCTGTGGATTCAAAACCCGATAGATGGGACCAAAAACAAAAGCCATGATTCCAAAGTATTTCTCCACCCCCTCCTCATCATGTTCAAGTATATTATGTGTAGCTTTGAAGTGTCATCTGGACTTTACTGGGGAGGGGAGGGATTGTCTTGTTTCATGGTTGATAAAATAAGTTTAAAGAGTCACTAATTTTTAAACTATTATTTTAAAAAAATGGTCTTGGAAATTCTAGCTCCATGAGGGTGTTGCCACAACTACCAGTACTGTGTAATTTCTATACAGTGCTGGACACATGGGATCAGGACTATACAGGATAATGAAGGAACTGGCTACATGACCGAATGACTTTGCTTGATATAGAATGCAAAAGCCCTTTTGCAAGTTGGGACCCCGACCCAGCAATGGAATCCACTACCATGGACACTTATTGGATTCTAGGTAGGCAGCCAGCATCTGCGTTGTCAGATCCCATTGCAGGATTGGGAGTTTAATGCTTAAATCATGACCATTAGGCCATTGCATAACTATGAAATGAATTGCAAAAAATGTGTGAAGGACTTATTTTTTTCAAATTAAAACACCAAAACCCTACACATTCTTACAGGTTGGTTCGTGTCCACTATGGATTGTGTAGTGAACTAAGCATGCAGCGTGTAATATGTAGGCTCCCTGGAACCAGAGATTCAGATTTGGCCGGGCGCAACTCAGCTTTTTATTCTTTTGAAGCAAAAAATGTATGCATTGTAGTTACTGACAGAGCCTAAATTCCTTAACTCCCAGTCTTTACCCACTGGATTATGCGGCCACCTCATTAGATTTTCAATAGCTACTAGTTACTAAGAGTGACTATGAAAACAAGCACAGCAACTATGCGTGGGCAGTAGAACTTGTTTTATGAAGAGAAATATTCTTGGCTAGAACACCAACAATCAATCCTGCTCTCGCTGGAAGAGAGCCTAAGCTTCTTTAACATTCACCTAACAAACCTCCAAGACTTTGTTTTAGTCTCATTTGAAGATCATCTGGACCACTCGTACTTGCCCACAGGAACTGCACAGCAGGTATCAGCTTTGGGTGTCCAGTCCGGTAGCCTCAATTTGCATATAGGTGCATCAGTGTGTTACATGAGCAACAATTGCAACATCAAGCCTTTAGATAGAAGTCCATGGAAAGCTGAACTCTTGTTCCTTTGGCCCAATACCATTAGTGCCACCAATAAATATAATGGTGAGTAAATTGGATATTGGAATTGCATTTCTCTGTAACAACTGGTGGTGTTCAGTCTGAGAATATGTTCCACTACAGAATATGGGCCAGGAGGTAGATATAGTAAATCCTTAAGCAGAATTAATCTTACATAAATGATCTGATTAAACAGCTCATCAACTACACGGCAAGAGATAAGCTTTAGAAGTTGTCTTTATCCTACTAATTCAGGCCAGTGTTGTCAATTGAGTGTGAGAGATTTACAGTATTGTGTTTGGAGGCTGATTTAACCTGACCCAAACAGTTAAGATGAGCAAGTAAAAACTTGCTTAAGAAACAAAATTGCAAATTTATATATTTTTTTATTTTGCACTATACTACTAATAATAATGACAGGTTTCAGAGTAAATGTTAATTCTGAGGGACCAATGCCTTAAGGCCTGTAGGCAGCTCAATAGAAAGAAAATTGCATGCACAAGTCACCTTTTAAAATAAAATATGCTATCAATAATAGCCCAAGATCCTAGCTCACAAAACTTGTGCATCCCACCTACAAGAAACAAACCCCATAAACAACAAAATAAAAGGAAACAAGCCAATGAGTCTAAACTAAAAATAAGGGTACAGCCATCAATATCCTTTACATGTTTATATATTTATAATACTTTGTACTTCCATAGTGCCTTCCTTTCAAAGATCTCAAAGTGCAGTGTTTACATTAAGTTCATAGCAGCCCTGTGTAGTAGTATTATCTCTATTTTACAAACGGGAAACTAAGGCATAGCTAGGATAAGTGATATGCCTATAGTCACTTTGTGACTAAGTGGCCAAAACAGAATCCAGGAGTCCTGACTCTCTGGCCCTTGCTCTATTTATTAGACACACAGCTGATTTCTTACAGTGTTTATATAGCTGCATTATTGTATTTAAATCATATCAATTTTTTCATATGGCTCAGTATGATGGTGCACACTCACCTCTTGTGAGCACCTCCTGTCAGGTACATACCTGCACACTCACTCTCTGCTCCTGGCACCCCCAGTCAGCTGTTAACCTCATCAGGCAGGTCTTCAGTGGCTCAGCCCTCCAGCCTAGTCACAAACTGTCTAAACATATGAATGAAACCTTTTCAGGGTAAAAGGTCCAATGATAGTTTCCCTCTTTGGGGTCTTCAGCCTCATCTCAAGGCCTATTTAAATTCTAGCCCTTTTCTTGGGCTTTTAGTACAAAGTTTTATCGTCTTCTGGGGTCTTAGGCCACTTCCCCAGCAAAGGGACCCAGACCCACCCACTACTCCAGGTCCCAGCCCAGGGACCCTACAAATAGCAGCCACATGCTGAGTCCTTTAACTCCATTGTTGCTTCTATTCCCTGGGCTACTTCCCACATAGCCCCTTTTCTTAACTTTTGCCTCAGGGTTCTCTGTCTTTTCCCTGCTTGAGCAGGGTCTCTCCCAAGCCTCTTTACCTGTGGTGTTTCACAGCCATCTGGTCCTTTCTCCCCCTTCTGGTCCCAATCAACAAGTGAGTTGCTTAGGCCCTGCAGCGCCTTTTAACTAAGCCTGCTGAGCTCTGATTGGCTGCTTCCATGCAGCCTTTCTAGGCAGGCCTGGAGGACCCACCTTTACTGCTCCTTTTCTGGGGCAGGGTGTGGTAGGACCATGACGTTTTCACCCCTGCACTCAGACATCCCCTGCCGCTGAGCCTCCCAGCACTGAAACTCCCACCCCAATGAGCCTCATCCCCCCTGCACATGCACCCTGACAAGCCCCTCACACCCAGACCTCCACCCCACTGAGCTCCAACAAGCTGCATCTGGACCTGCACCCCACCAAGTCCCACTCCCCCAACTCCTGGATCTCCCACTCACATACCCCCTGCTGAACACTGTCCCCCGACACTCAGACCCTCCCCCCCACCGATGAGCCCCAACCACCTTCACCTGGACTCACCTGCAGAGTCCCATTCCCCCTGCACCCAGAACCCCCCAAAGAGCCCCTGTACATCCAGATCCCCCCCGCACCTGGACCCCACACTGAGCCACGCACACCCAGATTGCCCCACACAGGACCCTCTCATCCCACAACTGGATCCCGCCACACTAAGCCCCTCCACACTTGGATCCTGCCAGGCTGAGCCTGCTTTCCTCATACCTGGATCAGGGGCCAGGGCTGGGCATGCGTGCGAGACTCTGTCGCTCTCTCTTGCTATCTTGGTGCACCTAGCGTGGAGGGGAAGAGGCCTGGGGTGTTTCTAGGGCAGGCCCAGCCCTTGCACTGAGTCAGAGTTGGGTGCAGCCTCAATAAGTCTGTGTCCTGGGGGGAGGGGGCTGCGGGTGATATCCACTTTATTGACAAATAAAATATGCCAAATTTTAAAATTTTGAGTGCAGAATTTTTAGTTTGGGGGGGGGTAGATTTTTTTATTTTTGGTGCAAAATTACCTCAGAAGTAGATTGTATGGCTATAGCAGCTTCATGCCTTTATCCTGTTACTCTAGTATTTTTTAAGAAGACATATAATTAGTTGCTCCTGAAATGTTGGGCTAAAGTGTTAATAATAATTCATTCCCATAGCAATGTTGGTAGTACCTGTGTAAAAATGCACATGTATACTGTAGGTGGTGCAAGTAGCAACATCTGTAGTTAAGGTTGCTTGACACTTTTTCCATTATAAGATCCTGGTTTTGGTTGCTTATAACTTTGCTAAAATTTAACAATTTGTAGTGAAATTTTCCATGCTGAGTGTTTGCCTCACGCTGAAATTAAAAAAAAAAAAAATCAGCAAAACCAGCTTAACTGTTTCTCTGAATGAGGTTAAGGAAAAATATGCTGTTCTGCCTATCATGTTTTCTAGCATGGTTAGGCAGCTAAGAGCATTTTCCTCATGTGTACACTGCAACCGTCATACTTCAGGAACCAGAGTGAGACCAGGGATATAAAGTTTAAACCAGAACTCTCTTTATTAGTTACATGACAAGATAGCTTCTACCAGGGCCGTCCTTAGGATTTACGGGGCCCTATGCAGTATTATTAAACTGGTGCCCCTATACCCAACGGCAGCCCGGGCTCACATGTGTATTTTAGATAAGTGTGGTCTTTTGAAGGATTTATTTTAAAAACTACAACTCTACCCCGATATAACGCTGTCCTCAGGAGCCAAAAAATCTTACTGCGTTATAGGTGAAACCGCGTTATATCAAACTTGCTTTGATCCGCCAGAGTGCGCAGCCTCCCCCCCCCCCCCCCCCCCCCCGGAGCGCTGCTTTACCGCATTATATCATAATTCATGTTATATCGGGTCGTGTTATATTGGGGTAGAGGTGTATATGTCTGAAGATCCAAGCATTTAAGGCTAAAGATGAATACTCAGATTGTACAACTAAAAATCTATGCAAGGATTTTTTAGAGATGTGATTTTATCATCTTCAGCAAAACACTACATATTTTTAAAGCAAATTTTACACTAAGGTCCTGTAGACTAACATGTTCTGAGTAAATATTACAGTAACACACAACTGTTTGTCAGTAAATTCAAAAACTGACAGTATGTACCTGGGGGTTGGCAAATGCCTGTTAAATGGCTTCATTACCACTTGAATGGCTCTTTAACAGTTTCAGTGTTGTGCTAATAGGTCTTGCAGGCTTGAAAGCTTGTTCACTTTTAATTACTAGATCCCCTCTGGAGGAAGACTCACCAGGCTGCAGCAGCTAGCAGTGGTGGGAGTCTGCAGGAAGGGTCAGAACAGGGATAGGAAGAGGTGGGAAGGTGAACACTAAGGATGCCCCAAGTTTTCAAGTGCCCTACGCAGCCGGGCATGCTGCTTATGACTAAAGACGGCCCTGGCTTCTACAGACTCTGAGCATGCAGACCCTGAAAGTATATCTATACTTATGGTGGCATATAAAGTACAAGCACTGCATGACCAGCAACAGGTATGAATAGCAGCATATGTGGTGAGGCATAGCTTCTGTGACTAGAGTAGAATGCTGTACATGCCTGAACCTAGAGTACATAGGCGCTGACTCCATGGGTGCTCCAGGACAGGAGCATGCCCTGGAAAATAGTAGGTACTCAGCACCCACCAGCAGCCCCACAGATTAGCGCCTCCCCCTTCCCCCCCAGCGCTTCCGGCACGCCGCAATCAGCTGTTCAACGGCGTGCAGGAGGCGCTGGGGGGAGGAGAGGGGGTAGGAAGAGGCAAGGGGAGGGGGCAGAACGGGGCGGGAAGAGGCGGACTTGAGAGAAGAGATGGAGTGGGGGCGGGGCCTGGGGCGGAGCGGGGATCCAGCACTCCTGGGGAAATCCCAAAGTTGGCACCTCTGTTGGGGTATGTCTACACTACGAGAGTAGTTCGATTTTACTTAAATCGAATATGTGGAATCGATATTGCAAAGTCGAACGTGTGTGTCCACACTAAGGACAGTAATTCGACTTTGTGAGTCCACACAAACGGGGAAAGCGTCGACATTGGAAGCGGTGCACTGTGGGCAGCTATCCCACAGTTCCTGCAGTCCCCGCTGCCCATTGGAATTCTGGGTCGAGCCCACAATGCCTTCTGGGTAAAAAAATGTGTCGAGGGTGCTTTTGGGTAACTGTCGTCATCCGTCCGTCACTCCCGCCCTCCCTCCCTGAAAGCGCCGGCGGGAAATCAGTTCGCGCACTTTTCTGGTCAGTGACAGCGCGGACGCCACAGCACTGCGAGCATGGAGCCCGCTGCGACCATCGCTGCAGTTGTGGCCGTTGTCAATGCCTCGCAGCTTATCATCCACCTTTCCCAGAGGCAGATGCAGATAAATCAGGCGAGGAGGCTACGGCACCGCGGTGAGGGACTGAAGTCTGAGAGTAGCACAGGCCTGTCAGAAAGCACGGGACCCAGCGCCGAGGACATCACGGTGGCAATGGGTCATGTGGATGTTGTGGAACGGCGATTCTGGGCCCGGGAAACAAGCACGGACTGGTGGGACCGCATAGTGCTGCAGGTCTGGGATGAATCCCAGTGGCTGCGAAACTTTCGCATGTGGAAGGGGACTTTCCTTGAACTTTGTGAGTTGCTGTCCCCTGCCCTGAAGCGCAATGACACCCGGATGCGAGCAGCCCTGACTGTCCAGAAGCGAGTGGCCATAGCCCTCTGGAAGCTTGCAACGCCAGACAGCTACCGGTCAGTCGCAAACCACTTTGGCGTGGGCAAATCTACCGTGGGGGTTGTTGTGATGCAAGTAGCCAACGCAATCGTTGAGGTACTGCTCTCAAAGGTAGTGACCCTGGGAAACGCGCAGGCCATCATAGATGGCTTCGCCGCAATGGGATTCCCAAACTGCGGTGGGGCTATAGATGGAACTCACATCCCTATCCTGGGACCGGACCACCAGGCCAGCCAGTACATCAACCGAAAGGGCTACTTTTCAATGGTGCTGCAAGCACTGGTGGACCATAGGGGACGTTTTACAAACATCAACGTCGGATGGCCGGGCAAGGTTCATGACGCTCGCGTTTTCAGGAACTCTGGTCTGTTTAGACGGCTGCAGGAAGGTATTTACTTCCCGGACCACAAAATAACTGTTGGGGATGTAGAGATGCCTATAGTGATCCTCGGGGACCCAGCCTACCCGCTAATGCTCTGGCTCATGAAGCCCTATACAGGCGCCCTGGACAGTGAAAAAGAACTCTTCAACTACCGGCTGAGCAAATGCAGAATGGTGGTGGAGTGTGCTTTTGGACGTCTCAAGGGGAGATGGAGAAGCTTACTGACTCGCTGTGATCTCAGCGAAACCAGTATCCCCATTGTTATAGCAGCTTGCTGTGTGCTCCACAATCTCTGAGAGCAAGGGGGAGACCTTTATGGCGAGGTGGGAGGTTGAGGCAAATAGCCTGGCTTCTGATTACGCCCAGCCAGACAGCCGGGCGATTAGAAGAGCCCAGCGGGACGCGCTGTGCATCCGGGAGGCTTTGAAAGCTAGGTTCCTGAGTGAGCAGGGTAACCTGTGACTTTTAAGTTTGTGTACAGAGAAGCTGAACCTGCCCCCGTTTCTTTACCCAGTTAATGTTGATTAGCCTCTCCAGTTACATACCCCCTTCACCCCCTTCCAAAAAAATAAAATCACTTCTATTTTGTTAATGAACACCGTTGTCTTTATTACTGTTTTTGCGGGAATGTTTTAAACCTGGGACGCAGACTGTGGTGGGGAGCGGGTGTAGTGTAGTGATGCAAATGACGCTTCTAAACTCCAGGAATGACAGGCTCCGCAGTGGTGGACTGGTTGTTGCAACGGAGCCTGCCACCCCTCCTGATCGGGACTGTGTGTATGTGGGGGCTATGTGACTTTGTGGCAGGGGGAGGACGGTTACAGATCCCCTGCTGCGTGGCTCTGTGATCCAGGATAAGGACCGCTGCATAAGATCTGTAACTGCCCTCCCCCGCCACAAAGTCACAGAGCAACCCCCCCCCCCCCCCCCGCACAGAACATGAAAACCACCTCCCAGACTGACCAGGGTAACTAGTGACTGCACTGTGTATGTGCCCTGCTGCTGGACCTGCCCCCGCCTCTGTACCCTGCTAAAGGTGACTGTCCTGTCCAATTACCAAGCCCCTTCCCCCCCTTCAGACAGACTCTCCTCCAAAAGAACATGATGGAAACAGTAATGAACAGAAACGTATTTTTTATTAGCAACTACACATGAAACTGGGGGGGTGAAACTTGGACGGGGGCTTGTGTGAGGCGGGAAGGAAAGGACTTGTCAAATTTTGGGGAATGAGAGCCTTCTAGTACTAGAGCAGTCTGCAGGGGTGGAGTGAGAGTTTTCACGGACTCTGCCGCCCCTCCTTCTTTGGACTTTGGGTGAGGGGGGTATGGGACTTGGTGGCAGGGGAGGGCGGTTACAGATAGACTGCAGCGGGGCTCTGTCCTCCTGCCTCCGTTCCTGCAGAACATCCACAAGGCGCCGGAGCGTGTCCGTTTGCTCCCTCATTAGTCCAAGCAGCGTTTGAGTCGCCTGCTGGTCTTCCTGCCGCCACCTCTCCTCCCGTTCCATGTGTGATTGGTGCATTTGGGACAAGTTCTCCCTCCACTGGGTCTGCTGGGCTGCCTGGGCTCGGGAGCAGCCCATAAGTTCCGAGAACATGTCCTCCTGTGTCCTCTTCTTCCTACGCCTAATCTGCGCTAGCCTCTGGGAGTGTGATGCCAGACTGGGTTGGGAGACAGTCGCAGCTGTGGCTGTGGGAATGGGAAAAAGGGAGTGAATTCCTCAGAAAGATAAATGTAGTTGTGAACAAAGAACATAGTCTTTCTCTGTGAACAAGACCATGCACAGCACCTATCACATGCGCACTCAGGACAAGGTCGAATTTTCGGCCCTCGCATTCAGTGCCTGGGGTCTTGCACTGCAGATCTGAGAAGCGGGGCAGGACACCGGAATTTGTGTAGCAGGCAGACATGGTAAGCCGTAGACTTGTGGCTGCTTAAAACTTTAATAGTAGCACTGGCCTCCTTTCACATTGAAAGCAATGCCAGTCCCTGCTGCCAGCAATCCGGCAAGCATGAACTCTGCCCCTGTCCCACCCCCTCGCGGCTGTCCCAGGGAAAGATCCCTGTATGCCGCCCCTCTCCCGCCTCCACCGCGTGGCTGTAAACCGGCGGTTACAGTTCTGTAAAGGAACGGGCAAGCAGTCCCAATACTAACATTCCCCTACCTAATTCAAAGCAGGTCACCATGAGCGACATCACCCTGATGAGGATCTCAGACACTGATAAAGAAAGAATGCTCCGGGAAAGCCTGCAAAGACCAGGGCCGTATGCCGCCCTGCTCTGCAAGGCAATGATCCCGGAGTACTTGATAATCTCCTGGCGCGGAAACGTTTCCTACTACGGAGGACACAATAAGGCCGCTCTCCCAAGGAACCTCATGCAAAGGCTTTCCAATTACCTCCAGGAGAGCTTCATGGAGATGTCCCATGAGGATTTCAGCTCTATCCCCGGACATATAGACCGCATTTTACTGTAGCTGCACTGGCAGCGACTAAACAGTAGAGCGGCTTGGGCAGAACAATCATGCTAAACCGGACATTGTTAGATTTTTTTTCAATAGTTGCACTGCCCAGGACTGAAACGTTAAGCGCCTAGGGCAAACTAATCATGAAAAACCCATTGTTAATATTGTTAATATTCCTGTTCTGTTAAAAATAAATGTTTAGATGTTTAAAACACTTACTGGCTGATCCTTCCCCTGATTCTGTCTCCGGGGTAAGGGATGGGGACGGTTGGTAGGGGATCTCTGTAAGGGTGATGAAGAGATCCTGGCTGTCGGGGAAATCAGCGTTGCAAGCGCTGTCGACTGCCTCGTCCTCCTCATCTCCTTCCTCATCTTCCCCGTCCGCTAACATGTCCGAGGAAGCGGCCGTCGACAATATCCCATCCTCAGAGTCCACGGTCAGTGGTGGGGTAGTGGTGGCGGCCGCACCTAGGATGGAATGCAGTGCCTCGTAGAAACGGGATGTCTGGGGCTGGGATCCGGAGCGTCCGTTTGCCTCTTTGGTCTTCTGGTAGCCTTGTCTCAGCTCCTTGATTTTCACGCGGCACTGCGTTGCATCCCGGCTGTATCCTCTCTCTGCCATGGCTTTAGAGATCTTCTCGTAGATCTTTGCATTTAAATTCTCTAAATATTCTATCTGCACTGCTCCTATGTGCCAACAAAACTGCACACGTGCCGTCCTCTTGAGCAACTGAGCATGTTCCATCCCCGAGCTGCAGGGCCTGAGCAGCATTTTCCCTGCAGTTGCACCTTGTGGGTGCCAGGGGGTGGTGCTTGGCTCTGAAAGTGAGAGCAGGGAGCTTGCCTCTCCTATTCTGCTGGTGTTCCCCCTACTGGGGCCCAGAGAGCAAGGAGGAGAAGCCAGAGGAAGGTTGACTGGCGAATCAGGTTGCAGAGTTTTAAGCTATATGAAGCTCCACATCTGCTGCTATACAGAGAGAGTCTAGGATGGAGTAATTCCTGCCCCCTATTCCTTGATGAGAAAACTTTAGTTTAAAGGCCTTCGGTGATTGGATAGGTCCTCCTGCAGAAAGATGGAATTTGGGACTTCAGATCTATTATGTAAAAAATGAGCCAGAAATAGCTTTAAAATTGTTGATGAGGATAGCTTTATAAATCAGAAAGAAACACAAATGTATTTTTTAAATTCCATTCAATCTTTAATAAATGCAGGTCAGTACTTTCTATTCAAATTGAAATTATGAGTATGGAAAATCCAAAGAGGTTTGGGATTTAACCAGACCCCTTGTCTGCCCTATGTGCTATGGCTAGAGCTGGGCAAAAAATAAATAATATTTTCCTTTAGTTGCACCTCTTTCTGAGTACAAATGGTGTATGAGTAGATGACAATTTTTGAAGGTATTATGAGCAATTCTTGCACAGCAAATTATTCAAAAGCAGCTTGTTGTGAATATTTGTTTTATGAGCTGTTTGGCTTTATTGGGCACATAAGTCATTTGGTTTGTTTCTTTTTCCTGAGTGTCCTGTGTGAATGTTTGCAGTTACAAATTAAAGATTCACTTTAATAATGAGTAAACTTATCATCTGAGGCCCCATTCAGGAAAGCACATATGCATGTGCTAATTCTATTCTCTGTTCAGAAAAGCACTTAAGCATATGCTTTAAGTTAAGCATCTGTTTGTCTCATCATTCCATGGGCTTCAATGGGACTTTGCATTTTGTGACTATTCTGATTAGGATAGCTCCATAGGCAGGAAAGGACTTAAGCGCAAACATAATAGCGGCGAGAGCACTACTTAAGCAAATTCATGTAAAATTCAAATATTAATGGGAAAAAATGTTGCAGTGTTTGCCCAGCTTGTCACTGTGCCATAAAACTCTGCATATTGTAAAACCCACCCTAAAACAGTCCAATTTAGCTCTAAAGGAAGCCCAAATTCACTTGAAACGTCACCGAATTTAGTCTAGGCTTGCCTAAAGGTTTGCAGCCCTGTTAATGAACATAGCTTGAATTTGGGGCTTGTATCACAATCCAAAACAAAATGAGTGTCATGTGGTTTGGGGATTTGTAAGGAAAGCTTGGCACAGCTCTTCAAAGGAATTGCTTTGTATTTTAACTGCAGAAGTGCAAAACTTGGACACACTTAGTCACAACAGAAGAACCTATTCAGGAAAATCTTTCATGTCCAAAACTTGCCATGAATTCAACCCAGGAATATTGATCAAAAGCCCAGCAAACAATTAATTGTTTTTTTCAGGACCAAGACACCTCACAGGGTTTATTTAATACTACAGATCTTTATAATTGTTAATAATAATAATTATTAATTATTATGCTAAGCTCTTTGAGGTAAACTATCTCTTTCTGTGCATGTTCAGCACCTGGCATGGTAGGCCCCAGTCTCGGTGGGGGTCTTAGTCTTACTGTATTACAAATGTTTCATAATAATTCCTGAGGGTTCTGCACACTAGATTTTTCCCAGGAAATTTGGAATTCAAACGGTGATAGGAACTGAATAAGATGATCAGACACGTACTGTGTGACTTGAAAGAAATACTTAATTTATTCAATAAAATTTCAGATTATTATTCCACCATCTCGCTGAGTTTTTATTTACCAAAGATTCATTCTTTCTGTCTGCCATTTGAATGGATTTGCAATTAAGGCCTTTGTTTAATTTCCTTAAAAGATCATTCCTGTTTATACATCCTCTGCAGTTCCGTTTTTAAATGTAATTGCTTCTAAATCCCAGATGATATTAATAGTAGCCTTCACTGAAACCTTTTAGTACTAAGAATTGTGATTTAAACTAGCAAAGTAAAAATTGAACAAGGAAAGCTAGACATAAGTCCAACTGATTTGGGGGCTGATTCTTTTTTCTTGCTCTATTTATACCACTTAATTCTGCAAATAGGGTCCATTTCCAGCAAAATGCCTCCATGACCTTATAGCTGCAAAAGGTGATGTAGCCTGGCACCATACACATTATGGGGACAGCAATGAAAGGGCTCTCTCTGCAGTAAGTAGGTACAGAATTAATTGGGGGGAAAGTTATAGGTAACCTCTCTTTTTCTGATACTCCACATCCCTGGTCTTCTTGTATGCTTCTCCTAACCCACGTAAGCTGTTTAGACTGAGGGAGTTATTTACATCCTCAGGGCTAGAGTACTTCTGTATATAGCTCCCCTCAATGGGGAGATAAATGAATTTTTTCTTCAATGCCTGCTGTTTGAGGGATGGGGGAGTTCTCCTAGGCACAACAGCTGGAAAATTGAGATAGAAGGTTCTTTTCCTCCTTATTGAGAGGCCATGGAACCCCCATTTACTGTTTTCCTCTGAGATAGATGAAAGAAGTGGTAGTCTTTGGCTTATTGAGAGGCACAAAGTTCTCTGTTAGGGAGAAGTGACATCTGCTGCACATACCCTTTACATTTCCTTTCCAGTTGCCTGAGGGCTTGTCTACACTTGAAATGCTACAGTGGCACAGCTACACAGCTGCAGCTGCGCTGCTGTAGCATTTCAAGTGTAGACACTACCTATGCTGACAGGAGGGATTCTCCCATTGGCGTAGGTAATCTACATCCACGAGAGGTGGTATTAGATCGATAGAACGACCTATTGCTGTCTACACTGGAGGTTAGGTCAACTTAACTACACTGCTCAGGGGTGTGGATTTTTCACACCCCTGAGCAACACAGTTAAGCTGACTTAATTTTGTAGTGTAGACCAGGCCTGAATGTCGGTCAGACAGGGAAGAGCCCACTTCCTCATTTCGGGCATATGGGAATGCATACTCATTGCCTCCATCCACACAATTTCCATGAGCCTCTCTGGAGGGGGTAGTAGTCTTGGTGGTTCCAGTTTTCAGGACTTTTTGTGAACCTCCTCTTCCATTCTGATTCATGTGGAATTATCCCCTGTAATCTTTTGTGGAAATAAACCTAGGTACACAGAGATACAGCAGTAATGCTATTTAATAACAGAACTCCAGCAATCCTTTCTATACTCTAATTCCAGCAGCACTTCTCTGATTACAGTAAAGGGGCACCTCATTATATCTTCCCTCCAATACTTTACGCATCCACCAAGAGCTAATAAGCATAAACCTCTGTAGATTTGTTCTTAGTTCTCATATATTATTATAGTCCTGTTCTTATAGTTGTTATAGTCCCGATCTTCTTGATTGGAAGATAGTCCCATGAAAACACTGCTTATCCCTTTATATCTGAAATGGTGTTAAAGAGTTATGATAGTCAAAAGTTTCTAATGAACTACCATGACAGTATTGTTTTACCATATTGTGCCATTCTGAAGTCTTCGTGGCTTTGTGCAACATTTTTTCTCCATAAAGAACTTGCTTTTGTTATTTTCTGGTGTCTTTGAATGTCCCAGAATGAAGGGCAGGACATATTTATCTTCCCTGTCTCTGCCTTTGCTCTGCTACACTGGAAATATACATCCAGACTTCTTCCAACAGCTTTTTGTTTTGTTTTTCCTGATCTTCTCTTGCATTTTGAGGGCCAGAGCCTGGGCCACACCAGAGCAGCATTTAGAGTAGCTCAAAAGGATGGGGTGGCTTTCAGCCCCTTTATGCTCCCAAATTCTGGCCTGTCTCCATGTTCAGCCAGGCCCCTGGCACAGCTTAGAGCAGCAAAAGCTGCTCAGTGTTACATGAGGCTTCCTATGGCCCCAAGGAACCGTTCTGGCAGCCAGGGATCATTGATGGGGCATTTCAGCTACTTCCCTTTCCCCTGGACAAACCTCCTGTTTTGGAGGCTCAGAAAATAAGATTTTCTTTATGCAAGGGGTTTGTTTAAGCTGGCTTTTCAACTGCTTTGTCCTGCCCAAGTCAGCTGACACATAGGGGAGAATGGGGGTCCTAGTCTCTGCCTATTTTGGTATCTTTTACCCTTTCCTTTTTGAAGCCTCTCTGTAGTTCTTTTCCAAGCACTTTCTTTTCAGTCTGGGAATGCTTGTAGACTCTGCCATGTCATAACTTCTTCACTTTGCCTTCCGGCTTCTTTTTCACAGCATCGCTTTTTATGCTTTGTACTCTTGCATAAACATATTCCAGATGGTCTTGAGAGACCTTTTTCCTCTTCCAATTCTGTTATGCCAAACTGTCAGGTTCATCTTTCTCGAGTTAGTATAATCTTCTCCTATGGCCATTTTCTGATCCATCTGGACTTATTACACATTGGCTGTACATTTGCAAATGCACTTCCCTTCTCCTGTGTTGGATTCTGTCACTTGAGATGGACTGTGTTCCACAAAATGGGGTTTTGTTTGATTTTTTTGTTTTTGTTTGTTTGCTTCTTTGTTTTTTGGCTGTGTTTACAACATTCTTTTCCAAACACCGTCATCTTCTGCAAGGTTATTTTTTGAGACTTAAACTGCTTGGACTCTAGTCTTGCTTGTTCATAGCATACACACAGGCTGGTCATGGCGTTCCATGCTCTGGGCCTCTAGCTCTGCTAATTCCATAGCTCATCCAATGTCCAGTTTGGGGTCACTAAGAGCTGTCCTAAGATTAATGAACAAATTGCATAATTTTTATCTTTACCTCACAATCTGTGTAGACTACATGGAGCTACACAGGTGGTGAATTATAGCTAAGGCTATGATTTAGTCATGGAGGTTGCGGAACTCATGGAATCCGTGATTTCCAGAGACCTCCGTGACTTCAGGGGTGGGGAGTTTCAGGGTCCCCTATCACCCATGGGGCCGGGAGGTGCAGGATACCTCCGCCGCCTCTGGTGGCGGCTGCAGCTCCCGGCCACCAGGTGAGGCAGGGGAACCTCTGAGCTCCCGGCCTCCAGGGGGTGGCAGGGTAACCCCTGAGCTCACAGCCACTGGGGGCAGCAGGGTAACCCCTAATCTCATGGGCAGCGGCGTCAGGGGAACTCCTGAGCTTCTGGCAGCTGGGGGCGGAGGGGAACCCCTGAGCTCCAGGCCGCCATGGGCCCCAGAGCTGTGGTTAGTGGGGGTACCCCACAGCTCCTGGCTGATATGGGAGTCAAGGACACCTCACAGCTCCCGGCCCACATGGGGAGCTGCAGGCGGCAGGGGTACCACCACCACCCCGCAGCTTCCAGCTGCTACAGGCAGCTCCTAGCCCCTGTGCAGCTGCCCCCCTTCAGGCGGTGTAGGGATCCTCAGATCCCCATTTTGTCCTGGATATTTTTAGTAAAAGTCACAGCCTGGTCACGCCCTCTGTGAATTTTTCTTTTTTGCCTATGACCTGTCCGTGACTTTTACTAAAAATATCCGGGACAAAATCTTAGCCTTAATTATAGCTATGAAATTTGCTAGTGCAGAGACAGCACTGCCTGCTCCAAATAACAGCTCAGTCCCTAGACTGATAGACTCGCTGTGCTGGAGTTTTCTAGTAGTGTGGGCTTTCAATGGCCTCAAAGGGACACATTGTTGCACACGCCTCTGAGTTCCTTTTAAATTTGAGGATTGAATTAAGGTAAAAACTGAAACAAAAAGCCATTTGAAACCAAAAGGAAGATAAGTGGTGAGCAAATATTGACTTCCTTTTCCCCCATACACCTGATATTTTCTTCACTTAACTTCACTGGGACATTGTAGCTAGTCTTAAATGTGTATGAGTTGGAAACAGGAACTATGCAGTGTTGCCAACCTCTGAGCCTCTCACATTTTGCTGGGAGAGCAGAACAGCTGAGGGACAGATATTACGTTTTAGTTTTTTGAAACGAGTGAGACACGTTACATAATTAGCATTCTGTGACAACAAAAATGCTGAAAAAATATAACAACTTATGAAATGCCCACCCTTTGAAGTCAGGTCACTGTGATTTCTATTTTATTTCGTTTCCCCTCTCTTCAATTCCAGCATGATTTTAGCAACAAATCGTTTAGCTGATTTTTAATTAGATATTATGATTCCAATTATCATTCAGATAAGGCTGGAAAGAAGACTTTGTACCTTTATACAGATATATTTCACAATTTTAAAAGCCATTGACATCATCAGGATACAACATTCAATTGTGCCTTGAACAGATGTCAAAATGGCAACAACTGGAAACAATATGAAATGAAATGGGCTAAGAATGGGCAAATTGGTTATCTAAGTGATTTGCATGTTTGCAGTATCACTAACACAGTGGCTCTCAACCTTTCCAGACTACTGTACCCCTTTCAGGAGTCTGATTTGTCTTGAATACTCCCAAGTTTCACCTCACCTAAAAACTACTTGCTTACAAAATCAGACATAAAAATACAAAAGTGTCACAGCTGAAAAATTACTGACTTTCTCATTTTTACCATATAATTATAAAATAAATCAATTGGAATATAAATATTGTACAGTACTTACATTTCAGAGTATAGTATATAGAGCAGTATAAACAAGTTATTGTATGAAATTTTAGTTTGTACTGACTTTGCTACTGCTTTTTATGGAGCCTGTTGTAAAATGAGACAAATATCTAGATGAGTTGATGTACCCCCTGGAAGACCTTTGCGTACCCCCAGGGGTACATGTACCCCTAGTTGAGAACCACTGCTTAACCAGCTAGTTAGAAAAAAACGTGAATAGATGGGACTCCTAGTTTGCAGTTGCATTCATTAGGATTCCTGGTGGCTCGAGAGATGTTATACCTTGAAATGGTCACTGACCCTCTAGGACCTGGCAAAAATATAGTGCATTTCCCAGCAAAGCTAGGATGCTTTCAGCATCTCAGGTATCCTGGGTCTATCTGTCACACTCCTGATTCTCTCTACTGTGTTTTAACCACGAAGATAGTGCATTTTCCTTTTACAGACTACTGTATAAAATTGACTTTAAAAGGTTACAAGCAACCCATTACTTCTATTACCTTCCTTCTGTTTATAGTTGTTCTAGGAATCCTGGCTAAAGCATTGACCACATAAAGTATATTTCACCAGAGTAAAGAGGCAAGAGTAAACTGTGACAAGACTAAAAAGAACAAAGGGGCAGAGAGTATTTAGAATAGCCAATATATTATCCTCAGCTAAATATTGAGTATGTCTCATCTGTATTTTCTTCCCTTTTAACCAGTTCCATTATTGCATACAATTAACTTTTCTTTTCTTAAATGTTTCTTTTTAGCTTGTAACCTTCTCATTTGGAGATAGACATTGCTCTTCATCCTAATTCTCTGAGTGCCTCTTAGCCTGAGAATGTGCTCCATCTTGCACTCCAATGGGCCGATAATTTATTCTGTGGAATCCGTCTTACTCTAAGTGTTCTGATTCAGCAGGTCCACCTCCAAAGCAAGAGACAAACATTTTAATTCTCTACAGCCTCCTAAATTTGGCTGGGATTGTTCATAGAATTAATTCAGGGATGATTTATGTAATTGCATTTGAGGGCAGCAGACAGAACTCACTTTTTTATAGTCTCAAGAGATAGAGACTATAAAATGTTTGAATTTGCTTTTTTGTTTTCCAAACTCTATACTCAGGAAATCAGTATCAAATGATAATTCTGCACTTTACACACCAGTCTTGTTTGTTTTAAAACGTAGTCATTCCTTACTTAGTCCACAACTACATATCCAGAGACTTCCCAGGTGCAGTATGTGAATTCCAGAAAGCTGCTGATGCTAACTTCATGGCAGACAACTACAATCAGAGGGAAGGTTTGTGTGGAATCACACAGAGGTGCATCCAGGGAAACTGCAGAGCTGCCCAGAGAAGTTGCCTCCCTCCTATGTCTCAATGCTCCCTATTCTTTCAGACAAACCTTTCCCTCTGGGCTGCACAATGCACTCTATCATTGGAGATATTTTTCATGGCACTTTGGGTTTCAAATGTCACAGTTGTCAGGGTAGCTGCACCTCTGACTCCTCCTGGTCTCTAAGTGTACCCCCATTCAGGTCTCAAGCCCTGAGCTGTCACCTCTCTCATGGTGAAATCACACAATTCTTCTGCTCTCAGCAGGGCCGGCAGGGGAGGGCGCAGGGGGGGAAGAGGGGCCAGAGCCCCGGGAGGAGGGCGGCGAGCCCCGGCCGGGGCTCCGCTCTCCCCGGCGGCTGGGGGGAGGGCGCCGGGGGGAGGGCGGCCAGAGCCCTGGCTGGAGGGCGGAGTGCCCGGCCGGGGCTCCGCTCTCCCTGGCGGCCAGAGCGCCGGGGGGAGGGCGGCGAGCCCCGGCCGGGCCGGCAGGGGAGGGCGCAGGGGGGGAAGAGGGGCCAGAGCCCCGGGAGGAGGGCGGCGAGCCCCGGCCGGGGCTCCGCTCTCCCCGGCAGCCGGGGGGAGGGCGCCGGGGGGGAGGGCGGCCGGAGCCCTGGGAGGAGGGCGGAGTGCCCAGCCGGGGCTCCGCTCTCCCCGGCGGCGAGCCCGGCAGTGGCCCCGCTCTCCCCGGCGGCCGGAGCCGGAGCGCCGCGCCGCCCCCCTCCAGGTGCCGCCCCAAGCACAAGCTTGGTGGGCTGGTGCCTGGAGCCGGCCCTGGCTCTCAGACTGAGCTTTGAGCTGCAGTCCCCTGGTACTAATGGTGATTACCTGAGCAGGTCTGACTTTGGTTCAATACCTGCAGTTCTGCTGCTCCCTCTGGCAGCTATGATCAGTGGTATCCAGTGACCGGACAGCCTTCTTAAGGCGAAGTATTATTTATTTAGATCCAAAGCATTTCATAGAAAAGTATCTTAAGACAATAAACAGATTATATAGGCATGTCTAGCTTACCAGATGTCTATCCAACTTCCACTTGGGGATTTTGGTACGACTAAGCTTCCTACAGACACCCAAAGACCTCTAGCGTCTGGTGCCATAATCCTCTCCTTAACTCACAAACCAGTTCCCTCTTGCTATCTTGGGCAGTGTGATTTTTAAAAGCTGCTCAGTCTTTTTATCATCCCCCTTCACAGCAATCAAGTCATTCTTTAACTGTTACAGTGCTCTGATCTTTTAGCTCTCAGCATTGGCAAAATATGGCTTGCAACTTAGTTGGCGATAGTCTGCAGGATACTCAAAGCTGATATCTCTGCCCATTGTCTCTCAAGTATGTGCAGCGATGTTCTGATCTGGGAGCTATTGTCTTCTTCCTGGTGACAGTGTCCATTGATTTAAAGTAATATAGGCACATAAAAACCTGCCACTCATTCTAATATAGTTATATAGTCTATTTCAATAACTAGGGCTTTTTATATGAACACTTTAGGTTATTAAACTTCGTTGTGGCACACAGGGTTCCCCCCACATCTGTAGTCCGACCTGCCCCAATTATCCTTAGTTAGTTAGTTAGTTATAGCAGGGAGATCATCTTTGTGGGCACATGGCCCCTTATTTTCTTTCCTTGACTGATTTACAAAACAGATCTGTCAGCCAGAGAGATGCCAGTTATCTTCAGCCCATAATCCCTTTAAAATCTTTCCCAGTTCACTGGCACTCACTCAGCCTTCGTTCCCAAGAGACTAATAGCTATGTTTAGTACGTTAACTTTTTTATAGATGAAGCCCTTTTTCTCAGCATCTGGATGTCTTGCACAAGATAAAAAAAAAACCTTCATAAAAAATTACAATGGATTGGTTTCTAAGAGCAAGACACAAAGGGCCAAATTCTGCCCTATATTAATGGGAATGTATATTCTTTGTGCGTACCTGGGGGCAGAATAGCAATAGCCCCATATAATGCAGTATCACGATTGCATAGTGTAGAGTTACTAACCGTTACTGTACAATTCTATAAGGAGATCTTAAGACAGCCTCTAATTTTGCACCCAAAATCAGTTGCTGGCTCAATTAGACTTCAAACTGCCTGATTATGCACATGGATCAGATAAATATCTAAATACCACCTTTTGTGCATGCAAGTGATTGTAGTGCAAACTTGGAGCATGTTTAAGAAAAAAATTGGCTGAGACACAGCAGTAGAAGCAGTGTTTGAGGAGAAATAGCAGTCAGAGGAATCTGGTAGGAAACTTGCACACAAAACTATTTTGCTGGCTGGCGTTTTGCAAGTGATGTGCACCATCTGTGAGATAGATATCAGCTGCACTTTGCTTTTTCCAGCCAACATCCCTAGTCAAGAGCTTACATATTTCTAAATAAATTAGACTGGGAATATAGCAATATGTGTCAACTCATTGCTGTTCCAATGAGGAAAAAGCCAATCCTGGAGGCCAGATATTTGTGCTCTCTAGGAGTCCAGGACAAGATTATGCAAAACTGTTTCTGGCTCATCCCTACTGCAGTGCTAGGCTTGCAGAAGGAAGCCAATGGCCATAAATGAATATCAAATCTAGGTATTAGTAGGTGCTGCTGTTGTGTTGCTATTTTTTTTAAGGTACCGTACCGTATCTCAATGGGCTTTCATGCTACCTTCACCACTAATGAATAAATAACTATTAATTTGATAAACAAACCTAATGGTGGGCAAAATGGTGTAATAAGGAGATATTTGCCAAATGCTATTTGAACATTGACTGTAGTTCCTATCGGTGCATTTGTTTTGACATTTTGTTCAATGAGAACTGACATAGTTATTAAAAAAACAATCAAATATCACTGAGCATCAAGCTGAATACAAAATAGCTGCATTCTCTCTAGAGAATGGTCAAATGCAGTTGGAAAGAGTCGGGTATCTCACACATCATGTTCAGAGGCCTGTGCATATTTCCGGGTTTTTTGCACTTAACATGCATTGGCTTTAAGATTTTGGAGTGTCTCAACAAAGAGAGTCTTTGGGGCCTGTTGTATTAATTTAGATGGAATATATGGGTCTAAATTGTTAACATGACCCTGTACCTGTCCAACATTCAACAGTTTTAAACAAGGGTCAGGATTTGGAATACAGAGACCTCAGCCTGCTTAGTACCATGGCAAACAGCATTAAAAAAAAATGTTTGAACTTTTTTATTAAAGATACAGGAAAAAGAAGGGGAAACAGTTAAAGCATTTGAAATGTAAAGTGTTAAGTAAAGCTTTAATTTAAAAAACATCCCTTGTTTCCTTTCCCTTCAGCTGGAGAGAGTTTTCTGAAAGAAACTCCCACTGTCTGACAGTCTCTTAGATGGTATTAAAGACGGTAATAACTGTCCTTTTAGGGGACAGGAGAAGTAATTAGTCAAGCAGGGCTGGAGATGTTGTTAAAATCTGATTGTTCTTCTTCTAAGACAAAACAAGACAAACATACACAGAAGGGGAGAGAAAAGAACACCAAAGAGAAAATACAACTTCTGTGTCTGGTGTTGACTTTACTTGCAACCAGGGCCGGCTTTACCAAGAGCGGGGCCTGATTCCAGGAATCGGGCCGCGCTCCAACCGGGGTCGCGGGGCTTGGGTCCGGGCTGGAGCCGCTCGGCCAGGGCCGGATTGGGCCGCGCCTCCCCGGATCCCTCCTCGCGCTCCCCCCAGCTTACCTGCTGCCACCTGCCCCTGCTTGTTTTCAGACTTCCCGCGAACATCTGATTCGCAGGAAGCAGGGGAGGGGGAGTAGCAGGGGGCAGAGCTTTCAGGGGAGGGGAGGAGGAGGAAGTGAGCTGGGGGCGGGGTGGACAGTTGCGGGGCCCTCTTAGGCGCGGGGCCCGATTCGGCGGAATCGGCTGAATCGGCCTAAAGCCGGCCCTGCTTGCAACCTTACTGCTGGAGAAACACAGACATGGCACACAATTGTATCAGCTACTCTGAGATTTGGCAAACTTGTTCTAGCATCGGGCTCTTTGTGGCATTGCTTTTAACTGACTCTGGTCATAGGTGACATCGGTGTTGCAGGATATTGAAGTCTTGGCCAAATCACCCAGACTCTTATTAAACAGAAGGCAAAAGGAGAGAGATATGAAAGAGAAGAAATAAGGTGGGGAAGGTAAAAGGACACATGGAGGAGGGGGGTGATAAAGTCTCACATCCCAGATGGTGGTTGGGACTTAGCCAAAGCTGGTGGAAGTGGCGGCATCATCTGGATCCCTCTCTCTGGCCCGGCCTAGTCAGGATGTCTCTCAGGATTAGGATGATGAAGGCCCAGCAGTGTTATGACAGAATCAAGGAGACGACGCAGTGGTTAAGCTTGCTCCTTTCTGTTCTTTCAGTCAGCCAGCATCCCCCTACACATCTTCCATATTTTCCCCCCTCCCCAAAGTCTTTTTTTAAGGACCCCGGAAGAGAGTGATGGGTTGAATAGCACATCCCCTCACTATTGTGGCCACCAATAGGCCTAATTTCTGACACACCAATTTTGGTTCATTGACTTCTGATTCCACACTTCTTTTGTTTACCAGGCATGATTTTAACACAGGCCTTGAATTACACCTCTACCTCGATATAACGCTGTCCTCGGGAGCCAAAAAATCTTACTGCGTTATAGGTGAAACCGCATTATATCGAACTTGGTTTGATCCGCCAGAGTGCGTAGCCCGCCTCCCCTCCCCCCGGAGCGCTGCTTTATCATGTTGTATCCGAATCCGTGTTATATCGGGTCGCGTTATATCTGGGTAGAGGTGTATATCAGTAGGTGTCAGGCTGACTGGAGTGGCTCGTGACCGAGAGTGCCAACCTCAGAGCAGACTGTCAAAAGCACGGCAAATACCTCAAACTCGTGGTATGTTCTAATAATGAGATTTCATCAACCCAGTAACAAATGCTAACTCCTGGATCACTGTAACAATCTTACTGTGGAGTCATAGACAGTCCCCTTGGGCTCTCTAGTCTATCTTGCAACCCAGGCAAGCTGGATTTAGTCATACATGGTCAGTTATACCAAAAAATCACAAAATATTCAGGTTCCTTCCTATCCCAAAAGACCAGTTACTTACCCCTGATCAATTTGTACCTTAGTTCTCACACCAAAGATAACGCCAATCCTATAGTAAATTAAATAAGGATTTATTAACTAGGAAAAAGAAATGAGAGAGTTATTTACAGCTTAAAACAGACAACATATGTACATAAATGAGTTTAGTGTATGGTTCCAAAAGGTAACAGAGATGTAACAATCTGTCAGCAATGATTGTCCTTTTAGGGCTAACCCAGGTTGACTCTGGGGATCTCTGCCTTTTTGTTTCTCAGCTTCAGCCCTTATAAGAGTCCAAACAGCAAAGAAATGAAAAATCTTCACATCAGCTATCTTTATTTCCCTTTTCCAGAATTCAAATTGATGGGACGTGCTTTCTCTCACCTAGCACCCTCATGGCAGTAAAAGGCCATTAAACCAGCTTCTGTGCTGTGATGTTCCACAATGGCCCACTTAATTTTGATAGTTCTTCTGGATAGGTGGGGGGAACAACTTTTCCAGCCAATGTTCACAAGTTCAGAGCAGGCATTTTTACAATTATAAAGCAAAACTTACTTATTACCTTATAGCACAGTTTACAGAGATTACAAGTAAGATTAATGCATGCAGCAATTTACAAGCATTTCATAGAGTCTAAACACATTCTTAAACGTTCAACACCTATCTTAAACAATGCTAACATATAGGTGAGCTGGTCTGGTTTCCAGCTATGAATTTGTCCGTGCTTGGCAAGAGCTGGCACCTGGTTTACAGGAGTCATAGTAAGCCTTTTTGTTTAAGCTAATATAGTCTTTCAGTCTCCCTTTTGTACCTTCTCCCATCAACATTTATTATGAGACTTTATAAACTTTTATTCACTTTCCCACAGTTAGGCTCATAAGATGGGTAAAATTGTAGGCCCAGTTATTACAACAGGCCACATTAACCACATTGTCACCTTCACCCCATGAAGCTGTGTCATAGATAGTCATACTGAGGAAAACTGATCCCTAGTGAAACTTCTCTGAAATCAGAGGAGTCAAACCCAGGATGAATTTGGCTCATTGGCCAAGGTTTCCAAGACAGCCAGTGACTTTAAGTGCTCCAGTTTTTGTGTGCCCAACTTTTGGAGCTTTAGCACTATGTAGGAAGCCAACAATTATGAACTTTGAGAGGAAGGGTGGTTGGAAGCCAATTCTGAATCTGGATACAAATTTACAATTGGCTATTTCTATAATAAGCTGGCTTAAAAGACAAGGTATGGACATCCTCAAACTTTGATGTTCAAAATTAGGATCTGGAACCAAATTTTGCATTTGTGCTTATCTCTGATTGTATCTGCATTTCATTAGGATGATAAGACATGAATGTGCAATGCCATCATGTTGGTGCCATTCGGATACAATAATACAACTTTGCAATGCCTATAATAAATTTGGGGTGCCTTTTCACTGCAAATGGAACAGACCTGTGAAAATTAGGACTACCTGTGAAGTTTTGGTATGGTGGTAGCTGAACTATACTTACCTCTCACAATTACAGATATTGCAGGAGCCTAAAGTAGACCTTGCATCTTCCTGGTATAGGTGTCATTATTATTTTTGTGATCATTCATAATGTTAAAAAGGTCCAAAGCTAAGATAAAGCTATAGCTAGGGGGACATAGAGAAGATTAGAAGGCTTAAGAATTTCTTGGACTTCCCTCATACAGGTCTCTAAGTTTAGACTTGAGGCATTATCCTTGGTTTGATATTGAGTGGTTGTACAGACAATATATGAGAAAACTGATGTCATTAGATGAAATAGTGCCTGAAGAACTATTTAGACTTTGAGCCAGATCCTCAGCTGGCATAAATCAGCATAGCTCCATTGAAGTCAACAAAGTTATGCCAGTATACACCACCTGGCCCAGTGGTTTTATTGTAGGTGTTTAATATGAAATGTACTATATTTTTAAATTTTTAGCGCACCCTGACTGTTTCAATTAGGAAGGGAAGCTAATAAATGGGATTATATTATCTATTTTAGAGGTAAATACAAATGTGAAGGTATAATAGAAGCAAATATATGGAGTGGTCATATTGGGGGTAAGACTGTGTGTGAAAGAAAACATATAATAGGTTTAACTTACTGCACTTACCACCTTTCATGTAGTTCCTTTAAAATCAGATGATGAAGATGCGAAAGAGGATTTGAAGTGGCTTGATCCAGTGAGGTAATTCTCTACTGTATTCAACCATTCTCATAACAGTTTAAGAACCTTTGCATCACTTTAATAAATAAGTCTGTTTGTAAGATATACCATATTACAGAGGGGGAAATGCTAATTATTTAATAGTGTGTAATAATAGTGCTGCTTCCCGTAGCCCCACATTAATTATTAGTCATCCTTTTTTTTTCATTTTTTTTTCATGAATTATACTATGCTGTTTTGAACAGAGATTGCTTCCTCTTTTGGATTTCACAGCTCTCCAGGGTACAGTAGAGAGTGAATCAGTTATGCCCAGCATGCAAACATTAAACAAACAAGAGAGCCATAGAAGTTATTTTGGTATTCTCTTGATTGATGGCATCATTTCAGCAAAATATCTCATGTGGCGAGTGCAAAACTCATCTGTGCATCAGGTTTTAAATTGAACCTATTGTAAAAGACAGTATGTATGTCACACATACAATTTTGTTGCAGGGTATTGATTTGTGTTGGGAAAGGATGTCAAAGATTTTATGTGACTCAAAAAAATACTGAGGAAAAGAAAAAGGAAAATAATAATAGTACTTGGCACATATCATCCAAAGTTCTCAAGGTGCATTAATGAAGTTTCACAATACTCCTATGATATAGATAAGTATTACCCTCCTCATTTACCTATGTGGGTACTCAGGATAAAGAGACTTGCCCAAAGTAATGCTACCCGTGAATGTCAGAGCTGGTAGCATATACTAGCGGTCCTTACTTCTGTTCCTATGATCTAATCCAATGGTTCTCAAACTTTTTTTCCATGGACCACTTGAAAATTGCTGAGTGTCTCGGCGGACAACTTAATGATCTTTCCAAATGTCGTTTGTACCGTTAGCTAACTATTGTAAAACACTTTGGATAAAAACGCTATATAAAAAAACCTTTTTTTTTGTTTTACAAATAAAAGCACACAACTCTTATTTTAATATCAGTAGTCTCACCTTTCTAATGCGATAGATGTGCCCTCTCTCCCACACCACAGCAGCCCCCAAGCTGGGGCTGGGAAGAAAGGGGGGGAGGCTAGGAAGGAGGGCCGTCTCTTCCCAGCAGCCGCAGCCTTGGAGGTGGGGAAAGTCGCCTCTTTCTCTGGCCACCACAGCCCTGCACGTCCCAAATTCCCCCACCCCTTCTCACCCCACTGCCCCCTCCCACCTACCCCTTATTCCCCCCCAAGGCCACCACCTCACCTTACATATGCATCTTCTCCAGGGTCCAGGCACCTAATTAGAGGAGCCTGTGCGGTTCCACTAATTAGGTGGGTGGCCCTTCATTCTCTTGTGTGCAGCCGCCCAGGTGCGCACCTTAGAGGGAACTATCTGCAGACCACCTGAATGGAGCTCATGGACCACTGGTGGTCCGCGGACCACAGTTTGAGGACCTCTAGTCTAATCCATTGGTTCTCTACCTTTTTGAGCTCAGGACTCATTTGTAATAATTTATGGCCTTTCAGGACCCAGTAAATAGTCTGGGGGTGGAGGCTCGGGCTAGTTTCAGTTGTATCCTGCCACATGGGGGTGGAGGGGGTTGGGACCTGCCTGGCATTCACCACACAGCTACAGCTCCTGTGCTGTGGGGCTGGCAGGGCTTGGCTCTCCACTCCGGGTGGAGCACTCTGGGGTTGCAGCGCTGCTCAGGTTTGGCCCTGCCCCCCTGACTCGACCAAATTTGTGTGAGTGGAGTTGTGACCTGGCTCATGGGATTGCAGTGCCACTCACTCAAATTTGGTGTATCCGGTCTCCTGCTATCATGATGGCTGGGCTAAACCTGAGTGGCACTGGGACCCCAGAGGTTGCAGTGTCTGCAGCAGGGAGGAGAGCCTAGTCAACAGTGCCGTAACTAGGCATTTTAGTGCCCGGGGTGAGCAAGCATATTTGTGCCCCCTACTAGAGCCCTGCATGGGACTATTTTTTTAATTCTGATCCCGTCTTGCCCCACAGAACCCACTCGCTACTGCTCCTGCATTGTTTGTTATATTTTTATCCAGCTCCCGCTATTATGGCAGCGGGTCCCGGCTGGACAGCGGCGGCTGCTGGCCAGGCGCCCAGCTCTGAAGGTAGCACCGCCAGCAGCAGCAGTGCAGAAGTAAGGGTGGCAATACCATGCCTGCTCCAGGGCTCTACCCCCTACCATTTTTTGTCATTTTTCCACCACATTTTTCCGCACTCCCACATGGCTTTGCACCCTGGGTGGCTGCCCTGCTCACTCAGCCTTGCCAGCCACGTTATGGCCTTGCCAGCCAGCCATGTGGGACAGAAGCCACAGGGGCTGCCCCGCGACCCTTTGAAACATTCTGGCAATCTGATTTTGAGTCCCAACCTACAGGCTGAGAAAGCCTGATCTAATCAACAGTCTTTCATAAATGTTAACACAGCCTTTAACTTCCTGTACACTCCTGGGATACTTTCCCTTCTGTAGTAATGAGAATTATTGAAAATGATTAGATCTATATTAACATCTTAGAGTGTACATGAACTTTTTGATGATCAGTCCCTCGTCAGAAATAAAAATGACTCAGAGCAGATAAACCACGGACACATTCAACCTTCACATATATTTCATCTTAAAATGCAATATATGATTCTGAATAAGAATGACCATATTGGACTTTCTTTAATTCTATTTTTTAATTTTATAAGATGACTAACTGTTGCCAAATTGCTTTTCTCTATTGATACTTCTTCAGTTTGGATAATGGCTCTTTTTCTGCTGGCTCTAAAATAGAAAAATCTTTATGAAATCTAATGAAGACCTTTAAACAGACCTACAATATGTGCCTGTAATGAATCTAGCAATGGTGGTGTTACTCATAGATCAGTTATACTTGTTTTATAATAATCTCAGTGACCTTGAAAGCTCAGCATGTGCCTGATCCATTGTGTGCTCTGACTAAAAACAGCCATTAACTATTTAATGTCACTACGCCTTTCTGAAATGATCAATTGTTATATCAGTTATCTTTTTCTCCATGTGTAAATTATAATATATGTGGCATTACCCAGGATACAATCTGGACAAACAGACAGCTGTGTCCCCTCAATTCCCCAAACTGGGGTGCCTTTTACACTGCTTTGCTGTGAGAGCAACCACATCTGGTCTGCTCACACCCAGCCTCCAGCATGTAAATCACTCCCAGCTATACTGGATGAGTGCTATAGCCAGCCACTCATGAATTACACTGCAGGGCAACACCAGCAAATGTGTGTCTTGTACTGCCCAGCACGTTCCTGGCACATATAAAGTCCATCATTTATCAATAGAAAATGATATGCACAAATCTTATCCCAAATGGAGTTTCCCAAACACTTCAATCCAAACACACGGGTTTAGGTAAAACAACAAAACACATTTATTAATTTCAGAAAGATAGATTTTCAGTGACTACAAGTAATGAGGCATACAAGTCAGAATTGGTTACAAGAAAAAAAAAGGTAAACGCAACTAACACCTAATTTAACAATCTAAGTGAATACAAAGTAAAGGTCTCTCTCACCACATGTTCCAGCAGTCTTACTGCAGGAACCTCTTTCGGTCAGATCTCCCCCATCCCCAGTCCAATGCTGCTGCCTTTGTTCTTCAGGTGTTGATAGGGTTGCCAACCCTCCAGGATTGTCCTGGAGTCTCCAGGAATTAAAGGTTAATCTTTAATTAAAGATTATGTCATGTGATGAAATCTCCAGGAATACGTCCAACCAACATTGGCAACCCTAGGTGTTGATGATGCCATGGGTAGAGAGCAAGGGAGAGATAATTTGGGTGTCTGTCCTCTCCTCTTATTGTCCTTTCTCTTTGCAAGAATCATCTCCAGCTGATGTTCAGGAGACAGAAAGTCTGTGTGGCCAGGAAACTTAAACTGCTTCTTTGTCAAAATGTAGATTTTTCTGCCCACACCCTCTCTCATGATGAAGAGTCGCCACTTACTCTGGTGATGGTCCGTTTGATCTCGTTAACACCTGGCTGAGGCATCGGCTAGCCTTTTGGAACTGCCCTCCAGAACATATTGGAACATGTCTTGGTAAATTATACAGTGGAATCCTATATCTTTACGATGTTGCCACGCATATTTTACCAGGACCATAATAATCAGCAACTCATGAGTTTTCAAAAGATACTTTACACAGTATGCTTTGTACACAAGTTAGCATTATCTTGTAAAGGGGTGAACATAGGGATACAAACTGTCACAATATAACATCAATCTAATATTAGTGAAAACTATTATATATAACCATCAAACAAAGTGGTGTACATATTATAGCTGGAGCTGCTAGAACCACCTATTATTGATGTTGCCTGACACTTCCCATTATAAAACCCTGTTTTCAGTTGCTTATAACTTCAGCCAAAATGGTTCAGCTATTTTGGAGAATAAGGCTCATGAAAATATGTTGTTTTGCCCATGTTAAAAAATTCTGGTGAACTTTTCTTTGAAAAGTTCTAGCACCCCCATGTGTTGGAGCAGGGACTTGAAATTTGGTAGAGGGTGGCCTGTGTATCAGGGGTGAGGCCTTTTGCCATCCCTGTGAAGATCTGTCCTAATCTGGACAAATTATATCTCTTTGAAAAATTTCAGTTCTCACCTGCTCAGTAGAGACTTCATAGAATGTCACAGCTAAAAACTCTGATAATTCCATCATCACTGAGCATGCTCCAGCTCATAACTGTAGGAGGCTGGACAGAATTTCCTCTGCAATTGCAGTTCTTGGCTGCAGCAGGCCAGGACGGAGATGGGCACCAGAAGTGACAGTAGTATGTCTGTCTCTTCTGTGCTCTCAATGACCCCCTTTTGGTATCCAGGCAACAGGAAGGAAGTAGTTGCCTGATTCAAAAGCAGAGGGGACAAGATCCAGAGTGGGGAGAGCAAGAGGAGTAGATTGGACAAGGATCCCAGGGGTGGGAACACCTAACTGGGACTGGAGACTGGCACTGGCTGGCAAGGAGACTGTGACTGGGAGCTGGGGATGGAAATGGGAGGGGAGAATGGGAGCCGATGAGTAAGGCAGGAGGAAAGACTGAGATCACATGAGGAGCTGGCAGGGGAGACTAGGACTGGCTGGGCAATGAGTCTGGGACTGGGAATGACTGATGTGTGGGGAAAGGACACAGATCTGATGATGAGCCTGTGGGCAGGCGGACAACTGGGACTGTCTGGGCAAAGAAACTGTGACAAAGAGCTGGGGAAGATGACTGGACAAGGAGCTCAGGAAGGGAGACTGGGACTGGATGTCAGTAGGCATGGAGAAAATGGAGAGGAGGAGAGAAAAATGGACGAGGCACTGGAACGGGGGGAACTGGGATTGAGTGGGCAAGGAAACTGCAGACAATGAGATGGGAGGGACTGGGAATGGCTCGGCAAAGAAACTTGGACTGGGATCAGTGGACGTAGGACTAGAATTGGGAGCTGGGGGGACGGATTGGAGGGACTAGGGGAGCCGATGGGGCAAAAGGAGTCATATTTATAAGGGGAATGGACAGAAGAATTTGTGTTCACTGGAGAACACTCCCCTGCAGAGCCAGGAATGGAAACCCTGGTTTCTGAATTTCACCATTCCTCTGCTGTCAGCCAATACCTAAGAAACCCATTAACTTAAGTGGCAGAGGTCTCTGCAGTGGATTTAAAAGTGCCAATGCTTTTTATGAACCATGTGGCTATCAATATGCTGCTGTATGATGGAATTTCTGTTTTCCAATTTGCTATTTTTAAAACCTAGGAAATTACACAGAAAAAAAAACATGTTAAAAGAACATTATTAACATTAAGGTACAACCTTAATTCAACCCCTTGTGGGTATGCATTATGATACAGTCTTCAATTACATGATCATATACTCTTTTTTTCCCACAGGCCCCCTGCCAATGGCTGCAGTAATAGCAAAACTGTTGGTTAGGTAGTACGCAAATAAAGGAACCAAAGAAAAATGAGGAGGGAATCAGTGCTCATATATAGGCAGCATAATTAGTTATTCTGTAGCAGCACATTTACCAGAATCTTATACCTTTCCAAACTGGCATGCAGTTTTTGAAGCAGCAGACGTATAGATCCTCCTCCTCTTCTAAAAGCAGAGGCAGCTCTCTATTTGATTTCTCTCATGCCCGTTCTCTCCAGCGCTTCATCAGAGGTCACCAGATGGTTTAAGTGGCTGTTGTTCAGTCTTCCCTGTTTCAGCAGGGATGAGAAGAGCTACTGATAACAGGTGGGGAAGGAATAACATAGAAGGAAAGCAAGGTATTTGGGGTGAGGAGATGGGATTAGGGTTGACCAGTTGAAGTATCGTACTTAGACAGATGCTTGGAGACCTGAGAGTAGGACACAGGATTAAAATGGGACACAGTAGGCAGTGGAGAAGGAGGGGAGCTGTGGAGGGAGAGGTCTTATTGGACCCTGCCTATTTTGCCTTTAAATAAGTTAGCAAGGCCCTGACCAGGGAGAAAGAGAAAGCAACAGGAGTGGAAGAGGAAGAAAGTTCAAGTTGGAGAGCCAGATATGGCTCAGAGCTGTCAAGAAACAGTATCATGATAGTGGATAAGAGAGGGGAAGGAGGATAAGGTCAGGAACAGGGCAGAGCTGAAGAAAGAAAGGACAGTGTTTATCATAAAGGAAGTTGGCATGGCAATAGGATTTCCTGCAGAAAGTCAGAGCACAGCAAGAGCAAAAGCGGAGGTGAAGAAGGCAAATTCAGGGCTAAAGCTGGCCTTAGTGGGGAAGACAAAGAGATAGGTGATAGGAGCAAAGTAGTCTGGTGAAGATGATAGGTAGTAACCAAGGGATTAAACAGGTGGAGGACGCATAGGGAAGTGAAGAAAGATTCACGGCAGCAGAGAAATCAAAGCAGCTGAAAGCAACAGAGGAAGACCAAGCCAAAAGAGTGACCATAATGATGAGCAGGAGAGTCGGCACATATTGCCTTTGATGGTCTCGCAATCAGTATTACAAAATGGAAACTTACTAGAAAAACATGAACATTGGTATGACAGTTCCTCATCATGACTCCATGTCAGCAAAATACGTATACACCTGCTTACATTCCATGGGGCTAAAACATGTTTGTAATATTAAGCACTTGCTTAGAGGCTTGATATCCAAAAGTACCTACTAGTGTTAGGTGCCTAGCCCCCATAGGCACCTTACTCTGCTAGTCACATTTGGAAATCTCCTGAATAGGAACAGTTTGTTGATCAGGGCCTATCAACTGACTTTGAAATGGGCCTTTTAACTGAATTTTCTCATTTTTGCTTTATCCGCTTTTAAGCTCGAGCTCTCGCCAGTTCCCGTGTGCTCCAACCTTTATGGCATTTCAGTTAATTACGTGTTTTTGGTATCCATGCAAACTTTGAAAATGCAAATGATTTACACAAAAGGCTCTGAATAGCTCTTTTGGAACCATTGTAGATGATTGTATAAATCTGCACCTTTTTCAAAGTGATATTTTGACACAGTGGATTTCAGCAGCTGCTCCAGAGCCTCTGTGGTGTATTGTGCGAAACCTGCCTGCATGCCTCATTTGCTTTCATTTGGCATTGTGTATATTTGTGGAATAATCAGTAAAAACATATCGTCGTTAAAAATGTTTACACTTCTGTCCTAGTGGGGATAGCAATAAGAGAGTAAGGGCAAAAAACAGGTAATATAACACCAAAAATGGCACAAGAATGCCCTTCAACAAGGCCTCATGAGGAACTATGAGAAACATGCTGTTGAGAAACAATTTGGCTTCTGTCAGATTTTCATTTTTGTTTTGTTCCTAATTTTTATACTGGATTTTTTTATATACTGGATATTTGCATGAAGACAAGCGGCCAACTTCTGCTCTCATTTACACTAGCATAAATCTGGAATTCAGTAGAGTAACTGTGAATGAAAGACAGTGTAAGAAAGAGCAGAATTTTGCCCCCTATCTATGTTTCTTCAGGATTCATCTAACACCTGCTGTTTATTCCTTACCTGAAATCCAGTATCCCAGACTGGATTTCTGGATGTATTTCAAAGCGGTTGTCCTGGGTGTCAGAGTGAATTTCACCCATCAAGCATTGCACATTGACTGTGGAACCAGCCTGGTTTGCACTGACCTTTAATGGAAACTCCTATAGTAACTTTTTTAGGAAATGGAGGAAGCAGAGTTCATTCAGAAGAACATGGGTCATTCCCAAGTTCTGCAACAGATTTCCTGTTGACACTGAGCAAACCACTTAAACCTTTCGGTAAGTATGCCACCTAGATCACAGAGGTGTTGTGAACTGAAAAGAGCTGTGGTTAGAAGGTACTACTGAAATGCAAAGTGTTGTTATTTGAGAAACAGCAAAAGAGATTCCGTTTTTTTATCCAGACCATCAGAGTAGACAAAACAAGTTGGTACAATATGCTTTTGCAGCATGTAATTTTTTTAAGAATGTGCTATATGAGATGCTGTTGTTACCATGGTTACAGTATCCAGCTAGGGAAATGTATGCCCTAAAATGCCATTATGAAATAAAGAAAATATAACTAATAGCCTAAAAAACCAATGGCATGTGTTTTTTAGCATGGCAGGATTTGATTTAGTTTTTTGTCATTTTGTGACTCTTAATACTTCTGAAAGTGATAGACTGAAAGAACTAGCTAAAAAATGCTAGCATGACCGGATAGTGTTTGGATGACCTCCAATGAACATCTAAATGCTTCTGGACATGGTGTGGTAATTCAGTAGATGGCATTCTTCCCTAGGTGTCACAACGGAACCTGTGGACCAGCATGGGTTCTGGAGTACTGCACTGCTGGAAGAGAAATCAAACCAAAGCCCTTTCCACAAGAATGGGAATATTAAATCCGAGTGTCCTGGCCACTAGGTGAAATCCCGCCCCCCTCCCAACCTACAGGCAGGGGACATGGTGATAGTACAGCCGTTCTACACAATTGCATGGGGTGAGTAGGTCAAGGGAGCCACATAATCATGAATTCTGTGGTGGTGATGGTATGGTTATTTATTAATTATTTACATAGCAGCAGCACTCAGAGACCTCAGTCAGGGATCAGGGCCTTGCTCTCATAGGCATTGTATATACATAAAGCAAAAAGATGATGCCTCTAGCTTGCCTGCATCACTGTTCCCCTTGTCTTCCTACTCAATTCCATTGTTGGTCATAGGTGGTGTCAAGAGTCTTGCACTGGTCTTCGGCACTAGGGTGAATTTCTCCCTTTTGTGAATAAACGCCAGGATTTCAAGCCGATGTGGGGACTGTGCTTGACTTCTTGTTAGGTAAACTTGAATGTGTAACATGAGCATTTGTTTTTTATAGCAATGAGAGGTGCACATGGTGGAAGAACATGTATTTACAATATATACATCAGAAAGAAATTGGGGTAGAAGCCACATGTCTCTAAAGATCTCCTATGCTACCTACGAGCTTGTACCTGGCATGATGACACTTTGGAGACGGTCAGCATTTGATAGTTCAAGTTAAACAATTTTTAAAAAGGGGAATACGCCCAAAATATGTAATAATGATCATCAAAACTCAGGAAAAAATCATAAGCTGGAAGCCCTAATTGTATTTGTCAACTTGCTTCTGTTATCTGAACACATTATAACATAAGCAAAGAATTTAACTCAAAGAATCTGTGCCAGTTTCATTTACCAGCCCTATAAATTACACAACCAATGAAATGCAATGAGATCAAAGACTCTGAACTATTCGATTTTCTCACACAGGAGTGAGTGGCTGCTGAGCACATGGATGACACAACAGGACAATATAGAATTCTAGAAATGTGGCACAGCTGACAATACTGGAGAGATGAACCAGTGAACATTCCATGGGTTTATTTTACAATGGAAGGTGCATGTATGTATAAATACATATTTTATAAGTGTGCTAATGAATTTGCTTTATAACCCTATCAACTTCAAGAACCTGAGGGCTAATTTGTTCATGTCTCTCATTTTTAAAATCTGTAGCATCTCTGTAAACTGAAAGCTAGTCACTGCACTGGGCTATAATAGAAAATTTTCTAAACTACTCTATATATCCGCGATAGCTAGCACAACCACATTACTAATAGAAGTGGTCAAAATAAAATTGTTAAGTAGTTTACTGTATTAATATGATTTTTGAATGAAACTATTCAAATTTACTTTCCATTAATCATCTAGCTTATAGAATAGGGTGAGTATTTTGCAAATATCCACTTGTATCTATGTATATTAATTTCAAAATACTTTTTGAATAAATATTTGACTTTTTTTTTTCATTGTGGGCCTGATCCAAAACTCATTGGGGAATCTTTCCATTGACATCAGTGGGCTTTGGATCTGGCCTGTAGTTGTGCAGCTCTGTTTTCTAAAATAGACTTCCCATGCTCTCTTATCAACAATGATATGTCAACATGGCTCTGTGCACACGGAGATTGTCAAAATACAAAGTAATGGCAAGATTGAAATGTTTATATTTAAAGCAAATATCCATGGGCAACATCGTAGCTCACGCTACATCCCTGGGTTGTGGAGTAAAGGTGCAAGCTTCCCCCTTTCCCCCTGCCTGGACAACACACATTGCAGCCCTTTATGGGGCTGTTACTCCTTCTGAGTGGACAGGGCTGGGGATTGCAGAGAGTTTGGGCTCTATGCATTTCATGTGCCAGCCTGCACAGCTGAGTCAGTGCAGAGGGTGTCAGTCTATTATTGGGATAGGTCCAGAAGCAGGCGTGTTCCCCCCTGCAGTAAGGACAGTAATTGAGAATCACAATTCCCTCCCCCTCCTTGGTCTGCACAACTATACATTGCCCCTTATTTATGACAGATATGAACTGACAATCTAGCCCCATGTTTTCACTTCAGACTCATTTACTTTTGTGCCATGTTTCTTTATACATATAAACAAGGATATATATTCTGCTAGGCAAACTGTTGGACAGCATGAAAATGACATGTTGAACTAGTTTTTTTAATATATAGCATTTTAATTCACATAGTAGATCACATGGGATGGCTTACTTTAATTAATACCAGCATTTTTATAGTTCATTGAACTTATCAAGTGTTATATCATTGCTAGGTATTATGACTAGCATTGGGCGAATAATGCATGATGAATTATCTGTTTGACATATGTCACCCCTTTTTGTTTGTGAATTGTCATTGAAAAGATTGTGATTTTTCTCAGATGTATTCAAAACTACTCATTGAATAACTTCTGTCAGTGATTCTTAGTTTGCCACTTATTTGTGAGCTTTGAGTGTTTGATACTGGCAATTTTAGCTGTTTTGACGGCCATGTAGGTCACACGTTATGATGGATGAGTATAACTCGTAGATTATACTGCAACATAGCCTGGTCTCAGACTCAGGCTCAAACCCCCCTTCTATCTACACACAATACTGTCTGACTCAGGTCTGGGCCCCAGGACCCTGCAGGGGTGCAGGGTTGGAGCCCGGGTCTCATGGGAGCTTGGGCCCAAATGCCATTGTTTTGCAGTATGGATGTGGCTTGGGCCCTGAGAATCCGCCAATACTATCCCACAGTCCCATGGGCTAGTGTTCTTTGACTACTCTTCAGATAGGGCAATCAACTCCCAGGACACCCCTTGTTCAAGTTTGACTCTTCCATTTCATTCTGACTGCTGATCTGCAAGCACATTGAACCTTCTCCTGCATTTTCAATGGCGACCGGCCAGAAGTACTTTGCCAAACACGCTGCTTCCTGGTCATGGGAGCACTGCCAGATTTTGGTGAATCTCAGGTTCAAGGCGAGCAAACTATTTTAGAAATAATTCCAGGGATAACCATGAGTTTCAGGAAATAGCGAAGGAGCTGGCAGTATTGGGGATTCACCAGACCAGTCACCAGGGCAGGGAGAGGATTAAGCAACTCCAGACTGACTACTGGAAAGCCTCGGATCAGAACCGCACCTCTGTGAACTCATCATCATCCTGCCTCTTCTACTAGGAGTTTGACTGGGGTTTGGGTACTGTGACAAGAACAGAGCCACTAGAACTTCACAACAGCCTGGTCAGCCAGGATGGCAACCTTCTAACCCCTGAATCCAGCATAGGACTGGAGGGAAGACAGCAGGCGCCAGATGAGGCTACCATAGTGACAGCTGCTGAAACAGATCCCTGAGGAGGCTTTGCCATGGGAGCAGCTGCAGCACATCCTGGGTCCCTACTCAGAGGAGCTTGCTGATACCCTCTGGAGAAGCAGCCTGTTGCAGAACCAGCAGCAGAAATAGAAGAGGCAGAAGTTGCCCCGGAGCCTGATAAGTTTCTGGCTCCATGTTTGTTTTTATTAATGTAGTAACGGGAGTGATTTCTGATTTATGAACCAATGCAAAGTTATAACCAGCCAAAGGTAGCAGCATTTATCCACGAATGGTAGATTCCCCATCAGTGGCTGAGGGTCACCATAACCATCACAACCACCGCATGGAATTCAAAATGGAGATTGGGAAGCGCAAACAGTGAAACAGGCATTTTAAAATAAAGTTTTAATAGAAACTCACACATTATTGCTGCGAAGTGCCTGGGTGTTAAAAATATGAACCTTATATTGCCTTCCCTGTTACTTTGCTGCTCAGCATCAGTCCAATGGTTTAATGAGCTACCTGTATACAGGGAACTGTACGGGGAGGAGTAGGAAATGTTGTTGTCCTTTTACAAATGTAGTCCATTCAGGCTAAATGTAGTCTACAGGTGATGAAATCATTTGTCTGAAATACAGCTGGGAGGAGGGGTGTTGTATGCAATCCAGAAATGTGCCGGGGGGTGGGGAGGGAGTGGGGTTGTGAAGTTATTTGCGAGTATTATTTGGCTGCTCGGGCACACTCCAGCAGAACCCTGGGTCTCCTTACAGTCATGGATCATTCAAAGAGGAAGTAAAAAGCAACAAAGAGTCCTGTGGCACCTTAAAGACTAACAGATGTATTGGAGCATAAGCTTTTGTGGGTGAATGCCCACTTTGTCAGACGCATGTATGCCCCAATACATCTGTTAGTCTTTAAGGTGCCACAGGACTCTCTGTTGCTTTTTACAGATCCAGACTAACACGGCTACCCCCTGATACTCAAAGAGGAAGTGTTTCCGTGATGAATTTATGGTTGACATTCTGGCCAGAGCCAACAGGAAGCGGAAAGGCACAGACAGGCTGCAGAGCTTGAGGACAGAATTGCAGCATGGAAGCAGACAGTTGCATTGCAGTTCCTGGAACCAGAGTGTCGTTTGAGGTAGGAAGCCAAAGCACAACAGAAAGACCTGTTTCACTGCAGTCACCTGCTCCACGGCCCGAGTCCCCTGCAAACCAGTAACTCTTCAGACAATTCTGTGTTTGGGTGGCCCATGCAATCGAGACTGAACAGCAGCTGGACAGGGCAAATCGACCCCCTGCTGTCCTCCACCCCCATCCAGGCTCCTTCTACTCTGCATACCCCTGTGATGACCACTTCCTCCCTGCATGCTTTCACATGCATGCAGCAGTGCCACGTGCATGCTAAACACACAAGAAAGGGGAAAGAGAACATGCCAGACAACACACAAAATTAGGGGATTGTTTTGATGGCATTGGTTTCACTGTTTACACTGTTCAATGTCTGGTCTATGTACTTCTTTATTACTAGTTTTGATGTTGGTTTATGAGTGTTGTTTCAGTGTTCCAGTGGCAGCTGGGCTGCCTGGCAATGCTTGAATATTGTTTTTCTTTTTTGTAATTCATCCATGTTTCACGAATAAAGGCTTTTATTTAATTAAGACAGTTTATTGCTGTCACTACATCACATCATACAATTGTGTATTTCGAATAATAAAGATAAACACATGTTAAGGCACAATGGGGAAGTTGTATCCAAACACAATCTCATAATCTCTCAATATATCTATGTACAACTATCCATCATGTAAATGAATAGCCTCCTCTTCATAGACCATCATCTCAGCCATAAGAAAAATTAATAATCAAACCCTGCCCCACAATCACTATGTGACAATACCCTCATTTCATTCCGTGATGTGATAGTACCTCATGTTCTGTAAGCATTGCTATACAAAAACTCAGAAAGGTACTGTTCTCCCTCTTCCATTGGCCCATGAAAGTCAGCATCCCTGATTTCTGTTGCACGGGTGCCTCCTGCTCCAGCTGAGATAGGTGCACTTTCTGGCTGAGTGTACCAGTTCATCAGTCCATTCCTGTCAGGGTCCATTCAGAAGCAAATGGCTCACCTTTGGATTCACAAAGATTGTGAAGTGCACAGCAATAAAGTGAACACCATTGATGACACTGGAATCTAAATGGGTCTGTAGACAGCACCAGTGAAATTTCAATCTGCCAAACACACATTCAACCACCATTTTACACATACTGACTGTGTAGTTAAATCTTCTTTTGCAAGATCCTCTGAGATCAGGGTATGGTTTCAAAGGCCAAGGCAAAAGGGGGTGTGTGGCATCCCACAGAATAACAGTGAGGACAGTAACTCAGTTTATGACAATGTCATTTGGTGGTAGTAGTGTCCCAGCCTGTCCATGATTCGATCAACAAAAAAACATGTCATCATGAAATTTTCCAAAGCAGCCCATGTTAGCATCATCGATCGGCCTACATGGTCCACAAAGGCCTGCATAATAATGGAGTCATACCTTTTGCAGTTTGTGTACTCGTGCTCCTTGAGGAGGGCAAACTATGAGTACATGAGTCCTATCAATGGCCCTGAAGCAGTTTAGAAATCCCATTCTCTCAAAACAGGCAGCTGCTTCAGGGATATTGTTTATGCCTACCACCTTTGGATAAATCACACACCTGCTTGCCTCAGAAACCTCTGCCACCACTTTGCCTACAGTTAACTTTCCAAAGCCAAAGTGATTGGCAGTGGACCTTTAGCAGTCTGAGATAGCCAGCTTCCAGATGGTTATAGCAACCTGCTTCTGGACCAATCTGGCAGTCCTCAAACATGTGTTGTGAAACTAGGTGGTAAGTATGGTAGTGTCCTGGCCAAACTGTAAATGGTGTAATTACATACCTCCTCCCTAAATTCTCTATGGAGTTTCAAATTGAAAAGAATGCAGCTTTCTTTATGTGAAAGTTCTGGACCCACTGCTGGTCATCCCATGTCTGCATGATGATGTGATCTCACCAGTCTGTGTTTGTAGCCCTGCTCCAGGGTTTACAAGGGGGGAACAGTGGCTATACTGTTCAAATCTGCCATGTCTGTATTGTCCTCTTCCACCTGCTCCATTAGGTGCTATGGTGGGTCAGAAAATGCTGCAAGAATGTCCACCAGGGTCTCATGGAAGTTCTGCCCTTTTCCTGAAACAGGAGTGAAAGAACAAGCAAGAGAAGCTCTTGAAATGGTGAATCCTCCATGTTGCTGGCTCCAGTTGCCAAGAGCATGCAGATCAAAATGACTGCTCAGCAGCATGTGTTGGTGGGTTGTGACAACTTCCTGTGACACTGCACCACAAACAAAAGGCTGGAATGGCCAAATTTCAGGAGGGCGCTAAGAACTCTGGGATATGGTTCGTTGCACTTGTGACTGCGTACTGCAGTGTGGAGTCTAGAGCCCCGGTGTGGAGCCCGGAATCAAAAATTGTTAACCTAGGGGTCATCAAACAGTGTGGACAGTCAAGCTCTGGGCTTTCAAACCCAGAGTTCGCGGACTTAAGTCCCACTAACCCTGGCCTTACATTGCAATGTAGACATTCACCTAGAATCATGTTTCCGATAGAGATGCTCACTATTACAAATTTTACATTTGCTTTCCACAGATATTCTGTAACATTTCCTTTAATAACATTTGCTTGTGACCTTATTATGCTAGGTACTGTACAGAAGTGGAGCAAATGACAGTCCCTGCCTGAAGGAGTTTATTGTATAAATGAATATGGCTGATTTGGCAAACATTCTTGTAAGTGAACACAAAGAGGGAGTAAATACAATCCGAGCAAATTTGTTTAAAAATATAAATGAAAATTCCTGGAAATGTTTTGCAATATGCATCCAGTCCTATTTATCAAATATACATTGCAGTAACCCAGTGTTATGCACATACATGTAAAATATACATTAATATGCATTGCAAAGTATATTGAAATTATGCTAAATGGACAATATATGGAGATATCTTTTTCTTTAAAAACTTCTATGTGGGGAAATTAAAACATGAACAAGGAAAGAGAAGGGAGAAGTGCACTTGACTTCTGCAGCATTGTGCGGCCATGTTGGTCCATATCAACAGCATATCCCAAGATGTGTCAGTCTGCATAGGAAATCAACTGAAAAGTGAAGGTAAATCCAATTTTAAAACAAATTTCACTTTTGAGGTTTCTAAAGTGTTATCAGTAAAATCTGTCAAGGGCTAGGAATTATTATTAATGGGAGAGTTTCCCTTTAAGGAAAGAAATGATAGCTGCTAGGTAACTAATTGCTGCTGGCTAGGCTGCAAATAGGCCAGGAGATTATGGAGGATCTGATGAGTTGGATACCTTAGGTTTCCTACACTCTGATTAACTATCATATCCCTCCATCTTGGAGCCACCAGGAATGGAGTACAATTTCAGGTGGTTCCGAATTTCTCTCCAAGAAAAGCACCTGTACCTGAGTGGGTGTGGATGTGAGAGTGGGAGATAAATGTACTCTTTCCTTTCCTTGAAGTGTATCACAAACCGAACAGCCAGCTGTGGCCTACCTACAGCTGTTTCCCTGCAAAGACTTTTAGAATAATATGTGCAATTTCTAACCCTTTCTTGGTCTGCGCCAATGCATTGTTGGTGTCAGTACAGAGAAGACTTAAGTATGGGGTAGCAGAGCTCTATGAGACATTGGTATCCTTCCCACTATTGTAGAAGGAGGAAAAATAATGTTCCACTTGTGTGCTCTTGCAGAGGGAGGTGTGGGGATATCTGTTGCAATTCACTGGGGATCATCACTGCAGAAGTTACAACACAGCAGTTCAGATGAGGATACAGAGGCACATACAAAAAAGGCAGTGAAGCTAGAAAACCTTTCAATACATGTATCAGTGAAAAATACATACTGAATTTTAACAGGAACAGGGAAAATGACAGGAAATGTAGCATTTTGATTTGGATGAAAAAGATTCTTCCCTGGAATGACAATAACTCAGTGTTATTGAGTGGAATTCACTCCACGGGGCAAGTGAAGTTTTACGGCTCCAGGACTGTCCATGCAGAGGAAACAAACATGAACTCTTGCTCTACAGATTTTGGGCCTGGTCCAGTTCCCATGGAAGTCAATGGCAAAACACCCGTTGACTTCAGCGGAAGTAGGGCCAGGAGCCTGGTTAAGACCAGCATAAAGCTTACATTAATCTATAACCCAGCCTACTGCCTGGCCTATTTTATTCATCCTGTATGAGAATGTAAAAGAAGTATTTATATGTATTACGATGATTAACTTCACTTACAAGAATGAAAAAATTTTTCTTTTAAAAAATCCATTTCCCTAAGTGTCTGAAGTTTCAATTTTCAAGCGGATGTAACAATATAAAATACTGAACCAAAAGAGTTCAAAGCCTTATTCTGCCCTGATTTACACACAGTGCAATTCAAATGACTTCACTGTGGTTGCACAGATGTACGTCAAGGCAGTTATGACAAAAGTATCTAATTGTTGTGTATGTTCTAGTATAGTTTGCAGATGCCATGTCTGTGTGTATGAAACGTGCACACACATAGTAACAACACATTAGTGTCTCATCATTACATCCTAAGATAGATAAAGAAATAAAACATTGAAATGCTATACATTAAAATACCAATTATTCTGTTACAGCAATAATGAAGCACTTATATAGTGGTCTAGCTTATATAGTTGTCTAGATATGGCACTGACTCTAATAATGGAAGCAAAAAATTTATTATCCTCCCAGCAATTGTATTAACCTCTCAGCAAAAGTATTAACCTCCTAGCAATTGTACTCCCAGTTTTAGCTATTTTTTTATTAAATATTTGGGGGAGGGAGGGGGGCAGGCAGAATACCATCAATGGATTAAGGAAAAATTATGAAGGTAGGTACAGAATAAAACCATCTCATTACATTTGTTCATTGTTTTATGTCATAAGAAAACTGGAAAAGAGAAAACAAGTTATAGGAAACAAGGGGAAAATGGCACACAGAGCATAACATGTCACACAGAAGAAATACCAGGCAGAGTCAGGGACTTGCCATCATACATAATACAGTCTCCAGCACTGTTCTACCACTCCCTTTAATAAAGCCCCTTTTATTTATCATCGTTCCATAGTTTCTGTCAGTCTAGCAATTGTACAAATAGAGATCAAATGTAATCAACTTTATGATTTTCTTCCCTTCTTTTCTGTGCTAGTCTTTCAAGGCCTGCCAATCTAGCTTTTTGTCTTGGGAGAAGTAGGTGATTTCCAGTCTTGTAGTATCAGATATTTGTCAGTACCAATGAAGAATCCATATGATAGCAGCAAAATGTCAGGAATAGATAAAAGGAAACATTCAGTCATTGTTAAAACTTGCTTTAAAAGTCAGATGATTGGTTCCTGTAGAATTCTTGTGCCTGTGACCTTGAAAAGGGGGTAATTGAGTAACAATTAATTCACGCCCAGAGCCATCTAATCTGGCTGCAACAGATTGATCAGGTATCATTGTCAAAAAGGAAGAAGAAAATAGTTTTTAGAACCGTCAGAAGGTAGCACCTTCAAGAGAGGCTGACTCGTTTGGTCAGGAGGTTGTCCAGCAGAGTGGAAAGGTGAGAAACTGAAGAAAGAGGTTCATGAGGACAGAGGCTTGTCACAGACAAAGAGCAAGACTTCAAGAGAAACAGACTGGCTATAGAATATGGAGGAGAAAAGGTCTACATTAGTGACAGAACAAGTTGCAACACCGGAGAAGGAGACTCTTCCGTATATCTGAAGTACTTATATTATAGTGCCTGAGCACCTCTTAGTCATTCATGTATTTAACCTCCTATCATCCAGATGGGGAACTAAGACACAGAGAGACTAAGAGACTTGTCCAAGGTCACATAGGAAGCCTGTGGTGGAGCCAAGAATTGAATCCGTGTCTCTTGAGTCCCAGTTACTGCCCTATACACTAGAGCATCTTCCCTTTCTATTGGGAACAAAGCAGAAACTACTGGGGGAGGTTCTGTGGCCTGTACAGTTCTATACAGAAGGTCAGTCTAGATGATCATAAAGGTCTCTTATAGTCTTAAAATTGGTGAGCTAGATTCTCCAGTCTGCCAAGTCTCCTTTGTGGTGCTCAAGTGGCTCAAAATGGCTGTAAAATGGCCAGAAAAAGCCAGTGGAGAATTCTCACTGCACAAGGGAACTCTGTGCTGATGGAGGCAGCATGGCCTCCTCTAGCAACAGCTGCTTCCACCATCCCCTGGTGTATGGAGAGGGAAAGAGTGTGTCATTGGTATGTGGGGGAAGCATGACAAAGCCGTAGAAAGCTCCACTACACCCAATCCTCCATTGTTGGAAGGTCACTGAGGGTACGTCTACACAGCAAAGAAAAACCTGCAGCAGGCCTGTGACAGCTGACTTGGGCTTGCAGGGCTCAGGCTGCAGGGCTATTTCATTGCTATGTAAACTTCCGGCTCAGGCTGGACCCTGAGCTCTGGGACCCTCTGCAGGGTCCTAGAATCCAGGCTCCAACCCAAGCTCAGAAGTCTGCATAGCAATGAAACCACCCTGCAGTCCAAGCCCTGTGAGCCCAAGTTGGCTGTCACAGGACAGCCACAGGATTTTCTTTGCTGTGTAGACGTACCCTGAGGGATCTTCAGAGGCATGAATTAGAGATGCCGCTGTCTAAGTTAAATTGTAGCAGGGTAGCACAGGTTCAAGAAGTCACAGGTGGCTTCCTACAGCACTCTTCTTATACGGAAGCCAAGCAGAGATCAGACAGGGTGGAGAATCCCACTCTTTGAATCCATGGAAATTATGCAGAGAACAACTTCCAGCTAAGGCAGACTTAGTACAGCTCCTAAGGGAGGAGTTCCATTTTGGCTCATCTGGTAGAACTGCTGTGCTTACATCATAAGAGTCCTACTTTACTTCTTGGCTCTGGTCATGTGTAGGAAACAAATCCACTTCACATCCAGCATCAGACTGGTGGGAGATCCCACTGAAGGATAAAGTCTGCTCTAATGTCAAGGCATCTGCTGGCAAACACAACAGTGAGGGATGGGATGTGGTCCTAAATGATGTGGCAGGTTGTGAAATCAGAGAGAAAGCTAAGACCTTGACAAGGGATATAGTATCAGCTGGATAATAGGTTGAGAATTTCAACACAGCCCATGAGAGTTACGTGCCCAACTCCCAGTGGAACTCAATGGGAGCAGAGTGTCCAATCCCCATATTTTCCTTGGAAAATCCTAGCCAGAGAGTGCTTGCAGGAGGAAAAGAAAGAAGATAGAAGTCCTGGGTGTATTGTAGTTCCCCATTATGATATATTTTACAAATAAAAATATTAAAGATCTAAAATACCTCCTGAAGCATCTATAGAACTTGTGAACAGTTCTATCTACAGAACACCTCCTGGGGTGCTCCCAACCATTCAGAAAAGGGAGAGGTGTAGGGCACAACCAGCTAGCAACAGTGATCTATAATATTATAAAAGCATGGCACGTTTGCTGCTTTGAACTCAATTTTTAAATATTCTTTATCATAGTCATATCTTTAATTATCAAGTGAGAGATTTCAAGGAGATGGTTTCATTACAATAGATGTATCCGGTCTTCCTTCATCATTTAAAAAAAATGAAATCATAGACAGATCATTAAATGTAATAATACAGCAATGAAAAAGATAAAGGGGAGGACATCTGTCTCATGAAAGATTTATATTTAGTCCTTAACAGTGGCTTTTTTCCCCCTATAGTTCTGCAGATCAGGTCATCAGAGAAGGAAAGGATTACATGAACATTTGCAGTGGAATGTGCTGTTATTTAGGTTTGAAACTGATGAAATGTGAAACATTGATGAAGATGAATACAGATGATGAGTACTACAAATCACTGCTGTTTGAACCCTTTTTGATCACAGTCAGCAGCTAACAATTCCAAAAGAAACTGGTTACTTTCTAGAAATGTATTATTACAGGTTGGCATGAAAGTGCTTTCTGTGAACTCACTCCAGCTCTCGTAAATGATAATCATTAGAAATTGACCTGACCTAAAACTCGAGATTCTGACAGTCCTGAATTTAGGAGAGTCCAGGTCCGGATTTAAACTTTGCAGCTCAGGCCCATCTCTAATAATAATAAACAGTTAAAATTAATATAGAGCCTTTCACCACAAAGGGCCTGTTAATGCTTTAGAAAATGAACCTACTTTAGTACAAATTATATGGAGAGATCCCTTCATCCACCACTGAAACACAGCCACCTTTGGATTAAAATTATAACATCATACAGCAGCCCTATACAACGGTTTATGATAAGAAGTGAAGAATACCTTTTACAACTGAAACAGCAATCGAAATATTAAATAGGCCCAATGTAATTATTTGATATGTCAGTTGGAAAACACCAGGGTTAAGCAAAATAAACCTACCCCTCCAGACTATTCTGCATCTTATTTACTGGTATTCTGAATGATGACGAGTCCGTTCACACAGACGTTCTAATCACTTCTCAGAATATGCAAAAAATGCACACAGACCAGTATGCATTCCTCATTCCTAAATTATTTCTTCACATAATCTCAATACAGTTAGTACCTGCCAGGCGTCCCCGGATGCTTGCGGGCTGATAAAACCTGGACTGACGTCCAGCCTACATTGTAGCCTGGCATGGCTAACTCAACTGCACTTGACATGCAGCAGAGTCTGGGCTTGTTAAATGCTCTACCCTTGCCCACTGTGCCCACCCTCCCCCCAGTTTGTGGCACTGCTGTTACAGCAAGAAGATAAGACTTCGTGTGTGTCTGTGTTCTGTTCTGTTTGGTTAACTATGATGTAGTGTTGGGAATGGAGATGCTTGGACAGGACCTAGAAAGGGGATTTAAAGGTGCCTCGATGTTTTGTCATGTTAATTCGTGAGAGTTAGGGTTAAGATGATGGTTTAAATTTGAGAGAGAGTTTCATAGTTGCGGGATTTGGATACCCTATAGGCCCTATAAAAAAAAATCTATTGATGATTCAGGTGGCAGCTGGCAGGCATTGTCCCTTATATGCAGTGAGAAACAGATGGGTGCATTATTTCTTTTCAATAAGTCTTTTAGTGATACTTATAGGTTATCAGAAGGAATGACTCAGAGGTTGGGGACCCATAAGGTATTTAGTATGTGTGAGAATATGTGCCTATGGATGCTTTGACTAGGGCCCCTTGGCACTACTGTAATACAAACAATAAATAATAGTAATGATAATCTATCACATTGAGATACAAATCTCTCTTGAATGGTCACCTTACACTCTGTATATTGTGAGAGATGGGTTGGGAATAGCATGTAATTAAGTGTGATAAGAGTGGCAAATACCCATGTAAAGATGAGAGACTCAGGAAGAGTGCTTGCTGCTTAGGGCTGCTAATGAAGGAGGTGATAATTTCAAGATGACTTTTGAAAGTTTAGGTTCTGGGAGATCCTGTTTTCAGTAATGTATTTGGGAGGTGGCACAGATCGATGAGTGCAGGATTACAATGGTGATGATAATGGATGGGAGATAGAATTGGTAGTGAATTTTTCAAATGAGGAGAGTGCTGTGTTGGCCCCTAAATTCCCTCATTTGTTGCTTTGCCTTTACACCATGGTTTACAGAAGATCTGTGATGGATTAAACTAATTGGGAGACAGCTAGCAAACTGATACCAGAAGACTCACTTTGACAAGTTAGGTTTCAGAGTAGCAGCCGTGTTAGTCTGTATCCGCAAAAAGAACAGGAGTACTTGTGGCACCTTAAAGACTAACAAATTTATTTGAGCATAAGCTTTCGTGGGCTACAGCCCACTTCTTCGGATGTTACAAACTTAAAGAATTTTGAAGCTTTACATGGTGGCTGTGTGGACATAAAGAAAAATTGCCTCCACCATCATATGCACTATGTGAGGATTCATGGGACTTGAATCCAGGTCTGCAGGGTTCTAGGTAGGCAGTACTTCCTCCGCACTGCCCGACAGCCTTGGCATAGGTGTGGGCAACCTGGGAGATCAGTCACTGGGAGACCAATCACTGATAGAGATGATGGGCACCCTCTCCCAAGACTTCTGAATGGCTCAGGCCTACTATTTATGTCTGGAGGGAGTAGCAGGAAATTGTACAACAAGGCAGATCTTTGACCTCCTACTGAGATAGACTTTGCCTTGTTCTCGCCTTCTTGCTCTGCCCTTCTGGTTGCTAGCTTTTGACTCTGGCCTGATTCTTGGCTCTTGTTCCTGGCTATTGACTTTGACTTGACCCCTCAGGCCTGACTGCCTATGGCTCTAACGAAGAACTGACTGCCCTGGTTCCTGACACACTGGTATTTATTATTTAGTAGTCATTCGTTACTATGTTGTTCGTTTCTGGTTTTAGTGTCATTAATTTATATTTAAATGTGAATTTTAAAATATCATTTGGGCGTTCAGCGCTCTGGATAGGCAGTTTTTGACTGTTACAAAGTGAAATAAAGAAAGACATATATGGGCCTGGTCCAAAGCTAAGCAAAACAGCTAGGAGCCTTTCAACTGACTTCAGTGGGCTTTGCAGGAAACCCTAAATGGATAGCAGTAAATCTGTAAAGAGATATGAGGATAATGATCCTTATCATAGAGTGAAGTTGTCCTTTTTGCTTTCAGGCTCTGTTTATATTTCCTTTTTTACTCCCACCCCCCCCCATTGTTTTCTGGGTCCGAAATCAGGCTTGTTGTCATTCCATAGGCTGTGGCACCAACCAGTATTTACCGAGCTCATTTCCATTGCTAGACATAAACATTTAAGACCTCTGAACTGATGTTTACTTTTGAGCTTTTAAAAATGCAAATGATTTACAGGAGCTAAATTAAGCTGTAAGACTCAATTCAGATTGTGTAATATTGTATTTGCAGGCAAACAAGAGTGAGTCCATCTCCTTTACAGGCATTTTGAGATCAGAGTTACTGCTCAGCCTTAAGGGCTTGTCACTGTAAACCTACATTAAAAATGAAAGGATGTCTTATTCAAAATGGCTGATTTGTCAGCCAGCCTTCAGAAATCTACTAAAAGCTTCAAACCGTGGCATCTTGGCATAGCGTCACACTTTGGCACTTTATTCTCTCTGGCTATGTGCCAAACTCCCATTAATGCCAATGAGAACTCACCTGGGCACTCATCAAGAAGAACATTAGGGCCAGATCATGCCATCCTTATTCAGGCTTAGTGCTTTATGCCATAAGTGACCCCAGTGAAGTCAATGGGAGTCCATCAGGGCCTCTGTGCTCATTTTCAGGATGTGTTAGGGTAGCATTGTCTCACGGTCTGAACAGAGAAAAAACTTTCCAGAGAAGTAACCTGGTCTTACTGCCCTATCCCAACTTGCATAACTTTGTCTGACTAAAATCAAAAACCAAAAAATGTTGGAGTTTTTAGGTTTTTGGCAATGGAAAACAGAATCTTTTTAACCTAAACCAAAAACATTTGCAGCTTTTGGACAAAATTATTGTTTTCTCTTGTCAAAAATCAAAACAATGTCAGTCTGTGTTTTTTTTAGTAAACCCCCCCAAAAAAACTTTAAAGAAAAATTTTGATGAAGGTAAAACAATTCATTGTTATCAACATTGTGTGTAGGGAGAGGAGGCAGTAAGAGAGAAATGTCCTGACCAGCTCACCTGATTTCCCATAGGAACTTCTGCCTAAAATCTGATAGTCCAATATGGCCTCTTACATATAGTGCTGTGTGCTGTTAGCAGGCTTTTACATAAGCTTTCAAATGGCAGTGTTGAGATTATTAGCACCCTATCAAGGTAACTGTTGAGGTAAAGTAGCCTTGGGTGGTACAGGTTATTTTAATTTTATGGGTCAAATCCTCTGATTTGCAGTAGCTGAAGATCTGGCCCTGTGTCCATAAATAATGTGAAGCATCTAGAGGGTACAAAGATGAGCTCCGTGTATATAAATTAATAAATTTTGCTGAGTTTCACACAAGCTGTAGCTGCCTTTCAGTGATAAGTAAAATGATCCCTATATGTGGTTTGTCCAGACCATGGACCACACCCTCACCTGCTGAAATTGAGTGTCATTGGAGTTATGCCAGTTTACACTACTGAGGAAGCTGAGGATCTGGCCCAGATATGTCAGCTTATGTTTATAAAGCCCTTTGGAGGAAGGTGCTATTTAAATCTATTCTATTATGATTTATCATAGAAGATGACATTAGTAATACCTATGGCATTAGGGTTACAGGATACCCTTGTTAAATACAACCAAAAGAACACTTCTACATTTGTCATAATGTCGCACCTGCCCTTCCTTTTAGTACCTCAGTAAAGTAAATACCTCCTCCTTTTCCCTCTGTTGCTGCCAAGGGAATAGGAACAGCCATTCATTATTAGCCATCAGAACACACTGACAGCAGGGCAGTTATTGGGACTTATCCGTCGAGAGGTTGTGCATGCTAACTCCAGTTTTATCCGTGGCTATTTTATCCGTGGCTTGGTTTAATTTGAATTGATGATGCTAATCAAAGCAGTTCAAATGTCAAATACTTTTATGATGAACTGCTCACAAATAGCTGCAGAGGCATACAAGTTATTCACAGAAGTTGACTAGGCCAAGATTTTAAAAAATGAGTAGTGAGTTCTATATGCCTTAATATTTGGGTGCCCAACTTGAGACACTGTAAAGCTATGAAGCGACTTGATTTCCAGCAAGTGCTGAATACCACCCTTTAACTCAGGGCTACTTAGGGTGTCTCTAGTGGGACACCCAAAAACTAAAGTGTTCAAAAACAGCTAGTCACATCTGAAAATCATGGCTTTGATTAATTATTTTAAATGAGTAACATTCCAGAAAATCATCTTCTTGCGGGCAATTTGCGAAGGCTGGGAGGCAATAAACATTCATATAAATTATTAGAAATGATTTGAGCAGCTCTACTTGCTGAAATTCAGAATTGATTACAATGTCAACTTCAGCTTGCTGTCTCAAGTGTTCTCCAGTATAAATGCTATTTGATAGTTAATAACCAAAATGTGTCTTGTTTACACCCTGAAGTGTCTTCCATTTGGAGGGCTATATGAAGGCAATAATTTTCACTAGAAAAAAAATCAACATTTTCTAATAATTACCACGCAGTAACAACAAAGCTATTGCGCTTGTCCCTGTACTTAGATAAAGAAATAACTACAGTGTAGTATCTCTGATCTCCCCATAGAGTAAACACTAGCAACACTTTCACACACACCACTACAACAAACAGCCATCAAAGTTGAACAAATATGTAATACATTTCTTGGAGTCTCACTTTGATGTCAGACTCCTGAGCCCATCTGCCTATTAGTTAAAATGCGCTAACTCAAGTCCTGATGTAATCAGGAGACGCGTCACTGAAGTCTCTGCACTTATACACTAGGGCTAGATTTAGCCCAGCAACTAAGAAAGGCTGTGCTATAGCATAGAACAACTATATGATTTCATTACTGTGGAGCTTCCAGTACTTGTTGCAGTGTAAACATTGGGTGGAACTTGTTTGAAAGCTATGATAGCAATTAAATTCTTTTGTAACTCTAGAATGCCAAAATCCTCACATCACCAAGGAAAAGTGCCACAACCACCCACAGAAAGATGGCATTGAACAGAAACACACACAAAAAGAAGGTGTGGTAGACTTGTGTTTTGATTTCTAGTATAATAATTTTGCTGAAATTTCTTTGAGTTGATGGCAAACAGTCCCAACTTTAAGTGCTTTCTCCTTCAGATGTTACTGTAAGGTAGTATGTGACCTTTTAGGTTATTTATGATGTGAACTGAACTATCTTTAAAATTGTAATCCTTCAACTGTCAGCACATCCTTGCAAAGTTCAACAGATTCATAAATAATGGAAGCTAATATTCCCCTGCAATAGTTATGTAAATTGTAAAGGCAGATATATGTGAGCTGGAAATAAAAACACGATATTTTTTCCATTAGTATTACTTAAGGTTCAGGGGAGACCAAATTACAGGAGTCATATTCAGAAAAACTTTCTATTTCCCACTATTAATAACCTATTTCTTTATTTTAAGAAAGTGCTTTCTTGCATTTTTCAGTGCTCAGCCTGAGCTGCAATGTCTACACTGCGGTTTTTAGCACCATAGCCTGAGCCTGAGTCTATAGACTTGGGCTCTGAGACTCACTGCTGCACAGTGTAGACATACCCAGAGCGGCTAAATGACTTGCTAAAGCTGACACAGGAAATGTGTGGCAGAATAGGGACTTGAACCTGAGGCTTGGTCTACACTTACCCTCCAATTCGAACTAAGGTACGCAACTTCAGCTACGTGAATAACGTAGCTGAAGTTCGAAGTACCTTAGTTCGAACTTACCTCGGTCCACACGCGGCAGGCAGGCTCCCCCGTCGACGCCGCGGTTCCCCCTGCCCTGCTGTCAGTGTCTAGCTGGAGTACCGCAGTCGACGGCGTCCTCTCGTCCTCTCGTCTAGCTGGAGTACCGCAGTCGATGGCGATCACTTCCTGGTTCGACTTATCGCGTCCAGACAAGACGCGATAAGTCGAACCCAGAACTTCGATTCCCAGCCGCCGAACTAGCGGCTGGGTGTAGACATACCCTAAGTCTCCTAGGTCCCCATCTAATTCCCAAACCACTAGACCTTCCTTCCTCTGAAGTTCACAACATGATAATTTATAATCAGTTATAAATTGCACGGTGCATTTGCATGTAAATGTTTTTTTTAAACTACAGTTGTCACTTCAAATCCAGTGCTGGGGCAGCCAGATTGCTGAAAGGTGATTTCTGTGAGTCACAATGGCAACATGACAGCTCAGCATAAGAAGCACTGAGCTCATTTTAAAACTGTTGTGATAAAGGTTTAACAATTATTAAATGTGCCAATATTTTAAATATTGAGCATGCATGTTTTTCTTCTGGTGTTGAAATCAATATTAAAGCAAGTTGAAAATTAGATAGTGTCACACGGCGTGGCAGGAAGAGAAAAGCCCACAACTATGTATGCTCATTTCAGGGAAATTCCACAATGGAAAGCATGGCTGGAATGACCTGTAGTAAATTAAGTAATTCCTTTGGCCCATTTATCAGAGGTTGGTGCTCCATGGAGCACCAAAGTTAACTAGCACTGGTAGTTAGTCATGCTTTGTGGGAAGGAGGAAAAGCTAACTGAAAAAAAGCCCTCTTCTTGATTGGCTTCCTGGGTTATTCAAAGCTATGTTTTTAGTTAAGTTCATTGAGAAACCAGCCTGGGGTAAACCTTTTGAACTCTTCATTTTGAAGCTCCCTCCATAAGAAGGTTTAGGGTTGTTTTGACTGAGTATCGCTCAATGGACTTTCCAACCCTGGGGCTGTTGGTCCCACACTCAGTCATGGCTTTCCTGATCCTGTTACATGTTCCCACACTAGTTTTTTCACAGTCATCCATTTTCAATAAAATGGCGAGCTCCAGTGCTAGGCTCAGAAATACCAACTGCAATTAAAATCTTCTTTAAGCAAATATATTTGTAACTTTTCCTCTGGTGAACTTTCAGATCATTGGGCTGAGCAAAGTGGGCACCATTTTCCTTTCGGGTCAAACAACTGAAGAAAGCTAATGTCTGCTGCTTCCGGACTCTCCTACAAGTTGCCATACCTTTTCACTTTCTTAGCTTTAATGTGTGCCTGTTAACAATATGCTGTTGAAGTCCCGTTACCTGAAATCACTTACTGATCTTGAAACTGCTTCACAAAGGCAATTGTTCAAAAATCAATCCTCTAACATTTCTAAAACAGAACAAGACAGGCAAAATAACAAATGTTAATGGAACTAGCTACAGACCTGAATTTGTCTTCCAAAGTAATGAATGAATACCAAATCTGGTTAGACTTGTAATCTTTTAATGTTACTGCTGCATAAGATATTGCCAGTAAGTTTGTTTGTTTGTTATATTGGTATGTACAGAGCAATCATCATATCACATCATCATATACGGGGAATGGGTGACACGGGATGGATCACTTGATGATTACCTGTTCTGTTCATTCCCTCTGGGGCACCTGGCATTGGCCACTGTCAGAAGACAGGATACTGGGCTAAATGGACCTTTGGTCTGACCCAGTGTGGCCGTTCTTATGTTCACATTGAAGAACAGTTAGGATTCCAAGCAGTAAAGAAATATAATTATGTAGGGGCAATTATATCCTCAAGAACTTTGGTAAGAAAGGTAAGGAATGAGAAATTTTACAATCTTTTTTTCCGAGGAGGACTTGATTTTTTTTATTTTGACTCCATTTGAAGAGTGCAAAGTTTCACTTAAGTTTTGATTCAGTCATTTGGTGTTGTGAGTGCTCAGTACTTCTGAAAATCAGGCCTTATGTCTCAAGATGAGGACTTTTTTGAAAGTTCAGTCTCAGCCTTTAGATGCCCCAGTTTACCTATCTGTAAAATATTGCCTACCTCAGAAGTGTGTGAGGCTTAATGTTTATAAAGCTCGTTGAGATGCTCAAATGAAAGGTGTTACAGAAGTGTCAACCTTCTCTCCAGAGCTGCAAAAAAAAGTTCAATCTGCTCTGAAAAAGAGGAAATCCAAAACATTTGCTCGCTTTCAGATGGTTATATGGATGAATGGCTCCCTGAAAGGAGACGTGCTGGAACTAATACATAATGACTGACCTCAGGTACGAGTGTCTTCAATGATTGCTTACTAATACCATGACTCTTATTTTCATTTTGTTGCCCTGACCTTGTTTGAGACCTCATAATATGCTCAGAGTGTGATTTCATCTTGCTTTTCACAGTTGTCAGTTATCAGTATCTATGGCCCTGTTGTGTCACTGTCAAATAATCTTATCATTTTTACACTCTTTGTGGTACCATTACAAGGTCTCCTGCTAACTCTCACTGTCCTCCACGTACTTATAGATGCTTATTTCCTTTCAGCTTTACTCTTCTGTTGGCCTGATAAGTGTTTTTATTTGATTTACCAAACTAAGTCCACAGCTAACACTTTGACAGGAATGGTTCTGTTATGAAATGATGATCAGTCTGCACACCTTAAAAAAGAGGTGGATAGCTATGTTCCATGGGTAAACTCCCTTCATCATAAAGTCTTAAACTGATAGCATTTCTTTCATATCCAAGCAGTGCAAAACAATTGTAAAGCATGGGTCAGATTGTGTCTGGCACTTGCATGGGTGCATATGAGGAAGGACCCAAAAAGCCCAAAGGAGACTGAAAGGGACACACAGCAAAGAGTTAACATTAGCATCCTAAATAAATCCCTACTTGAATAACACTCCTTCTCTCATGAAAAGCACTATGGTATTTGTAATGAATATTAATGGTCAAAATCTCAGTTTTGTGGGTCAGCTTTGAGGTGTCAGAGTACCCTCTAACATCACATTGCAGCCTTGGTTTGGTATAATAAACAGAGCCTGTGTCCTCTTTGTTTTTTTCTTCTGTTCCTCCTTCCGTGGGCCAGGAGGGTGGTAAGGGGAGGAGGGAGTGAAAAATGACCTTGATGCAGATGGTGGAGATGTTGTTGTCTTGGCAGGTTGCCAGACACTTTGTTCAGAGTCTTAAGATTCTGTCCTATTTAAAATGGCCTCTGTCACCTGACAGTGGTTGGTGTCAACTGACTCCTGTGGCTATTCTTGTATTATTCAACAGGCCAAACCTTACTTAGCTGGAGAAAGCCAATAAGATCACAGTCCAAGATAGTCTGGCTGCAGAATATACTTTTATCCAAACCACATTTGCATTTAGAAAATACCTACTTTTCTTTGTTTGGAATCCCACATCATAGATCAACCTCTTTCACAAAATGAAACCATATTCAAAAGCTTCTTTCATGTGAAGGCCTGAGTATTCTCTCAGACCAGTGTGAACAGGCATAACTCACTTGAAGTGTTGGTATCCCCCCAAATCAGGCCTAAAGGCTTAACTTCATTTAGGGTTGCCAACTTTCTAATCGCACAAAACTGAACACCCTAGCCCTGCCCCTTCCCCAATGCCATGCCCCCTGCCCCTTCCCCGAGGCCCTGCGCCCTGCTCACTACATTCCCCTCCCTCGGTGGCTCGCTCTCCCCCACCCTCACTCACTTTCACGGGGCTGGGGCTGGGGCTGGGGCAGGGGGTTGGGGTGCAGGAGGGGGTGATGGCGCTAACTGGGAATGTGGACTCCAGGTTGGGGCCAGAAATGAGGGGTTCAGGGTGCGGGAGGAGGCTCTGGGCTGTGGCAGGGGGTTGAGGTGTGGGAGGGAGTGAGGGTTCCGGATGGGGGTGCAGGCTCTGGGGTGGGGCCGGGGATGAGGGGTTTGGGATGCAGGAGGGAACTCCGGATTGGGGAGGGGCTCAGGGCTGGGACAGGAGGTTGGGGCTCGGGTTTGGGGCTCAGGCTTACCTCTGGTGGCTCCTGGTCAGCGACACAGTGGGGGGGCTAAGGCATGCTTACTGCCTGTCCTGACTCCACGCTGTGCCCCAAAAGTGGCCAGCAGGTCGGCTTCTAGGCGGAGGCACAGCAAGCTGCTCTGCGCGCTGCTCTCGCCCGCAGGCACCGCCCCCGCAGCTCCCATTGGCCTCAGTTCCCAGCCAATGGGAATGCAGAGCCAGTGCTCAGGACGTGGGCAGAACGCAGAGCCCCATGCCCCCCACCCAACCCGCCTAGGAGCCAGACCTACTGGCTGCTTCTGGGGCGCAGCACGGAGCCAGGACAGGTAGGGACCAGCCAGCCTTAGCTCCGCAGCACCGCCAACCGGACTTGTAACCACCCAGTCGACAGTGCTGACCAGAGCTGCCAGAGTTCTTTTTCTACCAGGTGTTCCAGTCGAAAACCGGGCACCTGGTCACCCTAACTTCATTGTGCATCTTGAGTGTTGTACATTTGTATCTTATTTTTAAATCTATAGTTTCACTGTTTGAAAGAGGCTCACACAAAGATGAATTACAGTAAACAAAAAATAACCCATGTCTCTTTCCTCAAGAGCATTCCTGTATTCAGAAATGAAATTGTTGATTTCATGCAATTATTCTTGAACCCCTGCATTTAAGTATAACACTCTGTTGCAAATCTCAAAGCACAATTATCATCATTCTTCCAAGATTTATTTTCTTGTGCAATGAATAAATTAAAGAAATCAGTATTTTAAATGAAAAATCTGGCTGCAAATATATTTTAATTTAAACTTTTGCATATCCAAGAAGCTCTTTAGTCCTTGCTAACTTATGGTTTCTTTCAGTTAGAAAAGAAATGATACAACTTCTGTGCAATATGTTGCAAATCTCTGAAAAGCTGACATTTTTTAAATTGAATCCGCCCTTTAGTTCCTAGAAATAAATCCTATAATCCCCTCTCCTTCCCTTGGCTGAATATAGACAGAAAAGACTTAGGCTGTGTCTATACTTCGAACACTACAGTGGCACAGCTGCAGCTATACCAATCTAGAGCTGTAGCGTAGATGCTTCCTACAGCAACAGAAGAGGTTTTCCCATCACTGTAGTTCAGGGGTCTCAAACAGGTGGGCGGCCCGTGGAGTTATTTGCTGAGGCCCACCAAGCTCCCCGCCCCCCTGGAGCTATTTCCTGGGGCTGCCAAGCTCCCCTGACCCGCCGCACCCTCAGCGGACCGCGTCCCCACTCCTCTGCCTACCTCCAGACACCTCCCGCCGCCAAACAGCTGCTTGACAGCGCTTAGCACTTTCCAGGAGGGAGAGGGGAGGAGCGGGGAGCCGTGCACTCAGGGGAGAGGCAGAGAAGAGGTGGGGCAGGGGCGGGGATTTGGGGAAGCAGTTGGAATAGGGGTAAAAGGGGGCAGAGTTGGGGTGGGGACTTTGGGGAAGGGGTTGGAATGGGGGCAGGGAAGGGGTTTAAAGAAGCGGGGCAGGGGCGGGCCCTCATGGAAGGGATGGATTGGGGGCGGGGCTGGGGGGGGGTTGTATCTTTAAATGAAAAGGTGTCCGTGATGCGCCCTCGGGCCAATGTACTCGTCCTCATGTGGCCCTCGTGGTGATTTGAGTTTGAGATCCCTGCGTAGTTAATCCATCTCTCCAAGAGACAATAGTTAGTTTGCTGGAAGAATTCTGTTGACTTAGCTGCCTCTACACTGGGGGCTGGGTCGGCTTCACTCCCTCGCTCAGGGTTCTGAATTTTTCACACTGCTGAGTGACATAGCTAGGTGAATCTAAATTTTAAGTGTAAACCAGGCTTTAGAGTGAGATTCTCCATTCCTTCAAGTCTGGGTTCAGCACAAGAACAGGAAGTTGAAGGGGTAAAGCTGGCTTTAAACCATTATTGTACCCCCTGTATTCTCAGCACTGCTTTGGGCCAGCATAGCCCCTGGAGTAAATCAGAGCAGCCTTAGAGCAGGTCTAACTTCCATACTAGGGGCTATTGCATAGCCACAGCTCTTCACCACTCAGGAAATCCCTTTATGTTAGGGGTAATCCCAGGGGCAGTTTCCACCAACTTTCAAGACAAAGGGGGCAGAATATGACATAGGGTTATATTCTCCATCTGAAATATGAGTTTGGGGGTTTTATTTGTTGTTTTCCTGGAGATTTTTTTGTTTCCATTTACACTGGTATAAATCAATGGAGGTACAGCAGTGTGAAAGAGAGAAGTCAAGTACTGTTAAACTACAGGCTGTGAGAGACATACTGACACTGATAATCCCAGCTCCTTGTATCAGGGACTCTCAAATACTATAAATTTGCACAGTGCCTAGCATGAGGGTTTACTCTATACCTTTTCTTTAAAAAGGGTGGAGGATCTCTAAGACCTGGATGGAGTCCTCCATTTCAGCCTCACTTTAACTCTCCTCACTTCGGCATCACATCCACCATACTGCCTCCCTAGGGAAATGGGTCTGCCAAGTATAGGTTTTTTGTATTAAAAAGAGGAGAAGGTTGTAGTTGAGGGAACGAGTGGAGGCATGAGGCAGCAGGAAAAGGGTCACAGAATCACATTTTCATTAAGGATCACAGAATCACATTTACAAAGTAAAGATAATGCTCAGTGGTTATCACAACCAACACTGCCATGGAGATGATTAGTTAGTTCAGCTCAGATGGGGTGACTAGAATATCAAGCTGAATAAAACGGGGGTGGGCTGCATGAAAAGGTTTTGGACCATCCCTGACTCTGGTTTGACATGGAGATGATGGGAGGAAGGACTCACCTGGCAGTCTCATGGGGGCAAAGGGCAGGGTGTCAACGGACACAATATATGGCATAAGTCTTTTTTTTTTTAACAGGAAAGGTTTATTACAGAAAATAGCTAACACCACGTATACAAACAAATAGGTTTCCACAAAGATTGAGTGCCAGCATTGTCTCCTTTGTTTACTGGGTGTCACAACCAGGATGAGGGCGGTCAGATTTAGTGGTTGGAGCAGGTGACAGGCAGAGTCAGGTTACTGGTGAGTCAGAGTCCAAGACAGGCCAGAGGGTGAACAGTCAGGTGTCGGGAGGCTGGCTGAGATCAGGTTACCAGGCGACTGGGGACATGCACAAGTTTACAGACTGCAATCTAATAGTAAAGTTGAGGACAAAACAGGGTTGGAAGTCAGAGTCTCTAGAGAACTATTGCAAGCAGGGTCTGGAGCGCAGGCAGGCAGGCAGGCAGTCTGTTGCTCAGACTGCTCCCCTTCATGGCTTCCTAATTTAAGTACTGGTATCGGCAATCAGGGGGCTGTGAGAGGCCACCACTCACTTCCTGCTGAGCGGTACTTCCTGCTGAGCCCAGCCTCTCAGGATTCTCCCATGGGAGCCAAGCCTAAGCCTCATGTGAGAATGCAGCAGTGTCAGCAGCCCAGAATCCCCATGGTCCCCGTTTCTAGCCCTGCAGGTTCTAACATCACCCCATCTTCCCCCATGCAGGCCCCTCTTCAGGACGGTGCTGGCCCAGGCTTATCTGGGTGAGCCTTGTGGAATTCATACACCAGGTCATGGATATGGGAGGCAGACTCCCAACTGCATTCTTAAGGTCTGTAGCTTTCTCAGTCCACCAGACAGTACAGTTGGCTGCATGTCCATCAGGAATTGAGGATGGCGTGCACTTTGTATTCCTTGTGACCCTGGATTTTAATGGTGTGGTTTGGTCAAGGAAGAGGTTCGCATTCTAGGGCTTCAGAAGAGAAACATTGAAAACTGGTGTATTTTGAGGGACTGGGGAAGCTAGAGTTTGAAGGTAAATGGGTCAATCTATTGGCATATCAGTAACAGTCCTAGGAACTGGTGGTCCAATGTGCAGGTGGTGTGGTCTTAAGGTGTTTTGTGTTGAGCCACACTTTCTGGGCTACCATAAATATTGGAGCTTCTTGTTGCCGATGGTCCACATGCCTGTTGTAGGCCTTCTTTGTCTCTTCTAGGTGGTTCTTGAGTTCTTCCTGAATACAATGGATCTGTTGGACCCAATTGGTGGTGGCAGGGTTCAGAGAGGCTGCTAGTAATGTCAGGTGGAAGCGGGGATGGAACCTGATATTAGCGAAGAAAGGACTCTGACCCAGGGAGGCATGGTCAGCTTTGTTGTAAGAAAACTCTGCATGTGGCAGGAGTCTAGCCAAGTTATCTTGATGGTAACTTACAAAGCACCTCAACTACTGCTCCAGTACCCTGGTTCACCCGTTCAGTTTGTCCATCTTTTTGGGGGTGGTATTCAGTAGAGGTGGCTATATGGATGTCCAGTGGCCTGAACATTTTGTGCCAGAAACAAGAGGTGAACTGTGGGCCTCAGTCAGAAACTGAGTGGTCTGAGAGTCCATTGAGCAGGACCATGTTGTGCAGTAGGAGTTGGGCAGTAGCTTCAGCAGAGGGCAGCTGGTTGCAGGGGATGAAGTGGACCATTTTGGTCAGGTGATCCACAACCATTAAGACTACAGTGTGGCCATCAGATACTGGTAGTTTCACAATAAAGTCTAGGTTGATGGTGGACCAAGGCCTAGCCAGACTCTCCAGGGCTACTAAGGTGCCAAAGGGTCTGGTTTGGGATGTCTTGGTACATGCACAGCACCTCCAGGAGTCCATGTGTGCTTGGACCTCAGCCCACATGCAGGGCCACCAGAAAAAACTGTTAGCCATGCAGGAGGTCTTCCGACAGCCAAAGTGATCCACCATCAGATCATCATGGCACCGCCTAGCACCTCCAGTCAGGAGTGCCCTGGGGACACATGTGATCATTGAAGTACATTATCCCATCCTGCACAGAACGGCGCACCTTAGTCCCCAATGGCATGGACTGCATCCATTGGCAAGTGGGTCTTCTTTCAAGGCGGACCAGATGAGGGACAGCTGGTCTTGTTGAATTGTGGCATTGGCAAAGTTACCAGGCTTGAGGAGGTAGAGGAGCTCGGAAGTTGGTTCTTCACTTCCCTGGTTTATCCCCCCTTCCGTGGTACAGCATCGGCTTTCCCAGGCAGTAAGTAATTATAAATTCAAACTGAGAAATAAACAAGGCCCATCTTAATTGCCTCTGTTTCAATGCTCAGATCTTTCAGAGGCACTCCAGGTTCTTATGGTCAGTGAAGACCTGTACTGGGTGCTGAGCTCCCTCAAGGTAGTGATACCATTCTTCTAATGCCGTTTTTATGACAAGCAGCTCTTTGTCCAGTATTTCATTGTTCAACTTGATGGGAGTATTCTTTCAAGAAAAGAATGCACAAGGGTGCAGAACTGACTGGTGTCCAAGCTGCTGCGAGAGTACCGCCCATAAGCCCACATTGGCCACATCTGCTTCCACTGGACAAGTCAGGCCTGGGTGTGCCAGGATTGGGGTTATGTTGAAGGAGTCCATTCGCTGGTCAAAAGCAAGCTGGGCTTCAGGTGACCAAATGAATTACATGCCTTTGCAGAGGAGGGAAATCAAAGGGAGTCATTAAATTGGGAGAAGTTAGTGATGAATCTCCTATAAAAATTCACAAAGCCCAGGAAGCGCTGAAGTTTCTGAAGGATCCGGGGTGCTGTCCAGTTGCAAATGGCTTGCACCTTCTGTGGCTCTATCTGGATTCCCGATATACCCCAAAAATTCAATGGTGGCATGGTCAAAGGTGCACTTTCCAGTTTGGTGTACAACCCATGCTTCCATAGTCTCCTCAGGACAGACTGCACATGGTGGTAGTGCTGCTCCAGGTTCTCAGAAAATACCAGTATTTTGTCAAAGTAGATAATCACATACTGGTCCAGTATATCCTTGAACACATCATTCATGGAATGTTGAAATGTTGCAAGGACATTGGTTAGGCCAAATGGCATCACCAAGTATTCAACATGCCCATATCGGGTACAAAAACAGGCTTCCATTTGTCCCCTGACCTTATGCAAGTTTAATAAAGATCCTGGCAGTCCTCAGCAGTCCAGCAATTCCGTAATGAGGGGCAATGGGTACCAGTTATAAATAGTCACTTGGTTCAATATGTGATAGTCTACGCAGAGGCATAGTAATCTGTCCTTCTTCACAAAGAGGACTAGTGCCCCGGCTGGAGGGGCAGATCGCCAAATGAAGCCTTAGGCAAGGTTTTCCTGGCTATACCTACAAAGCGCCTCCAGCTCTGGTTCAGACATGAAGTATATCCATCTGTAGGGCACCTTTTGCCCTGGGCTGTAGGTCTATCTGGTGGTAGTAGCCTCTGTGGGAGGGTAGCAAGTATGCATTTTTCTTTTCAAACACTTCCAGGTAATCGTGATACTTGTTAGGAAGGCTGAGATTCTGGTCTCGAACCGCTTCCATCTAGCTAGCCCCCACAATCCAGGGTTCCATTTCTGAGGGTCCCCTTCCATCCTGTGGCCCTGATTGTGGTTCACTTGTGGGTTGGTTGCTTTGTTGGAGGCACACTTTCTGGCAGTATTCAAAAAAGAAGCTAATGCTCCCACCCACCCACCCACCCACCCACACACACACACACACACACACACACCAGTAGATACATAGGCCATGTTGCTCCAGCCAAGGAATGCCAAGAATTATTGGGAAGAATGGGGAGGAAATTGTTTCTCAGTGCCCTTCCAGTATGGCCTCTAAGGGGATGGTCTCTTGAGTCACTGGTCCCAATGATAGGGGCAACCCATCAATCAGCTCCACAAGGTCTGATGTGGGTTTTGGATAGAGGAGGATCTGGTGGGTTTTGGCTGCCTCAGCATCTATAAAGTTGGCAGCAGCGCTGGAGTCTATTGTTGCTAGTTGTGGATGGGGCATCTGTTGCGCCTGCCCCAAGACCTGCAACCACAGTAGCAACTCAAACTGTGGGGAGGCACCATGATTCCCAGGTCTACTTACAGGAGGGAGCGATTCTGGAGCATGGAGCTTTGCTGGTGCCCAATCCGTGCCCTCCCCTCACTGGGCCTGGGCTGGTCATCTTCCCAAGTTCTTCCAAGCTGGGCAGGAGGCAAGGGTGTGTCCTTGTCCTCCTCAGTAAAAACAGAGGTCCAGCTGTCATCAACTTTCTCTCTATTCCAGGGTTAGATATTGGCTACCCAGGTTGACGTGCATGGTTTCAGGACTCTGTTCTGCAGGCCACGGTGTGGAAGGCAGTCAGGAGGATGTCAGGCTACCCCTCCATTCACCCAGCTGAGAGTCAATATGCAGGGTCAGGTCACTAAAGGTGCCTAGCTGGGTCGGGTTTTCGATGCCAGCTAGTTCATCTTTTACCTCATCAGTGAGCCCCCTACTGGAACTGGTAAAGTTGGGCTGCCATCAGAAACAGGCAGCGTAGAAGGTGGCCGGCCCTTTCCCCTAGTGAAGCCTCTGCAGAGCAGACACTATGTGGGTCATCGAAGATGGTCATGAAGGCTAGCAGGAAGGTGTCCCAGTCACAGAGGGGAGCACTGTTCCACTCCAGCAGTGGGGAGACCCCATCGAGCGCTTTGCTAGACACCAGGCTTACTACAGCACAGTATGGGGAGAAGGTGACCAGCCCTCTGTGGAGAAAGAAGTGGTTCAGGACTATTTAGAAAAGCTGGACGAGCACAAGTCCATGCGGCCGGATGCACTGCATCTGAGGGTACTAAAGGAGTTAGCGGATGTGATTGCAGAGCCATTGGCCATTATCTTTGAAAACTCATGGTGATCGGGGAAAGTCCCGGATGACTGGAAAAAGGCTAATGTAGTGCCCATCTTTTAAAAAAGGGAAAAAGGAGGCTCCGGGGAACTACAGGCCTGTCAGCCTCACCTCAGTCCCTGGAAAAATCATGGAGCAGGTCCTCAAGAAATCAATTTTGAAGCACTTAGAGGAGAGGAAAGTGATCAGGAACAGTCAGCATGGATTCACCAAGGGCAAGTCATGCCTGACTAACCTAATTGCCTTTTATGATGAGATACCTGGCTCTGTGGATGAGGGGAATGCATGTTATTCCTTGACTTTAGCAAAGCTTTTGATACGGTCTCCCACAGTATTCTTGCCAGCAAGTTAAAGAAGTATGGGCTGGATGAAAGGACTATAAGGTGGATAGAAAGCTGGCTAGATCATCGGGCTCAACGGGTAGTGATCAATGGCTCCATGTCTAGTTGGCAGCCGGTATCAAGCAAAGTGCCCCAAGGGTCGGTCCTGGGGCCAGTTTTGTTCAATATCTTCATTAATGATCTGGAGGATGCCATGGATTGCACCCTCAGCAAGTTTGCAGATGACACTAAACTGGGAGGAGTGGTAGATATGCTGGAGGGTAGGGATAGGATACAGAGGGACCTAGACAAATTAGAGGATTGGGCCAAAAGAAACCTGATGAGGTTCAGCAAGGACAAGTGCAGAGTTCTGCACTTAGGATGGAAGAATCCCATGCACTGCTACAGACTAGGGACTGAGTGGTTAGGCAGCAGTTCTGCAGAAAAGGACCTGGGGTTACAGTGGATGAGAAGCTGGATATGAGTCAACAGTGTGCCCTTGTTGCCAAGAAGGCTAACGGCATTTTGGGCTGTATAAGTAGGAGCATTGCCAGCAGATCGAGGGATGTGATCATTCCTCTCTATTCGGCATTGGTGAGGCCTCATCTAGAGTACTGTGTCCAGTTTTGGGCCCCACACTACAAGAAGGATGTGGAAAAATTGGAAAGAGTCCAGCGGAGGGCAACAAAAATGTTTAGGGGGCTGGAGCACATGACTTATGAGGAGAGGCTGAGGGAACAGGGATTATTTAGTCTGCAGAAGAGAAGAATGAGGGGGGATTTGATAGCTGCTTTCAACTACCTGAAAGGGGGTTCCAAAGAGGATGGATCTAGACTGTTCTCAGTGGTACCAGATGACAGAATAAAGAGTAATGGTCTTAAGTTGCAGGGGGGAAGGTCTAGATTGGATATTAGGAAAAACTTTTTCACTAGGAGGGTGGTGAAACACTGGAATGGGTTACCTAGGGAGGTGGTGGAATCTCCTTCCTTAGAGGTTTTTAAGGTTAGGCGTGACAAAGCCTTTGCTGGGAAGATTAACTCGGGATTGGTCCTGCTTTAAGCAGGGGGTTGGACTAGATGACCTCCTGAGGTCTCTTCCAACCCTGATATTCTATGATTCTATGATTCTACTAGCCCCACCTTACTCTGGTCTGTGGGGTACACTCATGGGTGGAGCAGGAAGAGCAGCCTGCATTGGTTCAAGAAACCCCATAATTTCTAATGAACCCTGTCAAACCGTGGGGGCTGGTTCTGATGACACATGGTCTATATGGGCATGTAGTGTCACTGCTTCTCCTTGTGAGCATGCGAGTTGCTCACGTAGGGTCTGTGAGCTGCACCACCTGAGCCCCCACTTTTGCTCACTCACTTCCATCCTCGTGGAGGGGTTGGATGGATTTGTGAGGGGCCAAAGATGGTCTAAGTAAACTCTCAAGACCAGGACAAAGGCAGTCAGACAAGGAGTCAGTCCAAGTCAGGTACCAGTAGGTCAGAGTCCAAGACAGGCCAAAAGGCGAACAGACATACATCAGGAGGCAGGCTGGGGTCAGGTTACCAGGAGATCAGGTTATGCACCAGGTTACAGACAGCAATCTAATAGTGAAGTCAAGGACAAACCAGGGTTGGAAGTCAGTCTAGGGTCTATTGCAATCAGGGTCTGGAGCAGAGACAGGCAGTCTGTGTTGTTGCTCAGACAGCTCCCCTTCATGGCTTCCTGGTTTAAGTCCTGGTATCGACCAATCTGGGGCTCTGAGGGGCTGCCACTGAAGTCCTGCTGGGTGGTACTTCCTGCTGAGCCCAGTCTTGCAGGGTCCTCTCATAGGAGCCCAGTCTGACCCTCCGATCATGATATGGGGTCATCAGCAGCCCAGAAGTCCAGTGGTCCCAGGTCCCATACTGGGGGGGTCACACCCTGCATGAAAATCTTTAAAGCATATAGAGACCCTGAATGCAAGTAAACATATCATTATATCACCAGGTGACAGGCCTCTTGATGGAGGTTGGAGAATAAAGGGATTTATCTTGAGACGTATATATCCTCAACTAGTCCAGTATTGCCAACTCTTTCAACTTCATCTCAAGTGACAGGATATAGAGTGTTCTGGAGCTCATCTTGCGATGACATGAGATGCTCCAGTCACTTTGTGAAGTTCAGCCCTGCTGGAAGCCAGCAATCTCTCCCTTCCACTTGCCGTTCTCATAGCAGGGGAAGAGGGTAGCAAAGAGCCCAGCATGACTCCACTCACTTCTCCCTACCCCTGAGAAACAACAGACAGGATGGCACTTCTGCTCCTCCCCAATGCAGCATCCAGCCTGGGAAGGGACAGGGGAGTGATGAGCCCCTGGAGCCAACCCTACTGGCTTGAGATAGAGGACATGAGAGGAGACCCCACTGTAACTGCCTAGCCTGTGGGGTGAGGTGAAGAACTCTAAGAGGAGCAGAGGTGAAGTTGGGAGGACTGAATTGGGCGGTTGGGCTCTGATGGGGTTGGGAGGGCTGAACTGATGGAGGGGTGGGGGTGCTCCCAGGTCCTGGGAAGAGAAGCCCCAGGGGTTGCAGGAGGTAATTAAGAGTAATTAAAATAAAAATGAATTATTTTTAGCTATTTGGACAATTAATTGAGACTCTTTTAAAAAAAATTTACTGGGTAGTGTACATATTTATGTAGTTATTACACAAAAGAATGGTTTAAAATTACTTTTGAAACACTTTGTGACTGAATTGACTATTTAAAAAAATTAGGAATTAGAAAAATAATTACTGTGCTGAAATAGAGAAAGCTCTGAAAGGTGGTTGATGTTGTAAAGATATTCTTGCGTGTAAAATCTTTGCACCTCACATTAATCTTTACTGAAAAATAATTGGAAAACTTGATACATCAAGAGTGCTTTGTGTTTCTTAGATGTTCATTTTCCAGCTTCATTTTGTAGGCCTTGTACCGTATATTTCTATATATGTGTGAATTAGGTTTTTCCATCATATTATAACTTCATCACATGATAGAGCTCGCCATTGAGTACTTATGTTATACCCGTTTACAAGTACTTAACATAAGTACTCCCCACCCCCCCCCCTTTTTTTTTTTTAATTTATTTATTTAAATATAAAGGTGCAGGTTATAAAGGTTTTTATAAAGGTGCAGGAGCGCCCTCTGCAGGCCGGTGTCTCACCTTGCCGCTGGCCCCCCATGTCCCTCCCAGACCCCGGTGCCCCTTCTCTCAGGGTTCTGCCCCCTGCAGTACCCCACAGCCTCTCAGAGTCTCCCCTCCCCAGTGAACCCCAAACCCCCATCCCCACCTCGCCTCAGTCTTCGGCTACTGCCAATCTCCATCTAGCCTCCGCTCACTGGGGCAGACTGCAGTAGAATTGCCACTCATCATCAGCAAGGAGGGTTTGGACCTACTGCCTTTGCCTAACCCTGGGCTGCACCTCTGCAACCCCAGCAGCTGCTCTGGGCCTTCAACAAGGCCCGCAGCCTGGGGGTTTCTCAGGCTGGAGCTCCCCAGGCCTTCTCCCAGCCCTGCTCCACTCTACTCCAGGAACACTTCTCAGCTCCCAGACAGCCCGGTCCTTCTCTCCAGCAAAAGAGATTCTGACTCAGCCTCTGGCTCACAGCCTTTTATAGGGCCAGCTGTGGCTTGATTGGGGCATGACCCCAGCTGTGGCTGCTTCCCCAATCAGCCTCGTCTTCAGGCTCCCTGGGGCAGCCCTTTCCCAGGGCTGTTTTAACCCCTTCAGGGCCGGAGCGGGTGACCACCCACTACAGTCCCCCACCAATTTATTTGCTTCCCTGCAGAAAAATGACTTTCTGACAGGGAAGCTGCAAGAGCAGTCACGCACCACTCCCTAGCAGTGCAGGTACAATGTTTCAGGCACCCAGAGCAGCCAGCAGAGAGGTAAATCACCGCAGGGCTGGGGACACCCCAGCCAGTGGCTCCTCCCCTGAGCCAGGATCAGCTGCTAGTCCTGGCTGGGTTGGGGGCAGGAGAGTACAGGACTTCCTCTTCCCCTGCAAGGAGTGGCTGGTGCTGTGTCAGACCCACCCCCAGAAACCTCCCCCAGCTGCAGGAAGCTCAGCATCCTCCTCGGCTTCCTGCCTCCATCACTCCTCAGCTGTGGGAGGAGGGGTCACTGTACGGAGAGCTGCTTCTCCATCCACCCAACCCCTGTGCATCCGGACCTCCCATACCCAGACATCCCTGCTAAGCCTCATCCAGTTCCAGAACCCCCCTAGTCCTCCATACCCAAACCCCACCCCACTGAACCTCAACCCCTGCATCTGGAGCCCCCCTGCACTCAGACCCTCTGCCTCCAGATCTGCACCCCTGCACCCAGACCACCCCCACTGAGCTCCCGGCACTCAAACCCCCACCCTGATGCCCCACCCCCTGCACCACCCTGAGTCCCCACATCCAGACCCCCATGCCACTGACCACCAACTAGCTGCACCCAGATCCCCCCACCGTGAGACCCCCACACCCAAACTTCTCCACTGAGCCCCAACAACCTTCACCTGGTGTTAGGTTATTGACATAATCTGTAACCATACTGATCATTGTTGCAACCACTGTTATATATTTGCAGCAAATATTGTACAAAGGTTGTCGTGTGAGATGTCTATGGAAAGGTTATGATTTGCTGGTCATGATTATACTGTCTGTATGTGTGTATCATTTTTGTAGTTAAAAGTTATGAATATTGGCTATGTACTTGTATCTCAATGTGTTTTGATTCCAAGAAGCCTTACTAAAGCATTTGGCCAGCTTCTTGAGAAAGGAATCTGCAAGCTAGTGCCCAATCAAGAAACACTTAACTGACAATAGACCTTGGGAGACTACAATCCACATAAGAAGTCTTCCTGGGGACGTTCAAGATAGCATGTGGGCAATGGCTGCCACCTGTAAAGAACTAAGGCTATGGCTACACTGGCGCTTTACAGCACTGCAACTTTCTCACTCAGGGGTGTGAAAAAACACCCCCCTGAGCGCAGCAAGTTACAGCGCTGTAAAGCGCCAGTGTAAACAGTGCCCCAGCGCTGGGAGCCGCACTCCCAGCGCTGTAAACTAATCCCCTCGTGGAGGTGGAGTACCTGCAGCGCTAGGACAGCTCTCTCCCAGCGCTGGCGCACGACCACACTCGCACTTCAAAGCGCTGCCACGGGAGCGCTCCCGTGGCAGCGCTTTGAAGTTTCAAGTGTAGCCACGGCCTAAGTGATGCATGGACATGTAACTTGCCCATGTGACTACAAACTCCATTTTGTGGTAATTTTCCACAGTAAGAACACAGAGGTTTTCTTACACCTGGAAGAGACTATAAAAGGCAGCTGCCTCATCTCCATCTGGTCTTCAATCCTGCTTCATACCTCTGGAGGGATTATGCTACAAACTGAAGCTTTGAACAAAGGACTGAATGGCCCATCCCAGCTGTGGATGTACTCCAGAGACTTGATTTGAACCTGCAGTTTATTCTATCACTGCTACAAGCCTGAACCAAGAACTTTGCCATTACTGTATGTAATTGATTCCATTTAACAAATTCTAGCTCTCATCTATATCTTTTTCCTTTTATGAATAAACCTTTAGATTTTTAGATTCTAAAGGATTGGCAACAGCGTGATTTGTGGATAAGATCTGATTTGTATATTTACCTAGGTCTTGGACTTGGTCCTTTGGGATTGGGAGAACCTTTTTTCTTTTACTGGGGCATTGGTTTTCATAACCATTCATCCCCATAACGAGTGGCACTGGTGGTGATACTGGGAAACTGGAGTGTCTAGGAGAATTGCTTGTGTGACTTGTGGTTAGCCAGTGGGACAAAACCGAAGTCTTCACTGTTTGGCTGGTTTGGTTTGCCTTATTAGTAAAGAAGCTCCAGCCTTGGGCTGTAACTGCCCTGCTTTAAGCAATTTGTTCTGAATTGGCATTCTCAGTTGGGTCCCACCAGAACCAGCATTGTTACACCTGGAAGCCCCTGCAGAGTCCCATTGCCCCAGCACCTGGAACCCCCCTGTAGCGGGGTAGTCACCCCGCTTCTGCCCAGAGGGATTAAGAACAGCCCTGGAGAGGACTGTGGCTGGGGAAAGACTGATTGGGGAAGCAGTCTCAGCTGGGGCCATGCCCCAATCAGGCCACAGCTAGCCCTATAAAGGGGCTGCTAGGCTGGAGCTAAGTTAGTCTCTCTCTAGATGTTGAGAGGGATGGGCCTGGCTGCTGGGAGCTGAGCAAGGTACTCAGAGTGCAGCAGGGCTGGGGGAAGGCCAAAGGAGCTGGGGAGCTCCAGCCTGGAAAACCCCCAGGCTGCAGGCCTTGCTAAAGGCCGGAAAAGGTACTGGGGTTGCAGAGGGCAGCCCAACGGTAGGCAGAGGCAGCAGGTCCAAACCCTCCTTGCCAATGATGAGTGGCAAGTATACTGCAGTCTGCCCCACTGAGCGGGGGCTAGACGGTGACTAGCAGTAGCCAAAGACTGAGGCGAGGTGGGGATAGGGAGTTGGGGACTCCCTGGGGAGACCCAGTGGGGTACTGCAGGGGGCAGAACCCCAAGAGAAGGGGCACTGGGGTCCAGGAGGGACACTGGGGCCAGCAGCAAGTGAGACATCGGCCTGCAGAGGGTGCTCCTGAGTGGACAGAGCGAATTCCCAGGACGACCAGCAGGAGGCACCGCACCGGTGAGTCCACGAATCACTACAGAGTGGTGGCGAATGCGGGCATAGGTGATCCGCCCGCGATACAAGGGGCAGGGCAAGGACAGCAGGACTACTGCCCAGAGATGTGCGAACAGCAGGAAACAGGGGAGGATGGATCCTGGATTTGCTGGGGTTTTCTATGCAGAGACCCCAGGTGCCATCCCTGGCTGGGCCCTGGTGTCGGCGCCCCGGCGGAAGGGGGCGGATGACCTGCAAGAGATCCGGGAGGCCCAAAAGGGAATATGGGAGGTGCAGAGGGCCCTCCATGAACAGTTGGGCCAGCTGGCAAAGGAACAGCAGGCCCTGGTAAAACTCCTCAGAAAGGAGTTTCAAAGAAACTGTGGAGAATGGCGGGAGAAGCAGAGATTCTGGGCCAGAAGGCCTGTGGCAGAGCACGCCTGTGGGCGTAATGGACATTTTAAAAGGGATTGTCCCTATTGGGGTGTGGGCAGGGTGCCTCACCCTGAGCAGGGACAAGTCCCTAAGACAGTCCGCTAGGTGAGGGAACCCGGGTGGCTGTGTACATGTTGGGCCTGTGGACAGTGAGGGCACCTTTGGAGGGATTGCTCATGCCCAGGGAACATGGCCCAGGGAGGGCTAGGCCCACAAAGGGACAGAAAAGACCCAAGGCAGCAAGGAGGCAGGGAGCCTGCTGGGGCTGCCATACGCCGGGCCACATAAAGAAGAACTGCCCCCACAAGGGAGCTGAGGGCCGGCCGATGGAGGTGCCTGGAGGCCTGGAAGTGGCAGCACTGGACCCGGTGAAGATGACAGAGGCAATGGTGGACTGGCTATTATGCCTCCGCCATCTCTCGTGCGTGGCTGAGATGGAATTGGCGGGGATGCAGCAGGAGGTTGGGACCCAGACCATCGCTAAACCAGTCACCAATGGGGAAACCCAGACAGTGGGGCCTGCAAGAGGCTGGGACCCAGGTGGTCGTGGGACAGACCACCAAGTGAACCCAGACCCTGAGGGTGGAGGGTCTGGGAGACATGGACCTGAGGGCGCGGCTTGAGGCCGTGGAGCTGGCCTGCCAGAAGGCAGAGACCCAGACCCGAGAGATGGCCCGGGCGGGGAGGCCTCGGAGAGGAAGCGTGCGGCCCTGGAGGGGCGACCCTGGAGGAATAGCTCTGGGAAGCCCAGGCCAAGAGTCCCCCCTAACCCTCTGGGTGGGGATTTTGAGGGGGGGTGTAGCGGGGTGGTCACTCTGCTCCTGCCCGGAGGGGTTAAGAACAGCCCTGGAGAGGACTGTGGCTGGGGAAAGACTGATTGGGGAAGCAGCCACAGCTGGCCCTAGAAAGGGGCTGCTAGGCTGGAGCTAAGTCAGTCTCTCTAGCAGTTGAGAGGGATGGGCCTGGCTGCTGGGAGCTGAGCAAGGTACCCAGAGTGGAGCAGGGCTGGGGGAAGGCCAAAGGAGCTGGGGAGCTCCAGCCTGGAAAACCCCCAGGCTGCAGGTCTTGCTAAAGGCCGGAAAAGATACTGGGGTTGCAGAGGGCAGCCCAACGATAGGCAGAGGCAGCAGGTCCAAACCCTCCTCACCGATGATGAGTGGCAATTATATTGCAGTCTGCCCCAGTGAGCGGGGGCTAGACGGTGACTAGCAGTAGCCAAAGACTGAGGCAAGGTGGGGATAGGGGTTGGGGGTTCCCTGGGGAGGGGAGACCCAGAGAGACTGCAGGGTACTGCGGGGGCAGAACCCCAAGAGAAGAGGCACCGGGGTCCAGGAGGGACACCGGGGCCAATGGCAAGTGAGACATCAGCCTGCAGAGGGCACTCCTGAGTGGACAGAGCTAATTCCCAGAACGACCAGCACTAGGCGCTGCACCGGTGAGTCTGTGCATCGCTACGCCCCCCAATGAGCCTTTGTGCATCCAGATCCCCGCACACCTAGCCCCCCCCCCCCCCACTGAGCAACGTGCACCCAGATTGTCCCACAAAAAATCCTCTCACCCCACACCTGGATCCCCCCCCACTAAGCCCCTCCAGGATCCTGCCTGGTTGAGCCTATCTGCCCCACACCTGTACACCTGGTGCAGAGGGGCATGGCCCCAGGGTGTTTCTTGGACAGGCCCAGATCTTCTGCTGGGTCAGGTGCAGCCTCACTGCTGAGTCTGTGTCCTGGGGTGGGGGAGCTGCAGGGTGATCTTCCACCTTCGTGCAGCAAGTGGCCTCTGCTCTCCACTGCCATGCTGGAGCCTCTGCATTTTTTTATTGACAAATAAAACGTGCAGTATTTTAAAATACTGTGTGCAGAGTCTTTAAATTTTTGATGCAGATTTTTAAATTTTTTGGCACCCTAAAATGGGTGAAGTGGCATCTCCATTTGAGCAGCCAGGGAGAGGCATGTGTTCCTTACAGGCTGACTTTTCAACCTAAAATTATCCCACTCATATTGCCGGAAGAGTAGAGGGGAGTTCAAGTCAAAAGACTAAAATTGATTATTTGATATTGTTAAATATCCTGATTTGTGGGGCCAATAATGATTTTAAAAATCTGACTCATGATTTGTGATCCCTTGAGGTTGGCAATAATACTGCTTGTCTAATACCACTTCCACAAGCTCTGTTGGAAAATCTGCAGGATTTGGGAGGTTATTTTTTGAATCGTTATTTTCAATAAGGGACAATATACTGAGTTGTCAAACCAGCAGAGAGACTAGGAAAATATTCTAGGGACAGTCTCAGTTTTCAGGGACATGTGATCACCCAGTCTGTAGACCAGAAGAGCCTACAGTCTGCATATGGGTAAAAGATTGCTGCAAAATCAGCCTGTGTTGGCCTGCACCCTGAAAGGAATGATTCTGAGAAGCTGAAAATGAAAGAAAGGCTAAATGCCTTTAGTTTAGATTTGATTAATCAAACAAAGAAAAACAAATTTGATGCTTCCTCTCAAGGGCAAAGTACACTTCTCACTCTATTACAGGTTAGAACTGAGTCTGAGAATAAAATGATTATTGTGGTCTGCGCACAAGGCACATATTTGAAAATAAAAGGCAAAACAGTTATGTAACTACATGCAGCACTGTATTTAAAATAAAGATGCCTAGACTTCTGCTTTGGGCTTATTTGCACACTTAGAAATGAAAAGAAAACATATGGTACACCTTTACCATTTTCAGTTTATCTTGGTCAATGTGACAGGGTTTACTAAACGCTTTGAGGCCCTCCGGAAGGTCCTGTGGTCCTGCCACAACCTGTTCCAGAGAAGAGCAAAAGAAAAGTCCTCCAAGCTGCCTAATGTGGTTGCGGGGAAACAGTCAATGACCAGTGCAGAGTCCTGCACTTAGGACGGAAGAATCCCATGCACTGTTACAGACTAGGGACCGAATGGCTAGGCAGCAGTTCTGCAGAAAAGGACCTAGGGGTTACAGTGGATGAGAAGCTGGATATGAGTCAACAGTGTGCCCTTGTTGCCAAGAAGGCTAACGGCATTTTGGGCTGTATAAGTAGGGGCATTGCCAGCAGATTGACATCCCCTCTATTTGACATTGGTGAGGCCTCATCTGGAGTACTGTGTCCAGTTTTGGGCCCCACACTACAAGACGGATGTGGAAAAATTGAAAAGTCCAGCGGAGGGCAACAAAAATGATTAGGGGGCTGGAACACGTGACTTATGAGGAGAGGCTGAGGGAACTGGGATTGTTTAGTCTGCAGAAGAGAAGAATGAGGGGGGATTTGATAGCTGCTTTCAACTACCTGAAAGGGGGTTCCAAAGAGGATGGATCTAGACTGTTCTCAGTGGTACCAGATGACAGAACAAGGAGTAATGGTCTCAAGTTGCAGGGGGGAAGGTTTAGGTTGGATATTAGGAAAAACTTTTTCACTAGGAGGGTGGTGAGACACTGGAATGGATTACCTAGGGAGGTTGTGGAATCTCCTTTCTTAGAGGTTTTTAAGGTCAGGCTTGACAAAGCTCTGGCTGGTATGATTTAGTTGGGAATTGTCCTGCTTTGGGCAGGGGGTTCGACTAGATGACCTCCTGAGGTCCCTTCCAACCCTGATATTCTGTGAGCATGAATTGTGTGCCTGGCTGAGGGAGCTACAGGACCTTGGACAGAGCAGTGCTAGCAGAGACCACAAGGAGCAAGAAGCAGCTCCGGGATGGCTGCTGGACTCAACCTGAACAAGGCCTTGGGGTAAGGGTGAAGAATGTGCTGAGACCATGGGGAAGTGGCCCAGGGAGGCATAGCAGAGATGCAGTTTAGTTAAAGTGATGTGGCGGACAACTGCTATTGATTCTACAGGATCCCTGGGCTGGTCCCGGAGTAGTAGGCGGGCCTGGGTCTCCTCTTTTCCCCATTAGCCATGGGGAAGTGGCCTGGACCTTCATGCACCCCAGAAGGGGAACTGAACTCTTTTAGTGGCCCAGCGGGAGAGCTGGGGCCCAAAAGGTCCAGAGAGGATGAGGATATTGCCTCTGGGGGGAAGCCCTGGACTATGGCTTGATAACAGGGCCAAGACCATTGATACTGTGGGACTAATTAAGGACCTGAGCCCAAGGAAGGCTACAGGGAGAGAAGGTGCAGGCACATGCACTCTGCCACGAGGACACTTGTGAGACATGAGTACCACCCCGTTACAGTCACTAATACATTTAACTTTCCATTTGGAATCTGTGACTAACATTTTTAATGAAGTTTAAAATAAATTCAATCAGCCTAAATTGACTGGATGAGTGATATAGTTTAAAGATAAACTGCAAACAAAGGGGAAAATTGCTAACTCAACTATTTTATTCTATTTGAACAGACTAGAATAAATTTCATGTAATTCTATTCTCTGTAGTATCTTTCATACAAATTTATATTCCAAAAGTGGTCTGCAGAGTTACTAAAATTTCCAGTTACATAATAGTAGGGTATGATGACACTATAGAATGTGGAATTTAATCATAAATAGTAATTTTATGCATATCAATGATTCTTAGACTTGAATTTCTATAGATGTGAAGCAACAAACTGTTTCTGTGTGTAACACATAGGAGACTTGCACTGTGTAACTAATGGCTAACTAGGTAATACAGTAGAATCTCAGTTACGAACACCAGAGTTACGAAGTGACCAGAAGTACACCTCATTTGGAACCAGAAGTACACAATCAAGCAACAGCAGAGACAAAAAAAGCAAGAACAGTACAATATTGTTAAACGTAAACTACTAAAAAATAAAGGGAAAGCAGCATTTTTTTCTTTTGCATAGTAAAGTTTCAAAGCTGCATTAAGTCAATGTTCAGTTGTAAACTTTTGAAAGAACAACCATAAAGTTTTGTTCAGAGTTACGAACGTTTCAGAGTTATGAACAACTTCCATTCCCGAGGTCTTCGTAACTCTGAGGTTCTACCATATAGGCAAATTTGCAGCTAAAATGTGATCAGGTAATTTTTGTCTTCATTTCTCTTAGCTCATGTGTTCAGTAATGTATAATAAAGTTATGTGATACAATGTTGAGGAAGTAAATAGTCTCTTAATGGGGAGAGAGAAAAAGTGATTAAATGTAGGGAATTACAGAGTTAAAGTTCTCAAACACAATCTATAACAGATTCCTTCAGACTGAGGAAGTTCTGTTGTCAAGGCAACTGTAATCACACTATTAGAGTAGTTTGGTCAAGGGTGTCTATTTTAAATGTGATCAATGAACATAAATAGCCTATATCTAATTGACAATTAACAGAAATACAACAAGGCATTTGTTTTATATCCAATAAGACGATGTATTTTGTCAGTATGCTGAAAAGCCAATGTGAAATGATGATCTTCAAGGAGAATCAAAATATTATGAGACCCAAGTGATCACAAGGCATGATTAACTGGTAGTTAGCAGTTATAAAGAGAGCCTAGCATATTCAAGTGACTTTAACCTAACTACTGAACTAAAAAAAAAAACAGTTACTTTTAATTAAATGGTTAACTATAACATACTATTAGTGGTTTAAAATCAAGCAGATGAATCGAATGACTTATTGTTGCAAAATGAACTCAAAACTAGCTTTGCATCAAAGCCTTTTGCATGAAGTATATATACGAACTTTAAAATGGACATGTTGCAAAAGAATACAGTGCTGAAAAAGAAAACGCAATTGAAGGGATAAATGAAGATTTGCCAAATAAGCCAAGGACAACACTTACAAGAGGCCAATGTTGGAGTAGGTTTTTGACGGTACTCTGAACTTGCAGATTTCTTTTTTTAAAAACAAAAAAACAAAAAAAACCCACCCTAAATGCAGAATAGATATGGTCCAAGATGTTTTGCATACATTGACTTTAAAACCCATAAAGGAGATGTTTTATTTTATTGTTGCTTGGTGAGAACTGCACACAACTTGCCTTCTGGGTGGGTAATATCAGATCTTCATAAGAAGAATTGTCTCCACATTAGCTTTTGTAATGAGACCAGTTCCCTGGACCACACCAACTCTTCATCAGAAGTGCAGGTCGCTTTCTGATTGGCCTGATTCTGCTTTGCCAAGAAGAACCAGCCTGCACCACCCATGAGAACTAAATGCCTTGAGGACTTCTTCACTTGTGGATCAAAACTGGAGCTGATTGGAGATTAACAATCATATATGGAAAACTTTTTTTTAAAAAATTAGTTCTTTTCAAAATTTCCCACTTAAATTTTTTCTATGTAAAACTAAAACCTGAAATTTTCGGTTGTTTTTATTTAAACAGTTTTTGGTAAAGTTTTAGTTTTGGCAAAAAATCATAATTTTTTGGCTTTGTCATAATGGGAAATTTCAGACAAAAAACATTTTCTTCAGAAATTTTTGTTTTGGTTGAATAGCCATGTCTCGTCATCGATGTTTTGACAAAAGAATTTCAATCAGCTTTTGCCAAAACTCCTAGATGAAAGGGACTGATAAGAGAGGGTGCTAATGAAAATCTTATTATGGACATGCACCATATTTACTTTGGTTTTTTTTAATATTCTTGGGGAGAATGCTGCAAAATCCAGGAAGAACAAGAATATAAGTGTTATAATATTTAAAGCGCTCTAAACTGAATTTTCTATCTGTCTTGGGAAACGAGTCACTGCCAATGTCAAGCTGAGCTGGAGAACACACTTTCACCTCAGTTCAAATTGTTAAGTAACAAGATTTTTTTTTTTAACACAGGACTCTGTTATTTTTCAAGCGTAATGCTGCTCGTAAAGTATGTACCTAAATTACAGTTCTGCAAATGATTTAAGCGTAAAACTTCTGTTGGTGAGACAGAAAAGCGTTTGAATGACACAGGCCCTCTTCTTCAGTAGCTTGAAAGCTTTCTTCTCTCCTCACAGAAGTTGGTTCAATAAAAGATATATCACCCACCTTGTCTCTCTAATATCTTGGGACCAACATGACTACAACAACACTGCAAACATGCATTTTCATTGACAGAATCCGAAAATAAAAGGAGAAAGAGGTCTGACTTGCTTTGTAAGCCAAGGACTTTTACCACTGTTTGGACAATTGTTTAAAGTGGCATAAGAGCCCACAGTACTTGTATATATCAGAACTAGAATAACTTTAAATTATGTTTGGGGTTGTGTGGTGTGTGTGTGTGATATCTGTATATATAAGGGGAAGTCTTGCTATGATTTACAACTTCATTTTTAGTAATTAACTCTATATAGAATTTAGACCTTTCTAACTTTAGAGTTATATTTGGTTGAACTGTGTCACTGCAGACCATAATTTGTTTGGCATATAAATCTTGGCTGAAAAATTGATAAGGACTGAATATTGAAAGATCTGGTTTTGTTTTGGTACCAAAACCACTTGCATCTGTTGAACTCGGATAGATTTACCTATGTAATAAGTCTGTGCAATGAGACTGATTAAATGATCTGACACGATCTCGTGACATTTAATTTAACATGGGATGTTAATACTTTTGAACTATTGTAACACGTTGCTTTGTGTAATTTCTTGGGTTTAATTCTATTTTGGCTAATGGAATTCTACACATGATCATTCTCAAGTCTGGATCTTTACTGAGTAGTAGAGATGCAAAGAACTAAAAAACATGATGTGGATACTTAGTTCATATTTAACTAGTTTGTATTTTTAAATCATTCTCACAGCAGTGAGCGGGAAGAGCAAGAGGAAACAATGTGTGCAGACTTAAAAATGCAACTATATTTTAAAGCCAAGTATTTGAAAATTAGTTCCTCCAGCATTTACCGGCTAAAACTTTGATTCAGGTTTCTGTGTTTCCTGTCCAAGAATTGATGGCATTGTCAACATGCAGAATAGTGCCAGGTGAGGAATAGAGACATTGCAGAGAAACCTACTAAAAATGCTTCAGTATTATTACTAGTACATAGTTACATATGGCCAGGGGTAGCATGGTGAGAAGCGGGATAAAAGAGCCTTGATGGCATGAAAAATGGGGGCTGGCTAGGCAAAAGAATAAAGCCTTTCAAGCTGTCTGAAAGCATTACATGGCTCTACGTTGTTATGGCATCACAGTGGACAAGTCTGCAGAACAGAATTCGTGAAGTGAAAACAAAACCTAGGTCTTGCTCTTGCTGTAGTGAGAGCCTTGTTACTCCTGATTTATTTCCTTATAAAAGCTTCAAGGCACACTTGGGAAGTGAGCCAATGTACAATAATAGGGTGACACTTGGGGTCTAACCTGCTCTCTAGTTTTGTGGCTAACTTAAAGCAGAGACATTTAAGCAGAATCTTTCAGAGCATAAAATACAGTGCAGCACTACATGCTATGTGTACTAATAGGCAAAAAATGTGTAGTAACTTGCTTGAACGTGTGCAGCTGTAATAGCATAGCATTTCAAAGTATTATTCCTTCAGATTTGTTATGTTGAATGTAGAAATTGGTCCTGAGCTGCAAAGTTCAAATCTAGATCTTTAATTTCCCAGAGTTAGGGGTGATTTTGGTTTAGGCTCAGCAAAGGCTTTATAGAACAGCACTCCATTGACACTGTGGGGTAACAAACATACTCTGTTCCCTAGAACTGGATCACCACATAGATCCATTCTGAGCCTTGAACAAAATTTCCAGCCAGCCAGTGGGCCATGTAGGAAAAGAGGTAAGGCCAGAGGGTGGGAATCATAGAATATTAGGGTTGGAAGAGACCTCAGGAGGTCATCTAATCCAATCCCCTGCTCAAAGCAGGACCAACACAAACTAAATCATCCCAGCCAGGGCTTTGTCAAGCCAGGCCTTAAAAATCTCTAAGGATGGAGATTCCACCACTTCCATAGGTAACATATTCCAGTGCTTCACCACCCTCCTAGTGAAATAGTGTTTCCTAATATCCAACCTAGACCTCCCCCACTGCAACTTGAGACCATTGTTTCTTGTTCTGTTATCTGCCACCACTGAGAACAGCCTAATTCCATCCTTTTTGGAACCCCCCTTCAGGTAGTTGAAGGCTGGACTTCCCTCACTCTTCTCTTCTGCAGACTAAATAACCCCAGTTCCCTCAGCCTCTCCATGTAAGTCATGTGCCCCAGCCCTCTAATTATTTTCGTTGCCCTTCACTGGACTCTCTCCAGTTTGTCCACATCGCTTCTGTAGTGGGGGGACCAAAACTGGACACCATACTCCAGGTGTGGCCTCACCAGTGTCGAATAGAGGGGAATAATCACTTCCCTCAATCTGCTGGCAATGCTCCTACTAATATAGCCCAATATGCCATTGGCCTTCTTGGCAACGAGGGCACACTGCTGACTCATATCCAGGTTCTCATGCACTGTAATCCCCAGGTCCTTTTCTGCAGAACTGCTGCCTAGCCATTCAGTGCCTAGTCTGTAGCAGTGCATGGGATTCTTCTTTCCTAAGTGCAGGACTCTGCACTTGACCTTGTTGAACCTCACCAGATTTCTTTTGGCCCAATCCTCCAATTTGTCTAGGTCTGAACCCTATTCCTACCCTGCAGCGTATCTACCTCTCCCCCCATTTTAGTGTCATCTGTGAACTTGCTGAGGGTGCAATTAATCCCATCATCCAAATCATTAATAAAGATGTTGAACAAAACCGACCCCTGGGGCACTCCGCTTGATACCGGCTGCCAACTAGACATCAAGCCGTTAATCACTATCCTTTGAGCTTGACAATCTAGCCAGCTTTCTATCCACCTTATAGTCCATTCATCCAATCCATACTTTTTTAACTTGCTGGCAAAAATACTGTGGGAGACCATATCAAAAGCTTTGTTAAAGTCAAGATATATCACATCCACCGCTTTCCCCATATCCACAGAGCCACCATAGAAGGCAATCAGGTTGGTCAGGCATGACTTGCCCTTGGTGAATCCATGTTGACTGTTCCTGATCACCTTCCTCTCCTCCAAGTGCTTCAAAATGGATTCCTGGAGTACCTGCTCCATGATTTTGCTGGGGACTGAAGTGAGGCTGACCGGTCTGTAGTTCCCCAGGTTCTCTTTCATCCCTTTTTTAAATATGGGCACTATATTTGCCTTTTTCCAGTCGTCCGGAACCTCCCCTGATCGCCACAAATTTTCAAAGATAATGGCCAATGGTTCTGCAATCACATCAGCCAACTCCCTCAGCACCCTTGGATGCATTAGATCTGGACCCATGGACTTGTGCACGTCCAGCTTTTCTAAATAGTCCTTAACCTGTTCTTTCACCAATGAGGGCTGCTCACTTCCTCCCCATACTCTGTTGCCCAGTACAGCAGTCTGGGAGCTGATCTTGTCTGTGAAGAGCGAGGCAAAAAAAGCATTGAGTACTTCAGGTTTTTCACATCATCTGTCACTATGTTGCCTCCCTCATCCAGTAAGGGTCCCACACTTTCCCTGACCTTCTTCTTGTTGCTAACATACCTGAAGAAATCCTTCTTGTTACCCTTCACATCCCTTGCAAGCTGCAACTCAAATTGTGCCTTGGCCTTCCTGATTACACCCCTGCATGCTCTAGCAATATTTTTATACTCCTCCCTAGTCATCTGTCCAAATTTCCACTTCTAGAAAAGTTGGATGACAAAATGGTAAAATATTATACACTTGCTGGAAATCAGGGATTTGTTTGATATGGCCCTGGTGACTTCTACCAAATGTGTGATTGATCTCTTAACTTGCATTAATCAATATGCCTAGTGAAGCTTCAATATTGGGAGCAGACAGCTCAAATTGGAAGATGCCAACCCTACCCAGCAAATCTCTTCCATTCCTGCAGGCAACAAAGCAGCAATGGCATTTCTGACTTTTTTTCTGTTGCAAATGATGGCGGGGGGATTTGTGTATGTACATAGAATTTTTTTCTACCTCACAGCACTTCTTAGAACAGGGGTGGGCAAACTACCAGATCCGGCCCATGAGCCGTTTTAAGTCAGCCCGCGAGCCGCACCATGGGGCTTGGCCCCACTCCAGCACTCCAGCCGGGGCGTAGGGTCAGGGCCACACCACGCAGCTCCCGGAAGCCGCGGCATGGCCCCACTCTGGCTCCTACGCGCTCCAATGGGAGCTGCAGGGGCAGTGCCTGCGGAGGGGACAGCATACAGAGCCACCTGGCCATGCCTCCGCGTAGGAGCAGGAGAAGAGACATGCCATTGCTTCCGGGAGCCACTTGAGGTAAGTGCTGCTCAGAGCCTACATCCCCTGAGCCAAGCTCCAACCTCCTGCCCCAGCCCTGATCCCCCTCCCACTATCCAAACCGCTCGATCCCAGCCTGGAGCACCCTCCTGCACCCCAAACCTCTCATCCCCTGCCCCCACCCCAGAGCCCGCACCCCAACCCCAATTTTTCATGAGCATTCGTGGACCACCATACAATTTCTATTCCCCTCAGGCCAAAAAGTTTGCCCATCCCTGTCTTAGAATAACCAAAAAAAATGGATGGCTAGGAGTCTTTCGGGAAAGGCAACTCATGCCCCACCTCTCCTCCCAAAATTTCTTCGCCTTTGGCCTTTGATTTCAATGGCAGCATTGTCTGGGTGAGGACTGCAGAATCAAACTCAGTGTTATTTGTCCATATAATATGGTTTCTCTTTGTACTGTGAAATGTGAAGTTTGCCTTGTAAAGAGCCTTTAAACTTCTTGTCTCCGTGTGCTTGTGGACACGTTCTTGTACTCCTGCCTCTTATTGTCAGCTTTTTATGTCACTTCACTTGAGAATGAAAACTCTAAGTGTATCTTACTGGAAATGAGGCAGAATACTGCACTTCTGATCCCTATTGGTTTTGCTTTCTAACTATCTAAATAAACCAGGCAGGCCTAATAAATTGGATAAAGGGCATTGATCATGTCCCTGGTTTTGTGGTAAAAAGAACAGTCAACTAATCTGCATACTACAGTTGCTTGTACCTTTAGGAAATCAATGACTTGGTAAGGGAGGGGGTAAAACTAAAGCAAAGGATCTTCTTTCAGCAATTGAGTCTGTTATCTAGGAATTGTTCATAAGATTTTTATTTAGTTATATTTCTAAATATTAAGCAACAGTATTAAAGCGGCAGAGAGTAGATTCTGGTCCCCTACTCTACCTGCAGGGGAAAGTTGCCAAAAAGCTTACATAGCAATCCAGGAAATCATCTTTCATAAGAGCCAATGATATGGGTTATTGTGAATAGAAATATTTACAGGGTTAGGGTTTTTTTTTTTTTTTTAATTTCTTAAATGAAAATGGGGACATGGAAGGGGGAAGGGAAGGGCTGAGCAGTTGTATGGAATTACCATTTTCTGTACAACCTAAACATCTCAAGATTGTGCTAGTGCACAGGAAGCAGTAAGTGACATGGACTAGTCTGGTTTCATTGTCAGCTCTGAAATAAAGTGCAAAAAACCCAGCATAAATGGTGAAAAGTTCATTAGATTTCAATCTGTTTTAATAATCTAAGGCGTTAACACGGGTGTAACCATTCTGCCAGTTGGAGTCGGCAGCAACAAGGACTGGGTTCAATATCTAGGGGGTCCTTTTCAACGATGCAACAAAGAGCTGGCTTGAGCCCCCGGCCCAGTAAATTGGAACAGTTACACACCATCCCTGGGCACCTTTAAGAGGCAATACTTGCCCTCTCTCCTGAATGTAGAAACTTTTATTAAAAGGAGGGAAGTAACCTGGCATTAATTTGGGGAAATGCCGCAAGCAGGATTCATAAAAATAAAACCATAAGCAAAACACCCGCCCCAGAATACCTTGGGCAGTGTCTTTTGCCTCAGGTTCTTAAGTCCAGCAAGCAAAAGTTCCTTTAACATGCCCATCCCTGCTCCCTCCACCATCCCCCACTCACAGTGGTTGTCCTGGGTCAGTGAAGACCCAGAGTTCAGAGGTGCATCAGCATGAGCTCACCTCCCACCCCAGTAAGGGGGAGGGCCCACATTGCTTGCTGGCCGCTCACTGCCTGCCACTCCGCACTCTCTGAGATGTCTTGAGGTCCCACTACTTAACACAGCTCTCAGTGATTTCAGCTCTGTGATTTTAGCGCTCCAAGATTTCAGCTGTTAGTGGGGAAGTCTCAGTGCTAGTGCAGGCTGGGCAGTCTCTTGCATCAAAGACACTGTCCCAAAGCAGGCCTAAGGCTTAGGCCTGGTTCTCAGTGATTTCAGCTCTATTGGTCTACAAGACTCTCAAGTGAATCTTAATCAGCTCTTATTACGCAGTGGAGGGAGGAAGAGTTAAATGGTGTTAAGGTGACCAGACAGCAAGTGTGAAAAATCAGGACAGGGGGTGGGGGGGTAATAGGCGCCTATATAAGACAAAGCCCAGAATATTGGGACTGTCCCCATAAAATCGGGACATCTGGTCACCCTAATGGTGTTTAGGGCCCTTTGGCAGGTCCCACACCACCAAGTACAAGTACCCATCCCCACTCTCTCTCACCTCCACTGGCCTTTGGCACCCTTGTCCCCTGCCTAGCAAGTGCAGTTTATTTGAGAGTGAACCCCTCAATCAGGGCATGCCAAGCACAGTTCTGCTGCCCTTGAGTCAACCAACAAGGATAACAACCCTTTAGTACCCCACCCCCAATAACTGAGTGATTTGTGATCCAACACCAGCCAAAAGTGATCATTTGGGCAAAGCAGCCCTATCATGCTGAGCACCTAGACAGGGTGGGTGTGCCCAAGCAAACAAGGTTGGCTCCTGAAGTCCTCTTCCCCAGCTCCTCGCTAGATGTCAGGGGAGAGCTCATTCAGACCCTGCTTACACAGGTAAGGAAATTTATTTTGATTATTTTTAAATGTTTAATCTTTGTAAAGAGGAAAGATGGCCCAGTGGCTAGAGTACCAAGCCTGGCAGCAGTGCAGAGGTGTGCATTGCCGGCTGGCAGGGGAGCACCACAAACTCCTAGAGGTGACAGGTGGGAAGGCACCCAGATTTCTCCCTGCTTCCTCCCCATGGCAGAACGTGGGGAGAAGGGGTGAGCGGTGATGCACAGATACTGCTCACCTCCCCAAGGGGCACCAAAATACAAGTTTTCCTAGAGTGACATTTTTCCTTAAGGCCGGCCCTGCCTCGGTCTCTCTCTGGTAAGTCACTTCTGGTAAATCCTCAAAGTTAATTAACTCCTGTTTATTTCAATGGGAGCTAAGAGCTAAAGCATCTTTGAAGATCTGGGTCTTAGTCTCTGTGTCCTAGTTCCTCATCTGTACAATGGGGAAAAGAGCCCTTCCATACCTCACAGGGATGTTGTGAGGATAAATACATTAAGAATTGTGAGGTGAACAGATACTACAGTAATGGGGACATATAAATACCAAAAATAGCTAGCTAGATTGTATGCCTACAAAAAACCTCCACAATAATGACCTCAGCTTATCACAGTGATCATAATCATCTCTGTTACCTTGTGCTTCCCCCTTGTTTGTCTCTCAGCTTATGATTGTAAGTTGGTGGTGTTGTTGTTGTGGATTTTTTTTTATGCAAGGACTATCTTTTCTAAATATATTTGCATAGTGGCTAGCACAATGGGGCACCAGTCAAATGCAATACAAATCTCTTTGTAAAATGTTTTTGAGATGGAGTGATGGAAAAACTGCTATATGAGCTCTATTATAATTCTGTTCCTTGAGCAGCAAAATCTCACAGAAGAAAATAAGTTCTGGTTAGGCAAAGAATACAGGATTGGGCCCATTATTTTTAGCCTGCTTATTCTTATGTGATTTATAACCCTTTGTATCCTTTTAAAGGAATCTGACCATTAGTGCTTTACTATATTTTTGTTTAACTTCCTTTCTCACTTTTATAGGTATAAAGCTATAGCTATACTATAAACTAGGGCAGTTATTTCCCCGCTAGTGCACACATACTCACTCAGTGAGAGCTAGCGTGAGTATATCTGTGTAGCCGCAGTAGCACTGAAAACAGTGGGTATGTACTTGGCATGGCTGAATCACGCCTCTGCTGCTGCTACCCATTCTACCACAGCTACACTGCTATTTATACCCACACTAGCTCGATGGGCACTAGAATGAGTATGTGTACCCAAGCAGGGGAATCACAGCTCTAGCTTGTAGTGTAGACATAGCCTAGTGTACTCTGAAACAAATTTAAACTGCTAGTCATGCAATAAATATTATTGTTTTAAACATAATCTTACACCTGGATTGTCAAAGACCAAAAAAAATGTCTTAACCTTCAGCTGAAAAGGAGCTATGAAACCACTGACACAAGCGTCTGCACCATACTCCTCTGTAAAATGTTTTTTTAAAAAGAGCCTCTCTCCAGCTCTGAAGGCCTTCTGAAATATCCAAGACTAAAAGAAGACTCTGCTCCTGACAACATTAAAAATTATGACTTTTTTCAGTCAGGGGAGTATTTCTAAAATCCTTTTAAATATTAAAACAATTTTAAGTATCAAAGACACTGTATTTTGTCACTGAAAACAAGCGCAAAACAGTGAGGGAAAAGGTCAGTTTTCTCCACATTTTGTTACAGCAAACAGAATGGTGGAAGGGAAAGGTCATTAGCAAAATGTTAAGTTTGTTTTAAAATTACTTTTCTTTTAATAATATCCCATATGTAAACCTAGGGCGAAATTCTGCTCTGTGACATGGGTGTAATCCTCCTGGACTATGGTATAAATCATTTCACATCTCCCATGGAAGTCTCTGAACTAAATTCCGCATTGATGTAAATGGTAATGCAAGCTCAATATGAGTTCAATAAATAGGTAGAAAGACGTCTGTAGGAGAAAAGCAACTAAAGCAAGGGCTATTTTATCTTACATCTCTTATTAGTTTCTGCTACAAACCAACTTTCCACCTTTGGGGTGTGTAAATTTCACTCATTTGCACACCCATATAATCAGATCAGTGAAGGTTACACGGATTCACCGCTTCATCCATTGACTGACATGTTACGCCTCACATGTAACAACTTAATTTACATCACTGCTGCAAGCACAATCACCTGCCAAATTATATTCTGGCATCCCTAAAAGGCACATGAGTTTTGAGCACTGATAACCATAAATATAGAAGGTACTGCTATCTAGTGGATAGGGCATCCAGCTGGGAGTCAGGAGACCTGGGTTCTGTTCTTGGATGTGTGAACTTGGGCAAGTTGCTTCACCTCCTTGTGCATCCCCACCTTCTGTCTGTTTTGACTCTGGCGCTTCAAAAATATGTACAGTGCGTGCTTAACTGTATGAACTGTGAATTGACTTCAATGGGACTACTCCCAGTGCATAAAGTAAGCATGTACATTAAAGCTATGCAAGATCAGAGCCTTGGATTGAAAATTCTTTGGGGCCTGGACTCTCTCATTCTGTGTCTGTACAGTGCCTAGCACCATATGGCCCCAAACTTGGTTGGGATTTCTAGGCTCTACTGTAAAACAAATAATGATAAAATAACAAGGTTCAAAACAAAATCAATCCCACTTCACTCTATGCTCCACATACTCTTATTTTCCCCTGCAAAACCTCATTTTGCATCTTTGTCACACATTTTAATGTTCATTCATTATCATACTTTTGGACTTGGAGGGTTGATGATGATGATGATGGCAAAAATATAGTTTTGGTTTCAGGTTACTCCATTTATAATCTGGGATTGTTATGCTTGTGTTGTCCGACAACAGAAAACATAAGATATTTAAAACAGATTTTTTTTGTTTTGGTTGAAACATATTTTGCTGTCCCGCTGATGGGAAGCCAGCCCTCTCAAATAGGCAAACATTGCCAATTGCAAAATCCAGATGCTCTGGAAGTCTAAAGCTCCATACTTGTATTCAGTAATGCAACTTGCTTGTCTTGATGTTTGTTTTTGCACACATGCATACACACACCTTTTTATATATAATATAATCAGTGTAACTGAAAGTATTAGTGACATATCTAGTACATTAGATATATGAGAGAAAGTGTGCTTCCTTTTTATATTTAAAGGCTATAAAACATACAAAAATGATTATAAGAAACAAGAGCAAACAGAAAATATATCCCACAGATAAGACATCAGAGTTTGTCTCTGATATAGCACTGAAAGACTAGAGAATTTTGAGCTGCTCCTCTATAATAAAGTTGACATTTTAAAAACAAAGCTAAGCAGTGGATTAGTTCTTCCATCTTCGTTTTCCCTGATGTCTCACATATGCCCTGTAACAAACATTACTAAGCTACAAAAGAGAAAATCTGTCAAAAGAAGCCACACTAGGTGGGGGCTTAAAGAGAAAGCTACTAGGTTAAAACAAAACAAAATCTGAGAGCATTTACACAGGGTTCTGGTGGGATTGTACTCAGGATGGTTAGCATAGTGGTTGTGCTGCAGCCCATGTTACCATGGCTACACTACTACTTTTAGTCTGCGAGCTCAGTTGAGGGCTAGCACCAGTATGTCTACATGAGCTGGGACTCACACCCCTAGCTCATAGTGTAGATGTCTAAGCTTCACAGGCATGTTATTTGCTTATAAAACTATGCTGTGGGGTTCTTTCCCCACATTTACTATGCAGAGATCCTTCTAAGGATTAGTCTCACCTCTCTCACATGGAGAAGGGTCAGACACCTCTATTCCACTTTTTCTCCCTATTCCTCAACCATATGGAGCACCTTCTGTGGGTCTGGGTTTCTGCGTCTGGGGATAGGGAGATTAGGGCTTGGCACTCCATGTGGACTCCCCGAAAAGGTAATACATAGCCCTTAACATCTCCAGGGGAAGGAGTTCTAGGGGCTGTCCATAAATTACATAACGCATTTTTTCAAGACCCACCCATCCCTTGTAACACTGACACAAGCATGCAAAATTAAGGATGTACCCACCCCCCAATGCATTATGTAATTTATGGCTAGCCCCTTAGCAGTGTGGCTCGAAAGCAGCTGCGCTTCCAGGGAATGGGGAAAAGCAGTATGATGCAATGCCCTGCCCTGTCCTGCCTTCCAATAGGCCTCCAGAAATCTTGAGGGATCCATGGAGCTTCAGAACTAGACCTCCACCCCTTTCCATAGAGCAAATCTTGCCCTCTCAGAAGATGATTTTGAAAGAAACTCTGCCTCCTTTTGGCTCTTTCCCGTAGATTTTATCTTGGGGGTGCACAATCCAGCCCTTAATTCGTTAATTAAAAAAAAATTATATCACACTTATCCTCCAATTAGGGCTCCCCTGCCTGCTAAACTGCTTTTCATTTGTTTCATAACAGTGTGATGAATGGAGATATTGTGGTGCAGGAGTCGGGAGGTATCCGTGTCTGTCAGATGTGATGCAAAGAAGAGAAACCAGTGTTCTTTCAGAAGTGCCAGCTTTTGTTTGTTGTTTTTGGAGCTCTGAAATAATAGTTTATTTGCAGGAGAAAGAGTTATTCTATTTATTATGGTGAAGCTTTAGAATGCAAGATTTAGGAATGCCTAATCCTTTAGAACAGGATTAACTCACCTGTGAGCTAAAGAAAAGTCACTTTGATGAAGTGAGCACAGTATCATGGGAATAGATTTATAACTAAGGCCCTACTTGAATTGTGAGGTGATTGTCAAATAATTGCGGCTGAATTGCGGCCAAGACATGGAAAATTTGTGAAAAAGTAATAATGGACCTTTATTAATTGCAGTAATTTGGAAAAAGCCAGAGAAGACCTATTTGTTTAAGAAAAATTTGCTGTAACAATATAAACACTCAAGTATTCTGCTTTGCCTGCTTTTTTTTTTTTTTTTTTTTTTTGATAACCAGACATTTTGCTGCAACTATATTGCAGTCATTAATGCCCCAGCCGCTGTCAGCTCGGATAAATGGGGTTCTTCTGCACTAATGGGGGGAAGTGTGAGGTGCATACCTCAAAATGTATGCAAAATTGTGGTAGGGAAAGCAGATTGAAATCAAAATTGTGGTGGAAGCCTAATAGTGCGGGAGCCACAATATCACAAATTAAGTAGGGCCTTTATTTATAACAGACCAAATCCTCAGCTGGTGTAAATCTGAATAGTTCCATTGATTTAAATGTTGATCTATATTAGCTGAGTATCTGGACAATTGTTACATTTACTTACACATCTCATTCCAAAGGATCCCCGCTTGTTTTACAAACTAGATGCATAACTGGCTTCACCATTGAAAAGCAGTCACTTCTGGGGTGGATGGCAGCAGCCAGATGTTCAGCTAATGGCAGGGGTTACAGGGAGTAGAAATTTGTTAAGGATAAATCCTTACTCTGACAAATTATCATGGGCTCCTAATGTCCAGCAGTAAAGTAAAGCTTAGCTTTCAGGGTCTCGTGTGAAAGACCCACACAGAGTAAACTGCATGGAACTCCATTTCTGTGGCTCAGAAACAAATGGCTGAGCGGATCCTGTCAGGTCCAAAGAGTTGGGATATTTTAAACTTGATGTTTAGACTATGAAACTATTCCCTGTGGGGACTGAATTAATCTTTTGATTTTAATTGCAAAAAAAATTGCAAGGTTATCCTGAGGAATGAAACGTAGTACTTGTCATCATTGTGCTTTACTGACCCCCTAAGAGCTAATGGGACTTAACCTCTCTATCACAGAGGGCAAAACTGGACCCTAGCAGTCCCACTAATACAGCCTGTCACTGGGTGTATATACCACATCCTGGCCCAGCAACCAAGGCGTTAATGCAGGTACTGCCAGCCCATGCTGATTGGCAGCCTCACAGCAGCTGGGAGGATAACAGAGCTGGAAAGCAGAAGGGGTGGGGCAGCTGCCAGTGGAGCAAGCAAGGCTGGAACTCCTGTCAGCAAGCTGTTGAGATGCTGTCTGTTCCCTTCTCAGAGTGATAACAGGCTGAGAAGCCTACAGAAACCAGGGGAGGTAGGAAGGAGCTCAGGGCGCAGCTGGAGTTGTGGAGTCCTGATTCTGCCTGTCTAACTTAAGGGCGCTGCACTGGAATCTGGTGGAGTGGGTGTTCCTGGGCTCCCCTACCAAATCCCTGAGAGACTTAAGAACTGAGGGGGTTTCCAGAACCCCTGGCAACCAGGAGCAACTGACCCCACCAGGAATAAGGAAAGGGAGAAAATCCATACACTTCAGTGGGACTCAGGTGTGAGGGACCAGAGGACCACCCTGCCAGACCAAGTGAACTCTGGTGCAATGCTGTGCCTGGACAGAGGGGGCACTATTGTATTGACACACCAACTCACACAGCATTTTGAAAAGTACTTCTGAAGAAAAATGCAGATGACTAACAATTAGTAGCTATATCAGGCTAATTAAAACTAGGGGTGTGCAAATCAATCTGTTAAAAATTAGTAAATTACTTCAAGCAAACTGAACTCAAACTTCTGTGTCCAGAAATTTCATAGCATTCTTGGTGAATTGAAGGCTAGGACTATAACAGCGTTTAAAAGAGAACTGGATACATTCATGGAGGTTAAGTCCATTAATGGCTATTAGCCAGGATGGGTAAGGAATGGTGTCCCTAGCCTCTGTTTGTCAGAGGATGGAGATGGATGGCAGGAGAGAGATCACTTGATCATTGCCTGTTAGGTTCACTCCCTCTGGGGCACCTGACATTGGCCACTGTCGGTAGACAGGATACTGGGCTAGATGGACCTTTGGTCTGACCCGGTATGGCCGTTCTTATGTTCGGTTATGTTCTTTCACCAGGCCCTTCTCTCACAGTGAAAATGATGGGGGTGAGTACCCCATATAAGCTCTGAAGGGGTTAATGTGGGCCTAACAGGCCAATTAACATACCTGGCAGCACCTGTGTGAAAGTGAAAGCCAGGCTTACTTGATGATGAAGCCCAGCTGAGTGGTGGTGATAGAGCCAGGAAGTTTGTAACAGAAAGCAGCTGTAGGGAGAGAGTCTACACTTGCTCTTTGTGGGGTTAGAGGTAGGAAATGGTCCAAGGAGGCAGCAAAGAATCTGAGGAAGTAGGCATTGGCTGCCAGCTATGGGGTTGCTGGGCTGGAACCCAGAGTAGATGGAGAGCCTTGGTTTCCCTACTAGTCACCAAGGAAGGTGGGGTGAAATCCCTGAGGTAAGGGGCATGAGGACCCGGAGCCTGGAGACAAATGGAAGACTTGCTTTAAGGTCACTGTACCATAGTTTGGTTGGACTTTATTACCACGAAAGGGGTAGATCAAGCAGGAAGGCCAAATTATGAAAAGAGAGACGACCACAGCAATGGAGTGACCATCAGCAGGGAGTGCCATAAGGGAAGACAGTCACTATGCCACGCCTGGTCACAAGGCTTCTGCCTTGTCTGAACCCCCTTTACAGTGACACACACTTCCCAGCCCGCAACATTCTATATATGGTGATCCTCCTTGGTCAGCTGGTTGCCTGTGGTTACTTTTGAAGGGGTTACTGCTCTGTTTTGGAGACTGGGGGATCTTGTGAGATTTCCTGCAATTCTTTTGTGGGTAGTTGGCTTCAGATAAATATCTGAAATTTTGGGTTCTTAGCCAATCTTCCTTTTGAAGCTCGCTTATCACTAATGACAACCACATGGTAAACTTCTACCAATAATATGGAGAGAGAACATAAGAATGGCGATACTGGGTCAGACCATCTAGCCCAGTATCCTGTCTTCCCACAGTGGCTGGTGCCAGATGCTTCAGAGGGAATGAACAAAACAGCAATTATCAAGTGATCCATCCCCTGTCGTCCAGTTCCAGCTTCTGGCAGTCAGAGGCTTAGGGATATGTGGAGCATGGGTTGCATCTTGTTGACCCCCCTCAAAGAATTCTAATAGACTGGTAAGGTATGATTTCCTTTTACAAAAAGACATGTTGACTCACCCCCAACTTATCATGTTCATCTATGTGTCCGATAATTCTGTTCTTTACTGTAGTTTCTACCAATTTGCCTGGTATTGAAGGTAGGCTGACCGGCCTGTAATTGCGAGGATTGCTTTATAACACCAACATTTTTTTAAATGCTCCTCTTAGCTATCCTCCAGTCATCTGGCACAGAGGCTGATTTAAACAATAGGTTACATACCACACTTAGTAGTTCTGCAGTTTCATATTTGAGTTCCTTCAGAACTCTTGGGAGAATACCCTCTGGTCCTGGTGACTTATTACTGTTTAATTAATCAATTTGTTCCAGAACCTCCTCTCCTGACACCTCAGTCTGGGACAGTTGCTCAGATTTGTCACCTAGAAATGATGGCTCAGGTGTGGGAATCTCCCTCACATCCTCTGTAGTGAAGACCAATGCAAAGAATTCACTTACCTTCTCCACAATAGCCTTGTCTTCCTTTAATGCTTTTTAGCACCTCGATTGTCCAGTAATCCCGCTGATTGTCTGGCAGGCTTCCTGCTTCTCATGTACTAAAATAAACTTTTTGCTGTTAGTTTTTATGATTTTGGTAGTTCTTCAAATTATTTTTTGGCCTGCGGATTATGCTTGATTTGCCAGAGTTTATGCTCCTTTCTATGTTATTCAGTAGGATTTGACTTCCAGTTTATAAAGGATGAGGGTTTTTTTCTCTATCTCTTTTACTCTGTTTAGCCAAGGTGGCACTTTTTGGGTTCTTACTGGCTTGCTTTGTTTTATTTGGGGCATACATTTAGGTTGGACCTCTATTATGGTGTTTTTTAATTAACTTCCATGTAACTTGCAGGCATTTTACTCTTGTGACTATTCCTTTTAATTTCCATTTAACTAGCTTCCTCATTTTTGTATAGTCCCTCTTCTTGAAGTTAAATGCTACTGTGGTAGGTTTCTTTGGTATTTCACCCCACCCCCTGCAAGGATGTTAAATTTAATTACATTATTACCAAGCCATTCAGCTATATTCACTTCTTGGACCAGATCCTGTGCTCCACTTAAGACTAAATCAAGAATTGCCTCTCCCTTTGTGGATTCCAGGATTAGCTGTTCCAAGAAGCAGTCATTAATGATGACTAGAAACATTATCTCTGCATCCCACCCTGAGGTGACACGTACCCAGTCAATATGGGGATAGTTGAAATCTCCCATTATTACTGGGTTTTCTGGTTTTTGTACCTCTCTCATCTCTCTGAGCATTTTACAAGCACCTCACCATCCTGGTCAGGTGGTAGGTAGTATATTCCTACTGCTAGGCTCTTATTATTCAAGCATGGAATTTCTATCTATAGAGATTCTGTGGTACAAACCAAGGGGACAGTAATACCAGGGTACAAATATATATAGGAATAATAGAGTAGGTTGTGCTGGTGGGGGAGTGGTACTATATGTGAAAGAAAGCATATAATCAGCTATAATAAAAATCTTAATCTTACTTTACTTAAATATAGTAAAAATGAATCCAACCTCTATGATACAGTTGGGCATTGTTGCTTTCCGCGCACACATATGAAATCAAATCGGAAATCCACTCTGCACGGCAATGCGGATGGTCTCTCAAGACTGCCTTTGCCAGTCAAACATCAAGATATTGCCCAGAAGGAAATCTTTTACTTTGAACAGGTAGAGAATACACCCATCACCGCTACTCAGGTAAAGAAGGCAACTCAAGTTGACCCAGTATTGTCCCAAGTTATAGACCTGGTGATGTATGGAACATCTTGACGAACCTCTCCGGTCTCACCCGACCTTGTTACCTACATGTCCAGGAGGACGGAGTTATCGATCCAATCTGATTGTTTGTTGTGTGGGAGACGTGTCATTATCCCAGCACCACTGAGATCACAGATGTTAGAACAGCTACATTCCGGTCACTGTGGAATAGTGCACCTGAAGGAAATTGTACGAAGCTATTTTTGGTGGCCTGGATTGGACAGTGCTATTGAAGAGAAGGCAAGAGCTTGTATGTCATGTCAGGGTGTGAGGAATGCACCCCAGTGGGCACCCCTACACCCATGGGACTGGCCTGAAAACCCATGGCAACATATTCACGTTGACTTCGCTGGCCCCCTTGAAGGAAGCATGTTCTTGCTGGTGGTAGATGCCCATTCTAAATGGTCAGAAGTCTCTATAATGCAGTCCACTACTGCAGAGAATACTATCCAAAAACTACGAGGACTCTTTTTGGCGCTTTGGTCTGCCAGAACAACTTGTGAGTGACAACGGACCGCAGTTCATCTCTCAGGAGTTTCAAAATTTTATGAAGGCAAATGGGAAACACCACATCACTTCAGCACCATATCATCCATCCACCAATGGATTAGCTGAAAGATTTGTGCAGACAATGAAACAAGCTTTGAAATCGGCAAGGGGACAATTATCCATTCAAAAGTGTCTGGACACCTTCTTACTATCCTACAGAAACACACCTCATGCTACAACCATGGCATCCCCAGCCTTTCTAATGATGGGACGACAGCTGCGCACTTGCTTTGATCTGCTGAAACCTTCTGAACCCCAACAAATTGTGCAACGTCAGCAGCAAGATCAAGTTCTCAGGCATGCACCCAGAGCAAAAGACCAAACCTTTAGCCCAGGACAGCCAGTTTTGGCTCGGAATTATACTTCTGGAGCTAAATGGGTCCCTGCCACTGTCATCGCTCAAACAGGGCCTGTTTCCTACACAGTCCGGACTGCAGAGGATCTCAGCTGGCGGTGACATGTAGATCAGCTGCTGCCAGGTCATACCAGTCCTCAGGACACATCTTCAGTTGAGTTGCCTGACTTCACCACTTCCAGCGAGAGACCGAATCAAGAGTCATCTGTTCCTGACTTTTCCCCTCCATTACTGCCAGCAGCAGAGATACCCTTCTGCCCGGAATGAGCTGATACTACATCCTCACCCATTCGCCCTACGAACCCTGAGCCCATTGTCAGGCCTGCACCCAAGACACTTTCGGGTGCAACAACACCAGAAGTCCGCCATAATCCACCTAGAGACAGAAGGCCTCCTCAATGGCTGGATCTTTAGCTAGGGCGAACCCACGGTTACGGGGCAAAATAATCCCTGGGGTTTAGCCGGGAATGGAGGCAGTCTACCCTCCTTCTCTAGTTTAGTGTTTGTTTATCTAGGGAACGTTCTTATTAAGGGGGGAGGAATATGTTGTGTATGTGGTTGTGGTGGTAATAGAATCTTGTTGTTGCTATGGCAACTGAGTTAGATTATTAGGGGATAGCCCAGCCAGTTCTGGCTGGTTTTTGCTTAGTTCAATGTGTGGCAATAAATGGCTGCTCTCTGTGTCTCCAATGATTTCTTCCTAAAACTGTTGCCCCCAAGGATACAACACCGAGCACATCACCCTCAGTGCAGAGCGCTCCCCCGGCACAATGCCCTTCCTGGTACCACTCTCCATCCCCGTGCTGACAAAAAGGCACAAGAAACAGTGTGCTGAAAGAGAGCAGTCTCCAGTGCCTCAGAGGGATAAGTGGGGGAAGGCTGACAAGGTGAGACCCGTGTTGGGCCACTTGTTCTCCCCAGAGCTGTGGGTGGCAGTGGCGGCGCCACCTAGGATGCTGAGTCTGGTTCGAGACCCACCACCGACTCCTGGGAGCAATCGGGGCATCCACCTATGAGCCCCATCAACAATGGAGGCTTTAGAGGTGGCGAGGAACGTAATGTCTCTCCTGATGCACCCTACGCCCCAGGAACCTCAACCAGCTCCCTTGGAATTGTCAATAGTGGCCCCCATGGTCTCTGACCCGACACAGGTCTCCAGCTTCACAGCACCGGTCTCTGGCTTCGTGTCATCAATCTTCACATTCATGGCACCGATTGCCAGCTTCCCAGCACCAGTCCCCAGAGCCACAATGCATATCTTCGGTACCATGGCAGTGGTCATCTGCTCTATGGCACCAGTGTCTGGTCTGACGCCATTCCCTAGCTCAGGGCCGGCTCTAGGCACCAGCAAAGCAAGCAGTTGCTTGGGGCAGCAAATTTACAGGGGCACAAGAATCCAGCATGGGAGCTGAGAACCAACAGGGGGCTGTGGGAGCTGTAGTTCCTTGGTTAGCTCCCTGCCTATAGAACCAGCCCTGGAGCAGGGAAAGAACTACATTTCCCAGCATTCCCTCGACCTCAATTAACAGGAAAGGGAGGGGGAAGGACTGTGGAACTGAAACCTCATGCTGCAGCTTGCTGTGAATGGTAGGGACAGAGCCAGCTCTAGGTTTTTTGCCGCCCCCCACCCCAGCCCTGGGCTCCCCCCGCACCCCCGTGTTGCCCCAGCCCTGGACTCTCCCCCCCCTCCCCTGCTGCCCCAGTTCTGGCCCCCACCTGCACCCTCCTGCCGCCCCAGCCCTGGGCTCTCCCCCCACCCGCATCTCCTGCCACCCCAGCCCTGGGGTCTTCTCTCCCCCCCCCCCCGCAGCCGCACCCCCTGCCGCCCCAGCTCTGGCCCCCACCTGCACCTCCTGCTGCCCCAGCCCTGGGCTCTCCCCCAAAGAAAGAATTGGGTGGACTAAATGGACAGTGCACCTCTCTATCTGAAGCCTAGCAAGGGAGATCTCACTAGAATTTAAAATGAAAAGTAAGGGAGGGGAAGCTCTACTAGGACCTGGGCAGCTTTAGATACAGTACCAGGCACGTAGGAGGATTTACACTTCTGAGCCATGGAAGCAGAAATTGACTTTTCTTTTCCAGATTTAGCTAATATTGAGAAAGGGAATCTAGCACCTGCCTTCCAGATTTGAACACTCTCAAAATTCAGGAGTGCTCAAGCTCAATTTGGGCAGCTGTTACTTCATTTCTCCCAAATCAAATATACTGATCCACTGTAACTTGCTGTAGAAAAAGTAGAATAAATTGAGCAAGAAATGCTTCCCAGTGGTTATTAGGACTGGAATTGCTATTTTCAACAGCCATTGCTTTTTTTTTTTTAGTTTTAGTTTTATTTGTTTAAAAGGAAGACAGTGATATTGCATTGGCAAATTCCCCATAGAAACAAAGAATGGAACAAAAGAATAATAAAGGCACCTCAACTTTTCCTCATTTATGTAGGACAGACTTATAATATGCATCCAGATATCCTTCAATCACACAAGCTGAAAATTGTTCCACTTTACTGCAGTTCTGTAACCATATGGGAACCAATCCTGTCTGTGTTCTGTGCACATCCAAAATTCCTGCTGAATGACCCGCCTTGGAAGCGAGTTACCAGTGACCCAGGGCTGGGGAAGCAGGAGGATGCAGTTGGGGGGGAGGGGGAGAGAGCCCAGGGCTGGGGTGGGGGGCAGCCAAAATTTTTTTTGCTTGGGGCAGCAAAAAACATAGAGCCGGCCCTGCCCTAGCTCCCCATCACAACCAACAAGTGGACATGGCAACAGCTCCACCATGGTCTCCGAGGGAGGAATCCTTATCAGAGTCCGGGAGCGAATCTATCCCTCCCTCGAGGAGGTTCTGGCATCAGCTTTATGCGCTGGACTTCAGTGTGGGTCTGTCTCTGGACGGTTGGCCACCAAAGGCCAGTGCATTGGCAATATTGGAATCTGTGGGGGTTCCCTTTGATGCCAGGACTTTACTCCCAGATGTGATCCTTGGTGGTCTCAAAGAGGCAAACCCCAGTGCCGCCCCAGCTGGTACCGGACCCCAATTAGGACTCTGATCCTGGTATTGAGACCCCAGTGGTCCCGATGGAGGCAGCCCCGTCAATGGAGGAGGAACCAGCCCCGCCTGCGGTGGTGGCCTCTTCCTTGCCATCCCTAAACAAGACAGTTGCAGGGCCCACCAACCCACTAGCACTGGATGACTTCAGGGCTCACCAGGACCTCCTCAAGCAGGTCACTGCAAATTTGGAGGTAGAGGCGGAGGAGCTCAAGGAGTCCATGGACAGCCTGTTTGACATTTTAGCTGCAGCAGCCCTCTCCAAGATGGCCCTACCAGTCCACAAGGGAGTATTGAAACTGGTTAGGGCACTGTGGCAGACCCTATTTTTCCTGCCCCCAACCTCAAAAAGGGTGGAGAAAAAAATACTATGTCCCGTCCAAAGGATTTGAATACATGTACTCTCACCCTCCCCCAGGATCCCTGGTGGTTTCAGCTGCCAATGAGCAGGACAGATTGACAAGCAAGTGCGACCCCCAAAAATAAGGATGCAAAGAGACTCAATTTGTTTGGTAGGAAGGTATATTCGACAGCCAGCCTACAACTTCGAATCTGCAACCAGCAGGCATTGCTGGGGAAATACAACTTTAATATTTGGGAGTCCATGGCCAGGTTTAATGACTCTCTGCCCCAGAAATCGAAGCAGGAATGCTTGGCCATCCTGCAGTAAGGCAAGACAGTGGCCAGAGCCTCGCTTCAGGCTGCCTTAGACACAGCCAATTTGGTAGCCACATCTGTGGCATCAGCAGTGTCCGTGCGGCGCAGGTCGTGGCTGCAATCTTTGGGCCTCTCTCATGAGGTGCAGCAATCAGTCCAAGACCTCCCGTTTCAGGTCAATGACTTGTTCTCGGAGCAGACGGATACTAAGCTGCATGGCTTGAAGGACTCTAGGGCCACGGTGTGCTCTTTGGACCTGTACATGCTCCAGGCCTCTAGAAGACACTTCCAACTGCAATCACCTCCCCAGGTGGGAGATGCCTACTGACAGGCTGAGGCAGTAAGAAGTCCAGAGAGATAGCAAGGGATGGATCTGCTCACTAGAGGGTCACTGGGCTGGAACCTAGACCCAGAGACGAGAAAGGGTCTGGATTCCCTTATCAACCACCAGAGAAGGTAATATGAAGCCCCCTGACACAAGGGGATAAGGATTTTGAAAGCCCTGAGGAGAGGTTGCAAGGACCAGAGTTGAGGTCCAGCATTTGGACCAAAGACATTTTGTAAGGACAATGGACTCTCTGTTGCCTCAGAAGGGGTGGAACTCAAACATGACTTGGCTGGAGCACTGAGTCATGAGATGAGGCTGACCACCTCGGGGCTGGAGCAGCTGTTGGCAGGGGGCACTAGGGGAGGAGAGCCTCCTATATCACAAGGGAGGTGGCAGGGCGCTAGCATAGAGGCCAGTCTTCTATAGTCTCTATCTATTGTCTCTTATTTTATATTAGACTGTAAACTCTTTGGGGCAGGGACTGTCATTTGTACAGCAGCGAGCACAATGGAGTCCTGGTCCATGGCTAGGGCTGAATGAAGTAGCAACTGTCTTCTGCAGTAGGTACTGTTCCTTCAATAACTGTTTTCTCAAAAGAGCAGAAGGCTTATGCCAATTAAACAGAACTGAGTACCTACATAATTTAATTTTGTTTACGTCAAATGTCATGCCAAAAATACTGTCAGAGCTATGTACTAAATTCTGCCTTTGCAGACACCTCTGCAATCCCACTGAAATAAAACTCCTGTGCAGTCATTAAATATTGTTATATTTATTTCCCAGAGGAGATGGGAAACTGTAAAGTTAAATAACTTGCCCAAGGAATTGAGTGAGTCAGTGACACACCTGGGAATGGAATTACCAGTAAACAATTACTCCTATTTTCCTGCAATATTCACTAGACCACACTGAAAACTTAACTTCTCCTCTGCTGATTCATCTGCAGTCAGTGTATATATAAAGGTGTGGCCTCAGTATGTCATAGAGGTCATTCTATACACAATGCTGATTCACTCTTCTTGTTTGGGCTTAGTCAGTATATAGATCCAGAAAAGAGTGCCAGAGCCGCTCAGAATGATGGCACTGGTTCAAACTGAACTATAATGCTGTTGCCACTAGGCACTGTAGTCTATTGGTTAACGAGTGGATACTGACTTCCTTTGAAATCGGCTTCAAATGTATTTACTTTAAGGCACAGCAATCTTTGATGATGATAAAACACAAATCAAGAGATGTATATCACATACATTCTATCTCAAAAGATAATTCACTTTGACATGGTTTTTAATAGCTTAATTTTGAAGTCTGACTTTTTTTTTTTTTTTTTTTTTTTTTACTGATTGTAGGTCAACAATTTTTAGGAAGACTGGATGACTCAGGAGGGTGGTAATGGGATATAAAGACTTTTATGTTAAGGTCAATGGTTCCAGTCCAACCTAGGGTGCATCCTGCAAAGATGTATACATGAAAGGAGTTGGGACATGATCCTACAGAGACTTGCTTGCTCTAAACTAAAAAGTTAGGTCAACCCAGCTATGTTGGTCAGCGGTGTGAAAAACCCACACCTCTCAGCAACAGAGAGAAGCCAATTTAACACGCAGTGTAGACAATGCTATGTCAAGAGAAGAAGTCTTCCATTGACTAACTACCACTTCTTGAGCAGGTGGATTACCCTGTGCCAACAGTAGAACCCCTCCTGCTGGTGTAGGTAGTGGCTGCACTTGAAGCACTACAGTGGCGCAACTTAATTTAGCTATGGCTTCGGGACCACATATTGCACATAATGTGACTACTCCCGGTGTCTTAAGCTAGGCATGTGTATAAGTCTCTGACAGGTCAGGGCCTATGTCAGAAAGGACCAGAGCTGGGCAAAAACAGGGGGGGGGGGGGGGAATAAATATTCTGGCAAATAAAACCAGCCAATTTACTTCATTGTTAGTGACACCTTTTTAAATCACCAGTCTATGTACATCTAGGTGAGCAAAATGTTGTTCACAAGAATGCTTGTTGAAAGCAGTGTTACAAATACTAGTCCGAATAAATATTTGAGAGGGATTTCACACCATATGGGTTCCTCTGGCTATTTTGAAAAGCTGTTCTTTCTATTCACAAAGATTTATTGATGAATTCTGGGTAGTGAACAAATGTGGAAAAACCATCACTCTTTGTCTGTCTACTCCAGGAGGTAAAGGGAAAAGATGGGATAGTTTCAAAGGGACATTTAGTGTCTGAAAACATACACACTTGATCCATGGCAAATCCAAATGCAGGAGGTGCCAGTAGGCTCCTAGCAATAAGAATGGTTCTGGTCATTGCAATAGCAGTGAGTCAGACCCCTAAGAAGAAACTAAAGAGTGCTAGCTTCACTGTGTGTCTGATGCATTCATCATGGGTCTTGGCACAATCTTGTATGCACGATTTAGGGTGAAAACTTGCATTGATTCTGCAGCACACATACAAACATCATGCTCCAGGATCCAAAACAGCCCAATGATGCTGACCATGATTGTCAGGCAGCTTATGAACAAGAAGTGCCAACTGGTCTGCGTTGCGGAGCAGATCGGAGTAACCTGGAGTAACACAGTGATAGGTTTGGCTGGTAGACATTGCTGTTTATCAAAGAGTGGGGTCATGTATGTTTGTCTCACCCATGATGAGTCTGCTGTTCTGGAGCCCTGGAATAGAAAGCTTGTTTCTGTTACAAATGCTGTGGCACCATCCATCCATTGCTCCATAGAACTCCTGTATCCTGGCTCTCTTTGCCTCTACATACATGCACCCAGCCCACTCACCTAAGGCAATAGGTCAGAGCTTGCTCCTCTCTTCAGGCACTATCCTGTATTGCTCCCTGGTTCAGTTTCCACGGTCTGACATGTGTATGTACTCCTCACCTCTGTTTTCCCCTTGCAGGACAGAAACATTCAAAGCAAGCAAGGGGAGCCTCATGACAGTGACCAGGAGTTTCCCCTGGTCCCCTGCCTGACTATGTATTGTGCCCAGAGATGCGTTGTGTTGATCACCATATCACTTTTGGGTGTCTGTGCTCAAGGCAGTAAGGACTGAATGTTGCCATGCAATTTGATCTGTGTATGATGACATTCTCACTGTGGTGGCTCATGGGTTTGGGGGTATTTTTTGTTTTGTTTTGTTTTCCATTTTGTGTTTAAAATCTTGGTGTTGTGGCCTTAATTTTTATTGGGTTTTGTTTCCTTATCCAGGTCTGTTTCCAACAGGCCACCAGGCCTCTCCATGAAGCCCAACAAATTCCTTCCCTCTCCCACTTGTTTCAGTGGAGCCCCCATAGGCTATGCTCGGAAAGCATGACTGCTGGATGCTAGAGCAATAAGGAAGAGGTACGTGTATTTCCTTGGGGCTGTTTTGGGTGGGAGGGGAGGGCCTATACCATATTTCCCTGATATCCCTGTTTTGTCTTTTCAGCTTTCTGGATAGCTGGAGATCCTCCACCAGAGGGGCCCAGAAAGCTCAGGCAACTCATAATTAGGTGAGAGTGCACATGCTGCGTTTGTGTCTTGGAAAACAAACTGAAAAGTACAGTCTTTATTTACTCTTCTATCTTACAGATGTTATCTATTGTGCAGATAAATTAACATTTGTCATCATCATCATGTTCCCATTGTGCCCCTGGTGTTTAGGGCAGCAACAAAGCTCCTCCACTCCTGTCTGTTTGTGGCAAGTCTTTCAATGGTTCCCCAGCTGTGCCCCGGGGTTTTGAGCTCGGCTTCCACAGCTCTTCGCCATGTTGTTTTCGAGTAGCCTCGTTTTCACTTGCCTTCGTGTGTCCATCTTATTGCCTCTCTGGTGATGGAACCAGTTTCCATCCAAAGCACATGACCAATCCATCTCCAACACCTCCTGGCAATGCTGGTGCTCAGATCTTCTTGGCTGCACTGTGTCAATAGATCTTGGTTTGAGATTGTTCTGGGCCAAAAGATACGGAGGATTTTTCTGAGGCAGGTTGTATGGAATGAAGACAGTTTGGACATGCCATACTTTCTCATTCCCCAGCATTCTGCACTGTAAAGTAATGTTGAAAGTACGCAGCTCTGCTAAATCTTGAGTTTGATTTTGGTGTTGTATTTTGATGATTTCCAGACTGTATTTAAGCTCCTGAAGGTGTTCCTGGCTTTATTGATTTTGTTTTGGATGTCCTGGCCTGTTCCACCATCCTGGCTGATGGTGCTGCCCAAGTATGTGAATATTTCTACATTGGTGAGAACATAATCCTCTATCCGTACTGGTGATGGTGCAACTGTCTTATTGCAATTGATTTTGAGTCCAATTTGCTGGCTGAATGTGTTGTCTAGTTGTTTTTTCTTGTATATGGTGTTGGGTATGTGATAGGAGAGCGAGATCATCTGCGAAGTCCAGGTCTTCAAGGGATGAGAAGGGTGTCCATTTAATGCCTCTTGGCATGTCTTCTGTTGTACGCCGCATTACCCAGTCAATGGCAATGCTGAAGAGGATTGCAGACATGACACACCCTTGACATACTCCTGTTTTGACTTCAAACGTTTGTGAGGTACTTTAATATTAAAGTGATTAGGGCCATATCAGAAACTAGACAGGGACCCCTTTGTCTAGCATGACTGCTTTGGGGAAATAGGGTTTGTGGGGGAAGAGGGTTGAGCTGGAGGACGCGAGCCATTGTTAGTGTCTGCCTCGAGTGGGGTTGGGGTAGATAAGCAGAGATGACCTGCCTTACACTTGCTGAGCTAGCTCTGCCTGTACCTTTGAAAATCCCAAATGAGTAACTACACTCTTAGCCATGCCCCTGTTCTGGGAGAACTGTGGGAGAAGGCTACATACCTTCGCTAGGAAGAGGAGGGGGAGCGCCTCTGCTGTTAGCACAGGAGCGGAAGTTGTGCTTTCCCCCATTCCAACCCCTGCTCATTTAACAATGGAGATGATATTGTCTACATGCCTCACAGGGGTGTTTTTGTGGATCAATGTTGGTAAAGCACTTTAAAGGTGATCTATAAAACAAAAGAGGAGAGCAAGTGAAATAGTGGCATCACCAGAGCCATGAGAGAGGAAGGAATATTTATTCAAGAATATTTAAAATATTTTGTTTAACTTCAATAACTGACTAACATATTGGAGAAAAGAAGCCTTTATTAAAGATTCAACAGCCTCAATCTTTCAATGCATGTCAGAGCTCAAAATAAACATTCCTGAGTCCTCCCAGAGTACATCCATCAAAACCTGGAAAAACTTGATGTTGTTCATATATTTCTAAGCTTAAAAAAATCATAAGGAAAACATTTTATTTGAGAACTTTTTGACTGCCTTTGTACATCATAAAGAAGCAAAAAAAAGATCACAAGCCCAATTTTGAACCCAACTTTTTAGGTTACATTTGACGTTGCACATCACTTGTCACAGTGATATATGCTTAGCATAATAAAGCAGATCCAGGAGAGATTTGTCATCTGGGCTTAGCCTCTCCTCCCTGACCATTAACTGCTGATTCTTCCATTGCTTAACTGGACAATTTTAGAAGTCTCTTCATGTCACTGCCATTCTATTATCCTAGCCCCCTGCTGAGCTGATCCATTTACTGTACTTGCAGACGCAGAGCTGCCTCCTCTCAGGTACTGAGTTCATGAACTGGAGCCAGCATGAGACCAGAAACAGAAAAGTGGTAGAGTTTTAAAAGGATGTAAAAGGCGAAGGAGGAGGGCAAGCTGAAGGTGGAGGGAGGATAGAAAGGTGAATGTTTGACAGGTTTTTAACAAAGAATACCAATAAAGATCTGAAGAGAGAGAGTATAGAAGGGACAAGGAAAAAAGGCTGGCAGATAGCCATGGCTTCAGGGTGGCAATTAAGAATTAAAAACAATGGGGCAGAGAAGAGGAGGGAACAGAAATGTGGGGTATAAATGAACAGAGATATTAGCTACTAGCAATTGTGCATTACAGGTGAAATCCTGCAGTAGGTTCTTAGTCTGATTCTCCTTTCACACTTGCTTTAGACCAGTGTAATTCCAGTCTTCGCTCTGCCAGAGCAGACTACAGGATCTGACCGTGAGTGCATTATATAGACCTTCTGCTTATGAGATCTGAAGACTACCTAGCTGAGATTGTGATATGCTGAGACACTTAGTTGGATTACAGCAAAGGTTATGGGTCATGGAGTGGGAAGGGGGAGTAGTTTTCAAATGCTTGATTTTTTCATACCTAAAATAAGGTGTAGTATTTAGAGTAAGAGATATAGGATGGGTTTTATTTTTTGTTCACCTTAACCTGTGAGGAGTTTCTTGATGGTCTGAGTCCATTCTCTTACACCAGACTCTCACTATCAGTGTCTTTATGTTGGCGACATGGAAGGTGCTGAAACACCACCCACTATTTTACATCCAGAGGGCTCTTCGTAGTGCACATAATGGGTCAAATCATGCCTTCAGTTAAACTGGAATAAACCTTTAGTAACTCCACTGGAGCAAACGGGCTTACTCTGATTTTAATTATTGTAAAGACAGCAGAATTTGGCTTACTCCGTATAATAATAAGGTATGAAATTAACAGCCTAACAAGTGGATGCAAGCAGTGTGGGCATGTTAACATTACCATGAGAATCTTCACTTAAGCATTTCCTAACTTCTTTCTGACTAAAAATTTGCAGTGTACGCAGTGCATTAACATAGGGCAGTGATCCCAAACTGGGGTTCGCAAAATGTTACAGTGGGTTCTCGGGAAAAAATTCCCTAATGGCGGACAGAGCTGTCCCTAGGGACCCTAGGCACCATGGGGCCAGCAGCCCGGAGCCCCTGGACTTCCAAGCAGATCAAAGCAAGCATATCTATCACACTGGGGAGATTTAAACTTCAAGACTCCTTATAAGAAATGGAAAGGGAGGTGGATATTTTTTGCTGTTTTTAAAATTAAATAGGCAGCTAGTATTGTTTTTTTAAATGATTATGAAGCTTTGTTGTAATATGCGTTGTTTGCCTGGACTGCTCAAGACCTGAATGCTTGTGTAGGAGGAACTCTTTAAGTTGGCTTCTTAAATACCTTCATGCTTGTTTCACATCTGATACTCCTTGATGAAACATAGGAGCCTTGTCTTATAACAGGCTTATTCAAAGTGATACAAGCTACGAAAGTGAGATCTTGGAAGAGTGTTGCCATTTTCATAATGTAATAAAAATACTGTAATGATAAATAATAATTAATAATAAATAGTGTGTAATAAGCATGTCATAAAAACAAATTTTATATTTCCAAGATCACTGCTTTTATAATTTATACTCAGGTAAAGGAGAAAATCCCTGGAAATATTCATTTTTAGGAGGGGGTTTGCGAGACTTGACATTTTAGTGAAAGGGGTTCACAGGTTGTTAAAGTTTGGGAACCACTGACATAGGGTGTCCTCTTCTTCCCCCCTCCCACCAGTAAGAGCAGTTGAACAGGTGGAGGCGTTCACACTCTGAGGAGGGCACGTCTCAGTCACCTTTACTGATTAGAGCACCAAGGGAGGGCAGCTTTAAACTCTCACCAAGGCACGATAGGAGCCCTGCTAGTGGAGGTTTCCCAAGTGATCTGGGCTCAGTTCTTGGCTCTACCACACACCTCCTGTGTGATCTTGAGCAAATCATATTAATCTCTGTCTTTAGTCTCCATCTGTTAAAATGGGGATAATGCCTCCCTTCCTCGGGTGTTTTGAGGATAAATACATGAATGCTTCTGGGGTGCTCAGATACCCTGCTGAAGGGGCCCATGTACAAATTGCTGCATCTCCTGGGTGCCCTAATCCCTTTTTGTAGGATGCACCAGCTGGCTCTGAACCCTCTCAGTAGAGCATGGATTGTGAGTAGCTTGTGCTCATTCCCCTCGTACAGTGGACTTTCTGCAAACAGCACCCCACAACCCAGGTTCCTTCAGTAAACTCCAAGCAATCAATCAAATGCACTGTGTTGAGACTGGCACACTTAGAGAGACAGAAGAATCCCCATTTCTCCGGTCAGGACAGTAACCATTTAAGTGTACAGTGTTAGGAGGGTATATACACCAAGAAGGGAGTCGAACTGTTAGGGCCGTCCAAGAGGGTATAAAGAGTAATGGAATGAAACAACCAAGGGGAAATGTAAACTTCCCGTTGGTGAGATTTGTTATACTAGGGAAATAGTGGAAACCTCATAGCTGAGCCATTTCAAAGGAGTCTGCAGGCTATTCTGCACTGAACACTCCCGCAAGTGCTCTGGGATGGCTTATGTTGACTCCTAGATCTCTTCCCTCTCTGTGTTCTAATCAAGCTCCCTCCTCCTATATCCCTGTGGCAAGGCCTGTGGAATAATCCACATCAGCACAATCACTTATTTGGCTTTCTTCAGCCTATATAGATAAAGCAGTTCATTTTGTAAGATTACCAGCAGGATTAATGTCCTGTTATATGAACACAGCAAACAAAAGTATAATAAAAATATTAATTTAAAACTTTCAGCTCACACTTGAAAGCATTTAATTATGTGGATTTTTTCCCCTCTACATATGTTGAAAGCCTATTCCATAATTTTATACATTAATTCGTGCCTGTCTTGGCAAATCTTAGTTAACTTTAGGCAGAACAAGTTCTTCATTACTCAAGAGCCATAGTATTCACTTATTGTAATCTTAGCATGGATATTTTTAGTTTAGACAAATTGCAGGATTTTTGCTGGATACACTGAACAGCTTTTGGGGGGCACAGAGCACATCTCCCAAATGGAAACTCTGCATTGAAGACAAGGTATTGAGGTGCTTGGCTCAATTGGCACATTCATGGAAAGGCAGCACTTGATATAACAACTCCCCAGTTGCATTTCCAGAGATTAGGGGAAAAACAGGGACCCACAACATAGCTAAACATGTGATGTAGGGCTTGCTGTTTGGCAGAGACCACAGGAAGTGCCACATCAAGCACTTGGAAAGGACAGGAATGTGGCCAGCTAACACTGCTAGGGTGACCAGACAGCAATTGTGAAAAATCGGGATGGGGCTGGGGGGTAATAGGCGCCTATATAAAACAAAGCCCCAAATATCGGGACATCTGGTCACCCTAAACACTGCTCTAATATTTGGAATGGTTTTAGGAGCCTAACTCTAGGCTTTTATTTTTGATAATTTTAGCCACTGTTTGTTTTTTATTCGGATCTTTGTTTCCGAGGGAAAACATGGATGTGGAGATATAGATAAGGGTGACCAATCAATTTCACAGATTGGAACACTAAAATGAACAAATAAGAACAAGGTTGTTTTACTTATAAGCGATGGTACAGTAGTAGTTTCCTGACCAATGCAGCACATTCACACTGCCTTATAATACAATAACAATACTTTCTTGAGAGTTTTGGATAAATGTGTCTTACCAACACTAAGGAAGACTCACCTTGCAGGGGTGTGGTATTGTTCCCATTGCATAGCTTACTAAACTGAGGCACAAAGACTTGTCCAAGGCCATGCAACCAATAATTGCAGAGTCAGGAATGAAACCCAGGGGATAGGTCTCCTATTTCTCTGCTGTAACCACTACGACCAGGGCCAGCTCTAGGCACCAGCAAAACAAGCTGGTGCTTGGGGCGGCACATTTTTAGGGGCGGCATGGCCGGCGCCAGAATGCCGCCCCTAAAAATGTGCCCCGGCCGCCGCTTCTCGCCCTCCCTCCCAGGCTCTCAAGCCTGGGAGGGAGGGGGAGCAGCGGCGCGCGAATCGGCTGTTTCGCACGCCGCGGCCGCTCGGGGTCTCCCCCTCCCTCCCAGGCTCTCAAACCTGGGAGGGAGGGGGAGATCCCGAGCGGCCGTTTCGCGCGCCGCTGCTCCCCCTCCCTCCCAGGCTTGAGAGCCTGGGAGGGAGGGGGAGCAGCGGCGCCCGCGCCGCGGCCACTCGGAGTCTCCCCCTCCCTCCCAGGCTCTCAAACCTGGGAGGGAGGGGGAGATCCCGAGTGGCCGCGGCGCGGGCGCCGCTTCTCCCCCTCCCTCCTAGGCTTGAGAGCCTGGGGGGAGGAGGCAGGGCTGGGGATTTGGGGAAGGGGCGGAGTTGAGGCGGGGCCCGGGGTGGGGTAATTAAAAAACGGGCGGGGAGGGCGGCCAAAATTGTTTTTGCTTTGGGCGGCAAAAATCCTAGAGCCGGCCCTGACTACGACTGGGATTTTCAAAGGAGCCAAAGTAAGTTAAGCAACTAAATCCAATTGACTTTCAATGGGAGTCGGATTCCTAATACTCATTTGTGCCTTTGAAAATCTTCTTCTAGGTTATTATATTTCCTCTGAGCAATCTCACTTCCTCAGGGAGAAGAGTCCCAAGAATATTGGAGAAACAGTACTTTTGAAGATTTTTATGTATTTGGTTCAATCAGTGACAAAGCCCATTTTTAGACTGGTACAACCAACTGTACAAAAATCCATTAAGCCCTTAAACCAAATGTGAGTTGCTTTCATTATGTTCAGATGTGTTGTGGATTCAAACAGTGCCAGAATGCTGATTTTTGTGCTTATGTCTTTCAGTTTCCAAGACTTACTGTAAGTATCTGAAAATGTGGACTTAAATACTTCAGCTAATTCCTTTGTACAGTGACTACCATTATTGCATGATGATCTCTCTTCACTGTCCCTGTTGAAGAATCAGCTACAGAAGAGTACTTGAACCATGACAAGTGGTAATTATTAGGGTCCCTAGGCCAATTTTGTATCTGCCAATTTGTCTATAGTAGCAGTTGTCCTCTGAATGTAACTTGTAATATTTCTGATGGAATTTATAGATTGTCTTTCATAAACTGAATTAATAATTCCTGGAATTCTTTGCTAGGATTAATATATTTAGTTTTATGTACCTTTGTATAGACTATTACCAGTATCTGGGATTGTGACTCTTTTCATGTCACTTACGTTATGCTGAGTGCAAAGAAAGCATCCCAAAATAAGGGGGTCCAATTTACAATTTTAATTAGCATTAAAGCTAATTTGTAGTGCAAGACAAACCAAAAACACATATAGTTAGAGAGAACATACTATCAGTAAAGCTAAACATCACCTTTCTGAAAATAGTCTGTTTCCTTGTGAAATTTGCATTCAGTGTCACCCACAGGTGTGGCCATATGAAAAAAGGTAACATCTGAAGTAAAACTAACAATATGAAAACACTCTAGTCAGTGTGTATGAAATTATTAAAGGATGGTTTTGTAAAAGCCAAGAGCTTTCAGGAGCTGCTAGGTAACAATGTCCATCTGTTCATATTGTGAATTTTTATATGATATCTTCTACTTAGCTGGTTGAGATTTTTAGCACCTGCTCTACCAATAGGAGAGTTTCACTGGAAATGGAGTTAGTTTTACAATGCTTATGCAGTTTCAGTTTAGCAGCTGAATGTAGCACTGTAACAGGGCAGGACTCACCCCTGTGGTGCCTCCTGCTGGTCATCCAGGGAATTAGCATTTCCAGATCAGGAGCGCCCTCTGCAGGCCGGTGTCCCACTTGCAGCTGGGCCTGAGTCCCTCCTGGACCCTGGTGCCCCTTTCAGGCCGGAGTGCTGCCCCCTAGCAGTACCACCCACAGATCTGGGTCTCACCTCCCCGGGGAACCCCCACCCTCTAGCCCCACCTCGCCTCAGTCTATGGCTACTGACAGTCTCAATCTAGCCCCCGTTCACTGTGGCAGACTGCAGTATAAATGCCATTCATCACCGGCAAGGGGGGTTTGGACCTGCTGCCTCTGCCTACCCTTGGGCTGTCCCTCTGCAACCTTTCTGGCCTTTAACAAGGCTTGCAGCCTGGGGGGTTTCCAGGCTGGAGCTCCCCCAGCTCCTCTAGCCTTCCCCCAGCCCTGCTCCACTTTAGGTACTCTTTCTCAGCTCCCAGGCAGTCAGGCCCTTCTCCCTCAAGAACTAGAGGGAGAGTCCTTCTCAGCTCCTGGCTTCACTGGCTTTTATAGGGCCAGCTGCAGTCTGATTGGGGCGTGGCCCAGCTGCAGCTGCTTCCCCAATCAGCGAGCCTTTAGCTTGCAGCCCCAGCCCTCTCCCAGGGCTGGCTTCAAGCCATTTCAGAGCAGGAGCAGGTGACCACCCCGCTACAAGCATGAACACCAATAATTGCTTTTCTAACTTGTCCCTGGACTCTTTTCAAAATGCCAAGAGATGATCAAAACCATACCTCCTCCCACTTACCCAAAGCATTTACAACAAGGTCAGCCCTGTCATGAAAAAGTATAGGGGAAGGTGTTCTGTAGGAGGAGGTAGTCAGAAGAACTCCCTTGTGGAGTTCCTCCCTGATAATTCTGTCGGGGAGCAGGAATTGTTTCCCTCACCACCATCACATAGGCTGTGCGTTTGCCCTCCAAACGTGTGGGTGGGGGGGAGGGAGAAACAAAATGAGGCCAAGGTCATATCGGTAAATACCATGTGCCTTTCATCCTCAACATATACCTGGAGCCACTCTACCAGGCACTCCTTTTGGCCCAGGCTGCCTTCAGCCTGGAGAAGAGTGTATACAGACAAGAAGAACAGGAGTACTTGCGGCACCTTAGAGACTAACAAATTTATTTGAGCATAAGCTTTCGTGGGTTACAGCCCACTTCTTCGGATGCATAGAATGGAACATATATTGAGGAGATATATATACACAGACAGAGAGCATGAAAAAGTGGGAGTTGTCTTACCAACTCTGAGAGGCCAATTAAGTAAGAGAAAAAGCTTTTGAAGTGATAATCAAGATAGTCCAGTACAGACAGTTTGATAAGAAGTGTGAGAATACTTACATGGGGAGGTAGATTTAATGTTTGTAATGGCTCAGCCATTCCCAGTCTCTATTCAAGCCTAAGTTGATTGTATCTAGTTTGCATATCAATTGAAGTTCAGCAATTTCTCGTTGGAGTCTGTTTTTGAAGCTTTTCTGTTGCAAAATTGCCACCCTCAGGTATGTTACTGAATGACCAGACAGGTTAAAGTGTTCTCCCACTGGTTTTTGAATGTTGTGATTCCTGATGTCAGATTTGTGTCCATTTATTCTTTTGCGTAGAGACTGTCTGGTTTGGCCAATGTACATGGCAGAGGGGCATGGCTGGCACATGATGGCGTATATCACATTGGTAGATGTGCAGGTGAACGAACCCCTGATGGCATGGCTGATGTGATTAGGTCCTATGATGATGTCACTTGAATAGATATGTGGACAAAGTTGGCATCGGGCTTTGTTGCAAGGATAGGTTCCTGGGTCAGTGTTTTGGTTCAGTGGTGTGTGGTGAGTATTTGCTTCAGGTCCATTACAATCTACATATCACACAGACTATGCTGAGAGACTGTGTCTCACACTCTCAAAGAAAATGCGAAACCACCTGACCAGCATCCTATTCAGCAAACAGGGAAAGATTAAGAATGAGCTCTCAAAACTGGATACTCTCATAAAAAACCAACCTTCCACACAAACTTCCTCATGGATAGACTTTACAAAAACTAGACAAGCCATTTACAACACAAACTTTGCCTCTCTACAAAGGAAAAAGGACACTAAACTATCTAAACTGCTACATGCCACAAGGAGCCACAACAGTAGTTCCCTTAACCCAACCAACAATATTGTTAATCTTTCCAGCTATACTCTTAGCCCAGCAGAAGAGTCCTATCTCGGGGCCTCTCCTTTTGTCCCTCCTGACCCACGAACATGATACAGTTCTGCGATGACCTAGAATCCTACTTTCGACGTCTCCGACTCAAAGAATATTTCCAACATACTCCTGAACAGCATTCTAACCCACAGAATCCTCCCTACCAGCACTACAAAAAAAAGGATTCTGCGTGGACTCCTCCGGATGGTCGAAACAACAGACTGGACTTCTATATAGATGCTTCCGTCAACGTGCAAAGGCTGAAATTGTGGAAAAGCAACATCACTTGCCCCATAACCTCAGCCATGCTGAACACAACGCCATCTACAGCCTCAGGAACAACTCTGACATCATAATCAAAAAGGCTGACAAAGGAGGTGCTGTCGTCATCATGAATAAATTGGAATATGACGAAGAGGCTGCTAGACAGCTCTCTAACACCACATTCTACAGGCCATTATCCTCTGATCCCACTGAGGATTACCTAAAGAAACTACACCATCTGCTAAAAAAACTCCCTGACAAAGCACAGGAACAAATCTGTACAGACACATGCCTAGAACCCCAACCAGGGGTATTCTATTTGCTACCCAAGATCCATAAACCTGGAAGTCCTGGACGCCCCATCACCTCAGGCATTGGCACCTTAACATCAGGATTGTCTGGCTATGTGGACTCTCTCCTCAGGCCCTACACTACCAGCACTACCAGCTATCTTCGAGACACCACTGACTTCCTGAGGAAACTACAATCCATCAGTGATCTTCCAGAAAAAAACCATCCTGGCCACTATGGATGTAGAAGCCCTCTACACCAGTATTCCACACAAAGATGGACTACAAGCTATCAGGAACAGTATCCCTGATAATGTCACAGCTAACCTGGCGGCTGAACTTTGTGACTTTGTCCTCACCCACAACTATTTCACATTTGGGGACAATATATACTTTCAAGTCAGCGGCACTGCTATGGGTACCCGCATGGCCCACAGTATGCCAACATTTTTATGGCTGACTTAGTACAACGCTTCCTTAGCTCTCGTCCCCTAAAGCCCCTACTCTACAACGCTTCATCATCGGGACCCATGGAAAAGAAGCCCTTGAGGAATTCCACCATGATTTCAATAATTTCCATCCCACCATCAACCTCAGCCTAGATCAATCCACACAAGCGGTCCATTTCCTGGACACTACTGTGCTGATAAGCGATGGTCACATAAATACCACCCTATACCGGAAACCTACTGACCTTTATACTTACCGACATGCCTCCAGCTTCCATCCAGGACACACCACACGATCCATTGTCTACAGCCAAGCTCTAAGATACAACCGCATTTTCTACAATCCCTCAGACAGAGACAAGCACCTACAAGATCTCTATCAAGCATTCTTAAAACTACAGTACCCACCTGCTGAAATGAAAAAACAGATTGACAGAGCCAGACGAGTACCCAGAAGTCACCTCCTACAAGACAGGCCCAACAAAGAAAATAACAGAACACCACTAGCTGTCACCTTCTGCCCCCGACTAAAACCTCTACAGCGCATCATCAAAGATCTACAACCTATCCTGAAAGGTGATCCCTCACTCTCACAGATCTTGGGAGACAGACCTGTCCTCGCTTACAGACAACCCCCCAACCTGAAGCAAATGCTCACCAGCAACCACACACCACTGAACAAAAACACTGACCCAGGTACCTATCCTTGCAACAAAGCCCGATGACAACTCTGTCCACATATCTATTCCAGTGACATCATCATAGAACCTAATCACATCAGCCATGCCATCAGGGGTCGTTCACCTGCACATCTACCAATGTGATATATGCCATCATGTGCCAGCAATGCCCCTCTGCCATGTACATTGGCCAAACTGGACAGTCTCTACGCAAAAGAATAAATGGACACAAATCTGACATCAGGAATCATAACATTCAAAAACCAGTAGGAGAACACTTCAACCTCTCTGGTCACTCAGTAACAGACATGAGGGTGGCAATCTTGCAACACAAAAGCTTCAAAAACAGACTCCAATGAGAAACTGCTGAACTTGAATTAATATGCAAACTAGATACCATTAATTTAGGCTTGAATACAGACTGGGAATGGCTGAGCCATTACACACATTGAATCTATCTCCCCATGTAAGTATTCTCACACCTCTTATCAAACTGTCTGTACTGGGCTATCTTGATTATCACTTCAAAAGTTTTTTCTCTTACTTAATTGGCCTCTCAGAGTTGGTAAGACAACTCCCACCTTTTCATGCTCTCTGTATGTGTATATATATGTCCTCAATATATGTTCCATTCTATGCATCCGAAGAAGTGGGCTGTAGCCCACGAAAGCTTATGCTCAAATAAATTTGTTAGTTTCTAAGGTGACACAAGTACCTTTTTGCGGATACAGACTAACATGGCTGCTACTCTGAAACCTATACAGACAAGATAATCCCACCTCAGTTGTGGAGGTAGAGGATGAAGTCACCCCACACATATGCAACATTCTTTGGAAGGTCCAAAAGATGTGGGGACAGGGTGTGGCAGTGACTCCTCCCCCTTCTAGGTACAAGGTGAAATATCACATTTGAGACTAACAAATTTATTTGAGCATAAACTTTCCTGGGTACAGCCCACTTCATCGGATGCATAGAATGGAACATATAGTAAGGAGATATATATACACATACAGAGAACATGAAAAGGTGGGAGTTGCCCTACCAACTCTAAGAGGCTAATTAATTAAGATGAGCGATTATCAGCAGGAGAAAAAAAACTTTTGTAGTGATAATCAAGATGGCCCATTTCAGACAGTTTGACAAGGAGGTGTGAGGATACTTAACATGGGGAAATAGATTCAATGTGTGTAATGGCTCAGCCATTCCCCGTCTGTATTCAAGCCTAAATTGATGGTATCTAGTTTGCATATTAATTCAAGTTCAGCAGTTTCTCATTGGAGTCTGTTTTTGAAGCTTTTGTGTTGCAAGATTGCCACCTTTAAGTCTGTTACTGAGTGACCAGAGAGGTTGAAGTGTTCTCCTACTGGTTTTTGAATGTTATGTGGACTCTCTCCTCAGGCCCTATGCTACCAGCACTACCAGCTATCTTCGAGACACCACTGACTTCCTGAGGAAACTACAATCCATTAGTGATCTTCCAGAAACCACCATCCTGGCCACTATGGATGTAGAAGCCCTCTACACCAACGTTCCACACAAAGATGGACTACAGTGATCAGGAACAGTATCCCTGATAATGTCACAGCTAACCTGGTGGCTGAACTTTGTGACTTTGTCCTCACCCACAACTATTTCACATTTGGGGACAATATATACCTTCAAGTCAGCGGCACTGTTATGGGTACCCGCATGGCCCCACAGTATGCCAACATTTTTATGGCTGACTTAGAACAACGCTTCCTTAGCTCTCGTCCCCTAACGCCACTACTCTACTTGCGCTACATTGATGACATCATCATCATCAGGACCCATGGAAAAGAAGCCCTTGAGGAATTCCACCATGATTTCCCCATGTTAAAGTATCCTCACATCTTCTTGTCAAACTGTCTGAAATGGGCCATCTTGATTATCACTACAAAAGTTTTTTTTCTCCTGCTGATAATTGCTCATCTTAATTAATTAGCCTCTTAGAGTTGGTAGGGCAACTCCCACCTTTTCATGTTCTCTTTATGTGTATATATATCTCCTTACTATATGTTCCATTCTATGCATCCGATGAAGTGGGCTGTAGCCCACGAAAGCTTATGCTCAAATAAATTTGTTAGTCTCTAAGGTGCCACAGGTACTCCTGTTCTTTTTGTGGATACAGACTAACACGGCTGCTACTCTGAAACCTATCACATTTGAAATATCCCCTCTAATCACAGATTTGGTTTTGGGGAAGGAGCAGGGGGAAACACACCTTTAGGGATTGATCCACAGCTCACAGAAGTCAATGGGAGTTTTGCTGTTGATTTAAATGGGCTTGGGACCAGGCCGTTAGTGAAGATTGTTTGTTCGTTTGTTTTGTTTTTAACATGTCTTGATTATCTTTCCACTCAACTTTAGGCTTAGACTACCAATCACTTGATAAGAACAAGTTTTACTTTACTACAAACTGGGCTAGATTTCTGTTTTGCCTTACACCTTGTGCAGGTAGAAATTCATTTTATTTCAGAAATTCCTATGTCCTGGAGTTACTTTTCTAAGTAGACATTGATTGCAAATTACATACACTAGGCTCCCATGTTCTCCTTTTACTTCCAGTACATACAGTAGCTGATTGTGATTAAAGTTAAAAGCCTGATTAAAATGAAATCTTGCCCAGCATTGAGATTGATGCTTCCAGTGACCAAAAATTGAAGTAATAGAAACCAGGATTCAAGCACTAACTGCTTCAGGGTTTGGGAAAATAATAGCTGTCTTTGAAATTGCAAGGTTTCTCAATCCTGTGAGGGTTTACAGCACCAGCCCCTATAACTCTGCTTTCACGTTAAAGAAATCGAAATGTTGTTCTCCAGCATCAGTGTGTGCAATCTTCTATGTATCCAATCATACTTCCTACAGGAACTGAACAAAAAACAAATATTTGTAAAGATGACTAACAGCTCAGCATGATTAACCTAAACAAGCCTTTCAGGAGATCTATATGAAGCCACTTAAATGTACCTGCTGTGTATATATGCTGGATGTGTGCTTAAGTCAATGTATTACTGTTACTTATTGTTTCCAGTGGTACAATGTGCTAGGTGCTTTCCAAACATGAAGAAGGCACAGTGCTTTCATTGTAGTGTTTACAATCTAAGAAAAACCATATAATGCAGATATGATGCATTATTTGTCACTTATTGAACTTTTCATTTATCAGGCATGCCTTTTACTTTTCATACTTACTCCCCAGACCAGAAAAGCATTTATATACATGTACAATGTTAATCAGCATATGCTTCAAGTTCAGCAGATGGTTCAGTGTTTCACTGGGTCAAGACATTAGAAATCGCTTGGATAAGCCAATTTCCTCTAGCCCATTAGGCTAGATAAAGCTAAAAGATCTCAAAAACACATCTGCAATGGAAAAGTCATAGAGTTTCATTCACCATTGCTCTCTACAAGGAGCGGTCATTTATAGCCGTGTAAAGGGGATGTAAAATGTTACCTAATCATAATGGTAGCATTTTATACCCACTTTGTACTGGAGCACACGATTGCACAAGGTAGAGAGCCATAATAAATCAGCCTCATACTGTACAACAAAGGGTAAAGGATCAGAACACAAATGCATGTGGGAATACATTGAGTAATATAATTTAAAATGAGTTCCTAAATATTTACATAGAGTGTCTCCAGAAACTCCTTCCTCCCGTTCATGATCACATCCCATTCCTGTGGCATCTACATCAGTTGTTTATGTGGAAAATGAACATGTCAATAACATATATAATATACAATATTTGTAATTGCCACAGGATACTTATTTATTGCTAAGGTGAAAGGAGGTCATCAGTGTAATTGCCACCTGGCTTCCCACTTGCAATCTCAAGCAAAGTTATATTTAAACTAATTTCAACCTAGAAACTACGTTTTGGTGAGCATCCTCTTTGTATACCTGTTTATCCCGTTCTTCTGTATACAAATGTTGTTTTTATACTGTAACAGAGTTGCCTCATTTCTAGGATCCACCCCAGACCACTACGATGAAATATCCACTCCCATTTATGGTACAGACACACCATTCTGATGAGAGATTAATTATCACCAAAGAGTACCTCCCATATTTGTCACATCTGTTTTAAAATTAAACCATATATTTGCAGATTTCACAAAACTTGTTTCTAGTAAGTATAGTGAGGAGAAAATGGCTGATAGGGAGCCTTGGAACTATTTGAACCTACACCTGCTGGCAGTGTTCCCTAAGGGACCGCACATCAACTAGTGATGGTTGGAGCTCAGTGCAGTCAGATGACAACCCTGACACTGACACATTCCCTATTCTGAGAATGATACAAGAGCCAGATATCAGAGTTCTGCACCTCCTGAAAGCTCCCCAGCAACAGGGGAATTTTCACCAGCCAAATGTAGGTATTTTCTGACTCCTTTAGGCTAACAGAATAGTACAAAGAGACAGGGCTGGCCTTACCATGAGGCGAACTGAGGCAGCTGCCTCAGGTGCCAGACTGTGGGTGGGGGGCGCCACTAGGACCCAGAGTGTAGAAAATTGTGTCTGCTGCTGGTGCATATGTATTCTCTCTGCTCTAGTTGCACAGAGATGGTGGAGTGGAGTGCTGGAGGAAGGAGGGCACAAGAGACATAACAGGCAGACAGGAGAAAAGGTGAGAGGGAATAACAGAAAGCAGCAGGAGCTGCAGGGGGAGAGAGGAGGAGGAGCCTCTTATGTACCTCTCTAGCACCCCCAGGAGCCTGGACTGATTAACACCAGCTTCTCAGGGAACTTCCTGTTTCCTGCTGCTTCCCTGAACCCATTTGAGGAGAACAGGCAGTCAACTGAAGTAGTAGGAGCCAGTTAAGCCCTTAAGACGCTGATATCTTCCCTCACTCAGGCCCTGCTACCAGCCTGCTTATTTGTCCCCTTCAATTGAGTGTTGAGAGCCACTATAGCTGGCACAGAACAGCAGTCATGATTGAAAGAAGAAAACACCCCTCTGGGGCAGCATTCAAAAAAAGAAAGAAAGCAAAGGAAGCTTTTCTATGTAAGCAGGAAGGAGCTCTCCTGAGATACATAAACACAAATGTTCACGGTGAGCCTTCCGGCCCCAGTGAGGATGTGAGTGGTGAAGAGATGCCTGATCTTCCAGTGAGTCAGAGTTCGGGTGACCTGGCAGCTACTGCAGCATCCATATCTCCATCTCAAATGGATGCAACCATGCACATTCCTGAAGAAAAGTGTAGATCAGAGAAGAGTGTGGTGGAGGCACAGGAAACAGCTGCTGCTGAGTTTAGTTCCTTAAGTCTAGATGATCCAGGACTGTGGACCCACTTGAGCAGTAGCCTGAGAGACTTCTTTGTACTGCATGGGCCACAACAAGTGAAAAACTTCATGTTCCCCAAAGACAATGAAAATAGAAGTTTCCATCCAACACATTACTGGCGTGAAATCCCCAACGATGACAAAGTGGAGAGGCCATGGCTCAAAAACCCAGAATGCTACATACTGTTTTTGTTGCAAATTCTTCCAGTCTAATGTTCCAGCCACATTGGGTTCTACTTGAACAAAGGACTGGAAAAATCTGGCTAGAAATCTGGCGTGCCATGAGAAGGCAGCAAATCACCAGAGAGCATTCCATAGGTAGAAAGAGCTTGAGATGAGACTAAGGTTAAAGGCCACCATAGATGATCAGCATCAAGAGAAGATTGAATCAGAGTCTCTTTACTGGCAAAATGTTCTGAAAAGGCTCATTGCCATTGTGAGAATGCTTGCTACCCAAAACCTAGCCCTGCGTGGCACTTCAGATCAGCTGTATATGCCAAACAATGGAAACTTCCTTAAAACTGTGGAGCTGATGGCTGAGTTTGATGCTGTACTCCAGGAGCATCTAAGAAGAGTCACCACCCAAGAAATGTACACACACCATTACCTTGGGAAAACAATTCAAAATGAAATCATACAGTTACTGGCAACAAAAGTCAAACAGAAGATTGTGGCAGATCTGAAGTCAGCAAGATATTAGTCTGTTATTCTGGACTGCACACCTGACATCAGCCATACAGAACAAATTACTTTAATGGTGCATTTTGTAACAACAACAGAACCTAGTGAAAATGTCCCTCCAATGGTGACTGTCAGAGAGCATTTCCTAGAATTTATTGACATTGATTATACTACAGGAGCTGGTATGACAAATGTGCTCCTTAAAAAGCTGGATGATATGGGAATTGCGATAGCTGACTTGAGAGGTCAGGGCTACGATAATGGTGTCAACATGAGAGGAAAGAAGAGAGGAGTGCAGACACGGATCCGAGAGTTAAACCCTTGAGCTTTTTTTTTGTCGCATGCAGTTCTCATTCATTGAACTTGGTGGTCAGTGATGCAGCATCAGCTTCTAGTGAGGCTGCTGAATTTTTTAATGTAATTCACAGCATCTATGTATTTTTCTCTGCATTAACTCATCGATGGCAAATTTTGAAGCAACATCTGGGAACATCCTCTCTGACACTAAAACCACTGAGTGCCACACAATGGGAAAGTCGAGTGGAGGCGATAAAGCCTATCAAACACCAAATTGGGAAGATAGATGATTGCAGAGTTGCCATTATGGAGGATAATGCTATGACAGGAACTGTTCATGGAAGAACAGTGGCAGAGGGAAATGGAATCACCAGAAACATACATAACTTCAAATTTCTGTGTGGCTTAGTGTTGTGGCATGACATACTGTTTGAAATAAATGTTGTAAGCAAGAGACTCCAAGGTGTTGACCTTGATATATCTGGAGCAATGGAACAACTGGACAAAGCAAAATCATACCTACAGTCTTACCGGTCAGATGAGGGATATCAAAACATTCTGAAGAGTGCACAGAAGTTGGCAGAGGAACTTCACACTGAAGCTATTTTCCCACCCATTCAAGAATACAAGAGGCACCGAAGAAGAAGACATTTTGATTACGAGGCATGGGATAATCCCATAAGAGACCCCAAACAACAATTCAAAGTTGAATTCTTTAACCAGGTGCTAGATTGTGCAATACAGTCAGCTGAAGAACGTTTCATGCAGCTCAAGGAACACAGCAGTATATTTGGGATGTTGTATGATATTCCAAAACTCCTCACTATACCTGAAGAAGACCTACACCAGCAATGCAGGGCACTAGAGACAGTGTTGACACATGATGACATGCACGATATTGATGCGAGTAATTTAGGTGATGAACTGAAAGCCCTTTCAAGATACATTTCAGCAGGTTCAACTCCAAAGGCTGTTCTGGAATATATGTGCACAAATAAGATGACCACCCTCTTTCCAAATGCTTTTGTTCCTCTGCGCATACTACTAACACTTCCTGTAACAGTTGCCAGTGGAGAACGCAGCTTCTTCAAGCTGAAGTTAATAAAAACACATCTACGCTCCACAATGACACAGGAGAGGCTGGTCGGCCTTGCAACCATCTCAATAGAGCATGAGCTGGCCCCAACTCTGGACCTTCAGGAAGCAGTTCAAATCTTTGCAACCAAGAAGGCACAGAAAGCACCACTTTGATTATTCAAACAGATAAAAATGCCAGTGTTTACTATGCAGACAAGAAAAGTTACATTTGCTGTTCAGGCATTTGAAAGTTAAGTGTTACTTAAAATTTTTGAACAAGGCATTTTAGGTTGTTAGTTCTTCTTTATTGGGGTAGGTAGCAGAGCAGTACCATGAGAGGAGTAGAACAGGAAGAAGGCAGGATTGAGACCTTTCAAAGTTTTGGCCGAAGCGAGGGGGCATGGGGGCATCATTTGAGCTTCCTGCCTCAGGTGCCAAAGTGTTGTGGGCCGGCCCTGCAAAGAGAATAGGAGGCACCAGAGAATCAGACAAAAATTTTTAAACAGTGATGACTAACGTATCTTTCTGTCTCAATTACACTATTTTTACTCTTCTGACATCGTCATTTCACTAGCTCTCCTGTCTGGCAGCCTAGGCTGGACACAAATTTTTAATGTAAAAAACAGGCAGAAAATAAAATACTTAGAAAAAAATTCATCCACATCTTCGTAATACTTTGTTAAAGAAGCAACAAGACCTTTCTTCCCCCCTTTCATTTGCAGGTCATTTGCAAGCAGGGCTCTCCTTCCAGGCTGATGGATGGTCAATCTGACTTAAAAATTGCTATGGCCAGGGGCTTTAAGATGAGTGACACTTCCTGCGTGCCTCTATTCGACAATACTGATAGAGGTATTAACAGTTAGATCCTTATTCAGGGTGGGGTTTGGGGTTTTTTTTATGGGGTTTGCCAGGGAAGGGGTTGAGTTAAAAATGGAATGAAACCCTCAGGATTTGGCATAATATGTTTGTTGGGTACAGGCAAAATTAACTAATTTAATCAGCACTATGAATAATATGTGTTATATATAGATATAGATATATTAACATTTTTTGTCCGTATGTAGCACCTTTCATTAGAACATCTCAAAGCAGCTTACAAATGCTAATTAATACAACACTCCTCCCGTGAGATAGGCATTATTATTTGTTATGACACTGTTTGCAGATGGATAAACTGAGGTAAAAAGCAACAATACTTGCCCAAAGTCATTCAGTGAAGACTTAATCCTGCTGCGGGCAGAGCCAAGAACAGAAGTAAGGAGTCCTGACACCCAGTCACCTGTTATGACTATTGGACACACTGCCTCCCTCCTTCCTTTACTTAATATGATCTACTTCATATGTCCCTAATAATTAGCGGTGAGGCTAGAGATGCCCAAAGGAAGCATCTCCCATTTACAAAAACTAAATAATAGAGCAGAATGACAATCTTGCAGAGAGCGCTGGAATGTCAAAGGGAAATAAATTAATTCTTAACTATGCTAATATTACTAGGCAATGTTCAGAGACACTGGGCTTTTAACATTGAATAGATTATACAGCATTATCAACAAAAATGTCTTACATGGGAGAATTTCTGCTTTAATTATATTTCCCTCTTTTATTCTCTTTGTTTTCCTGTTGCTTGTCTGTCTGTCATATGTACATATACCCACACTGTAGGTTTTTTGTTTGAAACTTCCTAGGTTTAAAAAAAAAAGGCAGTAAGCACATATAATTAGAACTAGAACTTTTTGGTCAGACATGCATGGTAGAATGTTCTGTCCCATGCATTGTAGGAGGTCCCCAAGAGAGAGACCTTCTCCTGCATACCTTAGAAGCTATAGCACTCCTGTTACATCTACACTACAGCCAGTATCGATGTTCTGAGATCGATCCACTGGCAGTCAATTTAGCGGGTCTAGTGAAGACCCACCAAATTGGCAGCAGATCGCTCTCCAGTCAACCCCTGTACTCTACTGCCAACGAGAAGAGTAAGGTAAGTCGATGGAAGAGTTTCTCCCGTTGATCCCCCACGGTGTAGATCCTGCGGTAACTTGACCTAAGGTACGTCGACTCAGCTACTTCTTCACACATCTGGAGTTGCATAGCATAGGTCGACTTACCACAATAGTGTAGACATAGCCAAATACATCACTACTGTGAACCTTACCAAGTTCCTAAGAACGTCACTGCTTCTGCAATCGTTGTTATATCTGTGCAGAGTGTCATAAAATCAGAGGGGTTTCACATGTGCACAAGAGTCTGAAATGCACATCCAGTTGCAGGATTGAAGACTACAGCCCTAATCTTATGAAAATTCATGCAAGTATTCCCTCAGTGGGAACTTAGTCTTCTTTGGAGCAATCAAACATGTCAAAGAAAGACACTAAAAACATAAGAATGT